>NC_140456.1:6914398-8196898 GCF_963576455.1 Neolamprologus multifasciatus
AATCCTTCTCTTCACATACAAGGTCTTGAATAATCAGGCCATATTTTGGAGACCTCAAAGTACCGATACGGGCTACCAACTAGCTATAAAATGAATGTAAATTCTTAGTTTTCTCACACAGCACCTACTTCCTGTATTTATTTGTGTTCGGAACAAAGTAAACAAACTATAGGTGTGAAGATGCCCTACGAGTTAGTGGCACCACCCATGTCAGTTAGCAGGCAGTCAGTTTATTTACCAACTGTAAATAATACTTGGCATTGGTGCAAATGTCTTTAGAAGAAAAGTTAAGTTGAATTAAAGTTCATGAAAACAACAAAAAGCTCCAGTATTTTCATTTTTAGACACACTTGGACAACACAAGTAGGTGCCACAATCAGAATCTGTCTTTTAATTATTCAAACTATATTGTTTCATAAAACACCGTCAAAATGAAGATTTCAGATTTCCAAGATATCAACAAGGATTTCTATCAGCATTTTCTGATTAATGAGAAATAATTTTTGAATAAACTGTTTAGATGCTAAAGCTTTCACTGTATTCCACATCAGATAAAGATTATTTTGTCATCAAATACAAATACTCCTCGCAGAGAACAGTCAAGCTCTAAGAGATTAGTCATCAACCTGCACTGACTTGTAACGTTAGAGATTCAGACATTTTTTTACAGCTTTCTTTCTTTGCCCTTTATCTTGATGTTGGATCAGTGTTATGAAATAACCGTTTTATTATTAAGCTAGCAATTGAAAACTGAGATTTTCCTCATCTAAATTTCTGCCAAAGCCTCTGCACATACATGCAACCAAGTAATGAATGACCAGTGTTCCCAGAAATGTGGTATGCTTGATTTCCTGTTGCAACACCAACAAGTCTGTAGTGTAAATACATGATTGTCAATCATTTGTAAGTCAGGAGCAGTAAAGTATTACCTTTAAAGTGTCTGTTTTGCTTTAAGAAGGAAAAAACTGATCAAAAGCTTTTATTTTTCTAAAGAACCAAATTTAAATTCAGTTGATCCTCAGTTTAAATAGTCAGAATTAGTGAAAATCCTTCAGCACGTTGATACATTTTTATTTTCCCTGTTGCTTTAACAGTGATCCTCATCTGACCATCTCCAGCTTAGCTACAGCTTCCAAGAAATTCATCCCAACCATTTTTTCTCCCTTATTCACCTAAGGCAGATTCCAGTAATTCAATCAATACCATCAATTCCATTGTTTACCCTTCTGTGTTCAGCTCTGGTTTCAATCCAATAAGTCCAAAATTAGACCAAAATGTCCATTTGTTGTTGAGTTGTTGAGTTAAGATTTATGCATGCCTCATTCTATTTTTCACTATGCTTGTCCTTAAGTTAAGATCTTACGTACAATCTTTACGTTAATGTCCATTAATGGCAGATTTAGCATAGTTTTGCTTAATCTAAATATTCAAGTAAGTATGTTATTTTATGAAAATGTTTTCACGTATGAATACCTGGAGGGAATCTACTCTAGTAACAAAATTACCTCACATGTGATGTTTTAAATATTTAGGGGAATGTTATGTCTTTGTAGAATGATTAGGCAAAGGAAAAAAATTATTTCTAAAAGTATTCACGATCAAATATGACATGATACTAAAGAATGTCTCGACTCTATTTAAAAGCTCTCACTCACACAGCATGCATGGAAAATGCTAATGGTCTGGTTTTGTATCTAATAGCATGGTGACCTCCACAGAGCAATGTGCCTGGGGATATTAACAGCGGGCCATTTGACAATAATGGGACCTTTAATCTGAGCCTGAGCCAAACACATGAATGACATTTCCCAGTCAGTGTTCCCATTCATAAACAGTGGGGGACCAATCACAGTGAGACAGAGTTCAATTAGATAGAAATGAAGCACATCTGTTGAGGGTAAGGGTTTTTACATCAATAGCATATCATGAGAAATGCACCTTTTCTCTTTAACCTTTGGTGGTAAATTAACAGGTGGGTCTTGAATGGAACACCAGAATATAGTTACGTTAAAAAAATAATTTGAGATATGTTTCAAAATATGTGCAATGACAAACAATAGCTACTGAATATCTTTATGTTCAACAAGATATTTCCTCATACACTTTCTACAATTTTTGACCATCAGATGGGGGGAAAGATGAAAAACGTAACCTTTCCTGATAGCACGATTAGCAAATGCTCTAGCCCCAGGCATGGCCTCTTCCTCATGCTAAATAGTCTCTGGGCTGATTGAATTCAGCTCATCACTGATTCCACAGGAAATTGGGAAGGATCCAAAGCAAGGAAGAGAACAACAACAAACCAAAACTTCAGCAGACCTCGGTCCTATACTAGGCAGTTCAACATAGCAGTGTAAGTGGTCACATGAAGGTGGTTATCAGCTTAATAAGTTAACCCAGGGTCTCCTAATTTAGCTACAAATACTCTTACAAGAAAGAGGTGGCAACATTTCAAAAATCCCAAACATGGGCAGATCTACTGGAAATAGAACAGCTGATTTTTTTCACTAAGAGTTGAGACGATTTATATTAATAAAGTCGAACGTGTGAAGTCAGAAAGGAAAGCTGGAAAAAATGCCAAATATGTAAGATAATAGACTTAACAATATCACAGATTTATCACTAAGGCATCGAAGAGCAAGACAGTTTTAGCTTTTATTTGTTCAGCTGCAACTCCAGTTGTGTTTAATGGTGACAGAAAGTAAACATAAAAACCAAATTCAAATGTAAAATTAATTGTTGTGTAAATTTGATGAAGGGTCTACAAGTGCAAGAAGTATAACATTTTTGTGTTATATATTCATATTTATATATCAAAAATTTGCAATATATTGCAGTCAACAGGAAAGAAAATCAAGGAACAATCTTGAGTTTAGGATATCATACATATTACTTGTGTTCATTAGTGAAAGACAAAGAATTTACTGTACATGCTACTGAATACTGGGGGCTCAGGAGGTAGAGCAGGTCATCTACTGATCGGAAGATTGGTGGCTCGAGCCCTGGCTCCCCCTAGTCTGCATGCAAAATATTCTCGGGCAAAATATTAACCCCAAGTTCCTCACCGATGCATCCATCAGTGTATGAGTAGTAGTTAGTTAGAAAGCATAGAAACAGTGTTTGTGTGAATGGGTGAATGTGGCATGTTGTATAGAGTGCTTTAAGTACTCTGGGAGAGTAGAAAAGCACCATATAAGAATCAGTCTATTTACCACGAAAATCTTTAGACCCTCACCTACTTACTTTGAGAGCTGTGTGGTCATAGGTAGCAATTCCATTGCTGATTGCTAATCTAGAGCATAACCCGCTCTAAAGCAGGTAAGAGTTACCATGGTGATGTACCCTGAGAACGACCTTCATAATTTTGAAAAATCCAAGATTAAACCTGAAGCTACCTTCATAAGCCAAATCTGATTTTTTCAGTACAGGCCTCTGGCTAATAAGTCGCTAATGAGCAGCAGCAACAATAATAATTGCCTGCAATTACTGTCTAAATGACAAACTTGGATTCAGTCTAATATTAAATATTTCTGTTCCAAATGATTATTATTATTATTATATTTTAATCATTTATAACGGAGGATTCTCGGAGTGAAAGTTGCTCCGTTTTTAAATGGCACCTTAAAACGTTTTACACAAAGTTGACTCATTCAGTAAATACCTGCCATTTTTGTAGCATTTAATTATTCACAAACCTTGATTTGTATATGGGAGTACTACATCACTGTCAAAAATATTAAATGCTGACATTCTTTTAAGATAAAAGGAATTATTTCTGTAAATTAACTGTATCCATTAAATGTTATTAGTAGGCCTAGATCCTATTATACAAAACTAAAGTTGTGTTAACATCCAACCGATAAGTCATGTGACCTTGGACACACAACTCCTGACAATTGTCCTTCTATCGGATCACATAATTTGCCCATTTGTTTGAAATACATTCAATACTGCAATTATTTAGTAACCTTAACTGCTTTGACTTTGCTGAAAAATACATAGCAGTCACCGTGTAACTGAGAGCCTCACGCTGATTACAAAATCCATGAAGAAGAGCATTTCTCTCGCCTGTGTCTGAACATGTATTGATCGAACGAAAGACTATTTGTTTGATCGGAATGATTGCATTCCTTCAAACAACACTGCATAGGGTCTGAGATATGGATAATCTTTCAGGCTACATGTTTTTACAATATTAAATTTGGGAAGTCCCTTCATTAGCGCCACAGGGGATTCAGGGTGTGGAAGACTATGACATCAATGTGGAAATTTATGTATTGTGTAATAATTGTTTTTTCAAATGGTAATTTCATCCAGACTTGCATTATGAAAACAGATATCCTCGTTGATTTTTCATACTGGACTTCCATATGCATTATACTGACCATAAATATTCTTGATTCCCCTGTTGTATGCTCTGCTAAATGAGGTGTAGTACCATTAGGAAACGGCCTGAAACACAGGTATTGACTGGTAACAGATTAAATGTGATAATGCAAACACAAGAATTAAACTGATTTACTCACATCCAAAAATAAAAAAAAATAATTTTTGCCTATTTATTTTTCCTGGTTGTCTTAATGGGGAGATTTCGATATAATTTCTTATTTATCAACAGGAATAAATAACCTGAATCAAAATCATTAACAGACAACATATATAATACACTCTATGTGGCATAAATGGGCATTTTACTACTGTTTCTGCATGCATATTGTTTGAATCTGTTTTTTTCTTTGCTTTTTGAGATCATTAACTCTATAAAAGACAGTTCTGTATCGTACAATCCCAGTTCTGAAAGAAAAACAGCCTGAAATACAGCACAATAAGGAAATAAAAATACAATGTAATGGTTTACAAGTCTCATGATTCATATTTATTCACAACAGAAGATAGAAAACAAATATTTAAAGTGTTTTCTTCAAAAACATTAGTTCATTTTGATTTTGTTGCCAGAAACACATTCCAACTGGGGTGGGTGTAACAAAATGCTGGAAAAGTTTAAAAAGAAACAGCTGGAGAAATATTTTACGACTAATTAGGTTAACTGGAAAAAGATCAGATGACTGGGTATTTTAGAGAAGCAAAGTTTGGTAGTGGTTCATCAATCTGGGGGGGGGGGGGGGGGGGGGGGGGGTCACATATTGTAAAATAATGTCCCTGAAAACAAAATTGGGAAGAATATCTGCAGAAATCTCTGTATGCAAAGGACAAGGCTGAAAATTGCCATGGGATGCTTGTGATCTCTGGGCCTTCAGGCAGCACTGCAATGAAAACAGGCATGATTCTGCCATGGAAATCACTGCCTGGGCTCAGAAATCTTTTCTGTGTGCAAATTTCACTGTGCCATCCACAAATGCAGGTTAAAACTCAATCATGACAGAAGTAAAATGTGAGCATGATCCAGACACACTGCCATCTTCTGTCAGCCAAGGCTCGTTTAAAATGGATTGAACCAAAGTGGAAAACTGCTCTGTGGAGTTGAATCTAAATTTGAAATTCTTTTTGGGAAACATGGACATGGTATCCTGCAAAATGAAAAGGAGATGGACCATCTGGCATGTTATCAGTGCTCAGTTCAAACACCTGCCTCTCTGATTGTACCGGGGTTTATTAGTGCCTCTGAAATGGGCAGCTTTCACATCTAGAAAGGCACCAGTGGTGAGTAGCATATACAGGTTTAGAGCGACATGTGCTCCTATATAGATGGCATCTGTTTTACAGAAGGCCTCACAAGGCAATGCCAAAGCACATATTGTATCAACATGGCTTCGTTGTAGAAGAGTGCTGCCTGCCTGCAGTCAGGACCTTTTAAAGGTTGACTTAAAGTACAAAATAAAAATAAGAAAGACCTGAAACTGTAGAACAGGTAGAACCCTGTATCAAACATCCCTCTCCCTAAAGTCTACCAACTGCCAAGCTCGAGCTAAAAGCACTGCTACACAGTGGTAAACATCGCCTTGGTCCAACTTTTATTTTAGATGTGCTGCTGCCGTTAGAGTCAGGTAATATTTCTCTTGAAACGGTGCATTTTCTCTGTTTAAAACTTAGATATGTTTTCTATGTTCTAATGATGATATTTGCAACTTCCTAACTTTTTTCACAGAGCTCGGTTTGCAAGACTTGTAGAAACATTCAAGACTGGAGACAGTGCAAGTTTTGCTAGACATTGGGTGAAAACCAGCTGTTCAGCTAATACTCTATAAAGCTAAACAAGAAATAGCCACTTCCTCTGGTAAACTCCTAAGTGGTGATGATGACAGACCAATTAGCCTGACTCATTAGCTTTCGAAAAGCATTAGAAAATAAAGCTGTGGCAGGATGGACTTCTCTCAGAGTGTTTTTGCATTATTGATTGAGAATTAATGGCGGAAGCAGCTGTCATTAAAAGGGTAAGGGATGGCTCCAGAAAACCTTAGTAATGGCAATCTGGGCCATTTAGGAGTAAGCTTGATGGCTGTTAACCACTTAAGGGTTGGAGCATAACATAAGGCAGAAAAATAGAAGGTTAGAGGCAGCTCTGGACAACAGAATGCAAGTTGGATTAGGGGTCATATTTGACATACATTCTCTTTTTCATTAATTTTATTCAATTGTTTTTTTGTTCTTTCTATTTATTTTTGTATAACAGCAGCAATACAAAATAATGTTGTATTTACTTTCATTTAGTGATGTATTTGCTACATTTAAATTGTATTTTATGCTACAGATAACAATACTGAGGACAATATTTTAGGATGAGTGTTACAACACAGACAGCAACGCCCTATCTGAATATGCTGCAGCCAATTAAAATGGACCATTTTAATGTGATTGGAGCGATATGGATTGCCGTGTGGTATAGACTGTTCACGATGCTTCTTTTTCAATTTTGGTGACCAAAATCTTTATTTCATTATTATTGTTATTATGTGCAACTTACTAACTAGTCTTGCTAGTGTCAGGTGATAATGCAGCACAAACATGGTGTCACCCAGCCTAGAATACAGAATACATAAGAAGCACAGTTTCCAGTAATACCTGCTTGGCTGTCATTCCACATTTCAATTTGTGTTTTCATTACTCTGTGAAGATTATCATGTGAATACTTGTGTCAGTCTTAGAAATCATGGGTTAAACATGTGAAACTCACAGAATAATGGCACAATTTCCTTTTCAAGGTTCAGTGTAATCTTTTTTTTTTCAATCCCAGCATTCACTGACTCACCCTTTTGACTACTTTATATAAAACGCAGGGTCCAAGCTGAAAGCACAATCAGATATCGTAGGTAGAGAGTTTCCCATTAACTAGCTATGCTCCAAACAGACTCACTCCTCTGGGCTTAAAAACCAGACATGTTTTTGTGTCTGTGAACACCTAAGTTTGCCACCCACACATTACTGTATCATTCAATTGCTCAACAATTTGAAAGGGGAATGTGTGTGGTTAGTTTGTATTACAGGTGTGTATGCGTGTTGTTTTAAAGTAAGCACAGCATGGTATAAAGGCCAGCCGCAGTGAGTAACACGAAAAAACAAAACAGCCTGATACTTGAGTAAAAGATCTGCAGGAAGAGGTATGCACCATAGTAAGGTTAGCTGTTAGAATCATTCACATGTATAAGCATGCATCAGTAGTGATATGCACCAAGAATGCGTCAAAACCTACTCAAACCGACTTCACAAATAGAAAATAGATAAGCATCATTCACACATCTAACTTACTCCAGTGCAGACGACTATACAGACTCACATGCAAAAACCTGCACAGTGTTTTGGTAAATAAACGTCTGGCTTTTATGACACCTGCATTGCTGAGATTTTCTTCTGCATACCAGAAGCATGGGTATCATCCACTCCATAATTACACAGTTGGCTGGAGATGCAAAGCTGTCATCTTCATGTGTTTTTTTTTAAGTCTTGAGTAAGATGAAACTAATTGTGAAATGAGGCTCTCAGTGAATGTAGGTTATTATTACGTTTCTGCCAGTTCAACTATTTGTCCACAAATTTACTCGTTAAACCCCAAAAACAAGCCCATTACGAAAAGTGATCGTGTGCAATGTTTTGGTGAAAATAAATGTTTATTGAAGCCTGTTGAATACAGTGCACTCACTTGGTGGTTACTTTTATTCTGACTTCCAACGAGTTTGGCATTTCAGTTTTTATCTTAGAAAGTCAGTAGTAAAACATTATCATGACATCGCATTTTTAATCCATGTTATTTTTTTTATTTGTGGATTACTACATTGAATACATGAAAATCACAGTTGCTGTCAAAATTGTCTAAAAGCATTACACTAAAACATCAAATAAGAAACTAGAAACACAACTGTGGGACTCTATCCTTGGCCAGGTTCACAATATATCAATGTGTGCTCGACATACACTTATCCAATTTACGATAGTTCATCGGGGGCATTGGTCCAGGGATAGACTGGCACACATATACCCAGGGGTGGACCCAGCCTGGATAAGGTGTGGGGGTGCTCCTGGTACATTGTTTCATATGTACTGGTCCTGCCCTTCTTTGTCCACCTTTTGGAAATCTGTTTTCCATACCATGTCTGAAGTCCTGCAGCATCAAATTGAACCAGAGCCACTCTGTGCTATGTTTGGTGCGGTCCAGAATCTGAATCTGTCCAACTCCAGACTCAGAACATTAAACTTTTCATTATTGTTGGCCAGGCGAGCTATACTGCTGAAGTGGAAAGACTCTTCCCCCCCCCTCACACACACAATGGCTAAAAGATATAATGTCTTGTATGGACTTAGAAAAAATTAGATATACAGTTCGTGGGTCTAAAAATAAATTTTATAAACTGTGGTCCCCCTTTCTGGACTTCTTTGAAAGGCCCACAACTACTGTTACTGAGTAGTCCAAGGAACACCCCCCCCCCCCCCCCCCCCCCCGTCTTGTTTTTTTTTTTTTCTTTTCTTTTCTTTTATGAGTCTGTTTGTTGTTTTTTGCTTTTGTTTGTTTTTTTCTGTTTGTTTTTAGGTTTAGTTGGGCAGCAGGCTGCCAATTATTTGTTGTTTTAAGGGTTAGGGTGGGAACAAGATAGAAATTTTGGAATATTCTGAAGCACTTTGTGTTGTTGTATACATTGTATTGGAACCTTTGTCTAATGAAAAAGACCTTTGAAAGGAAGAAACTAGAAACACAAACACAGCAGATTAACGCTTTTATTTAGACATCATTTGTATTTTTTCTGGCTAATTCTCTTTAGTGCTTTCTCTAATGATTTGCCTTAATTTATACTTCAACTCACACATGAATTCTCAGTGTCTGAGCACTCGGGGTCTGCCGTTTTCATTCGGCTACAAATACTGACGTGTGTCGTTCTGAGCGTACATCCATCCATGACAATCGCTATTTGCACACCTACACCCAGTCACATTGTAAGGACTAATGCAGCAGTACGTGATCACTCCATGACTTGAGTAATAGCTGATGACTAACGTCCTCACTTCTCACTCCCACATGACAAACAAGTCTCTTTTGCTCTTTTCACATCTTCCCTACTCCTTCACCTCCCTCGTGCTATAATTCATCCAAACAACTCCATCCCCAGCTCCTAATAGCTCAAAAGTAAATAAATAAATAAATAAATCCTCCCATTTCCATTCCTGACCAGTGGGTGCACCCTCCAATCAATTAGTTCATGTTCTATAATGACAGCAGCTGTGGACTGGCAGGACTTCTCCACATTTAAGACTCTCACACAGTGTGTGTGTTGGAATGTATGGCTCCCCTCTATTGACCCTGAGGATGGATAGATGGAAGTGTGCATATGTTCATGCATCACTGTGTTTTTATCTTTAAAGCAGCTGGTCTGTGTCAGACCTGGCTAACCACACAACCCAAATGTGTGTGAGAAGGAGAAGAAAAAGTGCAGCACAAACTTTGAATTTTGATGTTCAACTTGTAAAGAAGATCTAAATTATTGGAGAAGTTTCTACTTTAGTAGTAGTAATAGTTTTTAAGCATTCCACACAATGTCCAAGGTCTCTTAATATCTTATGTTAGCGTAGCTGTTGAAAAAGAATGGCTATCGATAGTAGATTTTTTTTAAACAAAAAGACATTCTTGTTTATATTGGGGTAACATTTTCTTTCTTTCTATTTTGCTTTTATTAATAGATCTCCTCCCAAGGTTGATCATACGAGAGGCGTTGAAAGAGCTTATTGCTTTGGAGGAAAACACGAACACAGTGTACAGTCGAGTCTTAATAGCTTACTTACAACTGGGCTCGTCAGGCACTCTTTTTGGCTGCAGTGGTTATTATTATATTTACATGCTTCAGCTCCCGTTTCTGCTCGGAGACAACTCGTACTTTTCCACTCTCCTTTTACTCCCTCCCTCGCTCACAGACACATATCAGGTATGGCAGTCCATTCTCCTTGCAGCACGGACTACACTGCCCATCAGGCTACATTCTTTAGGGCTATGCCTGTAACACTCTGCCTATTGCCTTTAAATAAAATTGAGACACGGGCATTAGAGCCTCTTAATGTGTGTTTTGTTTGGGTTTCCACCGGCGTGGAATTACCAGAAATAGAGAGGGCATAGCCTAACATATGAAACAGGAAAAGACCGCTGTGTAATCCCTTTATTTCAACAAAGTAACTGCAATCTGTACATCACTCTTTTAAATGGCAACTGTAACAGAATACAGTTCTATTTTTTATTTTAACGTCAGTACTTGTATTCCGTTACTCCCCAACACTGGTTGTAGTGTAGTATTATTGTGTAGTATTTCTATTGAAAAGTTTCTTTGATTGTATTCTTTTTCATTTAGCTGTTTACCTTTGTTTTTCTTTCTATATATAACTATAACTATCGATATTTATCTACTTATACAGAGGCACTGTTTACTGGTGGAGTTTACTTCAAGTGTAATGTTTTGGGGATGATGCTTGATTTGTTTTAACTGTTTTGTTTTCTTCTTACCCACCTGTCTGAATGTAGTCCACCCCCACCACCCCACCCCTTTACCCCCCTCTAAGCTCTCTTATTTCAGGAGCCAAAACACATCTGAACTCTGGTCACAGCACTAGAACATTCTCCCATTTTCACCGTCTTCTGCTCCTCTCTGTCATCCTGCCGCTGTGGAGAGAGGTTGATCCATCATGCACACACACAGACACACACAAGCAATACATTCACACACACATACCACTATAAACACGCACACACAGGCAGACTCGCCCACAAGAATGTCATTCCAGGGATAGCTTGATCCATCACAGATGCTGTTACACACACAAAGATACGCACAGACAGACACACTCACACGCGGAGCACATGCCGAGTATGTGCACATACACATGTGTGCATCTCCCTGCCCACATGTATGTCATTCCAGCAGCTTTATCCATCACTCACACCCTTGCATGGTTGCTTTCAGACGCACACATACAGGTACCATGGATATTACTGAGTAATTGGACAGTCTGTTGGCAGGGGTTATGACTCCTTAATGATTGTCAGATCTGTCACAGACCTAAGCGATTCATCTTTAGCTCAAATCTCCTCATCAGGTGTCAAGAGAGCCCTCTTCAGTGTGATCAACCCGCTGGAATAATGGGATATAATAGTAACCACAAAAAGTAAAAATAAAAACACAAAAACTTCAGCTACAGTATTTCATGCGTATTCTTTCACGAAGCCAAGAACGAAACACTATATTTTTAAATTTTTTGTCTTTTCAAGCTTATTTCTTAAAGTTAAAATAATTCAATATGCAGTTAAAATTTAGAGGCAGGTTTGAATCGGGGAAAGCAAACAGCACATCTGGACAAGCAGAAGCATTTTTGTGTACAAGGACACTGGCACAACCAAAATTAACAGCCAACTCAAGACACAAAGAAGCAGACGAGGACGTCGTCCAAACCTGTTGGGACTAAAATCATTTGGACTGACCTGACCTTTTAGATCAGACATTGGTTATTTGGTTACTGAGCAGACTCACGAACGTCTTTAGCTTTACCATGTTCTCTGTAAATGTCTCTAATTGTCCAATGAAAGATTATGACCAGGCGTCTGAGTGTCAGACTATTTTTTTTCCTTCTAAATGCATGTTACTTCCTTTAAAAGCATTGAGACATTTAAAAGAATAATCTGTTGGAGGCCAGAGAGAAGGAGGAAGTCACATGTCTTGCTGCTTCCTCAAGGCTTGTCTCTCCCGTTGCCACGAGGCCACTCACCCACTCTTTAAACGCTACCCTCATACACACAAAACCCACCTATTTCATTTCATCTTTTTTTCATTTTCAGCTATTTTCTGTGGCTTTGCAGCAATATTGATATAAAAAGACTGCAGGCTCCTGAGCTCATGCTGGGATGGAAGGCACCCATCCGTGGTGCAGTAGGGAGCTCAGTATTCGCCCCTCCCACACCCCCCTCCACAAAAAGACGATGTTACAAGGCCCTTTTACCGTGGCAATATAACAGAGTGGGGACAGAGAAGCAGACGTGCTGTTTAAATGTCTGTTGAAGCGTTGCAACTGTGTATGTGACAACATTCAGCCTGGCGATTTTGACTTCATGTAGAGTTGTTTTGATTGGCTGTCTAAACTGACGCCCCTGCCACGGTCAATCACTATTTGTTTATGTAATCTTCACGAATATGGTGTATCGAAGGAGGGTACCCACTGGGAATATTGATGTGAAGTCAGTGATTTATTCTGCACTACAGCATGTAGCCTGCATGGATCGTGAGTTTTTATGCTATATAAAATTATTATGACACTAAAACTAGTACTTATTCAGTTTGATAGAGTACTTTTGCCTCATTTTTGGTTCATTAGAGGAGAAATGAAAAAGAAAAATCAGAGAGCAAGGGAATTCAACAAAGTGGTGAGAATCACACAAGCTCTTAAGCTCTCATAAAAAAATGTTTTAAAGTATGTTTAAAATACAAGTTACTCGCTTTTTAACCTATTAACCTAATTTACATAATATGCATGTCTTAGGAGGAGAAAGCCATATGCCATGTAGACACAGGGAGAACATGCAAACCTCATGCACAAAGGAGCCACTGTGCCACCGTGGAGCTATTTATTTCATATATTTTATGCAAGTTATTTGAATGAGCTAGATACACTAAGGTGCCCCTTTCACACAAGTCATTCCAAAGTATTTACATTTGTTAACTGCTAAACCCACCCTATGTTTTCAGTTTAGTCTACAGTTGAGGAATGGCCAATTGCACAAGTGATTTTTGTTGTACATTTTTTCTTAGTGTTTTGGGAAACTTGGACTAATTAATATAGAATTATAAAGTTCATCTGAGGGACAAAATGCAGAGTGGCCACAGTAAAGGTATGTGCCCATAGCTAATAAAGTATTAACTGCCAAATAAGCTAACCCAGAGTCTGAGCTTTATCCAAAAGGAGGCCTTTTCCTAAGGATAGAGATGTTTCCTCCAAACTCTAGTAAGCTAAAGGCTGGATCCAAAGAATAGGAACCTGATAAGCGAAAGCCCCGCCTCCCAGGTAGGTTTTTCTTTTTTTCTTTTTTTTACAAATCTCTACAAACTACAAGTAAGTCTAGACACTCGGAGCCAACGTCATGCTGAACATGCGAAAAAAGCTCTTTTCAGTAGGTCTGTGCAGACGAAGTAGCAGCGAGTTACAGACAGCGGGCAATGAATGAGAAGCCAATCAGTAAGTGAAGAATTTAACTCAGCTCCACTGTGCAGCAGCTCTGCTCCACCAACTTTGCCAGACACTTAGTATGCAGTATGGGTGGATAATGCCACATTTAATCAACACCCAACATTCTGCCCTAACTCTGTCTTGTTTTACCTCTTTCGTCTGGCATAATACCAGAAGTTAAACAGTAAAAGGAATGCTGTACTGCTGTTTTCTTGGGAAAATTACACCTCAAACAGTTAAACACCTTGTTTGAGGGCCATAAAATTTAATTCCAGGTTGGTCTCATGCCAGTGCTTCACATTTGAGGTTTTCTGCCATCAGCACAGCATCTGGTACCTACATGCCAAAATCCCACAGTTGGAAGTTGGAAGCTTTGAACAAATCATACATTCAATTAACCTTTAATATGGGGGAAATACAGACACTATGCAATTTATTTTACCATATAATATTCTGAAATTATAAGCGCATTAGTATTGTGAGCACATGTCAGAAGTTAATCACATCAGTTTGCGGTGCTTATCTGCTTATCTGTAACACAGAAAGTCTGTCTTAGACCAACTTTAAAGTTACACCATTTACTTCCACCAAAGAGTCAGAACTGTCATGTTTTTCCCCTTTTTGAAAGTCAGTGTGATCTGAAATCATAATTATATTAACTTTATGGTTTGTATTTTGAGTAAGTTCAATAATACAGACTGCTATGATGATAAGATTAAGCAAATAAACTCTTTGGATTTTCAGAAGAGATATTTTGAAAGCAAGACAGCTCCCAACATTAGATATTGGGCCAAACATGCTCTCTTTGCAATTAAGAGCGTTTCCATACACAGTATAAGTTGCCCAGGAGTGTAATAATGACCTTACATCAAACTGTGCAGATAGTCTTTTAAAACAAAGTGTGAAAAAAATCAGTGTGACTCTGATTGTTCCTTACAGAATGGAAATAAAATGGTATTTCTATGCTCCATTCGCACTACTTCAGCATTGTCAGGAACAATGAAATCAACTGCTGTGATGACCTCCTCTTGCTATTCCTGAAGTATTTTGTTCTATTTCCTCTGCGAGCCAGCAGAAGGAATGTCCTATTTCCTGCATGGTGGGGGATTGGTGCAGCTGGAGGGAATGCGGGTTATTGTTCAACTACTTACAAAAAGATCCATGGGGGGGTAAGTGATGAAAAATACTATCCTCATGTTTTACAAGAACTTAGTCAAGTCAGGTGAAACAATTGTGAAATAGATAAGCCTATACAGCTTTACTTGAAATGCAAATTGTCTCATGCCGACTGTATTAGTACACTGTATTTAATATATTTGGCCACTGTATAAACAGTCAGAAAAACATTATTTTGACCTGGTGTAGCTGCTAGTTATATAGTAATAGTAAAGTTAGTGGTTAATTTCATTTGACACCAATACTGAAACTGCACCACTTCACAATGGAAATAATTATTTTTACAGTCTGATGAATAAAATTGCTTTGGTCTCTGTAGCTATTTTTCACTTAAATGACATGCCAGGACTAGACAACCTGACTGTATTTCAAGTGTAGTGTTTATTTTCATGAAATTATATGAATAATTAATGGTCAATATTCAGTTCAGTTGAATTCACTTGTATTTATACAGGACCAAATCAAAACAACAGTTGCCTCAGAGTGTTTTATATGCTAAGGTAAAGACCCTACACTATCACAGAAAACCCAAACAATCAGATGGCCACCTATGAGCAAGCACTTTGGCGACAGTGAGAAGGAAGACCTCAATTTTAACAGGGAGACCTGCAGCAGGACCAGGCGATGAGAGGAGCAGCCATCTGCCACAACTTGTTGGGGTTAGACAGAACAACAACACGCTGTGGAAGAGAGCCAGAGATTACTAATAACAAATGATTAAATGCAGAGTGATGTATAAAAAAGGTGAGTGAAGAAGAAAAACTCATCATGGCTAGCAGGCTAGCCCCTAGCAGGCTAGCCCCTAGCAGGCTAGCCCCTAGCAGGCTAGCCCCTAGCATGTACATAATGTAACGTACAAAACTGTCACCGGTGCTTCAAAAGTGATTCCCCTAAAGTACAAACCACAAGCATACAATAGTAGATACTGCCCCTGTGACAAACCTTTGTATTCTTAAGAAGCTGAGTAAGGTACTTTTTTCAGTCAAAGTGTACGTGTTAGTTAGGAGGGTGATGGCACTGGCTCATATTGAGAAGGTCCTGGCCTTGAATCTGTCGGCTAGCTGTGCCTTTTGTGGCATTTGTGTGGAGTTTGCATGCTCTCGGCATGTTTGCATGGGTTTTTGCTGCGTACTGGTACTCAAAAGTTTAAATATATTTCTGTTAGGTGAATTTGTGATTCTGAATTTTTCCAAAGGTGTAATTTTGAGCATGAATAAAATTCCTCTTTTCCAGCCCTGTGATAAAATGTTTACCTCTTCAGGGTGTACTGAGCCATCTAAAGCTGGGCATACACTGTGCGATTTTTGGCCCATTTTGAGACGATTTTTCACTCATGCAACTATATTTTGCCTTAATAATGTGTTGTGCATCGTGTAGTATACATGAGGTAATAAGAAGCGTTTAACGCCTCACGACCAACTCCCGATCCACAATTGTATGGTCACAAGAAAATCAAACGTGTTTGAAATTCTGGTCGCCCCTTGTGAGGTTAGCGCACCATTGAAGTGCCACGGGCCGATTTAACGCAACCTCTCACACTGCGCATGCGCAAACACAGAAATGGAAGTGAAAAAGACAGAGCAGCATGCCAGTGCAGCGTGTGCGCAGTTGTGTATGGACGCACAGTGTGAGCACTCAGGTCACATCGGAGCATCAGGCTGTATAGTGTGAGAACATGCCTTGTGACCTATGAACTTCTTACCCCTGCGATTCAGTTGTACAGTTTGAGCAGGAGCTGAATAACGCGACTGAAAAAATCAGTGTATGCCCTGCTTAAAGTTAGTTGGGATAGGCTCCAGCCCACCTTGTGACCCTGAAATTGGAATGGTTAAGACAACGGATGGATAGTAGAATACTTACTACCCATTCCCATACCTATATCGCGATGGATGACAGAATTCAAAGTTTTTAACAGAAACTTGATATTGCTTTGAAGACTGGTTGTGCTCCTCTTTCATGTGTTTTTTTTTTAACTCTTTGCTGTTAGGGAAGATTTTCTCGTTTTGCTCATGCCCAGTAATTTAATGTAGGCGCACTTAGGAAGGGACGAGTTGAAGCTCGCATGTGAAAATTGCATGTTTAGGAAAAAAGCTTGAAAGGCCCCGTGGCAATCAAAGCTACTTGTTCTAAATGACACTCTTTCTTTTTTTAAATTTTTTAGTTTTGTGCAGGAAATGGAGAGCCATGAGGGGGCATGGGTGAAAACTGTACACACATTCTGCAGACTCTGTCACTTGGGACCCAGGCTTGTCTCATCACAGCTGTTCCACGCCCACATATGGACACAGAGCAAGGAATATAAAGTATTCAAGCCAGCTATAGCAAACTTTGGCAAAGTTCTCGGCCATGTGTTGCTGAAACTAGAGAGGAGCATCTGCGTCTGAGAGCATTTCTCATGCACATACATGAGAAATGAAATAAATATACACATTAATAATGAAACATACATTTGGTTTATACAGAAATGGTGGGTGGGGAAGAGAAGGGTCTAGAAATTTCAGAGCACAGTTGTTTGTGTCAAATGTCAAAATTTCAGCAATACAATGAAAAGAAGCCCAAATGATCATAATGAAATGCACAGTTACATTTTAATGTGTGTGTGGTGTTTTTTTTTATTTGTGGCTTATTCCATTGAGAACAACCTCCACAGATTTGAGCACAATATGCTGTATAAATAGAAAAAAAAAAGGTTAAAGCTGAATTTTCAGACAGCTGATGTCAAAATCCAGTCACTCTGTAGCATTCTTGGCTGACAGAAAAGCAGTAGGCTAGCGCAGAATTGTCTGTGCTCTATCTAGGTCTATATAGACCTCACAATAATTGTCAAGACCACAGATAGAATTGTGATTTAGTCAAACTGTACAGCTGGTGAAGTGAGCAACTAATTTTCATTTTATCTTCAGGGGCACTATCAAAAAGCTCTCCATATTCATCCCAAAGTACTGAGTCAGTAAGTACTACCAATCAGCAGGCATTGTGCTTCCCATGCACCCCCGGGGCCCACCTATCAGTCTCATTTGTGGGAGCAACTGGGGTAGCTCAAAAGTGAGTGCCTGTGCCGGTCCTGTTAGAGTGGTGTGTTTCTCTGAAGACAGCAGTCTCCTACTTAACGTTGCTGGGGAAAAGATATGGAACAGCATTTTTTTAAATTCCTGTTTTAGAAATTCAGTTGGCACTTTTTTTTCTCCACGTTCTAAAGTGGTTTACAAGGATTACCATAACGGCTGATGTCTAACACGGTGCGGTCTCGGGAAATAATCAAAACACTTGAGATACAGCACATATGCATACATCACTGCCAAATATTATATTAATATTCATATTTAAACTGCTTCGAAACGGAGCTCCCAATTATACACCCGCACGCAAGCAATGCTATTAAAAGTCAGCTCTTTGTGTTTTTCTGTTTTCTTAAATTGAAGTGACTATAAAACAAAAAATTAAAAACTGATGACACACTGATTGTTCTGCAATGGGGTTGGATATATTTATTAGAAAGTAAGTACTTATTTTACTCAGTAAATGTGCAGTATAATAGTCTGATCTCAGTCCTATGGGGTGTCCTTGTATGCAGTAGATAGTCCCTACCAAAAAACGACCACTGGTGAGAATTATCAGCACCCAAAGTTCACTGAATTCTGTGAGGAGCACAAATTGTTAAAAACCTTAATGTGTTCACCACAAACAGGCGAACGAGTCCACGGTGAACCGTTACACCACCAAGACTACCTACATGGTTAGCACCCTGAAGAAAATGTTGTGACTATGCGAAATATAAGTAAAATTGGATTGATGTGCATTACAATAAGCACTGTACAAGTGAACGATAGAGCAACAGAACACGATGTATTTGTCTGATGAATTATGCTGCTTTTTGCATCTAGTTGATATGCGTGTGCATCCCATAACTGTGGAAGAGACAACAACAGGATGCAGTATGGAAAAAAAAAAAAGCAGTCAGTGGAGTCGGTGTGACCAGCTGGGCACAGTGTTGCTTGGAAACCTTGAGTCCTGGCAGTGTTGCAGATACAAATACAATTGCAAATACAATGCTATATGCAATGCTATACTTGTATGGCAGTGATTTCTTTCAAAAGCGATAAAGCACCAGTGGAGAAAAAAAAAACTGTCCAGGAATGTGTTTAGGAATTAAACTATACCTACAGTGTGGATACAGAGGTAGTAATGAAGCTGCTGCTCTGCAAAGATGCAGCTCGAGCTATGCTTTCTATCTAGATATGGCCTAAATCCTCAGGCCTAATCCGAGTTTACTGAGGATGTATATGATGATTCCCACACACTTGTAAAACTGTTCAGAAAAGCCAAGCTTGGAGGCTCTATGAAAAGCCATACATAGCCAATATAGAGCTACTGGTGGTGTTGCAGAGATTTTATAACCAACATGGTGGAGGAAATTGTGAAAGGGAAAAAAGAAGCTTAAATCCTGGACCATATCTAAAGCCTGAACATGTGTGTGTGTGTGTGTGTTGACATGTCAAATGAATGTTATGCATTAAATAAAATACTTTTTTGTTGGTAGTCACACACACACCCACGCACACACTCACATTTTTAGTCTAGGACTGCCTCTGTGACTCTCCCAGACGTGTAGACTATGGAGGTTAAGTGGAGCTCAGAGGGAGAACCCAGCTGTGATGAGGAACCGCAAATCCCATAAGCCACCAGTTTCAGGGCAGGTTGGCACCACAGGAAGCTTTGATAGGAGATGTGGCGAGAGTGGCTCTATGTCAACCATAAGGGAATATTGGATGTGAGGAAAGAGGAATGTGTTGGCTGGCCTAGCTGACGTGAGAAGAATACTGTATTGTCTTGTTTGGAACAAACTGAGTGCTCTGCACAGCAGAGAGTGCACGCAGTGACATTTCACTCTGAAATATGAAAATGTCTGAAATTCTTTGGCGCTGAGCTAATTCAGAGTAATGTACCCTACCTCATGTAATTTTTTAGACAGCTTTCTGTTCTCTGCAATCAAGACATCAATTGATTTGTAACAGAAGAGTGCGAGGCCACTTGTTTGTTGTTGGTGCTCAGTGATTTAATTAAGAAATATGCAACTAAGCATATTCTTAACTGATTATCATAACCTCCGTTTAATCAGTTAATGGCACTGAGATTAAGGCCTCTTTTGTAAGAGAGATCCAGATACAGGAAAGGATTCAGCACGAAGCAAAAACCAGAGATGATCAACAATGTCATAAAATTTACCTTCTGTCTTTTTTTAATAAAATAGGCTGTATGAAACAATCAGTATCCTCGAATGACTTTTATGTAAGTGTTAATATTACAACCCAGTGCACGAGGTAGTGTTTGCTTTTGTTCCGAGATGGAAATGTAAGGGAGAGGATGTCAGTAAGATTGATAGGTGTGTAGTTCATTTGACTTTTTGGACAGGACTTCCATCCTATCAGAAAGCTTCAGCTGAAGTATTTAATAATCCTTAACTTAATTATTCCCAAAGTATTGCTGTTGTTGTTTTTGCGGGTGTTTTTTGTGGTTGATGCTCTTTGGCATCTAGCTCCATACTTGTGCACACGTGTGTGATGACAGCCTCTAAATTGTTATATTCTTTATTCTGAAAATGTCCCATTATTTTGAATTTGTGAAGTAAGTGAAACAGAACAACAACACAGTGAAATGCATTCTCTGTTATCATCATTTGACAGATCATTGTTTGTCAGCTTCACATCTGATTAAAGGCATCTGCAAACAGCAACTGCAGAATACTGGCGGTGGAGAATAATGCTGCAGCTCTGAAACAGCAACACACAGTTTCTAGTTCAACAAAAGCTAGCAGTCTTAGGTTTATTAACAAGCTTTTTGCTGGTTATCGGCTTACTGTGCAGAGACTTTATGCCAATACATTCAGAGGTGGATATGAAGTAGTACAGCAACCACTGGAAAACATAGAAAACCTGCAAAAATTTGCAAAGGGTTGGCTGTGGACTTCAGTGGGTACCGTTGTAATGCTACTTTTAAAAGGAATGTTATATGCACCAGTTTAGCTCACTGGTTGAGCAGGCGTTAAAGTTGAAATGCAGCGGCTCAGTTTTGAATCAGATCCTCGCTTCCCCTGCTCTCTCTCCTGTCCACTCCTCACTGCTGAACTGTCAAATAAAAAGCAAAAAGCCCCAAAATAAATGTTTTTCTTTTTTTTAAAGTTACATTACATTGCACAACATATTCACTTATTTTATTTGCCACACTGATAATGTTAACCTAATTCATGCTTTAGTCGCCACACTAAAGGAAGCAGAACAAATGGTTTTATCCATTTCTTTTTGTAGAATTGTCTAATATTAACAATTTGGCTTGGGATAGTGTCCAGTTCATTGTAGCCAGCTGTGGATCCAATTAAGTAGAAAGTAGAACAGGGAGTGATATCGGAAGATTACAGCTACTGATAATACAGGTAGAAAACATCAGTTCTGTAGTATAAACACTACTTTTTTAATAATTCATGACGATACTAAAGTACTAATAAAACTCATGAATTAAAATTCTTTCATTTGAAAAAATAAATAAAACTATTTTGTCTTTATAGCCCTGAGCTGATCTTTATGAAGTTAACCGCATGACGCTATCTGACATTTTTGTGGGTTATTGAGGAGCTAATGAAATTTGTTTCAGTTTACATTCAGACAAATCAATTCTTTCATCACTTGTTGATGTGATGGATCCATTGACCATCACTTTGAATGCAAAGCAGCCCAAGACTTAGTGGTGTCCAGAGATAGCTATGGCTGACCAGATAGCAGAGAAAGCTTTTCGTCCATGAAAAGCTCCTGACGAAGGCACTCTCTTTGTAAACAAATGCAGAATTTTCCAGTTAATTCCTGTTGCTCTGGATCAAGATTCATTTCTCTGCAGACTGATAGAGTGAAGAATGAGTTCAGACCAAAGCTGAGAGGCATGACTGTCTGAGCTTTGTATTTGAACACCAAACAGCACAGCAGGGGACACAATTTCCAGCCTGCAGGCAAGGAGGCTAATCTCCCAATTAGCTATTAAATGTGCTCATTAAAAACAGCAAAGGCAAATGTCCTGGAATAATGTGCAAACACAAAAACAAAAGCTGTCTTTCTCATACATTCTTTGAGGAAAGCAGCACGATTCAAGAAATATTACTACCGTATATGCAATTTTTGAAGTAGCTGTTTGCACTTAGCACAAGCACCATGGCTGTGTATCATTTTACAGGCCACCCTTGGCTCCTGTGGTGCTGAGTATTTTACTTGAGTGGGTAGGCTGTTTGATTCTTGGACTATAACTAAAATGACTCTTGCCCACCATCATGGAAAAGTATCGCTGTATTACATAAAGTATTTTGTTGAGAATGCAGAAATTGCACATTCTACCTCTCATTGGTCAATTTAAAAAGGTATTTTGCCTTGGGAGAGTGCTATGATATGCTACCTTTGCGGAACATTTACATTATAATCACTGTAAAAGCACTTTTAACCATTTGAGGCTTAAAAACTTGACATATAAGAGAGATAAAGTTTAAACAGAATAGCAGAAAAAAGTCAACTTCACTATCGAGCAGGTCCAAGAATACACAATGGCTCCAGGATTTTCACTTTCCAATCTTTAAATGTTACTTTAACACTTTCCAAGAAATGCTGTGAACGAGAAAAAATGTTCCCACAGGTTAACAAGTTTTGACAAATTACAACAGAGAAATTATACTATTAAAGAGTTTTAAACATAAAGTAGCAGACAAGTTTAAAGAGTGCATTCATAGGAAACCAAAAAGTATAGTCTTTTTTAAATTAAAGGCAATTAATAATTAAAATCCCAGCATATTTAATTTATTGCCTTTTCTATACATAAATAGAAGCCACGTTTTTATTTTTTTAAAAGCCCATAATTTTCAATAATTTGATTTTCATTATTTTTTGTAATTTTATTCTCCAACATAATTGAAATAGAAGTGGCTTACACATGTGAAAAAATCTAATATTATGAAATTGATCAATTGAGATGTATTGTTCAGTCTACAGGGATGAATTTGAAATGCTAGTAACTCTAATCTGATATTTGAGCTATATGACATAACCATGTGGTAACTGTCTACTTTAGACCATTAGTGTATTAAAGAAGCCACTCCCATGATTTTGTCATTTTGGGGTTAAAAGTAAAATGTACTGAAAGACTGAAGTTTCAGGTTGATATCAGACTATCTTGTGGGGCAGCTGAGGACATAAATGGAGCTGAAAATCAAGGGGAAACAAACATCAAGATAGACAGCTGAACATTAGAGGGATGCACATAAATCCTGGTCCAGATTTGATTATTAGGAAGAGCACAAATTCAATTTAACTGTACTTTTGTGTCTGTTTTGAATACTGTTTGTGTCTGTCTGCTCAAATCATGTCCCTGTCATATGATGATATGTCTACAGCAGAAGGGCATATCATTTAGCTTTGATAAATACTAGATGCACGGCACAAAAATTCTAGCCATAAAGGTACAACTAGCATATGTGTCACAAAATATTGTCACAACAAGCAGCTTTTTCTGGGTGGTTTTATTTCCCCTGACAACCTTAATTATTAGGTTATTATTATTATTATTATTATTATTATTATTATTCGAAACTGAACCAAATAATAAACCTAATAATCAAGTGCACCAGAATTAAAATTTCCCATGCTTCAAGCTCTTGGGAGCAATCGGACCAAAGTAAGAATTATAGGTCGCATGATACTGTTGGATCCAAATGTCTGTTAATTCTCCCAGCTTTCTGTCAGAGGCATGTAACAAGAGCCTTAAATCCTCTGGGTTTAAATAACCAACACAAGAACCCTGATCTTGACCTGACTGAAATGCTTTGCCAGGACTTGAAGAGGGTTTTGATTTATAAGCATCCCATAAGTATTGTTGACCTATAAAAGTTTAGAGTGAAGTGGTCCAAAATGCATCATCCTTAATCTTATAAGTAACCATAAGAAATAAATAATAGAAGCTGTTGTTTCTCAAGAATGTTATAGCCACTAACCTCAAAGGATTCACTTGAACTCCAGCCTTCTCTTTAGGTAATTAGTGTTCTTAACAGAGGGATAAAAAGCACAACTTTTATACATTACCAAGTCAGACTGTCTTTGTTTATGACTGTTAATAAATGATAACGGTCATTCCAAAACCCCGAGTATGCTAAATGTTTTGTTCTTTTGTGCTGCTGTACATATTGTTTAAATCACACTGATCATAATGAGAACATGGTAAAAGGGTAAACATGCACTTTGCACTGAAAAGGATCCTCAGCCTGCAGAGGGGTTTGTTCTAAATTCCATCTAAAATTGTGGTTTTCGTTCACACGACCGAGTATTGTCATTAAATTCAACAGCTGTCTGTCTTTATTACAATCCAGCAGGCAATCTGCACTGGAAATTATTTTCCCAGTCACACAGCAGATTTTATTGAATTTGTCAATTGAGGCAATTATTACATTTTCCCTGACGGTCCATCACAGATAATATGAGCTCTTTGTGTTACTTAAGATGCAACTTATAAATGTAGGACAATCATACCATGAAAGTGATATGACATTGGCAATAATGTGAAAGAGAGGGAGGCGGCATGTTATAAAGAACAAAAACACTATGAAAATAAAAGCTGTCTTGACTCTTTAATTTAAGGGCTTTCTCTTGCTTGTCATGACCCTGTCTAAGGCAGCTTGGGGTCAACCTGAAGTCAGGCTCATAAACCACAAAGGTTGGTGCTGGCCGGCGGGCCTTTGGAGGAGCTGACCCTGCAGTCACAGTCAACCAGGTGAAAGAAACAAAGAAACACCAAAAATGACAAGGTGACTCAGTCCCGCCTTTGTTGCAGTCACGTCAAGCCGTTTTCAAAGTCAGATTGACGGCATTTACCTTCCTGTGCCTGACATGTCTATCATTCTGCCGTCAATTCCAAATCCAATTTTGCAACACTGCCATAACTGGCGACTTTTCCTCACACTGTCAGTGACAGAGCATTCAAAACCTTGTCTCTGTGTTTGCCCTGAAATAAGTGTTTCTGACTGGCAATTTGTGCTGCTGAATAGCCTGTCTGAGTAACTCGACTCTGTTTGGTGTGTAAAACAGCTGTTAACCCCACATTTCTCAAATTACATAGCAGTGAGGTAATTGATAAGAGCGACAACGAGTGTGATTGTGGTTTACGTGTTTTCAGGTGTATCTGAAAAGGTCACGAAACGATAAGTGTTTGTGTGTTGATGTTCTTAAGTTGTAAATGGGATTTGTTACTTAGTGTAAGTTAGCAGCCTCTGAGTGTTTTAGATAATTTAATTAGAAATTATTACATTTATTTAAAATACTTGCATTGCTTTTAAACAACTACAAGGGGGGGAATAGCATTCTCTTTAACAAACTCTGAAAACATAGAGCAACATTAGCATTTATTTGTAACTGTTACTGCATATTTGCTCCTCTTTTAACAAACGCATTTTGTTAAAATGTGTGACTCTTAAAGTTCTTAATGGCTCTGCCTTGTTCAACAGCTTTTTGCTCACTTCTGTTTGCTTCATGGTGTGCAGAGTGTGTACAGAGGGACTGCAGAGGTTTTTGTCCTGTGTGCTTACAAGATTAATAACTCAGAAACAGAATCGCACAGAAAATCTAACATAAAGCACACCATCCAGAATAAGCTACAATTGATTTGAAGCAAAGATCTTGTTCGTCTCTTCACAATAAAAATTGAAGCACTGAAGATTTTTGTTATTTTTTTTAAATCAAGAAAGTGACTAGACCTGCTGGGGTGTACTCCACCTCAGATAGGCTCCAGTCCAAGCCACATTCACTAAAAAGCACAATTCTGTATGCTGTATGTTATACATTGTTAAAAAGCAACAACACTGAGAGGATAAACATTACGTCTCTGGACAAAAATCCTCTGCCTGTGCCGAGCCACCTGAAGAATGTTCTGTAGGTCTCGACATAGTTTCTACATGCAAACATCATCAGAAATGCTGCAAATATCACGTTTTAGGACACACAGCTGACGAATGAGGTGAATGTAGGAGCTTCCGAAAATTCCAAAATGTGTTAAAAATGGCAAAGGCAAAAGAAAGTGTTTTTTATTATACTTTTTGTGTCCTTTATAGGATAACTGCTTTTATAAATCGCTTGTGGTGATTTAAAAACACTAATGTACTTTGAATATTTTATAATCTAAAATATTTTATAATCATAGATTAACAGTTAAAGCAATGAACTGAGCATGTTTGTCTCCTTGTTGCTGCCAGTTTGTCTGTGCTTTTGCTTAGGGAGTATGCATACATGTGCATATTGTTTAAATACTGCATGTTTTCACAAGTATTCCTTCTATTTATTGTGTGTGTGACAGAAAGAAAGTTTGTGTGTATGTGTGTGTGTCTATGTTTACTGACATTTACATCCACACCTGAAAACTTTGGAGAAACAGTAGTCTACACTGCTGCGGTGCTGGATGCAACCTTTGGCCCTGTCTGACGGCTGATTCAGTTGACGGTGAATTGTTGACCTCATCAGGTGAAACCTGTGACTGAAACTTGTCAGCACACCTGTGATCTTAAAACCTAAGGCAGGAAAAAAGCCACGATTAAGCCAAAAAGGAGTTGTGCAAAACTTTTTTTATCCTTATTTATTTGTCCTTTCCACTCTACAGTTTCCTTATATATCCATATCCCAAATGTATTCGTACAGACATCTTTTAGAGTCGGTTTTTACTTGTAGAGTATTATATGCAGGATGCTATCACCGATGAGAAGGTGTTTTGAAATCAAGAAACACAGTACAGTTGCTAAATTATTAGCAAGTTAGCCCTGCAATAGTCTGTCCAGGGTGTACCCGGCCTCCTGCCGCCTGGCAACCCTCAATTGGATAAGTGGAAGAAAATGGGATGGATATAATCAGACTGTTTCATCAGTGGTCATGAAAGGTGCATGGGTATGTTGGTATGGGTATATATATATTTGTAGGTTGTGTATCCTTTGAAGTGTTAATGGGGTTATTGAAAATGTGTATATGTGCGTAAGTGTATATACGTATGTATGGATAGATAGAAACATATATCTATATATATAAATAAAAAAAAAGAATAATCATAAAAAAATAAAAAAAATACACATGACATATAATGTAATTGCAAGGAGGTATTTCTGTAGTCTATAGATTACTAGATAGTGGAAAAGGGGTGGAATTAAATAAGCTTATGCTTCTTCCTGCTCCTTTTTGAACATGAAAGTTATTTGTAGTTGTGGTTGCTCGTTTTCTTTTTGTTTTGCTTTGTTTATTTGTCTCTTTTAATTCTATGTTGTTGTACTTTTTTAACATGCTCAAAATAAAGAGTCAATCAATCAATCAAAGTATGTTTGTCCCTCAAGTAGAATCCCATTTGCAAAAAAAGCTGGAACACTGTGAAATATAAATGAAAACAGAATGCAATGATTTCTAAATCTCATAATCCCATATTTTATTTATAATATAACATAAAAAACACATCAAATCTTTAAGGTGAGAAAATGTACCATTTTAAGAAAAGAAATTAGCTCATTTCGGGTTTGATAGCAGGAACACCGCAAAAATGTTGACATAAGGCCACATTTACCACTGTGTAGATTCCCTTTTCTTTTAACAACTGTGTGCAAGTCTTGGAACAGAGGAGACCAGTTGCCGAACTTTGTTGTCCCATTCCTGTTGGATATAGTATTCTACCTGCTCAACAGTTCTGAGTCTTTTTTGTTGTAATTTTCAGTTTGTGATGTACCAAATGTTTTCAAGGGATGTTAGGTTGGTACTGCAAACTGGCCAGTTCAGCAGTCTTCTACTACAAAGCCACGCTGTTGTAATAGATCCAGTATGTGATTTGTAATTGACTTTCTGAAACATCAAGGTCTTCCCTGGAAAAAAGATGTAACCTGGATGGGAGCATGCTGTGTGTGGCACTACAACCTTTATTTACCGTTTAGTGTTGATGGTGTCTTTCCAGTAGCTGTATTTCCATAGACACTAATGCACCCTCATACCATCAGAGATGCAGGCATTTAAAGTGAGCACTTATAGCAAGCTAGATGGTCCATTTTCTCTTTAATTCAGAGGACATGGAATCCACATTTTCCGAAAAGCACTTGAAATTTGATCGCAGGAGAGTTTTCCACTTTGTGTCTCAGTCCATTTTAAATGAGCTTTGGCCCAGAGATGGTGGCAACGTTTCTCGATCGTGTTCACACGCAGTATGGCTTTGTATGATAGAGCTTTAACTTACATTTGTGGCTGGCATGGCAAATTGTGTTCTCAGACAATGATTTCTGGAAGTGTCACTGAGCCCATGCAGTGATTTCCATGACTGAATCATGTCTGTTTTCAATGCAGTACCACCTGAAGTCCCGAAGATCACGTACCCAATACCGACTTCTGACTTTGTCCCTTGCACAGAGGTTCCTCCAGATTCTTTAGATGATTACATGTCCTTGAGTTAATGAGATATTTTTAAAAATTCACAATTTTAGGAACATTCAAAAAACGCTCAGTAATTTGTAGATACAGTTTTTTGAAGACTCGGCTGAACCACTGACCAACTTTACTTCTTTGCCTCTCTAAGATGCCATTTTTATACTCAGTCTGTTACTGACCTGCTGGCAGTTAACCCTTTAAGAACTACCATAGAACCAAGTCCGCCAGAGCATACTTTATATTTTTACATGTTGTAGTGCCATTTTTGGGAGCATTTCAAGTTGCTATACATCAATACAACTGTTATAGCCCATATTTTAATAATATGTATGCATTAAGTCCATAGTAACTACATTAATTGCAAAAAAGTGCAATAAAAAAAAAATCCTATGATGCAAATTTGCAAAGAAAACAGCATGTGCATCAAAATAAACTATTTCTAGCAGAGCAATTCGAGTTCTAAGCATCGCAGAAACTATTCAGAAAAGTATGAAGTCAAACATGACTTATAAAAACACCAGTTTTATTTTAAGGCCTACAAGTAAAAAACTACATTTTTCGCGAAAATGACGTTACTTCCGGTTTCGGGCAGGAAATGGCGGACATTCGATCGTTCGCGCTTTTCAATGTGGGAAGTGTTACAAACAGCTGATCGGATTGGCAAAGCGTGTTTCTGGAATATTATGTTTTTGTTCCTGCAAGCGCTTTTTATGCAGTTTTTGCAAAGCTATATGTGGAAGGAAACTGTGACCTAGAACAAGCTGATGGCATAAGATGTAAGTACAACTCCTCTGGTTTCATATGCAAAAAAAAGTTATTGTGCTAGCTTACGTGGTTCCGGTTCTACATGGATCTAAAAATAGTTACACAAAACAGAGTGTGCTGCTCTGACCGGCTTTAAAGGGTTAACACAGTTGGGAAATGAAATCGGAAATAAGTGCAAATCAGTACCAAAAAAATGTAAAGTAGTTTAAATCACACATAAACATACCATACCCCTTCATGCTTTCCCTGAAAATCACACTCTCTCTTTTTTTTTGGACATGCCGTATACGAAACTGCATGTTTCTTTTTTAAAACTGGCCTGAAAGCATTATAATGCAAAACATGAAGTTATTTTCTTGACCCAGTTAAACTAATGTGGGGCACCTAAGGTTATGAGATCCTTTGAAAAGAGCTACTTGGTTAAATTCTGGAAAATAAACGACATCTGCAGGCAAAATACTAGCCGCTTCCACTGTTTTAGTCTATTACGCAAGTTCAAAAAACAGTTACAACACCATTTTTTTTCTCTTTCTCTGACTCCTATAGTTGTAGGTATTGATTGGTTGAATATGCGAGAGCAGGAGAACAGCTGGTTCATGTTGTGCTCTGGCGTCAGGCCTACTCTCCCAGGATTGCGTACGTGGGTGTAAATCTTGGAGGAGATGTACTTTCCAAGTCTTGTATGACCCAGTCATGGTGGTGGGCCGGGCTTGGAGCTTTCAGTCCAGCAGTTGGAGACTGAAAACAGATGGGGTGAAGAGCCAAGTTTGAGTCTGGGGGGATTCATTTGATTTTATTTTCTTTTTCTCATGTCAAATTGGCTATGTTTTCCTGCTCTGGTTGTTTTTTCAGTGAAGCTCGTCTGCTGTCCATGCCTCTACTGTTTTCCACATTGACTCTCTTCTCCCCTTTAATTGCATTATCTGTTCAGTGTAACTCGTCTTCCTTTCTCACAGCTTGTACATTCTTATCCCGAGGAACCTTATGGTAAATGGTAAATGGCCTGTATTTGTATAGCGCTTTACTTGGTCCCTAAGGACCCCAAAGCACTTTACTCATCCACCCATTCGCACACACATTCGCACACTGGTGATGGCAGCTACATTGTAGCCACAGCCACCCTGGGGCGCACTGACAGAGGTCATCTACTTTCTTCCACACTTATTTCTCTTCAGTACTCACCTCCTCTATTCTTTCTGAACTCCCCTTCAGCCCCCACCCCCTACAATGCACACTCAACTCCCACTCTCATAGACTCGTATTTAGTCCCTTCCTCCCCACCTTTTTTTTTTCTTCTGCTGTTCCTTCTTTCTTCCACTGCCAGTCCTTTCACCTCCCATGTCCCTCCTTTTTCCTCCTCTCATCTCTGCATCTCATTTGAAACCTCTGCCTTAATTCCTCCGTCCCTCCCACCTTATTCTCTGGCCTCCCTTCCTCACCCACTCCATCCTCTTGTAACAGCTTGTGGAATGACAGTATAACATATGAAGCCAATCATATCTGGGAGCGGCTCTGAAATATTTTCTATTTTCCTGGCCCCGCAAGGGTTCTTTTGTTTTTCCACTAGCTTCTCTGTTTTCTATTTTCTCGGGATCTTCTGTTACTAATGTTTGATGCTTGATTATGTCAGTTAGTAAGATTGCTATGCAATAAAGCCAGGTAAAGCGATGGCCACCTCCAACATAATAAGATCTCAATAAAGAGTGATTGTAATTTACTCACTTATCTCTTATAGAAACAAAAATCTAAGAATACATTTAAGTAAAAGTAGTTTATTTTATTTATACTGATTCTATCTTCTTTTTTTTCTGATTATTGTCGCTGACGCTACTGAGAAGCTGATTTTATGATTACATTTGCTGTTTAAACATCAACATTTAAACATAAAACACAAAGTACAGAATCTCATCTGATTTTTCTTTTCTGTTTTTAAAACCAAGCATCAAAAACATTTTTATTTTTATTCAGATTTTAGTTTATCATCTTCCAAACAGATTGTAACAGATCTCCCACTATGGTAGAAAATATTAATTGCTATGTTCATCTAGATAAACAGAAATTTTCACATGTCTTAATCCTTTGTGCCATAGAGGAAGTCTTTGGCAAACTTGATAACATGACATCAATACTTGGTTAACACGAGTGCACACCCAGCAACCTGCTGTAGTCACTAACACACACTGAATGCACTCTGCACTCTTTGAGTCACACTTGGTAAAAACTATTGTACTCTGTTTGGGGAGACATTTACCTACATGTTATTTAGTTTAATCCCACAGAGAGAATACAGAGATTGCTGATTTTAGGTTTGTCATTGGATTATTAATAAGATCAGCCTTACTAGGCAATGTTAGTCACTCAAAATCTTTAAAATCTCAAAGTCTTCATGACTGACACTGAGTGTTATTATGCTTGCTGTGAACACAAACAGTTTGGGTCTTAAGTATTTTTTAAACTCAAAATAATAAATAAGCATGAATCACAAACTTTTTAATATCCCTCAGTGGCATTTATTCTGCTGGTATATGAAAGTATTATCTGGGCCAGCTAGTGTATGTGCATGCTACAGTACCTTTTTAATGAGAGACCTGGGTTGCTGCACACTCAGCTTCCATATGCAACCCCCACCTCCCCGGCCCCCACCCCGTCTCCTTCTGTTTCTCTCTCCTGACAGGTCGTTGGATAGCAGGTCTTAACAGGGGTCCCTGTTGCCCAGCAATGCGGGCGCTTCATATCGGCACTACACTGTCTTTTCAAATTCATATCTCCCTCGGGTCCCGTGGGTGGCAGCTTTGGATGCAGCCTAATCAGAATTCTCCTTCTTGTGAGTCCACGTTGTGCAAAAGTGCCTGTGTCTGTGTGTGGGAAAGTGTGTGTGTGTGCTTGTATGGGATAAGTATAAGAGGATAGAGCTATCTTAAAGGTCTCACATGTGGGAGCCGAGACTCCTTTCAGAGATAATTCTTGCTATGTCGTGCAAGATTTCGTCTTGACAGAAAGGGCTGGGATCATACATTTAAGAGTGTGTGTGATAAGCAGGGGTGTGGTGGAGCAGCACTAGCAGAACCTGAGCTTTGTGAAGCAACTTTGTAGCCGTTTATTATAACCTTAAGCATTTTGCCACAGTTCATCAATCACTGTCATCCTGACACCTGAAAATGTTGGTCTGAGTCTTCTCTCACATGGTGTGGTTCATTAGAAGTGAGAAGGTAATCCAATCTTGCCGTAGTAGATGACCGCAAATTGAATTCCTTTAGGGATATTAGATGATTGCTGTTCACATCTGTCAGCCTGCAGTTCCAAGTTTTAAGAAGGCCAAAATTAATAGCAGTATGGACTGCTGCGCATACTAAGGTGTTTCTTCAAAATATACCTGAAGAGGAGTAAATATGGTTTTACTGCAAACTTGAAAGATTCTGGACTAAAAGGAAAAAGCTTGTAAATAGTAAATAATGCTAAACAATGCAAGTAAATTGGCTAAACAATTATCTGCATTTGGCACATGTAGCATCAATGCGTTTTCATCTTGCTGTGGCGGTTTAGGATACCAACCATGAAGGTATCAAGAAGGCTGGTTGGTTAGCATGGTCCGCTTGATCCAGTCGATCCCTTTTACTTTACTTACGTCGCTTCTTTTATCGATGCTGTGGATGAATACTATGAACTTTAAAAAAAACAACATACAGTCTGGGTACCTCAAATTAAAATCTGTTTTGACAAATTTAAGTAAAAAGTCCAGCATGCTGTAAAAGCATTTTCACTAAACGACTATTTTAGGTAGCACTTTCTATTACAGCTTGGTAATAAAGTGGTAATAGTATGGTAACAAGGCAGAAACAGAATGCAATAATTGTATTACTACTCAATTACCCGTGGTAGTTTCTGTGTAATAAGGAGGAAACAGAGCTCCAATATACAAAACTGCTTGTTTCTATTTAATAACATATTAATAACTTATTTGTAGGGGCGCACGCTAAGAAGGAAACAAAATGATATTGGATCCTTATTTTCAGTTCATATATATGCATACCTCCCAAGTATCATCATAGTATATCTATATAGCAATTTGAACCAACCTACATAACTATTTTCCCTGAATTTAGAGCACAAGAACAGTCAAAATCGTGGCCATTTACTCATCTCCCTTTTCCTCTCCTGAACTTTTCAGTGGCTAATCGATGGGTGAGCAGCATTAAAGGAGATGTGTAAATGAGTCCAAACGACTGGGCATTCACAGGCCTCATTTCCTCACTGATTAGATCAGGATCTCCTCCCATACAATGATGTTTTCATTATTCTCCACTCCTCTCCTTCTCTTCCTCCCTTTTCTACTCTCCTTTTGTCCATTTGGTGAGACAGCTATATCGCTACAGCTCTGCACACACCTTCATATACTGAATGAGCTAAATTACAGCTATTGATTATGTGCCTGACACGTAACCTTAAAACAAGTCTTGACCTTACAAGTCTGTGATTTACATAATAGATAGATTAGGTATATTTAGCTAAATGTGTTCACTTGGTCATTTTATGGGGATGTATCTGTGCTAATGAGACAAAAAGAAAGTGCCCAATTTCAATGGAGAAAAAATGTGTTGTTTCTTTTTCTTCCTCTTTTTCTTCATATGTTGCACTCAGTCTCACCCCTTCTATCTTTTTACCCAATTAAATGCCCCTTATTGGCATGAGTGTTATTATGTGCAGTCCTGGCAAACTGCCTGGCTTCCTTACCCAAGTCTCACAGTGTTAGCTCCTGGTACAGAATACATTTACCCGACTGTACAACAGAAATACTTGACATCCTCAGATATCTACCATCAGTAGCAAACCTGCTTGGTATAATGGTGAGATTGTTCTTGATTGCATTGATCTGAAACTATATTTAGCAGCCACAGTGTACAAAACATTTATCAGTGTCTGCAAGATGCTTTGCCTCTAAAGATCCCATCTAACCCCCCCACCACACATTTAATAAAAAATAAAAAAAACTTTTTCCAAGGAACATCACTGATGGTTGTTCAGTGTATATTTTGTAGCTTTGATGTTAGTTACTGTAGGAAACAGGTTCAAATTCCGAAGAGTTCTTGTTCTACACTGTTTAACAATTGATGGAGAAGATTAGAATGTTATAAAGAGAAACTGGCAGCTGGATTGTTATTAAATATCAAATAACAGCTTACTGCTCATATCATGATCTGTTCTTTTGTGTGTGTGTGTGTGTGTGTGTGTGTGTGTGTGTGTGTGTGTGTGTGTGTGAGATTAAGATTAAAGAAATGGCATTGCTCACATTTCTCCAGAGGATTACATTGTCCCAAGTGGTTAATTCACTTCTCATCCCTTAAAAATCTAGAGTAAACATTAAATACTGAACATGGTGTATTTTATATTTACTTTACGGAAATGGTACATTGATAAATAAATCTAGCCAATACATGCAAACACATGCACCTAAATTAGACATTAAATTGCAAAGACATACCAGCAGTAAGCAGATACATAAGAGAGACAATCACCCACAGCAGTTTCATCTTACATAGAGCATTAGGACGATGAGTTTTGTCTGCGTGGCAAGTTAGCATGATTAACCTAATATTAGTCTATTCACAAGAGTCATTTCGATGAAGATGTCACTTCGTATCTGCTCTGTTGCCTGGACTTCCGTCAGAGCTAAGCTTGTATATCTTAATTATTGATTTCAGCTGCTAATGAGTTCCAAAATATTATCTTTAAATACAATTTTAAAAATAATGATATATCAGTATTAGTATGATGAGTTTGTTGAATATGAAAACCGTAATTTCATATTTCATTTTCTATTTATTATTTTATTACCATAGATCCCATGTTATTTTTTTTCCCATGTTATTTTTACTTTGGGACTTCACTTGTCCATTGTCCACTTTTTAAGGGCACAGTGCACATCATGCAAAGATATGTCAGTATCTTGGCATGAGTGTAATTCTTTAGTAATCACCTTGTTAATATAAAAATACTATTTTATGTCTTTCAAATTGAGTCATCTTTGGCATTTCCATTGATTCAATTTCAATGGAAATGGAAAAATCAGAATTTTTTTTTATTGATTTTTAATTTAATATGACCTGTTAGTAATACACTACAAGTTAATTGATAGCACACCTTTAACCTCCTAGGACCTGGCGTCCACATATGTGGACATCACATTTTGGGTTGTCTAGACCAAAATACAACCTGATATCCACTTACGAGGACATTATACTGCCAATGTCCTGTTGAAATTTAAAATGAATGTCCTCATATGTGGATCTCATTTTTCTCAGAAACAAAAATCAGGTAAAAAACAAAAAACAGGTAATTATTTATTTTTACATTCTTCAGTTTTAACAGTCAGGGAACATATAAAGGTAGATTTACAGACACTGAGACAAAAACTAAAGGGAAGAAAGCAGGTGATAATAATCAAACACAATGAGACAGGAGGGGAAGTAAAAAAAAAAGTGAAACACAGGGGAAAAAAGTGACTTCCAAAATAAAACAGGAAGTGAGAAACCTTAAATGGTTAACAGACACAGGACAAAACTAAATATAATGGAATTGACACAGAAGAATAAAATAGGAAACACTGAATAAACAAATGAAACGATAACACTAAGGACTCAATTTTAACTTGGGTCTCTAAATTATTCAAGAATAACTAAAAAACAAAAAACAAAACTATGATTGCCTAATGACCATTTACTCTCACTGTGCCATCATTCAGTCTAAGCCTCATTATAAACACACTCCTAGACCAAAGATTAAAGATATTTAGCAAAGGGGTCTTCTATTCAAGTAAGTGTAGAGAACAACCAATAAATGCTGTCAGAAGTATAATGGAGCCCTCAGATAAACTTTCTTCTTAAAAGTCTCCTTAAGGAATATTAAGTCACCTTAATGTATTTAACAACTGGATATTTGAATATAGGTAATGCAATTTGTAAAGTGTCCTTTTATTACTGGTAATTATTACTTTTGTTCCAGTACAGTATAATACATTTAGCAGCTTAAGCAGCTGTTCGATAAATATTCAACTCAGTGTTGATATAATATGAACAATAAAACCATTTATCAACTGAAAAGAGCAGGTCTGCATTGTCATATCAAAGAAACCCAGAGTAAAACATACTGAAAGGTTTTTCTTTGTCAGCTTGAAAGGACCTCTTAGACCTTGAATTTAGCAGATCAATTCAACATTTTATTGTACAATAGCTTAAAGCTACACTCGACACACATAACAAGCATCAATTCAGACATGTAGAGGTAAGATTCCCAGTAGAATTTCATGCATTCTCTGAGTTGTTCTTGTGTTACACTGTTTTTTTTTTTATAACTAAGAAGACCATTAACTAAAACGATTTGACCTTCAAAGTTTGCAAGCATGATTGCACATATTACTTGGATATACACAACAGATACACACTGTATTCATGCATTCAAGGTGAGGGAAAGATAGTGTGATGTCCTCCTAGAGCAGCGAGGAGTTGAGTTACATGCAGTTAAAGTGTCTCCTTGCTGCACAGCGTGTTCCTTAATGTTACTCCTGCCAACAATAAAGAACACAAAAGCCTGGTATGCTGAGCTAGCACTTCTAGTTCCCCCTTTTCTCCTGCATTAAGGAAGAAAGTTCAAACCCAGACATGCACTAAAACATAACAAGAAAAGCTTGGAGTATACATGAGTACTTGGTATAACCGTGACTGCATGTACAATTCTAACAGGTTTTGTTCAGTAACGATCTAGATACATTTTGCTAATTTTCATGAAATGTAACCGATGCAACATGAACATATTGTGCTTTTTTCTTTGAATTTTGACAGTCCAAACAACACCTGAGATCACAGACACACTAAAGTAAAAATAGTGGGTGCTAGTGATTGCATTGAAATCTTGTGAATTCAGTGACCCACCTACTAATCCAGCAGCCAACTGGTCATCCAGTGGTTGAGTGTGCAACGCCGTCATCCTCTGGGCGACCTGCTTTTCACCAAACTATGATTGTGAAGGTCGCTTGGTAGGAAGCAACCGCTCTCCAAACGATCAGTCCTACACAGAGAGATCGTAATCACTTTCAGACAAATTAGCAAAGGTTGGCAAATCTAATTTGTGAATGTAGACAGATGGGCAACACACTCATTGCATACAGTTTTAGTTGACAGAGGTCTCCAACCATTGTGTTCCTTAGTATGACAGTAGCCCAATTCAGTAAATTCTAGGCCAGCTACAGACAGAAAGAAATAATAAGTAACTGTGATGTAGACATGCAAACATAGAGGTCACCCTCTATGCCACAGAAAAAAAAACAGCAGACAACTAGTATTGTATCTACAGTTTGTTTTTTTCACCTTTCTATTTAGTCTAGTGTTTGTATTTTGATGAAAATGAAAACTACACAGTATTTGTTACATGCCCTCATGGGTATTTTACAGACGTTTTTGGGAGACAGAAAAGGCTTATTAACCCCTCCTGTGATGTCTTAACTATTAAAATGTATAATTGGTGAAGTAAGATTATTTCACTAACTGGAGATTTATGCTTCAGTGAGAAATCAGGCCTTACTTGTGATTTGTATTTATTTATTTATTTGTGATTGTATTTGGTCGTTTGAGTATGGTTAACTATTTCTGTGTTGCTTTAGGAAATTTGAAGACAGCTCTTGATAAATTATCTTAAAATGTAAAATATCTGGCAGCAGGTTATAAAATCAATTTGAAAACAGCATGATTTATGACTCGTCCATCAATGAGTCAGCCAAACACTTCCTCTGTCAATGAGTCCAAAGAATCTCAAGTGCAAGCTCAAATCTCTTTCAAGTGATAAATGTGAAAAATCCTAGTTGAAACTAAAATCTCAACCTCTTTGAGAAGTCTCTATCACACAAAGGCAGTATTGATGACATCTAGTCCTTGAGCAAGATTAATTCAGATACCTTGGATGCTCTGCAGTGAATTGGATGTACACAATATTGAAGTGAGATGATGTTGCTATAGTAACAACTGAATCTTCCAGCCTCACTCACAATGTATTGTACTTAATGAACCTGACTAGACAGAATAAGTCTCTCCATTGTTGAACACTGACGCTGACTTCTGAAGAGACCACGATAATGTCATGGAAATTAGCAGAGTGCTGTGGATGTGGACTTTGTACCTTTTTAATGTTGAGTGCTTATGCGATATGATACAGTGTGATGTGAGATACTTTACAATCCCCATGGGAAGACTCACCTTAGACTCACAGCACTGTTGATCTGCAGCAATTGCACTGCAAAGAAGCAAAAAATCAATAACAGCTGTCAGTCAAAAAAAATGCATAAATTCAGACGTATCTGAACACCTACACAACAGATTGTTCATATTACCAATATATTCCTAAATTTACTCATTAAACTATACCCCTGAAGGTAACAGTGTGTTTAGAATTGGCAATGCAGATATTTTTTTTAGTGGAGTGGCAGTTAAAGAAGTATAAATGAATAATTTAAGCAATAGAATAGACAGGAACCAGAAGGCAGAAACCCAAAAGCAAGTGACAAAAACATAGTTTTTTAGCCTTATTATAATTGTAGTCTACCTTGGGAAAATAAAGAGCATTTTTGGATTACTTTTGTATTTTTTTGGGTGTGTTTTTACCGTAGCAGATGTAGCTAAGACTTGAAAAGCTACATGCTTTGCTAAATAAGTGCATACAAGAAATCCAATTGTAGTGTTGGCATAAAGCTTATCATATTGCTACTTTATGCTGATATGTTACCTAAAGATAGAAAAACATGTTCTTGCCAAGCAACCTTTGTCAAGCAAAGTGCTTACTATTTAACACCAGAACCAAATTATCTGCTTGTAAAGATAATATATTGAATATATATTGGACCAATATTTAAGGAATCAATTTACTAGTGTGATTTAAAATACAACAAACATGATACCAGTACTTTCATTTCAGACGCTTTTAAATACAAGCAGAGTGTGTCTCTTCAGGCCTGTAGAACGGTGCCCCCCAGTGTGCAAACATTCGCAGATAAACACACAGCAGTCACGCAGTGCACTCAGATATTATGAAACAACCACAGACAATATGACATTTGAATGGAAAGTTAGTGAGTTCAACTGAGACTCTCGTTTCAGGGTTCAGACTGTTAAGACTGCAAGTTCCGTCATGCAAGGTCCATAAGTACAGTATAAGTCTTTATCTCAGTTATTTATCTCTCTCAGTATCGCTCTACCCCCCCCCCCCCCGATATGACCTCATTCCTAGTCCTTGTCCATGTTTTTGTCACATTTCAGTAAAGTTTCCCTGTTTTGTTCTTTACCTCTTCTCGTTGTGTTTAGTGTGACATGTTCTGTATTTTCTCTGTATCGTTGTCTTCAAACGAAATCAGAGCCCTAACATTAAACTAAAATTTCCTTATAGCTCACACCAGACTTTTTCTGCAGTACTTGGAAATCGATTCTTATTAGTATAGAAACATGGGAAAACATGTACACACACACATAAACTCTCTCTCTTTCAGTCACTTTCCATTTCTTACCAACTCTAGTCACAGCTGCCATGTGCAGCGCTCAACCCATTCACGCTTAGTCAGCTGAAAGTGCGGATGCATCGTCTGAACCAAAAAAGCCTCTCTGCATTCCTGTGGCATCATCTAAAGGAACATTTCAGTAAAAAAATCAGTCGTGCCATCCTAATGAGATCAAGATGGATTATAACCTGCACTGTGCAGGGAGTTGCCAACTCCTGACATGACCAGCAATGTGCTAGGCTGCTGTTCCCTAAGATGTAAAAGGGCAACTTTTAATCTCATTTCCCCCCTCATAGAAAGGCATAATGAGTAATCGTGTTACCCATCAGCACAGACTCTGTACTCGAGTTATGTGCATTACTGACAGTGAAAAATGGTCTGCCTGAAACTTAACCCAGCACTTACACTAAGGCGATACAGTATACTATATTCTTGTGTGTGTGTGCGTGCGTGCGTGCGTGTGTGTGTAAGATGTAAGAGACCAAGTGTGAGCAAAAAAGAGGAAGAAGAACTACTCATGGAAATTAGTTTACCACTGAATTTGTCCAACTCAGTTTAGTTATAGGACAGGACAGCACTGGGCTACACAAGTTGTAAGTTCATGAGCACTATCACAAGCTCTTAGAAGCAAAAGTGCATTAGCGTTAGTGTTAGCATAATTAGACTCACAAAGATCACAAAGACACACAACAGTCATAAAGGCTTAAACTGTAATTTTTAAAGTTGACAAATTTTCTATAATGATGCATAATGTCTAAATGCCCACAAATTGGCTTAAAAAGGTAGAATGTGTTGAAAGATGATGCAGCCACTCCACTGTCTGTGCAGTTTCTGTGTGTGTGTGTGTGTCTGGGTCTGGGGCTTGGGACATTGTTACTAAGGGTGATCCCCCACCCTTAGTAACAATCCCCTCCTCTCCCTGCTGCTCCCCACTGGTCACCACTGACCCCCCTCCTGGGACATGGGTCCTTGGTACTCTCAGATGACTGGGTATTTTGGTGTGGTTGCCAGCCCGCTCCCTTGGGCATTTTGGTCCATCAGGGTTGGATGCTGTTACCTCTGGTCCCCTGAAACCCCCACCCTTGACTGTTGGAACTCTGTCCTGGGCCTCCCTCTTCCCTCAGCTGGGGTGGACGCATGGTTGTCATTTGGACGTGTGGCCTCCCATCATCAGCTCTCTTGGGTGCCATGGATGGCAGGGTCTCCTGGGCCATCCACTATCTGCCTCTGGCTTTCTGGGGGTGGTATTATTGGAGTCTCTCGCTCTCATTTTTCAAATACGTGACAAACACACACAGAGACACTCATATTCTCTGTCTCTCTCTCTCATACACACCCTCACACTCTCCCCGTTTTGTCTTTTTGGTGCTGTGCATCATTTGGGTGTGCTTTGTTGCAGAAGCAGCAGTTAGAGACCCGTTCTTTTCTCTCTTTTTTTTCTCCCCCCGCATTAATCGATGATTTAGAATGATCAGTTAACCTAACCCTGATAGAAAGAAAGAAAAAAGAAAGAAAAACATTCAACTGCTTCCTCATTTTCCACCACAGCAGATAGATCAGGTATCACTGCGGATAACTAGCCCTCATATTTATTCATCATGTTGCCATTCCATCATCCCAAACATGACATCCATGTGAAACTGTTAGCATGCGAGTCAGGTGAAAGCTGTAATCTTTGCACATAATTCAGGTAACAAGTGAACAGGGAATAAGTAAGAACAATGAAGTTTACTTTTTATTTGTATTCTAGTCATGATCAAGTGACCATGGAAAATATTTTTCCTTGTTTTTTGTTATTCCTTCCCTATAAATAAAGGCAAGGATTCACCGAAACCAGTAGATCAGCAATACGGATATTGACTGAAATGTGGTTTTGGAGAATTGCTACATCCATAACATTAATTGTTTGAATCATTGTGTATTGATCTTTTAATGGCCTCTAATGCAATCATTTTACTTGATCACATTTCAGCCTTTGACACCGCTGACCATACAATCTTACTTATGCTTAAGGATATGGCTGGTATCTCTGTGTTAAACTCATTTTCTTTGTAACTGATAGAACTTCTAACCTAACCCTAACCTGTGGAGTTCCACAAAGTTCAGTCTCGGGCCATTACTATTTTCTTCCTATATACTTCTTTTAGGTGTGAAGTCAGGCTCTAACTCCTTTGTCTTGTTCCTGTTTCTTTGATTTAAGGAACATTTCTAAATTGTGACACAAGGTATCCTCAGCTGAACTGGAAAAAAATACTCATGCCTTTGTGTCATTGTGTTTTGATTATTGTAAGGCCCTGTTTAGCAGCTTGGACACATCATCTCCCTCCACATTAGACAAAATTCTATAGCCAGACTATTTATACCTTGTATCAAGCACATCACTATAACTCCCATTTTATACTCTTTACATTGGGTCCTAGTAGATTTTAGGATTTGCAGAGACATACAGAGCACAAAACAGCCGAGCTCTGGATTACATATCACAGCTTCTTACAAAACATACTGATGCTTGTTATCTTTGTTCACAGTCTCAGAATCTGTCAGTTGTTCTCTGTACACAACTAAAGACTAAGGCGATAGAGCCTTTTCACTCTGTGGCACCAAGACTGTGGAACAGTCTACCATTACAACTACACTTAGTTGACTCTTTTATCATGTAGTTGACAATTTTGTTGAATTTCCATATTTTAAAAACTACCTGTTTATTTTATCGTGTCTTGTTGTGTCATTTGATTGGCTATTATGTTACTTAATGTTTTATTTATTTTACTCTTTTTGTATACAAAAAGCTTAATAAATCAACTTTACTTACTTACTTACAGTGTTGTAAAATTTAATATCACTAATTAAAAAGCAAAAAGGGCATGATCAAAGATCAAAGTGTGTTTGTGCAATGTACATTCAGTTTTATTTGAACACTAACCGCAGTGAACAAACCAGCTCAAACTTGTACATCCACACTTGGGACAGAATTAATCTGCTCTAGCTGCAACTCAAAAATGCTTGTCATACAGTTTCGAACAAGAATTATTTGGCAAACCTTTTTTTTGTTTATTGCCACTGGCAACTCGTTCAGTCTGAGTCAGACGAATTTCGAAACGTTAGTGAGATTAACCATCGTTAGCTGTGGTTTTGAAGATGCAACCTAAGCATTTTGACAATCGCCAGCTTGTTTCGTTGGTGAGACACTGCATGCTTATATGGTAGCAAATTCATACAGTACCCAAGCCTTAAAGTAATCTGTGCTTTATCATCGGTTGTATTATAAATACAGCCATCAAAAAAACTTAAATCTAATTTGCCATTGCTCTGAGCACTAAATATCAAATCTTGTTCATCTCCATTATATTTGAATGGAGGCAGAATCTCATGATTAGCTGAAAAAAAAGGTTTTTGTGTAAACAATTTGGGTAAAGTGATCCTTAATTTAAAAGCTATTAATAATCATTTTTAAAGCAATGTTATATGAGCTAATAAATACATCCAAGGACTCGATTCAATGGCTAAATTGAATGAATGATGGCAGAAAAAAGAAATGAGCACTTCCAAATTAATTATGATTTAATTATGACATTGAAAATGAGTTATAGTACTAAATGTGCAGGTGTCTGCATTATCAGACTTGGATCCGACTGGTTTGTCTGACAAAATGTTTTGTACTTCAACAGCCAGAATGTGATACGAAGGTAATGCCTTCAGGAAAATGCCTTCTTCAGAAGGAAAAATGAAAGAAAAACACCTCAATTTTGAAATAAATCATCTGATTCTTTATCGGCTCATTCAGTACACTGATGGAGTTAAAATCAAATATACTTCCAGTCTGTGAACACCATCAGATGACTCAGGGACAGATCATCAGTTGCAATAGTTTTCCATTCACCCTTGTTCCCTCCCTCCTTTTCTTCTGTTCTTCCCTGACTCCCTGCAGTCCAGTCATCCCTTCCAAATCCTGATCCCAACATAACTTCCCCGGCACACTCATAAAGTACAATTAACTTCTATCCCTCTGTCTTATAAATATTCATTAGCGCCAGCGTGTTGTCATTTTGTTCAAAATGATTGCAATCGAATTAGCATAATTAAACATTATCTATGGTAATGCTGGTGGACGAGCAGCCCTGGCGAGACTCCCTAGCCATGTTTCGATGTGTGTCAGAGCTACAGAGAAGCATGATGGATAATACAATTATGTTTGGGAGACAATGGGAGCCCTGTTGTATTGTTATTAATGTGCTCTGTTAATACCATGAATAGGCATGTCTGCAAGATGGTTTCGGCGTGTGAGGAAGTGAGAGAAACAGATAAAACGAGAGCTTCTCTGTCTCTTTCTGTGATAGATTTGTCTTTCGTAATGGTATATGCAGGATTGTGCAAGTTCTTGTGGACTGCAAAGGGAGAGCAAATGTGCAAAGCACAGTGGAAGTGAAACCTGTTTGCCAGTGTGTGATTATAGGTTTGCCTGATATAAAGTTAATATTGTCCTTTTATTAAATATCGCATCGATAGCTCTAAAATTACACAGAGGTTGAAAAGGTTTTTCAACAAATAACTGTGCAGTTTGAGAAGTTGTTATGATAGGTTGAGAATAAAAATGGTAGAAAATGATAACTGATATCCCCTATTTTCTGTCATACAAGCTCTAAAGAGAAATAATGGAACCCATAATTCATGTCTTGGCAATAATGAAAACTTTCCCCAAAACATGCAAGTGTTAACATGAATCTCACCAGAACAACAAAAAAGCGAAAAATGTGTGAATATGAGGAAGTATGAGTAACATTTTTTCCTATTAGTGGAAAAGGTTACACATGCTTTCCTATGCTTCTTTCCATTGTGTACTGATTTTATTTTTCATTTACTTTTATTTGTAATTTTCCTGTGTTTGGTAGCGCTTTCTTTAGAGACCTGACAGGTACGGTATGTGTCTGGATAACTGACACATACTGGTGCTCGTCAACACTCCCAGAGCAGTTGGTGAAAACTCACACGATCTGTTTAACCACGTACATGGGCCCAAAAAAAGACAATACTCTTGTTTATTTGTGTTCATGGACATAAACATGTTCTTATTTCATTCAGAGCTATTACAGTTAAACTGTAGTCTTTAGTGTAGGTTTTAAAATGCCATTTTCTAGATTTCGGGGGTTAAAAGTCCAACATACTTCCAGTTTAAATGCCACAGTTTCAGTTGTGCTGAGTATAATGAAAAAAGAAGAATGTATGTCCACGTACATGACAAAATAGATTGCATTTTGCAACTCTTTCATAATTTTCAAAGAAACTGGGGTTCCTTATGTAGAGTCTATTGCATCATTCACTTAAATACAGCAAACGGCACAAAATCAGAGCCGACTAAGTCATTTCTTTGCTTGTGTTTCTTGATTTCTTGATCACACATACTTGTAAAGCAGTGATCTTTCACACAGTCTTCGAGCTACTGAATGAAAGCTTTTAAATCAAAAATATTTTAGATAATAATTTGATTAGTTTTCATTCCTGTAATTGTCTAAATGTTTAAGAATCTTTTCTACTAAGAACTCCTGACCTAGAGTAGTGTAAAATGTTTTGTGCATCACAGGTTAAAAAGTAACATAATATAATTATCCAGCCCTAAGTTTAGAACCTTTAAATGTTTTTTGTCGATACGTGTGCCTACTTGCCTTTCTGTGCCATTCTGACTTGTGCAGAGCTAAAAATATGCCTGCTGTTGCAACTGGATGAATCCTGGGATGAACCCGTCCTCAAATCCTCATGTTTCTTCACGTGCGTTTGGGCGTTTCTGTCTGACAAGAACACTCCCTGTATGACCAAAAGCTAAATAAATAAACAGAGACACTGAATGACTCATAAAAGGGTGTGTGTGTGGGGGTGTATGTGTGTGTGTGTTAAAATTGTATTCTCATCCATTCACCACAATAACACAGACCTCACAGACCAGTGGCTCAGTGCCCACACCCATCCATCGTAATGAAAAGCAGTGTTTACATAGTGATGGTTACTTACAGACAGACAAGCTCACAGGGAAGCTTGATCTATGTTTTATACTTAACAGCAGCAAAAACTGAGAAGCGGGTGATCCAGCTCCAAAGTCAATCACTTGATCTACTACTGAGTCTCGTTTCGCTCATCACTTTTCTTGCAAGTGGAAAAATATCTGCCGGTGGAAGAAGAAAATTTGTCACAGCGTGTTGAAATAAGTGAGCCCATCGACTTTCATCTACAGGCGAAAACTAAAGCATAGTGGCTTTGAGCTACCCAGAAACATTTGTAAATCTATGTGGTGTAACTCGGGTAAATCAAATGACGCTTTAACCATAAAAGAGATGGAATGAAAAATTTCATGACATTGTCTGTAAACAGCGAAATAAATGCGCTCCTGATTAAACTCTCACCTCAAGAAAACAAGCAGATGTGTTGTGGGCAGCACGGTGGCAACAGTGGTTAGCACGCCTCACAGCAAGAAGGTCCTGGGTCTGACTGGACCAACTGGGTCTGACTGGACCAACTGGCTCAAGTCTTTCTGTGTGGAGTGTGCATGTTTTCCCACTGTCTGCATGGATGCTCTCGGGGCTTCACTTGAGTTTCCTCCCACATACTAAAGACTGTGATTCAAAATTGCCCATAGATATGAATGGTTGTCTGTCTCTCTGTGTAAGCCCTGTGACAGGCTGGTGACCTGTCCAGGCACCTGTACTGTGACCTGGACACCGCCTCTCGTCTTATGGTTGCTGGGATAAGCTCCAGCTACTCCACGACCCTGAACTGGATAAGCAGAGGAGAATAGACAGATTGTGTTGCATGTATCAGAATTGATACAACCTCTGCTGCCCATAGTGAGAACTGCATGTAAAATATTTACTGTCAGGGGCACCTTTAGAGGTAGAACAGCTGTTCACTTGCATCTCCAAGCCCGTCGACATTAGTTAAAGTCCAGATAAATGTGAGATTAAAAATTATATTTTCAATGGGGCATTTTTTTTTGCATTAGGATAAAAATGTGGCAGGTTGTGTAGCTTAGCCATTTTAAGCTAAATGAAGGAACAGAGACTACATTTTTTTAATCATCTGGCAAATATGAGCTATATTCATTCAGCAAAGCCAAAATAGCACGAAAAAAAACAAAAACATAACGGCAAAAAAATTCCCCAGGATTCTGTAAGGGTTAAAAATGTACTCAAGAAATGTCTGAAGATGTTTCTTTTCTACCGACAGCTTCAGAAAAATGCCAGTGATGTGATTTTAACCCAAATTAAAGTATAATGACAGCACTACAGAAGCACCGCTGTAATTGGTGTAATGCCAACCTATCTGTTTTGATCATCTCAGAGAGAAACGGAAAGCCTTTTCCAAAGTGTCCAAACCCTAACATAAATATGCTTATTCCACTATGACAGCAGATATTTTTATTTGATTACAGAAAAAGAACATGCTTGAAGATTCCTGCTCTGTGGAGAACATTAGGTACAGAACATATTGATCTGATATTATTACTTCTCATCACAGAGCTCATCTTATCTGGCAAGCTGTGACAAGACTGGCAGCAAGACATAAGAAGTACAAAAGACAGAATCATGCTGTCATTTCAAATCGTGTAATTGTCACAGTTAAACTATTCTGGCAGCTGCGACACCTTGAAATCATAGGTCAGTACTATAAAACTCAGCAGTCAGATGAAAGAGGCAGACCGAGCCTGTGGCCCGTTACTTTGCCTCAGAGTTCATAGAGGGCGTAATAAAGGAAATTATACTAATAACTGGTGGGGGGATATGCATAGCAGGTTATGTAATTGTACTCTAAATCAATCAATAAAGTCTTGACCTGGGAAATGAGCCCGACATTAAGTCGGGAGTTGGTTCCTTGGCACCTGCTGTGAGCACTGAAATGAAAATCAGCATGCAGTGATGAGGAGAAAGAAAGGCTGAAGCAGAGGGTCTATATATGATTGAATGACAGGACTGCAGTGTGCCCAATGCATGAATGCGGGGGGACTTGGTATATAACATAAATATATATTTCAATAAATACATGCACTAATTATATCTTGAAACCCCAAGTGATAACTGATTATAACTCATCGGCAGATGGATACTTAAATAGTACACTAAATTCTACTTGCTCCTTTTAGTAACATAACACTCCAGAGGATGTGTGAGCTGCTAAGTGGAAAGTCAGCAAGTCAGAAATCAGCAGTCGGAAAACACTGAAGACAAGCACGCTGGATTAAATTAGAGTCTTCAAACAATTCTTGTGTTGTCATTGTCTGCTTGAGAAGAGTAACTTTTGAGAGCCGGGGAAAGTGTTTTAGTTTCAAAATGTCTTGTTCTACATCTACCATGTAAAGAAGTATCAGATTTACAGTTAAAAAATAATGAATGGTATTCAAAAATGCTGAAATTCATCAAACAGCAGTAAAATAAAGTGAAAAATGCTGTGTTTTCACTTAACTTCTGATTAGCTCCTCGCTCCAGTTAATGGAGGTTTTTACATTTATTGTTTTGATTTAAAATGTTTTTATTGTCCTGTGTCTATTTTATGATTTTAGATTTTATTGTCCTCCTTCTGCATAGCTTTTCTGTTCATTAGTCCCCTATTGTTTTACTGCTTAAAGTTCTACAGTCTTACTTTGTCAGCTACCTGTAAAGCACTTTGAACAGAACTATAGAAAATGCTATACAAGCTTATGTTTAAGGACTCTTTAAATGTTGGCTTTTGAATACTCGCAGCATATTTGGGAGTGTCATAGCAGGAATAATATGTTGTGACTTAATAAATGTATGTGAGTCAGTGAGACAGTGTGGTGTGTAGTTGTATTGCATATATATTGTGTATATATACATTGTATATTCACGTCATTGAAAGCTTTACATGCCACCTACAAGGCTGTAATACAGTAGTTTGTGTTAAATGCATCTGTTTGTAGCTCTTTTCAAAGTCCAAGCAAAAGCAGAAATAAAGCAGCAAGAAGCAAACCTTTTCTGTTTGTATCATTTATGGAAATATTTCAAGGAAAAGAGGTTTGGGATTCATGATCTTAGAATTTGTTTCTGCTTTTTACAGATGATGTGCTTCTGTTGATTCATCGAGCCTTGACCTCCAGCTCGCACTAGGGCATTTGCAGCTGAGTCTGAAGGAGCTGGGATGGGAATTAGCACCTCCAAGTATGAATCCGTAGTTCTCAGCTAGAAAAAAAGGTTGGAGTGCCCATTTTTTTTTATCATAAACAATTTATTTGCTACCCCAAGTGCAGGAATTTAAGTATCTTAACCTTGTAAGTGAAGAGTAGAGCTGATGGCACACAGTATGGTGCAGTCTGTTATTGTGAAGAGCGAGTACAAAAGTAAAGCTGTCAATTTACCGGTCAATCTGTATTGTTACTCTCACTTATGGTCATGAGTTGTAGGTACGGACCAAACAAATGAGACGGCGAATACAAACCCGTCTTCCTTCTCTCTCCCCAACCGATCACGGCAGATGGAACCAACTGAGCCTGGTTCTGCTGGAGATTTCTTCCTGTTAAAAGGAGGTTTTTCCTTCTACTGTCGCCAAAGTGCTTGGACATAGGGGGTGATATGATTGTTGGGTTTTTCTTTATACGTATTATTGTAGGGTCTACCTTACAATATAAAGCACCTTGAGGCGACTGTTGTTGTGATTTGGCGCTGTATAAATAAAATTGAATTGAAGTGAAGTGGCAGAAATGAGATTCCTAGAATGGCTCTCTCTTAAGGATTGGGGGAGGAACTCAGCCAGTGAAGAGGGACTCACAGTAGAGTCACTGCTGCTCCATGTCAAAAGGAACCTCCCCCCTTTACCTTGATGCTTGGATGTTGAAACTTGGAAGTGATATCAGTCCCAAATTAGCGCATTAGAGAAAAAGCAAGGAAAAACAAGGTTTGTTTTGGTTCTTTAGAGAAGTAGAGCTATTCAGATATCCCTAGCAAAACAGCATAATATTCGTTTTTTGCACTTAAAAACACAGCTGCAGCACACTCATAGATATAGCATGGTCAATTGATTTTTTAGTGAGTCATAAATACACAATATTGGCACTACAGATTAGAATTTTGACATAAATAGTGTTTAGTGTTCACTGCCACCATCTTGGATTGTTAACTTGGGGTTGCGCCAACCAAACTCAGGTTTAATTTCTGACTCGGAACTCCGAAATTTTGACTTATTAAGAAAATCATTGTTAGACTGCTGCCCCCCCACGATTTGGAATAAGATAAGTAGCAGAAACACGACACCCATTTTTGTCTACAGTACGATGGAACAGCTGCTGGCAGGATTTTGTTATGTAACCTTTGTGATCCAGTCCAATCCATCTCCATAACCATGAGGCCAACTGGTTTCAACTAACAATCAAAAACCTCAGTATGAAAGGTTGAAAAAGGTCAGATCTGAAAGGCCCAGCCAAAATGATTGTCATAGGTTTGCAGAGAGAAACTACACACTCCTTCATAGGTCAATGAAGTGTTTCCTTTAAAGGTCAGAAATGTATGTCTTTTCCACCTACTTTCCTTCAAAGGCCCAACACACTTTTCTGATCTCTATGACACATAAAGGAGCTCTGAAAGTTTCAGCTTTGCAAACCGGCAACCACGTTTAAACTTCATGCTGGGTGGAGACTTTTGGAGTCGATGGTGTGACGATACCAGCAGCGCTTCAGCGGAACAAGCCACAATGCCACCACTACACAAATGGCAATAATCTCTCCATCAAATAAAAGGAAGAAAAAAATCTAATAAGCATATTAACGATGAGAGCAGAGTGAATTTTAATCACAGATAAGGACTTTATCAGCCTTTTGTGGGCATAAATCTATTCCACACTTCAGCTTGTCTGAAAGATATTACAAACTAGATTGAGCTTGTACGAGACAGGGAGGGAAGAAAAAGTCGTGTTCATTATGAAAACATTAGCTCCAAATTCATTTGTTTTCTATGCTAAAATGATTCCAGACCAGAATATTAATCCAATCTGCTCTGAATAATGAAATCATTAATATGAATTTATTAAAACGTGTGGACTTATCCTTTTAATGTCTCTGAGCTTTTTCTTTTTATATCAGACTACCTTTTAGTCCGTGCCACACAGAGAAAGCCCCGTGAGTCAGTTCTGTAATTAAGACACATTAACACGTAACACCTAACAGACTTGCTCAATTACCACAACGGCTATTAAATTATATTGGAGCTAGAGGCAGTGGAAATGGTGGTGTTCATTATGGAAACTGCTATCCACATATTTCCATCGCTGAGCAGCTTTATGAACTTATAAAAGATGCCAGGAAGAAAGGAAGGATTCTTTTTTTACACTGGAATTCCTTTGAATCCAGGTTTAAACATTATTTTTATAATAACAATAATATTTTGTCACTCTTGAGTAAAAAACAAAGACGATTATTCCAATATATTTGCATGTGTTGTAAACATCCAGCCCCTTCCTTTGTGTATCTAGGCAGGAAAGAAACTCTTTCACTGAAATTCTTGAGGTTGGATGGCGGTCCAGCCATGAGTTATGCAATGCAAATGTTATTATGCACTTAAAATAAATGTATGTGGCAGAAATGTTCCCTGGAACACTATTTTGGGGTTTTGTAATTTGGGGGTTGGAGCATATTTTAGAAGCCTCAGCTGTACTCACAGTAGGGTCTGTGGATGTGTTTAAGTCATAACAGCTTCATAAACACGGCACGTTCACAGAAACAAGAAAATGTTTTGTGTTGTAGCACCCCCTCCTGGTGGATGTTGTGCTTTACAGTGACGTGCCAGCAATATTATTTGAGAGGTTTACCTGTTGTTTGGTTTGCCTGAATAAAAATAAGATTAGCTGACGTAATGTAAAAGTAGGTTTTAGATAATATAAAAATGCAAGCAAGGAGCACAAGGATAGTACTTTAATGAGGTTTAGTTAAACAAATAGAAACCCATGCTCTCAGTCTTGTGGCACATGTGCATCTCATGCCAGTGCTATTTAAACACAAGCAGTGTTGGGAAGGTTACTTTTAAAATGTATTCCATTACAGATTACAGATTACATGCCCCAAAATGTATTCTGTAACGTATTCCGTTACGTTACTCAATGAAAGTAACGTATTCTTAACATATTATCATGCTGTTTACAACTACATGAATGTACTATTGCTGTGATTTATTACTATTACTGAAGGTCCGCGGCTCTGAACCGTAGTAAAGGGACCTCTGGCTAATACCTCGGGTTCCGTGTCGGGCTCATAGCTGAAAACTAGCTTTACTTTGTTGTCTGGGTCAACTTTGCTTGCAAGAGACAGAGAGAGGCATTGAAAGGCTGCTCCAACGGAACTTATTGTTTTTGGAGAAAAACAGGAACACGGTGTACAGTCGAGTCTTAATAGCTTACTTACAACTGGGCTCGTCAGGCACTCTTCTTGGCTGCAGTGGTTATTATTATATTTACATGCTTCCAGCTCCCGTTTTTCCTCGATGGCAGCTCATACTTTTCCTTTTTCTCCCTCCCTCGCTCACAGACACATAACGTGTATGGCAGTCCATTCTCCCTGCAGCACGGACTACACTGCCTATGATGCTACATTCTTTAGAGCTATGCCTGTAGCATTCTGCCTATTAGCTTAGCACAACAACAACAAAAAGGCCTCTCTCACCCAGGAAACACAGAGAGAGAGAGAGTCACCCTGTAACCATGACAACCGTAACGCTGCCACCTGGAACAACAGAACGTAGCTGTCAAACAAAACCCAAACAGTCCTGACCCGCCACAATATAAAACAGGGAAGTACCGCCGTGTAATCCATTTATTTCAACAAAGTAACTGTATTCTAAATACCACCTTTTTAAACGGTAACTGTAACGGATTACAGTTACTCATATTTTGTATTTTAAATACGTAACGGCGGTACATGTATTCCGTTACTCCCCAACACTGAGCACAAGTATATGCGATGTATATATTTTTTTCTGATTCATATAGTATCATGAGAAATATGCGACTGAGGATCTCACCAAGACGAAAAGGGAAGGTGTACAGGAAGGTAGTGAGGCCTGCTATGATTTATGGTTTGGACACTAACAAAAAGAAAGGAGGCCAAGCTGGTTTTGCAGAGTTTAAGATCCTAAGATGGGTGCGACCAGTATGGACAAAATTAAAAATAAGCACATCAGAGGGACAGACGGTTTGGAGACAAAGATAGAAAGACAAAGAGAAGGTTTAGATATGTGCAGACTAAGGATAAAGGATATATTGACACAACAGACAGGAAGAAAAGAGGAAGGCCACAAAGAAGATTCATGGATGTAGTGAAGGAACACGTGCAGAGGGAGAGGAGGGTGAGATGGAGGCAGATGATTCTCTTTGGCGACACCTAATGGGAGCAGTCGAAAAAAGAAGTAGAAGACCAAAGTTTCACATGTATCATCTTGTTTTTCCCAGTTTCAGTAAAAACACTATGTGAAGTAGGGCTGCCACGATTAGTCGACTAGTCACGATTACGTCGACTATTAAAATCGTCGACGACTGATTTAATAGTCGACGCGTCGTTTGAAGCTTTGTAAGATCACAAAAGACGCAGGAATAAGTAGTAGTATTTAAGAGTGTAATAAAGGACTGATACAGAAGATGGCAGCACTGCATGTACAAGGATGCCAGCTGCCGTTAAACCCCGAAGAAGAAGAAGCTGTGTCCCAGAATTCATAGCGCAGCCAAGCTCAGTTTCCAACAATGGCGGCAGCTAGTTAGTTTTAATATTACTCTTATTATTCTTTCTGGGTCACAAAATAAACGTTTAACATATGTTCAGGCGATAATGTAGCTGTGTAAACCTCAAATATCTGCTCAGTTTATCAAGACACCACATATTTTTAAAAGCGCTCCGACGTTTTCGGAGACGTCTGTTACCCACTAGCTCGATAGCTAGCCGGGGGCAAGGCTCACTAGAGCCCGTGACAACACCGGACTCCGGCAAATCGTTTTCAAACCCACCGCCGTCTTTCGCTACTCAGGTTAAACATATATAAGTCACTTAAAAATGTTATTGTTTGGCTTTTTTTTTTTTAGTATTTTATTTGTTCCTGAGTAAATCGGTTAGGCTGAGATTAAAGTTATAGTTTTTACACAGCTGAATAAACATCAAGCAGACAACTGATTATCAGAAGTGTGAGATGCTCAAGAATATACTCCGGTGTCCTGTTATATTTTAGATAGCAAGGAGTTTAATAAACTTCACCGAAACAATCTGCAAATTTCATTTAAATTCAATAAACTATCATCTTGTCTTTATTTTTAGTTAGCACATACCTTAAACACTTAAAGCTGTAAGCTAATGATAGTTATATAAGAGCAGATGCTGCTGGTGCAATAAACTGTACGTTTTATGTCCAATGGATGCATGATCTGATTAGTCGACTAATCGCAAAATTAATTGGTGACTAGTCGACTATCAAAATAATCGTTTGTGGCAGCCCTAATGTGAAGTATTATATAAATCCTTACATATTTTATTTTTGTTTCTGAAATCGTTGTATGCTTTATCAGATATTCTTTTCAGTGCTGTAACTGTAAGTCAGTAAGATTTTGATAAAAGTAGTATGCCATTTGGTATCTATGTGTTAAATAAGACAGGTTTTATTTGTGATTTTGTCTGTTCTGACATATGTGAAATGTTTGTGGCATTTTCAATGTCTTCTGGACAGCTGAGTCTGTGTTATGAGAAATCTGTGTTTCAGAACTGCATTGACAGTGCTGAGAACGACAGTCCTGGCAGGGCTGCAATCACAATACACAAATAACAAATTGTTATTTGTTAAATCTGTTGCAACAAATGTTTCATGTTCCTATATTTTTTGTGATTTCAATAGATCAAATGGCACAACAGACAGACTGAATGACTGACCGACTGATTTACTTAAAGGGAAACTCTTGCTTCACATATTAACACCATTAGAGGGCAGCAGAGAACATAACAAGGTAGATCCTAAACTGCTCTAATCTCCCTCAATACCATATCCATCCATGCATTCTCCTCTACTTATCCAATTCAGGCTCACAGCCTCTCCCGGGTACCATAAGGCGAGACGCAGGACCAGTCTGTCACAGGGCTATCACAGAAAGAAAGACAACTACTTGCATTCACATTCATGGGCAATTTATAATGATCAATTAATCTACTCTGGGAGGAAGCCCGAGTACCCACACAGATATGTGGAGACATGCGAACTCCACACAGAGAAGCCCCAGGCAGATGGTGGATTCAAACCCAAGAGCTCCTTGCTGTAAGATAATCATGGCAACCAGTGTGCTGCCCTAACAGACCATGCTCTAAGATAAAACCTTGTGCAGTGAGAATAAACTCTATGAATAAATTCTATAGCATACCTCACAAGATATTCATGCATAAGGTATTTAAACCAATGAATACAAGGTATGCATTGGTTTAAATACAAATTTGCAATTCCAAATTCATCACTGTCATTGTAACACAATTAGACTGGTCCATCTCTATTTTATCTACTTTGCAAATGGTTTAATTCTTATATTTAAACAGTAATGGCACACAGTGTTCTTGGATGGCACTCCATTAAACTAGCAAAAGAGTTTTTAGGATGAGACTCAGTTTTAATATTTATATACATCAAGACTGATGGGTCAAATGGGACTTTTCACATGCAGACATCACATTTCCCTGACTGCAACTAGCACAAGAACATATCTGGTTTAGCACAGCAGTAAATCACTGTTAGAGTAGATATTTGCTGTGGTGTTCACCAATGACTACTGTGTGGCTGTGGGTGCTGGCAGCACAGTAAAACTTTCCTGCCATCCATTTTAAATACTCCATTCCTATAGATATCACCTGTAGGTAGCTTCCTATCCTACAGGCATGGCCAGTAAGCTACAATCAGACGCTTTAATGGCGGCCGTGCTTTTCCATCTGTCAGGTTAATCTAACAAAACTTAAAAATCACTCACAAACAAAGCAGATCTTTGGCTGATAAAGTCTTCATAAACGTGCAGCAAAGCAGCTGAAAAACAGGATTTCTTTATCTAAAGCTGATTTATATGCAATGTAACATAAAACAATACAACATGAAACAATGGTTTAAATAACAGAAATTAATTCTCTGAACTCTTCATCACATTCAAACAATAAATATGTGATGCACTGCAAAATACATGTATAAGTAAAAGAATGGGAAAAGATTGTAAGACGTTGTCCCTCTATGCAGTGCAAATGAGAGCATCACAAATACAGTTATGAAAATTGGGGTAAATTTTGCTGAGGAAGTATTGAATCATGATCACCTCATAGCAATTTCCAAAGAAAGAAAGACCAAGTCTGTCAGCTTCTGTTTGGATAGGTGGATAGACAGCTCGGCTAAATGGTTCTAATTTATGAGCCCGGGGTCTCAGGTGGGCTGTATGTTAACAACTGTCTGGAGGTTCGGAGAGAGCACACTGGCTGTCTGGCTTGGGTGACAGCCAAATGCTATTCATCACACACTCCCATAGAGAAACACACATTCTCTTCCAGCTGACCTTCTCACTGAAGCACAGAATCTAGCAGATGCTAAAGATATCCAGAGGGAGCTCAGTGACTGCGAGTAAAATGTATTCCCGTCCAAATTTGTGTATGTTTTCGAAACCTTTCGTTTTCTTTTACCTTTTCTGTTTGATATGCCTGCTGCAAAACAGATTCACATTACTTGCCTTGGCTAAAAAGTGCCACTAAGATTCAAAGCCACAATTACAGCTGGTGTTTATACATTGTGTGAATCTTACAATTAATCTCAACTAATGTATGCATTTGGATACTGGATATGCATTATTTACAGTATCCGTAACAGCCTTCCTAAACAATAATACACATAATACAAACAAGAATAGTATTTCTGCTGGTTTCAAAAAAGAATATGTAACACGTGAAATATAAGTTAAATAAGTTAGGTAAATAGACTCTTGTTCTATTGACATCTGGACTTTTTGACAAACATAAATACAATCTTCCTTCAAACTCACATTGTGCAGGCGTGTTTGTGTATGCAAATCTCAACAGCTACAGCTCTGCTCACAGTCCTCGTCAAGGAGAACTATTGATAAAGGAGAAAGGTTCAGCTTGGGTTGTCATGCTGTCTGATATCACGCAACAGGTGGACTCGAATGTCTGGGTCCAAAGAATGTTCTGCTGTGTCTGGCTTGCAACTTCCCTAATTTCTGTTATAGCAATTCCACTTCATGTGAATGAGCTAGAGGGATGGCTACTCCCAGTAAAAGCAAAGTTAAGTTTTTCTTTTCTTAAGCTTTGCTGAAACAGAAGAAAGCAGTGACAACGATTTTAAAAAGTAGTTTCCTTAAAAGTACCGCTAGTGTGTGATTAATCTTTCGACACTACGAATAACCCCAGCGATAACTGCTTCACAAACAGTCCGCTGAGGAAAAAGTCCTCGCTGGCTTTAGAAACTGGGGCTGTGGTATTTTTACGCACCAAAGATCTGTTGCCATAATAAAAGCACAAACTGTGTGTCATCCAAAATGGAGGCAAATAGAAGTAAGCCCAGAGGTGCTGTTGCGTTTGGCGCTAAGCTTATAAGATTAGTGTTTTGATTTCCATCCATTTACTCTCCTACATACTGGTTGTTAATTACAGCGGTACTGTGATGACAAACAGGTCAGAGCAGATCAGCCACTGGAACTCTGCCTGAGACAAGAAGACTGCTGCTCTCAGTCACCAGGTCAATAGAGCTGCTACTGATAAAATGCACATTGATCTATGAGTTTGAGGTCACTGAATGTGCTTTCAGTTCACAGTGACATGTTCAAGCTGTTGTGTGGTGGAGCAGCAGATACAAAGGCGACACAACAGTCAGTGGAGGAAAAAACTAAAAACTGTTGTGCGCTCAGAAAACAGATGTAGTGCTGGATGACTGCAGACAATGTCAATGAATATTTTCTCAGATTTTACAGCAGAGGTTAAACCTCTCAACAGAGACATCCAGAGCAATGAAGTCCTTAAACAGGGTTAAAACCCCTGTTTAAATATCTACTTCCAAACTCTTTCTGAGCATGTCAAAAAAACCCAACCCATATTGCTATTTTGATGCTTTTGCAAGCCTGAACTTTGCAAGCTCAACCAGTTTAATCAACATATGTACTTGTGGTAGAATTACATAAAAACAAACATCTTATTGGAATTCCTGGTAGGAAATATGCCAATAAAAAGACAGTAAAATTTTGTTTTCCAATCTGGAATCCAACTTGGAACTCGCCAGTTGCAATTAGGAAGTTATAATTATGTCGACAGTCACATCCTCTAATTGCTAACCAGAAACAACACAACTTCAAACTTGTGCCAAACATAAGGAAAATTTGTACTTTGCTTGATTTTGTTTTGAATCTCACAGCACACACGTTCTGCCCACTTCACATAGTGTTTACTCAGCTAACCAACCTTGACCCAAAACCAAACCGGAGCACAACAAACCCTGCCAGCCTGCAATCTCCAACATCTCATGTGGTTTTAGCCGCACAGCTAGCTACTGGCTAACAGGGCATGCTAGGCTACATAAGGCGCAAGAAATGAGTGTGTGCCTGTGAGTGAGTGTGCCTGTGAGTGATTATAATTAGAAAATGTTCCACTCACTTGCAATTACAAGGCCCTCCGCAGAGTGTTATTAAAGACTCATTTTGCTTGGTTGTGCCTCTTAAATGGCTCCCATGTGGTGTTTGTTTGCCTTTGCTACATGGTTTGCGTGGACAACAGAGTTTGCTACAGCCAGGAAGAGAAGCTTCTCCTCAAAATGTTAACCTGTGGTAAAAGGGTCACAACGGGTGCAGAGGCTGTCATGGAAAATTAAATCTGTATATACACACTGATAAAGTAAATTTTTGTTCATTCATTCTAAATAAATGTGGTCCTTCTATCCTCTCTCTTCCTAGCCTGCAAATTTACCCCACAGATAAACTCTTGCGTTCCGAACTTCTAACCCAACACGGCTTTCCTGAATGAAATCAAACTGAGATGTCTGGTTTTTGTTTTCAGATGAGTTCATGATGTTATTGTAAGATTTTTGTCCCACGGCCATGTAAAAATAATCCAAGTACTTTAATTATGCACAGAATAATTACAGGAGGTTAGGACTGACCTTGTCCCGAGGAAGGACGACGGTTTAGTCAGTGGCCATCCAGGGAAAGTAAAATTGTCATTTTTCTATGTGTACCCAGCATTTATGGGAGACGTTATGACTTTTAAAACTCCTTGCGCTTTTTCTTTGACGTATTGCACCTTTGAACAGTAACAAATTAAAGAACCATAATTCAAGTCTGAACTTCTTTAACAGTTTCATTCATGCGTGCTCGTTGACGCCTTGTATGTGTGGTTATGAATAGGTGCTGTTTTTGTAAGGGATATGTTTTTCTTATGTGTTTAGCCGGCAATGTTACTGTTGACATTAAAGAAATCCCCCTACTATAGAGTCACAACTCCACACTACATAACCTGCTGCCATGTGTCAGAAGAAACACAATCTGTAGACTGCTTTTATAGATTTAGGATCTATACTATATGAAATCATGATGATATGAAATTGTAATTATTAATATACCAAAACCAGCATTATGAGCATATCAAAAAAGTCTTACAAATATTGTTTTCAAGTGTGCATTGAGATGCATGAGACTGCTGCAGCAAAGTAAGATCAGAGTGTGATCATGGTATAGCTGAAACTGTGCTGCATGTCTTGCAAAGCAGAAAATAAAGTTATTAATTTGGTTTTGGCAATCACCTCCACATATTGCAATATGGCAATTTGATCATAAATCAGTCCTCTGCTTTTGTGGCCCTTGCTCATAAATCTAAATCTTTACATTCAGCATTTTGTGATGCCTAAATCTGACCCGCAAAGTAGCCCTGTGCTCTGACATTTATTCACCCTATGTGCCTGTCAGCAGTCACAGCTTAATCCAGGAAGGTGATAATGGAGCCTCCAGCTCCTGGTCTGTAAAACGAATCACCATAAAGTGCTTCTCTCTAAGGCTGAGAAAATTTATAGTTACAGATCCTATCATTTCTCCTTCTGTTTAATGTCTTCAGCAGAGCGATCTGTCTTTCATTAACTCGTGCACACTTGTTTGTTATAAAATAAATCCACAATTTAGACATCTGACTGGATAAAGCATTAGCAAGAAACTATAGGCTCCCTTACTGTGTAGGTGAGAGTAAAATGGACCTCATAGGAGCATTATAGTTTAACATTTTGTTTACTTCATTTACATTTCTTTTAGGGCTTGCTTATGTTAATTTAGTTGCTCCCAATTTTGTAGATTCTGTCTAGTTTTTATTAGTTTTTATTTAGCTTTTCTTTGTTGTTATTATTATTATTATATTTTTTTTAATGTTTTTTTGTGAAAAAGTCATCCAAATCTGAATAAAAATATGAATTAGTGTGTCCTTATGCATGTTTTGTTGACAAAGCCAACCATTTTAATATACATATTCTATATATTCGATTTTTTTTTAGCTTTATTTAAGTAGTTTTAGTTTATTTTAGTAGTAGTAGCTTGCCTCCACCAGTGTGTGAATGTGAGAGTGAATGAATAGTGGAATTGTACATTGTATATAAATGCAATCCATTATTATTAGTAGTTGTAGTAGTAGAAAAGTATAGTAGTATGATAACCTTGCTTCATCAGACAATAAGATAAGCTATTTCCTGTCTAATCATTTGCACTATGATTTATTTCTTTATCTTTAATTGTGGATAATACACTCATGGTTTAACTTGTCAATGATCTGGTTCATTACTGGACTACATTAACCACTGGGTGGCGCTGTACGACAGCAAAAATGTGACTAGAAAAACTGCAGTTTTTATTTTCCCTCTTATATTTCTTTTTCTGGGCCACTTGCAAAAATCTCCAGTTAATGGTGTAGTTGTGGTTGCTGTCATTGGCAAAGATATTTATTTTCATTTGATGCTAACATCCCACCTACTGCTGACAGCCCTGACCCCTCTCCTTAAGGGACTAATTATATTCTACAATAGCCATCTAACATCTCACAAACCAATTTTGACTGCGCTCCTTCCCGAAGCAGCAGCTGTTTTCTCACTCCACACTGGCCGTCAAGGGTCACGGTCTGCGCAGAGCTAGAATGCTGTTTCCAACCGTGGACCTTCACGGGGCAGTGGGAAAGAATGAGTCAGTGCAGTGGAACCTGAGGGAAGTGGCGCTCCCTCAGCTTGTATGTTTATGAAGAGTAAGGGTGTGTCGTCAAAAACATTTCTCATCCATTGCAAAGAGCCTCGCTTAAGGGTGAGTCAGGGATAGTCGTGATGGAGGGAAAAGCGCTGTGTTTCCCGTTCTTGCCCTTGATTCATCCAGCCTGTGGAGCTTACAAACATGCATTGTATCATCACCAGTTATCTTGAAAAGACTTTATTCCATGGAGCCCTCTACTGTCATAGAAGATGATTTCATAGTTGTTTAACTACAAAACAAGCGTATAAGGCAACATTAAAAGATTTAGAGGTCTTTAAATTTAACGCTTATACTTATTTTTAACCTCAGATTTGTACCAAATTTACGATTTGGTTTCTGCTTCTGCTGTAATGTGGTGAGAAAGAGGCACTGCATTGATGCTTGAGAAGTTTCTTTATTGGCTAAACACCACAAGCAATACCAAATGAAGATGGCAAAGGGTATTAGAATGGAAATGGATAATATTCCCTCCCTCTGAGCTCTCCTGCATCGCATGCACTCACATATCTCATCTCCTCTTGTTCTCTCCACCAGTCTGGTTCCCTACATGGGTCTTATTTTCATTGCCAGACACAGCCAGCAGCCTCTGCTTCCATTAACAGCTTACTGCTGTGAAAACATGAAGAGGAGAGGAATAAACTGTGATGCTGATGCTGTATTGAACAAAAGACCCATACTGGACCAAAAAAAGATGCACATTTAATTCCCCCTTCTTCTTCTTTTTTTTTTAGCTTTTAGAGAATATACTAAAAATATAAATTACAAACTTAACTGTGTCTATGCTACTAAAAATGTGTTTAAACTCATCATTATTACCCATATGAGAATAAATTTCCTATTATTTTAATGTGTTTCTAAGTTGTTCCTGGGTGTCCAGCTTTGGGTAGCCAGATCATGAGAGCTGGACTTGATAAGCTGTGAATCACTTACATGTGCTCTGACTGTGTCATTAATGTATAACAACCTGCTGGCCCATGTGTCTATTTGATAGACAGAGCAGAGATGCCACAGTGTGCTACATTTTTATAAAAATCTCAAAGGATTCTGCCGAGGTGTGTGCAAAAATAAATGTGTTTTCTTGTACTGTAAAACATTACCACCATGAAATGATCGTGGTGGTAATGTTTAGCACTAAGAATAATCCAGCACTAAGAAGTCCTAGGCCTAGGATTTAATGCAAAGGATATTAAAGAAAGTTTAATATAATATATACTCAAAGTTATCACTGAATTTCAACGTTTTAAAGAATGAGGTTCTAATAGTGGCATAAGTAATAGCAGATTTACTATTAGTAGAATTGCTGCTATACATGCTAGAATACATTTGCCTTAGTCTTGTACATCACTTCCACTGCGTCCATTATGTTTTTGTTGTGATACTCATCTTTCATAACTGTTCCTCTATTCCCATCTAATCTCTCTGCAAGGGTACCAAATGAGTCCACCGAAGCCTCCATAATGGCCAGAAGAAGTATCCCACTGTTTGATGGTTCAGTATGAAGCATGAGAGCTCACGGTGGGATTCACCTCAGCTGTACACCTCATGAAACGCCCAGGAGAGGCAATCCAATCATTCTGGAGCTGCAGGACTGTATGAAACCCATCAGAAACTGGTTTTGGCTGTAGTATATACAGGGAGCTTTATGGTGGGAAGGAAGCTGTTTTTAGATGGATTTGGTCTTGCTGGGCACATCATGTCAGATTTTGTGTTGGTCTAAATATGATATACTGCTGAACGTACTGCTAGAGTATATGTCATTTTCAAATGAAAATTGCTAATGTGGTGTTGGGGAATATACCAAAAGCAGATTTGCTGCTAGAATTTTGCTATATCCCAAGGGGATGCAGCTTATTTTAAATTTAGCCAAAAATACTATGAGGATCAGTGTGGCGTTTGGTAGCATGACAAAATGGTTTGAGGAAATGAGAGCTCAGAATGATATGCCTTCAAAACACTGTGCAGTACGTTAATTACATCAAATGAAATTATGCATGGACCTAAAATTGGTAGTTTAGATGTAATGCAATGTAATTTCCTTTTTATGACGTCTCATTTTTATTTACCTTTGGGAAAGTCAAAATTACTCCCAAATTACCTGAAATGATTCTGAGTGGCTAAAAGGAGTGCAAGACAGAACCAAAAGTTCTGGGGTGAAATATTTAAACCTGTAATTATAGCTGACCCACCTCTCCAGCCCAAGACTTCACATTTGCATATTATTATTATTATTATTATTACTTTATAAGTATGCATTTCTTTGAATTGAACAGTTATTTTTTGATGACATGTATTGATCTATATGCAGTTTGGGGAAAGTTGTTATTTTTATTTTCTGGGTTTTTTTGTAATTGTATAGCTGCTACAGCTATTCCTATACTTGTATATATACATAACAAATTAAGAGACTATCATCTGGGCTCCCATATGAATCACGATCTCGTGCCCATATATGGCAAAAGGGGATACCATGTGTATACCAATAAGTATTTATCCAAATATCTGACTTTACTGATCACGATTACAACAGACAGGAATTTACAACAGTGCCTGTATGTTTGCACATAATGACTACAAATGGAGTACCTGACATGTGTTGTGATGTTTGGATCTGACATGCTGTACCTTAAGTGTCCAGCTGACTCATGTGCATGAGCTGAAAGACACAAAGTGGGGACAATGGCAGCCCAGGCCATGCGGAGTTGGTGTCTGGTGCCACCATGCTTACAGAGCGTCATTATCCACTTATTGAAAGAGGGTTATGATTTGGCAGCTTCTCGGGACAGCAAGACTACCATGGGCAGTGCAGCCCAGGATCACAAACCATTGTTCTGCTACTGCTGGACAAACAGTATCAGGCTTTCTGAAACCGACTGTTTATGTAGATGGATGAAACACTATGCCTTTATCTTTTTATAGCTTTTTTGGCATGTTTGGGAGTTTTTTAGTATGACAATCAAAGCTCCCAAGTGTTTCACACTCAAAAACATGTAGCAAAGATATTTGGCAGTAATAGCAGAATGCCATACATGATACTTTGAAGTGTACAAAGTGAAACCTACTGTATACTTTTCTACCCATTCTGGAACTTTTTGGTTTACCAGTTTCCAAGAGTCATTGCAGTCACCCTCCTGTATCTTTATCTAGGATGGGCTCTTAGTGGTAAGCTATGCCTGGTGATTTTCTGCTCAGCACATTTTCCTAGACTTGGATTATTTAAGAGGTCAAAATTCAAATCGCAGAAATTAATTATGCTCCTGTAACACTGTGAATCACCAAAGCAGGTAACCTGTAGGTCAATGACTACATCTTCAGTGTGCAGTGTGTAGTAAGAGAACAAGTCAGTTTCTCATATCTGAGGTGTGGAGGTGCTGCCAAGCTTCCACAAGAGTGGAAACGTATTAGAAAACCAGTGTCTGACTATATGTGTACTATGTGTAATATTAAATTTTTTTGTGTTCCACCTCTTCGTGCAGTTCATCTCTGCTTATTGCTTATATGCTATGCTGAGATTATTGATTTTACAGCTACTTGAAAAGACAAACACTGTAATCAGGGGCAGTTCATTTGGTATATGGAGCATTTAGTGGATATATAGAAGATTCCCCAGAGGACTGAAATGTGACTTCCTTTTTTTGATGTTTTACTTAAGTTACATTAAACCAGTACAAATTTATTAACTCTGAATGAATTAAATGGCACAGTGGCCTAGAACAGTGGTCCCCAACCCCCGGGTCACGGACCGGTACCGGGCCACGAGAGCTGAGGCTCGGGTGTGAAATGTAGCGTTTTCAGGGTTTTTATCATTAACCCCTGGGTCTTTTCCCATGTTGTAGTTGTGTGTCTTATTTTGAAATAAATATTTACGCGTTACCATAGCGGACCATAGAGCATTGAGGGGCAGAGAGGAGGATGTTACTCTCAATGTGGTTGACGCATTTCAGGAGGACGCTGCTAATAAAGTACATTTGTGTTTATTATTATATTTACAAAATACCACAGTTTTTGTCTTGGTTGTATCATTTTATTTAGTTGCATTTATCCGCAACACCTTAAAGGCTGGTCCGTGAAAATATTGTTGGACATTAAACCGGTCCGTGGCGCAAAAAAGGTTGAGGACCGCTGGTCTAAAACACCCTCGCAAAACAGATTCTAAAACTCAAAATAGCCACTCATGTTGCAAGTGGTTTGTTTACAACCTCTGACCAGCAGTTATGAAATCAATAAGCGAACAAAACTCAGTGTCAACTTAATTTCATTTTATTCACTTAATCTGTGTCATTCTCTACAGACAACATTATTATAACAGTCAAGTCTGACAAACTGTCACTATCACAGAAACAGAAGCCAACATTCTGCGATTGAAAGCTCAAATGTCTAAACCGTTTTTGGCCCAAAACGCTGGCATCAGGGTATGAGAACCCTTTTATCAAAACACTCCTTTTCATCACACTCCTCGGCTTCTGCCACTGCTGTTTGTTTTAAAGGAAGAAGCGGAAAGCGTAGCTCTAAGTGTGCTGTTCCACTGTCCGGGACTCTTGATGGTTGACCGAGTTAACAAATGTGTCTTCAGATGGCAGGAGACACTTAAGATAAACCTGGCCTTGGTGTAGTTCCTGTGCCATCATAAGCTGCTTGACATACACAGGAAGTGGCCTGGTTTATGTCCCTTTTAATGACTATATAGTTTAGGAACAGCAACGTGGAGGAAGTGCTTGGTCGTGTTTACATACCCAGGTAACAAATGGCTAAGAGAAGGTACACAAGGAAGATAGAGAGAAGAAGAGGGTGTAATGAGTCATCTTTTGCCAGGAATTGTGTGCCAGGTTAAGTTCAGGAAAGCAAAGAAATGATGGTGGAGAGAGAAAAAAATAACTGGATGCTTGTATGCTTTGAATAATGAACTGTAACGACCTAAGTAGGAAAACATAAAGACTCCTGAAAACATTCCAGATCTCCTTTGGACCTGATTCAACACAAACAATATTACAGTAACTACCCAAGTGGTTCTGTGGATTTTTAACTAATTACCTTATTATGGAATACTTGGCATCCAAACAATTTGATTTTCAGATATATTTTACTAACATTTCTGGGTGGTGTGGTAAATAGCACCATTGAATTTAAATCTAAGAGCCTGCTGGGGCCTTTCTATTTGGATATTGCATGTTTTACTTGTATTTGAGTGGGTTAATTAGGTAGGTTTAAGGTGTTAAATCTAAATGTTCTCTCTGTGTTAGCCCTACATTACATCTGCGACCTGTCCAAGGTATTTCCCTCCTCTTGCCCTATAACAGCTGGGAATTGGCTCCAGCTCAGCTGTGACCCTGAATTGGATAAGTGGAGGGAAATGGAAGCTAGAAACTTTTGCCGTCCATTCATTTTTTGAATTTATGAATCTATTTTTTTACCAAGTGATTAATAAACCTCTGTACTTTATCTTTTGTTACCAAAGTTTTCCTTTCTTTGATTTCAAGTAATTGCTGCTCAGTATTTATTGTATGTTATTGAGGATTTCATTGTCTATAGCTAAATTTGACAAAATTTACATTTGCAAAATTACTTCAGTTTCCCATTACAGTTTCTAAGCTGAGAGATTCTATTGTCCAACCCAATGTACAAATGTGGTACAATCCAAGCAGAAAGACAAAGGCAAAACAACTGCACAAAGTTACTCTGATAGTTGTTTTAAAGAACGTGCCATATAGAGGAAACGGTTTGACAGTTGCTGTGTATCGAGTGAAAATGCTCTGTTCTTGGAGGGAAAAGAATCCAAGCAGCCAAAAAGTTGGGCTGAACCTAGCGTCTAGACTCAACCCACCCTAATAAGTCCAAGAAAGGAATAACTGTACAATCAAATGCTGATCACAGGCTGTCAAAAGTGCTCCTGCTAACTCATTCAACTGCTGCTCCAATATATTTCACTAGCATCTGTGCATGTTTTCAGTGAAACACTGGGTGGTAAAGATTAAAAAGTTGTTATTGTGTCACATCCATGACTGAAATAGCCTTTATTCACTATGAAATCCATTATAACAGCACAAACAATGTCATCCAACTGGGTTCTTGCAGCTGAACGTACCGTGCTGACAGGCATGCATTTACTAGAACCTCATGTGAATAACTGAAGCATGGATAAGGTCAAAGGGGAATTCTTGCCACATAGCTAGCCCACACAAGCAGAACTGCTAATAGACAGAGAGACTCATAGAAATCACATACCCTCCTGTATGCAGGACTCGCATACAGTATTTATTGATAGAGGTATGTGCATGCAGACACGGAGAAACACAAACAGAAGGTACTCGGCAGTAAATATCTACACACGCTCAATTCTTTAGCAGCGACAGCAGCTGCTTCATAGATGTGTGTGTCTCCACAGTGCTCTCCACATTTCTCCCATTTCCCAATATTAGAGCTAAGCGGGAAGTCCATCTGCTAATAATGCACTCAGCAAATGAGCGATAGCCACCACTCGACATCCAATACGCAGGAAATGTGAACAGCTGCCGTATGGTGAAGAGTTGCTTTCACCAAGCGGACGTGTTGGGGGGCTCCTCCTTCCTCTCTGCCTGTTCTTGTAATATAAGGCCGTCTGTTGCTGTGGCTTGACGTACACTGAGGAACACATGCAGGAATCCAGGCACAGGGGGACATATGGGACATGTGAAAACAGGCATGTGTCGATTAGATCAAATTCTCTCTTTACCGTCATGATTTAATACAAACCTTTAACTCCATTATTCTGGTTAAAATCAGACTGTGTGGTCAGACTGCTCCTGTTTCACCTTTCACGCATTAAGAAATTTGCTTGTTTCCTCATCCTCTAAGTATTGGTCTTTAACCTGCCTGCATCACACTTTGTTGCCCCCCCAAATACACATATTAGGTTACCGTCCAAAGATGCCAAAATGATATCGTCATTTCATTCCTGTAAATAACAGAGATGCCAAGGCTTTCAGCATGTATTGGTATAAAGCCCGTAAGTGTCACAGATGGGTGAGGTGAAAAGGGATACCCTCGCACTCTAGCATGTTTAATGAAGCAGAGTGGTGTAAACTTGCTGTAGATGAGATTTTGATGTGAAAATTCCCAGTGCTTCTTCTCTTTCAGTTAAATTCAATATATTTTTCTTTAAATTTCTTAAATAAGAGTTTTATTGAGTTAAGGCTCTGCAGGAATTTCAACTATTTCAAAGTAGCTGAGGCAAATAAATTGGCAGCGGTAAGAAGTGCATGTATATGGAGTGTGTTAACAGACCCAACAACAAGACTCCTGAGCATCTTTATAGTTATATAACACATGAACCCTCTTCATAGTGAAAGGGCAGCATCATTTGTGCATCTGATCGCATCTCAGCACTACACAGAACTTCAAGTAAAAGTAAACAAGCAACAGAATTTTCTGTGTCAACCCAGTAAAATCCATAGCTGCTTTTTCGCCTGATGAATATTCCACTTAGGCCTTTCCAGAGTGCAGTGTGTTCCCACTCTGGCTTGAGCTCAATACTCCTGAGTGTTTGGACCTTCACATGTAAAACTCTTCACCATCGTTTCCCCTTGGCTGCAGGAGAAACATGACAGCGATCAGTGGTTGTTTGCTTTGTGGTCACACATCAGCGGGGTCTGTCATCACGAGGGATGATAAACTAATCTCTTCATCCGACTCCCTGGATTTCCCCCTCAAACTTGCGTGCATGCATGGTTTGTATCCTTGAATGTATTTTGGGATCTATGGCAGCATGTTCCGTCTTTGTATGTTCCTGCCAGCATGTCCAGTCCCTCTGCATGAGCTGCAGTGATCTCAATCACTACGTGTGTGCATGAGTTTTTCTGTATGTGTTTTTCAGCCATTGCAGGCCACCCGGGTAATCAGCCATAACCTGGAAACCCTGTTAGTAAACTTGCCATGTAGTGAAAGAGCCAGGAGGCTTGTAATGTTTGCGGTGAACCTCAGGAAGGAAATGATACCAGAGTTGGAGTTGTTGATAGAACACTTGTCTTCATCAGGTCTCATAAACCGTGTTTGTGTGTGCGTCCATGCATGTGTGTGTTTCCAATCATTTGCCACAGAGTTTTCTCTGTATGCGTGAATGCATGTCTTGTGTTTAAGGCTTTCCTCTGCATGTTTGTTCATGCATGTAAATATGCATCTGTCGATGTGTAGATTTTGTGGTTTAGTGTTTCCTGTATATGTGAATATGTGTGCTGTGTCCCTTCTGTGTGTACACAGAGTGCTGTGCATGTGTGTACATTATCCCCTAATTCCTTCGTTGATCTCCTCAGCTTCCTGAATCAAACAACCCACCGGATTCTGCACACTGTAAATCTGTAGAGTGCGTTTGAGTGAACCGAAATGAAAAGGCGGCTTTTGAGTGGAAGAGGAGATCAGCTGGTGTTAAGTGATGCAGAGGCCGCACACAGGAAGAGGAACACAGACAGAAAAGGGAGGGGTTAACATATAGGGATTCATTCATTGACTCAAAGACTTAGCATTGGGGAATTTAGCAAACATGAGCTTTAGGGGGAGTGTGATTCTCCTGTTGGAGTGTTTATTGCACACAAGTTTTCAACAGAATATGTGGTCACTTTTAGTAAGTTTACTGCTACAATGTTTAAATACAGTAAATCTACAATGAAGATTAAAAAAATCAAAGCAACATAATTAAATAAGAATCAAGTCAATAGACTTATATGCAAAAAAATCATGTTCATCAGAGTATGAGATGTCTACATATTGTAAGATATACAGTACTAAAACCATTAGGCCATTGTCACCTCATTCAACCTCATATTTTCACTTCTTTAAAGAGAGCAGCTTGCTCTTTATCTTGATGCCACAGGGATTTTGTCTTTCTCTCTCGCTGTCTTTTTTTTTTTATTGGAAAAGTTTGGTTTTGTCTAATTTTAATGCAGCTTAAACAGCTTGAACAGTTTCCCAATGTAGAACTATTTTCTTCTATGGGAGTCTAAATAAACATTAGCCCTTTAAAGCCGGTCAGAGCAGGCAAGCTCCGTTTTGCGTAACTATTTTAAAATCCCGGTAGAACTGCAACCACGTAAGCTAGCGCAATAATTTTTTTTGCATATGAAACCAGAAGAGTTGTACTTACATCTTATGCCATCAGCTTGTCCTCGGTCACGGTTTCCTTCCACATATAGCTTTGCAAAAACTGCATAAAAAGCACTTGCAGCAACAAATACATAATATTCCAGAAACACGCTTTGCCGATCCCATCAGCTGTTTGAAACACTTCCTACGTCCATCAGCGGAACTGTTGCATGTCCGCCATGACCTGCCTGCAACCGGAAGTGACGTCATTTTGCGGAAATGTAGTTTTTTACCATCAGTGCCTTATGAGCCTATACTGGTGTTTTTAAAAGTTATGTTTGACTTTATGACTTTCTGTGTCGTTTCTGGGATGCTTAGGACTCATATTGCACTGCTGGAAATAGTTTATTTTGATGCATATGCTGTTTTTTTGCAAATTTGCATTATAATATTTATTTTCGTTTTTCCTGCAGTATATAAAAATTGGTGTATTTCAAAAATAAAACTAAGAAGACACTTAAAATAAATTTCCTGTGGTGGGAAACTATTTTGTGCAACTTTTTTGAATTTACAGTTTTGAGGGATAAGCCTCTTAAATTTCTCTAACTAGAAATTTTCAAATTTTTTGTAGTTTATTGCCCTTTTTTGCAATTTATGTAATTACTATGCACTTATTGCATACATATATTACAATTTGGGCTATAATGGTTTTATTGATGTATATCAACTTGAAATGCTCCCAAAAGTGGCACCACGACATGTAGAAATATAATATAAGCTCTGGCGGACTTGGTTCTATGGTAGGTCTTAAAAGGTTAAAGAAAATTTAGAAGTTGTAGATAATCCTGAAAAACTCAATGAACTGTAAATGTATGTGCATTATTGATAATTCTCCTTTTAATTGTAAACAGAAATGATCTGTTAAATCTGACACATCTTCAGCTGCACACTCATCAATGAAAATGGCAGTGTATCAAAAATAACATTAAGATACCTTTAAAAGGCCCGCAGCACACTCTACTCAAGTCAACATGTCTCCTTTTCAATGCAACATGCGATGCAGGCAGCATGGTGAACAACAGCACACAAAACACAATACTACCACCACATAAAACAGATATAGAGCCCCAACAGTAGTCTTCTTGTCTTCCTGTGTGTTTACATGCTGGCTTCCTTTGTCCCAGTTAATCAGTGGGATCTGGGTGTCTGCCTGGTGCAACACTGGAAAGACAGAATAGACTAAACTCCTGCAGGAGTGAGTCTTTGTGTTATTCATAATCACAGTCGTGCAATAACAAACTACCAGCCTAAATTATACAAAGGGCCAGACTAGCTGCTCATTATCTGGCACGCAGTGAGAAGGGACATTACTGAATCCAGAAAAAATGTGTATTCTTAACCTTCTCCAAAACATAGACGTCTGAGCGTGAGTTACAGTGTCCTGCACATTACTTTTTACTTTTACATGTTTAAAGAGTCATAGGTTATGCAGGTAATCTGTATAGGGCTTTCTGCATAAGCACTTCTGAAAGCACCAGATTATCTCCTGAATCTTAGTGGCCTATGTCTATCTAAATTTAGTTGTCACCAGTGTCAAATTGTTTCCCTGTTTGCTGATTTGCCAGGCAGATTGAAAAATAATGGCTCTCACTGATGTTGGCTTTGGGAAGAGCAGAGATTTGTCTTGCAGATTCCACAGCTGATTATTTAGTGGGAAGCAGGTCAAGGCGTGTGTCTGCTTGTGTGCTTTTGCTAAACTGTGTGGCATTTTTTTTTGTTTGCATTCGTCCCTTCCGTGTGTTAAACTGTGTGCATCTCGATAAGAATCTCCCATCATTCCTCACTTTGTTTATTTGAGATGAAAGCTTCCTGTACTTGTGGGGGGCACTGGGTTCTTTTCTATAAAGAGATGCAGCATCTAACAGGGCAGATATCTAAGCTGTTTATAGTTGCTGAAGTAATGAGATAACCTGGATTTAAGAATGTTATTGGCAGATATTTTGGTCAACAAGTCCTCATATTTGACCGAATAATTCCATAACACCATATATTTCTTTATCCATGTGGTGTCAGAATAATTAGAAAAATTAATTCCTGGTTGGATACATTCATATTTCAACAATTCACTTTTTTAAAAATAAGATGCAACACATATTCATAGAGTTTCTTATTCTCACTTGTAAATGGACCATCAAAAAAGTGGAAAAAAGAGCAAAAGAGCAGATATCCTGTCATATGTGGGACTCTTTTTCTTTTTTTAATGCATTTCTTGGTTTATTTGGGGGATTTTCATTGTTTTTATTTTATTTCTTAGTCACTGATTTAAGAACAAAAAGTCAAGGCTTGAGTTTTTCTTCATTTTTTACCAGGTTGAAGAGTTTGAGATTTGCAAACTGTTTGTCAGAAACATGAAGAACAAGAAAAATATGAATTTATTCATGTTTTGTTGACAAAATCAAAATGTTCCTTAGTGTGAGGATTTAAAGACGCCACTTTGGGGTTGCCGCAGCAAGTACGTGAGCATGATTGCTTTCGTCACTTTTTATGGTAGATGCCCTTTTGACACAGCATCCAATGGATTTGTGCCTCGTCCTGGGATTGAACCAAGAATCTTTATGGTTCAAATGTTTAATTCGTCAATGCTAATGGCCATTACATTTGACAAATTTTGTTAAAGATTGTTAATGATATTGCATTTTACAACTGCTCATGTGACATTTGTGTACAGGCTCTATTCTGATAACAACACTGTTTGTGTTAGCCAACCACAGGCATCAAAAGAAGAATAACTTTTACAGGATTCAACTATAGGATATTTTTAGGAACCTGAACCTTCATGAGTACAGAACCTTTTATAAAACACTTAATCACTCTTTCACAGATTATGTTGGCAGTACAGAAGTCTATGAATTTTATATGACATTAAAAAACTGTAGCACCAATCTAAATGCCGTTGATGTCCTCAGTCCTCGTTTGCTAGTCTCCAAACTGCAGACACGCATACACATTTTGAATTCTTTAACTCAACATGTTTTTGACCATATGATGACAACCATTCAAGGAAAACTAAAACCTCAGCAGTTGATCTTGACAACCATGTTATGTTTACCTCAGGTATGTGGCATTATTAAATGGATGGGTGTGTGTTTGTGTGTGTGTTTCACTATGTGATTCAGGTGGTTGTTGGGGATTTAACTTCTCTCTTGTGCAGCTCAAGTGCTTCTTTGTGTTCTCTAGTCTGGGATGGACACAGCAATGGAAAAGGTGGTTGGACTTTGAATACAGACTAAGCAACTATTACTGCTGACAAACGGTATAATCTGGTTTTTCTGATTATATGGAGACATATTGTTGACGGACCAAGTAACTGTAGCAACTCTCCTCAACTGTCCTCTTTAAGGATGACAACATGCCACCTTTTTGCACACACACAGTGCTTTGTTTTTGCATACACTAACATTTCTGGCTCCACACTGCTGTTAAGTTATGGCAAGCTCACTGTTCTGAGAGACTCTCATAGCTGTCTGCTGCAACTCCATGTGTTTTTAATGCCTCCACCAGCTCTGCATCTACTATGTAAGGTGAGAGGTTAATGAGCAGGTGCGAGCCAGGTGTGCCACTCTTCTCGAGTGACACACCTGATCTGCCCTTTCCCACCTCTCCCTGCTACAGCTGAGAGAGAAGGAACACACCCCACAACCACAGTAACGTACTAACAGACTCAATTTTCCCAGTATTTTGAAATAGGGTTCCTTCAAATGATCATTTTTCAATTTATATTGACTGCATCTGTTCATCCCTCTTGATTTCCTGTCCTTCCATTTTTACATCTGCCATTCACTGCCTCTTTCACTTTTTGTGACTTTCTCAGTCTTTCAGTTTTACCTGTTTCTTGCTGTTCTCTGTAGATTTATAGTACAAAGAATTTCCAGTTCATCTTATGAAGAGTTCATTGAACCAGTATTAACGTGTAATATGTTTTTGTCCACGAAATTCTTGTGAAATTTTTCACTCTTTATCTAAACTTGACATACAAACAAGTCATACTTCACCTGATAATATTTGTGATCATTTGTATGCAACCAGTATGATTTAGTGTAGATATCTTTTATTTCAATCAGCTGCACTTACCTTAATATAACATCTTAATATAACGTCTGCAGAGTTATCAGATTTCAGCTGCTTATTGTGATGAATAATAAAAGCAAACAAAAGAAGATTTTTTTCCCCCTTCAGTGATTTGTACACAAACTCTTCTAACGTGAAACTAGATACATACAACAAACCTTTCTTCCAGGAAAGTGTTACTGAGATTTATATTTAGGAGTTTATAGACAAATTTATAGTATTACAAGGTGCTTCATGACCTTTTTTTTATAGAGAGAGAGTATACATATACAGTACTTTTTCAGCTGAAGCTTGTCCATCTTTTTTTTTTGCTCACTGCAAGCTGCTGTGTGCATGCCTTCGGCTCTGCTCGTATCCTGTTTATCTTCCAGCACAACCTGTTGCAGTCAGCTTACTAATTGCCATGGGACAGTGCCAAGCACTCCAGTGACAGATGTTTCAGCTGGATGGCTGCTAATGAAGATCGGCTGGAAAACATCCATTGGACTATCCCCTGGAGGAGTCCCATGATTCATTATGCCTGCAGTTGTGCCAGAGGCCACTGGATCCACATTATCAGCCAGGACAGATCCCTGTAAATTTGAGGGCTTAGTCATGCAATGAGCTGAAGGTTCCTTATTTAAATGATTAGTGTGTTATTGACATGTTTTGTATTCAGTGGAGCAATATTATCTTTTAATTAGCTAGCCATTGTTGTTATTGGGTTTCCAATTAATACCCTTTGGCAGTTTACCATTTAATGACATTCATCCAGAGCGGGATTCATTTCTAAACTTATTTAGAAAAGAGTGGCTAACACCAAGTCCTTATTCAAAGCATTTGTCAGTAATATTTGAAAACCAATTTATGAAACAGCCCTGTTTAGTGTGACAGAAGAAGCTCTCCATGTTCTACTCAGGATAAAATATTCACAGGTTTGACCTAAAAACAACCAAACACTTTGAAATATTCATATTTTTCTTTGCCCGCTAAAATCACCTACAGATGCTGGTATAGTCATTTAAATGCATGTAGAAGCAGATCATTTGGAGTCAGGCATCAGTTGGATATTTAAACTCATTTCATATATAGTTTGTATTCCCGATAGTGTAACATAGTCAGTCGTTTCTTTATGTAAAAATCAATACTTTATGTTTGTGAGGTTGCTGGTTTTGATTTTATAAACTTCAAGAGCTTCAAACTAAAAGAGTTTGACATTATTTCTGGTTATTTATTTTGGAAATTGAGCTCAATCATAATCCCCTAACTAAGAGGATATCTTACTAAAGCACACACTTGTGACATATACAGTAGATTTATAGCGTGTTCTTATGTTTTAAATCTCAGGCTACCTCATTGTTAAGCTAGTGGTTAGAGATGTGACAAAACAGCCACACACACGGCACTCGAACAGGACAGATTCAATAACTGTCAAAGCCCCACGAGCGGAGCATGTATGCTAATCACCCCAGAGAATACTGCCAATTGATTCTAATTGGTTTCCTTCGAATGGCAGAAGGGTGGCCAAGGGGTTACTCTCAGGGTTCAGATGAATGGAGGTAGGTCTTATCCAACACACAATGAGGCATATGGGACTGTCTCTTTTGCAAACCCTTGGACAGAATAAGGACTGAAGCCTGAGGTTCTCGTCTCTAAAGGGGCTTAACACTGAATGACTGGGAGTGGTCTAGGAGTCTGAATGCATAATTGACACACTACCTTCCAGTAAAACAAAAATGAATTAATCATAGGTTGGTTTTAAAAAAAAATGGACACATTTGGATACATGGAGCAACAAATATTTTACAGCTAAAATTAATTTGGATTAAAATATAAAAATATCCTAAAATTGTTGTTAGTAAAGAAAAAAGTGCTCAAGAAAAGTGAATAATTTATCACCAGAGGAAGGTTATTTTCATTTCATTTAATGTGTTTTATAATGAGATTTTAGCGTATTACACTAAAACATGCAAAAATGAGATGAGATAAATATAATAATACTCCACGTTAAACGAATTCAATCAGCCAAGCAGCATCTTACATGTATTAGATATTTTTTAAAAAAATACTTTTTCTTCACTTTTTCTTCCTTTTTCTTCACAAATGGATTACATCAGGTAACTACACACACACACACACACACACACACACACACACACACACACACACACAACTAAGAAATCAAAATGGTTTATCACTGCTTTTCAAAGACAGGTTTTAGCTAAAAATGGCATTTATACATTTTTGTAAAATAATAGTACTGTATATTAAACAAATGCATCTTCACCTGACTTAGTAACCTATTTTGGTGCAGTTACCCACAGTTATTCCTTGATATCAATTGCTACTTTACTGTATTGGAAACCTGTAAATTATTCTCATTTTACAGTATGTTTTCACCACTTTTGAGGCTTTTTTTCCAGGTATGTGGGTTTGAAAAATATTTATCCAGACTAAGAATTGGAGACTACACTCTGAAATTTTATTGAAGCCAAAGGATAAAAAGGTCTACTGTAACATTAAGCAGCACTACAACTGGTTAGATCTAATCTTTATGTAGTTTAAACTCTAAAATGTGAGCACCAGGGGAAGATGAATGTCTTACTATATCATCAGATGTGTTATATTCAAATTTCAAGGCTTAAAGATTTATAGTAATAACCAGAAATCTTTTTTTCTGCCATTATACTTTCTTTAAAGAATAAGTACACTTATAGAGCTCAATAATGATCATACTTTTCTTAAAGCATGAAGACAATGAAAAGCAATGCTTGCTTTAATCACCCTGAAGTGATTGATTTATTAATGTGACATAAGCAGTGGCTCTAATTATAATATAAAACTGCTGAATAATATTCTCATCTGTTTCAATTACGCAGATCAGTGTCAGAACTTTACTGACCTTATACTTGGCACAGTGAAAAGAGTGCTGTGAACTAAGATCCTTGACTCGGATATGAAAGTAAATTCTAAAAACATACTCAATTCACAGTTGCCTTTTGTGTTTCTTTGCCATGCTGTCCTTCCTATGTTTATGAGATCCTGCCAACACAGTGACCTCACTGAAAAGTGAACCCAGTGTTTTCTGGGGGCAAAGCCTTACTCTTCCAAAACTGCTTTGCCAGAAAAGCTGAGCACTTTCTCCTATTTACTCTGGCAAGGCAACACCCTCAATCTGTTGCTATCATGCAGTCCAGAAAGTTTCCTTCCAAACCTAATCCATTGGCTCTCACTGTAGAAGGTTAGAGCAAAAGTCATAACAATCTCTCTCTTTGTGTATGTCAAATCAGTCCGACTGTAGCGGCAAAGAGTGTAACGCATGAAGCACTTTTAAATATTCATAGAGTTCATTCAGCCTGCGTCCATACAGATGTTATCCTTCCTATACACAGAAATCCATAATGACCTCATTCATGCTGATTCCAAAAAAGAGGGAAGCCAAGCTGATCCCTCCCAGTTTGTCCATTGTCAGGGGGCTAGTAGTAATCTGGTTTCCTGGTCACATTTGGAGGGACGGTGTTGGTTTTCAAGAAAACTTGGCCTCTGCAGTGCAGGTGCCCCAGAGATTTAGTTTCATGCCCTTTATTTGGAGCACTTGCCATCTGCTTGATCTAGTTTAGTAGGAAGGTCTGATGGTTGTGGAAGGAGTCGTGCTCAACTTTCAGATTTGTGTGAGTATCATTTGTCAGAAAAGAGAGAGAGAAAAATCTTTTTTCTTGTGTTAAAAATGTTAGCATCATTCTGTTAAACTCTGTTTCCACAGACCATTTTTGGGTCAAAGTCTCAGACAAACTATTTCAGACGCTGATTTCTCTGAACGGTACCCTTGCACACCCTACCTTTCACCTACTTGAAAACATCCCCCGGATGACAAAAAAAAAGCACTCTGACAGTTCTCCAGTCAGAAGACAGAACAAGCTTTGGAAGAAGATCATGCAAGACAGTTCTTCTAGGGAGAGGAATTTAAAGCATCCAGCAATGTGTACAGCGTCAAGCGGAGCGCCTGGGGGGGGCGAGATGGATGCCAATCTCCCTGCTGTTTTGTCACACTGCTTCTCCTGTCAGCAGACAAAGCTGCCATAGATCCAGCTTGTATATGGAGACTGACACCTCTCACTATGGGACTTGGGTAAACACAACACACAGATGTATGATTGACGCTGAGGCGCTTTTTGCCTGGCTGCCTCTGCAAACCACACGAATGTGGCAGAAGCATGCACTGTACAGACACCTACACTTAATTGTGAGGAGTTCTCAAGGGATAATTCAATAAGGAGAGATCGTTAGAAGGATTGTGAGGACCGTGATTTATTGATCTACAGAGATAAATTAAGCTATTAGGTGATTAGATTCTGATGGCCCAACACAGCAGAACCTAATCCCAGCAGTGAAAGGAATTGTAGCAGGACCCCTCCAGAGTCTAGATGCTGGTGGTGGAGATAAAGATGGAGGCTTGGATGGAGCCTTGAGTTACATGGGAGAGGCAGAGATGATGAGCAGGTGGGTTGCACGAAAGCTTCGGAAAGGGAGAGTGGCAGATGACCAACCAGACTTAAAGTACACGGAGTCGTGGCGGATTCACCTGAAGAATTTGAGACGAAAGATAATTGAACTAGGCTACGGATGTTAGCAATGAGCTTGCCAGCATGGAAAAGTGGAAGTGATGTAAAGCACAGAATAGCCACAAAACACCTGGGAAGCTGACAGATGTGATTACAGAGCTTTCTTATTGAACTTATGCATAAGCTTCATTTCGTAGGACATTATCAGCTTCTCCTTCTACTACAGAAGCAAGGCTGATGGTGATAAACTTCAGCCACCATTACTGTAAGCTGATCTGAGTCTATGGTTTCTGGTGACCCAGTTGGTTCAAAGTAACAAAATCTCACAGGGCTTTGACGAAAGGACCTGAACATGTTCAGCAGTTTTGTACCTGATCAGCTGACACAGAATAATCAGAACCTGTGACATTCCACGTTTTAATGTGTCATCAGACATTTCCTCTTCTTGTCCATACCCTTTAGAGGGAATGTGCCATGGAAGAACTACCACTGAGAGGAACTTTTATCTTGGGTTATCTGTAGCTTACAAGTTTACACTTAAATAACTAAATGTAACTATGTAGCAGCTTAGTATTGTATGCCCACTAGCCAGTTTTTTAGCATAGCAACAACTGCTAATGTCTAGCATAATGAAGGATGGAACTTTTTCTGTCTTGTCTTCCTTTTTCCAGCTGTTGTATGTGCTGTAGATATGGTTTGTGTCTGCCCGCTGTCAACTAATGAAGCTGTCCCCGCTGCTTACCAAACCACTTAGTATAAGTTTTAAGCATTTCTTTAAATGGCCCTAATTGTCACAGTGTCCCAAGGTTGGAAATACAGAGCTATTTTAAAATAAAGATTATGGAAGGCGAAGATCTATAAAAACAAGTGAGGCTAAATCAGCCCCAAATAAGCTGTGTTCATGTACTAAACAAACATAAATGTGACAGAATATCTGGATGCTTTTGTTAATTTTACTCCAAAAAACCTAGTTATTGACATAGCACTCTTTGTTATGTCATAGATATTTATTCGGTTTAGTGTTTGGCAACAGAGAAGCTATTCTTAAACTCAGACTAACTAATAAATGAGGGCCTAGTCAGTGCATTTTGCAGCTGTGTGTAACATTCCAATACATGTTGCAGAGTCAGAAAAAGCATGAAGCTGCTATTTCACCACGCTAGAGCGTCGTGCCTAGCAACCATGTGTTTTTCAATCTGTAGCCTTCTGGAGATGATGAAAACACACTGAACATATGTGCGAAAGGTGCTCACATTGAGAGATTTTATACATTGCTGGCAACCGCAAAAGTAAAGGTAGCGTGGGAAACAGTAGGGCAGACACACATGGCAATTGCATTTTCAGTTTGAGGGAAACAACTTGTCAACTTTGGAATGTTGATGCAAACACAAATGTCAGCACTAATTGCTTCTACTGTTGGAGGAAAACATCGAGATCGTGGCCAGTGTGAGACACATAAATCTGACATGTTTGGCCTGTGTGTGTGAGACTGTGCAGGACACGGTTCGTAGTGGGTGTCTGCACCCTGTCCTCTATGTGTTCTGCCAGTGTCCTCTCATCACTTGATGTGTTGAAGGTCATTAGGCTCCTCCGTAGACAGACATGAAGTAAACACATACAGGACCTGGCAGGGTTCCAGTGTGGTGTTTAACTAAAAACCGAGGCAGACATTATTCCAGTTACACCAGGGGCTGCTACTAATAATGACTTCATCACAGCTAACGGGAAAGGAAGTTTTGGTCGGTTTACATTCCTGATAACCTCACAGTGTAGACAAGATGATTTATGAGCAGCAAAAAACAACACGACATGTATCTGCAGCTCAAAGTGATAGCATAGCTATAAATAATAACACTAAAACTAATCATTTTGAAATAAAAATGTCAGTATACAAAAGTGTGCAGTGCTTGACAAGTCGCATAAGTAATTTGCTGAGGTGGGAAGCAACAAAGTAGAAATATTTGAGTAGAATTTTCATGTATCGTGTGTCTGTACTTGAGTATTTGTTTTTCTGACAACTTTTTACTTTTACTCCCTACATTTTAACGCAAACACCTATACTTTCTACTTCTTACATTTTTAAAACAGGCTCGATCATTAAGGTTCATCAGTAAAATTTATGCTGTTATACTTGCAAGTTCAAGTGTGCAGGAAAGAGTGCAGGTGTCTGTGTGTTGTAGTCACATCTAGAGCTACAGAAGAGGAATGTTTCTACAACATAACTTGCAAGATAATTCGGTATACTGGTAATTATCTTACTGCACAAAAAGAGACAGTCTGAATTTAAGAGCAGTGTGGCAGGAATAAGGCACGGCGGGTCCAGGGATCGGCGTTTTCACACATTTTATTCACAACACCACACACCACTCCACACACACCTGAGTCCCTGTGTTTTAAACTTGGTGGACGTGATTAAGGATGCCGTGCAGGTGCGTCCACCCTCCCTGCACGGCACCGCAGGCCACGCCCCACCACAAGCAGTAAAACTCATTTTTCTTAGATGATTTCTTATTTTGATGCAGAAGATAATGGAAATACATTTATAATAAAAATTATAGATGCTAAATTATCGTATAAATTAGTTGAAAGTATTTTGGGTTTTTTGTCGAAAGATTTTGACAGAAGGTTTCTCAGACTTATTGTTATATCGATCGTGGCTCAAGAGTTGGCAGGCTGTACCTGCTGCGGAGACTCAGGTCTTTTGGAGTGAAGGGCCCACTCCTGAAGACCTTCTATGACTCTGTGGTGGCCTCAGCCATCTTTTATGGTGTGGTCTGCTGGGGTGGCAACATCTCTGCCGGGGATAGGAAGAGACTGAACAGGCTGATCCGCAGGGCCAGCTCTGTCCTAGGATGCCCTCTGGACCCAGTGGAGGTGGTGAGTGACAGGAGAATGGTGGCTAAGCTGTCATCCCTGATGGACAACATCTCCCACCCCATGCAGGAGACTGTGACAGCACTGAGCAGCTCCTTCAGTGGCTGCGGCACCCACGGTGTGGGACAGAGAGATTTTGCAGGTCTTTCCTCCCCACTGCTGTCAGACTCCACAACAAAGACTTTTGCAGCTGATCAAACACACAAACCCACACATGTGCAATAAGACTAAGTGCAATACTCTTTTCTGCCAAAGTTGTATTTTTACTCAGTTGTATAAAGCATTTGCATTCTATTTTTATCCTATTGTATATTTTATTCTATTTTATTCTATTGTATATAGTATTTTATTCTATTCTATTCTGTACAGTTGTGTACAGTATTTTATTGTTATTGTATTCTAATTTTGCTATATAACTTTTGCACTGTCCACTTTCTGATGTGACAAAACAAATTTCCCACGTGTGGGACTAATAAATGTTATCTTATCTTATCTTATAGTTTGAAATACATTTTTTGACTTTGATTTTCCAAACACATTAAGTTTTTGTACAAAATATCGTAACAAATCAGCGCCACCGATACCAGCCGGAATTTTACTTGGTATCATCGTCAGAAAGAAATTATTCCAAGAAGAGAGGTCAAATAGTAACCAGAAAGTGGTTTGAAATATGTCAGACGCTTGTCAGTAGCCCAGGTGTGACTTGCTAAAAGCCATTTAACCAAATACTAGTGGTAGTGTATATATTCTACTTTAAAAACCACAAAAGTAGAAAACAAATCTAAAGTCATTAATGATTCTGTGCAATTATTTCTCCTTAAAAAAGAACAAAAAAATTAATTAAAAGGCCAAAATTGCCATAGCATTCATACTTTTGACTACAACTGTACATACATATATATATATGGACCATAAAGAAGATTCATGGAAGTGGGGCATACTGAGGGTTGGTGTAACAGAGACGGATGCTATAGATAGGGTGAGATGTTTTTAGATGATCCACTGTAGCGACCCCTAAAGGGAGCAGCTGAATTAAGAAGAGACAGATGCAGATGTAAAAATAATAACACAAAAGACATATACTAAATAATTCCTAAATATGCAACGGTACACAAAAGGAGAAGCACTTAATTTGGAATTTGTTTGTTTTTCAGCAATAAGGCAACTATGTTATGTTAACTTTCAGCTTGGCATCTAATCTCATTGGTTTTAGTGTTTAAAATGCTCGTCTCTAGGAGTGTAAATGAGTGTATTCATAGACATGTAAGTTAGGTGATTGTTTTTCCAGTGGTGGTGTGTATCAACAAGAATTACTGAGGAACAGCAAAAGCAGTCTTTCTAACCAGTGAACCCAGCTATTGGTTAATAATCCAAACTGCTGACCCATCCACTCACAAGCCAAAAGAAAACACAGAGATCCTGACTAACTACTGGTGGTGATGCTGCAGGAAAGTGTCTGGGGTATTCTTAGTAGCTATTACAGGATTTAGCAGAGAGGTTTACCACAGTATCATTTCAACTTGGAAAGTGCCAGAGGAAGCAGTCGAGAAAGAATTTAAACCTGCAGTTTCAGATTGCTGTCGGTGACCTTACATTAGTGTGGGCAAGACACTGTTCGAAGACGCGGCCGTTTTGTCACCAAAGAACACAAGAATGGAATGAAAGTTAAAAAGCAAACATGCATCACAGGGGAAAATGTGACAGAAAGCAACAAGGTCTGAATTTAGGGTGACACTGTACAGTTTCACACACTTTAACAGTTTTTAAATTATAAAAACACCTGTAGTAAAAGCTAAGCTTTTCACAGCGCAGATGCAATCCATCTCTGTTTATTCACAAAGCTAGTGACCACCTGCTTACGCCCACTTGACCCTTCCACTCTCTTCCCCTCCACACTGCTATAAATCCACTGCAAACCTGATCTCATCTGTCTCCGCAGTGGAAAAACATGCCGACCTAATAAGAGGAACCCTGAGTTTACAGTACGAGTCAAATGCCGTTTACAAGTTAATCCATCCTCAGCAAATGACCAACAAATACCAAAGCAGCAGCCACAGGCTGCCCAGCTGTTTTCGCTACAGACAAAAAGAAGCTTGTTAATTGTTTCTTTATGAGATTAATCCCCTACTTGTGCAGTTATGAGAAGAAGAAAAAAGAGAAAAGGACAAACAGCTGAGAAAACATTTCGCCTTTCAGTCGTGTTGGCCAGAGAGGTTTGGATTAACAAGCCATTACATGAATGAAGCTCAACGCAAATTTGTGGTCTTTTTTCTTTGTGTGCCAAAATTTTAAAAACTGAGTCAGGTCAGTAGTGTGAACACATGCAGATTACTGTGACAGTAATGCATCTATTTATTATTAATGTAGTTATGTTAAGGTCCAAAGTCCCACAATTTAAAAATGTATCGCAACATATAATGAACTGAGTTAACTAAGCAGAACAGAAACTTTATTAAACAGATGGTGATCATCATTCTTTCTTAGGGTGATGATGGTGTTGCTGTTTTAGAGACGCGTGAAAGACACGCATACAGAATGTATTAAAGGCAATTTCCAAAGAAATTTCAACAACAGCTAATCATGTGTAGACCCTCCGCCAGTCGACTTCACCCTCCTACCCTATCCACCCACTACTTCAGTGGGATTTGGGACCATGTTCAAAATGTTTTATGGGTCTGTGGCTATTTCTTTTCTTTGTGGTCTGCTGAGGCAAAAATCTGTGAATGGATGACACTAAAAGTCTGAATAAACGTTAGAAGAAAGCCAGCTCAATCTTGGAAGTGGAGCAGAATAATCCAGGAACATTTTCAAGATCTCTTTCCAATAGTTCCCATCATCTGTAGGTGCTCTTGCTAGTCAGAGGAGTATAATGGGAAAATGGTCTGTGTTTTAATTTTGTAACAGTTTTAGAACCAGCTTCCTTTGGCTATTAATTTTGTCTTTTCTGATGTGTTTAATGTTAAAATTACATTTTAATTTAGTTGTAAAGCTCCCACAATAGATGGTAAATGGCCTGTATTTGTATAGCGCTTTTCTAGTCCCTAAGGACCCCAAAGCGCTTTACATATTCAGTCATCCACCCATTCACACACAGGTGATGGCAAGCTACATTGTAGCCACAGCCACCCTGGGGCACACTGACAGAGGCGAGGCTGCCGGACACTGGCGCCACCGGGCCCTCTGACCACCACCAGTAGGCAACGGGTGAAGTGTCTTGTGCAAGGACACAACGACCGAGACTGTCAGAGTCGGAGCTCGAACCCGCAACCTTCCGATTACAAGACGAACTGCCAACTCTTTAAACCACAATCGCCCCTTAAAATGCAACAGTAACCGGATAAATTTACTTTGGGAGTTAACTTCTTTATATTAACTTACGTTATGTTTCTACCAGTCAAAAACTTGTTTGCGCCGTTTAATGTAAACAAGTTTTTGTGGATAATAGCTCAGAAAAATAACCAGTAGATTACACTGGATAACTTCAGGTGAAGAGAAAATTTTTGTAGTTCAGTTTAATGTTTCTTGCACTTTTGGTTCCTAATATTTTTCCAGGTGTTTTTGTTAATTATTCATAGCCTTTACAGAGTTATCAGGTCTATATTCTCTGTTGTGTCTCGTTTTGAGTTTGTTTTCCTATCTGTGGTTGTCTTTGATATATTGTATTTGGGTCAACTCTCCACTTTATTCATTGATTTTAACCTGAATTGGAATTGTGCATTTTTAGAATTAAGGGAAACAACATCATTAACTACTACATGTCCTCTACTTTCCATTTTCAAGTGGCAAGCTGTAAGAATATATTTATGAAAAATAATCGCTGCTTTGCACAAGTGCTGTGGAGTTTAATGTCAGAAGAGTGCTGTGCCTCCAAATTATAGTATTTAGGCACTGATAGCTCTGCGACATTTGCAAACCATCCTGATGAGCTACACTGTTTGTCTACAGTGGCTGCTTGGATGAAAATGTCCAGAAAGCAACATTAAATATTACTTCAGCGTGGACCCGTGGGCTGCATTCGTTCTGTAATGCTAAGCTGGCATCTCAAGGGTCGATTAGTCTGCACATAGAAGTACAGCACTAATGTGCTTCAGTGTTTTCCAACTGTGACGTCTTGCATCTTGAAGCTGCCATGTGCACCAGCTAATGGAACTAAGACAAAACATTTCATACAACTGATAACGTCTGTTTGCACAACCAGACCTAAATGGGCGTCAAGAGACCAGAAAAGAACAGGACATGCTTGAGATAAAGTGTAAATGGAAAAAAAAGCTGAATGTGTCTGAAGTTAAAAGCTATTTGTAAAAGCATATAATGCAAACTATATAAAGAGGAAGATAAAAGGTTGTATTCATACTAAAAACGTTTAGCTTAAGCTAATGTACAGTAACCACCAGGTAATACAACGGGGATTATTTGGATTAGTAGCTATAGGAATGAAAAGGGTCATTGAGATGGAACAGCATCAGTGAAGAGAACCACCTGGATTACTTCAATCATTTAGATTATTTAAAATGTGCAGTTATTTTTCACCACAGGTGGACAGTCAGAGCAGCAGAACCTCAGAAGATTTCACAGTTATACATCAGGATGCTGTGCAATGGTGCTTATTTTAAATAAATGAAGAAAACAGCAAAACTTTGTCATATAAGCGTTATACAGCACAGAAAAAATATTTATTGTATTTGTTGAAATTATTACATGTTGAAAATGACACAACTGAAATAGCAAGATTATACATGTATGTTTTTTCTCTCCTATTTAGATAGACTTTGATTAAAAAAGAACTTGTAAACATATGAATCAGAAAAATTCATAAAAAACACAAATTGTTTAAAAAGCAATTGATCAAAGGTTTATTGGTTCAAATTAGCCCAGTTTATGGGTGCTATGAAACACTGTGGCTTAAAGTTATGATCTTTTATCCCTTGTGCAACAACACTCCAAGTAAGCAAGTAATGGTGACAACCCACAATGGTCACTACTGCAGGTATCAGTAGTGATACCTGTATAATAAATTATGATCCTGATTAAAACTTCGCCTGAACTTTCAACCTATAAAACTGGCTAGCAGTGGGTTCTTATACCACCCACACTGACCACCTATCCTGCAGCTGCCCTTGTGACCTTCGGAGACCCTCTATTAGTCAGGTCACACACCATATGGGCCAATAGTATCAAACAGGCAGAGGGAACAGTGGCCTCCCCTCCATCAATCCATCACTGACATTAATCCCTTGTCTGCTGCAAGATCTGTTCTGAATTAAATGTTCCACTGTTTAGTAAAACAAAAACATACAGAAATACACTTACTATATGTGTGCAGACGTTTTTATTTATGCATGTGTGCATGTGCATGTTTATGGTTTTTTGTGTCACAGTCAACCTAAATGGGTGGTTGTCTGTCTCTCACAGCCCTAACCTGCATTTGTCAGTGGTTGAGACAACCACAGCACAACTCATTTGCAAGTTAGAGGTTTGCTCATGGATAAAATTGCTAGTACAAAAACAAAAAAGCAGAAAAATACAGCTAGAAGTTATCGGTGCTCTTGTTTTGTTACCCAGGCTAAACTAAAATGAGTTATAGTTGTTGCCGTTCTCAGTTTTTGAAATATCCCAGGTGGCCCTTAAATTGACCCTATTCTGTCAGCAGGATTTGCTAATTACATGTCGTACCCTGGGTGGACCTACAATGGACACTGTGGTAAGGCCTGCCGTTTCTCATAGCCTGTGGCAACACTCAACAATCTAAAGTTAGAACTGCTACTCAAGAAACGAAGTGAGAGCTGGTGATGACTAGAGTTTCCTTACAGCAAACCAACAGAGGTTAAGTTTTATCATCGCAAATCTCAATGAAAATATTAGGAAACAATTTCAACAGTGAACGTGTTATGTAATGTAACTGAACTGATGCTGCACAGTTGCAAAGTTTTCAGCTCATTTCAGTTGATGTTGATGTGTTTTTTTTTTAAAAAACTGTTGCCATGGACAGGAATAGTTACAGATGATGTGTCATCTGTCCTTATATGACTCTATCCAAACAAAACACTGGCAAAAAATTCATCAAAGTCACAAATTACTTTGTCTTTGAGCTCAAACGTTTCCACTGAGGTGTTCAGTGGTCACATGGTTTCATACTTTCCAATGATTTTACAAAAGCACTTTTATTCAAAATGCAAGTATTTGTTTACACTACCAAGGGAGGGGCATTCTTCAGCAATGGCCATTGCATTTGTAACTAAAAAGTTTGACTTAAATAGTGACAGAAATATGCTGGATTGCATACTGCAAGTGACAATGCATTTGAAATTCTACCATAATTTGTGTGGTGCAGTAAATAAAACAGTAATTTTCATGTTATACATGCACATGTTTCCATGTGCAATATATACATATATATATATATATATATATATATATATATATATATATATATACACATGTATATATATATATATATATATATATACATATATATATATATATATACACATGTATATATATATATATATATATATATACACATGTATATATATATATATATATATATATATATACATGTATATATATATATATATATACATGTATGTATATATATATATATATATATATATATATATATATATACATGTGTGTATATATATATATATATATATATACATGTGTGTATATATATATATATATATATACATGTATATATATATATATATATATACATGTATGTATATATATATATATATATATATATATATATATATATATACATGTGTGTATATATATATATATATATATATACATACATGTGTGTATATATATATATATATATATATACATGTGTGTATATATATATATATATATATATACATGTATATATATATATATATATACATATACATGTATATATATATATATATATATATACACATCTTTCTTCGCCTTTAGACAATAATTCTGATGGCAAAAGAGCCAAACGGGACAGGCAAAAATATATATATAGTTATGGATGTATATATATATATATATATATATATATACATATATATATATATATATACACATGTATATATATATATATATATATATACACATGTATATATATATATATATATATATATATACATGTATATATATATATATATATATATACATGTATGTATATATATATATATATATATACATGTGTGTATATATATATATATATATATACATGTGTGTATATATATATATATATATATACATGTATATATATATATATATATATACATATACATGTATATATATATATATATATACACATCTTTCTTCGCCTTTAGACAATAATTCTGATGGCAAAAGAGCCAAACGGGACAGGCAAAAATATATATATAGTTATGGATGTATATATATATATATATATATATATATATATATATATATATATATATACATCCGACATATGCTATTTGAAGTATTTATGATTTGCCAGCATTTGGTGTTGCCAGATCATTGGGCATGCTGATATGGTTTTAAGAAAAATCCCTCTCCTTGGATGGCACTGCTTCATCATCTATTTTCCTCCACTTATCCAGTTCAGGGTCACAGGGCAGCTGGAGCCCACCCCAGGGTAGGAAGCAGGGAACACCCCAGATGACAGACACCCTGACAGACACAGAGAGACAGACAACCATTCACAACTACAGCCAATTTAGACTCACCTATTAACCTAACCCACACATGTTTTTGGACTGTGGGAAGAAGTCAGCTTGCCCAGAGAGCACCCACGCAAGCACAGGGGACAACACAAACTGGATCAGAACCTCCCACGTCTGGATTTGAATCTGGGGCCTTATTGCTGTGAGGCAGCAGTACTAACCTCGCCACCACTGTGCTGCTCTAAAACAAATTTCTGCACTTAATAATGAATTTGTCTGTAGTACCTTCATATTCTGTGTGAATATGAGTGATGACTATGATTATTAAGCTATATAAATATTACAAACAACCAGTTAGAAAATTGTGTCCTACAGAAGACAATTTGTATGGACGACACTAGTTCATCAAATATCCCTTCTTGGGCCAGTTTTAATTTCCCTTCTTGCCATGAGGCAACAGTGCTAACTAACATGCCACCATGCTGCCCCCAACGTTATTCCTTATGTATGAAAAAATGATTTGTCAGATGTTACTGACACCCTCCCCCCAATAATGTTTATTTAGGAAATGACCCATTTTTTTTCTTATTCCATTCTAATCCTATTCAGTACGGTACTTTAATTTTAACAATTGATCTAAAATTCACTTTGAGATTAGTTTCACCTGAAAGGTCCCTGGGAATTGTTGCTGCTGAGATACTGAGAGAACAAACCTTATGGGTTGGAAAAAATAAAAATCTGTTGGTACAAAGGGAGGATTAGTCAGCTTAATACTGAACAGAGAACGGCTTCTTAAAAAAAACTAAATAAATGAAAAGGGAGATAAATGTGAAACAATATGGGCTAGTATTCTTCCACCTCACAAATTGATCATAGATGCACATTTGCTTCTTTACCTAAGAAAATGAATTCTCACATATTTGTGTGAAGATGCATTCAATAAAAATTCATGTTTTTGAGCAATTATGGCAAATTCACAGGCCCCTTCTTGCCGAGCTCATCATTGCTCACATATTCTTCCTCCCTTCATCTTCTCATCTGAAGATGTCAATTTGCAATAAGATTCAGCAGTACCAAGTTAGGATTTTTTTCCCCCATCTAGAAAAAGCGTCTTCTTTATAATGCTAAAAAAAATTTAATTTTTCAAATAATCCTGCCTAGGTTTTATGATTATGACACATTCTATATAATCTGCTAAACTTGGGACATGTAAAAAATAAACTCAAACTAAAATAGGTAAAGGTCCGAAAATACTGACTGCCTACAGTGATCACACTGGTCAGCAGTTGCTGCTGGTATCATCATATCATAATGTGTGTGTGTGTGTGTGTGTGTGTGTGTGTGTATGTGTGTGTGTGTGTGTGTGTGTCACTCTCTCCCTCGTTTTCTCTCTCACATTCTTCCCATTCTCACAGTAAGAGCCCATAACTTCATTCTTGGTCGCACTCCAAGGGACTCATCGCTGGCTTGACCAGGACCTCATGCATTCAGTTAAACCAATCAAAGCTCCATTCATTCCACCATCCCATAATGCCTAATTCATTTGCAGCCAATAATAGAGAATCTGTTGTAGTTTTAATGGAAAAGCTGCTTATTTTTTCCTGTAAAAGCAGTCGCTGTAAAAAAGAAAAAGAAAGACAGTGTGCTGTTGGAGGAAAAAAAACTGAGGTAATGTTCCAATAAAAAATTCAGAGCCTGTTTATTTTGGATGTGTAAAGAACGCAGATATTACACTCTGTAAATTAGCCAGGCCACTTTCTAAATTAACAAGCTATGACTGTTCTCTCCTCAATCCATCCCATGGCTACTCTGACATTTATTGGGAGACAGAGAGGAAGAAGCTTGATATATTGAATTTTCTTATTTTTTCAACCTTGGAACAACCTCAGGCTGTATGCGGGCTGCAGGTCCAGCTAATTGCCAATGAAATGCTGTACAAATACCCGCTTGTCTCAAATTCTCCAGATAATCCGCTAATTTACTGCCAATATGTTCAGAAGCATGTCTGAGATTTATCAAATAAAATGAAATCTAATTCTTTCTACACAAAAAGTGAACAACATCACGACAAGTGTTTATTTTGTACACCTGAGATATGGCTACTGTGTAAAACATGCAGCAGACTCATTTTCTATGGCTGTTTTTCTTAAAAATTAGTTTGTAATTTTGGTTTTTATGTGCAGTGCTTCACCACAATTAAAACTTTAATAATTTGATCTCTTTCACAAAACTTAAAGTCCAGTCCTTTTTTTTCTAAGCTAAATTCAGACTCTTGACTGCTTTTAGTCACTCTAGAACTGCATTGGTTGCATATCTTATTCAACATTTGTTTAAATGTCAGAAAACTCTTTTCTGACATTTTATTTTTTACACATTTTTATAAAACAAAGTTCTGTTGAACAGCTTTTAAAGGATTCCTTTAATTTTTTTAGATATGCAAGAAACAGCAATCTCAGGCCATGTCACTAATATATTGCATTATTTAAATGGATTTGCTCTTTTAGTGGTGACCTGCTATCTCGTAGGTTGGAAACAAATAAACACACGAGGGAAAATTTTTAACCAAAAGCAAAATTTTAAAAGAAGCTTATAAATGAAACCTTTCCATTTAGACTAACATCTGATCTAATTCTGTAAGTTTTCATATTTACACGAATTACTCACAAGCTTTACCGTTTTTACAAAATCAACTACAGCCAGAGAAAAGTTAAAGTTACTCATACCAATACTTATATCTGGAATTCGGACAAGAGTGTTTTTATCACTCTCCCGTACAAAGTATAAGATTTCAACTAGTCAGCTTGACTGAAAATTTTCAGTGTACTTGTGAAAATAAAATATATATCAGCTGCACAAGGAGGCACATGACTATATGCAAATAGTAGGAAAATGTGGGCATGGATATGTTTCTTGGATACTTAAATACAGGTGAGACTTTACGTAATTTTTTTTAATGTTTCGTAACAACAGCAAGAAACTTTTTAGGAAGTAAAATTTTTAAGGGGTGGGCGTTGAGGTTGATATGGCAATTTTCTTTGTTTAGTTTTGGTAACACATTACACAGTGATGTTTAAAATTTGGTTCTGTGCATAATAATAATGCTTGTGCTAAACTCAAAGCGCACTCGCCAAAGTGGCTTTCAACCACATACCTCAGTATTCAAAAAGAGGCTATAATCAGTTGAAGTTTCTCAGCTCAGACACATTTTGGGCAGATATTTACTGCACGCAGCTCACAGAAATTTTAGGCTGTCCAATCTGAGTCATCTCTGAAAGCTGAGGGGAAAAAAACACTTCTCTACTGCACAAAAAGCCCAAGGGGAGAACTGAGACCAGTTTATGGGTAAAAGCTGAGAAAAACAAGATTTGGTGCAATGTCTACAGTGTAAAGAGGTTATATTTCTTGTAAACACGCAATCAGCATAGTCAAAAACAATAAATGTCCAGGACTATGTCTGCATGGTGCTGTTGGTTAAGAGATGGATATTTTATAGCAGTCCCATAAACAGATACTAGAGGTTACTAGACCTCACACACAGAGAAAGAGAAGGTTTCATATGTTCAGCACTATCCACACAATGTTCATTCATTAAACAGAACTGCTCTGGAGCATGTACTGACTGTAAAGTTGGGAGTACAAGCTCTGTGTTCACCTAACTTGTGAAAGTTGTGTAAGTTCATCTCTCTGTGGGATTTGAGGCTTTTCCTCCCTGGGACTAAGGCTAATGCTTACTGATGCTGTGTAGTCAATTCTCTTGCTGACAGAAATGCGCAGACATAGGAAAAAAACACCCTGAAGACATAACCAACCTTGACTCTTCGATGCATTGATTTAAAAAGAGACCACTCACTGAAAGTTTTCAAAGAAAAACATGCAATCAATACGAAGCAGCAAATCCAGATGAAAGCAAGCAAGCAAGCTGAATGCTGACTGTCTCGTTCATGCTATTTTAAACATGTGTCTATAAAGATACATCCAGTGGCTGACTGGTCTATGACAGAGATGTGTGCGAATCATGTCAAAAGTTTACTTGAATTAAAATGTGTACTGACGTTTGGTTTCTCACCTCTGTCTTTAAAAATATAGAAAAACATTAGCTTAAAGGTATGCGGTTAAACACTAACAGCAGTAATTTGAAGTATACTTTGAGCTGGCAAGTGTAAATATAAAATAAATGTTCAAACAAAATGCCCATAAAGGAGACAGAAGTAAAGGAGGACAAAATAAATATGCAGATACCTCCTTCAAATCTACCCCTGAGCTCAGAAAGCTGTCAAATTAAATCGGTGTAAAGCTCATAATGGCAAAAAAGTCCTATAAAATAACTGTACTTTCACTATGAAACTGTACATAGCTGTGTATTTCAATGATCTACACCAACTATCAGTCTGAGGGCAAGATAGCAATGCAGCTCCATTTGAAGCAGCTTGGATATTGTGTATGTGCTTTTTTCTTTTTTCCAATCTATTTTCTTTTATTGGAAAGAAAAAGTCAAAGTTATTCTCAGTCTAACTTTCAGGAGAAATGTTTTATTTTTTCCTGTGGGGCTCTTAAGGATAAGTAGCTGAAAACTGAGACATCTACCAAATTTTAAAGAAAATATTTCCATCTAGTTCCCAAAGTCTTTATATGTCTTTGGGCTAATACAGGAGAACTGAAACCATATAGTCCCAAAGGAATATTGTAATTCTCTATAAATTAAATACAATAGACATAATAGCTCCATGGAATTTAATTGAAAAGAATATCCATATTTAAGTGTTCCCCAAAAAGGAGGAAACTAGAAGGTGGAAGCAGCCAGTGAGCCTGATGACAGAGTGATGATGACCAATGATGGATGACTAGGAATCATCCTGATCCCAGAGGAAGGTCTAACCTCAGTAATTACAATTAGACCATCCAATAGTCAATCACACCACTCAATGACTCCCAACTGGCAGAAAACGCTCTACAACAGACACGGCAGTTCTGCATCCAGAGGAAACTTAAGGCTGTTTTAGGGAAAAGGAATGTGCTTCAGCTAGGTTCTTTGGTTATTTATTTTGGTCCAGAGAGTGAGAGCAGCTCTGTTTTTTGGGATGGTTCTGGGAAGAATTTGTCTCCAACTTTGTGTGTTGACACCATGATATGTGTGCTGGAAGCAAAAAGCTTCTGAGCCTCTGTCAGCACTTTGCTTGTATCATCCCAGTAGCGGTCACTGATGAGTATTACAGACACATCTGCAGAAAGAGTCCATGTTTGATTTCACGTTTTTCTGATTATAAAACAGCAGTGACACATTTTGAACTCGTTCTGACTTCTAACATGACTGAAATCTTGAGAATCATTTGTGATTCAGCCTTTAAACAGTTTGAAGCTCTTCATTATCAGCTCATAATCATTTATTAATCGACGTTCTTGGGCCTAAAAGCAGCTAGTTTGTGTAGTTGCAACTTTCCCTCTTTTACTGGTAGAAAAAAATACATATAGTATGAGCTATTAAGAATGAATAAAACATCTACTTTCTCCACTTATACTGGGAGCAACAGAGCCAAACTGTGTGTGAGGTGAGAGTGGAAAAGGAAACCATTGCACTTCCCTCTCACGGAAAACTGAAGTGTTCCCAAAGAGTTTCATTCACTCACGCAGGCAGTGATTTCCAACAAAATGTCAAAAGTACCTTAAAAGCACGCTCTTCCTCCTGAACTGTTCCACTTTCCCAGGCAAAATGGTATACCTATAAATTACCAGCACATTTTTTATATTTACATTTTAAGTACTAAAAATGACAACCTCATCCAAAGTAATTTACTATCAGTGCTGCTTACTGTCAGAGTCAAAAGGCAGTGAACTGAAACCTGAGTAGGGATTATGTTGCTATTAAATCTAATTTTGTATAATATGTTACTATTAAAACAAAACATGTTGTAGACTTTAAACATAATAAAACTAAAATTTTAGTTCCAGGACTCGTCACATTTATGCCAGGATCGGATTGCCTAATCACTTTATGCTAATATTTGTACCAGGGAGCCATACTCAGTCTTGCCCAGTTTCTTGTGAGAGGTCTGTACAGCTATGAAGCGTAGGCTGCTGCTGGTAATAATTTAATATCAGTTTAAACTGTTGAGAAATAAAAATATCAGTCAAGTCAGAGAAACAGCAAGGTTCATGTAAACTTGGATTTTTAATCGTTATGCTTGTGCACACGAGATCAGTAAATCAAAGGGAAGGATTATCATCCAAAAATACACGACAAGGTGGGAACAAAAAGCTGACTTTGGAATTCATAAACTATCACAGATCCTACCATTAGTTATCAGACACTATGAGACACACAAAATAATTGTTTTATAATTTAAAACAAAAGAATGGAAGGTACAAAAATCTTGCTTGAAACTTACTTTTGGCCCATTCTGGGCGGTGCAGAATGGGCCAACTACTCTCCAAACCTATAAGCAAATAGCCTAACGGCCAGCGCAGGAAATATTCCTATGTCATTGGAACAGTCATATTTAAAAGTGAAAAACCAGCTGAAGAAAATATTTTCATAGCCATTGATTCAGTATAAAGAGAGAAGCTAACAACTTAATTTCCATGCAAATGTTATTGAAGGAGTTTCACTGTGATTTACTGCCCAGGTCAGTTGCCAAAGATGTGGTGGTATAACTTCAAGCTGTCAGACAATTGTTGTGTTAGGGGTGAAAGAGTGACAGCAGTTGGAGTTGAACCACTTTCTCCTGACTTACAACTGGGCAGAGACACAGAAAAGGAGGGAAGAAGCAAAAAAAGAGAAAGAGGAGACCGAAACCGAAACAATCAGATGTAAATTTTCCTGTGTTTACTTTTTTTTTCCTCAATGACTGAAAGCCCTTTTTCACTTCCTGATTAAAACAATCCCAATGAGTCCCAAACCTACTTTCTCTATCAGACCTTTTATACAGTATAACCCAGCCTGGATATGCTTCCAACTTGCTATTATGCAATCTGCCAACAATTCACAACATAATTAAATACGCACAGGAACAATGTGTGTACATTTTCCCTAAGAGTCCAGCAATCCAGTTACCACCTTTACACTGTGAGAGGCAATTTCCTGTGCGGCTCAGCAGATGAGGTTTCAGAGTAGAAACAGGCCAGTAATTAAATCTCAGAGCTCTTGTTAAAAGTGCAGCTGTCGATGGCAAAGCTCTGTGGAAGCAGAGTGTGAATATTTGTGTCATGGTGCAAGTGGGGAACTCTGGCCGCATATGCCAGCCATCAGCACTGGACTGTACAGTATGTTTTACTAAAGAGAATGCAGGAAAAGCCCTGTGGAGCCTTCTCACGCACATGCGAGAACAAATGCAATGGTATAAATGTACTGTGTAAAATGTTTTACCCTTCATGTATGAACATGTGTTAAAATTTTAAATCGAGCTTGAAGTACTTTTTAAAATGAATCTACAGTAAAAGAAAGTAGTATTTTTAACTCTATATTCCCTTATATACAGCAAAGTTGTAAATTGATAACGAGTAAAACTTGATAACGTGTTGCTTCATTACTTGATCCTTATATGTTGTTACTAGAAAACCAAACCAGACTTGCTGTATGATTATAATATGTTAAGAACACACAAACCAGACTATAAAAATTTGGTTCAAAAAATAAAAACAAATAAATAAATAATTCAAAACGACATTTTGCAAGGATGCTAATAGCTAAACACACGGCTTGGGAATGAACCTTTGTTTCCAAAAACCCTATAGGGGTAAAAAGACGAATACATGAGTAATTTGATGGTCTTGAGCAGAGATGAGTAAATACATGAGTCAGGTGTTGTCCGTAGCACCACTAAAAACTGTTCTGTACTCCATTTCTTCCCCCATGGCATTCCATTGTGCTTCACATGGATAGTCTAGGTAAACATCCTGCAGACATTAACTTCTTCACACCCACTACTTAAACTTAAGGTTGCTCTGGCCCTCCAGACCTTTTTCTTTCGATTGTCAACAGAAAGGTAAAGGTGAGAGTGTGGGTCCCATATCTTAGAATATTTTGTCTGGTTGGTCTGGGTACATGTAGTGGACAGATGTAGCTGCCAAATGCAGTGGAGTGGAGTTACTGTAGTGTTTACTGGCTACCCAAATAGCTAGTGTTAAATTGCTAGTGTGGCTAAAAAGCTAATATAGTCCAGAAATAGTAGGCCTGCTGCTCACTACCAAACTACCAGCATCATAATTTAACTTTAGTCAAACAACATCTCAATAGAAAAATCCTAGAAATATATATATTTTTAAAAAGTCTAGATTCCCTTTTGCAGGCTCATGTTGCTTTACAAAAAATTAGACTAGACAGGTAACCAGTTATGTATAATTCCCTGGGCATTTCTCAAAAATGCCAGGTTTTGTGCACTTGTGGCTGGGGGCAAAGCTAAGGTGTGGCCAATAGCAGCAATAGTGACCAAAAAGCAAAATACAATCACCATACGGGTTATCCTGCACACTCGGGGGTTAAGCACAAACTACTTTTAAAAATCAACTTTTTTAAAAGAACACTGCAGATGCTGTTAACACACTGACAAATTTTAATAATGTGATAAGTTATGATTAATGACTGACTCAGTGACTCATCATGAAAGTTTGGCATACAGTAATTTGCTTAAAGAACATTAATGGCACATCCATTTCTGTGCCACTCAATTACAAGCTATCAGTCTGCTCCACTCCAATATAAAGTGCCTGGCCCAGCCACTGCCCTCAGTGTCTGTTCATGTAGAGGTACATGTTAGAAGGAAATAAAATGTTCTCAGTGTAGTTTGTGCCAAAATGCCAATTCAACTCTAAGACTCGTGTTTTGCAGCTTCACACTCTGCCAGGATGCTGAGTTGGATTATTCCAATTCCTGGTTGTGGTTGAGCTACATAACCCAAAGGAAAAGGCTGTAAAAACGACATGAATCAATCATGTCCTCAGTACAAAAAGAAAAAGAAATCCCCAGTGATTAAGTTTCTTTGTAAAGGTGCATATGAGGTTCAGCACATAAATTATACCCCCCTTGGAAATGTCCATAAAGAAAAGAAAAAGACTATAAACAAGTCGCTCTTTCTCTCTCTCAAACTCTCGCACACACTGAAACGTAAATGAAAGACATACATAGCAGATTCATGCAAAGGTTATGAGATTTTAAAGTGGAGGGCTGAACTGCTTTTTAACTTAGTTTCCAGTACATGCTTGTTGCAATAACTTGCCCAGTTGGATTTAAACTGGCAACATTTCAGAGTCCACAGTACAGCTGGTCAAGAAATTTGACGGTTATTTGCTACATTAGAGGGAAGCCAGTGCCTGGTGAGTATACTGCTTCATGTATGTCCAATGACGAGGACAGTAAATGCCAACTTGCACTTTTATTGCATTTAACTTGCCCTAAAGCTTGTAAAGATGCTGTAAACTGTAGATGCCATGTTTGACAGGAAAATTCTCAGTAAGTTGTCAGAGTCCCTCAGTCAGCCTACTTAATAGAACCTGGAGCCTTGTGCCTTTTATCCACAAGATTATGTCTTTTTCTGCTGAAGTACAGCTGATTTATGATGAGGGCAACGTGCAGTACGCTGTGTGTAAATTACTCCACAGATAACTACATAGAGTCTCCTTAGATCAGTGGGGCCTCCTCACACAGGGAGCATGGGATAGATTGCTTAAGAGGCCAAAGATCAGTGAATGAGTTGAACAGGAAATACCCAATATGGTGAACATCATTATCCTACCCCGGTCTATTATAAAAGTGTTTGTCATTGTGCATGACACTCTTAAGTGTAGTATTTCTGTGTATTTAGAAGAAAACTCCTCCCATCGTTCATATCAACTTCTCAAAAGTTGACCACTGCTATGGTAGACAAGGCAACACACATAAATATGATTTGAAAAGAAAACTGAAAGATATTTCTGGTCTTCCTAAATCTGTTTGCAGTCGAGTTTTCAGGACATCTTCTGTTTTTAAATGAGGAGCCAGGAAACACTCAACACAATTCGATAATCACCCCGGCTGTTTAACTCAAACCTGGGAGGCCCTTCTCTGTTTATTTTTCTTGTATCGTGTTGCATTTCTTTTTAATTTCATGGCCAAGTGGACCTCCCTGTTATTGTGCCCCACACCCCACTATCCCCAAGTCCACTCTCATCTCCCTTTAACCCAACTCATTTTTATACTCCCACAAGGCTCTGGACCTCTTCATCACCCCAGTGGAAAACACTCCAGATCCCCTAAAGGTCACTCTGCTCTCAGACAGATTTGGCCAATGAGACAGAACTGTCGTTCATGAAAAACACACACACACACCATACTATCCATTGTCCACATAGCTATAAGCAGATACACAACTTTAATGAGTTCTGTTTTTTAAGAAACCAGCTTTTTAGGTTTGTCTTGGTTGGGCATGCTGGCTAAATACTATAACACTACAACCTGTAAGGTGCTCAATTATCATAAAAACTGCCACTTCAGGTGGTAAAGGTGAGATTATTAGCATTATTTTGTTAACAATGCCTCAAATGGCACGTGTTGGTTATTGGTGTTATGCTGCAAAACTGTGATGCAGCTCTGGATTTCCCTTTAGCCCCTCAGTGTCCTCACTGTTTACAGTTTCATTAAAACCACCTTGATAATCGCCTTATTCAGGATTTTACTCTTCCCACACACAAACTATCACATGAATAGCTTAGAGCAGCGGTCCCCAACCCCCGGGCCTCGGACCGTTACCGGTCCGTGAGTCGTTTGGTACCGGGCCGCGAGAGTGAGACTCGGGTGTGAAATGTATAGTTTTCAGGGTTTTTATCGGTTTTCAGCGTTATTTTGTTATCGTTTTTATCGTTAACTTGGTTTTCCTTGGTCTTTTCACGTGTGTTATGAATAAATCTTCTTTTTTCGGTACCCGTACTAGTTTTATTTTGTTGTATTTATCCGCGACACCTTAAAGGCCGGTCTGTGAAAATATTGTTGGGCATAAACTGGTCCGTGGCACAAAAAAGGTTGGAGACTGCTGGCTTAGATGATCATTTTTGGGACATATAACACAGGATGTGAAGTGGCCAGAACTTGGACAGAAATAATATACATTGTAAATGTCACTTAATTTCTTCTCAGCACACAAATTGTGTGAAATGTTAACAAAAAACTGAACATGCCTGATGGAATGAATGCTGAAAGCAGCACAATTATTGAGACGTAGCTGAACTTTTTGTATTTAAATTAGTTTGTATGTTATATTCATGTACGTCATAGTATGTCAAATTAGGCTAAAAAAAAAACAAGAGATGAATGACTGAAACACACGCGCGGCTGTCAGCAGCACTCTTAAATCACTGTATGTAAAGTGCATCCATTATTGTGTCTGTGTTTTGATTCTGACATCTCCACACAGAAGGTGAATGATTATCTGCACCACAAAGACGTCATCAAACAGTCGTAGTAAATCATTCTGGTAAAGTCATTTCATTCAAGTCATTAATGAGGCCAGTTTAGCTATCACATGACAGAAGTAGTATATTTTATTCAGTCAATTTCGACTCCATCTCATGTAGAAATTTGACTACTGCTGCTTGTAGTTCAAAAGATTACTCAGATTGTGGTGAGACTACAAAATTATTTTAGTAATGTGCCTCTAAATGTGGCTTTTAGAGGTTAAATTGTTTAATCTGGCTAAGACTAGCAAAGCCTCAAATAATGCCGCAGTAAAGCTTGCATATTAAGTTTCAGTCAGTAAAAAAAAATAAAAGCATGACATTAAAGAAATTTGAGCATTTTGAGTGTCAGCTTGCACTGTGACAGCTATCAATCACTCAACCACGTCTCCTCTGCAGGGTGCAGCCCACAGCAACCCAGCAGTGGATGTTTATAGAAATCACAAACACATTCAGTTTCTATAACAGGTGAATTAGTCGCTGTCAGGTTAGAAGAGCCGCCGAGCCACAGAGGGCGACTAAAGCTGCCACATTGGACCTCTTTTGTGCACTGCACAGTGGAGGCAGGAAGTTTTGATTGTACTGCTTTATGCTTAAGACGTCAGCTGATCGAGCCTCAGACATTCAAAGCAGCACTTTTTTTTGTTCCTACATTTAAATTCTTTTAGTTTAGAGGCTTCAGACATTAAGACTTAGTTTCAAGCACAGTTTTAGCACAGCAGAAGCAGCCACGAATAATCAAGAAAAACAAATTCACTATTAAACATGCATTTAGGTCATAGATTGCTGATGACTATCTACTCATAACTTTTAGATTCCAACACAAAAACAGTACTTAGAATTAGCTGTATGGAAAAAAAAACATCAGGTGAAAAGGAAAGAGTTGAGTGCGGAGAGAAAAACTGTGGCTAGGCACAAAGGCACAAAGACTTAGATATCATCTGCTTTTCCCAGCCAGTATATTAACCTCAAACATAGTCTTCTGTTCTGCATTGGTTACTTTATTACTACTGTTCTAAGAGGTAGTTCAGAGCTACTGTTTTTTGAGTCAAATGCTCAAATATTCGGTGAGTAGATGCTGCAAAAGTACACCAACTTCAGAGTTCAGCTTCATTAACCCCTTTCTTGAATGACATGTACATTTGGTGTCTGAGAGCGACAGAATACTTTAGTCATATTCCTCAACTTCCAATCCAAAATCCAAAGTGTAAAAGATGGCGAGTCATTTATTCCTGCTTCAAATAACATACAAAATATCTCTAGTTTCTTTCTAATCTTGTTTGCCCTTCATTTGCCTTCTCCCTGGGTGTCCACAGAGTTTGTTGGTTGACTGGTCTGGAAAAGGTCAGTTCTGTTGAAATAGAGCAGCGTTCCAAGCCAACAAAAGCACAGCCATTTTCCTCCAAGACCCTCCTTAGCAAATTGGTCCTCAGCAGAAGGCAGTTATGCTTTGGCTAAATGCTGCCCTCCTGCTAGCATGCTTAGCTGTAGTGTGTGAAGCCAAGAGAAACTGTCGCTATTTAGGTCTAAGGGTGGTGTGGAAAAAGACATATGTGAACTTGAAATAGGTTGATTTCCTGTGCAAACACACAATCCATTATTTGGGTTTCAAGCTGTAAGATTGCCAGACCGTGTGCTGGTCCAATAGAAAACAGAACAGCTATGTGGAGCACAGATGGCACAGCATATGGGGGAGTTTAAGAATTAAATGACTCAAAAAATGATTTCATTTGTCTAAACCCTATTACAAAAAAGAAAAACAAAAAAAGGAATTCACATAAGAAATGTTTATGACATCTGTGCGACTAATTTTGATAGCAAATGTTTTAATTGTGCGGTTTTTAAACGCAGCACATCTTGTAAAAAAAAAAAAAAAAAGGCGAGGGGGAAATCAAAATTTAAGACACAGTAGTTTTCAAACTGTATCAAACAGTTGGGTTTGTTGCTCAAAATCTAGAGATGAAAGCCCCGTTAAGCCTCTGCTCTACGCAAAGCATTTAGGTGAGAACATCAAGAACTTACAACATTTGAATGGTGACAATCACCGTTACAAATTATACAGTGAGGAAAAAAACTTTTTAAAAAGGTCAAGCTAACATACAGTGCTCTGCAAAAGTCTCGAGCCAACCCTGAGTCATTGCTTGTTTGGTTGGTTGGTTGTTAAACCACTTAACACTCACCTATGAATCATTCAAGCATATAAAAGGCACATAACTCAAGGCATGAACCAGTGTTACTAACTTAGCAAAGAACCTATTTTAAAATGTAGAATCAAAGAGATTCAAAAGAGTTATTACCTGAAAAGGTGGCGTATCTCAGCATGGTGTGCAGTATGTAATATATAATATGGCCACTTCTGGCTCGAAACAACATGGTGATGGACAAAGGAAGGATTTCAAATGCAAAATCAAAGACTTCTCGGTCTTTTTGTCATTCTTTTATATTTTATATTTTATATTGTAGACTCTTTTTCTCAGTGGCAGTGGTAATATTGTTGTTGTTGTTTTAAATTAGCAACTGTTAGCTATTAATCCATAATATAAAATGTAAAAGTGTATGTTTCAATCACTCAAAGTCAAAAACCTTATTCAAAGTTGCATCTTCCTTTGAACTCTAGAAGCTGTACTGCGTTGAGCACCAGTAATGTATGTATGAAGTCGAGCCATGTATGTATGTATACAAAGAGTGAGACCACAGAATGAGCAAGTAAATCCCAGAAAACTAGCGTTAAGCTGGTTGAGCAAGGATAGGTGGTTTCTTATCTTGAAGCGTAAAGCTGTTTGATCTTACCTCAAAGTTCCCAAACCACTTCAAGTAAAGACATTTCAGATTGCATGAAAGACATTCGACTATGCTCCCATGCTAAAAGGAAATCACTTTATAAATGTTTCAGTCAGACTCTGAAATATCAACCAAACCAGATGTATAGCTGTGACAGTTGTATTTTTATTATTTTTTTAATGTATTATTCAGTGAAATCTTTACAATTAATAGCTCTTGAGAATAAAGTCTCAACTGAGACTTTTTGTTCAAAGTTGTCTCTGTTGTTACTTGTGCTCATTAAAATTGTTTCTCTAACTTGTAAAACCATCTATTAATTTTAACATTTCTAACACAGACCGATCTATGACTGCTCCAGTGTTCATGCAGTATTATTTTGACAAATGTGCCAGCCTAATATTTGTTGAAGCAGAATACATACCACAGGGCTTTATGATATATCAGCACTGTGGCCCCATATTTAACATATTTGTAGGTAAACAGTTACGTGTCTTATAAAACCCAAAATGTAATTCAAGGAATTAGATATTTTAACATTTTTACTATACTTATTTTTTTTGCATTACAGTGGTGAATACTACAATAATCCCAGCTTTGTAAAGTTAATTAACAGTGTTTCTAGCTAATTTATAAATTGATAAAAATGTGAGACAAAAAGCAGGAGCACTTGTACTGCTCCAGCCAAAGATATTTTCACAACTACATAACTGCATTATTGCATTATAAAAATTTGCTAAATATTTTATTGCTTATTATATGACCTGTACTGGAGTAGCTGTTTCATAATTTAATTTAAAACTTTCTTTTTTATGCTTTTTTTCTGTTTTTAAATGCTTTTCAGTACATTATTTACAGCTGGCTTTAAATAATATTTTATTTAATATTTGTCCACTGCATCCCAGAAGTCTAAAACTAGGACTAGGCTTAGTTCATGTCATGTCATTAGACATGAATTTCGGCATGTGTCCATAAATGTCTTGAAGTGCAAAGCTATGAATGATTTATGTCAAACCTGTGGTTTTAAAAAAATTAAACACTTACAATATTAAACTGTAAAAGCTTAGAAAAACATAAATCTCAACCTGTCTTGCTTACTGTTTTTAGATTTTCTATTACTTTCCATGCTGCCCTACCCCCAGACTGGAGATTTTAAAAAAAAGAAAAGAAAAAAAGAAAGGCAGATGGCTTCAAACACTAGATTTCCCCCCATGGGAGCCTCACAAGGAGGTCCAGGACACCCCAGGTCTGTCTGAACTCTATGATAGGTTGTGTGGATAAATTGACTAACTATATTTATACATTTTCAGGTATAAATATATTTATACATGCCATAATGCACAGAGTGGCTCAAAGCGAATGTAAAAAAAAAAGAGAGAGAGAGAGAGAGTGCTGGGGGAGCGAGGGACAGCGAGTGGGCGAAGGAGAGAAGGGAGAAGGGAGAGGGGCAGATACCAGGAGAGCTGATTTCTCACAGATCTCATTGCATTTGTGTGATAAGAAAGGAAATAACAGCTTCAGATGAGGGAATTTGCAAAGGGACACGTTTCACCTTCCTTTACGTTGTGTAAGGCAGATCACAGGAAACACAGAGGAAAAGGAACGAGAGGCATCTCTTGCAAGGATGTGAGCAGACGTCTTGAAATGTACTCAGCATAGCCTGTTTCAGATGTATAAAATCCGACTGAACATTAACACTTTCACACTTGAAGAGGAAAAATTAAAGTTTATACCAACACTTGTTTTAACATTCTGAATTAATTTTATTTACCATTGCAATAACTCTGCAGGAGCGCGCTTTGATGACACTGATGCAGAGACAAACTGACAGGTCGCCGAGTTTGGAAGCATTCTGACATACATGCTACAGAGCAAACACAGCCCGAGGCTGTGGAGGTGTGCAGGAAAACCTCTCTGTGACTGCAAGTTCACGGGCTTGATCCCTGCTATCGTCATGTGTGCTCACCAGGACCATACCAGTGGGTTTACATGTTTTAGCCTGTTGCTTAGCTGCCAGCCCAAGTTTAAGATTTTATACCGTTGAATTTCAGTATTTTGCAAAGGTTTTAGGCATGTTTGATAGTTTGATCTTATCCCAATTTACTTTCTTGGCAGCAATCATCTGGCCTTCCAAGCACCATTTGGAGAACTCCATAATATACACTATTACTTAATCCTAAAAAAAACCAACTCATCCTGCATGAAAAGGGGCAAAACAGGATAATAAGATCTAAATAGGGACAAAATAAACACAGAGATGCTTCATATCAGCTCTAAATTCATCCTGTGGTACTCAACAATAACGCCAGACAAAGAGCCTGAGCATGCACAGGCAATATCAAACATTACACGGACTTTGGACTAAGGGTTGGCATATTAAAGACTGGTTAATGCGGTGCTTCTCAATATTAAAAAGTCACAAAAGTTTAAAAATGGGCAATTAACTGTTCATATAAAGCCACTACCATCATGACTGAGAGCATTCATGGGACCAGAAGGAATGTAACTAATTAGTAAAGTGCATTTACTAGATTGCTTTTCTCAATTACAGGTTTAATGTAATTCTACTTTAAATATTTCTAATTTGTGCTACTTTGTGGTTCTTTTCTACTGTATTTTGCAATTATTTACCTTAAAGAATGACTCACCCCAGATTTCCTTCAACAGACATATTACAATGTTCCCATAGTGTATATGAATGTATGTGAATCTTCCCTTAGTTATGGTGCCATGGGTCTAGGCTGCTGCGGGCATCTCGTGATGCACTATTTCATCTTCACTCACTATGTGTTTATACTCTCTCTCACTCTGCATTAAATCATTAGTTATTATTCCTCTCTGGCTCTCTTCAGCAGTCAATTTTTTATCCTGTCTCCCTCCCATCACCCCCAACTGGTTGACTGGACCTCCCTCCTCTTACATAGTGCTTTTCTGATCCACCTGAACACTAAATGCACTTTACGCAACATGTATCACTCACCCATTCATACAAACACTTTCTTCCCTCTGCTTAAGGATATTTGGCATGAAGACTGGAACTGCCAGGTTTAGAATCACCAACCTTCCAATTAATATATAATATATTAAACACAATATGGGCTACCCTTACAATATAAAGCACTTTAAAACAACTGCTTGTGATTTGGCACTAATTAAACAGCGCTGAACTGAATTAATAATTAAACTTGTGAGCAACTGGTCAGCAAAGAGTTTTCTGGAACATTTATTGGATAAAATTGTATAAAACAGGACATACAGTTTGTTATTTGTGTGACGAAATTGCAATGGTGATAAATTTAATTTTTTTGCCTTGCCTTCACTGTTTGAAAAATTGCTCCCTGTGTGAAAAAAAGTTGGGCCAACCAGTTGCCTCAGATTTGTCTCTTCTAGCTCTCTCCTCCACCCCAGTGCCTCTGCACTCGTTTCACAGCCACAGCTGTGCAAAAGCAAATTTATTATCAGCCTTGGTATTTCTGACAGGCTATCCGGCAGACGCTCGGGGTCCTTGAAGTGCAGAAAGGCCTTCCCATCGCTGTGCTCCCCTGCCTCCCAGCAGGTCTGCAAAGTGAATTTACTGCCACTGTCAAAACTTCTGTCAGTTCTCAAAGGGAGAGAAGAGACGGAGACAGAGAGAGCGCGCGAGAGAGCAATATGGGACTTTTTTTTCCCTCCCCTTCCACAGATGCCCGGACATGCAGTCTTCAACCCAGAGGGCCTTTGAAATCATCTCGCTCGTTAATAGTTGTCTCATGGAAGCACGGAGAGAAGGGAAGCTTGACAGAGTTTGAATGGAGACACCAAAGCTCAGTTTTGTCAAGTACTGAAATCCTCATTTTCACCTCACTGTTTCGTAAAAAACTGCTGCAATTCCCTGCCAATGTTTTTCTCTCTTCTTCTTTTTTTCTTTGCACATTCAAGTAAAGTTATGAGTGGGTTGCTGAGCATGACTTCAGTGGCTGATGAGAAATGCAGTCTATTCCACTGGAAATTAAATGATCTAAATTTGACTTGTGGTGTGGTGTAAAGAAAGCATAGATTCATTAGGCTTCAGAGGTTATTGTTTACTTTTGTCACATCTCATGTTTCATTTGGTAATAAAAACTGAATTCCTTGATAATGTTTTCCTCTCCTATCTTTGTATTTTTTTCAGTTTTTCCAATCTCAGTGTGGATAACGTCCAGCTAAAATTAAAATGTCCTGTAACTGTGTGTAAGGAGTATGTTTAAATGTAACAAGGGAGCAGAGGTAACTGAGTTTTATTCTAAGGTAGTCCCTTACAAATAAACACCATGTTGTGTTGCTGTCTTATAATAAAGAAGACCATCAGACTTCATCATATAAGATTTATAAAGTAATTATGTGATAAAATGAACTGTAACACACAAAATGAAGAGGCTTTAGGATTGGGGGGGAAGCATGCATACAGAGCAGTGACTAAAGGCAGACAAAATGTTTTTCTATTTCTATCAATTTATTGATCTGTGACATCTTCAAATTGTTGCCCAAGTAAAGGTTGTCAGCCACATTTTGATATGGATAAAATAAGTAATAAGCCTAAACTTCAATAATCTGGAAGTTTTTTTCACTTTTGCATGAACAATCCAATTAGGCACCAGACTACTGCATGTAGCTTATAATATATAGTTTTCTATATAGTTCCCTGTGTGTCCGCCTTAATTGTATACGCAGGTACCAGCATGACGCCTCGATAATTAACCCACACTGCTACTGCTCTGCTTTGGGGCATCCTGGAGGGGAGGACACTCTGGGGTGAAAACAAACCTGTACTTTAAAAACAAATGAAAATGTGAAGCCATTCATCCCTGAACTTGCCCTCTTCCAGCCGCATACCTTCACGTCCTGTCTCAAAAGGCATTCAAACATAAAGGCGGAGCTAGAAAGACGGAGCACAGCTAACAAAAGCTCCCTCAGCAGCCTCTCCCTTTCACACAGGCTAATATAAAACCACCAGGTTCCCTGTCTGAGAAGCGGAGAAGAAAAGGAAACATCTGCACCTCCTCACCTCCGCCCCCATTTTTGCTCTGGGGCTTTACTTACATGATCATTACAGGGTGACAGCAATATTTTGTTGCGTCTGTGCTCCTCTAGAATTAATGATAAAGTATTTTTACGTGGCATATTTGGCGTTAAATTTAGATATTTGAGCGCTTAAAGGGATTGTCATTGCTGCTTTTCAAAATCTTAAAACTCCACATTTGTTTCAATAATTTCTAAATTTCTAACTGTTTGGTTGGATGTGTTTGTTTCAGTGCTTTATTTTACTACCTTAACTTGTGGTCACCAGGTGGTACAAACTCTCATTACCATCATTGACTTCCTTGTTGCACCTGCCAGCAAAACATGTCTTTTCCAAATGATTTTCTGCCTAAGTGGAACACAGCTGATGAGCTACCATACCTCTATATAGGCGTTTCGAGCGCTTCCTTTCCTGAAAGTGACCGTTTATATTTATTTCCTTAATTTTAAAAAGCCTACTGCGTAAACTGGCATTAGCTGGAGCTTCGGTCTGGTTTCATTTGTAATTTGTCAACTCTTCCTCCACCAGCAAAAAAAAAAGCACTACTCTGAGAAACAGGGATGTGTGCCTGATGATTCAGGAATTTACTTTTATTCTGCCGCAGAGCACATTATAAACTGGTCTGGTTATGTGTCTTTGAAATGCTGAATGTGAAGGTTGACAAAGAGTGTTCAGGATAGGGGGAGTGAGGCTTGAAGGCATCCATGGGAGCTACCACAAGAAGCGGAGCCCATTCACTGTCAATAACACTCCAGAAACCTCACTCACAATGTCAAGGCTGGTAATAAAAGTCTTGATATTAAAAGCCTGGACAAAGAGTGCTTTACAGGGTTGCAATTTATGCTTGTTTTTAAAGTGCTCTCTCAGACACTGTTGTTTCTAGTAAAGTGTGGAGGCCTTCACTACTAGGAAAAAACCGACACGTATCAAAGTCAGACTTCTTATTCAGTTTTGGTAGCCTAGCAGAAAGGATATGGTAAACAATTGATAGATGATCTGTAATTTCTAAATCACTTTCTTAAACAATTATTTGACAAACTCATGAATGTAAAGTTGTAATTTTGCTGGGGCAGTTACTTAAAACGAGCCAGTGTTCAGTATTAACTTGCTTCTTTCTTCTATTTAAGAAAGAAGTTATATTCATTGACATAGTCATATCCTAAGTAAGCGGTTGCTGGTTAGGAGGCATGAAGGGCTGATGCTTGCAGGTTGGATTATTTCTGGCAGAAAGTGTGGCACAGTCTCATTTCAATATGCATTTAATAGCAATTTTCCAATATTTGTCTAGTGTCAACTGACTCGTGTTTGGCTTTGTGTCTCCATTCTAATTCACCCAACAGATGTTAGACTTAAGTTATGTAGGAGGAAATGTGAAAGAAATACTCACAATAATCTGTCATAACTTTGAGAACACTGTAGCCAGGAATGAGGTCCATTGTATTTCATATTTCATGCCTCCTGCTGTGCTAATGTTTTGTGCATAAATGGGATTCAGCTGTTCAAAAATAAGTGTCTGCAAGATTAGCCTTTTCTTGGCAACTTTTTTGGAGGCCCCAGCATAAGCAAAGGAACTGTCCCTCCAGTATAACTTAATCAGTAAATGGCACCCTGGACTAAAGGTCCCAGATTACAAAAGCATGGCCTGTTGTACAAATCCCAAGAATATCTCGTAAGTTTCAACTCAAATTACTGCAGAGATTCTTCTTGCTTATGTACCATTGGTTTCATCCAAGTTCCAAACAGGCTTTTGTGTAATACTGTCAAATAAAAACAACCATCTGCTGAACACATCTTTCAACAAAAGTTGCCACGGATGACCGCAAAAGACTAAATAATAGTAATAATAATACTCGTTCCATAAACAATGTAGTATGATAAGCCCAAAGAGCTTTTGAGTGGTAAAACTTTGCTTTCTAACCATATTTTGAGGCAATATAGCGCCAAGAAAAAAGACTATTTTGCACTATAACACAAAACGGGACTGATTTGGATTCAGTCTTGAAGTTTCGAATAGTACATATACAAAAGGTAATGGTAAAATTAGCTGCACAGCCTACTATAGGGCTGTTTGATATAACGATATATCGGATGACGATATAAAAACGTCTATCGTTTCATTTTACACTATCTTTTGTTTCGTGGTGTCGCAAAATAAACTGTTTACGGCAATATTTTTTCATCGTTTTGATGGTCACTGTAGTGGCTATATTAATTTCTTAAAGTTCTCTCTTTCTCTTATATTTTATATAACCACACTAAGGACGGACAAGCGCCTGTTTTTATGCGTTGTGGTTACTTGTTTATGTTCCACATAAACCTTTCACAATAAAACTCAAGATCCTGTTGAGACTTTTCAAAATAAACTGAATCACGTGAAAGAGCAGATTATTTACGGATGAGAGGTTAAAAAAAGAGCCGCCAGGTGCTAAAAAATAAACCTTAGACTCAAACGTTAGAACAGGCTTTTCCCCGCAGCACCCTGTGTAATAAATACTCACAAAGAAAACGGCGGCCGTTACAACTTATGTCTAAAAATGTGTAGTTTCATGCATCTGTTAAAACACTCGACTCCAGCTACATGACGCGCAGCTGGAAACACTTCCCGCAAGTCGAGCTGCCCGAGATTCACAGAATTTACAGAAAATGTTACATTTTTGTGATTTATATCGTTATCGGGACGATAGAATTCTTATATCGGGATATGAGATTTTGGTCATATTGCACAGCCCTTGCCTACTAACACTAGTGATGCCATTGTTTTGGAAATCGAATCCGGTGGGGGTTTTGTTCCTCAGATTCCAGGAGTGCATAAGCGAGCTTGTGTTCCCTTTTGTAACCAACAGAACATTTTCCGTTCTTTGCTCATGGCTGAAACATTTTCAAGCTAGAGTTGGTGTTAGAGTGTGACATAGCTTCACACTGCATCCAAAAAATGAAAGTTGTACGTTGACTCGAGCTGGGGGCATGGCTGAGGGCAGTGTTTCAGACATCTTAACAGCTTGCTTGAAGTAAACATTTTCTGAATACAGGCTGAGCTTGTTTTTGTGTTGATTGAATTTATTGATACAGTATTTTTTATACTGAGAGTTCCGTTTTCATCAAAAAATAGACAGAAATGGCTCTGCACAGTATGGGAAAGTATGCAGTTTCCAGTTTTTTCCTAATTTTGCCAAAGGTTTGAAAGTCAGTCAGTAGGATTTGCTTGATTGCTGCTCTTTGGCAACTCTATCTTTAAACTGAAATACACACACATTTACACACACACATTTACTTACACACACACACACACATTTTCTGTAACTATCTATAACTATCATATGACTTTGTTTGCAACACTGAGAATGACTCTCAAGCCTTTTAACATCATCATCAAATCTTAATGCAGTTTTTACTAACATGTCACAGTTTAAAATAATAACACCAAACATTTACATTACGCAAAGTGTCACGTCACCAAATTTTCTTTCACCACTGACACTTGTTTTAAACATTTTTGATGAAAATGTAATATATTAAAATGTAATATATTAGTACCTAAATATATCTATTAGAGATGTCTGTTAAATCATACGAATACTGCTGTTTCCTCTTAAGAAACCTCCTTGCCATTACTTAGTATACGTATCATGTGTGATCCATGTCTTCTCAGGTCTGTGTTTCTGTGCTTGATTAACATCACCATACTTATTAACTTAGTTTTTACACCTGAAAACAAGTAAAGCAGCGCTCATTTTTCCTTTATCTTAACAATATCACAAAACTGTACCCAATCTGTCACTTTGTGGCATCAAGAGACTCATTAAACCACTTGTTAATTTCCTGGTTAGATCACCAATTCACAATTAAAACTTGCATATTTCAGCTGAAGTAACCTTGTTGAAAACTCCAGGAATCTGTTAAACATTGAGCAATATCAACAGACTGGTTAAAGTTTTACACTCATTGAACTTTGGCAGCTTGTTAATTAGTTTTAGAATCAGTTTTGAAATTAAAATATAGCAGAGGATTTGTACAGAGGTGTCTGTCAAGCACAGTCTTTCACACACCAGTGCTACACTGCGGAGGAGCTAATCAAGCAGGAAAGCTGAAAACGCCTCTTTAAAGGATCACAGCTCAAAACATGTCCTACTGGGTTATTTTGCAGGGAAAGTGCAGATTAATAATAGTTTCTGTTACTATGGCTGTGTTCACTCCTTTATTACTCCCTACTTTCTATACAGTTCTATGTAGAGGGCTAATTAAATGACAAACACTTTGAACGCTATTGGGATCATTTTCTCTGTGCTTTTAACTACATTATTGCTGTAATAAATGTAATTCATTGTTATCATTGTTATCTGTGGAACAAGCTCCCGGCTTGGATTCAGGAGACAGACACCAGCTCTACTTTTAAGATTAGGCTTAAAACTTCCTCAGTTACACTGCATTACTGCTGGAGGCTTCCTATGATGAGTTTTCTTCTTCACTCACTATGTGTTTATGCACCTCTCTGCATTTACTCAATAGTTATTAAATGCAGAGATATCATTCTTAATGTCAGACTCTCTTTGACAGCATTTCATTGTCCCGCCACCCCTCCCTGAGCCTGGTTCTGCTAGAGGTTTCTTCCTGTTAAAAGTGAGTTTTTCCTTTCCACTGTCGCCAAAGGACATGCTCATAGGGCTGCATGTGTTTTTTGCAGTATTCATTTTATTATTAATTAATGTCAAAATAAAATACATTTATTGGCCCTCTGCATAGTCAGACAGGCTTCTGCTTTGTTATCTATTATTTGAATTAATTTGTTAAATTAACCACATGGATCCTGTTGCTGTGACAACTTCAACGGTCTGAGCGACTGAACAAGCTACATTAATGATTCAAATAATGGAAACTCTGTATACTCCCTGAAAACAAAAGTGTCTCAGATGGAAAAGCTAAAGGAAAACAAACAAACAAACATGCAGCTCTCTGTGGGTGAAGTCACACAGCCCAGATTATAAGTATCTTTAGTTACAGCCTGTCAAAGCTATTGGTCTCCTCCCCTTGACCCAGACCCTCCCCTGGCCTTGCTGCTGGAACAAAGCCCCTGCTGTGTATGGCTGCTTTGGGGAGTAAGCCTGAGAGAACCCTTAGCCATTTCCATCGTGGCTACGATTGAGGCCGCTCGGGCAAGCTGAGGTTAGTAGGGAAGTGGGGGGGGGGGATGGGTGTTTGTTGTGGGGGGCTGAATGACAGATAGGGTGTGTGTGGGAACCATGCCCTGGTCTGCCTGTCCACCTTTGAAAAGGGCCAGCACAGTGCAAATTTGCAATTCAGATCTCACCCTTCCAGGCTTACGTTGGGAACGGCGCATCAATGGCTGGCACAAAGCAGGCCACCGTTGATGGCAAATGTCATTCCCATTTTGATTCTTGACCCCTTTTTTTCCCCCAAACCTGGCCAAAAAAAAGGCAAAACTTCCCACCTCACCCCCTTTTTGTGTGCTTCATTTGCAACCAGTGCTCTGTTGCTGCATTGCCACATTAGCCTCCAACAAGAAAGAAAAGAAAACAAAGTTCAGAGCTCCCTTTCACATCGGGGGCAGTAATTGTCATTCATATTGAGATGGCGTGAAATACGTCAAGATAAGAATGAGAGAAAAGAAGCATTGGAAATTCCCTCCTCTGTTCGATGAGAAGCAAGTGTTGTTAACTATCGCGGTCATTATCGTTACACTCTAATTTGTCACTAAGCCATTTAACTCCAGCAGCTAAATAAATAGATAAATAACAAAGCCACGGCTGGCATTGCTGCAACTGGTGGCCGTGGCACTGACGGGAAAGAAAGGAGCTTTTCACATAACTTGTCCGCTCAAATGCGAATAAGGACAAACTGAAAATGAAGGAAAGGCTCAGTGTTCATCCTCCATGGAATTTCAAATCCTTCCAGGTTCTCAGTGATGCAAAGAAATAGACAAATAAATTGCAAAGTTTAGTGTCTTCCAGCTTATACTTCAGAAAACTTACAATTTCATTTAAAAATCAAATTTAATTAACAGATGAATATGAAATTCTGGTCTAAAATCCTCTACAGAACAGCATCATTGTAGTTTCTATTTTTTGCACGGTACAAATCTTGTTATAAAATTAATAAAAGCTAGCATTAAATAACATAGAAGGGGTGTGACGGAGACAGATGCAGTGTGTCATGCCATGTTTGACTTCAGGTGGTGTTAAAGAGGTAAAGCGTACTACTTGTTAAAAACACTGCTGTTTCTTGTCATTTCAAAATTCTGGGAATGAAAGCCATGCGGCAATGACCTGACATCACTCTATTCTATGTGTACTGATTGTTTTTATTCTGTAATGTTATACTGTCTATTTTACATCTAAATTGGACCTAACTCAAACTGTTTATTTGCATAGTTATAATAAGGTCTCTGTCAACATTTTTGTGTATGTTTCTCCAGAGCAGTTTAATTGAAATGTCCCATTTAGCCCTAGAGTCTGAGTTTTCCCAAGGATCTATTACAGTGAATGGCTGGAGCCAAGTTTGTTTTCATTTCAAAATCGGGAAAAACTCCTCACGGAGACTCTGCTATATAGCAGTTTGTCTCCTTTATTCATGCAGTGAAATGAAGAGTTGGCTTTTTGGTGTCCTCCTCTGAGACACATTTCCGTATGTTTCATTAGGAGGGTTAAATCTCACAGAGAAGAGGGTAGGCTGAGGTCCTCTCCTGACTGTGGGATCCACCTGACAATACCGGGCATCTCGTCTGAATCTGAAACTTTTAAACTCCCTCAGTTTGTATGCTGACATATGAAAAAGGTTGATATCAATATACAAAATAAATTTGATCTCTGATGGGCTATATGATTATTACTGGTAATATCTTACAGTCTTGCCATTAAATAGGATGAATTTTTATCATTTTATCATTACACATTTAAAATGACCAAGAGTTTAGCAGCATAAACGTGCTTGATCATAAAATATCACCTTTAGTGTCATGAAAATATTCGGTACTTTTCAACAAACAATTTTTTTAGAACGAGCATTATTATAACTTTTAACTTAGTTTTAATGAGCTGAGCCGTTTGTTACCAAGCTGAAACCAAGCTTAGTGTGTCCCATAGCTCCAAAAGACCTTTTTCATGATTCGCTAGCAGAAATATAACGTCTCTGAACTCTGCGAGAAGGCAGAAGGATCTATTTTCACCTCTTAGAAGTGCCATCATTTGGAAGGTGGAAGTACACGCTCTAAATCGCATCCCGGTGAGCTGTGTCGCGGCTTGAATGTCATCACCGCCAACAACCCAGCATGGCTCTTCAAAACTCCCCTTGCTGCCTCCTGTTACAGGCGCTGCTCAGCACCATTTGGCTTCTGCATCATCATATTCTCTTCAAGTGTTTGTATTTGGCTCAGTTTGTCTATGTTACACTTTGGGTTCTTTGAAGCACTTAGGGAATAGATAAATATGTTTTCCCCCTCATCATTTGGCATCTTTGGCAAGAGTGAAAATACGGTAAGTATTCAGCGTGTCAATAATTTAGTAGACCCTCACTAAGAGCTTTAGCTTAGAGCTATCATCCAGACCTGTCTTATATTTTGATGCGAAGCTCTTTGTAATTGCACTTAAATCACAACTTGCTGTATTCTTCTTCACCGAGCAGTTGTGTCTTCTTAGTCCTGTCAAAAGGAGTTTAGTTTTCTTTTTCTTTTCTTTTTTCCACTATTGAGACACTGACCTCAGCTAATTTGAGTTGCAGGCTTGTCAAAAATAACTCTCAGCAACATATGACAAATGATAGGTTACCCTTTTAAAGCAACACTGCTGTATGACCTGTTTAACTCAATTACTGCAGCATAACTCAGTAATTTCTCCTACAGCCCTCCCAACCATCTCCATTAAACCCCCTTTGAAACCCAGCCCGCCCAGGACTGCACATACACTGACATGCATGTAATCTGGAACTTGTGCAATGGGATCGTGTGAGTGTTTGAATATGAGGTGGAACAAATTTAAACAATGGTAAAATGGGGAGGAGGTGGAGTTGGGGTTGAGGAGTTTCTTTTTTCCTGAACATTTTTTAAAAGTTGTGGAAAGAATAAGTTCATTTTGTTCCAATGCACTGTAAGACAAGAAGGGAGGACTTGGTCTCATGATAATTTTTTGGGAAACAGACGGAGCTGTGCTGTCAGGCAGTTGCACGGTGTGGTTAACATAATGGACCTCAGTGACCTCTGTAATAGCCACATCACTCCGGAGTCAGTAGGACACCAATAAAAACATCAGTCATGCACAGAAGGTCAGGACCGTAAGGAGAAACTGCAACAGGATGACTCTTTTTCAGACAGCCTGAGGAATGGTGTTAAGCAAGGGGCCCTGGTGTCTTTGTAATCAATAGTATGTTTTCAACAGTATTTTAAAAAAAAAGGTATAATTTGCATGACTTGAACTGATAAAAATATGTATAAAAATTATTATTTTTGCTTTGGTGCTAGACTCTTGTTAGTAATAAGTTGTGTTTAAACATCTTCTCATTATGGCGCCTACTGGCAGAAAGGCTGCTGTGCCACAGGACAAGATGTGGTACCTCTGAGGTAACATACAGCATGTGATAATCACAAACAAGCAGACTGGCAAAGAAACCAAAGCACAATGCATGAATTAAGCACATGGTCAGCACACAGCCAACCAGAACTGTTTTTGACATTAGAGGTTGTCACCTGGTTATCCAGTAATTGGCTTTTAGTATTAGAATTATCCAAACCATTAAATAGGAGCTACATAAACCTTACCTGAACTTTTGGACAGGGTTTCGTGTCTGTGTTCCCAGAAGGTTCAGAATTGTCAGCTTTACATAGTGATAAATAGAAAGCCACACAAATTTTTCAGGAGATCTGTATGGATCATGTGTATAAATGCCTGCAAAATAGTGATGGGTCGTTCGCGAACGAAATGGCTCTTAGAGCCGACTCTTTGACGTGAACGACGCGAGCCAGATCTTATCGCGAGTCGTCACGTGGGTTTTTTTCTTTCTCTCAGCCTCTCTCTCGCACTTTTTTCCGCTTCACTCCGCACGCGAGCCTTGTGCTTTACGCTGGGCAGAGGGGGGAGGGGCTGTAGTTACACTCAGTAGCACAGGAACAGAACCAGAGGGAGAGAAAGAAAGCCAGGGACAACAACTTCACATTAGAAAGGTATAGTAATCATCCACAACTATTTTCAGTTGCAGATGATAAAGGATTCAGAAAGTTTATTCATGCGGGCCCATATGACAGAGAATATGCATCTTCTTTTTGTTTTCATATCTTAATTTATATTTAATTGTGTTGTGGTTTGCAGTGTTTTGTGTTGTTTCACTTTAAATTTGTAAAAGGAAAAAGCTGAAAATTTAAATAGTTAAAATTTGAAATGTGAATAGTTGATTTTTGTATTATATGATTTATTTATTACATTTTATGTGGAGTGAATAAATGAAAGTATATTTACAGCCCCTAGAGACAAAGCACATACAAACTTCAAATCACGTACAAACTCCGAAGTACGTAAAAACCCCAAAGCAAGTAAAAACTCCAAAGCACGTAAAAACTCAGAAGCACGTAGAAACTCAAAACACGTACAAAAGACAACAGAAGTGCTCCAGGATGCTAGGCACAGTGTTGAGCTTTTGTTACCTAGTGGCTACACAAGCCAGCAAGTACCAACGACCAACGAGATTTGGTGTGTGGTAGTAACAGGTAAATGAACTTTTTTTAAAAAATTATTTTTGCCTTTTTATTTATGCCTGTGTATAAATACACAAACAATACACACATGCTTTCAATTGTGTAATTTAAGTGATCTAGTAGCTCTGCTTTGGAAGTTCAGTTCATGCTAGAAATGTGTTTTGGAGTTTGTACGTGTTTTGTCTCTAGGGGCCACCGCATATATTTATATATAAACATAAATAAAACCACTTTTTTTAACGTTAGTAATTCCTTTTGTGCATAATTTTATATTATTGTTAATAATAAATTAATTAAAGCAACAAAACAACCTGAAGAGCCGGTTCGGAGCCGAAAGAGCCGGCTCTTTTTAGTGAGCCGAACCGAAAGAGCCGGATCTCTAAAAAGAGCCGGAAATCCCATCACTACTGCAAAATCCCCAGATGAGCATTTTGAACAAGTTTTCTAAATTTTGGAGCCGATTGTGAGGGAATGCATTAAACATTATTGTGCTTTTCAGCCGTAGCCAAGTAGTTTCTGTCTCTGCATCTCTCATAACACTACATTGAAATGGAAAAGTCAATCAAAACTGAACTTTTTTCTAAAAATGGGTCTCAAACTCTGTCTTTTTTAGTGGTATTTGCTGCGTGGTCTAGATAGGATTTAAGTTAAAGTAAATGTGTTGTCTCTTTCTATAAAGTCAAAGGAATGAAAACCTCTTGGTGCAGCTTCAAGGCGCACAGCTATGGATTCATTCATCACCTTGACCTCCACATTCTTGCTTTTGGCTGAACAAAGAACTTCACACTGCTTCCTTCTTTGCCTCTAAATTTACTGTTGCCCACTAATTCAGAATAGCCGCACATAAACGTAATTCTTAAGAGACAAGGTTGGAGAGGGGGCCAGTTCACGGGCACAGTTCTGCATGTGTACATGACTAGTGTGAATGGTGCGTCACAGTGTTGGCTGTGTGTGTTGACAGGAAACGAGGAGTACCCCAGGGCTCCTTTCTTGCCCTGGCTCAGACTTCAGGACAGAGAGGAAGGGGGAGGTGGCTCTCTCCAAGTCTGGAAAAACAATTCCCAGAGACCTACAAACAGCCAAAAGCAATACAGCCACAGGGAAACCTTGGCCACGTTCCAATGCTAACAATTAAAATGAGCAATGTGTTAAAAACCATGCGAGAGGTGACTAAGACTCATTAATTTATGACGATATTCTTGGCTTTCAAGAGGAGTGAGTGATAGCTTAAAAATACACAGTACGATTCAGCCACAAAACAGAAACGGGGTCCTGAAGAGGTAACATGTTGTTGAAAAAACAAAAAGAGTTCTTTGCTTGATTGCCTTTATGAAATGTAATAAAAACAACTCAGTCTCGTTAAACATATATTTGATTATCAAAGCAACACAATATACTTCATGACTTCTTGAGACTCTCAGAAGAAGTTGAATAGTATTGATTCAGCAAAGCGGATTATGATGTGTGTAGTTGTAATTCGTGCAGCAGAAGAAATGGACTCCATGATGTCATAAAGCAGCGGTCCCCAACCCCCGGGCCTCGGACCAGTACCGGTCCGTGAGTCGTTTGGTAGCGGGCCGCGAGAGTTGAGGCTCAGGTGTGAAATGTATAGTTTTCATGGTTTTTATCGGTTTTCAGCGTTATTTTATTATCGTTTACTCGGTTTTCCTTGGTTTTTTCACGTGTGTTATGAATAAATTTTCTTTTTTTCGGTACCGGTACTAGTTTTATTTTGTTGTATTTATCCGCGACACCTTAAAGGCCAGTCCGTGAAAATATTGTCGGGCATAAACCGGTCCGTGGCGCAAAAAAGGTTGGGGACCGCTGTCATAAAGCAATGTCCATGCATGAGTAAGGGTGAAGATGGACCTACACAAAATATCATTTACATATTAAGACTTTTGAGAGCAGCACGGTGGCACGGTGGTTAGCACTGTTGCCGCACAGCAAGAAGGTCCTGAGTTCAATTCCAACATCAGGCCGGGGTCTTTCTGTCTGGAGTTTGCATGTTCTCCCCGTGTTTGCGTGGGTTCCCTCCGGGTACTCCGGCTTCCTCCCACCGTCCAAAGACATGCAGCTTGTGGGGATAGGTTAATTGGAAAATCCAAATTGCCACTAGGTGTGAATGTGCGAGTGAATGAGAGTGCGAATGGTTGTCTGTCCCTGTGTGTTGGCCCTGCGACAGACTGGCGACCTGTCCAGGGTGTACCCCGCCTCTCGCCCTATGACAGCTGGGATAGGCTCCAGCACCCCCCGCGACCCTGAAAAGGAGAAGCGGAAGCGAATGGATGGATGGATGGACTTTTGAGAGAGTCCTCTGTGTGAGTAGCATTTTGCACCGTTGCCTGATATGCACGGTGTTTGCAATATTTCTTGCTTCAGCAGTTGCTGTTTATATGAATCGGCTTTAAGTGACTGACACGCAATGTCATTTAGAAAAAAAGGAACCATCAAATCTCTGATTGAAGCAAAACAAGGTTTGAAAATGATTTATTTTTTCAGGTCAGAAATTAGACGTCTCATTTAAATAAACTGCCTTGTAAAGTACGAGTATTTATTATAAGTCTAATCTATTTGTGAACTGTGCCTTTTTTTTATTCTGCTGTCATATAAATTTAACTTATCCCTAAGTTGCTTCTCTTTACATTTTATTGATCTGCTTAAAATTTTCATTAAATTACTCAAAAACAACATTATGTCTAACAGCAAAATTGCCGGATTTCTAAAGAGGCTGATTTAATGTCAAAGCATCTCTCGAGCTGCAAAATGAATGCACCCTAAGTCACCTTGGTGAGGCAGTCTTGTCTCATGAAAAACAAAAACTGCCTGCTTGGTGACAGACATCTAGAAAAGCAAAACAAAAGTGTTGTCAGTCACATGATTCGAAAGTGACTTTATGTGTCAAATCAAACCAGCACGCTCTCTTTAACATGTGGCAGTTTTTTCTCTTAAAAGTGTTTCTGAACCTGTCTTTCACAAGAAGAAGAGAAGACAAAATTTAAAACTACTTTAAAAATATTTGCTTGAGTAACCTTGGTGATATAACTATTTACCCCTGCTTTATCTGAGAAGAAGCAGGCAACCATTGCAGAAACATTACTCGTTAATAGACAAAGACTTGTCATTGTTTTATCATTAAATTCTTAATGGAATAAATACAAATCTTATACTACTGCAAAGTATTGTGCTCTGTCTAATCTTTGCTTATAAGGGGGAAATGTCATGGGCAGGAAAACATACTAGAGACTTCTGCAAATATTTTAAATGGCACTGTGAAGTAGTCAGACTCAAACGTCAAGGAAGGTGGTAGGGAAGCAGACTACGCAGACATTTCAGGTTTCCAAAGGTGAGCAATTTATTTACAGTGAACTTAATTTAATATGTAACTTAACAAAACTTCACCCCCAAATCACCTCTCTAGCTCTGGTAACACAGCTCACCTCTCCTCTCTGCTGCATCTGGTAGAGACTGGCTTTAAATAGGGCCATCAATTTCCCTCCAATTGCCCAGCCTGTACCACTCACTCAAACGGAGGGATCTAAAACTCTACACAGATGATCTAAAAAACACAAAACCTACTAAATGGCAGTATTACCGAAAGGAAAAACATTCAACAAATCCCTTTAAACCTTAACATAAACAAAAGGAAGCATCTCTATGGAAAAAGAAACCCCTCCACTTGGTTTGACCTGCTGATGTCATGTGTGACATCATCAGGATTTTAAAATGAGGAAATGCCAGGCGGGAGTTTCCCCACACCTGACCCTCATGAAGACTGAAAAGACAAACAAAGTAAGTATGAAACGTGTAACTGAGTATTTGCCTTAATTTGCAGAATGTTTGATTTGCCGGCAACAACAATTTGCCGGGATAGTGAGTGAAGCAATGTTACTTGACAAATAGCAAATCATAGCAAATAAATAGAAACAGAATAATGTGTATAATGTGCAAAAAGAAAAGGTCAACACGTATGGGACAAATGGAGAGCATTGCAACTGCTCATCCACTTTGTCACAGGCACATACTAAACAATTTGTGTGAGTAACCTGTAGAGAGGTCAACTGTTGGTGTACTAAAGCATCCTGTTTGGCTAAATCTCACAGTGAGACACACATGCACATCTACACATTTCTGATGCCTTGTTTGTGTCCACAACATCTGTCTTGCTCCCTAGTCCAACCAGACACGCTATAAAATATGTATGTGATATGTCAAAAATAAATGGAAAAAAAACTCCAGCAGGTCAGCTGTTCATTTATTAAACATGGCTGCTCCATGCATCTTCGCTTTGCTTGTATGACTACCTGTACCTACTGCACTCGCGCTGCAGACACAACACTCTGTCATACAGAAAAAAATACACTGTGGCTGGCTTGCCCTGCAAGATGTACAAAGCGGCAACACAACTCTCATGTAAAGTGTTCATTAAGTGTTACCAGTATGGTATCAGTGCCTTGTTACACCGGCTGCTGCAAACACTCCCATTTGAAAGAGAGAAAAGTTTGTGTAAGGTGGAAGAGGCATGTGGAAGCCTGTTTTTTGTCTTTGAATTGTTTTCAACTTGTTAATATTGCTTTCATAGACTGTTTTGATTAGCTTCGGACATCAGGTCAGGTTAGTTTAGGTACGGTTTAGGAAAAGATGACAGTTTAGTTTAAAATGTGCCCATTCACACTGGTAAACTTAACATTGAAACATTATGAGAAATTATACCCATCAAGGGGCCCCAATAAACCACACTGTTGGCTATAATATGTTACTGTAATCATATTAGATTTTTCAGTAACATAGTTATGTATTACTCTACAAAATTCAGTAGTCACATTACAGTTAGAATTATGCCATTTCCTGCATGACACGGTATGGCAGGCCGTGGTCAGCCGGAGCCGGAGGTCGAGGCGAGCAAGGGTCCTGCACGCTGGCCGCCTGTCAAATTACCTGGGAGCCGCAAATCATGGCTGCGACTGCTCCGCTGCATGCCACGCGGGCGGCCTTCGCTCCGGCTCCATTGCCGCCCCTGACCATGCGGCCGGCCGCCGAAATCCATTATCGCTGTGGGACATGCGGCAACTAACACGTCCCTGCCGCTGGGTGATGCAGACGGTCGGGGCTGATTCCCTCTCCCACTCGGGGGGTGGGGGGCTGGTTCGGAGATATGTTGCAGGGCGTGGTCTGGGGCGCGTTCGCAAGGGAGGCAGACACACCTGAGCGGCATCGGCGATCACGCCTCGGCAGCTTTAAAATCTGTGCTGGGTCCTGATGTTTATTGTTGCTGGTGCGTGTTCGGTGTTCGGCTGGCGGCTGAAAAGCTGCAGCCGTATCTGTAAGACACAGAAACCAGTAATAAAGAGTATTCTGAAAAACATGAATATGTGGTCGGGTCTGTCGGGCATCGTTTGCACAGGTGCTTCCATTTTTCCCTCCCCAGGGCCCCGACATATAGAGGGGAAAAACCCTTATTTTGTTTCTTTTTGTGCACTTCTGCAAGAATGAGAGTGTGGTACTGTGGCATTCATTTTAAAGTTTCTTTGTGCTGGTTTTTAATAGGATAGGTATTTGTGTTGGTTGTGTGGGGCTGTAGCCTAAAGGTTTATAATGTTAACTAGCAATTATGAGACTATCCGATTATAGAGATTATGAGTGCATAATCTCTATAATCTGTGCATGTTAACTGCATGTCAGCTTGTTACATTTTTAAGTAGTGTAACAAGCTAATCAACACTAGTTGTTACACTACTTTCGCCTTTCATTTACAGAGAAAGGCGAAAGTAGTGTAACAACTAGTGTAACAAATTACTTTTTCATGGAAGTAAATTAGTAAATACTTCATTACTTTTAAGTGTTCTGTGTAATGTCTAATACAATGCATTTCTGAGTAATAACCCCAACACTGATCACAACAAAGAGTGGTAATACCTCTAAAATTAATTTGCACTTATGCAATGTTTTTGATATGCTGCTTAGAGATGGTGGTGACCCTCGAAAAGTAGAGCCAATGAGAACCTCAATCAGAATCGCAAAATTTTTATCAGTTCCCATCCCAAAGTAGTGTAAGGAATTACTTTCTCAGTCACGGACTGCATTACATTTAAGAAAAGAATGATGTGTAATACGTTCCTTTTTTGAGTAACGGTCCTAACACTGTTTGACACTCTCCTGTATCCATATTTGATTCGCCCTATGTGCTTTAATGCTGTTTTTACTACATGAAAAGCGGACATGCGTAAATGTTGTTGACATGTTTCCCATTGCTTCAAGCCAACACGCTGCTGAATACACCTTGACTTTTGGATAATATCAATCTTCTCATCTCACTCCCAGCAAAATAGAACATAAAGATATTCCCTTGTCATACAGATTACCTTCCATGACACAAAAAAAACTATGCAGTTATAAGTACAGAGGTTTGACAACTTGTCGAAAGAGCTGAGGTGTAAGGCGTGGGAACAGTAACAGCTGTAACAGACAAAGAAAAGAGCTTGACCTGCCGAGGCTCTGACCTCATAGCACCAACACTTCATAAGTAACAAGTCACCTCAAGGAAGTGTTGCACAGAGCTGCAATGAGTGTAGAGCAACAAAAATAAATACACACACATTCACATGCACTCGCAGATCTGACAGATTTGTCCAGTATGTCAAAAGTCAAGCACACTCCCTGCAGCTCTGCTGGACAGCTCTGTGTCATTAGACCTGATTGTCCAGGGCTTCAAATTAGCAAAACAAAAACAAAAACCCAATAACAATTTTAAAAAAAAAAGCCCCACATCTATTCCTCTGTCATTACAATGATGGATTATAGCCCCTGAAAATTATGTAATATAGTAAAACATAAGGCAGGTGTATTGTTTATCAACTAAGCAGCACATTGCATTCCCTTTTGTGCATCTGTTAGTTAGGATGTGGATATAGTTAGCTTTTAAAATAACATTTTTAAAAGATGGTGCATGCAACAGTCTACAGGTGAGTCAACATGTCAACGGTTCTTGTAGCTGATGCGCTCACAGTTTTGTGAAAATGGGGGCTAGCCAATAGCGGCTGTTTTTCAAAGGCCACACCTTTTGTTTAAATGAATATTTTTAAGACATACCTGCAAAATTTGATCAAGGCCAAGTAAATAAACTAATAAGACTAATTCCAAGGCATAGCTGTCTGTGTTTTATTTCTTAGTAGGAAAATGAAAGGAGAGATGAGACACCAGTTCAGACAAGAAAAAAAGAGTTGACACAGTTTGTCAAAGGTCAGAGTTAAAGTGAGCCACAAAGGCCACACAATGGCCAACTTTTACAACTGAGCAAAGCATTTATATGCAATCTAGCATGCAGTGTGTCTGTTTCCACAATGTAGCAGTTCTCGTTTTTTTTGTTTGTTTGTTTTCATTTTTTTAAGTATTTTTTGTCTTTGTGGTTTTATTGCTGCTGCTAAATAACAAAGTTAAGTGACAATTCAGGTTCATGTGATTTGGTTTGTTTGGTTTACAAACATAGCTGGAAACCTTTGGTAGGGCACAATGATTTACATATTAAATTTTACTGTAATAAACCAAAAAATGAAGATGTTACTGGGTTTAAAAAATGTAAAGCTTTCAGGCTGGGCTAAGTCCCAAATATTTTAAGATCCCTAATAACACCTAAGGAGAGCATTATGGAGGCACTGTGAGGTATGAGAGGATTTATTCCCATCCGTAGCTCATCTGTTTGCTGCTTATTTTACAATCAGCTGGTGGAAGGAATTATTTGACTCACAGACTCTTAATTTTAAAATTCAACATCACTTCTTTTAGATGAATCAGCCCTTGACTTAAGCAAAGTGAGTCCAAAGTAGAGCTGGGCGATATGACCTAAAATTCATATCTCGATATTTTTTAGCTGGGTGGCGATATAAGATATATATCTCGATATTGTTTTAAAGCCGTAAGTTAAGAACAAAAAGAGAGTTCTTAGTCACACTGTGTCCCAGATGTCACACAGGCATTTTTATTTACATACAGCATAGATTTACATGAAGAAATTACTCAAAAATAAATTATCAGCATTTATTAAATAATCATGCTCCATAAATAAAAGAAAACAATGTTGTTTTTGTGCATAACAAAAAGCTCATAATTGTGCAGTCAAAATGTAAACTAACAGACGCAGAGCATAATAACAAAGACAGATTTCCCAGCTGCTCTGTTCCCAACTTCTACTGCGTGACTAACAGCCTTGAGTTTGAAATCCTCTTTATGGCCCTTATACACATACAATACGGTACTATTACGTTGAAGCACAGTAGGTATCACTCCGCGAGGCTCCAGACTACGGTAGCCGTAATGCTCCGACAATCCATCAAGCGCTGCAGCTCCGTAGCTTACCAAAGTCGTACTAAAACATTTTTTGACAGATTGCTGAGCGCCTTGTAACACCTAAAATCGGTTCGTGGTCAGTAAGCACAACCAGAATTCATACATAAGGCGCGCTGTCAACTTTTGAGAAAATGAAAGGATTTTAGGCCGTGCAGCCCCTGTGGGCTGCATGTCGTTAGCGTGGTTAGCTCGTTAGCGTGGTTAGCTCGCTAACACGTTGACTCCGTCCAGCCCCACAACTCGTTAACGGAGATTTGCCGTGTCCATCTTGTCGCTGCCTGCAGGTGAAGCTATGGGGGAGGAGGGGGAGTTGTGTTCAGTGAAGGAGAGGGGAGGCCGAGTAACGTTGCGCAGAGACAAAAGTGGACGAAAGAGAGGCAAACTTGTGGCTCCGCAAGTATAATTATAACGTAACATAGACTATATCGATATAAAGGATATTGTCACATCTTATATCTCGTATGAAAATATATCGATATTTTTTAAAAACTCGATATATCGCCCAGCCCTAGTCCAAAGTAAGGCAGTTGACACATTTTTCAGAATTTTAGATGTTCATCAAGAAAGGTGTGTATTTTTCTCTCTTATAGATTCATCCTGCTTTGAGAAAATTATTATTTTGTATCAAGTGTTTGACTGAAAAAAAACTCAAACTGAGAAATATTTCAACCCAGACCAGGCAGGTGTTACATGTGACTTACAACTCGGAGCTGCAAGTGTTGCATCATTTTGTGAATGTTATGATTAATACAAGTGGGACAGAAGATGATTTTTTTTCTTTTGCTATCTAAAGCTTAATATAAGCACATGGACCTCCTGCAAAATTAACTTGAGGTTTGTGTGATTGCTTTAGCGAATATATTTTGTACACTTCATTGTTAGCCTGCAAGTGTCCATGCATGTGGTCAGCCAGATTGAAGGACAGGAAATTTGCATCTTAGAAGACTGCGGTGGAGCTAGAATTTAAAAAAAACATGTATTTGCATGCAATGTGTTTGCCTTCTTGTTTGACCAATTAAACATGCTGCAATCAATAAGTGAGAACAGCAATCAAAATAAAATTTTAATTAAATTGAAATAAAATTAAGAGTGTTTTAGTAAACCTTCAAAACTCTCTGAAAACTGAAAAAAGTATCAAATTTAAAATGAACAAAGAAACAAACGGCTTCATGTTTTTAGCTGAAGGAAATGTTCACCACTAATGGTAAATAAAGGGTTTGATTTTTTTTTTTTTTTTTTGCAAAGCACACTAAACATATGCTTTAAATATCAAAAGAAAGCCTTAACATCACTCACTGTCCTATAATATGTGAAGAAAAACTAGGGTCAAAGGTCACAAGAAGCAGAAATCCAGTCATAATCCTCTAATGAACATACACAGTTGATGACAGACATATACATCACCCAAATCCTCACATCTGTGTGAGTGAGACAGATATAGTGTGCAAAATGAGGGCCAAAGAGTCATTTAACAAGACAAAAATATGTTTTTGTTTCTATTGGTGCAAAATTTTAAATTTAATAGTTTTTTATAATGATACATTTTCTTAATCAGTTTTTTTTCACTTAATCTACTGTGATCTTACATAAGTATGACTAATGGGTACACATTAATTTCATAAAGGAAAAATCTAATGTGAAAGATGAACTTGATGAGCTATAACTAACTGTATGAGTCTAAGAGGGATCCCACACTGAGCTCTGTTTTACATCCTGAAATTAAAAATGGTTGAGGTTTTAACTGTACAACTAAATTACTTACTCTAGAACAAGGCTATAGTAAAGTGCCACCCAGTAGAAGTATAAAAGTTGTTACTCCATGCCAGCACAGCCCTCGAGCCTGTCTGCGCCCTCATCCATCATGATATCATGTGCAGACTGTGGATAAGACAGCTTTCAGGCAAAGCTGAGCCTGTCATCGCCACAGGGTCGGGGTCCAAGATACCCGCCGTGTGGTCCAGCTGTTTCTAGCACTCAACGTACCCACAATGGTTTGCTTGTGTTAGGAGCAAAGTGGGATACTTTTGCTCACAACATTTAAGCCCTTCCTCGAGACCTCTGATTGCGTCATCGGTGCACAGCTGTGCTGTAGTGAGCTGACTGTGTATGCTGCAGCACATGTGAGTAAAGCAGAGTAGACGGCAGCAGAGGTGTGTATTTTCTCAGGTTTTTTTATCCATTTCCCTCATTTCAGTTGGCAAAACAACACATGCATGTTTGGGCAAAAAGCTTTTGCACAAAGACAGGAAAGAAGGGCAAGAGAGGATAGCAGTGCTTCCAGTCACAGTGCAGCATAGTCAGAGTTTTCAATTTGTTAAATGCATCTCATTCCAAGTAGTGCAACATAAATTTATCTTTGATCATTTAGCTCCCATTTACATTTTTTATTATTATTATTTGTTAAATGAGACATTTAGCAGATTTCATTAACAAAGACAAACTCAGTAGAAGCCAAGCATGGCATATACAGAAACTGGCGTGTTGTTTTAAATACCATTTCATGACACCGGGTTAGACGAGGTTTTCCACCTAAGTTAGAGTCTCAGCTCCCAGTTTGGTTTGTTTTTTCTTTTTGAGAAATCTGTGGTGTGTGCAAAGTTGTTAAAAGGGCAGAAACAGACTGTGGTAGGGAGGTTTGTCCAGTAATTGCAAGGTTAGCAGTTTGACCCTGGGTCCCTTAACAGGCTTAAGTGTCCTTGAATCCAAGTGGTTCCTCATGACAAATCAGCACCATGCGGGCATGTCTGTGTGTGTCTGTGTATACAACATTAAAGTGTATATTTACAATTTGAATGCATTTTGCTACTAATTTTTAAGGTTTAAACAAAGATACTTGAGTATATATAATTCAGTACATCATGGATTATATATAATCTATATTGAATTTAAGAGAAGAGTTTATATTACATATAAAAAAAGTATATATTATATATAGGGCAAGAGCTATACACAGCAGGAATTTTGGAAAGAATGGTTATAACAAATTTTGCAAATACTCATCCCAAAAATCCTTCTGATTTAAGTTTCTATTCATGTCAGCAAATGGGAAAATGATTCCTATCTGATGGTTTAAAGGAAGAAATAGATGGCCCTTTGAGACTGAAGAAGTATGTAAAAGTAGCAAGTTTAGAGAATTCGGTCACTATTTCTCTGTGTTGTGCAAACCATATGTTTATCGGGTTTTAAGGGGAGGGACTGCATTTACAGGAAACAGGGCAGGGGCACGAGTGCATCGTGTATAAAGAACATGTATCAGAAAGCACTTAAGCACAAACCCAACGACTTCCAACATCAAAATTGAGTGTCACGCAGGGACAATTTGATTAGCAAACCAGAGAGATACCAAAACCTGATTTGGCTAATTTCTAAATAGGAAAAGCCAAGTTAAACACATTTCTCTTTCGTTGCAATTTGACGTTAACTTTCTGATTTCACACTCACCAATCTAGTACAAGAAATGAGAATTTGCCTCCGGACACGGTGGCGAGATGAATTGGACAGATATTCCTAAGTGGATAACAAACCAACGCCATGTCTAATCAAACCTTCGCTCAGTGTAAAAAAAAAAAAAAGAAGAAGAAAAAAACTCAAGAACCGTGACATTCCAACAAATGGGTTAATTACTTTTTAAAAAGCTGGCACTTATACGCATTTGTTTCTTTTCAACTGTGAGTCTTAAGGTTCCTGTCAAGGGTTGTTGGGGCCATAAGATTCACTCTAAATGTAAATAAGTGGCGTATTAAATGGCTGTTAGCCACACGCTTGTTGTAGCAGGAGATAAACTGTGTAGCCTGTTCTCCAAGGGGTCGAGTCCCTAATTAACCCAAAAGTCTTTGTCATTTTCTCATTCGTTTATGGAAACGAATTCAGTGCGGCACCACACGGAGATAAATGTGGGTTACTTAAGTCTCCTCTGCCTCTTCTTCCGCCTCCTCTCATGGCTGATTTATAACAGATAGTGGTGAATATAGGTAATGCAGAGATAAAAATGCTCATTAAGAGTTGAAAGTAAAACAAAACAAGCTGATCAGAGATAAAAAGTTACTTTCCTCCACTAGGAGGATTTGGAGATCTCAGCCTTGTATGGTGAAGGATGCTGCTGTATGTAGCTATTTAGCAGCATTTTCCTTTATTTGTGGAACATCAGGAAACATGGCATGACAGAGACTGAAGGTCATAAGATGTAGGATGGACAAAGAGGGAAGAAGAATCGTGAAAAATCGCAAATGAAGGAAGATAGATATGGAAGAAAAGAGTGGATGAGGAATAACTTGATTCAAATCTACAGTTTTGCAGGTATGGTGATGTACAGTTTGTGCCTTAACCTGCTGAAACACCATTCCTCAACCTGGGGGAATAATCTAAATTGCATCAGCGAAGCAGTAGCACCATCGAAGCTGAAATTCTGATTCCAAGATAAGACAAATGGAAAGATTAATATGGTGAAGTAGATTATGTAATGCTGTGTTACTGTTCAAAACTCCGATAAGTGCATGCATTTAACCTTGAAGACATCGGAAAGCAGGAAGGACACTGCAAAGACAAGGTAGAAGGAAAGCCAGCAGTAGGAACAAGCAACATAAGTGAACAGGAAATAATTTTTTTTTTTAATTATCAGAACTAATATCAGAACTCCAACTTCCTATGATGACCAGCTTTTCACCTGTCACCAGCAATTTGGCTGCCGACACTGCAGGAGTTTGGGGTTTTAGATACTGTTGGCCTGTCAACTAACTAGCTACTGTTACAAAAGCTAGTTTAAAAGCACACTTGCGAAAATTCTAAAATATAACAGAACACAATAAATATTCTCGTTTGGCCTTTTGAATGTCTTCAAAATCCAACTACACCTTTCTGAGATGTTACGTAGATTAAATGATCATATATTTAATTTTTACTTGTTATGCTTTTGCGATGTGACATTGTAAATCAAAAAGGCAGTGTTCATGTACAGACAGTTTATGTACAATCTTGGTGAGATTAACTAATTTATACTGACTGATTTTTATTTCAGTATTTTATTTAACTAATCCAACTGTTCGCAGCAGATAGGCGCCCCTTCCTGGTCCTGCTGGAGGTTTCTTCCTGTTAACAGGGAGTTTTTCTTTCCTGCTGTCGCCAAAGCACTTGCTCAAAGGGTGTCATATGATTGAATTAAAAAATTGAAAATTTTATTTAACTAAATCTCAGTCTAAACAGGTTCAGTCTGAATTTCTCAATAATACCAACAGTGCTGGCTTTGTCTCCAGCTAACACAACGCTACTGCAGACAGGCAGGCAGGCAGGCACACACTTCCCTCACTAGGATTCAAACACATGAACAGTTACTGACGTTGAACACTGCCATTTTATGGGGAATTTCAAGAGGTCAATAAAGATCCTGTTTCAACAACACTGATCTGTTAAACAGTTATGATACATGTTAAGCTGGCCAGTGCAGATATAACTTTAGCTGTTTAGCTATTAGCAATTACCCAATGGTCACATTAGCCACTTGTTAAGTTATCATTATTGTAGCAGGCAGCGGCTGTGGCTAATAATAAATCAATGCACTGATATTGGAACCAAGACAGCAAGCGTTATCAGTCCTGCCGACATTAATAGACGGTGTTAATTTAATAGCATAACACAATGAGCAAAGTCTATCAGCAACTAGACAGACACCTACCTGAACAACTCTATTTGATCAGCAATGAAAATATGGTACAACAGACGCACAGCACACCGCAGACAACCTAGAAAAATTTGTCTTTTATTTACTACTTAGGGTAATGTTTCACATATATTTTGCATTTTATGTAAATTTGTTGGGTTTTTTTTTTTCTTTTTTGTCACTGCATCTGACAACTTAATAATAGTGAAACATTAATAAAAGCGTTGTGTTTTCCTTCTTGTACTAAAGGTTTATTGAAATCCTACTATCATGACAACCCTATCACATGAATCTTTTCTTTCTCCCTTCAAACTGCAAAAAATACAATTGAAGCCTGTTCAAAAACAGCATTACCTTAACACAGTCATCACGACCAGTCAGGAGTACTGACACTCTGATATCACGGGTCAAAACGTCTATTTCCTGGTTGCAAAAACATTTTCCAAAAGCTATGTGTGCAGTGACCTAACATTGCCTTCTTGTGCACAAAAGGCCAAAATGCCAAATGCACAGAAAAAGTTTCATTTTAAAAACATTTCCATGTGTACGTCTATGAGCCTTCTGTAAATATGGTATTGCATGTGATAACAGAACAAAGGTGTATGTAGGAGTACATCACGAAGAGCTGTGCAGCAGCAATGCTGTCGCTTCTTCTATCTCTCACAGACACACACATACACAGTCACATTTGTGCGATGAGCCCTTTGGTGGACTTTCCTCTCAGCGGGGTTTCACTCTCCCTCAGCACTGAGCCGACACACGCTGCAGAGCGCTGACAGCAACACACTGATGTCTGTGTCACGGCTTCCCTCTCGCCTTTTGCTTCATTTTGACTGCTGCAGACTTCCTGCACACTCCAGGTCTTTATCAGCATGCATTCTTGTGATTGTGTTTTACATTTTTCATTTGGTATATGTTTCAGTGTACGATTCTGCAAGGCTGACAATGGATGGACAACCTACTCTTCAGGTAGGGTGCAGAAAATGTACAATATATTATATACATTATTCTCTAGTTATCACTTACTGAATACACCATATTAAAACAGTACAATATGTTTAATATGCAGATGAACTTGACCAGCTAATAAACAGTGATTTTATTAATGCAGTTCCAAAAACTGTAATGTTTTGCAAGATCTCTAACAAGCAGCTTGTTGTTTTCAGTCCATCAAAATTAACTGAATATAACCAAATCCACAATACAGGTCACTTCTTGTAAGGTCTGTTTATCTTATGAACACTGCATCCCTCAGTAGTGACTAAAAGCAATGAAAGCTACAATCAACCGGCTTCAGACAGACTGAAAGGAAATTAATCGGTCAGGATAAAAATCATAAGATTTGCTTCTGTTAAGGCAATAAATGAGATTAGATCAGTTTATTTAAAGGGTATGGTTATCTGCGGGTATGTAGTATTCTTGAACTGCCGGGTTTTATGTGTATTCTTTGATTTCACTTGAATAAATAAGCAAGGCAAAGGGATTTGTTGCCAAGATTTTTTTAAATCAATCTCCTTGAAATAAGTGTTTGAAATTTCTTTCTCTTCGAATTGATTTTTGAAGAGTTGTTTTCATCTTAAAAAGTGCAGGAGTTTGTGTGAGAGTACAAGAGACTTGAGGTTATATTTATTTTGGAAATCTTTAGGAAATATGACATGGCACTGATACACATGGCATACATTTAGGAATCCATGGAAAGACGCATTGTATGTCTCTTTAGGCTACATATGACTTTTCAGTCAGAGTAAGCAAACATAAGCAGACAGAAAGATAGGCCCTCAGGTGTTCATACATCCAGACTTCCAGGTGGATGTGATTTTAACATCTGTTTAAATAAGGATATCCACCACTAGAGACTGGGATTTCACGCTCAGCTGCTTTAAATCCTTTTAAAGATGCTGCAGCTCCTGCTAGCCTCCCCACAGAGATAGCATGGCTTTAGCGGCAGCAGCGAGGTCGTTTCTCTGTTCTGACAGGACAAACGCAAAGCAGTCAGTGGCTCATTAGACAGCAGTGCCCCGAGGGCTCAGCTCCACTTCTCCAACATGATGAGGAAAAAAGAGGAAAGACACTTAACCACATGTGGACTCGCTCGCTGAAGTGTGTATGAGAGAGAGAAATTATGGTGCAGTGAAAAAGACAGTGAGAGGGTGACAGAAACAGAGATGTGGTTTAGCAGGGATGAAAAACATCAGCTCTCTCTGAGGAGAATGTGTCCCCAACCAAACCCTCCTAATAATCTTCTTGAACAGGCCAGAACAAGACTGTGTACCTTACTAATAAAAAGTGAATATTGCCTGTGAATGATATCAGTGATGCAAAAGCTATCAGTGATAGAATGTGAACGCATTATGTTTATGTTTCTACTCTACGTGAGTGAATGTAAGGCATACAGGTCTCTACATTATGTATGCTATGTTACTGTATTTCTTTTTTCTGTTGGTTTTACATGTTTATTCCAAACATGCTTATATGTAACTTAACGGTGGTCAACAGCAGGTATTCTGGGGTGTGTGGGTAAGTGCTATTACACCTTCCAAAAGGATTATAGATTTTTTTTAAGATTATTTTTTTGACATTGTTGCCTTTGATAGTGGAGATTTGACAGGACAGCAGGGAAAGATGCACAGCCAAAAGGTACAGGTCAGACTTGAACCCAGGCAGCATTTCAACCACATGAGCTAAACTAGCATGCAGCAGAATACGGATTTAAATAAAAGCTTAGCAAAAGCTGTAAAACTGACAAAGTGTAAATGTGATCTTTAAGTCTTTGCATCCATCCATATGTAAAAATGGCAGCTTGTGTATCTGTGAGACATGAGCAGCTTTTACACAACAGAGGTGTAAACTGAGGTTAAAATGTGTTCACTTGGAAATATTTATTGATGTGGTGATGAGGCTGGTCACATCTGACAAGTGCTGATTGCTCCAGCTTCACCACGTGAAATCACCTTATCGGTCTTCTTTAAAATGTACTTTTCTGCCCTAATCAACAGTGGACTAATAATCCCTCTAAGCTGCATTTGTTGCAGCTGTTTTCAGCACAAACAAAGAGCACAATTAGTCAGGCAGCACAATACACACCTTAACACAAACACACACACACTGTCTGTGTGAGGTAAAGGTTGTCACAAACATATACTTGTGTTTCTGAGACTCATTAGATTATGTATGTTTGAGGTGGTAGAAAACTGATTACTTCATGAAATTTGTAACAAAAAGCTGTAAAAACATTTTTTTTATGTTGTGCTCGTTCCAATTCTGAGGCAGTCTGAATTATTCATACTCAGACAAAGACATTGAATTAACCACGCCAGAGCCGACGTAGCCTTAAGATGGAAAACTTCACAATTCAATTTAGCATCCGTCTCATGAAAGAAGCTATTCAGCCCTGGGCCAAACATATTTACAAGTTCACAAAAGAAGCAAGGAAACGTGAAGTTGTAAAACCTGTTTTGCTGATGCACATTTTAAACTTGCATTTGTTTAGTTTAGTAAACTATTTAATGTGTATGGTGACCAAAGGGTGTGTGCAGAACAAATAGATGGCATACGGTTAGGAAAAGGGTGTCCAGAAATATTATGTAAGATGCTTTTTTAAGAATTTAAAAAGTATTATGTGAATGTGAATTCAGATTATATATTTAGGAATATTTATGAGTTTAAATGTGCGCAGGTTGCACCATTGCAAAAACACAAGAAAAGATTTTGCTGAATCCACAGCAATCAGCTGCTTGGAGAAGACACACCCATCCATGCTGTCCGGTCGTTACGTCTGACGTCATTAGCTGTGTCTGGGTCCAAACTGTGCTGCAGGTCCCTAAGTCACACGATCACTGCGGCATCACTGAGAGTTTAAAAAACTATCTAAATTATTTCATCTGTAATAAAATGATCAGTGTGGCTGCTCTACCAGGTGTAACAATTGAGTTTAACATCCAGGCATCCATGAAAACTGAATTTGTGAAATTTAACAGAGTTAGAAGTTAGCAGGGAGTTAGCTTGCTAGCTTCTATCTAAATATGATATAGCATGTTCTGACTGAGGGATTTCTGAAACAAATTAAGACGTACAGCTCTGCTATCACTTCCGACATAAATGAAGACAGAAAACTAAACAGCAGTGACGTTTGTAGGGTTACTAAAGTTTGGCTAGCTGGTATATAATGATGTGCTACGTGATCGCTAGCTACACAGCTATGTTAGCATAATATAAACAGTGAAGCTGGAGGACAAATGCTAACTTTTTTCCACTCGATAAAAGTTAACGTAAGGGTTCCCGATGGTTAAGGACAAATGCAATCGCATGGCAGGATGCTGTAAACGGACCAAACTTGGCAGTTGGATAGTGTAGTGGGAAGACCACACACCTTTGGAGCGGAAATCACAAGTTTGATTTCCTCCCAGTATCCAGTAAGGGTCCTGGCTAGGCTCCCCATGCCAAACGTCAAGCCCTGGAATGGCGCAGGTCTGGCAGCCTGATTGCAGCTCGGACACAACACATTTCACTGCATATCGTACTTTGTATGATTGTGTATGTGACCAATAAAGCTTGTTTCTTTCTTCTACTTGAACAACTGAGATAATCCATCCACAATATAAGGTTAGACATTAATATACTGCTGCATGGGCTGGGCTGTAGTTACATCTAAGGTTTTAAAAACTGAGCTTTAAAATGATTAGCGACAATAAAAGCCGAGAGGCCGACAGTGATCACTGACTGTTTTTAGGGGCAAAGCATTAAAACGTGTTTTAAAAAAAACAACAACCTTATTAAACGCAGAGTAGTTTGGGCCCGGAAGCAGGATTCATCATGTCATCATTTAAAGACCAGGTGACTTTTTGGTAAAGGATAACAGGCGTAGTGAGAGAGTTGTGTTTGTATTTCCCACATAGCTGACAGGTCTGGCCCGGATCTGGTGTCAAGCCGGTACTGCTGGCTGACTTCTGGCATGGTAAGTGGTATGTCATCCAGATATGGGCCAGGCCTGGCGTAGATGGCACTGTTTATGTGATGGTATGCCACATCTGGCCCATTTGTGGTTTGGTTTATGTGGCCCAGGCTCATAGAAAACAGGTCAGGCCCGGATCAAGCAACAAGCTGGCACTTCTGACTGACTGGTGTCATGGCAGAGTGTACGTCAACCAGATGTGGGCTAGGTCTGGCAATGATGGCACTATTTATGTTCATATTTTCCTATTTTAGTTAGAAGACCCAAAATATAAACAGCACTTGGTGACAACTTTGCTTTTAGCCTTTAAAAGTCTGGTTTCCAGGGTATAATTGGCTGTTTTTGACTACTTTTGATTTGGCCTCTATATTTCACCTTTAAAAACTGTTTATCTTGCCAATCTGATATTTTCTCATTTCGACATACTGTATCAGCACAATTTATCTAAATTCAGACAAAATTTTATATGGTACTATTTACCTAAAAATGCAGCCAAGGCTCAGATGTTTTTATATAACCATTTAAAACTATTTACAGAACAATCAGGTGTTCTGCATCAAATAAGAAGGCACACAAATTATTTATGCAACTCCAAAAATAGTTTGTGTCCACTATAAGACAGAGGAGAACAGCACAGGGATAAATGCTGCAGGTCTGACAGCAGGTGTGTCACTCCTGTTTACCATGTGGAGACAGCGCTTACATCTGCCTTTGGTGGCTTTTTTACAGCAACTGTGACATTCACTAGTAGAACAGACACACAAAACAAAACGATGACTACACTAGACAACACACTAACTTGAGACTCCAAACACGGTAAACATCACAAATCTCTCAAGTATCAAAACTCTCTCTCTCTCTCTCTCTCTTTTTCACCGGTCACTCCTAAAACTTCCCCCTCATCCCAAACAACCAAATGCCACATGTTGCCATATCATTTTTTGATTGGTCGACATGGTACATTTTTTCACCAATAGGGAAGGAGTGTTTTTTCTTTTTCTTTTTTCACTTACAAGCAAAGCGTGTTTGCTAGCGCTCTCCTTAGAAAGGCTGTTTTTACCGTTTCTTCCCGGAGTAAACGCCACTGTTTTATTCAGAAAAACAAAACACCGGTTTTACGTGGCCTATCAACACAATTTAAAAACTGGTATATAGTTTGAAGTCCGCTCATTTGACCCAAGTTGAAATGGAGACTCTGGGTCCGTCGACCCCAGAGGGTTAACCAGAAAGCCTTAAGTTGACTAGTTATGTATCAGGCTAATGTTTAAAGCTTTCACTTGAGTAAATTAACTCATATTACTGCTAAGGAATGTTAGCTAAGTTCGCAGCATATTCCATAATAGCGCTGCCATACTGCATCACACTCAGTGCATTTCAATCATTTCTCCAGCGAGTTTGATAGATGGCAAAATAATAATCATAATTTTTTAAAAAAATAGCATGTGTAAGGTACACGTACTGTTAAATTATTTACTAGGACTCACCTATCATGCGACTCGAGAGCGCAAACTCCGCCATTGTTGTTGTTTTCCATCAAACACTCATTAAAACGTCAACCTACAGGTATGTTAGTGCACTCATCCTCGACTGTCCGAGGGAGGGGCGGGGTCACACGTTGAAACAGACAGAGGCGCAAGGCAGCCCAGGCGGGGAAATTTTGCTTTTACATTTTGCCACTCATTTTATTTCTCTATCTGATAAGAACACTATTAAATCAGATAGTTATTTGTGGTGAATGAAATACAGTTACACTTTCAAGCAGTTTTAAGCACCACATCTGAAATTCAAGCACTTCTCAAACCTTGAAAAGACAACATTAAAATTCAAGCATTTTCAAAGTTTTCAAGCACCCATACGAACCCTGCCCAGCAGTGTGTCTACAACTGGCCCATGGCTGCACACGACTTACACATGGCCCACATACGGCAAAGAATGATGGCCTTTTGGGCCACCAAAGGGCCGTCATTCTTTGCCGTATGTGGGCCATGTGAAAGCACATTGTGTGGGCCAGATCTGGGCCATACCAATTTTGCTATGTGGGTTTTAACACTTTGTCTTTGTCAGTCATATCTCTGTGCAACCCTGTTCTCCCTTAGGTCATGTGAGTAAAACTAAACAGTGAACAACTCATTAATTTATTCATCATAAATAAATCAAAATCTTTTCCATGGGACTCGATAAATTATGTAATGTGAGTGCATGTTTTCCAACCACGCTCAGAAGTTACCATTATTAGTGCTGATTATTCAAACACATTTTGCCACATAAATTACTAAATATCAAGAGATGACTAGAACTGAGAATATTTTTTTTAGTGTTTATATTTGCAACTTAATGCGTTGATTTTTCGCATGCGTGATTCATTAATATCAGCTTTTAATGCTGTAAAGAGAAAATAATATAATGAATTATGATGGTAGATTTGAATCTTTTATAGTGGCATCAAAATGTTTCTCTTTTAGTAACATTTTAGTGCATTTTGTAAGGAATTAATTAAATTAAATTTGAATTAATTTGACTTGATATATTCATGTTATTCAGTCGTCCATCGTATCAGATCCCACACAAACAGACACTCTTTGAATACTTGGCCACTGTCACTGGGGTCACATGAGCAAGAGTCTTCAGTGATGAGCACTGTCGCCTCACAGCAAGAGGGCACTGAGTTTTACTCTAATTGCTGGAGTTGGAGTTTTCCCTGTACCCTGGCCAGATATTCCACCTTCCTCACATGGTCCATGTGAGCGTGAATGGTTCTGTGTGTTGACATCTCTGATGGACTCGGGGTGCACCTCACCTAGTGCCCTCTGACAGCTGGGAGAGGCTCCAAACACCCACCCACGCCCCCACTCTCTCTCCCTCGTGATGAGCAATTGCCTGTCATTTGGAGGGCTTGTTTTTTTTCGTCATGCGACCCTTTCTGACTGTTGCTTCTTTGTAGGCTGAAAAAACATTAAGAAAATGTTTATTGGCTTAAAGTGTGAGTTAATTTTTCCTTTATTTTTTTCCCTCCAGGTATGAGAAACCACAGTTTCCTGAAATTATATTAAATTGTGCTGTAACTACTGTGGTGGACTTGCAACAAAAACCATAACTGAATTTTCAGGTGTTGTTGTACTTTTACATAACTAACTACTGAGTTTGCAAAGTATTATTTTCACCTTACAAAAACAACTACAAGCTGAAGACAGCTTCAGGATCTTTTTACTGTTCTCTGCATCTTGATATCTGCACTGAGGTTAGCTTGAATTATACACCATATTACATTAAGTCATATTTCCATGACTAGTGCATTAATTCAATTCAATTCAATTTCATTTATTTAGCGCCAAATCACAACAGCAGTCGCCTCAAGGCGCTTTGTATTGTAAGGTAGAGCCTACAATAATACATACAGAGAAAAAAGCCCAACAATCATATGACCCTCTATGAGCAAGCACTTTGGCGACAGTGGGAAAGAAAAACTCCCTTTTAACAGGAAGAAACCTCCAGCAGAACCAGGCTCAGGGAGGGGCGGCCATCTGCTGCGACCGGTTGGGGTGAGAGAAGGAAGACAGTGTAAAAGACATGCTGTGGAAGAGAGCCAGAGATTAATAATCAATGTGATTCAATGCAGAGAAGTCTAGTAACACATAGGGAGTGAGAAAAGTAACTGAAAAGGAAAAACTCAATGCATCATGGGAATCCCCCAGCAGTCTACACCTATTGCAGCATAACTAAGGGAGGATTCAGGGTCACCTGGTCCAGCCCTAACTATATGCTTTAGCAAAAAGGAAAGTTTTAAGCCTAATCTTAAAAGTAGAGATAGTGTCTGTCTCCCGAATGCAAACTGGAAGCTGGTTCCACAGAAGAGGGGCCTGAAAACTGAAGGCTCTCCCTCCCATTCTACTTTTAAATACTCTAGGAACAGCAAGTAGGCCTGCAGTGCTGATGAAGTGCTCGCACATTAACAATATATGTATGTCCCATAACCTGCATTGTGTTGAATATCTTTGGATTAAGTTCTCTTCTCTCTTCATCTGATCCCCTTCCTTCTCCTACTTCACCCATTTCTACATTATCTCCCTCTTCTTGTTGTTTCACTGTCAGCAAATTTGACATAATCAGTTTTTATTCTGTTTTTTTAATTATGATTCATGACTTTTCCACTTTACCTTAACCAATCCCTATCTATACCTTTTTGTCTCATATTATTCCTCTCCCCTGGTAGTTCAAGGTCAGTGGCTTATCAGTGGGATTTCCCATCAACCCCATGGAGCGAGGCTCAAAGCAGGGGGCTAGTTGTCCTGATTAGCTCTCCCAGACCTTTGGTTTTACCTTTTCAGCAGCGTATTACCCCTTCTATTCAATTCAATTCAATTTTATTTATATAGCGCCAATTCACAACAGCAGTCGCCTCAAGGTGCTTTATATTGTACAGTAGATCATGCAATAATAGATACAGAGAAAAACCCAACAACCCTATGAGCAAGCACTTTTGACTTTCTCCACTTTCTTGTTTCCAGTTTTCATAATTTCTTTCTCTTTTTTCTCTTCACTTGTTCTTTCTTCACCCCACTGTCACTTTTCTATTATTGATGCCTCCCTTCTTGCTATTGATCCATTTGATAAACTCGGGGTTGCAGGGGGTAGAACCAATTCCAGCTAACACAGGGCAATTGGCGAGGTACCCCGTCGACAGTCCATCGCAGATTAACACAGAGGGACAAATATAGAAGCTCAAATCTACAATTGGCTGCGTCTCTCTCTTTTTTTTTTTTATCTCTTTCTCTCTTTGCCATTGCAGCCCAGATTTCATCCCTTCTTCTTATTTTCATTTTCACATCCCATTCTGTTCTTCTTTGCCATCTACTCTCTTAGTTTTTCCATCTTTTCTTGCCAGAGCCGTTTACTGTAATTGAATTTGATTTACACACACGCACACTCACACGGTACCTTTCTCAAAACTATTTATTAATGCTGCTTTAGTAAAAGATGTGATTGATTTTTGACATGTAAATGGCATTCTGTGACTGGCGTGGTTTTGTAATGTGGTGGATTTTGTTTCTGTAGCTGGGTGGTCACGAAGTGAGTTTTGGCTGGAAGCATGTTCAAGGTTTTCCAGAGTTCCGTCTGGTTTTAGAATAATTTATGAATTAAAATATTTTTTTTAAAAATGAGACACTATAAGTGCACTCAGAATTGTCTGGTATGAGACAAAATGGTTTTCTTCCATTACAAATGTGCTTGAGATAGCACATCTCTCCTAGGAATATATGAGACACGAAACTGTCTTTACACCCACAAGTCAAGTTTTATTCTGCCTCGGGTGCTTTAACTCACCAGGTGACCCCAAAGGAAGACTACACAACATCACAGCTGAGAAGGGACAAAAATCTCTTCCGTGGGCATAGTTTGTCTCAGGATCCACAGGAAATTATGATTCGACCAACCTTGAACTATTTAAATGCTCATCGTTGTTACATTGTCACATATGCACCATAGGTCCAGCTTCAAAGAGATTTAGATTCAGATTTTTAAAATCTTAAAAATAAAATTCATAGCTAAATAAAACATATTACAAGAATTACAGCAGAAGACAGTCTGCACAGTCAGTTCTGAACCATAATTTGCACAAATAGAACCTGTTCAGGTAGGGAAATTACATCACTGTTTATCTTTAAAGTGTTGGCAAAAAGACATGTAATTATTCAGACCTGCCACACACATAGAAGTTGTTATTCTGAACTGTAGTAATTTGGCAAATGTGTTTTGCTTAAAGAAAATCATGTGCTTGAACTCAAACCTAAGGCAGCAAATGTAACAGCAGTGAAAGATTACAGTGTTTAAAAACCTCCGAAACTGACATTTCACTGACTTTTATTTGAATAAAGTGCAAAGGATCGCATAACCTTTCAAAGAAAAAAAACTTGCTGACAGAAGGTGGTGGTTGCCATGAGAGATTTATAAACATGGGAAAATTGAAGTGTTCGAAACCTCTCTTCTCATGTCACACAGACAGCTACAACCAAATTTTCCTGTGTTGCTTTGAATAATTTGTTAACTGTATATCTAACAAGCAGACTCATAATTAAGATACAGATTTTATATTGTAGTCTCTTGTGTTTACTAAGATGAGAATTACCAACTTCCACGAAAGTCAAACCACATCTATGTGTCTGATATTTTTAGAGCTTGCGTCTGTGTGCGTCTGTTGGGTTCAGTCAGTCCCTTTCATACCCTTAAATTTACCCAAATTCCCTTAAATCTCTGGTGCCTGTACGCAGTCTGTCTCCAGCCCTGCAGAGTGACTTTTCATCACATATGATTAATAGGTTCCACAGGCAATTTAATCGTTTACCAACAACTTATAATATTTGAAATTATATGTTTTCAGTATTCTTATTTATATAGGACAAAACTTCATGAGAAGACAAGAATTTCTGTTTTTGATAACTATCTGGTTCTGTGCATCTACATTTTTTTAAGTTACGGAATTTGCATTATGTGCATATGTGGGTTCTTGCAATAAATTGTTAGCAAGATTAATATTATCTGTGAATTTGATGACTGGGGATACTGTTGAATATTTGTTATGCACTACTTTAATTTTAAATGATCGCCAGGTTTTTTACCTGAGGCTATAAATGTATAAAAAGATGCATTTTGAATAAACGTTCTGCAGATTTTTAAACCAGATGCCCTTTCAGACACAACCCAAAGAGATCTGTGCCTCCTCCTGCTCTCAAAACAAGGATTTTGTGAGGTGAATGTGCAAACCAGCACATTTTGTTAGGCCAAAATGATTCTTTAAAATTGTAAAATGGTTAAAAAGAATGCTACATTTGTTGCTCTAATAACCAGGGGGCGTATCCAGTGAGGGCATTGATTGACAGCTTGCATATGAGTCCACGTGGACTGCACTAATTAGACTGGAGACCAAACCTCTACTGAGGATTTAGATTAGTTTGCTGTGGAAGAGAACTCTTTTTCAAAAACTATTCGACATTACGCACACATGGCAACTTCTGCCCTTTAATGGACATGTGCAAAAACAAAACACAGCATGTTGGCAGGACAGAAGGATGAAGGCATGGGAGGAAGATAATTGGTTTAAACCCACTTACCACAAAAGGTGTCTCTGTCAGCAGACTGAAACAGTCGAGGCAGTGTAGTCATCATAAGCTTTGGTGACAGTGTGTCACTGCACACAAAAATCAGGATATGTAATGATGACAATTTCTGTTTGGGATCAGTAACAAATGTCAGTATTTCCTTTTGCACAGACTAATTCTTGAATCAGACAGTTCATCACCAAGCTGACACTGTAATGGAAAAGTGAGTCATTTGGTGTTTATTCTGCATTTTCAGAACAGCGCTCACATAGCATGTTTGCATGTGGACTCTGTGTGGAGTGTTTTGAGACAGATTTTTTCTTGCCAGGTTGCTAGATGCCAGGGCTAGAGAGTCATATTTTTGGCAGCATGATAGCAGCAGACAGCTGGCTGACACTGGCGCTCAGAGATGTTAACCTGCCCAGACACTCCTTTTTACCTCAGGCTTAATGCAACCACTGAGCCTCCCCATGGGCGAAGGCCCACTCATACACATGCAGTATAATGAACATGTAATGAACAGCTAAACGCTGTAACAAAAAGCAGATTAGAAATTGTGCCATTTCTTTTCTCTCAGATGTAGAGCACATGTGTTGAACTGAATGCCTGTTTAAACATTTTATGACTGTCTCTTTGTGACGTTGCTGTAAATACATGCATTTTAGACCTATTTAATCATCTTTCTATCGTCACAGAAATGAAAATGCCTCGATGTGTTTTACTATTTGTATTTATTCTACAAACGGGGTGGATTTTACTCACTGTATCATATATTATCACACACTCGTATCCAGCAAACATCACTCAGCATAAGTGTCAGCTAACTAGCTTTAAATGTAATGTAAAACATTTCCAACACTGACAGGTATCTATTGTGAAAGTTTAAGCCTTCAATTCCAGACTTGAAAACATTTATTTCTCATTAATTATGACAACATAACTGACAGACAGGCATGCTGACAGATACAGGTAGGCAGGCAGTCGTCCAGGTAGGCAAGCAGAAACTCAGACAGACATGTACCTTCTCTTCTGCACTGTGAAACACCTCACAAGAATTTAGTGGCTACAACTAATATTTAGCATAAAATTCATAATAATAAAGGCAGGGCTAACAGGAAAGTTTAGTAACACGTTTAGCTGAAGAAATCCTGATTGCAACACTTACTCGACATTTGCAAAATCAAAGGAACAACAGAAAGTAAGAAACAACTCAACTACTCTGTTATAACACATGTATTACCCCTCAAGGCCTAAGTGGAAAAACTAAATATGAATATTATCACCCAAACAAAATAACATATGCCTATTAGATAAAATTGAACCAGCAACCTAACAAATTCTGCTACAGCTCAAAGGGTTGTGCTTACATAACTTACTGTGTTGTGTAGCCAATGCGGACAGATTATACACTTGCTCATTGTTTAGCTCTTTTTGCCCTACGATGCAAATAACCTACTGGATTGTATTCACATGCTGTAGCTTTGTCTCATTTAAAATAATAAATTAAAGGAGTTTTTCAAAAGGTCTATTTTCAGTGATCTAAAACAAAACCTATGTGTGTTCAAAAGGCCAAAACACACAAATTAAAGTAAAAAGAGTTAAATGACACAAAAAGCGTACTATTTAGCAAAGTATCTGTTTAAGTGTGGAAAGGCACAGTGTCACAGCAATCCTGTGGTAAGGAAATATACATCACCTGGACCCACGAAAGTTCACACATGTATCTATTACTACTAATGCTGCACATTTAGTACATTCACCCAAACAACATAATACACTCCTTCGAGCCGGAATTGAACCAGCGACCTAAGGATTTCTGTTCATGTCACTACAGTCCTCCGCTCTACCAACTGAGCTATCGAAGGGTCGTGTCTGCATGGCTCCCTGTGCTTTATAGTCAGTGTGCTGACAGAACATGCCCTTTGTGTTGATCCAGAGGTATTATTTCAACTGACCACTCACATTGTGATCACATGGAATAGCTGCGTCTCATTTAAAAAAAAACAAATTTAAAAAATAAGAAATACTGACATAAAGGGAGCAGAAACATTGTTAGCATTACTGTGTACCACACACCAACTACACACTCAGTACTGTGTAAAGTTGGAGAACTTCAGCACTAGACATTTACCGCCAAAGTGATTGAATGGACAAAAACACCAGACACTAATAGAAAGACATCAAAGGTTTTGAAAAGTTTGGTTAGTGTCAATGAGTACCCTACAGCTACTACAAGAAGTACCCTGTGCTGGGAAAATTTAGGTACATTTTGATTCTCGTAAGTTCTTAACTATGAATTAAAGAATGTAATTCATAGTTAAATTGTATCTAAGCCAAAATGTTAGACACAGTGCTTCCCTAATAAACATGACAATGCTTTAAGTCTTTCAAAGGACAAAACATCTCCTTCAAGCCAGGAGACGAGTCTTCATGTCACTTTTCTTAATCTTACTGTGTACCATACGCCACCTGCACGCTACCCTGTACAGGCTAAAGTTGGACGGTTTCAGCACTGGACATTTTGAACTCTGGTAACTTCTAAACTTTGGATGAAAGAAAACTTTGAGTTCTTACTCACACAGTGTTTTTACTAAGATTCTGGAAATGCTAACATCTACACAAAGGTATTCTGAGGATTTTTCCACAATCATTTTGAAAAATATCTACATCCACATGAAAATGCAAAAAACAACAACAAGCACTTGCACACACAGCCAGCCTTACATCAAAAACAAGACAAAGGCAAACACCTCTGAAGGTGTGAGACAAAATCTGTTTTCTTTGTCTCCATAAATGCAGAAATTGAGTTTCTGAAAATCTTGACCTTGAAGTTTTTCAAAAGCTCTACTTTCATTGATCTAAAACAACATTTATCTGTGCTCAAAAGGCCAAAACACATAGAACAAAACAAGCTTATTTTGCAAAGTATCTGTATGCAGACAGGGGCTGAGTCTCACAGTGATCCTGCAATAATTTGTGAGCACCATTCTGCCAATGTTGACCATGAAGTTCACATTCTTGTTACCAACTTTACATAACTTAGACCCAAGCACAATCACAGATGTTGAAACTATAACGTGCATATAAGACCCAAGAGTAAGCATCACGTTAAGCTTTTCATCCAAGCATAAGAAAATCCTCCTTTGAACCAGCAACCTGAGGATTTCAGCATCACCCACTAGAGTCCTCAACTCTACCAAGTGAGCTGTCAAATGGGCTTTTCTCTCTATCTTTCTGTATTACATGTAAGGGACCAGTTACACTGTGATTAGAAGTCATCGTTTTGTCTCATTAACAAAGCCCCAAACACTGATAGGAAGATTACAAATCAAATGGACCTTCTGGTAAAGCAATGTCTATATTTTGCATTTCAAACATCATCTATGTGCAAAACTAAAGGAAAAATGTCAGAATTTGGATACTTTACCTATCTTACGTAAAGCAGACTGTGACCAGTCCTGTTACCATAACAAAACAATGATCAGTTCCCTGTGTCCCTTAGACAATGTTTCCATTAGCAACAGTCTGTCATGTATCCTTCAGCAAAAATAACAAATCTGTACCTGCTGTTCTCATTAAGTTACATCTGACAGTATCAGCTAAACGTGTAAAATTGCCTCTCTAATGTTCATGGCCCTGAGTTTATGGTACGTCATCTTCTTTGTAGTGCAATGCTGGCTCATACTACAGATTATATTGGCTTCATTAGGTTACGTACCCAAAATATAAATACTCTGTAGAATAAAAAAGTTCTTGAACACAAGTATTTTCATTCTAAAATTAAGAAAAAATGGACTGTTAGCAGTGATGGGTGTAATCTCATTACAGAACCCAGAATGAGGTTAAAGCTAAGTGCATGCCGACCCTGGACCAGCAGCCACAACATGTGTGTTCAACAGGTAACTGTGCCGGTCTGCCTGTTGAACAATCAATCACTCCAAAATCTCTTTGTCATGGTTTGCATCTGGTTTGTTTTACTGGTTTACTGGTTTGCTTTGTCTTGACACCTTTACGTTGCTGTGTAGAATTGCAGCCAACAGGATTATGTTGTTAACTGGTGGTTATGTGACAATGCATTTCAGGTTATTTTACATAGTATCAAGAAAGTAATGTACTGAGCAGTGCAACAAATGACTTTCTCCAGTGAGCAATTAAGTAACATATTGCATTACTTTTAAGAAAATGATAAGTTATGTTTAATACATTACTTTTTTGAGTAAAAATCCCAACATCGACTGTGTCATTTCTGCATAGTCAGTTTTGATGCACTGCAACTGGACGTTGTTCTCGACTATTTATAGGATAGAAAATGTGAGACACCTGCTACTTTAGGATTATGTAGTTAAAAGGTACATGTTGTGTTGTGGGGAAACTTCTTATTACTCATAAAAACAGTAAAATTGCATCCACCTGTAAAATGCAAATTAAACCAGAGCGTCTGAAGAAAAACAACAAAACACTGATGCCTAGCTCATCCATGCACTAAAGCTGTGATTTGTGTGAAGGATTCAAATGTCCACTTTAGGCTTCAAGTCCAGAACCTTAAACTCTTGGTGATCACAGCTACAGATACAGAGTTCTTGTCTCCATCCTGTCTCCAAACAATAAGCAGGGAGGATTTGTTTGTGCGGGAGTCAAGAACACTTTGTGAGGTCAGATGGCTGATAATGATTCATCTCAGAGCCTTCAGTTCCCGAAATGCTAGATTAATGTAGCATTTCCCAAATTCTTGAGAATGTTTCAAAGATATAGTTTTGTAGAATAACTGAAAGCATTTACATCAATGATGGCGTTTTTCTATTATATACATATACTTTTTTTAAAGTATCTGAGTTTTTGTTTGCATGTGTAGACAACAAATGTCCATAAAGTAAGTGGTCATTCTTGAATGCTGTAAACAGGTTCATCCCTTCTTGCACAGAGGATGTTTTTACATGCTTCATGTGCACACTAACATGTGATTTTTTTAGGTTTGACAGATGGTGTGCTTGAATTGGTTTGCTGTAGAGTGAATGGCAGCAGTTCAGTTATATGCTTATGTTCTCAAACACTTGCATTCCAGATCACACAGTTTTACATCTCCCTCGAAAGCTGATACATGATTGGAAACTTGCTTAATGCTGCAAAAAAAAATTTTGAACATCTGTTTTACAGCTGATCCGTTTGACGGCCTCTGAGCTCCGTCTTTAATAGTTAGTCACTGGAAAATTCATAAATTTATATTTTTGCAGCAGAGATCAAGTTTGTTCTGTTTTGCAGCAGACGGAAGTGTAACGTCTCTTGAAATATGGTCCACGTCAAACCTGAGCCTTGGAATTCTGGGAAATACATTTAGCACTCCTCTCAGTGTAACAGAATGAGTTTCACTGTATTAGAAACCATCCCTGCAGTCAGTCACCAGCTCCGGTCTGTGCATGGGAGACTGTCATTTCCCCTGTAATTACATTAAGCATAGAATCTCCCAGAATATTAGTTTGAATCAGGAGGAATGCACAGCATTCTCACCCGGCCACCCTAGCATTGTCTATACTTCTGAATGCCATGTTTGTTTTTGATTGTTTTTCGTAAACACTAAAGTTTCTCAGGGAAAGAGAAGATCGGCCGCATCGGGCTGTGGGATCTCTGCTGCTGCAGATACAGATGTTTATCCGATCAAGCAAACACAGATATAAGATTTCATGAAAGGAAGGAAGACACGTCACCAGCGGTGAAGTGAACTGCAAGGTTGTTGTTTTTTTTTCTAAGCTCCCTCTAGAAATGGATTTCTTAAAATGCAAAAGAACACATGAGCATAAAACCACCTGCACCTACAATGATTTAGCAGTCAATAAAGAAGTGGCCTCTGCACTGGGGAAATGTAGCCTTCACCAAAAATGATTAAAAATATTGAAGTATATAGAAATGTCAAATTAACATGACAAAGTTGAACATGTTTAAATTTCAAATCTAAAGATTAACATTATTTAATCTATCTATCTCACTGAAACACAGGTCCACAATGAGAAAAATCATATTTTGCTTGATTTATGATTGATTGATGACTCAAGCACGCAAACAGATATAGATGTCCATGTGCTCTTTATACTCTGTTTAGTTATTAGACTCTCTTTTCTCTTTTTTTGTAGTTAGATTGCTTTCTTTGCACCAAATGGGACAGCATATAATTTCAATCTGCTTTTTGCCAAATGACAGTAAAAAGATTTGGATTCTGAATACAAACATTTTCCAAATTACCATAAAATTGCACACCTTCTGTTAGCATGAAAATTAGAAAACAGAATGACTCTCATGTTTATATGTCAGTGAATACAGAAGTAGTATCTTTTAAAGTTTTATTTCTGAGGTGTGAATCTAACAACCTGAAAATTAAATGTGATTTATTGGAGAGAAATGCACGTGATTAAGTAGAAGAGGATGCGAGACTGAGAAAGGTATTCACTGGAATACCATAAACTACTAAGCCTTTACAATGATAGTGATTTAATGCTACTTTAATATTGTTGTCCATTCTTTTGCAAAGTGGCATTCCTAAAGAAGAACCAGCAACTTAGTTCCAAGTAGACTGCAACATTTTATCCTCTATATTTTATGTAACTTCAGGTGATGATTAAAGGAAAGTAAGACGTGGTGTTTTGGAAGTGCTTGCTGTCTGGGATTTAATCCATATTTGCACAGAGAGTGTTTTTCACATCACTCCCATTTAATTGCACTGCTAAGTGTTTCAGAAGGAGACATGGGAGGAGATCTGGGTGGTCTCCCAACTTCCTCACTCCCTCATGCACATCAAGCGGAGACGTGTGATTCACCATCATTAGCATTCCACTACACTAAACTACCAATGAAAAGCAGCCACAGTGTCTCCAGGGCTGACCCCCAAAATTTACTTTGGGATTATAGCAACGCCATGATTTTTCCTTTTTTTGTTGTTATTTTCTTGAGATTGGATTAATTACATGTTACCCATCTATGTTATTTAGGAAAAAAATTGGATTAAAGATGGATACATTAAGGCACAATTCACAATTTTATTCTCTAATCCTTTCATAGTTGTCACCAGTAATCATACTGTTAATATATCCAATTTCTACTCATGTGTTGCAGTAAATTAGTGATCTCAATTGGTAACAATGTAAATAGATGTGTTCTGGGTTGAAATTCACAACATGTTTTAGTCCTTGTGTAATACGTTCAATTTGCTATTTTAAAAGCCTAACACCTTTCAAATTTTTCATAAATGTTTCCATGTTTATCTAACAAGGTTGGTCACAGTCATGATGGAAATACAGTATCAGCCTCTCCTTGATCTGAGCAGAGAGCTGACACACTGTTTCTGACCTCCTCATGGCGTTCATCAGCAGACGTTCGCTGTTAAATAATAATATGCCAGAATATTGTTAGCTTTCTCCAAAAGAATATATGTAAAATAAATATTCGTTGCGCAGTCGCTGTGCATGCCAGGCCACTGACAGAACAATCATTCCCTTGGTGATTTTGTCAAGTAAGTGAGGCCAGGTCCAGTCATACAAAATTAATGCTGGCTTCATGCAAATCTCTCCACCTCAGCCCTTGTTTCCTGTTGTACCATTTGTCTCTATCATGTATGCTCACTTATGGCTTGGTGTTTGGATTGTGTTCTTGGGATGTTTTTGCTGAAAATCCGGTGAACGATCTGGGGATTTCAACTCTGTGTCACTCATTACCAAGTTGCTGGAAAAGAGCATCCTCCTCATTCTTAACATGTAATGCAGAATGTAGACTTGGCTACCTAGAAAGCTGTCTGCCCAGATGCTTTAGCCTGAAGCCACATTGACTCCTGCCTGACTACCGGTCAGCATTGCCAGAGGCACTATTCACACTGGCTCATGCCTGGGCCTGCACAGAGACATCAGTTAACAAAGTCAGTCTCACTTCTGATTCTATGAGTCCAGGGCCAAAAACTCAGATATGACCCCGAGGGACCCACAACACTGTGTTGTGCTAGCTTGCTGATGATCTCAATAACCCTATCTGCTGCCTCTTTTGAGCACTGATTGATTATTTCGCCTCCACAGCTGCAGCCCAAGATGACAGACAGTTTGGTTTAGTTCTGTTTTAAAACCAAGTAGACATGTTATAAGGAAATATATGATGGCAGATTTGGTGTCTTTGCATTTAAAATGTTAAATGAAAGCGTTGGAGAAAAAAGGCTTTCATTAAAACAGCATAGGAGAATGACGCCTTATGTCTTTCTCAGTTTTCAAACATAATAACATTATATCAAACATATCACAATATTCACAGTGTACCTGGAGTCCTCTAACCTACTGGCTAGTTTTGACAGATTACTTAGGCACTGCGGCTGTGTATACAAGCAAGCCCATTGCTAAGAAAAAAACTACAAAGACAGTAAAGATTTTCTTTAGCAAACTGTTTGCTGTTCAGGCACGTTATAGTCCATGTCTGTGCGGTGTGAGCTTTTGTCCACATGCCTGCAAGTGTTTTTGTGACACCATGGAGTCATCTGCAGAGCTTTACATTATCATGTGCCAACTATGCTTGCAACCTACGCAAGGACACTTCAAAGAAGTATGACAGGAATGACTATTCAGCCATGGTGTCTTCAGCTGTACATGCCCCCAACAGAGTACATTCATAGGGGTTATTATGCACTTTTTCATCACTACTTGTCAAAGTGATGCATACCGGTGCAAGACCAATGCTTACAAGAATACACGTTTATTGTCACCCACGTACAGACACCTACTCCTTAACTGAACTGAACCGCAGACTCAAGGATTTCAGCAAAGCTCTCATACAGCTCTTTATGCCACCAACTGAGCTATCTAAATAGCTCACACTTAGCTTGTGTTAGTTTTAGTCTCTATACACAGTGCACTGTAAAGTGAGGCAGCTGTTGCCCTGGGGATTGTAAATATTCAAAACTTTATCCACCCAACCATCAATTTTCTTACTTATGCAACTCAGGGTCACAGCTCTCATAGGGCAAGAGATGAGTTTCATCCTGGACAGGTCATCGTGAGTCATAGGACTAACAGAGACCACAACCACACACTTTTATATCCACATCTACCCATTGAATCTCCACACTGAAAGACCCCTTTGTGCTACGAAGCATGATTTTTGCCTTGTCCAGTTAACCTCAGGGTTAACCCATGCAGGGATTTTCCTGCTACAAAGCTAGTTCACTTCTCCCATGGTTATATCACCATGGTAACTTATGCTACCAACCTAACCTTTAAAGGACCAGGTTGTGTTCCTGATTGGAGATCAACAAATATCAAATCACTACCTACTGACTAGTCAGTTGTCCAAAAAACAGCATCACCTCAAAGATACCTCACACATGCATGTGGTAAGGATTTTTTAATAACATCCCATGTTTTTTGCATTTTACTGGTGAGCAGTAAGAAATATAATTTCTTACAGGGTTGTCACACCTGCAGTGTTTAGTTCATTTAAACTGAACTTTGGTTCCCTCTTGGTGCCGTTCATTTGTGCAGAACACAGTAATCACACTTAGTTGCAGACCAAAAAAACTGAGGCAAGACATTTGGAGGATGTGGTATCACTGCAGCTCTGAATAACTACAGAGTGGTTAGTTTATGCTGTGAATATGATTTGACCTCAATCCGAGCCAACCTTTAGCTGTACGTTGCAAGTTTGAGCTAAAGAAATCTCCCATAGTGATGCTTAGTATTCAGGGATGAAGGAATGGGGTATAGATGTGCAAATGTCTGTACGGGCTAGCAGCTAGTCATGAAATACACATAAATTTTCCATGTTTTTCAGTAGTACAGAACACAGCACCTTCATCCTGTATTTACCATTGTTGTTCCCTCCCAAGACACATCTGGCCATTAAGTGTTCTAAAGATTCTCGAGAGGTTGCAAATGACACATTTTGGTTTGCTTGAAGTTCACTTGGATTTTTCTCTTTTTGTGAAAAGAAAGTGCCCATGTATTCATGCAATGCTTTTAATAGTAAACTAATGTACAGAATGTTTTCTCTCATGCCACTGCTCTGTCTGTAGTAGCTGTGTCATAATAAGTGTTTAACCACTTCATTTGTCCCATAGTACAGTTAAGCCCCTTTTCCATTAGTACTTACTCAGATTGAGGTACAGTTCGCCACAGTTTTCAGGGTTTTTCATTAGGTTATAGTACCTGGTACCAGGTACTTTTTAAGTACCTGCTCGCTCGGGGTTCCAAGCAATCCGAGCAAGTACAAAATGCAATCCGATGTCATCAGACTGAGGACTCCACCAACTGGCTGGTCAGTAGTGTCATTGAAAATTAAAACCGCCATTTTTTAAGCCTGACAACAAGGAAAATGGCTACAAGAAACAACACTGTGGTCCCAGAGTGTTTGGTCCCACAGAAAGCCACAGACCGAGCAGCAGGTATATTCTTGCTTTGAAGTCCACTTTTTCTATGCGTGTTTCTATGACGACAACCACGCATGTTAAGTAGTACTGGATTGCATTGGAAAACCAGTCAATCCGCGTCGGGTCATGGCATCTGTGGAGAGTCAATCCAAGTAGGTACCAATGGAAAAGGGGTTTTATATCTTTCTTTGTAAAATTAGCCGCTCTGCTGCCAGTACATTTATCCATAATTGTGCATGGTCAGATGCTGGCAACTCCCATTCATGTAAACCTGGGGAAATCCTTGGTGTGATAACAAAAAGACACCATGGGTATGTTGAACTTTCCATATAAAGCTGTGATATGGACCATAAAGGTTTTATTTTAGAAACAGTCAGATCACATTAGGACTCCCATATATAGAATATTTATTATACAAAAAAGTTTCAACCACAAAAATGTGGATTCTTGTGATTTTGTTGTTTTCACATTTTTTGAGATGCACAGCCCTGTAACCAGTAGCGGTTTTAGATACGGGCGACACGGGCGGTTGCCCGGGGCGGCATCGTGGTGGGGGCGGCATCGCGGCTCGTTCTCATGCTGCCCCGACATCATGCCAGCGCATATTGGGAATGGCATTGGTTTTCTATCGCCCATTTGCTGGGAGTAAGGGCGCCCTCCGTTTGCGAGGTGCGCCTGCTGCTTGCGGCACAGGGAGGAAAGGGCGGGGCGGCGGGGGATGCTCTGGCTGGCTGGAGCAGCAAAAATTACCAACTCGCAAAATAAAACAAATTACAAACAAACCAACAAACACGAAAACACCAGACATTATGATACAGACTTATCATTTGCACCGATGTTTTTTCAAAATTCTATACTCGAAAAGTGAGCACGAGAGTCCTCGGTGCGCCTGCTCGCTGCTGAAGTCAAAGTAAACTTTATTGTCATCTCCGCTACATACAGTCCAGTATATAGAGAGACGAGACGACGAGGCTCCAGTTACAACAGTGCAAGTAAACAAACAATATATATAAGAAGAGTAAGAAAATAAATATACACTTTAGGACCAGGGGTAAAGGGATCAATAACAATTTAAAATGTATATTTTATATTTTGTTGATCTGAAGTCTCACACACAACCCGTTTTTAAACTTCTTAATGAGAAAAGAAGAGGAGGAGTGTAGCGACTTCCACAGTCGCTAGAGGCCGGGGACTGAGCCTGTCTATTTGCCTCTCAACTTTACGCAATAATGCGAGAGGTGGAATTGCTTGCTTGTTTATTAAAGTGCTTGAAAAGTTTCAGAGCAATGTGATCGGCTCGCGATTCAAGCTCTTAAAACATCACAGGCTCTAATACAACAAGGGGAAACTCGTTGTGCTGCGGTCAACAAAAACTACAGCTACCCAGCCCTCTTCTCTGTCAAAATCAAACCAGTGAAAGACAGACTGACAACGCCCTCTTAATGTCGCTGCTAGCACCCACGTGACTCCCGTTACACATCACCATAGCAACCAAACAAATGAAAACCGAGTGATCATTAAAATTCAATACATTTAATTATGACTCCTACAAGGAGAAACGAGCAAAAGATACAGGTAAGCAGATGTGTCATTGGATAATGGCAGGTCATGTATCCTAAAACATTAAGAATCAGGATACTTTCTTAATCCCTAAGGAAATTATTTGGGTTACAGTTCCTCCAAGAAGAAATGGTAAAAATAGTAACAGTAACAGACTAAACTCCAAACAATATATACAATAATATAATATTAATTAGTCAGTGTCAATTGTTGATTTGTCCTGTTCTCATTGTATGACGAATTATGATGTCTGTTTAGTAGCCGTTTGCATACAACGTTTGCATATAATGCATACTTCGTCTCTCTCTTCGTGTGTGTGAGGAGGGCGCCAGAGGGGGTGTTCGCCCAGGGCGCCAAACAGGCTAGGACCGCTACTGCCTGTAACTGTAGATATGACAAGATTTTTCAAACAATTTAACAGGTAAGAGATAAAATTTGATTTTAAAAGCTAAAATTACCTGTAAAAACTTTGCATTATACGACACATAAAAATGCTGCTGCTGCTTGTTCACATTAGAAGTGCTGCACTTACTTCTCTGGCCAAAAAAAAAAAAGTTTACATTTTTAGGATAAAATATCTCAGCATGGATTTTGTGTTCATAAACGGCCATGCTGTTGCAGTTTACTCGAACAAAGCTATCTGGTCTTGACTTGACTTTCCAGGCTAAATGAATTGCGCCCAGCTGTTGACTAATGGTGCACATTCACCACTAAAGAAACATCATGTCACCACTACTTGTGTCCAGAGTGTGGGTGGTGGGGGAAGGGAGGGGGTGGTTGAGTAAATAGGATGGGGGTTGGGGGCAAAGTGGGAGTAGCACCATTGCATTGTTTGGCTGACAGTGGGACAGCAAGGGGGAACGGGTGGTCCAGGCCCAGAGACAATGCCTGAGAACATGCTGCCTCGCTGCTAAGCCCCTTTTGTGTGGCAGGGAGGGAAGCCCCTTACAAATAGCCATCACCAGCGCAATTCATGCCTCTATCATGTTTTGGAAATGTGCTCAGTGGAAACATGGCATGGTCTGAGATCTCATATTGTTGTACACTTTCAGGGCTACTAATAGGGTATTATGAGATTAGCTCAGGGGGATGTTGAAGCATCTGGCAGTGTTGCAGAGAAAACTGGGGTTTGTGTTACAGGTGTAAAACAATATACTCAAAAAAAATCCCCCTTCGAAAAGTCTAAATACCAAAAATTTACCCAAACTGATGTTTTTAAAAAATCTTTCATTTCTTTTTTTTAGATTAGCATTTTTTTCCCATTTCCACATTTTGAAATGTGTATTCATGTCTTGCAACTGACAGTTTTTATGTATAGAATGATATGTAAAAAATGAGATTAAAAACTTTAACTCTAAAGAATATCACTGCAATTCTCTGAGATTTCCACATGCAGTGAAGATCAGCGTTTCAGCCAACATTTCAATGTTATTGGTTGTTTCACAATTTACTTATCCATTAACCATTAAGTCGTACAAAAACTCAACATTGGATTGTTGGCTTTGTCACAAAGGCTCCAATAAACAAACTTTTCAACTATAATGTGTTCACTTAACTGCGCTAATAATGTGAAACTCTATATTGAGGCTTTAAGAAGAACACCTCCTAAAGCTGAGGCTGTTTATTCTAGAGCTTAAGACTGTATGCAGCAAGGACCTGTTTGGGGGGTGGAAAACATGTCAGAGTCTCCACTTACATTCAACCCAATTAACAATACAATGGTGCGGGGATTTGCAAAGAATCAAGTCTGCCTGTTTGTCAGTATACATTTGTTAATTATTTGTTTAAATTTGGCCACAAACAATAATTATCACCTGCAATTAGGTCAGGGAAAAGGAGAAGGAATTTTCATTAATTGTGTTTAAAATCCTGACAACCCCAATTAGCCAACAGGTCCATCCCGGCTGACACCCAAAGACTGCTTTGCCTGTTGTTGAGATAAAACTCATTATGCTTTCTCCGGTACACTGAATGCCCCACAATACTGGTTAAGCTGGTCAAGCCTTCAACTTTAAGATATAATTTGGATGTAAAGTAATCTGGCATGAGGAAAATGATACAGTGAGACTGGTGCTGATAGTGAGCATGTGAGAAAGGACATGACCAGTGAGAGTGCAAATAAAATAGCTTTTTGGAATGTCAGTATGTTTTGATGTAGCCAAATATCCTACTGAAGTGTCCTTGACAGCAAACATTTTGCTGCTTAGTCAGACTTTTTAGTCTGTTTTTAGTCAGACCAAAAACAAAACACATACAGCACATACAAAACTTAAATAAGAGCCGTAACTATAATGCCAACAACTATAACACAATTTATGATAGGTTGTCTTCAAGAGATCTGATCTAAAGTGGACTTTAGATTAGATTAGATTAGATTAGAAAATACTTTATTAATCCCTCGGGTGGGTTCCTCTGGGAAATTCGGCAATGAGAGTTTAATAGTTCAATAAGAGTAAATAGTATACATTATACAGACATAAATGAACTCTTGCTTAGTTTATTACTATGAAACGTTCTACCACATTGATTTGATTCAGGAGCTTGTAGTGGCTGAGAAGTTGACACACTTATCAGGGAGTTTACAGTTTACAAGTAACGTATGTGACATTCCCAACTGCCAACATTGACGATGTCTGTTTGCCACTCTTACCAAACCACAAAAGCCTCCTCCTTCGAGCCGGAATCGAACCAGCGGCCTAAGGATTTCAGCACAACTCTCCTACAGTCCTCCGCTCTACCAGCTGAGCTATCGAAGGGGTGAACTCCAGGTTTGTTAGGTTGTATATTCTACACACAGCTGTGTTGTGTATATATGCACAGTACTGTAGGTGAACTGATTACTGCTGTTTACTGCTGTAGACTTTTATCAGTTGCAGGTTGCTGGAAGCACTTGACTGCTGACAAAAACAAAGTTGGTGAACCAAAAGAGTAAGACTGTTGGTCAAAACATCAAATAAAAGAAAAATGAGCTGAAACCAAACGTGGGTCTCATATTAGCTGATGTGTTCAATGTCATGGATTAAAATTTTTGTTGAGGAGAATTTTTGTTAATTGGCCAAAATTGACTTTTTTTTGTTTGTTTGTGAACTCACTGTAAAAATCATACATTTCTGTAGTAGAGAGTTTAAAAAAAAAACAGGAACATACTGTGATTTAATTATTTATCTACTACTTATTTACATTAGTGTTGTATGATTGCGAATGGAAGGCGTCTTTTTCAATAGAAAGGCTGTAAAATGTATGAAAATACAGATAAAAGTCTAAAATTTATGTCCTCCTTCACATTTTCCAAGTGGGCTGATTCTAGCCCCCGGGCCTTATGTTTGACATCACTGCACTATACCTTTTCTTACAAACATAGCGGCTTTTGGCTCAAAAAACGACGGTGTCAGTAAGACTAAAAGGGATGTTTCCAAAGGCAGTTCACATGCCATTGGTTCTTGATAGTCCATCTTTTATATACAGCATTTTATATACAGTATGGCTGAAACTACACAGAGACAAGAGAAACTCCAGATTCTTTCTCTCATTATAGCAACAGAGTAACACTGAATATCCATACTGTCATTTGATCTATTTTTAAAACAGGAATATCGTTTCAATATCTTTAAAATTGCTTCCTGCTTCTATGCAAAGTTAGTCAGCTTCAGCGTTTTGCTTGGTTCACAACCGAACGGCTCAGCGAAGGTCATTGAAGCACGTGAAGGCAGATATGTTTCCTGCTGACTTTCCGCACCCAGATCTTCCCATCCTGTGAGCAGGTTTGAACTTGTGCCTTTATCCAGTCACATTTATCTCCAGGGATGTCAGATCTGTTATGAACTGATTTGCTACCCAAGCATAGATAACCTAATGTGAAATGTAACTACTGAGTATCCTGTGAAGTCTATAGAGGTATACTGAAACTGTTTTACCTTAGATCCAGAAAAACAATTTTTAACTTCACCTATTGGTGACTTTAAGGACTCGACCAGATGAATCATAAATTCAACAACTGCTCATGAATCTGTTATTGCATAATTTCAGATGAGTCAGTTGGCTAAGCAGGATGTTAATATTTCCCAATCGTCCATAAGCGTTGCATTTCCTTCTCAATAGAAAACAGAATGCTTCCTTTATGACCTTGACTTTTTGTAAGCTGACAAGGAGCTTCCTCCGCTGCTTATTAGTCTTCAGACCGTCCATGTTTTGCATTTAGCGCAAACAAAACACCAACGAAAACTCTTCAAAACCAAGAGAGGCATCCATTTGTGACATGATCCCAGCGGTTTTTATGACTCCAGAAAAAATAAACTGCAAATTAACATTTGGATCAAAGTCCAACAATAACCGTCTATTCTACAGAGGATCAATAGAGCTGATAATTGCAACAATGGGCTAAATTGAATTGAATATTGCTTTATTTTAAAGTTGCTACTAATTCCACAAATTGAAAACGAGGCAAAGCACAGTACAATAATTATAACAGTCATTTGAGTTAATTTCCATTAAATTATAGCACATTCCAGCCATTTTTAAAATATGTGCGTATTCATAAATTCCGGGCACAGGCACATGAACCTCAACCTTTGTTAATATGAATATATTGTGAGACATTTGCATAATCCACTTCATAATCCACTGCAGCACTCGGCAGTAACAAAGATAAGGAGGGGTAGCCACTGTTTCTCCTGGGAACGCTACACAGATAAACGGAGGAAAAGAGACCCACTTTCTGCTCCTATTATGAGATAAAAACAAGGGAAGGCTTTGCAAAGTTTTCACTTTCCAATGCATTTCCCTTTTAGAGACAGATGGTGGTGGAATATCATTATTTGTATGTTTTTTTTCTTCTTCTTTTTTTTCTTTTTTTATTTCACCGACACTGAAATTTACTGAATTTCCACAGAGATGAGGTGCATGGGTTATTTATGTATCCACCGCAGACACAGCATGCTGATTGTATTACCCCGCTTCTGCTTCACGGAGACACTAAAATATGTTTCTTGCAGGAAGTGTTTTTTCACACAAAAATTGAAAAACCTCCTGTGTGCAGTGAGAGGAATCACAGGGTGACAAATGAGCAAACAGAAAGAAAACTCCCAGCTCGTCCTCAACATCACTAATGAGACCCGTTTTTAGCTTCAGTATGGATGGAAAAGTGTATGTGTGCCTGCACCTGTGTGTGTGTGTGTGTGTGTGTGTGTGTATACTCGACTTTCTGAGTGCATGAATGTGTATTTCGTGACTGAGGCAGTGAAAAGCTCTCTTAAATCTCCCAATCGTTCCAAATTGGCCTGTGGGACGATGCCACCACACAACTACATCCATCCCCACTGTTCTGCATGCATTCCTGGTGTGTGTGTGTGTGTCTGCATGTGTGTGTGTGTTTGGACAATGGCAACACTTCCTTTTTGCCCTAATAGGCAGGGAGCCTCGGCCATTGTGGTCTGATTAGGGTTCCCATTCAAGCTCTCTGGGATTTCTAATTGCGAGGCCTTGTGCAGCAAACTCCCCCTCACTTCCCACCCCACTACACTCCCCTCACGACTACTGTAAGACTTAATGAGACACAATTACTGCCCCCTAGGAGTCCTAGAGCAAGCCAATCACAAAGAGACATAGACCCCCAGTGAATGGCCACTCAGCAGAGAAAGAGACAGAAAGAGGGAGCAGGAGGGAAGGGAGAATCATAAGCCCTCATTGTCCAGAGAAAGCACAGAGAGAAGCCTTTTTTTGGAGAAATATAAATGTTTTTATTTAATGCCGGCTCATAATTAGGCCCCTGAGAGGAAAAAGGAGAGCCAGAGGAGTGGAGAGGGCGGGGAGTTCAATAGGAAAAAAGGCCTGTAGGTACAAAAGAAGGAGAATGACATGTTAGACTTGCAGAGGAGGGTGGGGGGAGGAGGTGGAGGGGGGAGGGAAAAGGAGAAAAGAAAAGGGGACAAATAGATACTGAGGTGAAAAAACACAGAGGCAGAAAAAGAGAACAAAACCAAGTGGAAAAACTTGACAGGACTTTCTTCTTTTCTTCTCGTCTTTTTAGCATTTTAAGCCTATTTGGCGTGGGAAATGGCCTGACATTGAATGATTTGTGCCAGGCAAAGTGAAAAGCCGAGGCAGTCGCTATGTTTTGCAGGTTTGGCACTTCACGTTTGGCTTAAGAGGTGAAATATTCCCCGTTTTGAGGAGCCTTTCTGCCAAAACTGTGGGAAGCAATATAACGGGGACTTACACAAGTTTGGATTTTGAAAGAGCTGCAATAAAAGACACAATTTGCAGACACCTCTTGATTGTATGGGAACATTTACTGTATTATTCTTCCAGATTAGTACAGATATTGTTTCAGGATGTCACGTCTGGGAATTTTGAAGTGTTTTTTCATGGAAAGGAGAGTGTAGTGCAAAAGCTGAGCCCTTTTATGATGGTAACACACAAGAATCAGACACAACGGATATCACTGACCAAATAAAAGACTCGTTCTCTTGTGAAATGCTGCATTCTTGGTTTAATTCATAGAGCAGTATAATACCCAGCCACCTGGAGGAATGGCAGGTGTGACCTTCCACAAAAAATATGAACAAACAGTACAAATAAAAAGCTTTTAAAGATGTCTGAATTGGGTTTTTTCCCTTCAAGATACACTTGTACACAGAACGCACTGTTTAACATTCTCAGAGTGCTTAGGAAAACCTCACGGGGCAGTCATAGTCTTTTGGCAAGAACCTAATCTGAAAATCTCACTCACTTTTCTTGCACTTGACTAAACAAGCAGACGTCGTTAGTGCATCTTTGCCCTGTACACCCATAGACACACACAGGGACATAAACAGCAACACGTATAAACACATACACACTGGTTTTCAGTGTTGTAACAGTTTAGAGGTTTCCTGCAAGGTTTCTGAGCTCGCGTAGCTCCATGTAACTGTATTTTTTTTTAAGTCACATCCTGTTTTGTTTGTCACTTGCAGACTTTGTTCCACTGATTCACAGATACCCCAAAGCCAGGGCAATGTAACAGTAAAACACTGATGAAGCAAGAAAGTATGCAGAGTTGTAAAAGGTTATTGTTTTTTTTGTTTTTTTTTCTTATGAGGATCAAAGAGTTTAACAGGTTTATTCACCAGTAAAGACAAGAAAACTACACAGGACACCTTCAACACACTGCTGGCATATATGAGCTTAAAAATGCCTTCAAATATTTAGTAAGTGGTGATCTGGCTGCAATGCAGATGCATCACCACAACACTTTTGTCAACTTCTAGTATGTATTAAGAAAGAGAAACAATTCTCAGGGTCCTGTTTGATGATATGAAAGCAGTAAGCCTACTACAAACTGCTCACTTTGTCATTATTTTTGGGAGTATTTAATTAATCATCCGTGCCGTGCAGCCAGCAAAAGACAGAGCAGCTAAACTGATCCAGCGGCGCAGCCATTATTAACTCATGTCGCCTCTGATGTCACTCTAGAGGCAAAGACGGCTCATTTCACTAAGTGCGTATTTCCTGGATTCCTCTGTTCTCACTTCTCCTCTTAATTTCTTCAGATGAGACATGTAAGATGTGAGGGAAAGATTTAAATGAAGAAAGCAAATCATCTGAGATAAGCTACACTAATTTCTCTCTTTAAAATTATTTTAAGCTCAAACGTGCTCACGCTCGCTTTCCCTCTGTGTCACACACACACGAACGGACACACGCACACACCGCCTTGGCCCCATGTTCCTTTCAGTGTGTGCAGCCTCTCAGCAAGTGACTGAACCCCCTTTGTTCAGCAGTGACCCTCTTAAGCGCAGGTTGAAGCCTGCAGCCATTCCACTTTGGATTTGGACCCTATCGCGTGTCACACAGCTAAGTCGACCAGGACCGGGCCTCTTCACTCAGACACATGGCAACAAGTACCCATTCACATCAGCAGGGTTTAAGCTAAAATAACACATTTATGAGCAACTGTAGAGCCCTTAGTCTGTTTGCTTCCTTTGAATACAACAAAGGAAAAACATCTATTGTCCTCTATTATGCCAAAATACTTTATTAAAAATGCAGTCTGGCTTTTCAATAAGCTGTTTAAAACAAATGGGTTTAAGTGAACAAATCAAAGTTGCTAATTACTTATTTATCTTTATAGATAAATGCCCCTTTTGCATGTAACCCTAAGCTGAAAACTCGGTCCGTATTCAAACATTCAAGTCAAGTTTCATCGAGGTCAGCTATCTTTAGATTTCATAATATAAAAAAATGGAACAAACCAATCTACATGTGTTTCAAACAAAAAAGAAAAATAGATTCAGATGGATTCAATATTCAAGCATCAAAACCTCCACAAATGCACTAATTTCTATTTATATTTTCCCTTATTACTGACATTGTATAGAGGACATTACAGTGTATGCTGTTCTCTTTTGCTATTGGTCTTGACTAAAATCACTAAAAGCAAAACATGTAACTTTTATAAGAGACACTCAATTTTATCTGTTACCTGTCCCAATCCATAGGAATTAATGCACAGTATGAATTAGTGGTAATTCCCAAGAAGATTCAGTCACATTTTCAGACGAAAGGAGAAAGGGACAGCAGCATGCATGCATGTGGCCCTGTGGCGCAATGGATAGCGCATTGGACTTCTAGTTGAAGACATAGAGATGCAATTCAAAGGTTGTGGGTTCGAGTCCCACCAGGGTCGCTGTTTTCTATCTGAACAAAAGATTATGGGCTGTTTCACTTAGATGATAAAACACAAAGAAGGTTTTAGATGGGGGTGTAAATTGTCGATGAAAATATTTAAATTTATTAATTTAAATTAATTAAATTCATAAGAATAAAATAAAATGTTAGAAAAAAGTAGTTTTCCCAACTGTATCCATTGCCATAAATGTGCAGATTGTGCGCAGGTATCAAGATGACGCCACATGATGCAACTGATTAAAGCTCATTTGCACTGAAAACAAGCGAGCTTAACTCACCTATTTGGCAGATTTTATAAAGCCTTAGTATCAAAGAAGTGTTACGATGGTTTATTTTTGGAGCTGCTTTTAACATTTTTTCATATAAGTCTGTTGCTCCTGGAACAACAGCATCTTATGCATACAAAGTGGAATGTGTCTTTGTCAGTTTCACGTGGCTCTCTGTTGGTTTCATCAGCTTAATCAGGTCCAACTGTGACTTAGATTGACAGGTCATATGTCAAAAGTGGATGTTTCACAAAGCTCTGCATAATTCGAAGAGCTGCTTTTCAACCCTTTTGTATTTATCCAGGAAAAGTTAGCAAATCCCCAAAGCTTTTTTCATTGCTCTGATTTCAATTATTCAGCACCAGACCTTTAGATCTGGTAGCAGCTCAGTGTCAAATACAAATCTGAAACTAAAAAACTGTATTAACATACATTATAACAAGAGAATTATTTTACCTTTACCTTTACCTTAGAACTGAACTTTGCATCTATACATGCACCGTGGCCTTCTGCATAGACGTTGCTTAATTCATAAACTGTGTTATTTAAAAATTTGTTGTCCTAAAGTCTTCATCAGTTCCCAAGGCCTAGCATGTACAAACCTCACATGGATAAAAGTTAAACCAGAGCATTTTCAACATCTCCCTTGGTCAAATTAATGAATAAACAAAGCCCAAATAAAATCTGCAGGTCAGCAGCATCATTGCCAGTACTCAAGACAATCCGCCTTTGTTTTTAGATGGAATTTTTATGATTGTGGTTGTACCTTTGCCACTCTTCACCAGCCCTGTGAGCGAGGCACATCTACGTAAGAACTATCTGCTGAAACCTGCAGCTGTAGATGTTTGAAGATACACAGTGCACAATACTTTGGTGCCATGCTCTTTTTACCATTTGCAAAGTGTGAAGTGAAACCTAAGCAGAGCCAAAGCTGCGCTCAAGCTTTTGCACTTATTAGCCAAGCTGTTAGCTATCCAACATGCTAACACTAAGAATTTCTGGCAGAGCATTGCTACAATCAGTACAATGAGGACTGCTCACTTTTTGAAAGGTTTGGGTTTCATGCAGGTTTAATGCAGAGAAATACTGTTTACTATGAGTATTTCCTGTGTTCCTCCATAGTGAGTTCTCCCAGAGTGCAGGGTGTTGGTTTGATCCAGCAGGAGTTGTACATTTTGAGTTGTCTTAGGAAGGGTATCAGTTATAAAACTGTGCCAGATCAAACTTGTTATGCGACAACGGGGGCAGCCAAAGTATTTACCGTGTTTACAAGGAGAAGCCTTAACACCTGTTTTCCGAGGGTATTCTCTCTCACAGGGAACATTTCCATACTTTAAATTGTGTCATTCAGCTTTCTGAACTTCACATGGCTGTAGATGCAACTCAACATAATAGAAAGATGCCACCAACAGGTCACCTGTGTAATCCAATCATCATTTTATAAAGCAGAATGATGCCTTTTAAAAGTAAGACGAGCAAACAAGGAAAAAAACTGTCAACTTCTCGCTCTTAGGGTTGAAGGTGTGTCAAACCAGCTATTTGCAGGACTTTATTTGGTTGGTTGGTTGTTGCTCCAACCCTGAAAACCATATATGGATCAGTTTTCCAGTCAAGTGTCAAAGGAAGTGATGCAACTGAGCGATTGTACACTTATCTGTGCTCACACACCTAAATGTCTGAAAATCCTCTCTTCAGACAAAACATTCGCTTTTCTTGTATGTTACTTTCTCAGGTAATTAATAGGGGTGCAACAATACTCGTATCGATATTGAACCGTTCGATACAGTGCTTTCAGTTCGGTACCATATGTATCGAACAATACAAAAGTTTTAATTTATTTTATCAACTTTCCTTCTGACGATGCTGTCTGTGTTGAGTGCTCAGTGGATCTGCGCTCGACAGTGCAGCCTAGGCGGAGTAGTCGAACGCAGATTCACTGAGCGCAGGGCAAGCTAGCAAGACAGAAGCTAAGCTCCTTGCAACATGGCAAATTGAACCTCCCCCACCCTCATTCAGATCTGGCGTTTGGAACTATTTTGGTTTTCATGTGAAGTATGACCCTGAAGGTAAGCGCGTCATGGACAAAAGTAAAACAGTATGTTGGATGTGCCACGCAATGCTCAATTACATTGGTGGGAACTAGTGCGTTAGCGCAGTTAGCTCGTTAACGTGTTGACGCTGTCCAGCCCCACACACGGGGTGATCCGCGGTAGCTCGTTAACGGAGATTTGCCGTGTTGTGGCGTTAACGTCATGAATTTTGTGTGTCGTTGCACCCCTAGTAATTAGATGAAAGTTAAACAAAAAGTACTTCAAGAATGTCAGACGATCATGATCATTGCTTTCTTTGTTTAATACTGGCAGAAAAATGAAAAATGCTCTCCCATTTTTATTGTTGTCATTTTACTACGGCGACTACTGTGTTAACAAAACGGTTGGTAATTATTATCCAGAAGAACACTCCTGTTGAGTAAATTTATTTGGCAGGAAGGATATCAAGTCATGTGTTACAGGTTATTGAATGAATCACATGGCATGTTTAATTTCAAATTGTTATATTGTTACATTGTTAAGTATTTTTATGTGTTTACTTACTTGACTGGTCTTGTTCAGATAAACCATAAACCCCATGCAGTCTCTGTGATATGTATATAGAAAGAAGACTGTCAATTTGAAAATAAAAACTTTCATGAGATCTCCTTTTTCAGCATCAAGGAGACTTAAAGGTTTTGATGTGACAGAAGCAAGAAAGGCCTGAAGTCAGTCTGAGGATCAATCTTTCCTTTCACATGAGAGTGACGTCCTTTGACTTCAAAACAGATGCAGTAGGCCTGCATATGACAAAATGTTACAGTCACATGTCACTCTCAGTGACTTTGGCTTTAAAAGTGGGGCTGATACCTTCTCTTAGACAGAAAATTCAAAGGAAAATGAATACTTTAAATGTAATAGTGCATTTTATACACAAGTTGTAATACCTCATATTAGATTATGTTAATGTTGGAACTCTTTAAGACTCAAAAAGCTTCTTGAAGTGCTAATTTAAAGCAACAGTCATGTTATTGCTTGAAGTCATTCAGGGCACATTACTCTTTGCTTTATTATTGCACAACTTTTTAAATCTCTGGATTCCAGGCTGCAGGCCAGCTATGGGCTTCACCGAGAGTGCTGCCTATATAAAACATGTAAAACATTTACTAGTCTAACTAGCGTTTTCTGCAATCCCAACAGTGCTTCCAATTTATCATTTTATGTTGTCACTTTTGTCCTCTTGCAGCTCAATCAGAGAGATAAGAAGGATAACTTTTAGAGCTTGTGGAATTTTTATTAGGCTGTTTTCCCAGTCCTTTTGATGAGGTGTTATTTTATTGACTTTATAATGAGACTTTTTAAGAATTGAGCTCATATAAGAAAATGATCTTATCAATTTTGCATAAATGTCTTGAAATGTCTCGTTTTTAAAAGGAAAAGGGGGAACATTTTCTTAACTATAGCAATGTTGATTGTAATATATTTGAAATGTCACATTTTCTGTTTCTGTTGTTTAATTTAAAAAACAAAAACAAACATAGGCTCATAAATGTGGTTTTGTTGTAGTTTTCACCCTGCAGGTTTAGTTTGACATGTCAGTGTGATTCAAACATGTAAACAGTTAGTGTGTGTTAACATTTAGCATTTTCAAACCTACATATTTTGTTAAAATTACAAACCTAGTTCCTCATTCAACTTGATTCTCCAACTGATTTCTAAACTGTTTGTACTGTTTTGATTCAAACTGTACTTTCAGTCAAGTGGTTCAATGATTAAATCTTATCATGCAAAGGTCATAAAAATGCTTTACTAGTCTTGCTCTAGTCCCTGATTCAAAGGTCCTCTCATTACTCTCTTTGCTACGCAGCTTTGATGATACAGTGAAAATTCCACCATATACTACTGTGCAATGCAGTGAAGATGTTGTTGTGCAATGGCAACGCAGAGAAAGAGTGTGGATCTAAAAGTTGACCATTTAATTTTGGTAACATTTGATATAATTGAGGCCTTTATCTAGATTATTAAATCGATTTCCGCTGCAAAACATATTGAAACCATATTCAGGTTTCTCTTCCTCGGTGCTCAATTTGTGCACAAATGAAAGTATTTCTGATCATTTATGTGTCCCTAAAGAACTTTCATCTTGTCATTTCAGTTCTGTAACTTAAAAAACCTTGTATTAAATTTAAAAATGTATGTGTCCTGTATTGTTTGGGCCTCTGCTTAGGATGCTTCTGGGTACTTCAAGTTTGGAGGTGTTCTGGGTTTGCCCAACTAGAAGGAGACCCTGGGGTAAACCCAGAACTCACTGGAGAGATTATATTTCTCGTATAATCTCAGGAGACCCAGGAGGAAATGGAAAGTGTGGGGGTAAGGATCCTGGATAAAAGGATCCAGCTTATAGCCTACTGCCACCAGAACTGAACTTCAGATAAGTGGGAGATGATGGATGGATGGATGGATGGATGGATGTGTCCTGTCTGTAAATTATATATCTTCACTTTTCTGATGCGGTGAATTCGACTCCACTCGTGGCCCCCTCTGGTTAACATAGAATATGTTCAGAAGCGAAGTGAGCCTGGTCTGATGCTTGCACCCCCACAGAGGAATACAGAATGAATGACATGCAGGCTTTATACACAGTTGGAGACACAGAAGAAGGTACCACACGATTTTCATGTGAATATAAAATGTGCATAAAGCTAATGTGTAAAGAAAAGTACCTACACTCCCATTTCTGCAGTCTCTCTTTCTTGTTCCCCATCTACCCTTCATAATGTATTTCCTCATTGCCTTTTACTTCATTTTCCTTTGTTCTACAGGACATTTTACTTCCCATCTCTTCATCATTATCTGACCACCTCTTCATCCTCTCCCTTATGTCCTCAGCTGTCATTCCCCTTCCTTCTATCGCCCTCTTTTTTTGACCCTCCTCTTCCTTACCACTTTCTCTCCCCCTTCTTCATTTGGCTGAAGCTAAATGTCTTGTGTGAGATAACATCACAGTAGGAAATTCCGCCTGTGTTGCCAGACTGCTCAGTTTTCTCCCCAGGGCTGGCAACAATGTGCGCCCTTCATAAGTGCCTCTACAGCACTCAGGATCTCCACTCATCCTCTGTGAGCCCGGTCAAAAGACCCGCCGGCGAAACCCAACGCTTACAGCTCCACGCCAAAACCACAGCAGGTAGCTAGTAGGATTACTGCAAATACTCTAAAATGTCCCTGTACAATCTTACATTTACTTGGATTTATTTCCAAGATCCCCACTTTTACTTTTATTTGCATACAGGAAATTTCCCTTTCTTGCATACTGAATGGTATCTGAACATTTGTATAGAATCTCAGAAACTATAAACTGCATTTTCAATGCAGCGTATTAAAATGCTGAAAGAACTTATAACAATTGTAACAAAATCCAGAAAATGTTTTGGTCATTTTAGCGGTAAAAATGTCATCATATTTCTTCATATTGTTTTATGTTTAATAAAAATGGATGACAGGGTTTCTTTTTGTCAGCTTAACCTCTCTGGTTCAGTTTAACAACTGTGTTTCCTCACAAACTAGACGCTTATAGTCATTCACTTAATCGTCATCGCTGAGGGATCTTATCTTCTGGGGTGTCACTCATTCAGAAGACAAAGAAATAAAGAGTAAAAAGTAGAAAAATGTTTTTAAACGCTTACCTGCAGAAGTAAAATCCCTAGAGACAAATGTTTGTTTTGGAAGAAACTCCTGAGAATCGAGCCCACAGCAGTTCTGGCAAATGCACAGAAGCTGCAGATATTCAAAGATTTGGAAGAAACTTTAATATTGTTTTTAAAAGCAGAGGTTATGGATGCACAGTATGCACACTTAGTTAAATGTTGGACCAAAACAACATACATAGTAATGGCCTCCAAGGATTCTGTCATCAGTGAAGGGCCAACACGGCTCTGAGCATGTATTATTTTAACAGGCCGTATCTCATAGTATTGATCTCGTTCTTGTACTGTAAATACTCATTTAAGTCAGTGACCCTTTATATAGCTCTTACTGCGAAGTACCACAACACAGCGTTACCACAGAAACTAAATAGTTAGCTTCAGCTTGCTGAGATTAGTAGGTTGTTGTCTGGACAGGTCGAGATGTTCGCGGGCCATGTGGTATAAAAGGTTGTATGTATTTAGGACTATGTCTCTAAGTTTGGAATGTCCATGCTATAAGCACTCGAGGTTCTTTGACAGAGAGGAAAGGAGTGTCTCACTCTGTCAACGTCTGTGACCTTTGGAGCTGAGTTCAGGGAGCCAAGTCTGGGGGAAAACAAAACAACAAATTTCTTCAGTTTGACATGTGTAAAATACACCAAAACATTTTTATAAAATCTAATTTCTCCCCCGTCTGTATCATATAATCAAGTTAATCTCAGAATATCAAGTTGTGTTACTGAAAATGAGGACCAATTAAAAAGCTGTGGCATAAAACATGGCAGATTTGGGATACTATCAGATGAAAACACCAACCTAATTTGCAAGCAAAATACCATTAGACCAGCGTACAGACTGGCGTTTTTATAGGCGTCTGAACAGTCAGAGCCATTCCTCCTTGAGTGGGTTACCCTTTGACAGCGCTATCTCACAAATGAAGGCTCATGCAGCTGCAATCCTTGACAACTGCAGCTCTGAATGCACCTGTTGTCAGACACGTTTGAGGTGAGATAAGCTTAATTACACTCTGGTGCATGCTTTATCATTGCTGAGTGACACTGCTAGAGTTTGTACTGGGTCTGCACTTCCAAGGCTTTAGGAATGCCATTCAGTAGATGTAGTATTTTGTGAATGATAAATGAATTGCAAGAAAAATACTTCACAATCACCTGCAAGGATAATAAAGTCGATCAACTGTTTCATAATCTTGCTTCCTTAACTTATACAATGCATGATTAAAAGCAGCTCATTCATTATATACTGAGAATCCATATAAAAATACTATCGCTGGAAATCATTGCTACCTGTCACTTGTTTCACCTCTCTGTATTATTTTGTCCTCACGGCTCTATTTTCCTCCCTCCTCATTCCCACAGTGTCCCCCATTTACTTCAGTACCTGCCTGTTTTGTGGTGGAGGGGGGAGGGGAACCGTTGCTTCACAGCAAGAAGATCATTGGTTCTTGCTGTGTCTATGTAGGTTTTCTCCAGAATAAAGACATGGGGTTAATTGGTAGTCCTCAGATGACCACAAGTGTTAAATGTTGGTCTCTATGGAGTCACTTTCTGGGTCATCAAAGTGGTAAGACTTGTGACCCATGGCAAGGCATTTGTTGTTTTTCCATTAATTATCCAATTTTATTTATATCACACAGGTTCACAACAACAGTCATCTCGAGGTATGTTTTAATGTAAAAACCCTTCAAAGTATTCACCAATGGCAAAGGGTGAATAATATGCTAAATTTTCTACAAATCATAAAAATGTGCATCTAGATCGGATTAATAAATGCCAGTAGAAACTGTGATATCACTTAGACACATTACATAGAGCTTTATGTCACTCAGCAAAGAGAAATAACATCAGTTTTTATTTTCAGTAATCCTAAAAACAAACTAAATAAACACATTGTTTTCGGTTATTTTGACAACAGCAAGAAGGGAGGCCAAACTGCATCATATGACGGTTGTTAAGATGAGCCCAAATAAAATTTAAATACAATTGCCTTCAGTTTAAAAGCATATAATGGGTATTAATACAATTAATTATGAAATGTGTTTCTGTTTGTCACTGTGAAGCAGCTCTGTGAAAGGTTCCCCTCAAGGCACCTGTTCCCAAAATGTTTGAGAACCCCTGACATTAGTTATTAAATGTGTAGCCAGGTTAAGGTAACATTAGGTTTAGGTTAGGCAAGTGTGGGATTTATCTTTAATGATCACTGTGTGTCTGGACTGAACAATCTGAACATTGTCATGGGTGGGTTGGTCAAGTCATGCATGGCGGTTTCTGCCAAGTTTCATCTGGGACAAAGTTGACTCATCACCTTCCTGCGGAATGTGTTGCTCCTCCTGATACAAATAAATGTATGTGCACTGTCTTCAGAGAGCGGCCAACACCCTGTGTTTTATCTAGGTTTTAAAGCTGCATGAATAGGACACATTTCTGAAATTCATATTTTCTGCACTGTTGCAGACACTTCAAGTAATTTAATCAACATCCTTAATGGAAATAAGGGAAGTTATCATACATTTGGATATGCAATCTGAACACAACCAGTAATGTGTAACTGTGTCTTTAGGAATAATTCTCCAGGCTTGTTGTGAAGGGTATGAGCTCTTAGTCCTCAGTTTAGATGACTACATACTGCTTCGATAACATTAAGATTCAGGATCTATGGAGTCCAATCCATAACTGACTGCATTGGCAGTGTTTTTGGATTGTCATACTGAGAAATGGAGCTGTTGACAATCACGCACTTTCTAGATCAGGGGTGGGCAATCCCAGTCCACGAGGGCCGGTGTCCCTGCAGGTTTTAGATGTGTCCTAGAACCAACACAGCTGATTTAAATGGCTAAATTAGCTCCTCAACGTGTCCTGAAGATCTCCAGAGGCCTGGTAACGAACTAATCATGTGATTCAGGTGTGTTGACCCAAGGTGAGATCTAAAACCTGCAGGGACACCGGTCCTCGTGGACTGAGATTGCCAACCCCTGTTCTAGATGGTGGATCAACATTTGATCTTTGCCCAACACCAGTGGCTGAAATACAAATCCCCAAACAAGGCAGAGCCTCCAAAGTGTTTTATAAATGGCTGTAGACACTCACTGTTGAACTTCACATCTGACCTCCTCCATTCATACTGTTGATGACTTGAGTCATCATTCTCCAAATTTGGGTTCATCACTCCATAAAATCTGTTGCCACTGATTGTCGGTCCAGTTCTTGCGTAATTTGGCATTCCTCAGTCTTTCTCCCTGTTCCCCTCATTAAGAATGGCGTCATGACAAGCATCCTTTTCAATGAGAACATTTCTGATGAGGCTTCAGTGAGCAGTAGATGGATAAGCTGAAGGTCAAAATGCATCTCTCAGGTGATATGTCAGGTCTGGATTTTTCCCTTTTTCATGAGAACATGACTTTCAGATAATATTCAACTGGTCTAGATTATTTTCTTTTTTTTCCTTTTTTTGTCCATCAGTTGTCCAGTTTCCTCAAATTCCTCAAATTGTAACACCATGCCAATATATATCAAGTTTTTGGCGAATAGCTCTTTGGGAATAAGCTTGTTGGTGAAAAAATACAATTTTACGCCTGTCAATTTTACGCGCTAGGCTGTCAAACTGTGTTATTGTTTTTTATAGGTTCAGCTAAAGAAATCTGTAGCAAATTATGTGTTTTTGTAACAGACTGTGTAATAATAACAAGTGTAATAATAAAGTTTCTATAAATACAATTTAAAATTGGTTAATTACTAAACTGTCTGTTATCTGTAGATGGAACATTGATTGATTGATTGATTGAATCTTTATTTTGAACATGTTATAAAAGTACATCAACATAGAATTAAAAGAGACAAATAAACAAAGCAAAACAAAAAGAAAACGAGCAACCACATCTACAAATATCTTTTATGTTCAAAAAGGAGCAGGAAGAAGCATGAGCTTATTTAATCCCACCCCTTTTCCACTATCTAGTAAAATTATAGACTACCGAAATACCGCCTTGCAATCACATTATATGTCATGTGTATTTTTTTATTTTTTTTAAATTTATTTTATTTTATTTATTTATTTTTTTTAAATATATATACATATATGTTTCTATCTATCCATACAAACGTATTTACACATACGCACATATACACATTTTCAATAACCCCATTAACACCTCAAAGGATACACAACCTACAAATATATATATACCCATACCAACATACCCGTGCACCCGCACACACATGAAAATATTAGACAAGAACACCCTATCAAATCTCTACCTCCTCCCTGTACCCTGTAAAAACCATCTCCTTAAACCGCTTTTTAAACTGTGCCATGCTCGGACATTGCTTTATATCTTTACTTAGTCTGTTCCACAGTTTCACTCCACACACAGAGATGCAAAAACTTTTTAATGTTGTACGGAAACGAGGATGTTTTAAATTTAATTCCCCCCTCAATTTGTATCCCCGTTCCCTTTTAGAAAACATTTTTAGAATATTGTCAGGAAGCAGGTTATTTATTGCTTTATATATAATTTGTGCAGTGAGAAAATTTGGTTCATCCTTTGAGTTACGTGACTTTTTTAGTCCCTGAATTCGTCGCAGGTCAGTGTTAAGTGGCTTAACAAACAAGAAAAAGCATTCCTGTGAAATGCGCCGGACTGAAAAAAAAACTTTGAAGACCTTCAGAAAGTCTGGAAGCAAAATATAAAGAAATGAGGCGTGGCTCAAGACTTTTGCACAGCTGTTACAGCAGGGGCAAACAGGGGTAAATATTATTCGGGATCACTTGTACATGGTGCGTGTGTGTGTGTGAGAAAGAGAAAGAGTGAGCTTGGCTGACTGTTTAGACTCTGTGCAGATGTGTGTATGTGTGTGGGTCGTCTTCCTGAGTGTGTTTGTGTGTGCGCCTGAGTGTTTATTAACCTGTCTGTACAATGTGTATGTTAGTCAGATTTTTACCAAATGACTAAAACGAGGCCACTTAAACGCTCCAGGAAATAAGCTGAGCCGTCAGACTTACTCTTTGCCTACATGTTATTTTAAGCCCAAATTACACATCATCTGATATCCATCCTAAATGGCTTTTCCAGCTTCACTGCTCCAGGTATTTTGAGCTAGAAGGACAGCAGTAAAAAAGGGGGCAGCAGGTTTAGCAGCAGTATAAAGAAAAGAGAAAGAAAAACAGGCCCAGCTCCACTAAGATGATGGAAATCTGCCAAATCCAATTCCCTGAGAAGGAGAGGGCAAAGCCCAAGAACTATGGAGATCCCACTTATCTCTTTTTCAAACATTTACACTCACAGCTTCAGTATTTCAGGAAGTTGATCTTCCCAGATGTTAAAGACTCATGCTGATAAAGGGGATGTAGTATAAATTTAAGCAAGAACGGGTTGAATAAATGTCCCTTGAGCGTCTCTTTAGTTTTATATAAAATGAGGAATACGTTATCTGTACTTTTTGTAGCAAGCAGCAACTATTTCTTTTAAGTAAGCTGATCTATATGAACTATATATATATATGAACAATCAAAATTTAATGTTACCAAGAGCGCAAGTTACACTGCAATAATCAAACAGGTCTGAGCAGACTTTGGTTGCATGCAATTGAACAGTTTTTGCAACATGCAAATGCAATCTTGAAATCATCAACTTGTGTCTAGCAACTTTATTGTCATTTTAACAAGTGCAACAAAATAAGTGCAGTCCCTGCAGAGTCAAGAGAAGAAAATATAAATATAAGAGAGGTAGAACACAGTCATTCAGTATAATAAATAGAACCGTATTGCACACAGACACTATTGCACAGGATGTCATCCACTGCACAGTATTTGGCAGGTTGAATTGTAGGTGATTACTTGTAATTCAATGCCCTAACAGCTACAGGGTAGAAACTGCTATTTAGTCTATTTGTCTTTGTTCTGATGCTCCTGTATCTTTTGCCTGATGGCAGCAGTTGGAACAGTTATGAGCGGGCTGTGAGGAGTCTTTTATGATATTTCCTGCTTTCCTGAGACAGTGAGAGCGGTGCAGTTTGTCCAGAGAGGGCAAAGAACAGCCGACAATCCCCTGAGCAATCAGGAGCAATCATTAGCTTTATTAATTTATCTGCGCTCTAAATAATAAAAGCAAACATAACAGTAAGTCATTAGGACATCTGGTTGCTACACCAGAAACCTTTGCCCCCAGAGGCTGTCGACAGGCTAACTCCCAGATTATACATAAGCCAGCTATTGTCTTTCTACTAGATGAAGAGGTTTGAATATTTCTGGTCTTTAGTTTACAAGAACTGAAAATGTATCTGCCTTTTTTGACTAGAATGAAAAAGATAAGATACTGGCTTACCAGACTCATTACTACTGGAAATAATTAACTTTACCTATTATAATTGTATTAATTATTAAATATTATTGCTGCTGAACAATTTTACTGCAAAGAATACAGTGAGTTGCAGTGTATTTAAGTGTAAACATAACATCAATATGAAAATAACATGCGTTTTGTTAATTCAGTGAGTATTTAATTAGTCCTAAAACAGCTTCTTTTTGTTTATTAACACACTGCTTAATCAAGAAAGGATAATTTGTCTTAAATGGCCCTTGACACACATGCCACAGGTTTTAGATATGAAAGGCGTACTGTGTCACCTCTCGTTGCTTGAGCCGACTCCTGAAGGCCAAACTCTAATGGAACACTAATGGCTTTCAACATGGTTACATTTCTCACCTCGTCACTGCTTCTGCCCTCAGAACAGCCTCGCTGAAAAGGTCCCTCTGCGGTTGAAAGCCTCTCATAAAACACAGCCAACGTCTCGAAGTTAAGTGAGCTCTGAGGCTGTCGTCAAGGCTCTTAATGAATCCTCGTGCCTGTTCGGGACCAGAGCCGGCCGCGTGTTGGTGTTTACCGCAGGGAAGACGTCATCGCTGCTGAAGAAAGATCGTAATTATAAACATGCCACTGCTGTTTCCAGTCGTAGCAATTTAAGAACAGACCCCTGTCGCCCTAGGGTCTTAATGACGCCAGGAGAACAAGTGGCAATTTAGAAGGGTTCATGGTAACACCCTCAATGCAGGGCTGGCAGCCTCCAAATTTAAACTACAGTATGGAGGGATTATGAAGGGAGACACGGGCAAGTGGTCAGACTCTGGCAGCTGATTTTACCTCCTGTGAAAGGGAAACACATGACTGTCTTCTGTTGCATTCACTTCTGTGTGTGTTTAAAGTGCTGAAATAATTGTTCGTGGGTTTTTAATCGACACGTGATGTTGCAGTAAAGATACAATAGCGTCAGTTTAAACAGCAACACTCTTCGATTATAACCCAGGAAGTTATTTTAATAGCTCTGTTCAAGCTGATTCATGAGGTGTATGAACACGGCAATATGTCTACAACAGTAGTGCCAAGATATGCAATCAGTCATAGTGTTAGACAAGCAAACTAGCTTATTCATGACACAAACATGTTACCCATAATCTCTAAGAGTGCAGGAAACTGTACTTGTAAAGCCTCTGATTTATTTGTTTATTTGTACCTGTTACATTGACCCGGGTATTTGCTCAAAGCAGTCTCATTAGCAGTCTGACTGCTCGGGTTTACTGTCACGTTTGGTGTCTTTTTGCTGCCAAATGTGAGCAATTAACTGGGTGAGGATGTTGCCAGTTTTTGGAAACGACGATTCAAATTGTTATTGGATGACCCACAGCAAAACTCCACTCCCTTTTAAGTTGGATTTCACTTGTATTCCCTGAGGTTGTGACCTGTTCAATCAATGCAAATTATCAGCTCATTCTGTTGTAGTGAAACCAGGTGTGCATTATTGGCTTCAGGCAGTAACTGAATGGGCACAGTTAAGCTGTGTGAGTGAAAGTAAAATTGCTTTGCAGCAGATCGCACATTATTGAAGTTTGTGTGTGTGTCTGTATCCCCTAAGCTAAATTCAGGTGTCGGCAGTTAAAAGGTATTGAGTTAAAGCAATATTACTGCTTTCTTTGTTGTTGTGTGTCTTTGAATTCATACACCTGTACAACCCTGTGTGTATCTGGTCATGTGGTAGCTTGTAGTTTAAAGAGACAAGGCCAGCCACTGCTCCATAGTCAATGTATGTACATGTTTTTGTTTATTGGCCTATTTTTTTATTATTATTATTATTATTTGAAGCACCTGGTGATATCAAGCCATGCAGATAGCTTTGGTTTGGGATTTTTGAGGAATTTGTTTTTTCAGCACTCAAGGCATTTGGAAAAATGAAATTTGGAATTTGGAAGACTTATCTGTAACTTCACCTTCCATCTTTATGATATATTAATTGCTCTATTTTCAAATTCCAAGCTTCTGAGGAGTTTTTTGGTTGTAAAATCCTGAAACTCAGCTACCAAAATAGTGACAAAGAAAAGCTAGGCTGGAGCCAAGACTTTTGGGAATCACCCTATCCATGGAGAAACACTGGAGCCACACAGGAAAGCCTGCAGATAATTTTCCAGCAACCCCACAGGGTGAGATTTTAGGCTGCATTAGAAAAGTTTAAATAAGTTAAAATCATGTTATAATGGAAAATAACCTAAATGTTAGGGATGGTTGATATGTAAAAAAACAATATTTCAGCATATTTTACACCTTTTGGCTCCCATATCAGTGTGTGTGTGGTTTCAGGAGGTTGGTCAACACAGACATGGCTGTCATGGTCCTGCCCAGCAGTAGACTGATTGGATGGGAGGTATTCGTGTCAATGTTTGCTTTGGTTAATGAGCGGAAGGAAGGTGAGTCCATACAATACACACTCATACACACTCTATCAGTAGTGCAACACTGTCAGGGTTTGTGTGTGCACGAGTGCGTGTTTGTGTTAAGGGTGACTGCCCTAAGCCTCCCAACCCACCCCGGGCTGATTAGTAGTTTGTCTTTAAGTAAACATGGAAGAGAAGCGCAGAGGAATCTAACCTGTGGAAGGAAGGAAGAGAGAAATCCTCCATCCATCACTGACCAGGAGATGCAGAATGGGCGCACACTGCAAGAAATTCAGATTTCCCCTGGGAAGTGACCACCTTCCACTCAATAATGATCGCTCAGCCGTTAAAGGAAAAACACATTGTCAAAAAGACACCTGCTTAAACAAAGTAAAGCTGATTTTTCTGACAGAAAATCGCATTTATCTGAAATATCAGCAGATTCAAATTTGTCAAAAGTATTTGGCAAGCATGAGCATTTAAGTGAGTATTTATTGGTGAGTGTTGAATTGCCAGGCTGTTGAGTAATTAGCTCAGAGCAATTGACACTTCCAAAATCAGATATCATAGTTATTTATACTCTGATTATTTATCCAGCCAGTGAGAAGCTGGTGACAGCAGCATTCCCTCTGAGATCAAGGGTGGCGTCTGAAAGACTGCATCCAAACTTAAAGAAAGTAAACATCTTCAGAAGTCAGGAGGGCCTTCACGTCTTATCTTGAAGACATACATCACATCTAATTAAACTCAGGCCTCTTCTCCCATGCGCACATGAAGTTTTAAATCAACCAAATTACCCTGGGGACCAAGGCGACACTCATTTAAATATTCATTTAATTGCCAGCTTCAGAAAGATATTATACGCGGAGTTGCAGGTTTCAATGAAATTGGGTCAGGTCGGTTATTGGTGCCTACAGAATGAGACGCTAAGAAAGCTAAGACTTGTTCTTAGGTTATTATATCTGACATGTAATCACGGATACAATTTGACAACATGGCAGCTAAAAGAAATTCATTTGAGCTTCTTTTCTGTTTGTCGTCTTCATTTTTTCAAAAGCGGATGATGGTGGCAAAGACAAACATTGCTAACAAAGCATACCTGTACATACCTGTAATTCATGCACAGTGGCTCAGACATGTTTCTCTCAGGGGGAATCTAATGTAAATGTTGTAGACATTGGGAAATATGTCAGCAATTTCACATGTGCCAACTCTGCCCAAGTGCCATGAGTGAGTGGAGTGTGCTGCCCTTAAAATCTCTTGGCTAACTATTATCTACTGAATATCCAGAGAGGTGGTTAAGAATTACACAAGGGCTTGTATTTATTAATTTGTTCATAATGCGGAGAACCCGGTAATAAAGCTATAGCAAAAGGAAATTTTCCCTCATTTTTCTTTCTGTTGAGTATTCCTGCTATTTATACTGTTTGGCAGTAAAATTCCCTTTGATTCCATCACTGTAATCTGAGTCTGAATCAACTTTATTGACCAAGTAAAAGGATTTGGGCTTTTTCCTTCTCTTTCAGTGTAAGTAACAGGATAGACCAGCAGTCCCCAACCTTTTTTTGCGCCACGGACCGGTTTATGCCTGACAATATTTTCATGGACCGGCCTTTAAGGTGTCGCCTTACAACAAAATAAAACTAGTACCGGTACCGAAAAAAATAAATTTATTCATAACACATGTGAAAAGACCAAGGAAAACCGAGTAAACGATAAAAACGATAACAAAATAACGCTGAAAACCGATTAAAAACCCTGAAAACTATACATTTCACACCTGAGCCTAAACTCTCGCGGCCCGGTACCAAACGACTCACGGACCGGTACCGGTCCGAGGCCCGGGGGTTGGGGACCGCTGGGATAGACAACACACAATACTAACAATCAAAACATGTGTAACATGTGTGAGATGTTTATATCCATGGCACATGGTAGAGAGTTCGAAGATGTTGGAATAAATAAGATATGGATAACTAGTTAATAAATAAATGAGTGTATATATAGATATAGATAGATATATAGATAGATATCTATCACACACACAGTATATACATGAGGATTGTGTATTAATATATATATATATACATTACTGTTTATAATATGTATAGAACATTATCCAGATAACGATGCTTGTTTAGCACAAATTTAGCCCAAAGCTGGTTCTCTTGCGTGCCATTGACTCATTGCACTGACTCTGAGGTAAGACTGGTTGCTTGACCAGGTTCAGTTTATATAGGCCAGATGTGAGGTGTGTACTGACATATGGGTCACATCTGTCCCACAAAAAGCTTCCCCTAGTCTATGTCAAGTGCAGCTAATGACATTTGGGCCAAATCTGACACAAATGTCAGGTGCTCTGAGCTGTATGTGTGCAAAGACTCCCAGATTATGCACAAATGTGTCTTCTGAGTAATTATTCTTGTTCCTCACTCCAATCAGACTTTATAAACTTCCCTTTAAATATAATTGCAGTTGTGACATTCTGTCTTTCAAAGCTAAAACAAAATGCCACTTTATCATCATTGCAGTGATGATCATCTACGCTCTGTGGGAGCTTATGAACGTGAGTTGATTTGTGAGGAAGCGTCACATTAACTGAGACTTTATTATCTTGTCTGTTGTTAACCCTAATTCCCTTTTTGCTTATCGATCTAACCACATTTTTCAGAGAAACTCAAGACTGACAGGGTTGTGGCTCCACAGTGTGAATCAACTTAATTTTACCACATTAAATTATAGAAAGGAGAGGAGTGTTTGAGAGTATCACAAGCCCAAACTTCCCATGAGGAGGTTACAAAGACACAGACATTTCAGAGTTTCACAGCACGCCTCAGTAACTCTGTGAGAAGCCGCCCTCCTTTGCTACCCACCCACCTTTTTCTTTGGCGTCATGAACTTTGAGAGCCCTGGGAGAATCGGGGGGGAAACCTACCGAGAGTCAAGAAGGGAGGTTAGATAGAGGAGTGGCAGAGTGGGCAGCCCAGAGAATGCAGAAGTTGACTTCTAAACAGATGCAGTAATTCCATTTCCACCCTTTTAAATTTGGTATGCAGGGGGCCAGTGCGTAACCCTAAACCCACTATCGCTGTTGCACACAGAAGGGGGAGGCGCAGTCAACAGTTGGTGGCTGGGGCCACCGAGTCTATCGGCCTTGTTAATCAATACGGGTTCCACTCTGATAGACAGCGATTGGTGTAACCGATGCCCAGCCTGCTATTTTGTTCCCTCTGGCAGGAGGAGTAGGCACCTGTTTCTTAAGACTTTCACCTGCAGTTCACAGCTCAGCTGGAGACGGCTGGCCCAGCGTGAGGCATCTGGATCAGCCCCAAAACGTTCCTGCACATACATAAGAATGTCTGAGGAGTCTCATTTCTTCATGAGAAAATTATTTGAGAATTGTTTTGAAAGTAAAACCAGCTGCAAAAAGCATTATTTTTATGTGGAAGTCAACCAAAATGAGACACTATTATCTGAAATTAATAGTAAAACAAATTCATTCAGGTTGTTTTTCCTGCTGTGTAAACAAATGTACTGTTTAAAACCACCAGTGTTAGGGTCATAAAGTAATAATCAAAAAATAATCAAAAGAATGAACAAAAGTTGCATTACTTTTGCATTATTCCATAATGTGCATTGTCACATACTTTAACAATACACACACACACACACACACACAATATCCTTCTATTGGACAGTTATATATCGGAGTTTCAGGAGCGGGACCACGCCTCCAAACACGCTCCTTCCTGTTCTCATCTATATAGGTTCCCCCAGTTCTGCAAGCTGATCGTTCTCGTTTAATTCTTTAACTTCTTGACTTCTATTTAGTACACGAGGATCTGCCAGGCCCGGGAGCCATCGCCAGTCCCCCTCGAGGCCTTCCCCAAACCGCAGCTCAATTCATGTCCAAGCCGTTCACCTTTACCTACTAAAACGCTGTCAAACCTAAAATGAGGACGTGGGCCCAGCTAGTGAATTAGCATTTATTTGTTAACACACAGCATTCATCTAAGTTAGTAAAAAAAAACAAAAAAAAAAAACGAAAGTGCTTCAAAGAAAAGCAATCAGGCCATTTCTGCCCACACCTGTTGGAGCAAGGACAGGTAGAACATCCCACAACCTGGCGGTTGTGACTGTAGGCCTGAACGCTCCTCATTCTCTAACCTCTGAAAAAAATCCCAGCTCAGCATACACTTTGGTTTAAGATTATTCTCTTTGTCATTAGCTCTGATATGTTATTTATGCAGACGTGTGGAAAGAGTTGATGCGTTGCTATTAGCAGTTGATAGTTGCTTCTGGCCACATCGCAGTATGCACTTTGTCATTGTTTTCATATTTATGCATGCAATTGATGTGGAAGTAATATTCTTCTTGCTACTCCTCGGCAGTCTCAGACCATTCTGCTATTTTTCAACTCCTTCCACACAAAGTGAAGTCAGCTGATTACAGTGAGCAGGAAAAGGACTATTTGTTTTGTTTCCTTTTTTCTGTCTGTCCATATTGCAGGTAAATGAAGTGCATGTAACTCAAGTCATGACTTGGGTTTTGAAAAGTATTCTTAATGTGCAAATGTGCTGACACATTTGTAACTGGAAACACTTTATGCTGAAATATACTTTAAATTATTATGTGAAGAGAGTTGAAGGGTGACTGGGAATTCAGGATGGATCCAGGGAAATTCGGCAAGAATATATTTTTATTTTGAAAAACCGCAATTATACCACTGACAGAATCCTATTAGTTCTGTGCATTCTTCCTTTAGAATAGAAGAACCTCTGTTTTTACTCGTTAGATAATCTGAGATCTAGTTTTAAGTTCTTCTGTATGTTGCGAGGTTAACCTATACGTTTGGGCTTAGATTGACTTAAAAGAAAAAAATATGTATCTTATAAATAAAGCTGTGATAAGACAACAGCTATCCATATTTAGAAAGACATGTTTGTCTGATAATGGTAAATAAAAACAGTTTTGCTCTTTTATTGATTTGATTGGAGGTTTTCTTATTGAGAGTTTAGCCAGAAACCACACAACCCCACACATCCGAGAATCCAAACCCAGCTGAAACAAGCAGCCTTTTGCAAATACTGGAGTTTGGGGCTAATTAGTTCTGATAAAACCTGTGGATTGGAAACACACCGCCTGTCTGCCAAACTGTCTCAGCTCCATTTGAAGCTGCTGAATCCAATAAGAAGTGTGAATGACTTTAATTAGTGCTATCACAATGCTGTATTTGCCCATGTTAGCTTATTCTCTTAGAGCTGAGCTCTGAAACTGTTTGCAAACACACACACTATCCCGTCTATTAGGCCTGTGGTGTGTTGCAGTAATCGCTGGCCCAGCATGATCTTACTGAAACATTGGCACCAGCATTAAGACAAACAGCCCCCTCCCTTTCAAACAAGACGACCCCCTGCTGTGCGCTAACAAGACTATAGCAACCACCCTTACCCCACACACACATTTTCCCCGTAGTAGTTCTCCTGCATGCAAGAAGACACATGCAAATGTGCATGTACAAACATTTTCATGTAGGCCACAGAAACATATTTACATTGTAAGATATAAGGGCAGGAGTTTTTTCATTGCACTGGATTGTGTCTAAATGACAGACGGCATCAAAAAGGAGTGTTTCCTTGGGGCCTTCACAACCATTTGTTTACTGAAGATTAGTGAAATTAATTTTATCAAGCTCATCTTCAATGTGAAGCAGGAGGTTTGCATGCAAAACTGAGTTTATACTGGTTTCCAATTAAAAACCAGAGAAACTAGTTTGTCCAGTTAAAGTTAAAATTTGAATGGATCAGGCTCTGATGATTGGGAATATGCTGTATCATCAGCAGCAATGACAGCTCTTTTTTTTCCCTACTTGTATAGGTTAGGACTGGAAGATGTTTGATCCACTGATTAACTTGAAAGATTGTCATTGAAAACCAGCTAAAGTACAGAGCAGGATTCACTGGGGGAAGACAACCATATTTTTGTTTAATTCACTGATTTGACAACATTAACGAACCGAGAAATCCTGTGAAATTAGTCGAAAAGCTAATTTTCAGAAACTGCCCAGATATTAAAGTTGCATTCTTAAATTCTAACTTAAGAGCTGTGACAGAATAAAGTGATCTGGTGTTGTGTAGGTACAAGATGTAATATTTCCATCCTCTGCAGATGAATCCTGTGAGTCTGCTGAGAATCTGATTCGCTTACTATTTTGGTAATGGCAATCACTACAGCACTGGATGCTCCTTGTCATTTGAAGGTAGACGTTATAGATTCAGTAGAAAAAAACAGCAATAGAAGAAACAGCAAACGTTTTAGTTTTCTCCTTCATTTCATGTTGCATTTTTGACAAAATGAGTCAAGTGTTTTGACCTACAACCCACCACCAAGAGAACAGCCACTAATGTATTAAGTCCACCCCCTGATTAGTTCATTTGTATCCTATTAGTTGGCTGTCTGCATTCCTATTTACATTCCTGCATAATGTATTTATTTTTTGATAACTTTTCCTTGTTTGTAAAGGGCGCTGTGACTCTGCGTCTGTGTGTGTCTCTTGGGGGAGTGCAAACAAGGGCAAAGTGATTATAACCCTTCCACCAGGGTGAACATTTTAAACAAACACCTATAGAAGGAAGTCTTGATTGACTTGACTTACTCTTCCTCTCCGCCCAGGCTGAGGGAGTGTCCTCTTCCAGCTCGTATAAAGCCAAACGCTCCCGTGTGTTACGGAGCATGCAGGCAGAGACGCGGTGCTGCACCGACACAAAGGAGTGAGAGAGAGAGGGAGGGTAGACTGGAAGTATCCACAGATTCTCAGAAAGTAAAACGCCTGTGTTGGATATCACACGTACTAAACATACTCACAAACTGCGTGCGCATTAGCATGAGTTTGGCACTTCTCCTGGATTAACTGGACTTGCAGCCTGCTTGCAAAAAGCAAGTTCGCTCTGACTTTGGAGGACAAAACGCGCACAGAAAACAACGATGGATAGGAGCATCCCGGGATGGTGCGTGCTGTTAACCCTGGTTCTGCACGGAACGCGCTGCTTGGCTGCCAAAGAGCTCCAGTGCCAGGAGATCTCCGTACCTCTGTGCAAAGGCATCGGCTACAACTACACCTACATGCCCAACCAGTTCAAACACGACACGCAGGACGAAGCCGGCCTGGAAGTGCACCAGTTCTGGCCGCTGGTGGAAATAAAGTGTTCCCCCGACTTGCGCTTCTTCCTCTGCAGTATGTACACACCGATCTGCCTTGAAGACTACAAGAAGCCGCTGCCACCGTGCAGGAGTGTGTGTGAGCGGGCCAAAGCTGGATGTGCGCCGCTCATGAGACAGTACGGCTTCCCGTGGCCAGACCGGATGAGATGCGACCTGCTGCCCGAACAAGGCAACCAGGACACGCTGTGCATGGACTACAACCGCAGCCAGACCACCACTGTCTCTCCTGTGGTGGCGAAGCCAACCAACCGACCCTTAAAGCCGTACAACACCAAAAAGAAGAGCGGCTATGGTCGTGGGATCCCCGGTAAGCACAAACCAGCAGCGTCTACGTGTGAAACGGGATGCTTCTGCCGTGCGCCCATGGTGCCCGTTACCAGCGACAGCCACCCTCTGCACAACCGCGTCAAAACTGGACAGATCTTGAACTGTGCCATTCCGTGCCACAACCCTTACTTTACACCAGAAGAGAGGACTTTTACTGCCTTTTGGATCGGCCTGTGGTCGGTTCTGTGTTTCATCTCCACTTTTGCAACTGTGGCGACCTTTTTAATTGATATGGAGAGGTTTAAGTACCCGGAGCGCCCCATCATATTCCTCTCCGCCTGTTACATGTTCGTGTCAGTTGGATATATTGTCAGACTGATCGCTGGACACGAAGAAGTGGCCTGCAACAGAGAAAACGGCGGAGAATACATTCACTATGAAACCACTGGACCTGCTCTTTGTACCATCGTTTTTCTGCTGATCTACTTCTTTGGCATGGCCAGCTCGATCTGGTGGGTGATTCTGTCCCTTACTTGGTTTCTCGCTGCAGGTATGAAGTGGGGTAACGAGGCAATAGCCAGTTACTCACAGTACTTTCATTTAGCCGCCTGGCTCATTCCCAGCATGAAGTCCATCGCGGTTCTGGCTCTGAGCTCAGTGGACGGGGACTCCGTAGCCGGGATTTGCTATGTAGGCAACCAGAATTTGGACAACTTGCGGGGCTTTGTGTTGGCACCGCTGGTTATCTACCTGTTCATCGGTACCATGTTTCTGCTGGCCGGCTTCGTCTCGCTGTTCAGGATCAGGAGTGTTATCAAACAAGGAGGCACAAAAACTGATAAACTGGAGAGGCTGATGATCAGGATAGGAGTTTTCACTGTTTTGTATACAGTCCCGGCGACTGTCATAGTGGCGTGTTACTTTTACGAGCAGCATAACAGGCAGACGTGGGAAATTACGCACAACTGTACGTGCATGACGGACCCGAACAGGCAGAGGCCAGACTATGCTGTGTTTATGCTGAAATACTTCATGTGCCTCCTGGTGGGTATCACGTCGGGAGCCTGGATCTGGTCCGGGAAGACCTTGGACTCCTGGAGGACTTTTTGCACGCGGTGCTGCTGGGGTAGTAAAGCCTCAGCGGGCTCCATGTACAGTGACGTGAGCACTGGACTGACCTGGAGGTCTGGGACGGCCAGTTCCGTCTCCTGCCCCAAACAGATGCCACTTTCCCGGGTTTGATCAGGTGGATTGGACGCCCAGTTGCCCAATCTCATGTCATTTGACACTAAAGACTTAAAACCAGTTTTCTGGGAGCAATGTGTCGTAGAGAATGATTTGTTTTGTTTTGTTTTTAATGGGTAAATTATTAAACGTCAGTCCCCAAACTGCCAGTTAAAGTCAAACTTTGTTCCTGAGAACTCCCCTAATGTGAAAGTTTAATGGATTTATGCTCCGGTTTGCTTATAAAACTTAGAAGATCAGTTTGACTTATGGAAAGTGCTCTTCACTTGCCTTCTTCCAGTGACGTACAGGGGTTTTGAATAGAGGGTTTGAGAGGGGGAGGGGTGACTAATTGTGTTGGGATTGTCCATCAGCGTGTTGTAATTAGCACATTAATGAGCGCCTAATGGCTTCTCTTTAAATAATGAGACTGTCAGCAGCAGAACAATGTACCTGGCACGAAGAATGCAGAGTCTTATCTGGGCTTAATTGAATGCACACAGCTGACAAGATCCCCCTTGTCGATAGGTTATATGGTATATCTGAGTATCTCCTTATTCTCACTGCAAAGAGCCGCTGTGTCTTAAACACAATATTCACAATGAGACTGTTCTGCTAGAAATGAGGCCATTGCTGGGCTGTTTTGTCTACAAGATGGATTTATGCGTACATTAATCAATGCCTTAATACTGCCTCGTACGGGTTGCATTTGCGCATAAAGTGTATTTATATAATTATTGGTGTACATACATTGTACATTTGTACATTGAATTTTACGAGACTGTAAATATATATAATTTCCATTTTGATAGAAGATTTTATTTTGAGAATAAAACAACTTTTATTGAACGTTTACTCGTGCTTCCTGGTTATTCTCAATACTTGTTTCTCCTGGAATCTGACACTGTCAAACTGTGTATTTCTTAGTTGTTTTTTTTAAGTTGTTGATGCAATTCATGCCTTGAAGCAGCATCTCAGTATTCCGCAGACTAACGAGCAGAGTGCGCAAGGTGCTAAAGTCTCAGCATCTCTGTGCGCAATGGCTGAGCTATGACAGCTGTAGTTTCATTTGTATTTAACTAAAACATGTAAATTGCTTTTGTAGCCACGTGGGATAAGCTCTATTAAGCGTCCCTGGTGCTGCAGACTTGCACGCTGCGAGACGAGGAGAACAATATCGGCACGGCAATGGTGAAACTACAGGTGGTCTTCTTAGTTTAAAGCCCCCTGCGCTTAAGATTTGTTATTAACTCTTGACTTCTGTTCTCTGTCGAGCTTAATGTCTCACATTTTACTTTATCCCACATAGATCGCCCAGTCTTCAGTTATTCGTTTTTGGAACAGCGGTAGTGGAAGAGTGACATTTGTTATTCCCGGTGTTATTTTTGGTTTGGCCATCAGAAGTTAAAGAAGAAACCGTCTGTTAAACCAGGACAAAAAATGCTTATTATAAGAGGTTTAAGCTGAAGGCTCACATAACTCTTAATAAGATGGATCATTTACAAATGTGATGACCGTGGCTTCTAATTAAGACGTCAGAGAGGAGAGACAGATTAGAAACTCTCTCCATCGTGATCACGTCTCTGCAGTGTGTGGTCCGCTTATCCTGTTGAACATCATCACCCCATTGTGGTTCTATTTGTGTCCATAATTTGGAAAAGGAAAAAAAATTATTCCTGTTCTCCAGCATGATAAATCCAAACGCTATTCATAAACTCAAATGTTACAGCAAAATTTGGGGAAAAATTGTACTTCGCTAAGAAGGAGAGAAATGATAATAAAATGCTGCCATCTTCTGGTCAAATTATTAAAAGCTGTCAGCCATCAGTGGCTCACAAAGCACAAAACTAACAGTAGCAGATACAAATTAGTTTAATTTAACATAAAGCCTGAAAATCCTTCTTTTAATCTGAGAGTATGAAGATATGGCTCAACTCTTATGTAAGATAATGCCTCTAAAAACAATCTGTCATCTTAATGAAGCTCCTTTTAAAAAAAATAGTGCTCATCACACCATTTCCTTTTTCCCAAACACTCCCAGTTCAAGCTGTAAAGTTTCCATACATCACAAATCAAATGGAAAATTAAATTAAATACATATTTTACGAATTTTCAAATCAAAAATAAGGAGAACAGTTGTATTCACACCTATTAAGCGGTCAGTGATTTATTTATTTGTGTGAATAGGTTTTTATTCTGTTTATGGGGTTTGTTTTATTACTATTTTTAGGTAAACACATGGACATTTCTGACTCCAACATTAAATGGCTTTTAAGTGACCTGATTCTGTCTGCACACAGGGCATCAGTTCGAATCACTTATTTCCTACAGAGGCCATTTTGACATGTTTCAATTTGTCTCAGAACAAATTGCTCTGCCACTACTTGTTAGGCATGAGACAAGTTTGCTTCCTCTTCCCGTGGTGTGTGTATATTTATGTTGTGGCAGGGGGGGGTTGGGCATGCTCCCTTAAGCCCACGAGCAAAAAATCAACAGAGGAAATGGGTCGAGAGGTCGTGCCCGATCCATCTCCTTCTAACATAAACAAGACGTTGACTTGCCAGTTCAGCTCATCGCAGCCAGACCCTATTGGTAAAACCCAGAGAGCCCAACTCGTCTTCGTTTCCTCCAATTAGGATCTTCGTGAATGCAGTCTTTGTATAATGACCTAATTCGATGTCAAACTGTGACTGGTTGGGAATAAATCATGTTAAGATGTCTGAATGGCTTATATGGGCTGTTAAAGGTCACGTAGCAATAGGAACCTTTAATTTCATAGAGTATACAGAGCTGGGGGAGAGCATTTAGCTTTCATTATCAACCATTGTCATGTCAGGGCTGATTTACAATGCAGTCTTAAGCAAACAGTGCTAACTGACAGGTCTGTGATGGACGGATCACCTCACTGCTTTCTGTCTCAGAGCATGCTAGAACAAATGCCACATTACTCTGAAAAGAAGTGTTTAAGGAAAATGACTTAAAAATAATAATAAATAGCTGCATGAGAAGTTTGACAAGCCAATGTGGCCAAATGAAAACCTGCTTTCTAAGCTCTACAGTGTCATAAAATTAGCCCACTGATATTCTAATAAGCTTATAAGAAATAATTTTTAATACCACTAGGTAAAAGTGTAGTTTTTGACAGGATTACATAAATGCTATTAAGACCCATAAAGTTTACTCTACCTGCATTTTTTAAATCGCACATGCCTACATGTCAAGTTATGCGAGGTGCAGAGGTGAGAGGTGAGAGGTCATATTTGTCTGGCATTCTGTGCAGGGGCAAAAAGATCAGCCCACTAAATTATTATTAGCTGTAACTTGATCGCTTTGGACATATCTGATTGGGCAGAATGGATTCCTCCAGTAAATGTCTTAATGATTAAAACATCCACTTTGTTTTAGATGTTTTTAATTTTTTTTATTTTTCTTACAAGCAGGGCCAGAGTGAGCAAAGATTATCTGTCACTTGAAAATCAGAGTTATGACCAGGGTTAATAGAATATGATTGATGTGGGCATTTGCCGTAGGGTTTATGGTTCATTAAGAAGTGTAGGTGCTAGCACTTTTGGATCTCTAATACAAACATGAATCCAAAACAGAGTCCAAGATGCAGAGTAACAAACAATGCAAATGGCAAGATAACACAGAGGGAAAGAGGCAGGCAGGAAATCAGTACGATGCGACAAGGGAACACAAGTAAGAGAAGGTTGCTTATACACACAAGGGGATGAGAGAGGTGGAGAAAACCAGAGCATGGGAACACCAGACACCAGGAATCTGAAAGTGCAGGATTACTACAAGTAAAAAAAACTCAACCTACAACAGAGATAAAACAAAAGGTTTGAAATAATAAATGAAACGCAAACTTGGAAAACAAACTGAAGATTTTTAATAATAAACATGATTCAAAATGACATGACAAATAACTCTTTAGTAAAACACTAGAAATGGGCTTCTAAGTGTTTATGCTTTAGAAGAAATGATAATTGCATCATCCTTTTTAATGATGTACATAAAGCATAAGCTTTGCTCACAGCACAAGCCAGGGAAATGCTGGCTGAAACATTTTCTCCTTTTCAAAAAGATTTTCATGTGTTTGCTGAAATTAATTCGTGAGCTTTTTTGGCTTCTGCTTCGGCTCTTTAATATTCTAATCTGCAGACAAGAAGCCGCAGCTACTGTAAGAAAACACCTGAAAGCTATTCAACATTTCTTCACATAGGCTCGTTGTCTCTCTCTCTCTCTTTTATTTATTTATTTATTTATTTACTCTCCAATCCCTGTATCAAGAACATCAAAGGGGGCATGATAGATTTTCTCTTTCTCTGTGTAGCCATCAGGGACAACCTTATCCTCCCATTCATCTCAGCTACATCCTCATAGGTGAGAAGGGCGCTGAGGGATCAATATTTTTGATGCCTCTGACATCTTCTCTGATGTGCTGCTGTGGTCAATGTTGAGTTTTCCCTCTTACTTCTCAATCTCCTCCGTCTGTCACCCATGAGATCCGACTGCGTTATAACACCGGAGGCGCTCGCAGGTTGACGCGTCAACTCCAGCTGAGGATCGATGAGGAGTCTAAGTGTCAACTCTTAATTCTCTGCTTTGTACTGATATACAACACAGACTCCACAAAAGAAGAACTTGGTTTCAGAATGAAACATTTAACAATGAATGAAATATGCATTTATTTATTTTTATTTAAAAAACGGAAACTGACCGGAGCTTTAATCAAAGAAATAATGGATCACACTTACATGGAAATGTAGGCATTATTTATGTTTTATCAATCATTACTGTCTTGTATATGATTTACATTTATAGGTGTTGAACTAAATTGAATTGAGTTAAAAAATTGAATTGACGCTCACTTCTTTCTGTCCTGTTTGCTGTGTTTCTCCTTCCTTGACCAGAAGGTGGCAGTAATCGGCAAACTATTAAAGAAAATCATTGAGCTGTAACTATTAAATAATCACCCATGACATTGAACCCAAAACCAGAAGTATATAAAGACATTAATGGGTTTCCATTGATAAAGTTCTGTGTATGGCTTCATTGTGACTAATTCCACATGCACAAGCCAGCACTAAAATAATTTTTCCCTAATTTGGTTGAGAAGAAATTCATTGACCGCAAAGTTCATGATGACAGTGTCCATGTTGTTGGGCCTGAGTGAGAATAACTGTGTGCAACAAGGTTCCTAAATCTGGAGAAATGCCTACAGTAAGGAAATAAGAGATGTCCAGCTATCACATATCAGCATAATGCATAGATGTCCACATACTTTTGCTTTAATCACATTTTTTTATGGAGTTTTAGACACTTCTGTAAAAAGTTCTGTGTATAAACATCTTTTAATAATAATTTTTTTCCCTTTTTTTTTCAAATCAGGCAACAAAGTATGTATCTCATTTACAGTGACATAATTTTTTTTTCTCCCCTCTTTTTCCCCTTCCCTTCCTTCCTCTCCCCATCCTTTTTATATAAACAATCATATATCTATGTCTATACATACACATTTATATACCCAAATAAGTATATACAGAGGAGGGGGAGAGGAAAGAGGGAAAAAAAGAACCCAAAACAAACGACCCCCTCCGCCACAAAAAAAAAAAAAAAAAAATACAATACAAAAACAATACACCTGTATATAATGTATATAATCTTAGAGCAGATATGGGAGGAGGCCATACCTCCCAGTTTTACTTATTAAAGTAATCTATGAAGGGTTGCCAAATTAGGTAAAACTGTTTAACATTATCTCTCAATGAAAATTTAATTTTCTCCAACTTTAAATGATACATTGTGTCTCTTAACAAAGCAGAATGAGTTTGGGGGGGGGGGCTTTATTTTTCCAATTTAGAAGTATAAGGCATCTTGCAAGCAATGTTATAAAACTCAGAGCACGAATTTGTTTATTATTTAAGTATTTAACTGTAGCTACACCAAATAGTGCCATTACTTGGTCTGGGGGGAGCTGTTTTTTAAAATTTAATAATAATTTAATAATAATTTTAATGCCGATGGACGAACGGACGGGTGGATGGATGGATAGTTACTTACTGGGTGAATAAAATGTGCAATGCTGATATCATGGCCAACAACAGACATTGGTCTACCATGAATCTGGGTTAACACAGGTGTGGGTCACCAGGTTAGCTGGTCTGACCTGTTAACCAACACCAGTGACAGTGCAGTCCTTTGTCAGAGCACACAGCTGATGACGTGCCAGCCTCCTAATACTGCTTTGTGTTTTAGCTGCCCCAAATAGCACAGCAGGACAATGAGAAGAGCACGAGGCATGTGTTAAGGGGTCATCCAACACTGTAGGTGCTCTATTGTTTTGTTCACAGTCACTGATTTAAACAGACTGAGCTCAGTAATTACATAGAACTACTGCATGACAATAGACAGTAAATGTTTCTTTGAATTTAAAATAGTGGTTCGCACTATTGCCTCACAGCAAGAAGGTCCTGGGTTCAAATCCACAGAAAGGATGAGGCCTTTGCGTGTGGGTACTCCAGCTTCTAGGAGTTTAGGATAACTGGTGAATCTAAATTGCCCATAGGTGTGAATGTGAGTGCCCCTCTGCGTTGGCGCTGTGGCAGACTGGCAACGTGTCCAGGGTGTACCCTGCTTCTTGTCCTATGGGGCTGGGATAGGCTGCCAATCTGAATTAGATGAGCAAATAAAGATGGATGGAAAGTCATCAAAGTTTTGTTTTTCAGCACAAGTTTAGATATTTATATGGCGGAAATGTCACATAACTGTGTTTAAAAATGACTTCACACAGAAATTGTCTAAGTGCACAAAGAAACCAACAGTTCTTACTGTGAGACAAATAATAAAAGACGCACAACAAATAATCAGTTACTCACAGGAGAGAGTAGATTACTCAAATGATGAAACAACAGCAATGTAAAGCCTGACATTCACAGAAAATATTCATCAAGTGCCCATCAACTACTCCTGTACTCTGTTGATGTTCTTCTTCATTAGAAACAAACTGTACGCCTTTACTGTCAGAAAAAAGCAAAGAATAGATCTAATGTGTCATGATGGCGTTATTTCATCTTTTTAGCAGCAGCACTCCCTGACCTGCACGTTAAAATGTAAAAGTTTGCTTTGCATGTTGAGCTGATCTTGTTTGATGGAGGTGACTAGGCTGAAGTCTGATGTAACCTGAGCAGGGTTAGCTTAAGTCAGGTCATGGCGAGGTCATCAGCTGGTCATATGAGAGGTCAGAAGTCAGGTTGGTGTGCATTGGTTGTGGCTGCTAGACGCACTGCCAGACACAGTAATCCAGACAACAGCTGAGCACTGTTACCGCTACTTTATTAAGGTCAGCCTTGATGAAGCAGTCAGGGATTTTTTCCTTACTTATTTTGAACGCCTCCTTTTCTCATAATGAAACACAAATAGCTCAAAATGTAAAATAAGCATGCTCAGACCTGCTATGACTGTTTCATAGAGTTAACAGTGAATTTTGTCGTATCAAGATGGCTTTGATTCTGAGAATTTAGCGCTTTTTTTGTTATGAAAGAAATGACGTGTAACATGTAACATTTGACATGCTGAAATGCAAACTCTGCACTGTGTGTTTTAAAGCAGCATTAAATGATTTTGAGCCACTTGGAGGAAACTGAAGAAAATGTAAAGCAAAACTCTGACACATTATGTTCTTTTAATGTTGGCACGATGTACATGTCAGTTAGCATTTGTGTTTACATGTATAGAGAAGCACTACAGCATGGTTAGGACCGTTTTCCTTCTCCTTTTAGCTCTGGTGTTAATCTCCAACAATATCTGTATTCATTAGTAGAAACACAGCTTTAGGTTTCTAGCTGGTAACTTTATTTTTCTGCAAAATTAAAAGGATAAACACATTTTATGAGAGTGGAGTGGTCATCAAATCAAAACAACATGCTAAAAGATAATAAAAATGTTCTGTAGAGCTGGAGGAAGCTGCAGGGCTCTCGCTATGAGGTCCCTATTTCAAAATTTACAGTATTTTATCAACTGTAAATTTTATTAGTCCATAATTCCCAGAACTTCCTGGTAAAGAAGAACTTATTTATTCACATCTAGCAAAATATTTGGTTTTGTTAATGAGGTAAATGTGCGTGCAGGGCCAATAATGAACAGCCATGGTTAGCCAATTAGACCCATGCTCTCTTGTCTTGAGAGCCATCGTTATGACACTGCCGGATTGGTGTTATTGCTCTGGGGTTCGTTGGTGATCCCTTGTCTGTTTGAGAGAACAGTGGAGGTTTTAAGTGGTGCTGAGGGGCAAAGTGAGATGACACTGAAGTGCTTGTGGGTGACCGAGGCTTCACTTCTTTGCCATCTGTATTTTCTGGCCTCTTGTCATTAGCTGCACTAGTTCTAACCGTGGTCCCAACACTCGCCTTCGTTTGAAAAAGTCCACCATTTGGCACAACTCCATCAGCAGGTTTTTCATCTCTGGGGCCATTCACCTTTGAGCTTCCACTTGGGCTGGATCGTCTGGTTAAAAGAATATCAGTGTCTTCTGTCACCGTTGCCACTGTAAAAATGCTGTTTTGCTCTCTATTACTTATCTCCTCCATCAGCATCTCCCTCTTCCTCCTCCACCTCAGCATTGCTTTCACAGAGTTCACCAAATCAACCAAACTTAACAGGACTGATAAAAACGTAACGCAGAGCATGAAGTTGAGCATCAAGTTCTTTTCTGTTGGTCTGGATATGTAGCATTCAACTCCAGATGTGCAGGGAGCCTCATAACAGAGGAAACTCTTAGGAATCGACAAACCAAAGAGAAAGAACTGGGCTGCGCTAAAAATAGCTTCTAGAAGAATCCGTAGAATTATTACTACGAAGTAAGCGCCGTAGAAGCGTGGCGCTCCCACGCATGACCTTCCAAGTGGGAGGTCATGAAGCAGGGCTTTATGCGAGGACGGCTCTCTCGAGGATTCTGAATTCTCGCTGCAAGGCGAGCCTCCTCGACTCCTGCCCCAGTAGAAACCTCCAAAATAGGGACATGACAAAACTTTGTGCATGATGTAGGTGGCAAACATCAAATGGGGAAGACCGAGAAGAGTAAGGTGGAAGAGCCAAAGACGGAGGACAGAGACGGGAGCAAATAGGTCGAAGCACAAGTTAGAGCAGCCTGGCTGCATGGTGTTACAGTTAAATCTGTCCTGTTCGTCACTAAAGAGCGTGAAGCCGGCCAGGAGGAGGACAGGCAGACGGAAAACCAACATCAGTATCCACCAGGTTTTGCCTGTAATGGAGATGGTGAATATGTGTAAATATGTGCTATCAAATCTTTTCAATGCCTAATAAGAAGCTGTATTTTTTTATTAAGTAAAGTTAAATACAGCTAAATAAGCATATAATGTATTAATGTTAGTAATTTAAAAATAATAGCAACAGTAAATTGTCGTGTTAGTGATAAATTATTATAAAGCACCCGCTTATACACAAATAACTCATGAAAACGTTTTAATGATTTCACTCGTTAATTTGAATATTCTGCCACACCGACTTACCAATAAAGGACACATTTTGATTTATAGTGATGAAGAATATCTCTTTTGCCCCCATCATCCTCATTGTTCAACGCCTCTTTTAAACTGGCAAGTCCGACTTCTGATGATGTTTCGAGGTGACGTCCCCTGAGTTGCTCTCTCCTTTAACTTGCTTCTAAAATCACAATGCTGATCCTCAGCGCTTCCCACTAAACACACTGACCTCTAACGCGCTGATAGTGCCTCTTACCCCTGTCTGCAGAGCACAGGACCTGCGGAGGGAGCTATTCTTACCGTGCTGCCATCAAAGCATTGTTGGGACGTCTAGGTACAAGTCAACTTTACTGGAAGCTGGCCGTCACACTCATACATGGCCAGGTTTGTTATTTGTTAATCATCCGCTAAAGTCACACCACAAAAAAATTAATTTGATACTAATTAGATAACACTGGAAGCATAATTACAACATGACCATAAAAACATAAAAAATAATTAAAGGACAACGACTTATCAAACGAGAATATTTTGTTTTATTAAAAACACAAATCAGTCACATCCATAAATAACTTAAATTTAACCTGTTTCAGTTTTTGAACTCTTTACACACTGTACAAAGTTAATTTCCAAAATAACTACACTATATTTCTATATTTTACTGGTTTAGCGTTGAGACACTGAGGTGAAAAGAAACATGGAAAAAATTCATATCTTGCCCAAATGAGAAAATCCAAATTACAAAACCATGTTTTTAAAGATTAAGCAGTACTAGCTTGTCATGATTAAACACAGGGATTCAAGACACCCTTTATCAAGGACACGTTGTTGATGATCAAAGACTACCAATCATACATAGTAGATGAGACCTGTGTTTACTTTGCTTCTAATAAAAAAAATATTTGGGGGTATGAGAGAAGAACTTTGTGGGATTTGAGGCATTAGATATTTGTGAAGTTGCAGTCATACAATTAATACACTTTTCTTTGGTTCATATTGTTATTTAGTAGCGTGCTATCTTACTAACATGTCCTGTGAAAACTTGTATAACTACAAAAATGACCTCATCAAACACAAGGAAAACAGCTCTCTTTTTTGGCTTACCCCTATATTTGAGGAACTTTGGGTTTCACAGGGTTTGAGAAGTTGCAAAACAGAAACCCTTTAACCCAGACATGTCAGCAAGTCCTTCAAGCATCCATCCAAGAACATGTTAATACTGTAAATAAAGACAGTAGCCAGGGTAGGATACACTGAGCATGAAGCTCATGAGACCGGGGCTTTTTACCAGATTTTCCAGATGAACAGTAAATGTGATATATACAGTCAGTAATGCTATAATACTGAACATATATAAACAAAGGAATGTTGGGTAGCCTCCTCACATCTGCAATAGATCAGCATCCAGTGGTCAGTGCACTTGTCAGACCAGTTATGTCATTCTCTTTGTTTGAAGTTAGACATTAAATTTTACTTGACTATAAAACATTTTAAGTAGCAACAGCACATTTGAGTTTGACAGTAAATGTATTGTTTTGTTAAATGTTCAGTACAAAACAACTTTCCATCTTTTCACCTATCTTTTCTCTTTTTTTCCCCATTCAGCCAGTAACAAAAATGACTGTGTAGAATTTGACTACAACGTCTATAAAGACGGTTCACTGCAAGAAATGTGGATTATTTGGGATAATAGGAAACATGTTCTCTGAAACATGTGTTGCAGATACTTTTTCGATGTAATGTTAACACGTAACGTAACTTCGTCCAGTCCTACCCTGGACTGGCAGCCTTTTTCTGCAACACCTCAAATAACCACTAGATGTCAGCAGAGGGTCGTGCTGTCTCCTGCTTTTGAATTGGTGGAGTCATGTTACTGAAGGAAAACCCTGGTGATTTTTGCTATACTGATACATCTATAGGGATACTTTAAATGTATTCTAGCCCTTTCTTTCTATGGTGTTTATTTCATTATCTAATCTCATTTATCCTCCCAATAACCGAAATGAGGAGCATTACAGTCAATCGACATATCAACCAGACTACCTGAGCATAAAGAGGTACACTAGAACTGTAAACCTTGAATATTTCCAGAGAAGAAATCTTTATTCTTCCTCCCATCAAAGAAATAAATAACCAGTAGAAAGTCCTGTGCTACACTACTAATTGCCAAACACAGTTGAAAATGTTGAAAAGTACTTAAATAAATAATACGCAGGGTTATCTGAAAGACAGGTTATTCAGAATCTCTGAAGCTAGTTAAAACTGAGATTTGTCTGGACAAAACCAGAAAACCAAACTGGGACTTTTTACACTGAGACAGGTTGACAATGCCATGTCCTCAAAAGTTTCAGACCTTTGTCTTGTCCTGGATTTCCTTTATACTCCAAAACTAGAGTTGTCTCCGAATGTCTTTGAATGGTTGACGTGGCAACCAGTAACTCCCTTCCCTCTTACAGTACAAAAATATCGAGGCACTATGAAGGCATTAAGTTAAAGTAGAAACACGTCTTGTTCGCTTAAACTGTAGTTTGCGATTCTTGACTCCAGGTCCGTCGGATGGTGCCAGGTTACACTCGCTGTTCCAGAATGTAGCTTTGCATCCTGGGTCCATTCACACTGACACACTTCCACTGAGCACAAACACACGTTTTCTCCTTCAGGCAGCGTCTGTAGCACGATGTCACTCTTCACTATATGACAGCATATTAGTGGTTAAGAGAGGATTGCAGGAACCCATCGGATCCCGCATAGATTGTCCATGCTCGCCGAGCGCTTCCTGGCAGCTTTCCGCACGTCTTTGTACTTGTCATCACATAGCCTGGAGATGGCCTGCAAAAAGGGCATAAAGGAATTTTAAGATATCGTTGTCATTTGGCTGCGTGCAGGGCTTTAATGTGATTGAAGCATTAGCGTTTCGGTTTCTAGAAAACTTTTCAAATCTTGTTTAAAAGTAAATAGTGGAATTTGACGCCCCTTTACACATTTTCAATACACCGGAAGATCTGTAAAGGTAATTGTCCTATCCTGCTAAACTTATTTTTTTCTTCCCCTCTGCCTCTTAAAAGGGAGTTTTTCCTTCCTGCTGTTGCCCAGTACTTTGCTCGTAGACGGTCGTCTGATTATTGGGGTTTTCTCTGTATTATTGTGGAGTCTTTACCTTACAAAATAAAGCACCTTGCCGCTATACAAATAAAATTGAAAGCCCAATCAGCAATTAGTTGCCCTGATCAGTCAGTGACACCTCCAACATGCACAGTCTCTTTCAGCCAGCAGGCTCTACAGGAGCAAAGTCTCTCCACGCTACATACAGTGGGGCAAAAAAGTATTTAGTCAGCCACCGATTGTGCAAGTTCCCCCACTTAAAATGATGACAGAGGTCAGTAATTTGCACCAGAGGTACACTTCAACTGTGAGAGACAGAATGTGAAAAAAAAATCCATGAATTCACATGGTAGGATTTGTAAAGAATTTATTCGTAAATCAGGGTGGAAAATAAGTATTTGGTCACCTCAAACAAGGAAAATCCCTGGCTCTCACAGACCTGTAACGTCTTCTGTAAGAAGCTTTTCTGTCCCCCACTCGTTACCTGTATGAATGGCACCTGTTTGACCTCATCATCTGTATAAAAGACACCTGTCCACAGCCTCAACCAGTCAGACTCCAAACTCCGCCATGGCCAAGACCAAAGAGCTTTCGAAGGACACCAGGAAAAGAATTGTAGACCTGCACCAGACTGGGAAGAGTGAATCTACAATAGGCAAGCAGCTTGGTGTGAAAAAATCAACTGTGGGAGCAATCATCAGAAAATGGAAGACATACAAGACCACTGATAATCTCCCTCGATCTGGGGCTCCACGCAAGATCTCATCCCGTGGGGTCAAAATGATCATGAGAACGGTGAGCAAAGATCCCAGAACCACACGGGGGGACCTGGTGAATGACCTGCAGAGAGCTGGGACCAAAGTAACAAAGGTCACCATCAGTAACACACTACAACGGCAGGGAATCAAATCCCGCAGTGCCAGACGTGTTCCGCTGCTGAAGCCAGTGCATGTCCAGGCCCGTCTGAAGTTTGCCAGAGAGCACATGGATGATACAGCAGAGGATTGGGAGAATGTCATGTGGTCAGATGAAACCAAAGTAGAACTTTTTGGTATAAACTCAACTCGTCGTGTTTGGAGGAAGAAGAATACTGAGTTGCATCCCAAGAACACCATACCTACTGTGAAGCATGGGGGTGGAAACATCATGCTATGGGGCTGTTTTTCTGCCAAGGGGACAGGACGACTGATCCGTGTTAAGGACAGAATGAATGGGGCCAAGTATCGTGAGATTTTGAGCCAAAACCTCCTTCCATCAGTGAGAACTTTGAAGATGAAACGAGGCTGGGTCTTCCAACATGACAATGATCCAAAACACACCGCCCGGGCAACAAAGGAGTGGCTCCGTAAGAAGCATTTGAAAGTCCTGGAGTGGCCTAGCCAGTCTCCAGACCTCAACCCCATAGAAAATCTGTGGCAGGAGTTGAAAGTCCGTGTTGCTCGGCGACAGCCCCAAAACATCACTGCTCTTGAGAAGATCTGCATGGAGGAATGGGCCAAAATACCAGCTACTGTGTGTGCAAACCTGGTAAAGACCTATAGTAAACGTTTGACCTCTGTTATTGCCAACAAAGGTTATGTTACAAAGTATTGAGTTGTATTTTTGTTATTGACCAAATACTTATTTTCCACCCTGATTTACGAATAAATTCTTTACAAATCCTACCATGTGAATTCATGGATTTTTTTTTCACATTCTGTCTCTCACAGTTGAAGTGTACCTCTGGTGCAAATTACTGACCTCTGTCATCATTTTAAGTGGGGGAACTTGCACAATCGGTGGCTGACTAAATACTTTTTTGCCCCACTGTAATTGGTTCTTTTTAGTTAACGAGTTTTAATAAATGCAGTACTTGGCTTATCCCTTTAGTTCCCTTCTCTATGTTGTTAACCCTGAGAAATAATTGTGGCAATCGGGCAACTCCTATATTTATTGGCTTTGAGTTTCTTTATTTTCATCGATTACTAATCAAGGGGGAAATGTAGTAATTTGATGGATAGAAAAGAAAGAAAAAGATTCGGATGGAAACCTTAACGGTGACGTCTCACCTCCAGCTTTTGAGCTTTCTCCCTGCTGAGCGGCTCCAGGGGGAAGCTGAGGTTGTTCGACTCTGAGAGAGATCGCAGGTCAAAGTAGTACTTGGCGTAGACGCTGGACGGCACGTTGATGTTGAACTGCAGCAGCTCCAGAAACTGTCGCTCCAATTCGTTCCTGGTCGCATGATCATACAATTTCTGTGTCAGTGCGCTCCCCCAGTGACTTTTTAAAAATGATATCAAGAAGATATCCTTGAAACGGCTCCTTGAAATCACAAATCATCTTTCAAAGTTCAAAGTTAGGTGTTGTTGGGTCTTTCATTCCCTTTATGTATTTATTTGAAACCTTGAGGATTTAAATCTATGACTTGATGAAGAAGCTTATCACACCAAATCTCATGAGCATCATTCCGGTTTTTCTCGGGCTGCTTGTCGTTTTCTTTTCTGTCTTTTTTAAAATTTTGACTCAGTCCCCAACCTACTCCCAATTCAAACCATAAACCTTGAATAAAATCCTAAATTTCAAGACCATTCCCATCCTTAATGCTAATCACTCACATGTCCTCCACTGTGATGTCCTTGAGAATCTGACAGTAGTCGACATTCCAGACAGCTTGATCATCCCAGACTTTGGAAGCCAGCAGGATAGCACCCAGAACGATCCTCTTCCAGTTTCCTGGACAGATGTCAATCTCTGCATAGGTCAGGAGCCTCTCCAGATAAACCTGCACAATCACATGGATAAAGACTGAAAACTAGATAGAAAATCAAAGCAGCAGATAACATGGAAAAAACAGTTTATTAACAGAACCTGATTTGATCTAACTAATAGAGTTGGGGGGTAAATGATTGGGTTTTTTTCCCCCTGTATGACAAACTACATTCATCACTGATCTCTCAGAGCCCACAATAGTCACATGCATCACAGTAGTTATGATGCATAGTCTCATCAACAATTTGCACACATGCCTGGGTTGTCTGAACATATCAGGCTGCAATTTCCCGGGGGCCTAAACACAAACTGTGTGCGCACAACTGAAAGGTCCATCTTATCTCACCTTAGGGGGGCAAAGTGTCATGAAGATACCTTTTTTTTTTTTAAATGCATTATTTAATGGCAATACACAAATAAGCCTCACCAGTGTGACAATTGCACACTCAGCAGTGAGCTGAGCAGCACTGAACAGTGTCCTGACAAAACGATAAATTTGCTTCTGCTCCGGATCGTGTTGATTGTAGTCCGGTGGAACCTCTGATTTCTGGATAAATGAAGGGAGGCAGAGATTGGATAAAAGAAGAACAACCATCAAGGAAAGTGAGAAAAGTGGATGATGGTGGATGACAATTTTGCGAGGAGGAAGAAAAGCCAAAACAGAGAGTAGGGTGAGAAAGACAACAAGGCATAAAGAAAAGAGCGCAAGTGAAAATGAAGCAACAGACGGTAAGGGTGAGAGCAAAAATAAAGTGTTTAAAATGGGAGAGAAAAAAAATCTTAACACACAGAACCAGAGTCTACCAAGGTGCAATAAAAATACAACAGAACATCTGACACAGGTTTGTCAAAACGAGCAGCAGGATAGTCAACAGATTTAAAAATGAAATTGCTTATCTTACCGAGAGAGGGTGAAGCTTCTCATCAAAGATATCTAATAGCGTCCCACCGTCTGCATCTCTGAAAAGGAATAAAACATTTATTTTTCCTCTCTTCTATCCGTCCACTTTCTCAAACACTTATCCAATCCAGGGTCAAAGAGCCTGGAGCCTATTCCAGTTATCATAGAGCGAAAGGCAGGGTACACTTTAGTGTGCTAGCCACAGTGAGCTACTACCGTAGCAAAAACAGAGATGTTCACAAACTGTAAATGCCATGGAGTTTTGGGTAAAGAGATGCATATTAACTATTTTAAAGTAGGCTATTATGGCTACGTTATGGATAAAGATCACTGCAACTGAAACAGTTTCAAGAAGAGTTTGAACAGTTTGAAGCTTCCTTAAATCCAAAAACACAGATCACTGTCACAGAAGTATACACTCGTCAAGGTCCTGCCCTTTGTAATTACGTGGGGTTTGGAATTCTTTACGTGTTATTCCGGGACTTGAAGTTTAGATTTTTGTTTTGGTTTCCAGATTTTGTTTAGCAACGTCCTTATTTTTTCCCTCCTGAATTAGTTTGTTCTTAGTTATTCTTTAGTGTCATGTTTCGCGCCTTCTTGTTTCAGTTCTAGAAGTTCTTCATCCTGTTATATTCTGATAACTCTTATGTCTTGCATCCCTCACATTGAATCCTTCAACAGTCCAGACACCCTTGACACTGTGAGAAGATTAAACATAAGTACAGACTTCAAACTGTGCTGAATTTTAAATGTAATTTTGTGCATTCATCATAAAAAGTTTAAAAAAGACAAAGAGAAGCACAAATAAAGCATCCAGAATAGGCAGCAGTTCTGCATTTAGATTTTGGGATAAACTGAATATATTGTCCTTGATATCAGATGCCCAGATATTAACTGGCAGTCTTTAGGTAACACGAGAATCCTTACCTGTTTTTTATATGGTAGTATATTGCCAATGCTACACTGTAGACAGAAAGAAATGTTTATATTAATATCAGAAAAGCATGTAGGTTTAAAAAAATATATAAATGTTTCCTTCCTGGTGTTACAACCATTTGATGGTGTATTTGAGGTTGGGCTGGCTGACTGTGTTGTCATCCAGGAAGATGGTGGAGCAGGAGCTGTATTTGCGCCTCAAAGTTCCGTGCTACAAATACACAAACACACAAACAAAAGACTGTTATTAGAATTCACATGTTTTGGTCTCATCTATAGCATGCAAGGGTAACGTGCACAAAAAGAATAAAGAAGAAGAAAAAATATCATGTTTCAATTTTTGCAGTGAAGCAGAAAAATCTGTGCACTCACATTATTGATGAAGAGACTCTTTCTTTTCTCCCGCACTGTAAAAATAAATAGAAGACATTCAACATCTGTATTTTTTCCTAAAATGCCAGAAGCAAAAAAAAAAGCCAAACACAAAGCCCACCAAATGTAAAACACTGTAAAACACAGTAAACACTATTAGCAAAGTGTTAATAGCAGCTAGCAAAAAAGGTTGCAATAAATTGCTGAGAAAAGACAGTTAAAGGAAGTGTTAAAGGGTAAAAGTAAAGAGTGAGCTGCGACACAGAGGCGGAAATGTGCAGTTTTGCCACTAGATGGAGACAAAGTTACACTACTCACCAGTCCTGTATGCTACCTCTGGAAAAAAAAGAGGAACCAACAGCCTTATTTCTTTGCATGAGAGTCACTGATTCATTTAAAGAAACAAATGGCATACATTGTAGGGCAAAGCAAAACATCCTCATAAATGATCATCAAACAAACATTTGTAATGTCACAATGTTAATGCTTAAATATTCTAATATGGTTTGGGTTCTGATAACAGTGAGGGCATCCTTGAGGGTCGCGAGATACATCTAAGGCAGGGGTGGGCAATCTCAGTCCACGAGGGCCGGTGTCTCTGCAGGTTTTAGATGTGTCCTCGAACCAACACAGCAGATTTAAATGGCTAAATTAGCTCCTCAACATGTCCTGAAGTTCTCCAGAGGCCTGGTAACGAACTAATCATGTGATTCAGGTGTGTTGACCCAAGGTGAGATCTAAAACCTGCAAACCTTGCCCACCCCAAAATAAATCCTTACAAAAGAGGAAATCCCTGATAAAGTAATTTATTGTTGCTTTTTGTCTCACTTGTGTCACACATTTTGGCTTTTCTCTGGGAACAGTGTCAGCACTTCAAGTACTAAAATAAGTACCTGAGACAAAAAGATCACTCTTTCAGTAAACTTCTCCTGCAAAAGCAATCTGTCATAAGCAGCTGAAGAACTTGTCCAACATTTTTATGCTCATAAGCCAAGTACTATGAATTTTAAACAAAATACAGAGCTGTGCAGTCATGAGCCATCACTCATTTATTAATATTTTGCTTTCAAGGAGACAGATGTGTAATTCTTTTGAAGTGGCCTCAGGCAATAGTTTTCCAGTCCTTCTAAAGGTCTTCTTTTTTCTTGTCTTTAGACACTGGCTGCTTTGTTGTCGCTCATTTTTAGTTCAGCCTTTGTATAATGATTTCTGTATAAACCAGTTTTAAATTGTATCTGTAGGCACATTGTTAGTAGCAGTCTGTTACAAAAATGCATAATTTGTTCTCATCTTATGCGAAACTAAGAAACATGCAGTAATAAAACTGTAGTGTTGCACCAACAAGCAGGGGCATAATTTTCATGGGGGTTAGGGGGGTTATGACCCCCCCCAATAATCAGACCCAGCCAATATAACCCCCTCAATAAAATTATGAACTATCTTGCATAAATAGGCTGTTGATTTTCTTTACTCATTTCAGGTATTACCAGCAAAATAGTTGCATGTTTAATCATCTGGGAATTTACCCAGATTTATTTATTTATTTAGACAGAGATCTTGACCCCCCCAATGTTCAGCACAAAGTTACGCCCATGCCAACAAGGTCATTCCCAAAAAGAGGAGAAGGGGCAATGACAAATGGACAACAAACATAACAAAAGGCAGCCAATATCCAAAGATGCCTTTTGTAATATCCTTCAGGGAACTTGGGTTCCTGAACACCACTTAAAGAGTAAACTCTCTTTAAGTGGTGTTCAGGAACCCAAGGCTGTGCTGAAGAATAAAGGTGGTCAAATATTCAAACACTGGCTTTCAAGCACACTGAATAGCACAAACTCTGTTTTTGTCTTATATCCTGTATTTCAATGTGAATTTGCACGTTTCGGTAAAATGCTGCATGTTTTTTTTTGCATTTTTCTAACTAAATATTAAGAAATGAGGTGTTGGTTGAGACTTGTGCTCAGTCCTGTATTAAAGGATAGAGCTAGTGTTGCATCGTATTTTTAGTACAAGAGATAATATGAAAAGACCAAAAGCAGACAGAGTTAAAAACAAATTGCAAATACTGCTTTTATATTTGGAGCATTTCTGGATAATAGCAGATAATAACAGCTCAGAGGCACAAAGGCTTACATCACTCTGTGACTACATGAGCAATATCAGCAAGTATAATTTATTTAACACTGATGTCTTTAGGGGATTCTTTGACTTCAGAAAAGAAAGCTATAAAAGCACCATTTTTTTTGTTTAAAGCCACAAAAAAGATGGAGTTTGTTTCTAAATGTTGCAGATATTAAGCAATGATTATATTTTAAAAAACTCACACATCTCACATCATTTTATTCCTTCTTTGTTTGGAGGGGGAACATCAATCAAATGTCACTTGGAAGTTCTCTACATGAACAAGTTCATACGCATGTGCAAAAAGAAATTCAATCCAATATAAAATATTAAAAAGCAATAAAAAGCAAGCATCTTTAGTTGTTTCTGAAATTCCAGCAACAACAACAATCTCATGCTGGGACGTTAATGGATCTTAGCAACACTTTCTCTCTATATGTGCAAGCTTTCCCCAACAGGAAGCTAAAAGTCTGTCTTAATGCAACAGCACAAATTCAGCTGGCTGCAAACATTTCCGTGATCAGAGCTGCTGTGTGCACTGTGTCCAGACTTTTCCCACACCCTCTTTATTGTGACTGCATTTGAGCAACTTGCAGTGCTGATAACAGGAAGTGCAGCGTGTCAAGCTGTCAAGGTTTTTGTCTTGTTGTATATAATTACATCAAAACTAAACACTGGAAACCTGTTACATGTCTTTCAGCTCCTCCCTTTAGGGAACATCTTAGCAGATCTTCTGTCTCATATTGTCCCTAACATTTTTCCTTGTCACACAAACCCTCTACATGTCCTCCTTCAGTACATCTATGAATGTTCTCTGCGGCCTTCCTCGTCTCTTTTTTGTCTGGCATCTCCACATTCGCCATCCTTGGAAATCATAATATGTTCAGCTCCACCTCCTGTCTTCTTGCCGTCGTCTCCAAACCATACATCGTAGGTCTCACTTCCATCTTGTATTTCTTTCACTTTTGTTGCTGTCTTTCTGTCATAAATCACCTCTGAAACTCTTCTCCACCCGCTCCACCCTCCCTGCAGACTCTTCTTCACCTCTCTTGTGCACTTTCTGTTGCTTTGGATGTTTGACCCCAGGTATTTGAACACATCTACCTTCAATAACAACTGACTTTCAAACCTCTTCTCTCCGCTGCATACCTCCACCTCTCCAGGCTCTCTTCCACTTGCTCCTGACTCTCACTAAAGATCACAATGTTGTCTGTGAACATCATAGTCCACGGAGACTCCCGACTAACCCTCCTCTGTCAACCTGTCCATAACAATTGAGACAAAAAGGGACTCGCAGCCAATTCCTGATTGAATCCCGCGCCCACCTTGAACCCATCTGTCATTCCTATCATACACCTCACCACTGTCTTGCTGCCTGACTTCTTCATGCAGTACCACAGTTTGTCTCTTGGCATCCTACCATATGCTTCCTCTAGATCTATAAAAAGACACAATGCAACTCTTTCTGACCTTCTCTATATTTCTTCCTCAACTGAGTATCAAATGTAACAAAATTATTTAATTACCAGAACCAAAAAACCCTGATAAACAGACAAATTTCCTGTTATGTGAAATTCTATTTAACCAAGCCACTCACCGTCATTCTGTGATTTGCTGAGGAATATTGTGCTCGCCCGTGGATGGTCTGATGGATTGTACTCCATATTCAACTCTGTCAAAAACAAAGAGCAAAGAATATGTAGGCCTTCCTGAAATATCAAAGATGAGCAAAAAAACCCAAAAAACACGACAGTAGAAAAAACACAATGTTTTTCGGTGCAGCATTCACACATGCTCCAGACATATGTTCTGTTTATTTTGCACAAATGCTAAACCAAGGCTACTACTTTTAGCGGATTCACAATGGGGTCCCACAGCAGGTAGCCCTGCATGTTTCATGTTGTAGATTTCTATGCAGGACGCCCTTCATGAGGCAAACCCCAAAAGGATGTGTGTCTCCTCCCAGGAGGGATCTTTTGCTTGTTAGTCAAATGTGTGATCTACTACATTACCAAGTTTAACCAACTTTGGTGTATAAACTAGAGATGGCACGATACCACTTTTTTATGTCCGATACCAATACCGATATCATAAATTTGGATATCTGCCGATACCGATATGAATCCGATATAGTGTGTTTTTTAATCAATAAAACGTTTTTTAATATCTTGCTGCATTTTGTATAAGTTTATACTCAAGTTTAAATAAATAACAACACTAAATCTATTCTGTTATACCTGTATGTAAAAAATACAACAAAATATTTCATAGTTCAGCAACACTGATCAATCTAATAAACTTAAACCTACTCTATCCTCCCTGTTCTGGTATTTTAAAGAGTACTTAGCAGAAATATTAAGCAACCTAACTAATAGGGTTGCAAACTCCCAGCAAAAAAAAATAGGGAACCACCCTCCTCATGATGCTTAATCGATGTAATCAAATTTAATTTGATGCAGGGGGAAAATGCACAGAAATAAATTATTTTTCAAGAATAATTAAATAGATTCAACATCTTTCTTCAACAGATTTGCAGACTGCACAGATGGTTCCTTCCCAAAGGAAAAAGTAGTATAGCTTACTAGGGTATATTAGAATTAACAGTTACTATATACAGTAATGGACTTATATATATATATTACATCAGATTAAAACTTTGGGTGTAAGAGTCAGATAATTATTTATTAAAAGCTCGACATTTTAAATGAGAATAAGAAAGAAAAGTATGTCTTTGTGCCCCCTTTTCCCTGTTCATGCCTTATCGTCCCCCCCCCCCCCCCCCCCCCCCCCCCCCCCCCCCCCCCCTTGCTAAACTTTGCTAGATCCGCCCCTGCACAGTTACCAGCCGTCAGCTGCGTAGAAAAAGATCCTGGTCTAGAAAGTAATATTAAATAAATTCTAACAACAGCTTATCAAGCTTAAACGTGCTGCTGTTGTTCAGCCGCTGGTTTCCTCTTTCTGGTGCAAAGTGGGCCAAAAACTAAGAAGAGAGACGGACTCACGATAGAAATGCCGATCAGCTGATCATTGATCAGTTTCACGATTGAAGTGGGAGCAGGAGAGAGAGAGAGAGGCAGTCGCTCCATATATTGGTTGTTAAGCTTAACGCTGGAATGCTTTACAAACATTCAGAGATGAACTTACACACTTGCTTTACTTCTCTCTGAGATAACTGCTGGTTTGGTAGCACACAGCTGCTCTATCACGTGACCACACTGCTGCAACGTGCTACGGTTAGGAGCCGAGTTACGCCGTGTAGCAAGTTTTGTGAGGTGCTTTTTTGATATTTAATGGATCGGATTACATTTTTTATTTCTCACCGATATCCGATCCAGGAATTTGGGTCAGTATCGGACCGATACCGACCCAAATTCCTGGATCGGCAACGTACACAGCACAGCAACACAGCACAGCCACAGCAACGTAATATCGGATCGGTCCATCTCTAGTATAAACTGATATTATTATCAATATATTAGCATGCAAATACTTACATGTTATAGGACTATAGATTCTTACTGATGCCTAATACTGCAAATGAAATTAAACTAAAAGGCTGCTCAGAGAGCTCTCGCTCCTCCAAGCTCATATTTTGCATTTTTAAATGAATTGTAATATTTTCTCCCTCTGTCCACGTTTCACCTCCTTGCCAAAATTCTGGCAATCAGCCGTGCACCATTGGCCGACAAGCAGTCATCACTATAACACACCTCTGGTCAGTCTCCTTTTTTTGTAGTGGCAGAGAAACCAGCAAATAAGAAGACTCGCTCATAAAGGATGACTAGTTTAGTCTGATTTAAATCACAGGCGTTACTCTTGTAAGTCTGTGTGCGGTTTTTGTTTTGTTTTTTTGTTCCTCTACTCTAATAAATCCGGGCATGAATCATTCCCATCCAGACCTAATCTGGATTGCGTCATGGCCTAAAGGCATGGGCCAGCGAGGCATTTGTGCGCGCATATTATACAGCAGAAGGACTCAGAACAGATGCCAAAAAATCCTTTCATGCCTCGTTCGTTGCCGATAACATCAGCTACTCTGACAACAGAGAGCACAGTTGTTATGAGTGGGAAGCTTTCTCTCTTCAGCGAGCGATCATTTCCACACCCAGCACATCTAAAAACAAATCCCGGCATTCGAAATCACGTGCGTAACAATCATGTGCATAAATAATTGAGAGTAATTGAAGTCAAATGACAAAATTGAATAAGCAACACCAAAAATGATACAGGTACAGCATCTGCTATTAATCACTTGTAACTACAAATCCTGTAGTGTCCTGCAACAAATTAGAAACGTTTTACGAGCCTGTTTTTGGTGATGTCAGCTTTTAAACATTCCCGGCATGCAGTCCCCTACAATACGACAGGAAAAGCCCCAGATTGAAATCCAGACTATTTGATTATAATGCAGACAGCAAGAGGGACACATGGTTGATCATCTGTCCCAGCCACAGCAACTGCTGGACTACGAATGACTGCTGGTAAATTAAAATGAGAACAAAACAGCTGTGACACTGCAGTAACAGTTACAGTAACAAATTAAATTGCTTGAATAGCTTTGTACAGGGAGAAACAACGTTCACTTATTACAGCAGTTCTGCAAAACAGCAAAGACTTTGACAAACACTTCCTGTTGTGTGCAATAAAATAAAAAGTAAAAATAGCAAACATGCAGGTAGGATTTACTAAAAGCCTGTTATATAAGTCTGCTTAGTTTAAGCTTTTTCTGTCCATAAGGTAACAACTGAAGTTCAAATGAACTCTAGTCTTAGGCCAAAAAAACAGCATTAACAGATGAACTGGTTGATGCCAAAAGGTTAGGCTAATCAACGATTCATTTTATTCATGTATTCCAGAATAATATTAATCGAATTAGGCATCTCCTAATTAGTTCGGGCTGTGCTGCTGTTTCCCCTGCTGCTTTCTTACAATATACAGCTGCACATGTGATTTGGTCTCGCCAAAAGCCTCTGAAATCCACCAGGGTGAATGGACCCAGCTTGGATTAGATTTGTGTCACGTTAGCACCTTATGTAACAGTAGTCAGGAGTAGTTTAAATGGTAGCTTAACTGGTTTTCAATTTGTCTGAAACTTAAAAGAAAGCATGCCAAGAAAGCACAAGGGTGCAAAAAATATACATATAAACTTTAGCCCAGTGAAAACAGACACGGGACAAAAAAAAACACATTAAAACATAAAAAAAGAAAGAAAAGTGTGTTTGTGTATTTGAGAGTGAGTGAATGAGGCTTGTAGTAAGAAAGAGTAGGAAAGCATTAAGTAGCAGTCCATTCACAATATATTTTAGTCAGGCCATGATGCATGAGAGCTGTAGTTTGACTGCATTTGTGATCACAGACTTTGACCTGTTCCCAGTATGTCAAAGTCATACTGCCATTTCTATAAAGATCAGACTTAGCAATTTATTTATTGCAATTTATTACTATTAGGAACCACACACACACACACACACACACCTTTGTATCACGGTGGAGTGATTTCTCAAATGTACCACAGCTGTGTCAAATATATGATGAATGCGTCAGTTTGAGTCTTCCAGTCACACACAGCTAGCTCTGCTTTTTACTGCATAGAGAACAATGGTGGAGCCACAGTCAAGAATCTTTCCAGGAAACCAGTAGGCCTGGGGCAAGGCCACATTAGTCAGCAGGACTATAAAATATAGCAAAAGAAATCTATCCATCCATCTTCTTCTGCTTTTCCAATTCAGGGTCGATGGGAGGCTGGAGCCTATCCCAGCTGCAGTAGGGTGAGAGGCAGACTGGTGTCCAGCCTTACACAGGGCTGACACAGAGAGACAACCGCTTTCACTTTTCTAGTTGTTTCTGTGGTTCAAAGATGATGTAACATTAAACATTGTTGGTCTCACAAAGTGTTTTTTGACTAGCAGAAGCACTTCTGAATCAATCTCACAGGACCTCTAGCTCCCTCTAGGCCAACCTGCTGGATTTCCCGAGGTGTACAGTAGCTGGTGTCATGTGTTGACACATGATATTCACCACCTCAAGTAAACTTAACGGAGAGTTGTGGTCTGCTTTGGCACACCGAAACAGGAGGAGCTCAGCTAACCTATCAGCTGGCAAACTTACCTGTCTGTCTCACTACTCTTACATAATGAATTAAAAACAGGCACAATGCTTTTAACAGGCCAGTCCACTACTGCACTACACTGTTTCCAACACTGTCTGTTTTGCTACTTTTTAAACCTTTTTGAGGAAAAATTATTGCAAAAAGTATTAATGCGTCAATTTTTGTAGAAGTACGTGTTATATTGGGAGTATTGAATGTGGCAGCCTCAGCAACAATGTACTGCTGTTTTGTTTTAAGGACACATTACTGCTAATAATTTCTCCAATTCTGCTCTTTAAGTCCAACAACTTTCTATCTAATAGCCAAAAGCTCAGGCAAAACAAAAATCTTCTGGTCCTTTTCATCCATTCAAGGTAAATATTTATTTTTATGCCTTTAATAATGTTAGTTTTACCACTGAATCTAGATGCTAAGGGTTACTGTTTAGGGTTACAGCTCATAAACTGAAACTTATAGGTCCATCAGCCTATCATATAAAAATGAATTTAATAAATGTTCAGACAAGGTTTTTTGGTTGTTTTTTTTTTTAATTAATTGAAATCTTATTGGATGACTTTCAAATAATAATTTGAGTTCTTCTTGTGAAGCACATACTGATGTTTATCTTGAAAGTTACTTCACACATTCATTTTGACTTATTTTACTTTATTTTTTATCTGTATTGCGGCATTTAAGCTTCACCCATGACTTATTATCTTATGACCATGTTTATACTAAGAGCAGCTTTGCCTCTGTTAACTTTAGAGCCTGCCTGAGCAGGATCTAAAGTTCACTGTTATGAATGTGATGCCACTGTTATTGTTGGAGTCTGTGGTAGCATGAAAACTCACTCGCTCCCATGCAGAGAGTAATTCTGGTCACTGTTCAGTCATGTGTATTCTTTTTTTCCTCTTAGCAGCGTTGTCTAAATTCATGTACTGTACATGAATGTGTTTAATAATAAATAAATGCTGAGGTGAAATCGCTTTCTGAAGGACCTTACCCACATTTCAAACAGCAGAGTAAGGGATTTCTGAGTACCAGCATCTCAGGAAACTCTGCATCAAGTAGGGTATGAAGTTTCCTACAAACCTGCTCTTCATCAGATAATGAAACACAGAGCGGCGCCATGTTGAATAAACTGTGATAGGTCATATGACCACAACCAGTGATGATAATATTCAAACAGAACCACGTATTACATTGGAAAAATAGTTAATAAATGAGTCATCTGCGAGTAATACATATTGTCTTTGCATGAGTTATGAGGCTAACTAGAAAAACATAAAGGAAACCTATAAGAACGTGAAGAATTACATCTCGACAAATCCAGAAAAGATATATATATATAATGCCTGAGACAATATCTAACAGTATAATCTTTGATACACCTGAATAGACATGTTTTAAACCTATTCAACCAATTAATGTGATTTATGATGGCGCTGACCATCTTTATCAGGCCTTTTCATTGCGTGATGAAGAGAGGGCACTCTTAAAATGTCCAACACCAGCACGTGCATTAAATTCAAAAGATTAGAGTTCTGCAGTGTGTGAGCAGTTTATTCTTTTCTATGTTAGTTTTGTTTTTTTGGTCCTTTTTTCATTTTTTTTGGTTTTGTTTTAGAGTTGTTTTTTCCAAAACTCCATCCACTATTTGAACGCACACACACTGACCACTGGCTTTGAGTGGTATCAGACTAAGTTAAACAAACAGGACTTGCACACACACATGGCTTTATATTCCCAGGAGAGAAAGGGGGCGCTCCCTGGGAAAGCACTGATAAGCTTAAGCATAAGCACACACACAAACATATACACACACAATCACATCAGTAATGCTATAGGGACTACTATGGACAAAAGTCATAAAGTCAAAAGTCATTTATTGGAGATAAATGATCTGACTTTCAGGAGTGGGACCACACCTCCAAACACGCCCCTTCTGGGTCTTATCTAATCTACAGGGTGGGCCATTTATATGGATACACCGTAATAACATGGGAATGGTTGGTGATATTAAAGTCCTGTTTGTGGCACATTAGTATATGTGAGGGGGCAAACTCCTCAAATGGGTGGTGACCATGGTGGCCATTTAGAAGTCGGCCATCTTGGATACAACTTTTATTTTTTCAATAGGAAGAGGGCCATGTGACACATCAAACTTATTGGTAATGTCACAAGAAAAACAATGGTGTGCTTGGTTTCAACGTAACTTTATTCTTTCATGAGTTATTTACAAGTTTCTGACCACTTATAAAATGTGTTCAATGTGCTGCCCATTGTGTTGGATTGTCAATGCAACCCTCTTCTCCTACTCTTCACACACTGATAGCAGCACCGCAGGAGAAATGCCAGCACAGGCATCCAGTATCCGTAGTTTCAGGTGCTGCACATCTCGTATCTTCACACCATAGACAATTGCCTTCAGATGACCCCAAAGATAAAAGTCTAGGGGGGTCAGATCGGGAGACCTTGGGGGCCATTCAACTGGCCCACGATGACCAATCCACTTTCCAGGAAACTGTTAATCTAGGAATGCTCGGACCTGGCACCAACCATTCCCATTTTATTACAGTGTATCCATATAAATATGTATCCATATAAATGGCCCACCCTGTATATATGACCCCCAGTTCTACAAGCTCTTCGTTCTCGTTTTCATGCCCCACCCTTGCTCCCCTTTTTCCAATTCTTTCACTTCTTGACTTCTCGCTAGCACACGGGGATCTGCCAGGCCCGGGAGCCGCCGTCAGTCCACATCGAGGCTTTCCCCAAACCGCAGCTCAATTCTCGATTAAGCCATTTGCCTTTAAAACACTGGCAATCCTAAAATAAGGATGTGGGCCCAGCTAGTAAATTAAATTTTAAACTTTTTTTGACCATTTCAGGATTCTCATTCCCAGACAACGGTGCATCACTACACTCCCAGTGGTGAGTGTTTCAATTCACTGCAATCTCCTTAACAAAAGTAAAATGAATAAATAAAACCAATGCTAATCACACCTTCATTGTACAAAACACCTCGATCTGTATTTCATAACATGCTGGGTTAACGAGAGATTAGTCAGGAAGCTATGCACGAAGCAGTGAGCTTAACCTTATTTTCAGCTTCGTGTAGCATCAATCGCACATTCAGGCCAAGATATCACAGACTGAACCTAAACATATTGGCATATTGCTTCATCGTAACACTTTTATTTATTCCCTCCTTTAATGATGACCAAATTCTATAAGTACTAGTTTGGGAAATGAGTTACAGCAAGAAAGATAAAACCTTTATAAGTAAACGTGTTGTGGAAGACTTGGCAGAATTTGAAGGGGATCGGTCACAAGGTATAATCAGGTGACATGTCAGTTTGAAAGTGCTTTTGATTCTGATTAGCTTTATAGTCAAGAGTTGACAGCTTCCTCTAAGTCCTCATTAATTTAAATGAGACTGTCTTTTAGGAGTTTTCTGCCTCAGGAGCTCAAAGCAAGCAGACCTTTCTGAAGTGATAATTAGTGGGATGAGGTGGTCTTGATGTGTAGTGGCAGACAAATTGCTCTCTCATTACTAGTCAGCAAGCCAAACCAGTACTTTCTCCTTCAAAGCGACCCTGAATGGACTTTTTTTTTTCTCCAAAGGAAGAATAAGGGCGCCTAGTAATCTTTTTCTTTGTTTTAGAATATTTTAACTCCTTTATCTGAGTCGTTTCAGCTCTGCAAACATGTTGAGCTGAGCCAGTCATATGTCCCTGAGGAAACACATGACTGCTAGTGCTGTAAAAATAGTAATGCTTCTTGATGTGGAAAGAAGTGGATATAATGAATGTTGTGCCACTTCAGCAATATTTTGTAATGTTACTTTTCTTACTGTTTTTTTATTTTGTTACACAATTTCAAGAGAAAATAGAAATAAAATATCTGAAAACTCATTTGTTTTCATCTCTTCATATACTTTTTTTGCATTGCAGTGCTTTATACCACTGTTTGTCAGAGTCGTCACCACGTTGTTTCCAGATCCTGGGTTCTCTCTCACGTCCATCGAGTCCTCATTGTCAAGAATTAATCCTGATTTCTACACACAGAAGTCAGATGACATTTCCCAAAGCAAAAGAAGAAGAAAAAATGATATTCAGATAAAAATTATAACTCAACTTTTCAAACGTGACTTCCATTTGGTAAATTTATATCTATTTATACACATTTTTGCATTGCATGTGCTTTATAGCAGAACTGGCTGCTGAAAGCACTAAAAATGTGTTTCCTGGCTAAGTTTCATTTACTGATGGCACACCCATGTCTACATCAATAAAACAAATAAGTCCTCTTCCTCTTATGAGAAAGCTTCACAGGGCAAAATGTGCTGTTAGTTTAGGCTGCTGTGAGCACATGAGGAGCAGCTGATTTGGTTTTTTTAAGGATCTCAGTTGGTGTGTGGTAATAATGAGACACTTAATTAAAGATGGGTGTATTCATTTTCCTGAGACCAGTTTATTTATCTTGTTGTTGTTGCCCTGTACCCTTCCCACACGAACTAACCACTTGATTAGTCATCTTTCTCCATAGTTGCTCCATTTTAGACATCAGTGCAAGTATACACTCACCAAACACTTTATTAGGTACACTTTGATAGTACTAGGCTGGAGTTTGCCTTCAGAGCTATTTCTTTGTGGCATAGATTCAAAAAGTTGCTGGAAGCATTTTAAACTGATTTTTGGTCTATGATATGACGCAGCTGTCATACTGTTGCTGCAGATTGGCTGATGTGATCTCCTGTTCCACCGCATCCTAAAGGCTCTATATTGGATTAAACTCCGGTAACAGTGGAGGACATCTGAGCAAAGTGAACTCATTGTCGTGTTCAAGAAACCAGTTTGAGTATATCATCTCATCTGTCCTCTTCTTTATGAGAATAATCTTCGTGTGTCTCATTTGACTGCTCTGGTTTATTATCAGCTGACTTAACTTTACCTTTTTTTAATGTTACACCTCACTACTGGCTTAAAATGAAGTTAAAATTGAAATCATGTCTTGCCTGTCTGTGTAGCTTTGTTCTCAGTCTGTGTAAAGCAGAAAAGAGAAACAATAGAAAGAGCCCCAATGATTAAAATGTATGGCAGAATAAAAGAAGAGAAAAAGGCTGGAAGACAAAGACAAACTGTGTGTCTGTTGATTGCAAGTAATAAATAGAGGTTTAGAGAAAACTAAGGAGGTAAATTGGTAAAAGGATAAGCTTTTGGTTTTAGATTTTCAGTGTTTCCTACTCACCTCTCTAGTGCCAAAATCAAAAGATTAAGCATATTATTACTTCACAAGTGCACACAACCCAAACAAAAGGAGGCTTTATTTCAGTTAGGGCTGTATGGCCCTGCACAAAGTCAAGTCGCAGAGCCACGTCTGTCTGCACTTAACCTTTGCCCCTTCTTGTCATATTTTCATCCTTTTATTCTATTAACCATTTGTGAACCTTGGTTGACAGTGTTGAGTTAAGACCTAAATGACAGCGACCATGATCTTTACCTGCTAAGACGTGGACAAGGAAACAAATGTTCTGCTATTTTATAGATGTAGATTATGCAGATATAAATGTAAAATGCCTTTGAGTAACAAACATATGCATATTTGCTTTTGCATTAGGAGATATATATTTAATGATAACATAATAAACTACCACAACACCAGGTTCATCAGACTACCTGAATTTGCTCTAAATCTTAAAAAAAAGAAAAGAAAAGAAATATATATATATTAGGGGTGCAACAATACTCATATCGATATTGAACCATTCGATACAGTGCTTTCGGTTCGGTATGCATATGTATCGAACAATACAAAATTGTAATTTATTTTATCAACTTTCCTTCTGACGGTGCTGTCTGTGTTGAGCGCTCAGTGGATCTGCGCTCGACAGTGCAGCCTAGGCGGAGTAGTCGAACGCAGATTCACTGAGCGCAGGGCAAGCTAGCAGACAGAAGTTAAGCTCCTTGCAACATGGCAAATTGAACCTCCCCCACCCTCATTCAGATCTGGCGTTTGGAACTATTTTGGTCTTCATGTGAAGTATGACCCTGAAGGTAAGCGCGTCATGGACAAAAGTAAAACAGTATGTTGGATGTGCCAGCAATGCTCAATTACATTGGTGGGAACTAGTGTGTTAGCGCAGTTAGCTCGTTAAGTGTTGGCCGTCCAGCCCCACTCACGGCGATCTGCGGTAGCTCGTTAACGGAGATTTGCCGTGTTGTGGCGTTAACGTCATTTCAGATTAACGCTGACAGCACTAGTGGGAACACAACGAATATGACTGCACATTTACGCCGACATCATCGTAGTGCAAAGACAAGTGGAAGCAGACAAAAACAACAAGCACGCATGCTACAAACTTTACCCGAGTCATTTAGACAGCTGTTAGCACATGATTCTCCTTATGGGGACCTGATATGTTTAATATGCTGCTGAGAATATAGCCCAGAAGAAGCGTATAGTATAGCTTTTATTTTGGAAAGAGCCATTTCTCTGTAATAAACTCTCTTTTCCAAAGATGAGTCATTTCTCCATCAGATAGATTTATTTTTTTTATTACTTTGTTGTTTCAAAAGTAAAATAGTATGTTGGATGTGCCATGCAATGCTCAATTACATTGGTGGGAACTAGTGCATTAGCGCAGTTAGCTCGTTAACATGTTGACGCCGTCCAGCCCTATATATATAACTTTTTTTTTTCCCTTCCACCCCCCATACAAATAAAAGCATGTGAGTTGATGTGTGATGCCTTACAGGAACAGAAAAACTTGTTTTAATAGAGAAACACAGACAGCTTTGTCTCTCATTCTCACTTTCTTTATCTTTTCCCTCCAGGACTGGTGTCTCGCTATATATGAGAATGTTTTCACAGCACAAACCATATGTCAGTTTCGCAACATTTTAGCTTCTATTTCAGGCTTTAAGCCAGCTTTATCCCTCGTGAGATCACAACAGCTAAAAAAGTACAAATGTGAAGGAGCACTGGGCCAGTTCAGCGTGAATAAGATAAAAAGCAGCAATAATCAGTGTCATGTGACATGCTTATCTTTAAATCTGGTGTTATGAAGGTAGATTCCTAACCAGTGTAAGGAGAACTGCACCAAAATAAATGCATCCTTGCATGTCAAAATAGCAACAACTGAAATTCTCCTTTGCTGTCTTTTGTGAAACTAGCTACCGGCTTAGTTTACGACAGCATTCAAGATCCCAGGTTAGTGAAATGATGGTGTTATGTAGTGAAGCGTTTATCTTTCGTTATAAACAGAGCATGCTGGGAGGTCACTTCAGGACTCTAACACTAAAATCCCCCAAGTGACATAATAGCCCACACTGACTCAGACACAACTGTTTAGGGTTGAGGCACTGGAAAAACATCAGTCAAGATATTTTAATCAAACTGAATTTCCAAGAAGGGCATCTGGTCGTTTCACGCCAACTCACCTAGTGCATGTCATGGGGAAAGAATTACGTGAGGACTTTATTCAGTTAATAAGACCAAGCACAATCATACATCTCTACTTCAAATACTTTTTTGGACATTTTTTAATACTTTGGAGATCATTTATAAGACCTTCCAGTTCTGTGATTATATATGTCTTCCTGCACTATAGGCTGTTTGTTCTCATTTGGTGACCACTGAGCCCCTCATCCATCTTCAACAATCCCAGCACTCTTCACCTTCAGACCCTCTGTTTGTCACTGAGTCGCCACCACGTCGTTTCCAGACTCTGGGTCCTCTCTCACATCCATCTAGTTCTCTTATTGTCTAGGATTTCTCCTGATCTCTACTAGAGATGGCACGATACCACTTTTTTATGTCCGATACCAATACCGATATCATAAATTTGGATATCTGCCGATACCGATATGAATCCGATATAGTGTGTTTTTTTAATCAATAAAACGTTTTTTAATATCTTGCTGCATTTTGTATAAGTTTATACTGAAATTTAAATAAATAACAACACTAAATCTATTCTGTTATACCTGTATGTAAAAAATACAACAAAATATTTCATAGTTCAGCAACACTGATCAATCTAATAAACTTAAACCTACTCTATCCTCCCTGTTCTGGTATTTTAAAGAGTACTTAGCAGAAATATTAAGCAACCTAACTAATAGGGTTGCAAACTCCCAGCAAAAAAAAATAGGGAACCACCCTCCACCTCATGATGCTTAATCGATGTAATCAAATTTAATTTGATGCAGGGGGAAAATGCACAGAAATAAATTATTTTTCAAGAATAATTAAATAGATTCAACATCTTTCTTCAACAGATTTGCAGACTGCACAGATGGTTCCCAAAGGAAAAAGTAGTATAGCTTACTAGGGTATATTAGAATTAACAGTTACTATATACAGTAATGGACTTATATATATATTTTACATCAGATTAAAACTTTGGGTGTAAGAGTCAGATAATTATTTATTAAAAGCTCGACATTTTAAATGAGAATAAGAAAGAAAAGTATGTCTTTGTGCCCCCTTTTCCCTGTTCATGCCCTATCGCCCCCCCCCCCCCCCCCCCCCCCCCCCCCCTTGCTAAACTTTGCTAGATCCGCCCCTGCACAGTTACCAGCCGTCAGCTGCATAGAAAAAGATCCTGGTGTAGAAAGTAATATTAAATAAATTCTAACAACAGCTTATCAAGCTTAAACGTGCTGCTGTTGTTCAGCCGCTGGTTTCCTCTTTCTGGTGCAAAGTGGGCCAAAAACTAAGAAGAGAGACGGACTCACGATAGAAATGCCGATCAGCTGATCATTGATCAGTTTCACGATTGAAGTGGGAGCAGGAGAGAGAGAGAGAGGCAGTCGCTCCATATATCGGTTGTTAAGCTTAACGCTGGAATGCTTTACAAACATTCAGAGATGAACTTACACACTTGCTTTACTTCTCTCTGAGATAACTGCTGGTTTGGTAGCACACAGCTGCTCTATCACGTGACCACACTGCTGCAACGTGCTACGGTTAGGAGCCGAGTTACGCCGTGTAGCAAGTTTTGTGAGGTGCTTTTTTGATATTTAATGGATCGGATTACATTTTTTATTTCTCACCGATATCCGATCCAGGAATTTGGGTCAGTATCGGACCGATACGTAATATCGGATCGGTCCATCTCTAATCTCTACACACAGAAGTCAGACGCAATTTTCTCCGAGCAAAAAAGAAAAATCTGAATTCAGATAAAACTATTACTCAACAAACATGATTTTCGTAATAGTTGTTCCTCTCCAGATTCCTCGAAACCAAAGTGATTTGAAACAACTCGGGCTGAACTATGTCTGCCAAAGCCTGTCGGCGAAAGAGCTCAAACACTGTATAATAATGGTTTTCTCTTGATTATCTTGTTTTCATAATCAGAGGAAACCATAATTGCAACTGGGCTTAAATTTAATTACAGTTATGGTTTCCTACTATAATAACAATCTCAAGATTATTGAGATTGAGATTATTTTAATAAATTAATTTTATTTATTGTTACTAAAAATCTTCTCTGATAAGATTACTATGCAGGGGAACATGGTGATCTTTTCTTATCTATCTCTAACAGTTTGCATAAACAAAACTTCTAATTCCCTTCTAAGCAGCTTGAAAGCCTCTGATGAAAACCACTGCACATCCTCAGATAACCTCTGTGCACCAAAACAACATTTTCTCATTTCTGTGAACTTTGAATTCGAGCACAACTAACTTTTCGCTCAGTAGGAAGAATAATCGGTCAAGGGCTTTAAAAATTGAGACATAATATCAGCCTGCTAAAGTCATAGGAAAAAAGCCACAAGCATGGATGACATCATTGCTGGTTGTTTGTAAGTCAGCTGAGAGAAACAACAACTAAAAAAAAAAGCACATTTCTCCAACAACATCAGAGCATTTTGAGCTTCATTCGGATGTATCAAGAATCAAGGGATAGTAGTTAGTTCATGGCCAAATGATCCGTCAGATCCGACATTAAATTAAACACCAAAGAAAATCTGCTGGTTCGACAAAGACGACGCGATCTTACGATGTTACGATGAGCTCTGGGAAAATGGTGATAACAATCTTTCTCTTTTAATTAAAAAATAAAACGATAAGTGACCCTGACCTCCCTACATGTACTCCCATTTAATAGTGCAAAGTCAGCCCATTCACTACGAGGCACGTGATGATTTGAAAGCAGCATGTCGTGCTCTAAATTGAGGCGTTAATTCTTGGCAATCAACTGTCCCTCGAGGCTTCTTGTATCTGCTCTGACACAGGCTCACAGCTGCCTCTTTTTTGGGAAGGGACGAAGACTTCTTTCTTTCTTTTTTTTTCTGATGTTGCAGATTCTAATGAAGCCCACTAATCTGTGAATTCATAACAGTCCGAACACATTAGACACGCTCCGGTTTCAATCACCGCACCGCTGAGACAGACGGCCTCTCAGCGCGAGTAATCTTTATCCTCGCCAGAAATGACAGTCGACTCTCTGAATCTTCATCGTGGCTCTTTTCTTTCTCTGTTAGAAAGAGCATCTGGCTCCACGCTCAGACAATTATGCATCCGATTAAAGCAACGATCCAAAACACATTGGGGGGGAGATTTCCACTTCTCTACGCAATGTTTTCAGTGATCTTAAAGCCGCCTTGTCACAGATACTGAAGATGTATTATCAACATTACCCTGCTGTAATGCAAAGCACTCAAGTCAGTAGTCTCCACAAATACCATGCAGAACATAAGCTGAATCTTTACAAGAGGAAGTGACATCACTGATCAATAAAAGGCAGGTCTCTCACCATGCTGACTGTGCTGAATGAAGGTCGATAGGCTTCCTATAGCAAAATATGTAAGCGAATATGGCTCCAAATGTTTTTAATTCATGTGCACTCAGATTTTAGATGTAAGACAACAGACACGGTTCTTCTAATGTGCTGCTGAGATGTTTCCTCTTTCGGGTTGTTTTCTGCTCTTCTTGAGCTTTGCAGTTGTGCAAAGATTTGGCAAAAGAAATCAACACATCTAAAACAAGATTAGATCGGCAGGTGAGAATAATTTCCTCTTTTTCCGCCTCACATGATAACCCGTACAAAGTGTTCCGCACAGAACTGTAAACATGGCAAAGAGGAAAGATGATGCTATCAGATGTGTCAGGGCTCTCCAGCAAGTAGTGGCAAAATGTATGACTAAGAATGAGCACCTACTATGAATGTGGGACTTCTTTAAAAAGCACAGATAATGAGGCTGTATCCTGTATAACATGAATGTAATGTGGAAGAGGATTCAGAAGTCTTTGATGAGCAGGTCAAATAAATTAAAAGTGACTAAAAGGGGAAAAAAATAGGTCAAATGCATTTGTAAACATGGAAATTTGACCTCTTTACTTGACCCAAAGCAAATCAGGTGAAAACTACAGAGCAGATACAGGATTAAATACAGCTTAATTTGTGCACCAGATAAGTTAGCAGCCCTTGTCCTTGTGTGGCTATGCTTTGTTAGACTCCATATTTGAATCTATAGTGGTTGATGTTATGAGAATCTTCCTAAGCCAGAGTGAAAAGGTTACAACTTATCTGACAGACACTGTCTTGTAATACAGTGTCAGTAAAACAATGATTAATAAAAGAGTTTAAAATAATTTTGACAGGGACATAGTTTGTACAGGGGGGGTGATTTTGTACAGTTTTTGAGAAAAACCATTTATATGAAATGGTTTGCTGTTGGATGGAAATAGGCAGCCCATTTAGTAGCCACTTTCCAGCGTGAATGGGTCAATTGTAATGCATATTAGCATGTGTCAGTGGAGGGGGCTGCGTACCATGCTTGCAAAAACAAAGACCGGCACAAAGACGCCTGCCCTCACGGACAGGATGTTCTCTGCAGCTCCATATCTCTCTGCAGTGCCACATGAGAATGAGAACGCACACAGATCCATGCATGTGCCCGGCTGTACTGAAGGTTGATATGTCTCTGCAGTCAACTCAGTATTTTTTGACACATGAGTAGTGCGAGCAGAGGTGGATATGTGAAAGCTACAGATTAATTTATCAAGATTTGAAAATGGGTGTGACGTGTTTTTTATTGTGTTGTTTTAAGGGTCCTTTTTGCCTTTAGAGTAAGCAGAGTCACCAGAATAGAAAAGGCTCAAAACTTTCCCACAGGAATAATAAAACATTTATTATTCCTATAACTTATTTTCATTAGTTTACTGCACCTAACTGGTACATTTGAATGTTTCACTCCATGTTATTATTAGCTGCATTTCATTTATACATACGTGTAATTAGCTTCAATTAGGCTGTTTGTTTAATTCCAAAAATTTATACCAGCCATAAACTTTTATCTTTTATCGTCATGGCAAAATGTAATGTTGGCACCTTAAAGGGTTTTTTGTTTGTTTGTTTGTTTTGTTTTGTTTTTACCGTCAACGTTCTCCCTGTCGCTGATGTGCTGCAGGTTGCACCCCGTCTCCTCCCTACTCATATCCGACTCCTGGTGGTACGACTCCAGCCTCGAGTGGGCATTTCTGCGGAGCTTGGGGCTCCCAGACACGCAGCAAGAGGTCGTGCTCCCCATCTTTACCCGTTCACTGCGCGTACAGGCAGGAGCTGTGCATATAATCTATCCTTTCCGTTTGAAACGGAAGCTGAAACGACCCCACCGAGCCGGTGAGCGTAGATCACGAGAGCGCACTTGAAGCATCCATCGTAGCGCCCACAGATGCTGTCAGTCTTTGGTGTCCACGGTGAGGCTGTCACGGGAGATAAAGATGACACTTCTCTAGAAGCCAGAGTAAATAACGGGCCGACCTACCACCGCTACCACAGGAATCGTACAACCCGGAGTATCCCGTGCAGCACCGCTGATGATGTGAGCGACGACGGGCGCACGGTGATGTGTGGATCGGTGTTGAGGCTGGCTGTCAGCGCGATACAGCGACGGGGAGGGTGTAAATCCCGAGAAAAGGTTCCGGTTCAAGTGGGTGGATACAAATGAGACAGCAAAGAGAGAGGCTAAGGGGCGAGAGAGCTGATTTAATGATTTATTATTGTTAATTAATGATGGTATTTAATCCCTAATGTCGAAAGGTCCATTAATCTGTCTGTCTATTAATCCACCATTAAATAGACGGATCCATCTTTAAGAAGCAAATAGAAATGTGCAGGTTTTTACAGAAATGCTGTGCAAATGAGGTGTTACACGATGGTTTGTGCGTATGTGTTAATTTTAAAGAGAAATTGTCTTATTGTGACAAAATAATGCTAAATCTTTATATTATTGTAGACCAGGTTAAATGAGGCCAAGTTCAATGATCAGATGAAAACAAGCATTTTATAATCATTACACTCAGAAACTGTTTTGTCGTTAAAACCTTTGAAGTTCGTGTTTCTCCCAGCTCTGTGAAGCATCGGGCTATTTTGAATAAGCACAAGCGAACAATTAAAACAATTACATTTTTAAAAAATCGTGTGTGGGTGGCTGGGAGTGAGGAGCGTGGGTGGTAGTGTTGAAATAGGGTCATCTGCTGGCCAACTCCTGGCAATGCAGGACTATATGATACAAAAAAAACTTAAGATGGTCAACAGTCAAAGCACAATAAGACATACTCATGACCAGAGATGCGCAGTATCTGTAATCTGATTACTTTTTTCAATAACGAGTAAAGTAAGGGATTACTATTGCAAAAACTGTAATTAGATTACCGTTACTTTTCCGTAGGAACGCTGCGTTACTGCGTTACTAAAACCGTGATTTTTTTGCGAGAATGTCTCATGACAGTGACATAAGGGAGTGCGATGTTCGTGACAACAGCTGTGTGCAGATCAACAATGGATAATATATCGAGAGAGTATGAGCGTGCAGCGTTTAAAGCGTGGAAGTACTGTCCTTACTTTGAGTTTGATTCCATAAAAAGTGACAAAAACATTAGTGTCTCTTGTGCGTGGGAAGAAAACTTCTTTTTACAGAGAAAAAAAACCCTAAACAACCACCGAGTGCACAACGCCATAATGGAAAACTCACAGAGAAACTCGCGGATTCTTCAACTGAAGCTGGGGCACACCTGCACCAGGGCAAACCTCAGCCTACCCCACTCCTGCTTTACAGGTGAAAATAGAGCAACAAGACCGCTAGTCTTTGATTTTATTTATTTTCTGCTGTGTTTTACTTGCATCTATTTGAAAGAGTGAGTGTAAACACAAAACATATTTTATTTTATGTGCTGGAATGTGCAGAAAATAGGTTTAAATGTTAAACTAATTTCTTCAAGTCAGAGAATGGTGCATATATAAATTAATTTTTGCTTGATGCATAAAGTTAAAAGATTAAAACTGATAAAGCAAGTTTAAAAAAAGAGACGTTTCCATTTGATTACATTTTGTATGATGGATTATGCAGAAAAAGTAGAATTGGGCGGAAAGATCTATCGCTTTATCACCTATTCAGGTTGTAAATCGTGTTTTTAAAAAGTAACTAAGTAATTAATTACTTTTGAAAATAAGTAATCAGTAAAGTAACGGGATTACTTTGGGGGGGAAGTAATCAGTAATTAGTTACTGATTACTTTTTTCAAGTAACTTGACCAACACTGCTCATGACTGAAATGATTTTATTCACAGGTTAAATCTTTTATTATTAAAAACAGATGATTTGAAATGGTAAACCACGCTGTCAATCATTGTGCGTGTGTGATGTGAACCACATTTATGCACGTTTATGATGCATGTATACAAGAATCTAGGACAACTTTTGAGTTTGTACAAAATTAACCAGTGTTTCCACCAGAGTGCAGATCAGGACCAAATTATCAACTTAAGTAGGTTATTATTTAGTCAGAAAAATCACGCTTGAAATACTTTATTACAGCAGCAGAATACAGTAGAGTTCTGCACCCAGACTCAGAGTCCAAATATGTTACATTATGAAGCGATTACGTCGTTCACGGCAGATGGCTGCTCCTCCCCGAGCCTGGTTCTCCTGGTGGTTTCTTCCTGTTAAAGGGGAGTTTTCCTTCCCAATGTCACAGAGTGCTTGTTCATAGGGGGTCATGTGACTGTTGAGATTTCTTTGACTGTACATTTCTAAAAACTTTCCTTGACAGTTAGTCCTTGGAGAACCAAATGGAGAAAGTACTTGTCATTCTCAAATAACACAACAATTCTTTACTGGGTTACATCTTGTCAGTGATTTTTCCGTGTTATACATTTCTGCAGGTGAAAATGTAGCATCATAGTGCTGACAAAATAAGCACCTACAACCAAGCAAGATATAAGAAATAACACGTCATCTGAACACAAAGGTTTAATTAGAAAAAAGTTTGACAGAGATAAAAAGTGAGAGATAATTTATATACTTTAAATAGCAACACTTGAGATAACAAGCATTATTCCTAGCTATCAGTTGGATGCATATCACAGAATGTCGCATCTTTCTCCAGGAATACTTCGATTTTGAAATCTCTGTGTTCTCCAGAAGCAGTGAACATTACAAATAGCTCCTGCTCTGACTCAGTTACACATGAAAAATGAGGTAATTATTTACAACACATTAAAAAAGGGAGATAGAGTTGAATCTGTGTATTACTTACATCTATGTACACCAGGCCAAACTAAGATACTCATAATTTAGCACCAAATCGATGATCAGAAACATTATTTCTTTAACTTATAAAAGGTGTAGTGTTTTTGGTGCTAACATTAAAACTGGGATAAGGAAGGGATCAATATTAGAAAATCTGTAGACAAGAATTTTTTTCAGGTGCTACTTGGACAATTACTCTGTATGAAAACTGTAGAAGAGTATCACATAGATTATTTGATCGCTGTCAGTAAAATAATTTTGTTATAAAAACTGAATCGAATGTGTTTTATAAGTTCTGGTAATTTTTTTAACACATGAGGGCCATCGACATTTTTCAGAGTAAAAAAGAAAAAAATATTATTAGTGGTAGTAATAGTAGTAGTAGTATAATTATGAGAGGGTAGTTGCAGTATCATGTACTGAACAGCAGAGGTCCGTCTTGACTTCTTCAGTGGAGGCGCTGTTCATGTTGTCATGGTAGTGGGCCCCAGTTTACTGGTAGGCAGCCAGTCTCTAGGTGGAAATTTCCACTCAAACCACACTTGACCAAAGGCCATGAAGATGTTTGAAAAGAGTGATAATGAAACATTAAATAGACTCCCACGCTTAAAAATTTCCATTTTGGTTTGTTTTTCTGTAAACAGCATAAAAGTAGGGGTCATAAACAGCTTGGCTTTAGAGTTTGGGTAAATTGTTCCACAAGTTTGACTTGGAATTTATATATTTGCTTTTTAACTAGGATGTTAATATGTGTGTTAGCTTTAAAAATATTTTTGCTGCTGCGTCGTTGGGGAGTTGCAGTCTTTTCATGCACAGCAGCGTTCAAGGTTTCCCTCGGAGGTATTTTTCTCCGATCTGCTGTGTGTGTGTGTGTGTGTGTGTGTGTGTGTGTGTGTGTGTGTGTGTGTGTGTGTTTGTGAGCGAGAGAGAGAATAAGAAAATGAATAACTATGGTTTTATAGTTTTTGGCAGTAAGTGTGTGTAACAGAGAGTGAAGCTGTATTTCAATAGTTGAATTGTCTGTCATTGTCATTGAAGTTGAATTCACAGTGCAGAGCACAGAATACGTGTGCATGCATAATTCATTTTGGTGAGTGTATGAGACTGCAACATATGGTATAAGGTGAAGAGATCAATCCAATTCAAATTAAAAATCACACAGAATTATCTGTGCTTTTATCACCATCAACCCCTTTGAGGTCACTGTTATATTGCTATGAGGTTGCTATGGAAACTGTCCTCATTTGCTTCCACTGTTAAGAGTAATTTCGTTCTAAAAATTTTTGTTGGCTCATGAAGCAGCTTTTCAGCTTTATTATTTGTCGGTAGTTTGTTTTTATCTTAAACACCACACTATAAATACGTGTATTTAAAAGAAAGGTATTATTTAAAACATTTTTTTCTGCCTTCTTAGAAGATTTTTTTTTTCTTTACATTCCATCTAATGTGCTTTGACGCAAATGAGGTTTATTACTTTCCAATGAGGAACTAACCTTTGGTTTGCTTGGGGAAGCAAAATAAAAGCTGAGGTTTGTTACTCTTCAGCCTGCACATTACATAATCTGTGACCTTTAGGGGCTGGAGGAAATTTTAAACAGGTACAAACACACTGTCCCTGCCAATAGTAGTTACAATAGGATATACACAAAGACAAAACTGCTACTCTTTTACAAGGAAAAGTACTACAAACCTTTAGGAATGTCTTGGTGATACAGTAGCAACATGCTTTATAACTTAGATGCTGAACTTAAGTGCAGCATCAGGATGGAGAAGGCACTGGTTGCTTGATTTGGTACATTATAGATACAAAGAAATCACTTTAACCAACAAAAAGATGAAACGACTAACATAAAATCTGCCCTGCAACATCACTGAAAATAGACTACAACACTGAGACTAATGAGCCAAGCTGATCTTTATCACTGTGACCTTAAACTGAGCTTAGTTCAGGCAGGTCAAGCTTCGCCCACGGTCCCAGTATATCAGCTCAGCCTAGCTAATGCCTCAGCCGATCCAGTTTTGTGCATCCTGCTCCCAAATCTCATACTTCACTCGTGTTAGCCTTCTTACAGTTGTTGCTACCTCTGCAAGCCATTGTGCAGCCCTCCTCCACCCCCGCTTCCTCTTTTCACATGTAGCAGCTTATTTAGCTGCATACATGTACATGTTTCGCATACATGTACATGTATGCAGTTACCTAACTGCATTGAATACTTTAGCCTTGAGGCTGAAATATGTGTATCCCGCGTTCATATTGTGAAACTGACCTTTGTTCTATGAGGGCTTTCACAATTTTGACATACAAAAGCAGCGAGTGAAAGCAAGTGAAGAAATGAATAGAGAAAGTGCACTATAACAGCTACAGTGTGTACAATATTCCACATATTACAGCTCTGTGTTGGCTCCTTATTTCTGAAGTAGTCATAAACATCCATAAGATTTCTACTTCAGCTAATACTATGGCTTTAGTCTAATTACTATTTGAGGTTTCAGCTATGCAGCTATTGGAGATCAGTATATACAAATATTCTCTGTTGTTGGCTGCAATAAGTCACATTTGGTGCTTTTAGGTCTTGCTCTTCAGTCTGATTAACTGAAGACCAAGTTTTTTTTAAAACCCATCAGATTGCTTGAAAATGTCCTAATACAGAAAACACTGGTGTTATTGTCTCTGACATTTTTTTGGAAATGGGAAGAATCCCTATTGGTTAAAATTACCCAACAATTCTTAAAATGATTCAAGCTACCACCCATTTTCTCCTCTCCTAAGCTAATAAAGTAATATGCTGCTTATATATGATTATTCAATTAATAATCATGCAATAATATAATATAGTTCCCTTCTTTTATTTAATTTATATAGTTAAGCCCATATGTTGTTGTGCAAAGACACAGTTTTGTAGCTTTACCTTTAAACACCATAATCAGTCATTTTAAAATATTAGGACTGTTTTGCAGCTGTTGGCTGCATCTACGTGGCGAGTGTAACCCAGTATACTTCATAAATTTTTTTTTTTTCATATTTATATCCTGTTCATAGCCTGTACATAGCTTGTACTCACTACAGCCTGTACATACTTATAGTTATAGAATATTCATAACATACTTCATACCGTGTAGCCATGTGTCAGTCAACTGTTTTTGAGCCTCTGATTGTCTGCACTTCAATTACATATAAGTTTTTTTGTGTACAGTGGCAAAACCACAAAAATTGTGGCTTTGTCCGACAATTTATGGACCTGTAAAGTGCGGATTTATCTTGCACAGCTTTAACTGCACTAACATAAGATGGCTTCAGTGTTGAGGGAGTTTCATCAGCAGTATGTGAGCTAAACATTATCACACAATCCATGTCACATTTGTATATTTTATTAGATAAACAAAAATATTTTTTTACAATTCAAATGAGGAAGTACGTCAACAACAGAACACCTGGTAGAAGACTGAGCCATTTAAAACAGCAAAAACTAAGTGCAGAAAATATTCAGCTCATCTGATATTAAAGAAATAGAGATATAGAAGGCCTGGATGTTTTCCTTTCATAGAATTTAAAAGAATGGGCGCACGTCTGAGATCACAAACAGTAGCAGACTGTTTGGGTGGCAACTATCAAGACTGATACTGCTATGACTGAGTTAGTCAGTGGGTAGATCCCTTACTGTTACTTAAAGAGCTTTGGCAGCCGCATTGTAACAGATGTCAGGGTCTGCTACTCAGAGGAATGCTCTTTTGTGCATTTGTCTACATTCTTCTTAGAAAATCAAATATTTTAATGAAGTATAATCAGGGAAACAATGCGAGCTACAACAGAAACAGAGAAAGCTTTTACATATATTACCAGAAACATGAACACAAAATGATACATTATTTGAGAAAGAATATTTTTACAAAAAAAAGACAAAAAAATTGGCATTACCCTTTAAACAGAGCATTTTAATATTACAATAAGCCATAAATACAGTTTTATTCCAAAATGGATATTCAAAAAGGTATTGAACAGCAGACCAAAACTGTTATTCTTGGGGCCATATTCAATGTAAAATGATTGTTTACAAATTTGATATTTCAATTTTTAAAACATACAACAACTATCTTCGTAGAATATATACGTTTTTATGTGAAATCAGAATCAGACGACTTTATTTATCCCCAAGGGGGATAAATTCAAGTAACTGCAATAGAATATAAACTCTAATATCTACACGTGTCCTTGGTTACTTTCTGTGCTTTGTCCAAAGTCCAACTGTGCTCTTTTGTTTCACTTCAAGTACTGTAACGTCACTACAGTAATGCAAAAATAAAGATTGTTTTGAACATTATTTGATTCTTTGAAACTATACTGTGATTCAGATAATGCCTCTCTCTATTAGTATGAAATAGATTTCGTGAATCTGTGCAAACGCAACCAAACGCAAATGGATTTTTATCTTGATTTCATTGACTTTACCAGTGTTTTCTTAAAAAAAAAAAAAAGGTCTTTTGTAACAAACTAACAATGACGAAAATCCACTTTACAAACAAAATGCTTGATAAATCTTCTTTCTTTCCTTTTTTTTTTTTTAACCGCATGAAGGAATGCAATGACCAAAAACAGAAGCATAAATAACACATAATCAGGTAAACACACTTTGAATTGCCTTGTCGCAGTGCTGATGGATCTGCGTAGCAGCTCGTCTGACCTCAGAGAAACATGCTGGTTGCGGGACCTGGCTGACCCCTCGAAGGATTTTTCGTAATTGCCATAAATGAGCGGCACATTTTCAGGAAACACCTGTATTTCCTCTTCCTGTTCCTCTTCTTCAGCCGGCTCTCATTGGTTAGCCTCGCTCGTGCGCAACAGCAACAGCAAACACAATGTGTACGACACTTGAGTCTTCACATGCAAAGAGCACAAGATAAGAACAAGAGCGAAACTGGCAAGCTCAAGCTATTTGACTTCCCTACGACACTTCTGAAATTTGGCGTAAATCAGGCCTGAGTGAGCAGAGAATAAAAGACGATGAAAGTAGTTTTTGTTCCAGAGTCTTTTCTTCTTTCTTTTTTTTCTTTTTGGTTTTTTTTGTTGTTTTATTTTGCTGTAGAAGTTTGTAAACTGTCTTCAGCCCATGACCACAAACAGCCACTGCTACTCAGCTTTGTGGCAGTAAATGTCCTTTAGTGTTTTTAGCTCTTCAATCAAGGTCTTGTTTTGGTTTTCCAACACAGCCACACGGTTTTCCAGACATTTGACATACTCTTTCTTTTTCCTGCGGCACTCACGAGCTGCTTCCCTGAGGAGGAAATGGAGGAAAAATTTGGATGAGTCTCCAGATGAAAATATAATATAAGAGTCAAGACAAGTCTGCACAATCCATAAACAAAACAATGTCTGAGGCTTTTGAGTTCGAGTTTCATGAGTTCACGAATCTGTTTACGTAGAGATTCGCTGCAGTGTTTAGTTTTCAAATTTTTAAAAAAATCTGCCGATCACCTACAAAAGCAGAAATCTTTAGCTTTGACCTTTTGTGAATAGTCACTTTGACACAAAGTGTGAACAGCAACCTCCAGACATGCACAATAACACTTCAGTCAAAGTTTCCAATATGCATGAATTAGGGGGTCCCCAACATTTATTCTCTTGCTTGCTTGCAATCATATTTCCATTACTGACGAGGAATGATCTTACACCTCAAATACAATCTCTTACTTCTACTTCAGCTCCTACCTGTTTTTCATCAGGCGGACCTCCCTCTTGCGGGTGATCTCCTCGGCGTGCTGTGATGAGGGGCTCTGCATGCTGCCTGGAGACGCAGCCATTACAATGCTCTGAGCCAGGCCCGAGTTTGGTGAACGAAGCTGGTAGGCGGGGATGTCTCCAGTAGCGGCTGTAGACGAATACAGACGAAAGAATAGGAGATCAAGATTCTGCAACCTTTTACTTTTTGTTGATCTTTGTTGTCTTTATATTTTCCTCATAAAAACTCTAAATCTGTACAAAAATCTTTACCTGCTTCATTTATCCTTATACCATCAGACTAACACAGAATACAAACTGTTGCATTTTTAAGAAAAATTCTTGAGGTGTGTCCTAACATTATGATGTACTTATTATTTTATTACATTAAAAGCAGGAATTAAGAGCTCTAATAAAAAGATGCTGGCTCAAACAAACAAATTTCAAAACTTTGCTGCTGAAATACAAAGTCAAGCAATTCCCACTTCTGAGGGATACTAAGCAACACAGCAAGTGCCATAAAGTCTATTTCTGTTCCTTTTATGCAGACATTAGTAAGATCTGCTTTTGTTTTTACTTAATTTGCCCTCATAAATTTTGAATTTATGCTCTAGGACCAGAGTTAAGTGCTTTTAACCATAGGAACTAAAGGTCAGAGGCCTGCTGTGTCCAAATACTCTAAAACAGCGGTCCCCAACCTTTTTTGCACCACGGACCGGTTTATGCCCGACATTATTTTCATGGACTGGCCTTTAAGGTGTCGCGGATAAATACAACAAAATAAAACTAGTACCGGTACCGAAAAAAAGATTTATTCATAACACACGTGAAAAGACCCAGGAAAACCGAGTAAACGATAAAAACGATAACAAAATAACGCTGAAAAATGATAAAAACCCTGAAAACCATACATTTCACACCTGAGCCTCAACTCTCGCGGCCCGGTACCAAACGACTCACGGACCGGTACCGGTCCGAGGCCCGGGGGTTGGGGACCGCTGCTCTAAAACACCTTCGGTCCTGCTATTGCTAATGTAATGCAATGTAACTTTATAGCCTGAAGCGGTGCAGAATAAACAACTTGTTATCAGACTGTCCAATCTAAATAAGTTGCTCACCGTTTGATTTTTGAATAGAGAGTCATTATTGCCTTTCTATTATACTAACATTTACTGAAACATATGATAAACTGCAAACAATATGACTGCGTTTATTCTCAGTAGAATAAACCCTAAGTTTAGTTTGTTTCCTCACAAGATCTGGTATCGCTCTAACGAGATAACAGCACTTGCATTTGGGAGGTGACGTTTTTGTAAACCACTGTGCGCTACTGATAACTGGTAGCCTCTCGAATTCTTAAAAGAACGTGATGCTAATTCTGGAAAAGGCTGAAAAAACAAAGCGATTCTGTGGATGTGGTTTATGAGCTGTTTGATTTGAGTCATCACTTTCATGACTCAACTGTGTGCTGCTCTGCCTGCTGCCTCGTAACATTTCACCCTCTCGTTTTCACTTTGTTCCTGAGAAGTTTCATTGCTCTGCCCTGACCTGCTGTTCACACACACACACACACACACACACACACACACACTCATTCAGAAAGAGACACAGCAGGTGCGAACACACAAACACGCACAGACACACAGAGCGTCTGTCTCTTTTTCTCTCATTGTGATAACAGAGTGACTCGGGCTGTGCTGACGTCAGTGCGTGCGTCTCACTTGCCCGTTTGCATTCTCTCTTCCCTGCCTGGCGTCTGTTCCAGGAAACTGGAGTGACGTCAAACCCCCAACTATCTTACCACCCCCTCCCCACCTCTCCCTTACTTATTACCCCCTCCCTGCCTGTCTGCCCAACAACCACTGTAGCGATTAAAAGACTGTGTGCGTGTGTGTGAACATACTCGCAACAGCGAGAAAGAGTCTGAATGGAGCAACGCTGAGCATACTAACTAAATGCTTGTTTACTTGCTAGATCTGAATTCAACCCTGAACTGTCATGAGTGTTTTTCCTGTTTTGCAACTGCAAGGACACCAGTATGATCTGTGTAAAGACTCACCTTCCCTTTCACAAGGCATGAAATTGAAAGTCGAGTAAAAGTAATTTCAATTTCATAAATATGCCCCTGAATGCAAAAGCTTCTGCTCTCACAGTTTACTGAATAAAAGAGATCCTCTTACAATTAGAAGCTCCAAATACCACAAGCATATTTTTAAGAGGACTTACATTCAGGTATAATTAGAGCTATACATCAAATCAAAACATGCACAAATATCTCTCAAAAAAGCACAGAGAAAAGAGTCGGAGTGTTGCAGAGAACACATTATTAAACATGTGAAGAAGCTCTACCTGACTCAGTCTCATCCCCAGTTACAGCCATCTCTGGTTTCCAATAATCCAGCACCACGGCAGAGAGACACCTCACTACGAAAACTCTCCTCTACCACTATACTTTTCTGCTTTACTTGAATCTCCTTTGCTCCCGCTTCTCCTTTCCTCTCAGCTCTCTGTATCAGAGTGCTCACTTGCCAACTTTACAGCCTGATTACAATTACAGGCATTGACATCACAATGACATCACTACTGCCCGCTGAAGTCAGTAAAACACCCTGGATTAGAGTTCCTCCCACCCTCCCCTCCTGCAGAGGAGTAACTGAAGTACAGAAACACAATGTGAGCCAGGCAGGAACGGAGGGAGGGAGGCAGGGAAGGCGGGGAGCTAAAGGGGGGAGGGCGGTAGCTGAGGGGGTGTATTTTTAGCTCCAGTGACGCAACTAGAGCGACACTCAACAAACAAGAGGATATTGTGTCCCAAGCGGCTGCCATGCAAACTGTTGAGCTCCCTGATTCAAGTTGTGTGTGTGTGTGTGTCTGTGTGTGTGTTTTGGAAAGTGTTAAGGAAGTAAGAAAATAGTAAACATAGATAATGAAGGTTTTACATTTTTTTTCAAGTTTAAGCAAACGTCCATTACTTATCCTGCTGAATTCTACAAAACAGTTATTTAACCAAACCTGTGAAAACAATATTAACCACTTAGTTTCCTGACGGGTCTTTGGTGGGAAAATCAGCAGCCAGGATGGAAAGGATGTGAGTGAAATTTATGGTATTACTAATTAGGAGGATCATGCATTATTTTTATTTTATTTTTTTTTTATTTGACAATTCTTGGCACTGTCACAGCTCAGCCTAACATTTGCAGGGCTTTTACTTTAGACAGAAACCTGCACTCTAACTCCTGGTAATATCGAGAAAAGAATACCAGAGGAACGAAAATAAAGACAGCAAGCAACATTGATTATTGTTGGTTAACCATTGATTCTGAAATCAATTCAAAAAGGGAAACTCTGAACCTCTTAGTAATAGCAACATGCGTAAAAAATGTTGTTATGACTTTTCACCATGGTTAAAACAATCCTGATTAACTATTAGTACATCCACAGCCCTGCTGCTGAGCAGCTCGATTAGCTTTGTTGTTAATACAGAGCTCTTCAGCTGGAAGGAACAAATTAGCCCGAGCACATAGGTGGTTCTGTTTGTGCCAGCTGGATATGGACTTATGGACTGATAAGGTAAATAACACAGTGTCAGGCAGAGTTACTGAGTTACTGAAAAGGCACCTACACGAACTGAAACCTGACCACTAATATGAGACATTCATCAGCTATTACGCTGCAAAACTATCGGTTATGATCATAGGGTATGAAACACGATGTCAGTGCATGTGACTCTGTGAAAATATACAACGAACAGTCCCTGAAAAGCAGAGTATGAAATAACAAATTAAAAATACTGTTTCAGGTATCTGTACTTTAATTGTAGTTTTTTTCCTGACAACTTTTTACTTTTACTCTTTCTACTTCTTACATTTTCAAAACCAGCTCATTACTTTTGCTTTAATGCATCAGCGGGGAGTTACTATTTCACGTCACTCCGGGCCTTCAAACATCAAACCCATTTGAACCTGCTATTTGAACTGCAAATTTAAAGCTTACATGTAAGTCCTCATGCATTTACATCAGATAAAGGTTGGTCGCATGTAACATTATGTCTTTTTCATGTTGCAAAACCTGCTGCAAAACAAACTGAGGTAGACTATCTGTGTTATTTAAAGGTTGCATGAAAATATGTTATTGCGGGATAAACAGGTTAAACCCCACATCTACTGTTCTTCTGTTTAGAGTCAAAGTCACCCTCTACAGTGCAGGCAACAGAAAGCAGAGGCATTTTCTTTTATTTCCTTAATTTTTTCTGCTCACTTTCTGCTAATCTGATTCAAGATAAGAATAGTTATAAGAATGACATTTTAGACTAAAATAAACCACTAATATTATTTCCTTATTACATCAATATGGCAAGTTTCAGTTAGCTTTGCATAAAAGTAGCTGGTAGAAATGTCCTTTAAAGAGATACTTTTAACTTTCTTACTTTGAGTAAATTTCAGAGCCTGTACTTTTTCACTTTTACTGGAGTAAACAAGTGGAATCACTACTTCATCTTTTACTGGATTTTTTAACAATAGTATCTGCACTTCTACTTAAGTACAGACTTTCTGTACTTTTGGAACCTCTGCTGATAAGTCAAGCGCATGGGCGAGTGCTACTTTCATCTTATCATTGACTGTAAATCAAACTAGAACTTCACCTTCTAATTAACATGTTTCGGATGTTCTGAATGCAATTATTTTCTTAAAGCGTCAGTTCTCAAACCACAGATTTACTATTATGAACAAGTCAATGAGAGTAAATGCATGGGTTAGTTCGCCTTTTGTGTGTTCATCTTAATATCAGCAAAAAATGATCAGATATTGAAAACTTCCCTCGTCCTAACTAGCTTAAAATTAAAAGTCAACAGTTTTATCCAGTTAACTTCAGGTTAACAAGCGCTGAGCACAACCAGCTCCTTCACAGATAACAACTTGATTCTGTTCTTTTTCCTATTCATTACTTTGATCTTCAGGTTAAAGGGTTTAGTTTGCATGGTGTTGAGGCTGAAGTGCAACATCAGGAAGACCATTGTAGCTGAATTTCAAAAAGGACATGAAAGAAAGACAATTTTTTTTAAACCCAATGAAAACAGGAGCCCACTCAAGGTGGTTCAGGGTATTTACTGATGATGACAGAAGTAGCAGGGGGGGAATTCTTCAGTTTCCAGAGCTATACTCTCTTCTTAGATTCACTCAAACACTGCAAAACGGACTAGCCAGCACTTCATGATGCAAAAGGATACTAATCCAAACCATACTGCAAGACCAACCCAAGAGTTTATCAAGCAAAGAAATGGGACATTGTTCAATGGACGAGTCGGTCAGAGAGCATCCTGTTCAGTTAAATACAAAACTAAATGCAGAAAGATCCACAAACAAGCAGAAACTGAAGGCTGTTGTTATAGATGACTACAGAGCATCTCAAGGGAAGAAAATCATCACCTGTAATGTCCATAGTTTTAGACTCCAGGCAGTCATTAACCCTTTGTCCAAAAAACCAAAACTGACCTATTCGTGTCCTTCAACAGGTACCAGAGGCTCCAAGTTCTGCCAGATGACAGTGATAAGCTCTTTGCTGAGCTATGTGTTACTTTCGATATGAAGCAAGAGATTAGACCTGACAACACGACATGGTCAACAGCAGCTGGACAGAGAGATATCTTAACTAAAGAAGAAAGAGAGTGTCTTGGAGTAGAGCAGATGAGTAAGCCTTCACCACATCTTGATGAATTCAAGCACTTACTCAGAACAAATAATCATCTTTTTGGTGCTTTGAAGATGGAACTGCAGCTGTGTTCAAAGTAAGAAATGAACTTGAGGCAATTTTTTACAAACTTGCTTAAGAAATCACTGAGAGTAAAAGATGAATATATTGCACAATGAATCCAAGTGGTGTGGACACATTTGTGGAACGTAATGGAAATCCTAATGAAAACTTTAATATTGCAGAGTTATGAATCTCAAATGTTTTTTGAGACACAATTTACTGTCTGTAGGACGAATTACTTTCACAAAGGGTCTTGCATGTTTTCACTGAGAAACATCCCATAATTTGAGTCCTTAATCCCACGATGTCAGATGGGGATTACCATATTATTATTTTTTTACACAGATTTTGATCTCTGCTATCATTTATGGCTTATATCTGTAGAGAAAATAAATAAAAAAAAATCTGAGGTGCTGTTAGAAAAAGCCAAAACATTCAATATTTACACCCCAACATGTATGCTGCTGTTTCATAAAGGCTGTTTCTGATATAAATTCAAAGTTGCACCCTACCTTGGATGAGTACCTGTCCTCCCTGGATAAAGAGCTGCTGTGGAGAATCTCCAGGCTGAGCTGCACACTGTAAGACAGCGGCTCCAGGCTGTGGGGTGGGACTACTTGTGACTGGCAGGTTCTGGATCCCCTGTAGACCTGGAACTCCAGGGCTGGACAACTGGATGGCTCTCCCTTGGGTGATTGCAACTGTGTAGGGGATTTCATGAAGTTAGAATGAAGAAATAGTAACATCTAATGCTTGAAATTTGATTTTCTCTGCTCCAATAGCTCACAAAGCTTTATGGTCCTAACAGGAGCCATAAACCTCTATAGGCTATTGGAGAGCATTTTCTCTAAACGACTTAGATAATTATTAAGTTAACCCACTGTGAACACTTAAAGCTTCCAAATGTGTACACAGGAAGGAAAGGAATACCTTTGCTAATCTCTTCAAGCAATGAAATAATTCCTGTAATTGCATGTACCCAATGAACTGATTACACGCAACAATCTTGAGCCACTCTCACTTCTTTATATTTTCTGGGAAACATTTAAAACATGAATGGGAATTTGGTACACAAGGCTAAAACAGAGTTTTTACAAATTTAACAAATTTGAAAATCAATATTTGGTATGACCGCCTTTGTTCTTCAGCACAGCCTGGACTCTCTTAGGCAAGCTTTCTTTGAATTTCTTTTAGCAGACTTCATGAAGCGTTCTCCATAGCTCATAGGTCAGTGTTAATTGGCTTCATGAAGAAAGAAAGAAACAGAAATGGTCAGGAACAAGGACTGGATTGAAAAGAAGTGAAAAAGCTGCCAATATCTAAAGTAAATGTCTGGACAACTATTACTCAAGACCACTTTAAAAATTACAGGCTCCTTGGAAGCACGGTATAAATAGTGAAGTGTGGCTAAAACGTTTTTGCACAGTTCTGTAAATGTATGTGCCAGAGCAGAAAATGCTGAAGATGACTCTATAGTGAGTGGACCATTCTCGTGTGTACTGACTGTATTGTCCTGAGCTGGTCTGGTAGATGGAGGTTGGCACTGTGGGGGAGTTGGAAACTGGCACTTCATCCTCCGTCTTTTCCTCTTCAATTTTAGGAACTGCCGGTGAGTTGGAGGAAAGCTCATTCAAAATTTTCCTGCCAAACAAAATAAAGTATTTTCATAAAGACCTTTTAACACTAACAGGCTTTTTATGACATATGTCACAATTTAGCTTACTCTTCATATCCTCTCACCAATATGATGGACGCCTGGAGAGAAGCTCCCGCCTTTTCTGTGTGTCTGTTACTGACTCGTCATCCTCCAGTTCTGCTACAGTAGCAATCTGAGCAAAAAGCAGGCAGTAATTAATAGTGATGAGTAATCCACATTGTTTTCTTTTTTTAATTATTTTGGCAACATCATTTGTGCTAAATGTTGTCACTGCGTTGGTGTACCTTTCCACACACTGTCTTTTGTGGAACACTGGGAGGTGTTTGTGAGAGACAAAGATGACGTCAAAGAAGGAATTTGAGCAGCATTTTTTCAAGCCCTACTCTTTTCAACGCATTGCATGTCACAAGAGACAACTTGATTGCCACTCTTGATTTCTTTATAGTTTTCCAGGGAAAATCATGTATTGAAGTGTGCAAATATATATGGAAATACTGTATAGAAGGCAAAAACTGAGTTTTTACATTTCTAACAAGCTTGAAAACTCTTAGCGAAAGCTTTTTTGTGACTTCTTTAAGTCTCCAGGCTTCTTAAAGGACATTCAAAGCTCTTTTTTTTAGATATTTTCTGCCTTTTGTTCTGTTCTCTGTCATGATGATCCAACACCGCCTCTGTAATATTGAGGTCTTAGCTCTGGGGAGGCTAATCCATAACTGATATTGATTCATTGTGTCTTTTTCCATCCAGCTATGTTTTACTCCATTGGCAGTGTATAGAGAGGTACTAGTCTGCATTCTTAATTCCAACAATTTTCACAAGATCCCCAACACCACTGACTGACATGCAGTCCTAAACCATGACACACACTCACTGTTGTCCCTCTCTCTTGACCTCCTCCGCACATATTGATTATGATTTTAACCAAAAATGTCAAATTTGGATTCATCACTCTGTAAGACTCGCCATGTTGATTTTCAGCCACGCTCTTGTGCAATCTTGCATAACTGAGCTATTTCTTCCTGCTTCCCTTCCTTAAGATTGGCCCAATTCTTCCACTGAGACATTTCTGATGAGGCTTAAACTGACAGTAGACGGGTCAACTGGAAGGCCTGATGCATTTCCTAAGGACACGAATAGATTTTTTTTTTGTCCTCCATCTTCCACACAATCCCAAGATATGCCAAGATTGTGGCTGATATCAAGGACTCAACTCTTTAGGAATCACCTTGGTGATATATCTATCTATCTATCTATCTATCTATCTATATATATATATATATATATATATATATAGATAGATATATCTATATCTTAGGGGTGCAACAATACTTGTATCGATATTGAACCGTTTGATACAGTGCTTTCGGTTCGGTACGCATATGTATCGAACAATACAAAAGTTTTAATTTATTTTATCAACTTTCCTTCTGACAATGCTGTCTGTGTTGAGCACTCAGTGGATCTGCGCTCGACAGTGCAGCCTAGGCGGAGTAGTTGAACGCAGATTCACTGAGCGCAGGGCAAGCTAGCAGACAGAAGTTAAGCTCTCCTTGCAACATGGCAAATTGAACCTCCCCCACCCTCATTCAGATCTGCCGTTTGGAACTATTTTGGCTTTCATGTGAAGCATGACCCTGAAGGTAAGCGCTTCATGGACAAAAGTAAAACAGTATGTTGGATGTGCCACGCAATGCCTAATTACATTGGTGGGAACTAGTGCGTTAGCGCAGTTAGCTCGTTAACAGAGATTTGCCGTGTTGTGACGTTAGCGTCATTTCAACAAGATTAACGCTGGCAGCACTAGTGGGAACACAACGAATATGACTGCACATTTACTCCGACATCATCCTAGTGCAAAGACAAGTGGAAGCAGACAAAAACAACAAGCACACATGCTACAAACAGAGTCATTTAGACAGCCGTTAGCACATGATTCTCCCTATATATGTTTAATATGCTGCTGAGAATATAGCCCAGAAGAAGGGTATAGTATAGCTTTTATTTTGGAAAGAGCCATTTCTCTGTAAAAAACTCTTTTCCAAAGATGAGTGATTTCTTGATCAGATTTTTTTTATTACTTTGTTGTTTCAGCAACATTAAATTTAAAAAATGTACTTTTGAGTTAAATATAAATATTTATAATTTTAATAAATGACAAATTAAAAAGGCATGAACATTTTTTTTGTATCAAAAAAATATCGAACCGTGAATTTTGTGTATCGTTGCACCCCTAATATATATATCTATATATATATATAGATATATATATGTGTGTGTATGTGTATATGTGTATATATATGAGTGTGTATGTATGTATATATGTATATCTCAATGTCCATCAAACTCTTGTTGTTGACATTTTTCACAGATTCAACTGCCTGAAGATATGATTTACATTGGTTCACTGCTAAGTTGTCTGTAATGTGAGACACAGCACTGCTTTATCCCTTGAGATAGGTGCCTGTTTTATGTTCGAGTGATTCATAGATCAGTGTTGAGCAAAAACAAATAAAAAAAATCCTAAATCCTGAAATTAGTCAGGTACAAGGTTTGAACTATGAATGAGTGAAAAGCAGTCAAAGTCCAAAGGAAAAAAACTTATATGGCTTTCAGAAACACTGGAGAACTGTGGTTCAAGCCACTTTCAAATTACAAGAAAGTCTGGCTTTTTAGAAACAACATATAAAGGGTCAAGACATTTGCACAGCACTGTATATTCTGCACAATTATTTGCAAAAAAAAGTTACCACCTTTCTCCCCCTCAAGCATTTGTTTGTTTTCCCAACTGAAACATACTGTGGGAATAATAACAAAGTCAACCTGGTAATGTGTCATAAGCCAAAGGGCTTTTATGACTCACACTGCTGTGTAATGAATGTACATTACATTCATTTGTCTGTACCAGACAAAGGTGCCGGGTTAAACAGAGGTGTGTCCATTAATCTATAATAGAGTGGAAGTTGGAACTAAGCTTGTCAGCTTTATGCTCTGGAAGCAAATTTAAAGCAAGAAATAACTGTGCTGTGCTGTTACACACACAGTGTTAGTGCTGACTTTAAACAGGATGTTTTGCATCTGCCTCCAGATGTTTAATGGCACTCAATCAGAGTCTTACGTTAAGACTTACTGATGCAGGATTTATTTAAATAACAGTTATTACTGGAAGCGTACAGCTAATACCAGCAGTCAATCGGCAACAAGTCAAACTTGCTACTGATAGTTTCACAGATAAGAAGTACAGAGTAGTTTGAAACCAGTCAACAAAACCACGTTGTGGTGTAGATCTATGCCATTTGACTGTGCATTTCAAAGATATAATCTATTTTCATGCTAATTTCCTTGAAAAAATACTTTCCATGAGACGACAAAGTAACCTCTGCTTTGCAAACAAAGCTGCACAGTAGAGAAAAGTCTGCTTCTCCATTTTAACCACTGTTTCCTTTCTCAAGCCCTATACTTCTAGACACTGGTCCTCAATACAATAATATTAATAACTTCTTGTCAGCATTTTCACATGACAGATCCCTGTTATCTTATGCATCTGCAGCTCTACAGCAGTCATCTAAACGAGACACAACATCTCTTGAGAGTGAAGGTTAGACTGATGAGCTTAAACCTCAGTTCCTGCCGCTCGCTTGAATCCTATTAACAGATCCACTACATTAAACCATAAGCCCTGTAGTGTGCCTTGTACACAGCAGTTACAAGTTCATTGACCAAGATATTGATCTCGATCTAAATTAGTGTACAGAGCAGAGTAAGGGCAGTATTTACTGCTTTTCTAGGTGTTATTGTCAGGCTTTGTGGCTTAAATGTTCATCTTACTAGAGCATTTGCGTCAGTAGTGCTTAGACAGAGATACTTATCTTGAAACATGTTCAAATGACTTGAGGTGTTACTGGAGGCTCGACTTGACTTAAGATTTGTCGGGACTTGTTTTCAGTGACTTGAGGCATAATCTGGACTTATCCTAATGGACTTGAAACTTACTCTGAAACATCTGACCTGATCATATCTTAAATTATGTAAGACCTGAGACCCACCCTGAGAGACTGGCAACTTGGCTAAGAGTTGACTTCAGTCTCCTGATTGACTTGGGTTCTGACTCTGGCATGACCCAAAGGAGCATCTAACTACTTTGCTTACTGCATACAGATGTTTCATTAGTCTCTAGTTAAAATTTGGAACTGAAATTAAATTTTGCATGTATTGACAAAGCTATTCTCTGATGTAAAAACTGAGTCATCCATTAAAAGAGTTCAAATGAGTTCTGAGGCAAGCATGTGCCCTCACCTGGACAGTCTGAACTTGTGGTGATTGTATAACAGAGGTCTGCGGGGCCTGGATGACCCCCTGGATTTGAACTGTCTGACCAGGCAGCTGAACAACAGTCACACCGGAAGACTCTTCTGCTAGTGACGCCTGCAGGCACACATGAAATGATGAATGTTTGCCTGCAACAGTTAGACTTGAGTGTCTGAACACCTCTTGTCTCTGAACACATCTTAAAGTTTGTTTGTTCTCTTCCGGTTAAAACCACCAAACACTTCCTAACCGCGCATGTGTGCACCTGAGCAGCAGCTGCAGGAGAAGGGCTGGTTTCACTCTGGTTTTCCTCTCCATCTGTCAATGAGTCATTTAAACTGCTGTCCAGCTGAGACGATACTGAGCTATCCATAGTCGCTCACCTAGACAGACAGATGGACGGGCAAATTAATAATGAAGAAGACAAAGGCAATCCTAATGTTTTCTTCACTAACATCATTACACAGGTAAAAGACAAATAAATGTGTTTTCGCAGTCCAATTTCCCCCCCCAGTATTCATTTAACATTGGCTACAGATAGACATTTAACCTTGGAATATTGGCAAGAATTGTCTTGTGTTTACAAGACCTGTATTATATTTTTATATTGTGTTATAAGTGTTCTTTCTGCACTTAATTACTTTGTTCAGTACGATTCCGTTCAAGCTTAACTGACACGCAAAAAAGATCCAGACAGCCGGGTGCATAGAGGCAGAAATAACAACATTAACTGCACTGTAATGAAGTGCAGAATAATGAGATGGTGAACTGAATGCTCCTCAATCAATGAGTCTAAAATACAATTTGAGAAGACAGAGCCAACAGAAATAAATGAAATGAAAACACTCCTGATTTAAATCAAAATTATTTGTCCGAAGATCTGTGCTGAGAGAGTGTTTTTCAGCTTGTGACAAATTTGCATTATATAACTAGCAAGCTCATTAAGTGTGGTAGCCACCAGGTGAAGCTGGCTGACTGAATTTAGGCTTTTTTTTTCACACTTTGGGAGACAGACTGTTACAAACTCGAGTACAATTTTGTTAGAGGGCAATAATGACAATGAAAGGCTGTAAAGATTTGTGTCCAACTGTGTTTTAGAAAATTAAAACAGGTTTGCTTCAAATTAGAGGCCGGCTGCAGTGTCACAACTAAACAAATGGAGGGATTCTAATTCTATTTTTTACAGGGTCTCTGCAACAGAAATTGGACTGATGTAAACAGCCAGCATCATAACTGGAAAGCATTTTTTGTCAAAATATTTACATATTATACACATCAGAGACCCTCATGATGAGCCACAGAGCCCTGCTTTTTAGACTAGCCTCAAACTGTTTATTCTCTCCTACTGATGGCAAACTCTGAAGTTTCTTACTAGTGAAAATCTGAAACATTTCAATAAAATAAAATTAGCAACCCACAGCCGTTTGCCCTAGAAATGTCCTGAACCCGTTTTAACATATTTCGAGATGTGTGAATTTTTCTTAAAGCAGCACCCGTATTTGTTAACAAGAAAGCCACTTTTTAACGTTTCAAGTAAAACAAATTACAACAGATCGTTGTCGCTTGAACTAAGAAAAAATGGGGGACAAAATGGACTTCCGTTTTAGGGGCAGACCTTACGGGGTGAAAATTTGACAAAGTTGGACTTTTATTTTGAGCAACATATTTTAATACAATTTTAAAATAAATTTTGTTACACGTGACAAATTTGGAATAAAAAAACCCCCCAAAGTCTTCACATTGGATATTTTAGAATATTTTACGTAGTTGGGCTTAGGATTTTTATTTTGAAGAGGTCGCGTCCACTCCACTTCCGACATCTATTCCGCCTGACTTGACGTAGCTCAGTAAACTTCAGAGAGGAACTGCTGACAGTTGAGAACATTTTGTTTAACTCCATGATGGTCGGCAATTTATCAGCTGTGGTTACAAAACGAGGCTTTAATGGAGCGTTTCGCACCGAAGATGTATTTGCACATTTTCCTTTGACTCTGCCCGACTGGCGCTGACCAAAAATGTGACAGCTTTGCAGCGACTTACCGAAGTTTTACGTAGCCTGAGTCGTCACTAATGACAGTATGGGTGAACGGCCCGTGCCTTCGCTCACGTAGTTTCCACGTCAGCGCTGATGATGCTGTGCCGAAAATGTCGACTGGCGAGTCAGTTTAACGCCGAAGAGTGTCGAGGTGGAGCGAGAGCATTCACGCCTTCCTGCTTCCTTGTTTACACTCGGCGGGCGAAAAAAACAAGCCGTGGCTAAATTCTTGCTTTAAGTCAACATAATGCAGGAATTTCACGGGAAGACGCCACACATAACATCTTAGAATCTGGAAATTAATTCAAATGTTTATCTTTTAGTTTTTCTACCGTATATGTGTCCGCGAAATGTTTGAAATAAATTGTTTCCGAAAAACAGTCATAGCTACAGCTTAACTCGACCACTTTATGTCAAAGTTTTCAAAAGGGTAATTGTTTTAATTTAGCATGGTAAGAGAAGTGTATTCATATTCATACATTCAATTTTCGGAACAAGGAAATTTCAAATTAAACAACAAAAGTTGAAGTGTGCAATAACAGTGCTACAGTGATAGTTTTGTAACTTGGACACTCATGTTTACACAGCAAAGTAATGCTGCTGTCTAGTGCCCGTAAGAAGCAATTACACTTTGAAAAGCCGAAGCAGATTAAGAGGAATGTATTGCATTTTGTTTGAGACATTTTTTTAAACTTAAGAGTACACAGAATATATATTTAAGAGTGCAAACTTCATAGACTCCAATAAGAAAGTGAGGCTTGTGTTGGCAGTTATGTCTACCACAATCAACCAAATAGCCCTGGGCATTTAAATTCAGTTGGATGTTTGATAGACAGTGATTAATAATAATAATAATAATAATAATAGATTGTAAAGAGTATAAACTGACCACACAATCTAAAGACCAAATAATGTTTTATAGTTACAAAATAGAGGCTATATTTGGACTGTTAATGGTTACCTCACCTGTTAGAACTACATTATAAACTCAGACTTGTTTCCTGGTGCTAATTTTTCCGTATAATGTCAGTGTGTTTAAAAAAATGTGCAGATAACTGTGGTTTACTGCAGATTCCGTGATGTACTTGCTGGGTTCCTTTATTTAGCACTGACTGGCTGACCCCTGAGCCACCATCTGTCCTCCTGTAGAGGCTGCACTGTTACAACAGCGCCACCCGATGTTATCAAAGAGTAGTCCTATTCATCTGGCATACATTTATATAATTAAAGAAAAAATTATTATGTGTGTTGTTGGGTGCAATGCATTGATGTATACAACATGAGTGCAGCATGCATTACATTCAATGTAAACCATTCTTTCAGCATTATGATGATGATGATTGATATTAGTATTAGTCTGACTACAGTATTTAAGTTTTCCCAGTTTTGCTGTCCATCATTTTGTAAAGGTTTTGTGTCATATACTTCTAACTAGCACAGCTTTATATTACAAAATTACATTGTCTTAATGCTCCCCCACTGCTGCTCCCTCCTCCTCCTCCATCTCCTTGGCCTATCCTGTAGCCAGAGGATGGAGTCTCCAGATGGCCAAGTACCAGCAACAGAAGGGGAACCCTGGGGTGACACAAAGGCCTGACAGCGGGGAGTAACATATGACCTGGGCCAGACAGCTCTTTAGCACAAAATTAGCCTGGGATAACTACACAACACAATTTTCACGCTGATAATACCATCAAAGAGGTATTTGAGCATCTGCCATGGCCTTTCCAGCTTGACCGCCATATTTCTGGAAGATGCATGGCCTTTTTCGGGAAAGTCAAAGTTTAAAATGTGAATGTAAAGTAATGTCATCTCATGATAACCATACACAAAATGATGAAGATGCAGAGGCTTTATAGTGGTGTTTTTTCAAGTATTAATTTGCAGATTAAAAAGATCAATTGCAGCATCTTATACTAAGTGAAAGACTGCAGGTAATGTCTGCAAAGGGGTAGGCCCATCTCATCTGGCGTTTATTGTGCTTACTGTGCATCCTAAAACCATATACTATATTTTCATTGAAATTGCAAATGGAAGACGTTTCTGTTTGGGGAAACACTGATATTAAATAAGTGCAATACACATAGGAAATTCTATAAATGCCATAACTGAGCTTACCAAGAAGTAATATATTTGCTCTTTTAATAAAGGTTATGCCAAATAAGATTTAAAATCATCTTAAAGAGGTACCACAGCAGTGCACCACAAGAGGTCACTACTGAAACACATATGGTCGTTGGTTATGTTGACTGGTGGATACTTGAATTTAAATCCCCTTGAAACTAGGAGCTTTTTAGCTTGCGTATCTCAAGACATTAATTATATTACAGATTGAAGTTTGTGGCAGCCCATCACACTGCCACCATCATATTTAACTGCTGGTATAAAGTTCCTGTTATAAAATGCTTTGTTAGTTTTATAACAATTGTAACATGACTGAAACCTTCCAAGAAACTTTAGAGCGTATATATCGCCAGTTCACAGAATATTTTCCAAAAGTCTTGGAGATCAGTAACATGTAGCATTATTCATGAATCATGATCTTAACTGAGGCAAGTGAGGCCTCCTTGTTCTTTTGTGCCCTCGTGGATGAGTCGTCAATGCATAATTCTAGTAGGCTGGTAACTTCCAGGAAGATTCATCACTGTTCCAAGTTTTCTCCGTTTGTCCATAAGGGCTCTCACCATGATTCACCGGAGAAACAAAGTTCTAGAAATGGCTTTGTAGCCCTTCCGGACTGATAGATGTCAAGGACTTTGAGTTTTTTTTAACTCGGGCCATGATGTGTTGCTTTTTAAGATCTTTTAGCCTGCTTGACTTTGTTATTGTTATAAAATATTAAAATGTGTTTGATGATCTGAAATGTGAAAGTGTGAGAAATATGTAAATGAATAAGAAATCAGGAAGTGATCAAATACTTCTTGATGGTACTGTGTGTGGTTACTTGTGAGGCATATCAAATACAGGCTTTCTTGTCTATTAAGAATGGAAGTTAATTTTTGACTTTGGGAAGTGTAATCATCTGAAAAATTGACTCATGGTCAGCTTCTACATCTTCTGCATCTCATTATTATTTTTACTCCTGCTGTTTTTAATATAGAATAAATGCTAACCAATGACTGATTTTCTAACCTATTCTTGCTTTCTCTAGAAAGGTTGAAGGCCAAAGCCATTTTCCCCTTCACCCCTTTGCTTGTTGTAGAAACTGGATCCACTGTTGCTCTGCAGCTACATATATCTGTACCAGAACGTCAGTCAGATGTTTCTTCATTTGCCCCCCTCACTATAATTATAGGTTACTTTCTTTTGTTATGACAGTGTGATTGCACATTTCCTCTGTTATGTTTTGTGTAAATGATGATAAACAAGTGCTTATATATCCAAAGGTGAGGTTGCTTAATCCATTGCAACAGCTGCTGTGGCTGTGGTTGGTGGCCTGTGAGTACTCCAGCTGTGTTAAGAGTTAAAATAGCCTCCCAGCTGCATGCTGGCACTACATGATGGAGCGATCCTGTTTAAACACTGGCCATATAAACCACACACACACTTTCTGCATACTTCAAATTCAGCAGTTCTCTTTTCTTGTACTAAACCTCGCACTGCATCCTTTCTTGGCACTATAACTCACTGTGTTCAGCCAGAGGAAGGCGATCCATGTGATCCATGCATGTTCTGAGGAAGCTGTTCCTGAAAGCTCCCCACATGGGTTTGGACTGGTTTTTGTAAAGGGGCTTGTTTTAATCCCAGGTGAGGCAGCAGACGAAAGTAGTAAAGGGCTGGGTACACACGAAACTTTTAATAAGTGGTGTATCATCAAATTAGATGTTGGAAAAAATAAAGTATACGTCACTGACTAATAAAAAGAAATGTGCACTGGTGGTGGAAACACACATAATTCCCAAGTCTTTAATTACTTAAGTCATTTCCTATTACCAAACTTAATCTCTGCCTAATCCTAATTCGTCCTTTAAAACCAAACTCAAGTCTTAACTTTAAAGCAGCTTCTTAAGTCAAAGAAACAAAAGTGTTTCACTTTGGAGGATTTCACACAGCTTTCTGTCCTGTAAGGCAGAATTACAAACACAGTAAGTTGCTGTTTTCGGCTTTATTTTCATTCAGTGTGTTGATTCTCATTTCTTCCCTCCGCTGCCTCGTGGGCGCCAAACATTACCCACACTGACCACAGCGCGGAGTCACGGTGCACCTCCGGCCATCACTACTAGAGGTTGCATTTAAGTCCCGCTCGTAAGTCCTGCAATCCTGAAATAGCAGTTCTACCTCTAATAGGTTGTGGTATCTGTGTGTATCATCATTAGGGGTGGGTTTTTATAATCGATTTATCGATTAAAATCGATTCTGGCTTGGATTACGTAAAATCGATTCATTAAAATCCTGAATCGATTTTTTTAATATAAATTTATTTTGCCCGAAATGCCAGAATCTCAGGTGAAATCTCACAAAACTTCAACAACCACCAAACAGCTAAAACAGTAAATGAGAGCAGGAACACGGATTCTGCACAAAGACTTAAACACACAGCGCAGCCCGCGGATCAGAATCAGATGTCGAATTTCTCACAGTCGGGGCTGAAAGCCGACAGCCCGCTGATTCTGATCTGTCGGCGGGTCCGCGCTTTGTGTTCACGCCCTTTATGCGCTGATTGTAAAGCTTTTAGTTTGATGTCTCTCCAAACAATATTGACCGAACCAGCAGCAAAAGAAGATCCAAACTACACTTCACATAAACATCGTCATGTATTCACTCTTACTTTTACTGTTTTGCTTCTACCATGATGCACAGCTCTCTCGCTCTCTCTCTCTCTCCCCCCCCCCTCTGTCTGTATGGTTTTCTGCAGTATTTGCTTGCTTGTTACGCACAAGTCTACCTTTGTTTACAGCGCTATCGGCCGACTTTTTTTTATTTCCGTTTTATATACTTCTGAAAAGAAAACCTAATTTCTGCCGTTCAATGCTGAACAAATTTAAACTTTTTAAAATTATGCAAAATGCAAAACACTTAGCCGTGTCTCTAATAAAACCGCCGTAACTTCAGAGGTAATGTTCATATGTTGATTAATGGTTTTCTTTCGTTTTTGATGTACTGCAGAATATTTTTATAAAATCCCAGGCCAGGAAAAATCACCTTCATGTGTTTCTGTGTTTTATCTTCAGCTACTTTGACACAAAGGCCTCTGCTGTGATGCTCACACCTTTGATAAAGTCTTGCGTGTGTCAGCTTCCTTTTTATAGATACAAAAATATGTAAATGTACTAATCTGAATTATAATATTTCTGACTGTCAAAATTTCCCATATTCAAATCGAAGTGAATCGAATCGAATTAAATCGAATCGTGGATCGAATCGATTCTGGACCTTGTGAATCGGAATTGAATCGATTCTAGAAATCAGTGACGATACCCATTTTGGCCAACAGCATTTTTTTCCATGGTCAAAATTGGTTTTTGGTAATGAGTCTGTGTTAATGTACCTAACTGAAATCTGTGCATTTTACCTATTTTTCTGGGCTTTCGGGAAATAAAATTAACTTTATACCCGAGTAAATGAAAATCTACTTAAAAAATAGAATTTTTAATGAGGTCTTGGTTATTTTTCTTTTGGGGAAGGACAAAGCCTCTTTGGATAAGCTTAGGGTTCAATATAAACAGATCAATAGAATAAACATTAACTTGCATGGTAAATGAAAAACCACATTCTACCGACTCATATAGCTAGATTGTAACAAACTGGTCCAAGTCGAGCACTGATTACTAAAATAGATTTTTCTTTAATTGATTTAAGTTGGTCAACTTTAGTTAAACTTTACCAGGTGTACGTGAAGGCAACATATGACCGCGCATTAGCTCAGCAGAGAGAGAGAGGGAGAGAGAGGGATTGGGCTCGAGAGAGGGAAGGAAGGAAGGAGAGAGAGAGACTCAGCTAAACAGGTGGTCTGAAAACACGCAGAAAACAATGTCGTCCGGCGGGGAGAGGCGGAAAGACCGTTAGCTCTCGCTTCTGTGAAGGAATACCGGGACAGCCTCGGAGCAGAGCAAACGAAAAACCCATGCTCCTTTTAATTTTCTCGCGGATTTCTCCTCCTCCTCTCTTCTCGGTTTTGCTCCGAATCTGTTGAAGATCTCGGATACTAAACCATGAAAGTCACGGTGTGTTTTGGCAGGACCCGGGTGGTTGTGCCGTGCGGGGATGGGAATATTAAAGTCCACACACTCATCCAGCAGGCTGTCATGAGATATAAGAAGGCTATCGCCAAGGTGAGTGGTGGCTACTTTGTTTTCTTGCGGCTTTTGTTTTCCTGGAAACAATATTGCGCCGTGCAGGCAGGCTCTGCGGGCACGCTCAATATGGCGCAAAGTTCACACAGATGCAAAGAAGAGGGGGTGAACAAAAAGAGGTGCTTGTATTTACTCTCTTGCGCTTGCTTTGCACAATTTGCTCATCTCCAAACCGTGAGCGTGTGTGCATTCGCCCGTGTGTCGGTGCTTTCAAAGAAAGGCGCACCGCCATTGTGGTTCTTGTTTGTAAACCCACAAAACTTCCACAGGGATTTCTAACTGCGGCACACAACACAGCGGTCCGCGTTTGGCTGCAACCTCGAAGCATAAAACGTGAATTTCTAACGCCGAACTGGGCACGCACTTTTTGTAGACTTTGCATCCAAGTTGCAAGTCCACGGGGTCGTGCCTCTGAAAGTTGCCAGCAGAGATTAGCCTACTAGCGAGTTAGCCAGCAGGCTGCAGGAGGAGGACTTGCAGGACTGAGGTGATTTGGCACCAGGTCATTGCAATTAGCAACTGGAAAGGCCTAATGTATATATCCCGTTTGAAGAAAGGGATTAAAGAACCACGTTTCTGCTCTTTTATTTGGTTCATAATAGTGGCTTGAAGGTTCAGTTGGTATGTGCAGGTAATGATGGAGCAAATCAGCAATGCAAGAGAAAAGATTGAGAGGAAGATCACACTCGGGACTTTTTGAAAAGTTATGTAAGGCTGTAGGTAGAATCATCAGAGAAGGAGCTGTCTTCAGCTGCACGGCTGGGTGAGCAGCCCTGCAGGACGGACAGGGAAACTGCAGAGCCAGTTCCAGCTGACTGTTGGGAGACGTGATGGACCTGACACATAAATCATGCAGATAAAATGGAAAGAAAAGGAAATTTGTAGCTGCAGATAACCTCTGAATTATCTTAGTGTTCGAGGTTGTCTAGTAAGATAAGATGATAACAGCAGGATCATAGAATATTGTTTCCAGTAGCGCTGACCATTTACATCATCATAATCTGATAAATATTCACTTACAGTGTTGAAATATTCAATGGAGTCATGGCTTGGAGTGACTAAAGCTTTTACATATTCCTGCTTTAAGAACACTTTTGATCTTTATGTCGTTCCCTTGATGGATGTTATGCCATTAGTTGGTTAGATGTTACAGGTAGTAGTTTTATTATTATTCCAGCTATTTCAAAGAAGAAGTTGCTGCAAATTATCAGTGGTGGTAATTTGAATACTCGTGGATAACGGGCTAGTCTCCTTTAAGGAACAAACCTTAAGCAGCAACTCGGGTTTCATAATTTATGAATGCTTTGCCCATCCGGGTGCTAAGTTTAAGCTCATCTCTTTCTGCTGTAATGATAGTGACCCACCTAGAAGTCCTACTGTATTCTCCTCTCCCTCTCCTTTTGAATAATTCAGCTTCAGCAGCCAGGATGAGATCTCTGCATGTTGAGAGGCAGGTTTAAAGAGTTGCTCTGTGAACCTTGTGTGCTGAAACAATACTAACTCAGTAAAGCGTTATGAAGAAGGTTGAGCATTTCTTAAATAGTTTTACAACGTGAAACCTTTTTTTTTATCAGTGGCATTTTTCCTTGAAAGCAGGCGCGGGTAGTAGGGCATGAGCTGCAATGTCAAAGTGAAACTGTGTGATTAACATGATGTTATAGAGGCTGGTGTGTGCAGTTGTATTTGTCCCATATGTGATTTCTGTGATTGGGATGTAACAGATTTCCACTGACTTTCAAGTTTCAGATTGCCGCAGCTGTAAGACAGAAAACTAGCCAGCAAATAGGCTGACACTTCACTTAAAATCTAGACACAATCTTCTACACCTCTTCTAGACAAAAAGAAAGGACAGATTTTCCTCGTGAAAAAGTACAAAATTTGCTACCTAACCCAAAAGCAGTTTGAACAATGTTATTTTCTCTGTGATTATTGGGGAGATTGAATCTTTGTAAGATTCTGTGAGCATAGATTGTGTTATGTATAATGTACTGAACCTAAAGGCTGACTTGACTTGTAACACAATTCGTAAGGTCTGAAAAAATCCCATTTAAATCAGGCTTCACAGTAGTAAGGTTGGATTTATTGCCTGGTGCTACACATGACTTTTTTTGTGGTTACTAGCTGAAATTGTTGTTGAGCTTGGCAAGAAGCTCACTTAACTTTAATAGCTATGTTTTTAGACTATTATCACAATTTAGCAAAGGGCGATCGTCTGGAAAACTCGACTTTGCCGCTTTTTAACGCCAGTCGATGGAACTGTGGTGGGAGCGGTGGCACCGAGGCCACTTTTGATCTAAATAAAATAAACCAGCGCTCTTCACGCACTCCTCACCCACAACTTTAAATCCACAACACTTTAGTCACTTTATCCTCTTATATCTGCGTTTATTGCTTGAGCCCCACCCAGCCCTTTTTGTCGCAACCTAGCTTAGTCTCAGGAAGTTTCTTGGCCACAGATGTCGTGTTGAAGATCACAGCTTCTTTGCTCGACCCACCTTTTAATAAGATGACCAAATTTAGGTTGGGTGTTTTCTCCTGGGTCACTGTTTGCATGGACCTTCTTGTAACTTCCCCTGTCATTAGAGAGGAATGCTTCCTGCAGAAAAGGGAAAAAGTGCACTTCTGAGGGCCTTTTGCCATCTCATAAGTTTGGAATTAGAAAGATGAGGACACCAGGATAACTGTTTACATTGTACAGTGCTCTCACTTAGACATCTGACTGCACTCGAGCAAAAAGCTCTAATTTCTCTCAACGCCTAGGAGGAAAAGTATTGTGTCAGATGATCTTCCACTCTCATTCCTTCCACAGATCATAATGCAGATAATCTCTAATGTTAACCAAGAGTGTGGAAACAGCTTTAAATATTAGACCCTGTGCTGGAAAACTGATGGTGTATTGCTCCAAACCTTAAAGGGGCTGGAATGTTGGCATGTCAGGAAAGTTTTTTGATATTTTTTTGTTGGATTGTTCCCAACGCCCACAATCCTCCTCTAGATATCAGGTGTCTGTTAGGTCATTTCCACACGAGCGCACAGCCCACGAGCATGTACAGTTTCACACTGCTGATGCTTCCTCTGGCAGCGTCTGGGCTTTTGTGTTCATACTTGACCACTGAGGCAGAGATTTAACATGACGTTGACCTGTTCCAGACAATAGAAGCAGATGGCTTAAACAAAAAAAAAAGAAAAGGAAATGTGTTTTTTTTTAAATTCTTTTCCCATTTATCTCAACTGCAAAAGGCTGATAAGCACACTCATGATTATTTCATTACCAGTGGCATGTATGTAAATAGAGGAAACTGGTCTTTAGGGCAGGGCAATATGGCCAAAAATATTTATTACAATATATGTTTGAAAATTTGCAATAACGGTATACTGACAATATAATTGACACGAGACAAAGTACTTTACAACTCCACAACTTTATTAGTTAAAAAAATCAATTTATTTTCATTTAAATAAGCAGCTGTTTATAGTAGTTTAGTTAATTAGTTAGCGCCCCTCAGCGTTAGCTGCAGCCTTATGACAAAAGTAGCAATTTAAAGCTACACCGATTGTTTGAGTTCTTTGGTTTCACCACTGCGCTAGTTGAAGCGGACGCCTCTTCAGGTGCTTTAACAGCTTTGTTGTACTCCAACAACTGCTTCTGCCTCAAATGTATTAGTGCGGTTTGTTCGTTAATGCCGTCCAGCCCCAAGCACGGGGCAATCCGCAGTAACTCGTTAACGGAGATTTGCCGCATTAATGCAGTTATGGCATTAACGTCATTTCACCGAGATTAACGCTGACAGCACTAGATGAAATAGGTTTGCGGTAGGGCTGTTCGATATAACGATATATATATCGGATGACTATATAAAAACATCTTTGTTTCATTTTACGCTATCGTTTGTTTCGTGGTGTCGCAAAATAAACTGTTTACGGCAATATTTTTTCGTCGTTTTGATGGTCACTGTAGTGGTTATAATAATCTCTTAAAGTTCTCTCTTTCTCTGCGTTGTCGTTAGCAACAACAACGGTAAAATCATCGCGTGTCCACTTGTTTATTTTCCACATAAACCTTTCACAATAAAGCTCAAGATCCTGTTCAGACTTTTCAAAATAAACTGAATCACGTGATAGAGCAGATTATTTACGGATGAGAAGCAAAAAAGAGCCGTCAGGTGCTAAAAAATAAACCTTAGACTCAAACGTTAGAACAGGCTGTTCCCCGCAGCACGCTGTGTAATAAATACTCACAAAGAACATGGCGGCTGTTACAACTTATGTCTAAAACTGTGTAGTTTCATACATCGGTTAAAACACTCGACTCCAGCTACATGACGCCCAGCTGGAAACACTTCAGCTAAGCGAGATTTGCAGAATTTACAGAAAATGTTACATTTTTGTGATTTATATCGTTATCGGGCCGATAGATGTCTTATATCGGGATATGAGATTTTGGTCATATCGCACAGCCCTAGTTTGCGGTGTTTCCTCCCTTCGCCATGACGGCCCCCTTGCAGCATGTTCTATAAAAAATTGTGCTTTGGTTGCACAAGCTAACATGTGGCCCAGCCCTACTGGCCTTTAAAAGTATTATGGATTTTATTGGGTAGGGTTGGGGTGGGGGGGAGCTTACTTAAAAAAAAAAAAAGATATAAAAAGGATAAAGGGTTTGATCAAGGGTCAGAGTTGACACTTTGGTGGAAAAACCTCCCTCAGTGTGGCTCAAGCTCCGAAAATCATCACATTTGAGCAGCTGTCAACTGCTGTTGACTGAGCCCAATCTGTCGGTTTTTTCCTTTTAATCTTATCCTGATGTCATTTCAATGTGCTTTAGTGTGCTCAAGATATTACACAATTCATTACACAAATGACTGTTTTTAATTAGTGTGCATCGGCCTTTGATGGTCGACTGAGCCTGGAGATATGCGCTAGTGCGTGTGCCGTGTGAGAGTTAACCGCCGCTGTTCTGGTCGTACGCTAATGGATTAAAATGTTTTCCACTAGATCTATTCTCCATCTTTAAAGCGAAAGTTACAGCTATCGAGGCTGGCCCCATTTTTGTTCAAACAAGCAACACAATTGCATGCATGAAATGGTACATTACGCTTGGCGTGGTATCGATGAAGGATGGTGTCATGTATCCATTGGAGTGCAAAGTGTGAGCAGAAAAAGCCTGAACGACAAGTGTGCTCTGCTAAGGCAGCCTTCACTCAGGGTTTGTTAGAGTGAAGTGTCTCTGGTCTGCTTTTGATGTGGTTTATTCTGTGGGTTGTTTCCATGTAATTCTTATCATTAAAGTTCCTTCTGTTCACCACAGTCGTCAAACACCTAGCACCTGTTTTGGCATTTAGCAGTTTGCTTGATCACGTTTTGCTTGTACGTCAGTAAAACTTGTTTATTCCTCCTGTTTTCTTGCCAGCTATGCAAGAATAGTGTTATTGATGTTATCGGGGTATTTCCAAAGTACTGACTCAGTTTGACATTATCGAAACATCTAAACAGTACGTGGTTATATTTGTTTGCATATGGGGCGTGTACGTGCCAAGCATACTTTGAGCTATTTATTCCAACTCTGGCAGGAAGATGAGTAGTCCTTCCTATCTAAAGCGATATTATTCAAGTTCAGGTGTCAGAGAAACTTATGTAACCTTTTCTATCCATTTCCTGACTGAGGCCGACGTGAGCAGTCAGACTGGACACTAGCAGTCTAGCCGCTGAGGTTTCTAGTGTCTGACTTGTGAGAGTAATGTGAATGTACAGGGAGCAATAATGCTGTATCCAGGCAGCATCCCTTACCTGAACAATTTCCATCAGAAAAGAACCATATCCTGTTTAAGTTTATGTGGAAAGATCTTTATGCACTTCAGAGACGTTGAACTGATTTTTGTCTTTGGAACTAGCTAAACCTAAAGATTAGGGCTGGGCGATATGAGCCAAAATGCATATCTCGATATTTTTTAGCTGGATGGCGATATAAGATATATATCTCGATATTTTTTTTAAAGCCATAAGGTAAGAACAAAAAGAGAGTTCTTAGTCAAAGCTGTGTCCCAGATGTCACACGGGCACTTATTAACATACAGCATAGATGTACATGAAAAAAACTACTCAAAAATAAATTATAAGCATTTATTAAATAATAATGCTCCATAAATAAAAGAAAACTGTTGTTTTTGTGCATAACAAAGAGCTCACAATTGTGCAGTCAAAATGTAAACTAAGAGACTCTGAGCATAATAACAAAGACAGATTTCACAGCTGCTCTCTTTCCAAGTTTGTGACTGACAGCCTGGAGTTTGAAATCCTCTTCATAACACCGTGTCTCTTAACAGGTGCCATTTATGGTCCTTATACACACACAGTAGGGTAATATTACGTTGAAGCACAGTACGTATCACTCCGCTAGGCTCCTCGGTAGCCGTAATACTCCGACAATCCATCAAGCCGGTGCAGCTCCGTAGCTTACCAAAGTCGAACTAAAACATTTTTTGACAGATTGCTGAGCGCCGTGTACCACATAAAATCGGTTCGCGGCCATCAAGCACAACCAGAATTCATACATAAGGCGCACTGTAGATTTTTGAGAAAATTAAAGGATTTCAGGCCGTGCATGGCGTTAGCTCGTTAGCGTGGTTAGCTCGTTAACACGTTGACGCCGTCCAGCCCCACGCACGGGGCGATGCGCAGTAACTCGTTAACGTTGATTTGCCGTGTCCATCTTGTCGCTGCCTGCAGGTGTAGCGATGGGGGAGGAGGGGAGTTGTGTTCAGTGAAGGAGAGGCGAGGCCGAGTAACGTTGCGTAAAGACAAAAGTGGATGAAAGAGAGGCAAACTTGCGGCTCCACAACTATAATTATAACGTAACATAGACTATATCGATATAAAAGATATTGTCACATCTTATATCTCGTATAAAAATATATCGATATTTTTTAAAAACTCGATATATCGCCCAGCTCTACTAAAGATGTGACTGTGCAGTAGCTCTCCCTCGTGTCAGGTCACAAACCTTAAACATTTTACAGTTCAACTGTTTGATCCTCATGTCACCAGGCTGTACCAGCCAGGGTTTCCTGCTTCCAAAACGAGCACAGTGCAGGATTAAAAGCTTCGCTGATGATCCCCGGGCCGCTGACTTTGCCCTTGACCAAACTACTGTGAAAAATGTTCTAAAACATGACCTGGCACAGCGTTTCATTTCCTAAAGGAGCCTGTTAAAGACACTGGGATGAATGAGCGGTTGAAAGAAAATTAGCAAAGTGAGACTTCCTGTGTGAGTGTGGAATAATAATAATACAAAAATCAGGTGGAGATGATCCAAATATGTAAACAGTTTTTGCAATTTAAGAATTTTAAGTGTGAAATCACTGGCTTTAAACGGCTAAAGAGATGGTTATCGAGAGCAGCTCGTCTTTTTTCCCAGAGGTTGTGAGAAAGTCTGCCCGTTCTGCGTCACTTGATGACGCTCACGTTACCACTTTTCCCACTGTGCTTCTTTGCTGTGCATTCTGAATGCTCCACCCCCGTTACAAAAACGCTGCTTCACTGTAAGGCATTATACAAGCGAGCTGTTGTCCTTATCATGTTGCATATCGTGACACTGATGTGATTTAGGAAAAAAAAGAAAATAAAGAAGAGTCACTATCGTCAGTTGCCGCTGGGCTTTTCTCAGGAGGAGACACCCCAGCAGCATTGGAGTCACTATTGGGGAAGAACAACTGTTTGGGCGGAGAGGGAGAGAAATGCTAAGTATGAGGGTGTAAAGTGCTGACTGCAGAGTTCTCACATTGTGGGAAGATTGCTGCTTCTTTTGAAGTTCATTTACATTTCAGAAGTTAAGCTCATGTTGTTATCCACAGCTGTTTGCTTTAAAGTTAGCACTTGAATATTAAATTGACACTTCTTTAAATTGCCTGTAACACAAGAAATCTGTGTTAAGATGCACGATCATTAAGGCAACCCCGACAGAGGATTAACTATTGCTGCAAGTTCAAACAGTTGTTGGGAAAACTTGGTGAAAATCTTTTATACTGATAAGTTTCAGGGGGTTATTTATAATAATTAACATTATATTGACATATACATTTTTTTTAATTAATTTTCTTCATCATTTTCTTAGCTCAGGCTTTATGATGTTTGGACATGTGTAAAGGAAGGACAGTGGATATACTGGACAAAGGATTTTGAATATGGAGCTGCCTGGCAGGAGGAAAAGAGAAGACCTCAGAGGAGGTTCTTGGTTGTCGGTGTGACAGGATGCTAGGGATAGGTGTGATGGAGGCAGGTGATCTGCTGTGTTGACCCCTAAAGGGAGCAGCTGAAAAAAAAATCTACTATCCTAATATCATTCATTCTCAACTTTAGGGTTATCTCCTTGTAGGGCTCTGGAGCTATCCCAGCACAGCTGCTACATTTTAGATAGCTTCCTAGAACCACTTGAACTTAAGTGATTGTGTTTTCATCGTGGACCTCAAACTTGCTCAGAGAGCAACTGAGCAGCCTATCGTGTTGAGGCTCATCACGAGTGCTTAGTGTTAGCTCTCCAAAGAAAAGCTTTTGTTAAAGGGTTCATGGTCGCTTGTAGTTTTCTTTCCCCCCCAAAACTGATGGGGTTTCTATTTTGAATTTGTTCCCTGGTGTCAGGAGGCCAATTCCGACTTCGACTGACCATCCTGATGAATCTGAAAATGCCTTTGGTGGAAGAAAAACCTCAGCTGCGGCTAGCATGCCATTCTGCACAGGGCGTTCAGCCACGCCAGTGCAATCTTAAATATAATCAAGATGAAATTTCCATTGAACTGGTGCCATTTCAAGTCAGTGGATGAGATACAGCGTGCGTCACAGACATGCGAGTGGCCAGGCTGGTAGTTTCAGGGAATGCAACTGAAAAATGACAGCCCCTCTGGAAGCGGTGTGGTGGTGTCCAAGGACACAACCTTAAACTAGAAACCAAATTTAAATAAGATGCGGTTTTCCAGTTTTGTGAGCGGCGTTGCAGATGTTATGGTGCAGCTAATAATCTTCTTACTAGTTGTTTTGGGAACATTACCAATACATTGGTATTCAGGATGTAGAAGAACTGTAGACTCGAGATATGAAATCTGAGATCTAAACTTCAGTTAGATTTTAAGGCACTAATATTAATACTTGAATATCTTCAGGTGTCATTGTGCTGTTCAGGTTGCTTGTTGGGGTCTGAAATGCCATGGGGGTGTAGGTGTTCAGCTGCATTGCACCTTTTTTTTAACATTGCGGTAATTGTGTGTCAATGTGTGGATGTGAGAATTAATGCAAGACCTCAATTCTGAATGTACGCTCAAATGTAACTAGGAACGCCCTTGAGGAGAGTCTGAAAATGTGCATAATCCTTGTCCCAACTGGTCAAGGATTATCACATCATGCCTCACTCTGTGATTTTAGGTTCTTGGGGAGGAGGCCTTTTAAAAGTGGCCTTTGGAAGTACCTCTAACCACTTTGCCAGCTGGCGTGATTAGATGACACAGAAGCATATACTGCCCTGAAAACCTGACTTTTATTTATACTTTTTATAATTTTCCTCTCGATCACTTGAAGAACACGAGATGAAACTTGCCAACTGTTTCTGACCACGATGGAGGGAGGCCTTAGTTAATAAGGGAGCAGATCACGAGACTTAATGGCACAGAGAGCTTAAAGTTGAGAGAGTGCGATGTAAACAGATTACTCGAACTCTGGCTTGGGTCCAGTCGGCCGAGCATTGGCAGCCCAGCCATGTGAAGCAAGGTCTGCTCCATATGGAACTGCATCCCTCGGCCGGCCTTGCAGACAGAGTAGGCCATGCAGACACAGGCTGACAGCAGCCTATTTTAGGTGACGGATGCTTCAAAAATTATCAGCAGCACTCGAAGATCTCTTGATGAATGCTTGCATCACAGGGTGGTGTTTAGAGGTCAAGATTTTTCTTTTCCCCACCCATTCTGTTCAGCTGTAGGCTTTCTTCCATAAACAAGGGAAGCGCCTGAATGTAAACTTGTGCATGGAAGAATGACCCGGAAGCTAGTAAAAAAAGTTTCTACATCTGCGCTCATGTTTTTGTCCATCTTTGTCCGTCGAACTTTCTGCTAATAGCCAAATAGTTTAGTTATGAAAGAGTGTTCGCAGAAGGATGTTTATGATGTTTTCAGGAGAATAAAGTCCTTGTAGAAGCTGAAATCAAGAAAATGTAATGGCTTGAGTGTTAGATTCTCCCCTCCCTAAGTAGAGCAACACTAAAGCTACACTGTGTACGTTTTCTAAAACAAATGAACCCATAAAACATCTGGTATGAAATGAAAACCTACCAGTCCATGTTATTGAAGCCATTAGCAATTTGAATGATTGCTTACAGAACAGTGTCGTTGCTTGTACTGAGAACACTGCGCCATATTCATCTTTGTGCCTTTTTTTTTTTCATTTTTAAAGAAAAAATTGGTTCAGCAGTCGACCTGCAGTGAATTTACACTGGAGTTCTGTGGCTTCAGCCTCGGTAACATTTAGACGGTCTCAACTGATAGTTATACTAAGCTGGCCAAGTGTAGCTGGGTACTCATCAACTTTCTCCCGTAATAAACGCCGAGGTTTCATAGCCTAGACGACATCTTGTAGAGCAGAAAGGAACAATATTCTCTTTGGACCCCGAGCTGTTTGGGCAGAGTGTGGAAGGACCTTTTCCTTTCTCTGGTTTAAAACTTAGCAAAGATTTTTTGTCTAGCACTCTTTCAATTTTGCTTCATGTTATAAAAGCATGTGAACCTGCCTTTGGAGTTGCATCTGGCTGGGAGAACTGGTCGCTCACATCATTTTCCTAATTATAGGGCTGCAAATCATAAGATATTATTCAGTTTCCATGTTGAGATTTGCTGATTATTTTGCTTTTCATTTCATTGGTTTTTTTAGGAAAGTAAGTCAAAAATGTTTTCTTTTCACAAAATTGCTACATTTGAATTTTCTGTCAGTCTGGGTCTTCTGTTTGCCCATTTCAGCTCAGATTCAAGTAGAGCAGAACTCTATAACTGCTTATTTTATGATCTATTGGCCTGTTGTGGTGCTTGTTAGCAAGAACTGGAGTCCCTATCTGCCCTCTACTACTTGCAGACTCTGCATGATTTGCTTTAGAACAGAGTATCAGATAAATGGAAAATGAATGTGCATTTGTTTTCAGCGTGCAGACTGGCCTTGTTCATAGGATGACTGTCCCTTGTCCAGTAAGTGGACAGACACCGACTGAAATGTCAAGGACTTGCTGTGTGTGGCTTGCTGAGCACAGGGAGAGGATTGTCTCTGAGGAATGTCAGGACAGTACAGCTCAGATGTAGCGTATCCCTCAGTGCACCGTGCTACAAATTGGATATTTGATTAAGTCAGGAGAATATTCTTACTAAAACTGTTCTCTTGCTTTTCTGCTGTTGACCCTTTATTTTTGCTCAGATTTTCCAAACTCTTGTTTTGCTTCTGTGTGTTGTTGCTTTCCTCTGGAATTCCCAGTATAAGTCATTTTCCCCCTCATAACAGACTTTCTCATTCTCAGCCAGATGTTAATTACTGGCAGCTAAGTGAGAAACCTGGTGGTATTGTGATGCAAAGTGCAAAGCTTAGACTGCCAGGCATGTTCTCCATGGAAACCCAAATGCATTTCAAAGGGATGGCGGGTACTGCATCGGCATAATTCATATTTTTGAAACATGGTTGTAACCAGAGATAAATGCAAGGTTACGCTTTGTGCAAAAGAGAATTTGATGTTGAGCAGAGGAAAGAGGAACCCACATTAGCATAGCACAAATGATTTATGAGTGTAGATTAATGATGTCCCTTTAAATTGAATTCAGTACTTAGGCTGATAAGGCTTTGTCTGCTAAATATAGGACAGACCAAATGAAAGCTGTGCCTGTGACAGATGATTATTGGCCTTCAAGCAGAGCACAGACACACAAGGGCCTTGAACTCCATTCTTCATCCTCTCCAGGATGGCTGTAGGAGTGTTGCAGTTGCTTCTGGTGCAGTTGACAAAGAAAATGGATGGAAAGGTATCACCTGATGCCTGATTCTAAAGACTAGCCGCGTAGGTCGCTTTTTAAAATAATTTCATCGTATTAGTCCTGTGAGCTAAAGCTGAGGAGCTGATGTCCGTGCAGTAGACTGATGTCAGTCAGCTGGAGAAACCACTCTGTGAGATCGGCATGCTGCTCAACTGGAAAAACTGCTTTCTGCCTGACCAGTTAATGTACAACATTTAGATAGCGCCACCAAGTGGGTACTCAAGCTAACAGAGGGCCTGCAATTTAATTTTTTTATCCTGTCAACTTTGTCGACTTGTGTTGACTTTGCCATATCAACCTTTCTTGTGCTGTTTGTGATTCACAGACATATCAAAGTGCATATTAAGGTTGTACTAGTTCAATTGCAGTCTGATGATTTTTGCCAGCACCAGTTAGGAGTTTGGATTAAGAAAAACGTATAAAAAATACCAACAGAAGCTCTCAAACTCTCACTGAGATGGTTTCTGTTGAGGTGAACAGTAGAGGGATCAACTGGAGGTACTGTGTTTGGTCTTTGCACGATTATTTCTCAAGGACATGACTTTTAGATAGATTTATTATTTTAAGGCCTGCGACTTTCTTTTTGTCCTCTACTTGTCCAGTTCCTCAAAATTATTAAGGGCAGTCTGCACACAACCTTTGGAGAATCACCTTATTGGTGTGAAAACACTACACATTTCAGTTATACCTGTCAAACTTAATAGATTCAACTAAAGAATTAGGAATGTTCATGTTACAGACCTTCACAAAGCCGGGAGAGCTATTGCTGAAAGTTACTTTTAAAAGTAGCAAGTTTTTAAAAGTAGTAAGTTTCATGTAGTCCATGTGAAACAGTTTGTTGCTGGAGGAAGCCACCTCGGCCCAGATGGCATCGAATTACTGGTGTATCACAGTGGAAGATGGGTTTTCCTGTCTTTTCTCGTTAGTGTGCAGGAAATTAGTGTTGAGGAAATGCATGGAGGGGGGTGGCTGTGCTCTCAGAGAGACATCAGAGTCATTGAGAGTTCAGTTTATATACTGTAGCCATTTCAAACTCTAATTTGATTAATGGTGAATAACTGACCATTGTTTTGCTCTGGAGAGCAGAAGGGAGCTAAGTGTAGCTACTAACAATGAGGAGGATAGAACAGACAATGTATATAAATATCATTGAAAAAATTTAGATATTTTTATGTAACTTAAAATGAAAGACTTTTTTTGGTCTGTTGTGAGTTGGTGAAACCAGAAATGGTGTTCTCCAAGACACGAGAGAGAACAGTAGTGATGCTGCGGTGAAGGAACATCTGAAGTCATAGAAAACAGTTGCAGTTGTTTAATTGTGATCCAAGATTTTAAAAAAGACCTAAAATAAGGATTAAGAGAAAAAGAAAAAACGCCACAAATAAATGTTTGTTATTTTACACCAGCTGGTGCTCTGTTAGGGCTATTTTAGGAAAACTACAACAAGTTCAATAAGTGAGATATTTCTTACTGCAGAGCCTGAAGCCAATCCAGAGATGAGATATTTTGGGCTTCATTGGCAGGTGTAATATGGTGGCAGTGGATTCTGCTGAAGTTTCTTTCTGCAGGAAGGTTTCAGTTTTGCTTAGTTCACAGAACGTTGCAGAAAGGAAGTGATAAAAAAACAATAAGCTGGAAAATGTAGGATTTGCTAATAAAGTAGCTCGAGAGGATCTTCTCTGCACGATGACCAAACGTTCCAGCGTTTCCCTTTGTTGCATGAATGTTGCACGAAGTTGCATGCAAAAAGCAGCTCGACACATTCCCTCTAAAATGTTGTGGCTTTTACAAAGCTTCCTTTTCAGCTTTGTTCTGTAGAAACGAGTTAAAGCTGAAGAAAATGATTTCTGTAATAAATGGTGCATTCTGAATACTTCTGACTTGAATGCAGCTTATTTTACTGCTGTCAGCAGAGGCAGAATAGGGCCTTCGCGGGATAAAAAGCTTACTGTGTGAAAGAACTGTGTCAGGTTTGGCCTGGGACTGCTGCCTCTTTTGACATGATCGAACAAGATTGTGTGTGTGTGTGCATTCAGCTCTCAAGTTTGCCCTCTCGCACACATGAATTAGGACACCAAACCCAACACGCCTGGCATTTCAAAGAGGAGGCCATTTGTTGAAGACAAGCGCCCCATTTAGACTATCCTGATCCATGTATTGAAGTGTGCCCAGAATCGCAACCCTGTAGGTTGGACTTTAATATTCAGTTGCACTCGTGTCCCAGTAAAGGAATGTATGAGTTTTATCTTGTTTTAGGAACATCCTTCTCTTCATGCAGAATGAGAGTTTGTCTGCAATCCATATGTTGGCTAAAGGTTTCTCTACAAGCAGCCATTTATGTTGAAAAGTCGTAAATCCAGAAGTGGGAAATTGCTCTGCTGTAAAGGTGTGTAACTACAAATCACTGCATAGTCAGACTTGTTATGGCAGATATTATAATTGTATTTCTCAAACTGGTGCTGATGGAAGTGGCACGAGGCTGTACTTCTCCAAAACGGCCTCGGAGAGGAAGTCAAGTTGATGGTTGTGTTGAAAAGCATTGTCTGTCCCATTGTTCCAGCCATCAACTGCTGTTTAAACTTCGGCGAAGATGGTTTTGTGACCTTAGCTTTGCTGTAAGCTCTTTTCACCAATGAACCTTGGACATTTTCAGGAGAATCAGGTTTGGCTATTCTCCACATTTGTTGTTTCTCACATGTAGTACCCAGAAGAAAGGAAGCATTTGTAGCTGATGTGAGCTCAGTGTAGTCTAGGTGAAGGAGCTGTTTCAGTGGACCACTGACACTGACACTATTTGTACATTGATACAATGTAATTACACAGGTTTTGCACAAAGGAGTCGCAGCACATTCACATTGGAGATTTGGATTTTCACATGCACCTCTTTTTGATTTCAAGTTGAGGCAAGCATTGGATATGGTTTAAAAAAACTGACTTTAGTCTCATTGTATTTAAATGCCCTAAAAAGTTACCTGTTTTGTCTTCAAGGTAATGTGTGTTTTTAGTACTTCTATCCTTCATTTTCTCAGCGTCATCTCCCCTTTTGCCCGATTATTAAAGTGGATTTGGTTGTGGGAATCTTATCAGGTAGTGTGATTGGTGGTGGTGTGGTTTCATTGTTGCTGAATATTATCGTTGTGTTGACATGTGCACTCCAAGGTGAGTGCACATGTCAACAGAAACAGTTCCAGCTCCAAATGACTTGATTTACATTTAAAGTGACCCAAGCTTCAAAGTTGCACGCTCTACTTATTCCCCAATTACACGCCCACTGCAGAAGCCTTTCCTGCTGTGTCACAACAGGAAAACCCTTCAGGCATTCTCATGATGCTCGGCTCTTTCTGGTCCTCACATGTGGCCAGATTCCTTAGTGAACCAGATGACTGCTAAATGTCTTTCATCATAGTCATGGTCAATAAACTAGGGTATGCTTGGATTTATCTACCCTCAATGAAAAGTGCATTTAAGCTTATAATTGTGCATCACGAGAAGCTGATTGGTTCTGATTGGTAATCATTTGTGTTTGCTGCTCGTTTTTTCTTTATTTCAAAGTCAGCAGCTGCAAGTCTGTGTTGCTCTTCAAAATTCATGTGGCTAACTTCTTTTTCCACGATGCTGTTTGCTGATGTGTCCACCATTTTAAAGCTTAGTTGAAGCTTAGTAGCAAGTGAAGCTGTGTGAAAGTCTGGCAAAGAGCAGGAGATGCTGCAAATGCCTCTATCTCCACCATCCAGACTCCAGATGGATGGAAAAGCCTAACCCCTGCCAGAGTTAGGAACCATGTGTGCTCTAGTTCACTTGGTTCTCTATAAAAAGCTCATATTCCATGTTTGTAGAGAAGATTGTGCACCCATCAGAGACTCGTAAAGAAGCTTTTTTTAAAATATAATAAACCCCACATTTCATGTCATTGTATAAGGAGCACATTTACATTGGAGATCTATTGATCTTTATATGGGTATGATGTATGCTACCAGTGCCTTTAGCAACAAGAAAAATGGATTCTCTAGATACAAAACTTTTCCGCTATCATGTATCATGTCCGTGTCTGTTGTCTCATTGGATCAGACAGTGTCCTGACCCTGCAGTTTATCCTCTTACGTAACCAGCGTTAGACTTGCAGAGGGTAAATCAGTGCAGCGAGTCCTGCTTTGAGCATGCTGATGCATAAATGCTATATTGTTGGTACTAAGGAATAAAAATCTAAATTGCAGTTGGATTAGAAATGCTTAGACTTTAAGTCACGTGATCCTAGTGACCAAAAGCAATGTTTCATTTCTTTTTTCCTTCTTTTTTTTTGCCCCCAGCCCTTGGTACATTTTCAAAGATCATATTAAGCATTTGATGTTTAGGACGTAAGTAGGGATTGTTTTTCCTCGATTGTGTCCTAACAGCTATGTGCATACCTTGATTAGATCAAATCACAACATTATTTTTGTAATGCAGATGTAAATTACAGCCCTGAGTCATTTCTGACCCAAAGTCCAAATGGATATTAAATACTTCTAGGGTTATGACTGTTATTTCATCATACGTTTCAGAGAGCCAAAGAAAATGATCTCCTCGCCTCTCTTGCTGTAACTAACACCCCCCTTCAACTTCTCTCCAAAGGAGGAAACGACTGCAGTTTGCATCTCCGTCTCCCAGCGCTCCATCCTCCATGCTTTGTTACCTCCTCCACCATCTGCACAACCCACTTCTTGAAACAACCCCCCTCCCGTTTCTCAGCTTTGATCCACACGGGCCTGTGCTTGAGCTTTAAACGGTGCAGCTCTGCATCTTTTTCTTGACACGTATGCACAAAGAAATGCGCATTAGTCCTTTGGAGTAGCTCTATATTCGTATATTCGTTCCTCGCACTTTCTACATAATGTTTTTTCACAGTCCTTTTGTTGTTTATTTGATTTTTGCCAGTTTTGAAAATGCATCCCAAACTTTCTTGAGGATGCCCTGATCTTGTTTGTCATCATTACAAAATGATGAGTGCAGATGTAGCTTGGAGGCTTATAGGATGTTGCCCGTGCACCTGTGGACGTTGAAGGATGGGCTCCAGCTGTTGTAAAGAGGTTTTGCCATCTTCGTTGCAGAATCACCTCTGTGTAGCCCCGATGCTCGACACTTGGGGATGCACACTTTTTTCCCCCCTGTGCCTTTCCATCGCCTTTTCAATGAACTGCTCACTGTTTGAATTGCATCCATAAACATTACGCAACGATGTCTGTAAACTATGAGTGACTGTACCGTACTTTGTTTTCTGCCTGCCTGGGCCTGTCTGTTACATTTGCTGTTAGCACAAGCCTCTGTAGTCCCCATAGATGTTAACTCCTGGGTCCCTACTCCACACCTTGGCCATGCACTTCTGCTCACACCACCAGAAATGGCGTAACGCATGTGATCAAATTGGAGATGTCCAGAGCAGATTGCATCAGACCCAAGCATTTTTTATAATCCCTATACACATTTGACATATTGTCAATATTGCGATGAATATTGTCTCTGTTGATCAGAGACAGTATTCTTGGTGCAGTCTGCTTGTGGGCACAGAAAAAAACAGAACAGGAAATCTTGAACAGGATATCCGTTATTTAACATCTGGATATCTTATCTCCATCGGAAGGCCAAGGAAAATGGCTGTTGGGTTCAGATTTATAAATCTTAACCTCCTTGGACCTGGCGTCCACATATGTGGACATCACATTTTGGGTTATTTAGGCCAAAATACTCAATTTTGCTCTACAAGGTCCTGATATCCACTTACGAGGACATTATACTGCTACTGTTCTATCAAAATTTTAAACGAATATCATATATGTGGCTCTGATTTTTTTCATAAAAACAAAAATAAGGAAAAAAAAAAATCTGGTAATTCTTTGTTTTTACATTCATTGGGCCCCAATCAGCCCAAATATCAAAGAGAAATTAAAAATGCATGCTGTGGAAGAGTTTGGGTCTTAGGAGGTTAAAGCCTGATTGAGTGCTTCTTTGTCATTTACTTGAAGCCTGCCAACATGGTGAGGTTTCTCTCACAAACACACACACAATCAGTTAACAGTCAACAGTGTAAGTTCATGACAGAGGTTACAGTAGAGTAGTTTTTTTAACCTAGGTTTGTTAACCTTATAGGCTACCAGAATAGACCAATTAAATGTGACCTGCTTCTTCCATTATTAGGATAGATCTATTGTTAATGAATGCCTCTTGCCAGTAATCAGGATATTGACTTTGCAAACTTATAATCAGATATTTGGAGCACATGTAAGCGCACTGTTTCACTTGTTAAAGCCCCTACGACTTAGTTAATATCCACCTACTCTTGGTCTGTTGGCTTCTCGCAGTGATCCGCTGTTTGTTTTGAGTAAGCACCCGTAAGCTGAGGTGAGGTGCAGTCACATCTTGGAGCTGTCGTAGATGCACCAAATGGCAGTCCTGGTTTTTGGTTTTGTTTTTTTTGTTTTTTTTGTCTTTTCAAATTTGTCTTTTTTAAGTTTAAGTATTGTAACTTGTTATCATCATCGTTATTATTATTTTTGCTTTCTCTTCAGTTCAGACATTGATTTGTGTCGTATATTGTTAAATATTTATAACTAACTTCACTGTCAGTAAGTTTCCTATTGTAACATCTTTAAAAATGTATCGGAGTTTGAAAGGTCTTGCTGTGCTTCTCCACAGCAGAACTCTTCTGGCAGCCCGTGCCTCCCTGTGGTGCAGTGAGCTTTTATTTTGGCAGGCTTCCTCTGCATCCCTCTGCTCTTCCACTTATGGATAATAGGACATATCTCAGACCACTACAAATAAGCCTCCTTATTTTTGCCTTTTCCATTTGGTGAGCTGTAATCTGATACGGCTGAGGCCACTGGCAGTTATTCCTCTCCACTGTCAAACTGTCACATGACGCTGGCGCAGAGAGCGCTGCTTCTGATTCTGTGTGCGAGTCTGTGTTTTTCAGAATAATCCCATGCCACTGCTGTCTGCCTATTGACCAACTGTTCCTACTACTTCTGCTCTCGCAAATCCTCTAGTACAACATCTCCCAATCCCCTGGATAACATTCAGTCTTTATAACTGGATCAGGAATTGTATGCGAGTAAGTTGTTTTTATTCAGACTGTTGTCACCAGCTGCTTTTATACCCAAACCACTGATTGTGATGTGACTCATCCCCCGAAAGACTTCTTGTCATCTCCTTTTCATTTGGGTTGGGAAGCAGAATGGCCAAGGTGTGTGCCGCTTTGGTCATAACATGTATGGACCTGCTGGAGCACAGTATGGCTACAGCAGAATTCGTCCAAATCATGGAGACGGCATGTAAAAACTTTAAATGAGAGCGTTCGTCTGTTAGATCACTGCACTTCAAACAGGTGTAAGCGTGTGTGCGTGTTTTCTTAAGAGGTGTGAGTTAGACGTGTGTGTTGGAGCTTAACTTGAAACTAGGGCTGCCACAAACGATTATTTTGATAGTCAACTAGTCACCGATTATTTTTGCAATTAGTCGACTAATCAGATCATCATCCATTGGACGTAAAACGTACAGCTTATTGCACCAGCAGCATCTGCTCTCATATAACTATCATTAGCTTACAGCTTTAAGTGTTTCAGGTATGTGCTAACTAAAAATAAAGACAAGATGATAGTTTATTAAATTTAAATGAAATTTGCAGATTGCCCCCGGCTAGCTATCGAGCTAGTGGGTAACAGACGTCTCTGAAAACGTCGGAGCGCTTTTGAAAATATGTGGTGTCTTGATAAACTGAGCAGATATTTGAGGTTTACACAGCTACATTCTCGCCTGAACATATGTTAAATGTTTATTTTGTGACCCAGAAAGAATAATAAGAGTAATATTAAAACTAACTAGCTGCCGCCATTGTTGGAAACTGAGCTGGGCTGCGCTATGAATTCTGGGACACAGCTCCTTCTTCTTCGGGGTTTAACAGCAGCTGGCATCCTTGTACATGCAGTGCTGCCATCTTCTGTTTCAGTCTTCTTAAATCCTACTGCTTATTCCTGCGTCTTTTGTGATCTTACAAAGCTTCAAACGACGCGTTGACTATTAAATCAGTCGTCGACGATTTTGATAGTCAACGTAATCGTGACTAGTCGACTAATCGTGGCAGCCCTACTTGAAACCCAGTCTGGACAACTAGAACTTGCAGGTTCAGAATTAATTTTCATTTGGCGGTGGTGTTGGTATGCACATGCACATATGGACGGATGTGGCTGTGCATGCAAAGCATGCCTGTTGTTTATTAAATGTTTTTGAAACTAATGCTATATATACTCTGTGGCAGTAAATAACAGCATCTCCAGTTAGTGGATGGACTCGTGCTGCACCTTCTTGGACTGCAGCTGCAGATCTTCTTTCCCCATGCGACTTCAGTGTAATTCTCCAGCAGCTACAGGTTCTGGTTAGAATGGCCTTCTAGCTCTCTGCAGAGTGGAGCCTCTCCGACCACAAAACAAGAGGCTTTCTGGAGAAGCAGCTGAATGATACTGATACAATAGCAGCATAGTCGTCAAAGAGATGGTAAGGACCAGAGCTGGTTAGTTGCTTGTAAAATGCTCCCAGATGGCAGTATAGTCTGGTAAATAAAATGGAGATATTCACTGAGTTGTAAAATGTATTTGGAGTCATACATATGCATTCATACTAAATCTGTTTTTTCCACAAAACCTGTTGCTGGCACTCTTTTTCTTTTTAGAGAAGAGATCTGTCAAACTGGATTGTTGACCTGCTTTGGTCCAGCACTGTTGAAGCTCTTAAGTTTGATCCCTTGAAAAGCACCTCGGAACTATTCCACAAAATAAAAGTTCAGTAAAATGAGAAAAGGGGGGCCTTGTTGCCAAGTAGAGCAAATAATGGTTGTCAACCTTCTTCTATGCAAGCCTTTGGCAAACAGGGAAACATGAGATTTACCAGTTTTATGCCCGGTTCACATCAGTTTTTATAACAGCCAGCATGCTGGAAATAATGTCGTTGGGTGTTGTAATAAATGTAATAAATTGTGTGAAGCCTTGTTTTAACTAGCAAGAATTAACATTTTCATTGTTATCAAGCAGTAACACTAATGTAAAAGCAAAAACTTGAGAATTTAGGAAGACCCAATCTAAAATCAGTCCTGCCTCCACAAAGGACCTAATGTAGTGGAAACACTGTAAAGAACAGGAATTCAAACACAGGCAGAAATATGTTTCTAAAAATAAAACAATGGCTTTTATACTAATATCAGTCTTGCATTTCTGTGTTTCTGCAGCATTCATTTATCTGAATTTTCCTGGACTTTGTGCTTCTGTTTTATAAAAAAGTCAGAGGATATCAGAAAATGTTTTATTGCCTCCGTTGTAAATAAATGCAAGCGAAATGGAACAGATATATTTTCCAGCTGGTGATGGAAACCATGTGATCTGAAAAAATCTTTGCTTTTGACTTCATATTGCCACAGATGCCAAGTAGAGGATCTGATAAAGTCCCAAAATGTGTATTTCCACCCCACCTTACTTAACTGACCCTCCACTGCCCCATTATGACTACCCATGGAGCGAGGGTGTAGGGGCCGTATTGGAGTTGGGGCCACCCACTTTCCTAGGAAGAGTGGTGAGTGACTGTTTGGGCCTTCCACTGTTTATTTCATTGTTTGATTGGCTGAAGTGAGAAACGACAGCGATGATGTCATTTCAGTCTCCATGGTTTTGGTTTGTTTGTCATCCAAACCTGGGATGTGTCGGTGTTGGAGATGACCAAAGCTCTTCTTGGCTGAGCTTCTGTCAGTGTTGGAGTGGGGAAAGCCAGGATTGAGACTGAGCTAACAAGGATTTAGAGCTTTAAATGTTTGTGCCTTTGAAGAGCAGTTTCTGAAAACATTGACGCAATGATGCAGTTACTGTTTTCATGAAGTCATAATGGGGCTGCTTTCAGACTTAACATAGTTTTGCACCATAACTATTGCCACTTATTAATCTATTTATTGTTATATTGCCCACCTGATGTGAGTTTAGGGAAGTTTGTCTCCAAAGCATACATAATGCGTAATAGCAAAGCACTCTTTGCAGTTTACATCTGCTGTGAGTTGTTACTATTGTGGGCCCAACCAGCGTATTCATTTCTCAGCAGTTATGTCGCACTTTTTGGTGATTTGCCCAGTCATTGGGGTGCCAATATATTAAATGAATTAGCCCGTTGATAATGAAATAATAATAATCACAAGGTACATATCTGCTGTCAAGTAATTAAAAAAAAAATGTTGTAAAAGTTCTTATTTCAAAGAAATACTTCCTGGTTGAAAAGGAACGATGAGAACATTCAGTTCATTAGATGTGGTGCATGTTATGGCTGTCAGAAGGCGATGGGCTTTTAATCACGCATGAGGGCGTAAAACAGGTTGTTCTGGAAGGTAGAAGGAAGTGGCTTTGGTTGAACTGGTTCTTTAAAGTTGCCACAATTTTGTCTGTGAGGCTTCTACCGCTGACAGACAGGATATCCTCCTGTCACATTCCTTCAGAAACCAGACGGGAGCAAACGCGAGATTGTCTGCTGATAGCAGTCAGTCATGGAGTCAGAAGTGATGCCTGTGGTGACAGGATTTTGTAATACGAGGCGGCGGTAACCACAGAAGGTTGTTTGTTTTTTTGCCCTTGCCAGAATTTACAGAAACAAATTTGTTGTCTTTAATTTTTAACTCCATCTTAGAAAAGTTTATTGAAACAATTACTGAAGGCGGTTGGACCCAAATATAAAACCGTAAAACAGAAACAGGCTTGTAAGTGAAACGTGGCACAGACCTCTCTGTTGCGATCACTGAGACGGCCTTTCAGCAGCTGATGGCTTTGCTTTGTTCGGCCTCAGTAGATTGTTCATCTGATCTGAGTCAGCTGCCTGCAGAGTCTCCTGCACCTGTCTGCCACATTCACTTCTTTACAGATCCTCAACATCTGACAGTCGCTTGCTATTACTTTCACAGCTTTGTGCTAGAGCAGGGCGACATGACCAAAAATATTTATCACGATATACATTTGAAAATTTGCGATAACGATATAGCTGACGATATAACTGACACTAGACAAAATACTTTACAACTCCACAACTTTATTAGTGCAAAAAAAAAACCCCATCAATGTATTTTCACTTAAACAAGCAGCTGTTTTTTTATGTGCATTAAAGCTATAGAAAAACGCAACAGTGCAAATTCCTTGCTGACAGTTTAACCAAAAGGCATTTCCAGTGGAAATTGGCCGACATATCCTCAGCATAACCATGTATAATATCCACAAAACTTAAAAAGAGGTTATACACACACAATACAGTAATATTATGTTGAAGCACAGTACGTATCACTCCGCGAGGGTCCTGACTACGGTAGCCGTAATGCTCCGACAATGCATCAAGCGGTGCGGCTTCGTAGCTTAGCAAAATCGTACTAAAACATTTGACAGATTTTGGAGCGCCGTGTACGACAAAAAATTGTTTCCAGGTCAGTAAACACAACCAGAATTCATACATAAGGCGCACCGGATTATAAGGGGCACTGTCGATTTTCAGAAAAATCAAAGGATTGATTTTAAGTGTTTAAGTGTATTTTCCAAACAACACGGTAATAACGACGGCCCGCTAGCATGCGCTACCAAAAATAGTGCTTTGTTGTGTATCTGAGGGACGAAAGCCAAACCAGTTCCACACCACTGAAGTTGCAGCATTTTTACAAACCAATTCTGGTTCATCCGTTTCATTCAACGATCCGCTTTCGCTCTTCTCATTCTGCGTCGCCGCCATGTGCGTATGTAAACAAAGGCACTGCGCATGCGCGTTTTACCCATATTCTATCGCAATATTTCATTTTCCTATCGTTGCCCAAAATTACACCGGTATTACCGTGAACGGTATGATATAGCCCAGCCCTACTTTGTACCATATGTCGGTGGCTCTGAGGTCATATGCTTTGGTCTTTTTGTTGTTGTCTTCTAAACATTTAATTCCTATTGCTTTCAGAGTTTGCAGAACAAAAGTTTGCTTGATGACATAATGCTGTCGTCCTCTACAGGCCGATCACATTTACTAGATCAGATTAAATATCACGAAAAGTGGCATCATTTCCTAAATTCTTTTAAAACCATCTTCATGAAGAATTCTAAATTGTTCTAAAGCTGAGGGACGCTGATGGTCACCTTTAGATTTAAGCTTTGATTTTGTAACAGCCAGAAGGATCCACCTGAGGATGTAAGACTGTGAAATGGCTCACATGAGGTCAGTGGGGTTTCTTGCTTGGTAACTTGGGCCCAGATCCAGACATGGTTTAGAAGTGATCCGTAAAATCAGTTCAGGGAGCCAATGGAGAGAAGCCAGGGCTGGGTTGATGTGACATCATCTTCTAAAACGAGTGTGAAGCTGGTTTCAGAGGCATTTTGAACTCAATGGAGTTAAGAGTGATGTTTAATTTATACGGGAGAGGGTAGAGAAAATAAAAGCATAAGTGAATTTTTCAAGGTTGGACTTCACGACCATTGTTTTTTTTTTCTTATTGGGAAGAAACAGGAGTGGAAAGCTTTTCTGATGTGTGGGTCAAAGCGCAGGGTTCAATGAAATGCAGTACTACTTAAACAACAGAATATAATTAGCAAGCAAAAGTTTTGTCTTTCAAAAATTAAGTGAGTTTGCTACACTTCTGTCACAGCAAAATGAATGTCTGTTCTGGTCATTTATATGACACCGAACCATAACACAGAGATTTGTGCTTCATGAAACGATTATTCACGGCCTGACGTGGCTGTCACAACAAGGCGTATAAATGCAAATAGCGTGCAGCTTGTGAAGCTCCGTTATCAACGTAATTTTTCACGCAGTTGAATCTGTACAGCTTCTTGTTACCCTGCCAGCGATACCGATGGCAATTTGATACACACGGTCTCTGAAGCAAGGAAAGCAGGTTGCTGTGCAGCCGTGTGTCTCCTTTCATGTCCCTTTCATGGGATAGGTTGCATTTACACACATGCAAGAGAAGACCTGCACATGCAACACAACGCGAAATGTCAGATGCACAAATGCACACACCAGTATGTGCGATCCTAGACGAGGCTAAAGCTGCAGGTTGTTTGCAGTGGAAGAACAGTGTGTAGCGGAAGCTACAGATGAAATGTGGAAGCACCACCATGGTCTCAAGAAGAGACTCAAAGTGGAGTCATGCCGAGGCAGACAGGTATGTTTCTTTAGATGGATGATCTTTTATTCTGTTTGTATTGCAGCGCTGCAGAAAAAGAGAGAGAGAGAGAGGGGTCTGACTCGGTGTATCCATGTATTTAGTACCGTGTAGTGAATGCTGCAGTGTTATCATTTTGCACTGCTTACTAGGAATGACCCTTGTTGGATAGGATTAGGATTATGTTTGGGATACTGGGATGGGCTCCAGTTGTATTCAGTTTCTGATCTTTTGCCAACTATCAGCATCCAAGCTCTTCAATCTATGCTACATTGGTAAATCTTATTGTTTTGAGGGACAGACGAAGCTAAGATGACAAAGTTGCCAACTGCTCCATTTTACTGCAGGGAGTGTCATGAGCAGGGCTGGTTTAGATGAAAACAGTAATCAGGTTTTTAATTTTAGGGTACCAAATCTTTGACGTGTCTTGCTCTTTGGAAAGGTCCTTGAACAGTTTGTCAAGACTGACACTGCACTTCTACAGTTGTATTAGGCTATCCAAAATGCAACAGGAACCCTAAATATTACTGTTTATAATCATTTATGGCGGTAGGTATCACCCCTAGGCTGGGTATTACTTTCTGAGGACCTTTCAGGGGACAAATCCCTTTCCTCCTGTCACTGTAATTTCACCTTTGTAGCTGGACGATAAAGACTGAAAACGACTCCTCCAAGGAATCAATTGAAATCCTAAAACGCACCGAATAACGTTATTGAACTCGTCTCGTGTCACTGTGCGTTCTGTGCCGAGGCCTGCCGAAGCAGGTCAGTTGTGGATGACAGTGCTGAGAAAGAATCAAGTGTCACAACTGAACTTTTCATCACCGGTTTCTCAAAAACCTGAGCTCTTTGTCCCCGACTCACCTTCTGATTATATCTCCTCCTTCCTGTCACACTAGTTGCTGCTCTTGTGGTTTTCTTTTCATTCTCTTCTGCGCATCTCGTGCTTTTCCCTGAAAAGGATAATAAAAATGAAGGATTGCCTCGCTCTAGCAGTGATGTTGAAAGGAAGAAAGATACTTGATAAAGGGCATATTAATCTTTCTTCTTCTCTTCTCTTCCCATCCCTTGTCATGCTATGACAAATTTGCAAGTCAGGTGGGGAAAATGATAAAACACAAATTAACATGTCTGGCAACAACATTGAAATCGATTGACGGCTAAGTGAGTCTGCCAGCGAGTCCTAGCAAATTATCTCTTGAACAGCTTTGTATGCCTTTTCAAAATCTTCCATTGTGTCAATTTGTGGTCTCCTTTAGGGTATTTAACATCTCAGACTCGCATCGACAGTTGCCAGGTTTCCGCTTTGCTTTTTTGAAAAAGCGTTTTAAGAGTCTAGATAGTGTTTTGTTTTGTTTTTCCTTGCCACTCGGGCTGGATTTCAGTTCCCCTCGTTGTTGTAGGATGAAGAGATGCCGGGCTAAGGGCGGACGTGCTGGCAGGCTAACAGTTGGTGTAACCTTAGACACCACGCCGACGTGCGTCTTCACTTTAGCTCTCGACCTTTGAAAGAAACCAAACTTAAAACTAATTTATTATGTGTAGCTTTCTGTAGTTGACCACAAAAAGGCTTTACATTGGAATTCTTACCTGAATTCTAATTCAGGTAAGAACTTTAAGGCCCAGATTTCCCCCATAACTGTTGGAGATGATCGCATCAGTATTTTGTTCTGATTTTTCTTTTGTGATTTGCTTAGTGGAAGAAGTATTTATCCAGAAGACATTTGACCTACTGCTTCAATTGATGTTGGATTTTTAGAAAATGTAATTCAAATGCAGCATTACATGTAGTAAACAGTGTTACAGTTGTGATACTTGAAACCATCTGCGTGCTGTTCCAAAAGGAGTTAAATGACCGTAACACTAACCCTCCGGTTTTAAATGCAGCCAAACAGAACTGTACCAAAGAGTTAGTGTTGTTGAGTAGTGAAATATGTGACTCTCTGAAAGAGTAAGAGCAATGTTAATATAAGCAGCTATTGGTAGTGAGAAAATAAACCTATATTAAGGCCGTTTTTATAAAACGTTGGCAAATTTGTTGACACGACCAGGAAAAAAAGAACCTGATGAAATTGAGATTTATTGGCTTGTTTTCCTGAAACTTTCTGTGCTGCTGACTTGTGTGTATTCAAACTTTAAAATAGACTTTAGTTTAGGAAAATGACTTTATTTGAGGGCTGTTGGGATTAAAGTAAACATAGCCGAAATATTTCAGCCTGGGAAATTTTTCTTTTTTTAAAGAACTCAACCATGGCCATCAGTGTAAATACCAATGACAGATTACTGCTTTTTTCCCAGTGAGGCATTTCTTGAATTTCAGGGATCTCATCTGAATCACCTTGACGCCGCTGATGAAAAATTATTTTATGTCTCGTGGCAATGATGCAACTTTATAGCAACACTTGAAGGTGCACACAAAGTAAACAGAATTTAAAAAAATTTAAAAAAGGAAGGAAAAAAAAAAAGTTTCTCACCACCCAAAGACATAGTTTGGGGTTTATGGAGGCAGCACATGCCATTACTGTGCCTACGTGAGTATTTACCCTCCACCCCCACCCTACCCCCAAGGCCTACGCTGAGCCAGGAAAAACTGAAAGCGTGTCAAGTTCATTAGCAACCACAAGTTGCTTATTGGATTTCAGTGCAGCTGTGCCAGCCTCACTTGCATCACTTGCATCAAGTGTCATGCAGCTTCACTCAGGCAGACCTGACTAATTAATCAGATCAATAAATTCTATCGGAAGACGAATCCTCGCCTCAACATTGTACAAGAAAGCAACACTGCAACTGTAGATGGTTGTTCTACATCCATATCATTAAGGAGCGTGTGCGGTTTTCCTGACTTTCTGGAAGCATCATGGAAAAGGCTTAAACCAGATGCACTTCTGCCACTTAGTTTGGTTCTCGAGAGCAGCTCAAAGTGACTGTTTTAAAAGTTCAGACAGTATAACCGAACTAAACAGCTGTTGTCGTTTTAAAATTGTTGGTACTTTGAGATTATCAAATTCTTTTGCATGTTATCTCCTTTCACTCGAGTTTAACGTGAAAACCTTTGCTCCCAGCATTCCCTGTGGTTCCATTGATTTTTCATTTATTTTTTGGCCTTATCCTGTTAACGTGCAACCAGTGTGAAGGTCATTATAGCGATGAGCTCGAAGACAATGCATTCAATTGATCACAATGAAGGCCTGAAGTCTGCTTTGCCTACAATGCTGTAGTCAACTGAACTCAAGTATGTGTGTGTGTATATTTTTGTGTGACACACAAAATGTCTTAGTTTACAGCGTTTCCCCCCCCCATTTTGCACCTTATGTACTACAAGTAACTTGTGATTTGTCAAATACATGACAAAAACTGTTTTCATTTCATGGATTTGACTGCACACTTTTCCACTGCTTGATTTCTGTTTTTTTTTTGAAAAAGATTAAAATAAACAAACAATTTTTACTCCAAAAATTTGAGTGGGATTTGCAGCCACTCGCAGTGAACTTCACATTTCTCTGATTTTATGGCTCCCATGAGCCACAATTTCCATTTACTTGTCTTTCCTCTCAGGCTGCTTTGGATTTTGCTGCATGTGAGGAATTAAAAGATGCAGGCTGCTTAATGATTGTTCATGATTCATTAAATTAATTAGGCTACAGGCGTAAATCTCCTGCGTCTTTCTCTTTGGATTGCGTGTGAAATCCTCTTTTGCATTTTTTTGCACAGGTATCTTTTTACCCCCTCTGTTAATCAGATAAGTAATTTATAAGACGGAGAGCTCTCTCCTTGCACGACTCGGAGCAGTGGTTCACACATGCTGTAATAAAGATGCCTTTGTTTGGTTTCTTTTAAAGCTTCATGTGCTGGATAAAGACTGCTGATTAATCCTACCTGCCTAGTTTTAATGTTTGCTCCCAGACGGTGTAATTTTTGACTATTTTTGGAGAGTAATACGTTATGCTGTCAAGTGGTTGCCTGTTTTGATCAGATATGAGTGTTTCTTTGAATGGCAGCATTGTTCTGTGTATGGCTCAGCACCATTGGAGCGCCTGAGTTTTCTGCCTTTTCTCAGTTTATTATCCCTACATTTCAGTTCCTGAGACAAAGACTTTAACATTAGTGGATTTGAATGGAAAGACAAAGAGTGATGGTGTTTGTGTCCCAGGAGTGACTTTGACACAGGGTATAATGGATAAGAAACATAATTCAAGACATTGCTGTAGTTGACCTCTGGTGATGCTCATGCGTGTCTAATTATAGGAAGTGATGTTCAGGTTTTATTTAAATAAATTTACTGGTAAACTGTGGCATTTGTCATCAAGGTCATAATGAAGTGATTCTGATTCAGGAAGTGAGCAAGTGCACAGAGAAGAACCTAACCTTTTCATTATCTGCACCTCTTTCCATTCAGAATGAATATTTATATGTGAAGACCACAGTTAGTTAGTCTGTTACTACATGCTGAGCATTGAGTCTTGACACATAAAGCAGAAGGAATGGTTGGTGCTTGAAGAGGACAGAACGAGTCAGAGTGATGTCATCAAAGCTTTCTGAAAACCTTGAGGACATGTATTTACATATATCATGCAACTCCCTAAGACATGTATCTTGCAAAAAATTTGGGGAAGAAGTGCTGAATTATGAAATGAACAAGCCCAGTTTGTGGAAAACATCTTATTACAACACATAATGGGTTTTATTGGATAGTAAGAACAAAAGAAAGGAGAAAAATGGCTCTTATTATTTTGACATGGGTAGTGGGTTGAGAAAGAAAAGCCAATGGCAACACAACTCAGGGGTTAAAAGATTAATATCAAAGCACGAGTGAGGCTTTGAAATGATAAGCATGGTCCAAGTGCACTGGTAAAGTTAATAATGTTAGTGTTGGTGTTCACTTGAGTGGAGCCCAGCAGGGCACTCGTTCAAATCGAACCCAAAGTGTACTCGACATCAAACTGACAGCTAATAAAATGTATTATTAGATCACACACAGTTCTTACACTCGCACACGTCTGTCTGCGGTTTTACACACATCGCGGAGCACTTTAGTGGCTTTTTCCAATTCCTGTTTCTCTTCTCACTGATGTCATTGTGCTTGAATGAAAGGGTCTTTTGTACCTTACGCCAGCCTTACTTTGACCCTACAATCCAGGAAACGTACAGTGTGCTGCCCTACCGTGGCTGTGTACACATCCGAACAACAGATGTGATTGAAAGGGGATTTTGTCAGTCGTCACGAACAGAGCACTCACATTGTTTGTCTGCAAGATTGAGATGGGTGATAATGTCTAAAAAGGTGACCTTTTCTCCTTTTTAAAAAAGGGAGAAAGTCATCACTCACATTGTTGTAAGCATGTTTTTTTAAGGTTTTAAAATCACAGCTCTTATAAAGATGTTCTGTACAATCTTGAGGAAACTTTTCATTTATCCAGGGAGGGTTTTCCTGGAAAAATAAGCATGTGCTTCCAGCAGTAACCCGCTTTATATTTTTACTGTCAGCCTGAGCTGCTTATTACTACAACAGTCCGTCCTTGAGCAGTAAAAAGAAAACAGATTATTACTTAGCTCCTTTTCACATATCACAGCAAGGTTACTTCATCACGTCTTGTACCAACATGAGTGCAAATATATATTCAAACGTAAAGGAGGCGGAGCTTTGTCCTGCCGCATATCCATCCCCTGATTGTAAACTCCAGTTTATTTCCATGCAATTCTTCAAATTCAGCTCAATTCAGTTTAATTCAGTTTTGAGCTCACAGCAAGTGTCATCATACGAAGGTTTATATTCCAAGGGGAAAAAAACAAACAAAATAAAACATGACCCAATTAGAACAGGAGCACCATTGATTTGATCATGATCTTTGAGCAACCATTTGGGGACATTGGGGAGGAAGAACTCCCTTGTGTTTCATGATACTTAACCTATATTGGCTATTATTCTATTATTTTATATGTTACCCTTCTGCCTTTTGAAAAATAGAGAAAAATAATGGAAAAGTGTGTTGCTTGTATAGAAATATTATGCAATTTGTGTTACTGGGAGCAAGTTCAGGCAATATACTCATTATACAGTCAGTGTACTCTCCTGCTTATTCTTTCTCAATACTGTTTTTCTCAAGTTTTTCCTTGTTTTATAAAGTTTTTGCATTAAGTTTTATTTTAAAAACATTTTCTGATATGGTTCTGGAATAGGTTACAGAGTCCGCGTTGAGACATGTTTTCACACTAGTAATCAAGACCACTTCTAGTTGTTGGACCAGTGTTAACTGTTTGTTACGGATTGTGGTTCACGAAAGGTTTAAATCCTGTAATTTTTGGTTTGGAACAATCTGGAAAAATCCAAAAGTATGGATGAAAAATCTAGCTTTCAATTGCAGACGCTAATTCAATTGCAGGGAAAGAGCTCTCTGACTTTTGCAAGCTACACGCACGAATCAGTCTGTTTGTTATTAAAAGGAAAATACTGTATACAGAAAGTTAAACTGGGTGAACCGATAAAGTAAGTGAGGGTTTATTGGCTGTTGTGAAATCAAGGTCAGGGAAACTACAGTGAGTTGAGCGTGCACACATTCATGCACCACTTAAGTGACAAAAACCCCACTGTGTGCTCTTAATCCACTGTTCATTAGTGGAGCCTGCTGTGAGGATAAAGCATGTGTTTGCCCTCACCATAAGATGAGTGTCACATTGTCTTGATTTTTGGGAGCTTCCACCATCTCATTTCCTTTAAGTGACTTCCTCCCCAGGTCTCCATCTGGCCTGTGTTTAGAATCTACATGCTCTTAAATATTCTTTCAGATCTTCTGTGCTTCACAGCTCTTTCCTCTGCCCCTTCTTCCTAAATTAAAAGGGAGGTGGAGAGAAGACTGCAGCAAAATGCATTTTTTAGTGACGGGGAAGCTCTCTGGAGAGTACAAAACGGTGTCACACTCAACTTGCAAATTAAAGTTGACACAACAAATGCTTTTGGATCTGCACTGATCCATCACCGTAGGCTTTGTGAGATGTGTAGAGGATTCCCAGTAAAGGGGAACACTGCAGGCGACTTCTGAAATAATAAACACATTTTAATTCGTGTAAAGCGTAAGGCAGCAATCTGTTACTTTTATTAAAACAAAGATTTAAAAAATACGTTAAAAAATGACTGAAATGTTTGACAAAAGACAGAATAAAGAGAAAGGAGGGCTGAAAAGGGAGTTTAAAAAAACAAAAAAGAGACCTCATTTACAGTAAGACGAAGAGCAGCAAATACAGGAGTAGGTGGGAACATGACCTACAGTTTGTCATGTCTCTTTTTTGGCACAGTAATGCATAACCACTGCAAGAGATCATAACAAAACCCAAACCTTTGGCAAGAACACAGAGTGTCTACAAGCTCTGACACACTGTGTAGCAGAAGGCTGGATCTGGCAGAACAATGCTGCGTTTCTTTAAGGCACACAGGAGTGTCTTTGGCTCAAAATTCACCCCCCCCAAAATACCTCTTTATGATCTGTGCAACAAAGGGATGATTGATAGAGAGTGAACATTTGAGAATTGGTTTCATTCAGCCCCGAGGTGAACACGGTTCAGTTTCACAAGTTTAAAAATGTTGTAGGTACATGTAATCTGTGCCACTGAAGACAAGTTGGTATCTGCACATGTCTTTGGATTGACTTTATATGGATTCCCAACATCATCCTTTTTAAAGCCTTTAAAGTGACACACAGTGAGTTTTTTATAACTATAGTAAACAGTGCCAATGTCACAAATGCCTGAATACCAGGTAATCTGTTAGAGGTGGGAATCACCATACATCCCACGATACGATATTATCACAATACTTAACGCATAATTGCGACATTATTGCAATTTTTAAAAAATATTTTGCGATATTCAGATTCTGTACATAAAGGTAAACTTTATCAATATTCATTTTATCTAATAACAAAGTCTCACACTCAGTCTTTTTCTCATTTCAGTTTTATTGTTGACAAACTGAACGGTTTGTATTACAGTCTAGTCCAACTTAACTGAATCAACCATCTGGTACAATTATAGCTATTCTGAACTATGCAATTCATGAAAACGATGCAGCCCCTTCAGCAACTGAAGAATTTGAAAGTAAATTAAAACAAAATATAATTTGACATTAAATAAAAAAGTTTTAAACTTAATTAAAATAAAACATGTCTTAAATTAAAATAAGTAAACTGTCATGTTTATTGCTGCCAAAAAAAAAGTTAAACACATTTGGACAGTGAAGGAATGTCAGGATTGTTGCTCAGAAAAAGGATCAACATGCTCTGAAGTCAGAGCACAAAAACCTTTTTTGTAACAAAATATCGATTTCTGCTGTAACTGTATCGATACATTATTAGCAAACAAAATATCACGATACTACACAGTATCGATTTTTCCCCCACCCCTATAATCTGTGCTAAAGCCTCTAACCTAACAGCATAGATTGTTTTCTGTGTGAGAACTGTGAACACATAATGTAACCAAACCAGCTTTTTAACTGGAGATGCACAATGTTGTCGTACGTCTTGGTGTTCCCTTTCTTTATTTCAGGTTAGTCTTCTCTTGGAGTTTGAACACATTTTTCACAAGTGTTTTTAAAATTATTTAATGTTTTAATCAGAAGAACACTTTTCTTCTCTTTAACTGTTTCTGTTTTTCTGAAAACTACTTTTTTTCTCTTTTTTAAAAAAAAATCATACGGAATATCCCTTTAAATCCAGTTGACCATCGGAGCTGTAAAGTCGAATAACTTTTAAATATTGGATTTCGTCATGCATTTATTTGGCTTATTTTAAAAAAAAGGGCGGAACCCTCTTTAGCCAAAATTTAAACAACAAAAACCATTATCATCAAATAAAAAAGCTCTAAAAACTCTTTTCTGGTTAAATCTGGACTGAGTTTGTTAAAATCTGAGTGTCATTGGCTCATTTTGGGGTTTTTAATTCTTCTGGCCATGTGATACATAAAATGTTTATAGCTTAACCTGGCTACAAAAAAAATTACTTCTGTACTTCCTACAGAAATAAAATAATTAGCATGAAGACTATGATGCACTTGTTTATTGGATAATTGCTCACACCATCGAGGTTGGCGCTCTAGATTTTCATTCCGAGGTGTCTATGTCATCCCAGTTGGTCCCCTGTAAATCAGACTCACTTGAGTCTGATGACGTGGAGGAGAATGAGGCGATCATGCTTTGAAACACCTGGATAAAATCTTCTAAATCTTGAAGCAACCTCACAGTAGAGTTCTCCGAGTCATCTGTGCCTGGGCTCGCCGCGGCTTCAGGTGGTACAACAGAAGGCAATGAGGAGGAACTGCTGGGCAACAGCCCTTCAGTGCTTTCCATATAGTCTCGAATCAGAGCGATTGGAGACTCTCTGCTGTCATTTTCAAAGCTTTGTCCACCCTCACTCACCAAGTAGTGCTGAAAATAAAGAAATCATTTCTGCCGCCATCATCATTTATCATTTATTGTGGCATAAAATACAAAGATATTCAATGTTTCAGCTATAACGCTATTTAATCACCTAAAATAACCTTACCTCCATGTCTATAACTGCGTTGTTTAAGTAGATGTTTTCAAAGTTCACCAGATTGTCATGCAGGCAAACAAGATCCCCGTAATTCACCTCGCTGCCGTTGTCGTCAGATTCACCGTAACTCCAGAGTTTTTTGGCATCGTTGTCACTCTCGTCCGATTCTAAGTATACGCTGAGGTCTTCAAGAGACATTGTGGTGCAAAGTCTCCTACAGCACACTGCTGTGATCAGAATGAGTGTTGCCACGATAAATCCACGCATTGTTTTGTATGCTGGACAACAGTTTGGTGCTTTGATTTGAAAAGTACTGTAGAGTTCTGGACTGCTGCTGTTACTTCAGCTCAGGAATACAGTTTCCTCGTTTAAACAAACAAACAAAAACTTGTCCTGATAGCTTTATTAATGTCCTCAAAATTAAAATAACTACCGTCAAGTAAAAACACAGCCCTTATTTGCATGTATTATTCACCTTATTGTTATTCTTGTTTAACACGCTGTGCCACTATGTCATGAGAAGTTGTGCACTGAAAGTATTAAAACATAGTTTTTTCTTTTTCTTGTCCTTACATGCAAATGTCACTTTCTCCTCACACATTTCTTGTACTGGACAAATTCCAAGGCTGCTACATGTGATGCAATTTATATCATAAATGTATTATTGGGACTGTGTGAAAATAGTATCGTGTAAGACCTTGAAAGATTTGTTGTTGAAAAGCGATTTTTTTTTTAAAGGCTTATATTTCACATCATTTTGATGGCTTCCTGTTAAACAGGCTGCTTTATTTATGCTGTAAGATATATATATTTTTTTAAACATTTGATATCTTATTAAACGATTCAGCATTTTTCCAGGCTTTTTTTCCCTTTATAGTTAAAAATTGTAACTTATTGTAGAGTATCTTGCGAAACACATCGAGTTAGTCTGCCTCCACAACTTTGCATACAGCGTCTTTGTCACATGTCAGTACACTCAGGACTGTGTAATAGCATTTGAATACTTCTCAACTGTGGACACTGGCACTTCCAGACATTCCTTTTCACGGTGTTAGAGAGACCTTGGTGCTCACGATTCGGCATTGTCTCGCTAAAACGTAGTGATGGGCTTCCCCTGCTGCCAACGTGTTTGCCTTGGCCTCCTTTCAAGACTGCTGTTGGACTGTTGAGGGCTCCAATAGTTTAGATCGCTCCTCCTTTCTTTAGCAGAGAGCTTCAGCAGAATAATGTCGTGAGAATCTCAATGAGGCCCAGAGGGATCAAACTCGAGTGAGGAAGAAGATGCCACATTAACTTGTTTGTAATGTTTTGTTTTTTTCTCTCCGAAAGTCGAGACAGTTTGAGGGATGATGTGCACAAAAAGTTGTAATACCCACATCAGAGAGCTGTTATGTTGAAACATTGTTTACTATGTGACTTAGTCCCTTGTCTTAAGTCTGGCACCGTGACATTTTGCTGTGAGCTATTTTTGCGCGATGAACTTGGCACCACAGAACAACACACAAACGCACACATCAGTTTTAAAGTCTCTTTGTGCCCAACCCTGGTCTGTCCCCACACTGACATACTATAGGGGACTTTAAATAGACTGTGCTGCTATGTGCACTTATTATGTGTGACTATCTTAAGAGCAGGCTGGATTAGTATTACTTTTTAAATCTGTATCCTTATTATTTTAAAGTGTATTAGATACATTGTATATAAATTTTCTAATAAGCTGATGGGTTATCGGGGTCATTCTCAAATTGACGTAACAGTTTTTGTAAAGTAGGTAAAATCCTGGCTTTTTAAGCCATTCTTGAACGCTCACTCATTGATTTATTGTTTATGATTAACAAAGTGTTTAGATTTTATGGTTTTTGGGGAGACGCCCCAGTTGATTCAAAACAAAACAGTAAAATGTGTTTTGGCTGAACTGGCTTAAAGGCAGTGGTTTGTGGCTTTCTTTCCCACAACAAACACAAAAGTTGGACGTGCTGGCTCTGTTTCAGATGAATACTTTGGACTGAATGCTTTCAGTTATAACAGGCAGCGATAAATTAAAAAAAAAAAAAAGTTCTTGAGCACACACAGAAACCTACAGTAATTTGTTTGCATTGGCTTGTTTGCAGATGTAGTTCTGGTGAGTGCTGGCTACTGCTTTTCTGTGTCAGATAAGTTTTACAGCTTAGCTTTGATTTCCAGAACTTCCATCTTTTATTTATAGTCGCGTACAGCGGAGTGTTCCTAATAAACTTCAAGTTTCATTTTGTTACAAACACACGTTGTGTTTGAGGTCTCCGTTTCTTTTTAAACAAGTGTTTCTGAGACAGTGATGCTTTAGGATGGTTCACTGTTAATGATTACGGTTCAATCACTACTAAAGTCTGGTCTGGCCAAACTTCTTTTTTTCATCTTTTCCTTTATAAAATCGCTGACATTAAATGTTTTGTGTGTTTGTGTCTGAGATCCATCATTTAGAATCCACAGGGTCTTTGTGTGTGTGTGGGGTTGCACAAAGTGACACTGGCTGTAATAAACTATGACATCTGTCACAGCAGCGAGTGGGTGAGTTAAAGAGAAGCTAAAAAAGAGCAACACATGAAAAATACTAATGCAGCTGTTTGAATTGTTGTGTTTTCACTGAGTGCATTTAGACTCAGACTATCAAAACTATCATTGCTGTGTAGTTGCATTTTTATTTCCCCAAAAAAATCTGTTTCCTTCTCCGAGGCAGGCCTGTCATGTAGTATTAGTTTGCCAGTTAAACACATCAGACGTGCGTCTGGTGCCCTTTTGCAGTGACCTGCGTGTGTTGCAGTGGAGTGGAACTGTATAAGTGGGTAATGAGTCTGTAACCCTCAAGGCTGCTGTGTGTGTGGGACGAAGCCAAACAGTCACTTCAAAAGTTAATACTTCGTCAAATGATGCCAGGACACTGGGCACTTCCATGCATGTGCACTCGACTCGTTCTCCTGTTTAGCTTGGAGCAAGTTACATGTGCTCATGTTTTTGCATGTCAAGACCCAGGGAGGGGGCTTTACAATCATCTGGGAGTTGGATTTCCTATTTAGAACTGCGTGATGGCGGTAATACTCTACCTTTTATCCCTGCCTTATATTGTTATTGTAAAGCTACATTTTTCTGTAATTGTACAGTGTCTTTTTCTTTCACCTCTCTTTTCTTAACCCATTCCCACTTATTTCAATCAAGCGTGACCTTTGCATGTGCTTTTCATGTCAGAAACTTTGACACGTAATTGAACTTGATTATATGGTAGTGGTGGGTGGCATTCCTCGCAGGTCTCGATGACTGTGATAGTCTTGCTTTAAAGAGCCAACAATGATGAGATGAGTGGCATGTCAAAGTGTTTGGAGCGTCCGCTGGTGGACTCGTGTAAGCTCCAAAGAGATTTCGAGGGATTTTCAGTCATGTCTACTTTTCTACTAAAACCCTTTATCAGTTCTCACGATGTTTATGCTTTAAGGTTGTGTGCACTCATTTCTTTGCATTTAAAATATAAAATGAATAAAATGGGTCTTGAAGGTCATTTGGAACATATGCATCTTCTTACAGTTGCTGCCCCAAATTTTCATGTGTCGGGTCATTTTAAAATAACTGTTGATTTTGATCTTGTTGCCTCCTTGTTCTGCAGGATGCCAGCTACTGGCTGCAGGTTCACCGGTTGGAGCACGGTGATGGGGGAATCCTCGACCTGGATGATGTGCTTTGCGATGTGGCTGATGACAAAGACAGGGTGAGTAATGTCTGTTCATGAAGATTTTTTTTTCTGTTTTCCAAGGCACAGGAAGTGCTCACTGACCAGACAGATAAGAGAATTTGTTGTGCACCAAAGCGCCTCTTATCGGTTTCTGGATTTTCATTAATGCCGTCATCAACCATCTCTTTAATCAGTTAAACGCTCCCCATATATTTACATGGCCTCGCCTATCTCTTGGTAAATCTAAGTTAAACAGATCGAGCAGTGTGCTTTACTTTAGAGCTCCTGAATCACGACTTTCTGAGGTCAGGAATGTAAATATTCAGTTGTTTTCTTCCCAAAGTCTACAGCTATCAAACTAGGCACTCATCATTTGTGCATGCACATAAACTCCAACCTCCCTGACTGTGTTGCCATTCTGATTCAGGTCATGGTGGTTGGTGGGGGACAAAAAAGTTGGTCCAAAAAAAAAAAAAAGATAACTTAAATTTATTTTTTTTTACTGCTGTTATTCATGAGCAGCGTCTCAGCCACTGGTGGTGTGCGAAAATTTTGGGAGAGTGTGTCATGATTTATGAGTTCAGTCGTCGACTTGCAAATTCTGAACACATTTTAACGGCTACTAAATCACTGTGATTTTGACTTTCTACAATAATTAGTTAACGCAACAAAACCCCCTTCCACTTCTTATAGTTTTTTGGAGACCTGGAATGTAAATCTGCCCGTCTGTGAAGCACTTTGGGTCGACTTCTGTCGTTTAAATGTCCTCTAGGCTATAAACAAATAGATGCGACACTCAACTCAATTCAACATTTTTATAGTGAAAATTTTAAGTACATTTTCAATTTAAAAAATGATAATAATTGCACAATTCAGTGGCCTACATACTAAACTTAAAGGATAGAAAGTATTAGGGCTGGGCGATATGACCCAAAATTCATATCTCGATATTTTTTAGCTGGGTGGCGATATAAGATATATATCTCAATATTTATTTTAAAGCCATAAGTTAAGAACAAAAAGAGAGTTCTTAGTCACACTGTGTCCCAGATGTCACACAGGCATTTTTATTTACATACAGCATAGAGTTACATGAAGAAATTACTCAAAAATAAATTATCAGCATTTATTAAATAATCATGCTCCATAAATAAAAGAAAACAATGTTGTTTTTGTGCATAACAAAAAGCTCATAATTGTGCAGTCAAAATGTAAACTAACACACGCTGAGCATAATAACAAAGATTTCCCAGCTGCTCTGTTCCCAACTTCTACTGTGTGACTGACAGCCTTGAGTTTGAAATCCTCTTTCTGGCCCTTATACACACACAATACGGTAATATTACGTTGAAGCACAGTACGTAATCACTCCGCGAGGCTCCAGACTACGGTAGCCGTAATGCTCCGACAATCCATCAAGCGCTGCATCTCCTTAGCTTACCAAAGTCGTACTAAAACATTTTTTGACAGATTGCTGAGCGCCGTGTACCACCTAAAATCGGTTCGCGGTCAGTAAGCACAACCAGGATTCATACATAAGGCGCGCTGTCAACTTTTGAGAAAATGACAGGATTTTAGGCCGTGCAGCCCCTGTGGGCTGCATGTCGTTAGCGTGGTTAGCGCGGTTAGCTCGCTAACACATTGACGCCGTCCAGCCCCACAACTCGCTAAAGGAGATTTGCCGTGTCCATCTTGTCGCTGCCTGCAGGTGAAGCTATGGGGGAGGAGGGGGAGTTGTGTTCAGTGAAGAAGAGGCGAGGCCGAGTAACGTTGCGTAGAGACAAAAGTGGGTGAAAGAGAGGCAAACTTGTGGCTCCACAAGTATAATTATAACGTAACATAGACCATATCGATATAAAGGATATTGTCACATCTTATATCTCGTATGAAATATATCGATATTTTTTCAAAAAATCGATATATCGCCCAGCCCTAGAAAGTATCAATCCTTTTGAGCCAGTATTGATCCAGTACCAATACCAGGATTGGTATCGATGTTTGGATCTCCCACTTCTATTCGCTGCACTCATTTGTTTTCAGCCAATCAATGCCAGCTATTATTTCTAAGCGGTTCATTTAGCCAGTAATCTGAAAATATATCGAGAGTCTCTGTGAGGTATTCCACTGGAAACAGACTTCTGCACACAGATAAAAACTTCTGATTGTATTTTCAAAGATGAAGAGCTGATTTTTCCATAGGTGCTAACAGTTTTAGAACTCGTAACATTTGGTAGAACTTTGGGGGCCCAAACACGAAAACTCCAGCTAAAGTTAAAGTAAGAATTGAGATTTCAGGTGCACAGGATCTACTTAACTTCTCCCATCTGCTCTACAGTCAGTGGCTCTTTGTGTCTTTGTGGAGTCTTTGTGCTTTCTGCGGCGCACACTCTCTCATGCAACCCTTTCAACCTTTGTTTACAAGCCCCCATGCCTCAGTGTTTATCTGCACGTTTGTGAGTTCATGTGTTTACGTGTGCACCCTTACAACGAGCTGTCATCATGCTCATCTTTTCACATCCCTCTGTCTTTTATGCTCGGCTCTCATTGGTCCCTGCAGGCGTTTGGCGCAGAAGAGTGTGCGTACATTTCATACATGACAACCTGTCAGCCTCGCTGACACACATCTGCATCACTCTCACCGCTATGACACAAAATCCTTTGCGGGTGGATGTTTTGCTTTTCTACAAAGTTTGAACGTTTACAGGCATCAGCCATAAGAGTAGAAGCACAGCAGAACGTGACATTGTAACGAGATGTTATCCTTTCTGTATTAGCCCAGTGAGCACTTGAAGAGATGCTCTTCCTTTTGTGTAATTATTTATGATGATGACAAATAAAAGTAATAATGTTAAACAGCTAATACAGACGCTACAAATAAATGGGGATTTTTTTTTAATATAAATTGTTTATGTTTATAATGTGGCTTTATCAAGTGGCGCTCATACCAAAAGGAATATCCCTTATAAGGATGTGAAACAGCACCACAACCAGCTTTCTAAACATTCTTGCTCTCAAGTACCAGCGATGTCAGTGAACCTTAATATTTTTACTTTTAAATTTAAGTTTGTCATCAGTAGTTTTAAATATTCTCCCGTTGTTTTTAGTTTTTGAAAACTGTGGATTTGTGTAGATTTAACACTCCAACAGGAAGAGTCTGATGTGCTTTTACACCGATCCACATTCATGTACACTTAGCGCGAGAACAGAGGGGAAACGTAGGGACATAAAACATGTATGAGTGTGAGTGACTCCGTGTGTCCCACTGAACATGACTGGTGGTCTCCTGGCAGCTGTGACTCATCTCTGCCATTGCACAGGAGCTTTTTAAAGACTGGAAGGAATGTCTGGCCCATCACACAAGGACACTTTTATTAGCTTACACTGGAATGAAACGGGCTGCGTGTAGTGCTCATCTGGGGAATACAAGTATATACAACACAGTTTAATACTTTACCGAGTGTTTGTGTCTGTATCTGTGGAAGCACCTTTAAGTATAAAGTGTGTATTTAACACCGTACAGTCAGTATCATCGTCGCCAGAAAAAAGTGGCAGTTTGAACTCACACAGAGGGAATATTTTTTCAGATGCCATCTTTTCCTTCTTTCATCAGACTTCCTTCCTTTTCCCCCTTCATACCATATTTTCTATGAACTGTAACAACATCAATAACTAAGAATCTACTTTGGTGGCTGACTCTCTTTATAGTTCATAATTCAGTTAGTAGTCATTGCTTGTGGTCATAGAAGATACCTGTTTGATTGGCTGCATGGTTTAAATGCTATTACTTGGGTCATTCACTAGAATAGAACAGAATAACCTTTAATTGTCATTGTACATGTGCAATGAAATTGTGGGTGCTCCACACCAACAGTGGCAGAATAAAATATAAACAGTAGACAAAAAGAATAAGTAGCAAGCAGGGGAAATGTATATAATCAAGAGGGATACATAGAAAAATAAGAGAAGGGCACACATTAGGGAACAAGTTGCAAAGTGCTTGGAAGTGCAAAGAAAAGTCTGACTAGAGTCCATGTGTGAGTGACCCGAGCGAGGTGGGTTACTCGGATCATGGCTCAGAGTGGTGCAGTGAGTGGGCTGGGGTGGGGTTAGGGTTAGGCCCAGGGCAAGGAGCTGTTAGTGAGACTGGAGGTGCGGGACCTGATTGACCTGAGGCGCCTACCAGAGGGCAGCGGGTCAAACAGGTGCTGGACGGAGTGCTGTGATGGCCCAGGTTTTACTGAGACAGGAGGATCTGCCGATGACCTCCAGGGGTGGCAGAGCGCAGTATTAATTATACTGTCTGCAGCCTCCCTGTTCTCAGTACAGCATTACTGTACTATATGTGCTTAATGTATTTAAATTACTCAGTCAAGGAACAATATTAATTGCAAGTGAATGAGCTAATTATTAAATAGAAACCAAATCTCTCTCTTGCTCGCTCTTTCTAGTCTTGTGCTGTGGCTCCCTCTTCCCTTTCTCCCCTTCATGTTGTTCATGTTTATTAGCCATATGGAGATGTGGTAGTTAATGTGTAGTGAAAGCATGATAGATGAAGCAAAACTGGAATAATGGAGTCTTAAAAAAAAAATAAAAATAAATATATATATTTTTATATATGTTTTATATATATATATTTAATTTTTTTAAGACTCCATTATTCCAGTTTTGCTTCATCTATCATGCTATGACTTCTTTTTCACTCGAGCGACCCAACACTGTACATTGTTACTAATGGAGATCATGAAGCGTCTTGCTTTGATTAGATTACATGAAGGTGGAAATTTTGCTGCTTCTTTGGGTGTAGCTCAGGTGGCAGAGCAGGTCAGCCACTAATCAGAAGGTCGGTGGTTCAATCCCAGGCTGCCTCCTGGCTGCATGCCAAATATCCTTGGGCAAGATACTAACCCCATGTTTGCCTACTGGTGGTGGTCAGAGGGCCCAGTGGCGCCTGTGTCCGGCAGCCTCGCCTCTGTCAGTGTGCCCCAGGGCAGCTGTGGCTACAATGTAGCTTACCATCACCAGTGTGTGAATGTGTGTGTAAATGGGTGAATGACTGAATGTAGTGTGAAGCGCTTTGGGGTCCTTAGGGACTAGAAAAGCGCTATACAAATGAAGGCCATTTACTTTACGATAGATAAGTACAGCTGTACAGTAGTAACCTGCAGACACAGTGTACGTGCTAAGGTTTGGCCTGCAACGTAAAAATACTTTAGACAACACAATAAAGATTGGTGAGGATGATCAAAGTCCAGGGGCAGTACATTAATAGTTACCTAAGACATGCACACACTCTTCTGTACTGCAACACACACGTGCAGTCTTGGCAGCACAACACTACCCAGCATAACCCACCTTATATCTTCCCCTTGTGCTTGCATTGTTTTTTTTTTTCCAGGAGCCCAACGAAAATATGCTAGATTAAAGCTCCCCATCCTGCTCCTGGACAGTGGACCTTCATATGCGAACACTCGGATATCTTTGCTACCTTCTGTCATCCAGTTCTCTTTGCTCTCTTCTGACGCGCACCCACCGACGTACCCCGGGAGTCCGATGACAGACTTGTCCCTACGCAAACTCCTGCAGCGATGTCACAACCCTAAGTGACGGCACCTGGGCGGTGCCAGCACCACATTCCTCTGAGCGTGTGTGGTGTCAGGGTGTGCCGCACAGCTGCGCTTGCCTTCACTCCATCGCTGACACGTCTGGTCCCGGTCAGCATGGTGTCTGGCTCTGTGACAGGCACACTGAATATTTAGCTCCGTGTGTCGGAGTGTGTGTGTGTGCAGACATCTGTGCCTTCTTCAAACATGTTAAATTTACACAGCGTCTTCATTGCATCGGTGTTTAACTTGGAAAAGTTTGAGTGTTTTTGTACGTTTTGTTTTGTTTTGATTAATACGATACACTGAACAGAAAGACCGAGTGATGTTCCTTGTATACTAGTTCTGGCTTGAGTTTGCCTCATGCATGTTTTTGATTTTGATCCAGGCGATATCTTAGTCTGAGCTGAATATAGAAGCGTCTTCCCGTGTAGGAGACGAATAGACACAGACAGGAGGGGCCGCTGGGTTAAATAAACCCAGAGGAGTTTCTTAAAACCACTCCATCAGTCTTCTGTTTATCCTGTCACAGAATATCAACAGACGAGCAGGCTACCACTCACAGTTGGTGATGCGCGCGCCTGTGTGTGCGCCTGTGTGTGCGCACGCGTGCATGTGTGGAGTCGGAGCAATATGATCCTTGTGAGCAAGTGTGCTGACTGTCATTCATGCCTTTGCAGGGCTTGCTACTAAATTACTTAGTGTTACTTTCTTTGAAGCTTTTTTTTGTGTGCATAATTTAAGATTTTAATCTTGACACTATTAAAAATATATTTAATAGCTTTTATGCAAGAACTAAATATTTAAGAAATGATCCCATTGGTGGAAGATATGATAATAAATATAGCTTGAAAACAAGGCTGCCACCTATTTAAATCAAAAAGAAGCGTTTACACGTATTGATCTAAAGGTTTTGTATTTGTTGTGTCTGTGGTTGGTATTGATTTTTCTAAGTGCCTGCACTAGGATGGGGAAGTGCTGTGAAACCGATCCCCTCTGAGGCCTCTTAAAGGCAGATGCTGACTGATGCTGAGTATGGAGATTTTTTTTTCCCTCAGATAGGAAACGGGTCATATTGGAAAGAGAGAGGAGCGCTTGGGAATTGAAGGGTGTAGTGAAATATTTTCAGTAAAACCGATCTATGTATTTCTCACATTATACTCTCATTGCCTTGTTGTTTGGGGAGGATTTTTGTCCAGATTCTGAATCGAACCTTAGACAGATACTGCTGATCTGAGCCACCTGAGCATGGAAAAAAAAAAGTTGTTTTTTTAAAACCATATAGGGAGATGGATACCATGGATAGTGCTGCTGCGAGGCAGATTTTGGTTTGGACCACTGCCTGTGTGGAGCTGTTCCAACAACAGTTGGTTGAGATATATGTATCAGATGACCTCTCATCTATGTGGTGGTTAAAAAGTAACAAAAATAGCATCTTACATACTGAAATACATTCTGTCGGTTGCAAGTGAGAGTTTTCTTTAATAATTCAACAATTGTCAGTTTCATGCCAGTCAGCAGCAGCACTGAAAAAAGCTCTGGTTGTAGAAGGCACTGTGTACTTCTACTTATACAGCTGCGCGTGTGCTGCTTATGACTTTTATCCTGTTTTTCAAACTCCTGGAGCTGCTGCTGTAAACAGAAAATGCATAAGCTTCTGTTCACTTCTAGTTCTAGAGAAAACCCTCTAAGAACTCGTGGAAAACTAAAAGTGCAGGATGCAGAATAAGATATGACTATATAATATAAATATTTCCCCAACAAACAGAGAGGTTGTCTTGTTTTGGACTGCTAAAACACGTTTCACTTTTACCAAACTACGGCCGACCGGGCCCCTCCTCCAGGCCTCAGTGATCCTCCTCAGGGAGTGTTAGTGGTGACCTCATTTATTCCAGGCTAGCCCTCCTCCTTCACTTCCTCCTCCCTTTCTCTCTTCCCTCTTTCTAGCCTCCTAATGAGAACAAGATGACAACTTTATACCAGAATCAGATGGGTGACACAGAATTTTTTTGAGCAAGTCTTCCTGCGTGAGTCGAGGGGGTGGACACAGAAAGAGCAATCAACTCTAGAAATGCTATGCATGAATATATGGAAGTGACTGCCTTTTTTCAAAAAGTTAATATAGTATCTTAACTATTTTCAGTTGCGTGTAAGTGTCAAAATGTTTTTTTCGCATTTGTGTTGAGGCGAGTAGACACACAAAAAATAGAGTTTGAATGACCGTTTTTTGCTGGCAGATGTCAGAATTAATATTCAGAGTAATTAAAAATGATTTTATACTGGCCAATACATACAAACATGTACATTTAGTATAATACAGACTGTATATTGAGCCATTGTGACACATGCACAACAGCCCTGAACTCAACTCGACGTCACCCGACAGAGGCGCCAGTGTCTGGCGCAGTCATACGCACGTTAGTTACTCTTTAACCTGCCTGCTCCTTACTGAAGTCTGATGTGCAAATAATGCAGCTAAAGGTCCAGTACATAACTGCATGTGTTATATCTGTGATTGCATTATTGCGGGGTCTTTACCTTACAATATAAAGCACCTTGGAGCGACTGTTGCAGTGATTTGGCGCTACATATAGATCAAATACCAAACACAAGCCCACATGCTCAGGCACGATGGAGAACCAGTATTTATGTTCTCTGCTGACGTTATGATAAAATCTGATTTATGGTTCCTTCATAATTACGTTATGACTCCAGAAAGATCAGAGTCAGATTCTTCACTCTGATAAATGTGATATTAACATCGATCAGATTACCTATTTTGGAGTCTTGTCAAAACAGTCGTGCCCAACCTCGCCTTGTCGGTCCGTGTGAAGCAACACGAAGCTTTTATGAAATTAATTTACGCGTACTTGCTAGATTGATGACATCCACTTGGCTTGCCATCAGTGCGGACTTTAGCGTGTTTGTCTTAACAAGCACTTACTCTCTCCCTCTTTGTAAACCGTTTAAGCTCGTTGTTTGGAGCGCGTTTAATAGCCATAGCAGACGTACTTGTTTAAACAGACGAAATGTTGCAAATGTTAGAGCTGTTTAAACTTCGGAGGTGTGTTTCCGCTGCTGTGCCTGGTCATGTTTCGAACAGCCCACCTCTTGTGTTCTGTAGACAGTGGCTTGACTCACCCGACAGATGAATACTGTGGCGTTATTTTTGTGCCACTATTCTGAGCGCACGTAAAAAAGGTTTGCAGGTGCAAGTGTTGCATTTTGAGGAGAAATTTATTTTGAGCCAAGAAAACGTTAGAGCACTTATGCAAATATGTGATGTCTTGATAAATCGAGCAGATATTTGAAGTTTACACAGCACCATTCTCCCATGAAAATATCTTAAAAGTTTATTTTGTGACCCAGTGTTCGTCCGCCACTGCCTCGCTTGAGTTTTGGACAAATGGATTCTGGGATATTGCATTTCGTCATTTCGAGCTGATTGGAGACCAGAACAGTCAATCAGATTTTTTTGCATCCAAGTCTGTGATTGGCTGGTTTTGTGGCACAAATATAACGGTGTACAGAAAGAGTTGAGCGCGCACGGGCAGAAATGTTGAGAGGGCGAGCGACACGTTGAGAGGGCGAGCGACACGTTGAGAGGGCGAGCGACACGTTGAGAGGGCGGGCAACACGTTGAGAGGGCGGGCGACACGTTGAGAGCGTGCGCAAAGGCAAAAACTGAGCAAGAGAGGCTGCTATTGTGTGTGTGGATAATAGCAAACACTGAAATACATTTTTTGCATGCAGCTATGAATTTTGTTCACTCAAATTTAGCTTTTCTTCGCTCAAAATAAATTTCTCCTCAAAATGCAACACTTGCACCTGCAATTTCTTATTTACGTGCGCTCAATTTTTTTTTACGTGCACTCAGAATAGTGGCACAAAAATAACGCCATAGAATACAGCCTTATGGGAGCAACTCGTGAGACTCTTGGTCGCGCAAATTTATGAATTTAGGTTTTCTTGACCATAATTGAATTTTTTAGGAAGTGTATGCAATCTTTAAGCCTGTATCAGTGAAATGTAGGCCTTTTCTTCATACTGTCTTTGAACTAGTCTGTATAATATATAGTCTGTACAAATCATAGGCATACTGTGTTGGTTGGTATACAGTTCTGTCTTTGTGCTTCCCAGATGAAAATCAGCGTTAGACTGTTTGATGTTGCGATGAATTTGTGACTTCTTCGTAGGTCTTCCTGCTTTAATTAGTTGCAGTATGCTGGCATTGATGCCACACATTTAATAGCCTATTACCTCTAAATCAGGGCGACAGACTGGCAACCTGTCCAGATTGTACCCTGCCTCTCGCCCTATGACAGCTGGGATAGGCTCCAGCCCCCCTCCCCCAACGACCCCGACAAGGATAAGCGGAAGAGGACGGATGGATGGAATTACTTCTAAATAATGAAGTGAAAATCAGCATTTTAAACATATATTTTTGCTGAATGGAGTCAAATGTGTGCATGCAGAGTGTCAGTATATGAGCAAGTAAATAAAATCACTTCTTTACAAGTCATCCGTTCTTACTGTGCATGTTTATATTACGAACATGATTAAAATAAATAGGATATATGTGTCACAGTGAATTTAGCTGACCTATTGTTGCTGTTATTGACTCATTATATCATTAAAAAAAGGTTACACTGCCTACGAGCTGCAATAATTGGTTGTGTGTGAAAACCATGGTCTCAATTTCTTCTATAATTAACACCAGATTGTAGATTGCTTGATCATAAATTTGTAAGATTGGACAGAAAAACAGTTCAAATAAGATTCTTCTATACCTCCTATGCCCCTAATAACCCGTCTATTATTCACAGCGCTGTGTGGAATGATTACTCACCCACACTTAAGCAGTCTCAGCACTTCACCTTGAGTAACTGTCACCCACACGAATCCAGGGTAATGATTACTCAAGTGTGTTTGTGTGTGCATGCATATGTGTGTAGACGTCCTGCATGTTAAGTGCATTTGCACTCTGTGCATTGTGTCTTATGCGTTCATCTTTTGTATTGCGGGTCCTTCAGCGTAATTGCAGGTTAGCAGTGAGGTAAGCGTCGCCGGCTGTCATCTCCTTCTGTGGTAACAGTGCGGTGAGTCTTCGCTTCCCTGCCTCGCTCTGTGTCTGATACGGTCAGAGACCAGAGAACCGACAACACCGCCTGAGTTCGACAACACCGTACATGGACATGGAGAAATAAATCCATGTCACGCTGAAGAGTGTAGGAAAAAATCCAGTTGCTTTATAAAGTAGACTGACTGACATTGGAATAAACTATTACTGAGCTCTTAAAGATTCATTACACATAAACGCCACTCTCTGTCGTCATGGTGATAAAGTGAAATTGGATTGAAAACTCTAAACTGAGGAAACGGAGCTTACGCTGGCCGTTGTAACCATATACACTGTTTTTGAAGCTAAAAATGGTGCTTCACCTCTATTTATATTGAACACATCCGTTCACATCCGGCATAAATACCTCGTGCATTCACTTAATTATATCATCTCATTTTAGCACAGCTTTAATTCAGCGTCCTGTACCAGTATTAGTTCAGTGCTGCCTACCAGCAGTGCAAGCTCATTTAAACTTGGCACAGGGAGCTTTCAGCATGGCAACTAAACGCTGATGAAACTAAAATAAGAGTGATGAGCTGAGGTGTTTTAGCAGGGCACCGACATGATTCTGGGGTGTGGATGTTCACCCAGAAATCCCAATACTCAAACATTCTTTGCATGACTGCTGCTGTTCAATGTATTTCTGATTTTTCTCACTTTGTGTTGAATTGAATGGCAATGTAGTTCACATAGTTCACATAAATTACTCCGTTGACTCAAAAGATTTGAACAAAAGGCAGCAGCTGCCAAAAAGAAAAGACTTTTGTTAATCCGTGAACCACACATTTGACTAAAACCTGGTTTCGTAGGACTTTGCGTTGGCCTTGAGGTTTTTAATCTTAATTTGTGATAGAAAACTGTCAGGAGGAAACAAAGACTACGCGTAAGGAGTCAACAGGAGTGTTTGGATTACAGCGTCTCACAACAGATGTTTTTGTGTCTCTGTGTTGGCGGTAATGAGATTATGACTCCCCTCGCCCTCGCCTCCCCTCCTTGTCTCCTTTATCTCTGCTCCTCCATCCACTCTCTGCGCCATCCATCTCTCTCTGCTTTTCTCCCCTGCCTCAATGCTTGATTTCCTTTTTTGTGTGTTTTTTTTGCTTCCCCACCACAATAGTTTATGGTTTTATCAAGATATTGTCAAGTATTGAAGTACTGGCTCTGTGTTGTGCTTAGGTTTTGTGCTGTAATATAGTCCTCATATAAAAATCTTCAACTATCATTGAGGAAGAGGAAGATTAGGCCTGTCCTGCCATCTAGTGGTGTTGGTGTGTCAGTGCATCTTTCAGTACTTTTGCATAGCTGTGTGCAAATAGAAAAGTTTTCTTTAAAGTTGAGTTGGAACAGCAAAAATATAGACGTGGTGACTTCTGGTTGTTGCTGCAGAGATGTTTGCTTTGGCTCTCACACAGTTTTAAGACTGTTCACCCTGTAACTGTAACTGACAAGTCTATGAACTTTGTTAGTCTCCTTTTTAAAAGTGGGATCTTGTGCTTTTCCACATTTCATGAGCTTATGTCAGCTTATGTACAAGTCGTCCCTGTGAGCCCAAAGCTCAGGCTTCAGACTGCTCTAAACACTCAGACAGGTTATGTTTTCTACTCTCTGCTCGGTATATCAGTGAAAGCAGATGTTCCAGATGTGGTCCTCTTGGGCATACATTTCAGATGTTCTGGTTATGAGCAGCAGTAAATAAGACCGTGATCTTAAAGGGTGAATGGGCTTAAAAGGGGCGATGGCTTTAAAAAGAGAGGAGCAAAAAAAGAGAAAAAAGCTTCTCTTTTTTTTACACAGTGGATAAACTGATGGTCTGGATCAGAGCCTGGTGTCAGATAAATACGGAGTATTTTGCGCTGTGATTCATGCAAAGCTGCTCAGTCCAAGAATAAAAATCACAGGTGTCGATGAGCATAGCAGGTTCTTTTGAAGGATTAAACACGGAGCTCTTCAAGCTGTTTAAAAAGGACTGTGAGCTTTTTGTTGTCGCTGTTTCAGGACCGGCCATTCTACCAAAATAACTGCTAACAACAGCCTCTGGACCACAGAAGCAACAGTGGGAGACCACAGAGACAAACATAGACAGTGATGCTGTGATCGTCTGACCCTGTGGGGGCTCTTTTATTTTGTTGGTCAGGGTCTGGTGCTGAGGGTTGTTTCAGTGACCAGTGGAGGTCATACATGCAGAGTGCAGATTTTGTTGCGACATGTGGGGGCAGGTCAGCTCGTTTTTCCAGTGAAGTTTCTCACCGCTTTCAGGAATCTTTGCAGAGATATTTACTGGTGCATGATCCCACGATGCATCTGGCTTAAATTAACATGAGAGTCTCCTGTTGTTTTTATGCATTAATTGTTTCCTCTGCTTCTTTTCTTTTGTCTGTTTCTCTTGTCTGCCTGGTTTAGATATTAAAACTGACAAACACACACTGGTTGGGGTCCAAGCCTAGAGGGCAAAACTGTTCTCTAGAAGATTTTAGCCCCCCTTCTTGTAAACATTGAAACTGTTGTTAAGAAACCGCTCACTTGCACTCTGTCTCAGTCACACAACAGATTCAGCAGATCAGTGGCCACAATGACTACGCTGGAGCACAACGCACAAATATAGAAATACTATAAAACCAAGCATGAAAAATTCAGTACTTTACAGGTTGTTTTAAACAAAATTATTGCCACTTAAGTGTGCTGCTTGCTGCTGCTGAAAGTTTGCACAAAGGAAAGCAATAAACTCATTTAAATATTTTCATTTAAATGAGTAGAAACATTTCCTTGTAGCAAAATATGCAAACGCCTGCATTTCTTTTTAATGTGTTTTTTATCGTGGTTATTAAAAATGTAGACCTGCTATTTGGCTTATTTTATCTTTCTTAGACATTTTTCATTGACTCTTACTTTTCTATGTTAACTCACTCCCTCAGTCGTTCGTAGGCTCTGCCAGAGGGGTTCTCACCACGGTGACTCAGCCAGCCCAGCTGCGGTCTGTGGGAACGGGCTGCACAGTCAGGAAGTGGTGTGGGACTATTTCTGTGTGTTGTGTCTGCATTATGTCTAAAGTTGACACAGATCTGAAAAGAGCCCCAAGGGTTTTTGTAATAGTTCACTTGTATATGTGGGATTTCCAGCCAAAATCTTAAATGTACTTATCAGAATCCTGTGAATTTAATCCAGAATATGATAAGTATCGGGTAATGTAACAACTTATTGTCACAAATATGAGAATATGCGGGATTAAATGAATCCATCCTGCATATTTTTCTTGATAATTTTCGTATAGTTTTTAGTAGGTGGTCATTTCTGTGTTCTTATATAGGCTGTAACTGTACTAAGATCTCAAAGACCCAGTCTGTCCTGTAGTACTCTCATTGCACCAGCAGGGGGCAGTGTGGGTTTAGGATTAACCAGGCTGAGGTCGTGGACTTTGTGCTGCTTGCAGAGGGGGTAGAGCAGGAGTAATTGTGTCTCTTAAAGCTGTGAGGCCTTGCATCACGCTCCCCCGGGTGTTTTCTGTGCCTGCTGGGACTGTAGTTACTGTTAGGATGCTTGTAGAAGGTTCTTTTAGAGTGTTTGTGGGGGATGGCAGGAAATAGGTGATTTTATGTGTTACTTACACTAATAGTGAATGCCCACAATTCTCTGGCTCTGTGGCAGAGGTCAGTAGAGGATGTAGCATAGGATCGATAACACACAGGGCATTCATCTTGCAGTATTAACTGTAAGGTTTCTGTTATATCCTCATCCAAATCTCTCATAACACGTTTTTGAAACGCGTAGCACGAATTGCCATTTCCAAAATATTCCCTCCGATCTTGCGACCTCCACCTTTAATGACCAACAGTCATCATTTCCTCCCTTCTTCCACCAAAGGGCAACTATAAATTTTTAATTCCTACTGCAGGAAGTGTCAGAAAGCAGGCAGGAAGTGAGTGCTGGGGGGAATAAACAGGATGTTGTGATGTGATCAGCACTGTTTGTGTAGTCACTTCCTTCTAGCATCCGCGCTTTGATGGTCGTCAGGAATAAATCAGAGTGAGAAAATAAATTGTTTTCTCTCATCTGCAGGCACAGACTCGACTTGAATAGAAATATTCTGTGAAAGATTGCCATTGATCTTCCCGTTGTAGCTGGAATGTTCCATTTAAAATGACATGCAAGGACGTTACTTGATTGGTTGTAGTTTTGCATCTGGGGTCCCATTTTATTTTGCAGCGCATTTTAGTTTAGTCATTGAAATCTTTTGAAAGCATTCCCATTCTCACAGTGTTGGTCACCATACATGATGCTATACTATTTATGGGAGGTTTGCTGCCCTTATGTTAAAATTAAGAAAGCAATAAAATAATAAACTGTGAAGTGTGCACAGAAGTTTTAGAGAACATTTATATTATTTGTACAGTTTCCTGCATGTGCTGTACATACCTTCACTCAAAATATAGACTTCCTTTAAGCAGCTAATTCCAATGCCAGAACAGCGTGAAGCACGGAAAACCACCTTCTCACAACAAACTCATTAACCTCTAAGAGTCAGAGTTCTTTCAAATGGACTCGGCACTTCATCTCACCTGTCAGCACTTTATCCTCCCATTGTTACACTAAAGACAACCCAAACACAGCACTGCTACTCCAGAAGAGCCATATAATGGTTTGCATGTTGTCAGGGTTTTCAGTAGCAGTTCCTGTTGTTTGTACTTCTGCCCCCAACTGTGTCCTGATGACATGGTCATAGATTCGTCAGGTAAAAAAAAGCCTTCATGTTACACGTATGCTCCCAGAATATCGCCGATAATAACAATTTAACCAATTGATCTCATCTTTTTTTCATAATTCTTTCATTAGATTTTTGCTAATCCAATTCTAAATGTATGTCTTGACAAATAAAGAAGCAATGACAGGTGAAATGTACAAAACTGCGTCCTAGATTGTAGGGCTGTGCGATATGACCAAAATCTCATATCCCGATATAAGAATTCTATCGTCCCGATAAAGATATAAATCACAAAAATGTAACATTTTCTGTAAATTCTGTGAATCTCAGGCAGTTCGACTTGCGTGAAGTGTTTCCAGCTGCGCGTCATGTAGCTGGAGTCGAGTGTTTTAACCGATGCATGAAACAATACATTTTTAGACATAAGTTGTAACAGCCGCCATTTTCTTTGCGAGTATTTATTACACAGGGTGCTGCGGGGAAACGCCTGTTCTAACGTTTGAGTCTAAGGTTTATTTTTTAGCACCTGGCGGCTCTTTTTTTACTTCTCATCCGTAAATAATCTGCTCTTTCACGTGATTCAGTTTATTTTGAAAAGTCTCAACAGGATCTTGAGCTTTATTGTGAAATGTTTATGTGGAACATAAACAAGCGGACACGCGACGGTGTTACCATCGTTGTTGCTAACCATAACGCATAAAAACAGGCGCTTGTCCGTCTGTAGTGTGGTTATGTAAAATATAAGAGAAAGAGAGAACTTTAAGAAATTAATATAACCACTACAGTGACCATCAAAATGGTAAAAAAATATTGCCGTAAACAGTTTATTTTGCGACACCACGAAACAAACGATAGACATTTTTATATCGTCATCCGATATATATCGTTATATCAAACAGCCCTTCTAGATTGGAAAAATGGTGAGGCCAAGACATATAATCACAAACCAGATCCTAGTCAGATCAAGCACCAGACGAAACCTCAACCACAAAGACCTAACCTGGCAACTGCAGCATATAAAAAGGACCTTCTTTCAATATCCCAGTGCCGGACACTACAGGGCACCCTTAGAGGTCCTGTGTTGATAGCCCAAGGTCAGAGCTGTCGTAGCGGCACAAGGGGGACTTCAATAATATTAAGCTGCTGGGGGGAAAAGAATGTACATATTGGACTAAACAGAACCAAATGTGTGACAACTACAGCATTAAAACCTAAAATCACTGATTAATCGAAAAGCTTACTGTTTTTGACGTCATCCTAACATAATTTCTGAAGGAAGTGACAACCTTAAAAAAAATAAAAATGAAGCCAGTGTGGAGGCGAGTCTTAAAATGTAACCAAGTTAAAAATCATGTTTTGATGGTACAAAGAATAGCTTTGGACTGCTAGGCTGCTAACACACTATTGATACTTAAGGCTTAAATGATGCACCGTTGCCACTTTGAATGGCGTTTGCAGATCTGCTAGGCTTCACCTCTGCCAGTTCAGTCAACTGGACCTCTGAACCGTGGACCATTTCAGCTTTTAGAACATCCTTAACCTTTAATCGCCCGAGTGTCATACAGGCCATTCCACCTTAATAATGATCTGTTCTGAAGACTTTTGGAGTAATTAGAGTAATTTGTCATAAACATGAGCAGGAAAACCAAACGGTCTGTGTTTCTGAGATCACTGAATGATGAAACCTGAAGAAATGTATTTTATCAACTGGGTTTTTTTGTGCAATCTACACAATTCAGGCAAAATTGTTGCGTCAGTACGTAATAAGTGGACTCCAGTGCAATTGAGCAGATCTCCTGGTGTCTTCACATATTTACATCTGCCACAAAAGACTTTTCTCAGAATGGCGTGAGCAGCATTTTGCCTGATAGGCTGTGTAAACAGATGGCCACATTATCGGGAGCTGCAGGTTGAGGGGCTGCCGGATGTGATGGAGTGCCTTGATATCCTGCCATTCGTTTATTCCTTCATTCACAAACTCTGGCATGTGGGGATAAAGGCCAGTGCCTCTTTGCTCTCAGCGCATGTTAAATCCATTACGGCTAATCAACAAGTGCCAAGTTCACCCCGGCTAGTCTGGAGAAGCATATGTGTGTGTGCGCTCTTCTTTCTTTTTTCTTTTTTTTGATCTGAGGGACTCTACGTGAGTGTTAAGTAAGCAAATTCTTGACTTGCGGCCAGCCGCGCTACTTTCTGGCTGTTTTTTATCAGATCTAAACACCACTTCTGAACGCTCTGGTCAGCAGTTGACCCAAGTGGGAAGACATCCTGTTATCGTCTGATATATGAAGTGATTAAAGTGTGGGAAGGATGTAAAGTATGTGTTTGTGGTATAATGGCTCCTTTTGTATTGTGTCATTTCTGGCCTTTAACAGACTTTGCCGTTAATTATGCAGATTTTGGACCTATTGATTTGAATCACACGTGTTTTACATTTTTCTACCATTCTGGTAGAATTTGTTCTTAGTGAGTTTAAAAGCAAAATTTAAAGCATACACCAAAAAAACAAAACTAAAAACTGCAGACTTGATGGTTTTTGCAAGCAGCAACCATGATTCAGCCAAAACTTCCAAAAGCTAATCAAAAATAATTGCTACACAGTCAGCAAAAATGTAACGCGTACACAATTTGTAGCCATGGTCATTTGTAGCCACACACACTAACAACTGTTAGGACCTATGAACCAAATGGCTGCTATGTCTGCAGACTGTGGTAAACCTCCAGGGTACAGTCATGTAGGAAAGTGATTGTGCATCCAAAAAAAAAAGAGGAAAACTTTACTATTTCCAAAGTCACAAGGGACTGTGGTTTAGGCAAACGATTTCCAGATGTATTTCCAAAAAGACATTTTTACAAGTCAGATATTACAGGAAATATTTAGTTCTGAAGTTCCAAACTAAGAGGTTTGATTCATCTGTCATTGAAAGTTCGATGCTTGGTCCCCAAAGTCATTTAAAAAAATAATAATAATTGAGTCAGGACCATGTGATGAGCAAGAACTCTCTACCGTCTCAGTTACTGTTAACCTCATCCCAAACATTTGGTTGCTATAACAGAGACAGCCATGAAGACGATGCAAACACAGGCACGCTCACACACACAGAAACACATTTTTTAATCAGCTCTGTTGCCATAACAGAGACGCTGATAAGTCTGACTTTGGCTGCTGGAGCTCTCGGAGGACGAGCAGCAGTAGAATCGTCTGTGAATGTGAGATGCGGATCTGCGGTGTTGGTTCGCATTAGGCTCAAACTCACTATCTGGTGCACGCTTGTGATCCTCCTTGCTTCCTGCAGCACAGAACCATATGGAAACTTGAGCAATTTAATAAGAGTAAAGCTCATCATTCATCAATTTATGCAGCATATTGGCACTAACCATGTTAGACATGTGGGACATGGAAATTTCATCTCTGTAAAGTAATGGTATATTTGTTGTTTGATGCAGTCAGCATCTGCATAGTTATTTACTCGGTTTCCGAGTGTTATAGCCAGGTATCTAAACTGTTAGTAGGCAACATGTTTGTTATGAGATTGCACACAGGTGAGTGTGAAAGGTTTGTGGATGTTGCCACAGAGCCCTCGAATGGCAAAATCTGACCTTGCAAACCCTCGTGCATATCAAATGCCTCCAGATGTTGAGACCGCATAAGAAGCTTTCTGAAAACAGCAGTGGTGAAATCACCGCCAATGTAAATGTCAGATTGACAGGTTTTCATTAAGGCCACAGTGTCCAGTGAAAATGCCTGCAGATGTGTGCAAAGGGTCTCCGGAGCCAAAGTAGAATCTGATGATAGTTAGCTTTAACTCTGCAGTGTGATCTAAAACTTACATTTCATGTGAGATAGTGTAATGGCAAAGTCAGCGTCCTCCAGCTTCTTTATTTTTGTTCCAAATGCAACGTCGCTGCAGGCTGCTGCAGTATAGAGTTAGCAGCAGAAATGGCCATCATGTCCCCGGGGCTTTGGTCTAAATGAGATTTGCTGGCGGGATGATTCGGTCTGAGGCAGGGCTGGAGATGGACCTTTATGAAATAACCCTCGCAATCTCTCACAGAACAGCAGGGGAGAGAGCAGACACACATGAGCACAGTGATGTACTTAAATAAAAAAAAAATAAAAACGTGTGTGGACACAGTGTCAGAACATAGACCGGATTATATTTGGCATACGGTCATGCACAGAGATACACACATAAGCCTTCTTTGGAAATACTTCGACTTCAACACCTAAAGTTCAAATAAAAGAATGTTATCAGTGCCTTGTGCAGACTTTATTATTTTAATATACAGAGCCTGTAATTATCTTCATTAACACCTCTTTAACCTTTATCTGCGTGACTGTAGTGTGACTACACTGATATGTAGCAACAATAATTGCAATTCAATACTGGATCCACACAGCTGCGCCCTACATTTGAAACTGTGACCCTCTCGCCTGTCATCGAACCAGTTGTGTAATTGTGCAGCGTTATTTCAGACACACAAACCACTCAAAAACCAGTCAGACCCCAGGCATGGGGACTTTTCTGCTGCCGTTGCTGTTCCTGAGATGTTTTTGCCCACGCTGTCACAATGATAGAACACACTGTGGCAACTCATAAAAGGCTCCAAATGTCCTGAGTTGGTCTTTGTGAATGTCCTGGTAAATGTGGTCATCAAAGAAAGGAACAAACACATGTGGCCTTTTAACGTTTTAAGGATTAATTTGAAGGGGGTGAAACATCCCTATTGGTATTAGAGCAGCGGTCCCCAACCATTTTTGCGCCACGGACCTGTTTACGTCTGACAATATTTTCACAGACCAGCCTTTAAGGTATTGCAGACAAATACAACAAAATAAAACCAGTACTGGTAGCAAAAGAAAGATTTGTTCATGGGCAGGGATAGCTCAGTAGTTGTAGAGTGGTGGCCCCATGATCGGAAGGTTGGGGGTTCAAATCCACTAAATGGCTACCCTGAGGTACCCCTGAGCAACGTACCATCCTTACACCCGGGCGCCCAATGGCTGGCCACTAGGGCTGCACGTTAATCGTTAGAAAATCGCGATCTCAATTCATACTTATGTGCGATCTCATTTCCAAATGACAACGATTTAAAAAAAAATAAATAAAAAAAAAAGACGACGATTGTACCGCATTTTGATCCGGGACGTAATCTGCATGAAAACAAGCGCTCACTCTTCCTGCTCAACAAATGACAAGGGCGGAGCCTTATACCACGTGATACAGAAGCTGGCTGCTAAAATTGGCAGGGAAAAAACAACGGAGAGCACGTCAGGGATGACGAGAAAGTGACAGGAGAAAATCCGTCCAGGTCAACCACCCAAACATCAATAACGGGAACCTTATACAGCGCTTCCCTATACCCGTCGAACTCCCGCAGGCACAAAGAAATTACGGAGGCTATTACTTATCACCTGACTCCCATCAACACTGTGCAAAACGAGGGATTTAGGAAAATGATCAACACCCTAGACAAACGCTACACAGTGCCGTCCCGCAACTATTTTTCTATTGTTGCACTTCCTGCTCTATACACGCAGTGTCGAGCAACGGTGGAGATGGAATTTCAAGCAGTACCACATTTTGCGGCAACGACAAAATGTGAGACATTTGTTGTTTTTATGTTTATTTATTGTTTTTATGTTCAGTTCAGCTATAAATATTTATACTGGAAAAGAAGTCAGAGAATCATGATCTCAATTCTAAGCAAAAAAATCGTGATTCTCATTTTATGCAAAATCGTGCAGCCCTACTGGCCACTGCTTCACTGAGTGAATACAAAGAGGAATTTCCCCACAGGGATCAATAAAGTAAAGTATACATTATTATTAACACACGGGGAAAGGCCCAGGGAAACTGAGTTAACGATACTACGATACTTTCTACTTGAGCTCGACTGATATATCAGGAGGGCCGATATTGGCTGTTACTAATATGTTGAGTGATTGGAAAAGTCTTCTAACATGCCCACCAGAGGGCGCTTCTTTGATGGCAACACCATTTGATCTGAACAAAACTGGGCGTGTCATAAACAAGTAATCCATGACTTTTAACAGCACGGTCATATTAAATTAGTAAGGACTCATAAATAATGTCAAATGGATAATGGGAAATGCATTTTTATATTTTGTGTCTGAAAGCAAACGGGAAAAATAATTGGCGGACGCGTCAGATTTTAAAAGCACCAAATATCGATACCAGTTTGGCTCTGAATTATACATATATTTATTCTCACGTTCCTCGAAACGATCCTGTTTCTTTATAGTCTCGTGGGAGTTTAAAAAATATTCCTGGCTTAACTACTTTTCCGGTGAGGGGAAATCATCTCATTGTACAAGCCGCCTGTGTCAGTGTCTTTATATCTCTGTTAGCAGCATCATTTGATGATGGTGTCTTCTATAATAATGGTTATCTGTCAAAGTAAGTGCATTACTGACAGCTAAGCTCTCAAAGTATCAGACTTCACATCCTCTTTTCATGCACGTTGAGGACTAGTGATTTCTGTGACACACTGATTTATATTTTCATTTTGACAAGTTGGGATAGTCTTACTCTGAGCTCTTGTTGACAGCTTATAGCCCTCTTTTTGCTTTTCAAGCACTTTTTTGACCTTAGAACCAAGTCTTGGCATCTTTCCTTACTACTTTCTCATTTTTGTTTCATATCCTCATTTATATTCCCAAATGCCTCCTTCTTCCTTAACCTCCTTCCTCGTTCTCTTTCTGTCCAACCACCTCTCTCCCTCCTCTCCCCTTCACTCTCCTCACCCCTCCTCTTCTTGTCACGGTAATTGGCTCAGAAAAATTATGCAGACTTATTTTAGCCCTCTCTGAAATCTCTTTGCTTGGCTCACGCAAGATTAATTGCCTAGTAGAGAAGCAGAGCAGCACTTGTTGTCCGTTTGGTTGAATTAACATTAAAACAGAGCCCCGGTGCAGTTGTCTTTGAACCAGAGCCACTGAGAGCTCCATCTCTCTGCACGCCTGTTTCTTTTTCTCTTCCTGCCCATCTCCTCCGCTTGTTTTCTGCCTGTCTTTCTGTCTTAAACTCCTCAGTACCACCCAGGCCTTCGCCGATCATGGGAATTTTAGCCCAGGTTGAACTTTTGGTCTGACAGGGCTGATCAAGACCAATCTAGACCAAATCTGTCTCAGATCAGCCAGAGAGAAAGCTTTTTAATGGAGATGATGAAGATGATGCAATTATTCCATAACGGTTGTAAGAGGACTTTGTATGAGTATTAACTCAGTCATGGGAACTTATTTCTGAAGCTTTTTCAGGGAATCGCGATAAGATTCAAGGATGCAGAAGTCAAACTTGGCCCATATAAGGAGATTGTGAGTCGCCATGTTTGCAAATGAGTTCACGTCCATAAATATCATGTTTTCTTTTTTTGCTTAGTCAAACTTGGATGTGCACATACAACCTCGGATTTTGCAAAGATGTGTGTTAGGAATCGCACTGTGAAACTGTGTTTCCATGTCTAGTCAGTGCACCTTCTGCTTCAGGGTTGGTGATGAATTGCATGGGCTTATCTGTCATGCATGACTAGTGTACCAAATTCAGAATACCAAGTAGATCCATCCAACATATATCGTCAATATTCAGGAGCACAGAGAGAAAACTACGTCAGATGCTAAAAATGAGTTTCTTTATGGATTTACTTTTTTTATCAGCAACTTTTTATCTCATGTCAAGACAGCTCTCCCGCATATATTGGATTTACCTTGGGAATGCCAGTTGGACATGCCTGAAATGCCTCATCATTTTAGTCAAACACCTGAACCACACACTTAGTTCCTTTCAGTGCAGACGAGTAACAGCTCTACCCCGAGCTTCTTCCAAATAACCCGGCTGCTCATTCTAAACGTGAGGAAGCTCATTTTCATTTTGATTTTATTCCTCTCCTTCACAATCCACGGTTCATGGGGAGGCAAGGAAGGTCAAGCAGTCAGTTGATTGCTTTGAATTCACGCTTGGCTCTTTTTACAACAGCTGACCAGCACATATTTAAAATCCCTGCACTTGCACTTTGATCTTTCTACAGAAAACAAATAAGTCATTTAAAAATGTTTTTTCCTCAGAAGTTAAAATGCTACTTTAATCCAGTTTATGTGTTTTAAGTCATTCATTGAGTGTTTTCACTTTAAAGGGAGGATAAATAGATAATTCATTAGAGGTGGGAATCACCATACAGCCCACGATACGATATCATCATAATACTTAACGCACAATACGATATTATTGCAATTTTTTAAAAATATTTTGCGATATTCAGATTCTGTACATAAAGTTAAACTTTATCAATATTCATTTTATCTAATATCAAAGTCTCACACTCAGTCTTTGTCTCATTTCAGTTTTATTGTTGACAAACTGAACGGTTTGTATTACAGTCTAGTCCAACTTAACTGAACGCAACCATCTGGTACAATTATAGCTATTCTGAACTATGCAGTTTATGAAAACTATGCAGCCCCTTCAGCAACTGAAGAATTTGAAAGTAAATTAAAACAAAGTATAATTTTACATTAAATAAAAAAGTTTTAAACTTAATTAAAATAAAACATGTCTTAAATTAAAATAAGTAAACTGTCATGTTTATTGCTGCCAAAAAAAAAGTTAAACACATTTGGACAGTGAAGGAATGTCAGGATTCTTGCTCAGAAAAAGGATCAACATGCTCTGAAGTCAGAGCACAAAAACTTTTTTTGTAACAAAATATCGATTTCTGCTGTCCCTGTATCGATACATTATTAGCAAACAAAATATCACGATACTACACAGTATCGATTTTTTCCCCCACCCCTATAATTCATACTCGTCTTTTATACTAATCTTTTTTGGGAAAGGCTGAAATGAGGTCTCATTCTTTCTATCTTTCACTCGTAGTGTACATTATTTATCAAACTAGAAGTGCTGCTCAAATCATCTGGCTATACTCGGGCCAATCACAGATCTCCTTAGATGTTTCGTACCCATTCACATTTTAAAAAACATAGACTACAGACAGCTTCTTATATAGCTTTATTCAGCTTTATGCATTGAAAGTTGAAATTCAACAGTTCTACTAAGAGTGACATATATTTGGATATAACTTTGAATATAACCTTAGTGCATTTCCCATAAAATCAAATGTGACCATTTCAGCTTATGGCCTGTACCATTTACTCTGTAGTGTTATGCATCCCTATTGTTTCAAGGGACGTACGACACAGTGCAAATAGCAGAGGAAGGTGTGCAGTGGTGAAGTGTCAGCTCACGTGTTGTTACTAATAAAGAAAAAGATGTCTTGACTCGCTGCCTCTGTAGGAATAAAGGGAAGACAACAAAGTGTGATCCATAAAGGTGACGTGAGGAGTGACCGCCTTTGTTTGCAGCATTTCTTCAGGATGGATAAAGGAAAAATGTAGTGAATGAGAGGCTTCTGTTGTTGCTCCTATTATTTTGTTTTCTGTCGACATTTTTCTGTCAGCCACGCAGCGTCTTTTCCACGGAGATCAGAGTCAGACAAGACGGGATCGCACGCTCTCTCTAATCCCCTCTCGCGCCTTAATGCAACAGAAATGTGTCATTGCTGAGCTGTCACCAACATCCTTTTGTTCACACAGCAAATTAGCCCATTTGCTTGCTCTTCCCTTACGGCTTTGCCTCCTACAATGGCCATTGTGTAAGGTATCGTTGTCAGGTTTCTGCTGTCTGTGCGAGACTGAAAGTGCTTATTTCAACAACAAGGGCGGCGTAGTCGGCACCACTCTCCTATTCCCTTGGTATTCGGTTAAGTATCAGTGTCTTTTAAGACGAGCATTACTCTGCAGAGAGTGGGATAATGTACTTTTTATTCCCTAAGTGGTATGGAAAGCATGGGATACTGGAGAAAACTGTTAGATTAAATGGGAATCTGCTGTTTAGGTACCGTTAAAGTCAAGAGGATTGCTTTCAGATGCATATTTAACCTCTCACACTTGATTCGCACAACACTTTCTTAATGGTGAAATCAAATCTCCTCAAACCACAGTTAAAACCTGTATTTGAATAGCGCACCGTCACGTCTCGTATCACAAGGTTTGTTTCGTTGTGAGGGGGAAAAAATGCCAGACAAGCGTTGATGCATTTCAGCAGGAGAAGTTTCGTCTTTTTACTTGTAAATTAAATCATTACAGTGGGGGAGGGAAAAAAGAGTAGACTGTTTGGCACCCACTGGTTTTTGTATGGAAACAATGTGTTTGTTGTTTGGCGATTTGATATTGTGTAACGTATAATTAGGTTTGAAGCCTGCGGGGGGAGATTAGTTCACACAGCACGAATGAAATCCTGGCCAATCAAAGCTGATGTTGTCTGAAATATCTCTTGGCTCTCGCTTAGTGAACTTTAGGATTCAGGGAGGGGGGGGGGGGGGGGGTTGCAGAATTGCACCCCAAACATGTGAAAGTGTCAAACACCTTGTTGTTGCTTTAAGTTAAGTTATAGTGTAGATGAAAGGTTTTGGGGTGTGTTATAAGAGGTGCACTGGCTTACTGAAGAAACTTGTATTTTCTCTCTTTTTTTCATGTTCATGTTTTCCTTTCAATATCTTCTCGACTTTCATCCATGCAGGTAAGTCGTTCTCCGTTCTTTAAACCGTTGTTCCAGTTCACCTGTAAATCCTCTGAATCTTCCCACAACAGTCAACTGAAACCTGCTGCATGCGGGTTTCAGTTTACATTATAAGTTCTGTCAAAAACATCGTCCTAATACTGCGCTTTGTCTGATACAGTGTGCTAGTTTGTGGGGGATTTATGCAAAAGGAAACACTGAAAGTTGAACAACACCTGGAGCAGCAAGTTATGGCTGCACACTTATTAAAAAGTAATGCGCTTCATTTTGCAGGCTTGTAAAATAAATAAAATCCGTATAACAATCTATTTTAGAAGAAATAAAGTTTCCCACTTGGCTGTCATAGCTCCCTCAAGTAGATTTGCACAGTTCTCAGAAAAATGTATGGGGTTTTTAAATAGATCAGTGACGTGAACAGACAGTGTGACTCACATTGAGCTATAATATATTAACTTGGATCCTTTGTCAGAAACCCAGATTTTTATAAATCCAAGCTTGTGACTAGTGCCGTTCCCAGAACAGCGGGATAAATATGTCGAGTGAAAAAGTAGCACTTTCATCATTTGTGTGCCCTTGAGCAAGACCCTTAATCAACCACCTGCTCAGCAGAGCTGCTCAGCTCTTACTGTGGTTACACTGGATACCTGAGTGGACAGAGCGCTCCTAAATTAAGCATTGTTTTTTGGGAAAACAGTTTATATTCCAGTATGTTACTCATGTGAGTACATTATATGAATATATGGAAAGATAAAAAAGTCAAAAACATGACGCACATTCAGTTGAATTTTATAAACCAAAGATTTATAAATGTATGTAAGGCAGCACGGTGGCACGGTGCTGCCTTACATAGCAGCACCGTGACGGTGGTTTGCACTGTTGCCGCACAGCAAGAAGGTCCTGAGTTCAATTCCAACATCAGGCCGGGGTCTTTCTGTGTGGAGTTTGCATGTTCTCCCCGTGTTTGCGTGGGTTCCCTCCGGGTACTCCGGCTTCCTCCCACCGTCCAAAGACATGCAGCTTGTGGGGATAGGTTAATTGGATAATCAAATTGTCACTAGCTGTGAATGTGTGAATGAAAGTGAGCACGAATGGTTGTCTGTCCCTGTGTGTTGGCCCTGCGACAGACTGGCGACCTGTCCAGGGTGTACCCCGCCTCTCGCCCTATGACAGCTGGGATAGGCTCCAGCGTCCCCCGCGACCCTAAAAAGGATAAGCAGAAGCGAATGGATGGATGGAAGATTTATATGTATAGCATTGATACATAAATGTACATATACATAAGAGTAAAAGTTAGTAGCAGTATGCTAAGCTTTGTTTCGTTTATTTTTTTTTTTTAACTTGATGCTTTTTGCCGCACAGGGTCAAATATTACTTGAAAGTTTCGGCTGACGTCACAAAGATCCAATAAAGGTGATCTTGGACGTCGGTGGCCATGACACAGTGGCCCTATTTTAGAGCAGGGGTAGGCAACTCCAGGCCTGGAGTGCCGGTGCCCTGCAGGTTTTGGATATCACCCTGCGTCAACACACCTGAATCAAATGATTATGTCATTACCAGGCCTCTGGAGAACCTCAACACATGTTAAGGAGGTCATTTAGTCATTTAAATCAGCTGTGTTGGCTCAGGGACGCATCTAAAACCTGCAGGACACCGGCACTGGAGGCCTGGAGTTGCCCACCCCTGTTTTAGAGGGTGGACAAAAGTTTGGATGTACTTTTTCCCCCCTGTTGCTTTCAGTTGTTTGTACTTATGTTTTACTTTCACTCACTTGTTCGGTTTATTTACCAAAATTAAAGGAAACCAACTCAGTATATGGCCTGTCATAACACTAAACCTGCCTGTGGGAAGGAGGCGCTTACTCAGTGTGTTTAAGTGCAACCACAAGGAGTTGGGAGTCAGGTGGGCTAAACTATTACCTAAACCCTGTACATTGTAGCATCAAAACCAAGGGATGTATTGTGTGCTTATTATCGACACACCCGGCAGTAAATAAAGTGGGTGACTTGAGAAGAATTGGAAATAAAATGTCGTAGATCAGAGATAACCTTTGAAAGACACAGAACCTGATTCTGTAGTGCGCTCAGGGTGAAGAAGGTGAAACTAATCAAAGTCACTCTCTTAATTAAATCCGGATTTTGCTGGGCAGACATAGAAACTAATAGATAGACAAAGAAGAGCCCTTTCTCCTCCCACCTGAGTGGAGTCTGACTGGCCTAATCCCAGCCCAGGTCTGCTCAGGAGTCTCCGGGGTGCAGGGGGATCTGCCGAAGCTCTCAATCTTATTGATTTGTGTCATTCCGTCCCAGCTGCGACTTTGATGTGACAGTTTCATTTGAGCTCTGCTTATGGAGCCTTTAATTAGATTTCAGTGCTGGGGCTCCTCTCCTGAGGATGGAGGTGGTGAAAGGCAAAGAGATTTGATGATGGGTTTGGGGAGGTGTATGTGTGTGAGAAAGAGATGAGGAAACTTCGGGTTCTTTTAAGGTAAGAGTTAACTTCTGCGTTGGTGTGTGTGCAGGTTAGAACTCATAAATTTGCACAGAGTTAACTTGTGGGGGTGTGTGTTTCCTCCTGAGAGTGAGTGTGGGTGTAAGAGATAGACTCGAGGAAAACCTTGACGTCTGCGCTACCTCGGCCTGGATTAAAGCCTAAACTCGCAGGGCTAATACCACTGCACCTCAAATCCACTGGCTCTTACCTCTGACTTAGCAGAAGCACTTCAAATCTCAAGTGCACTATCTGTGGTAATGGGAAAGCTGCCGCAGCCTGAAATATTCTCTATGCAAACTTTAGGTGTCCCATTGTCAACAGTGGTCATAAAAGCATTTAGACTGACCCAGAAAGGCCTCCCAAGTGAAATAAAGGTTGAAGCCGTCACTGAGTTGGAGGCTTCTGGCCCATTTTATGAGCTTTAAGTTGAATTCAGACCAAAGCATGCACGTTTTATAACACACCTAGTATTCATAATACGATGCGATATACAGTACTATAATACAATTCAGCTGATAATTTATAATTGAAGTTGTTTCTACCTTTACTGACTGGCTCAATAGGTAAAGTGTTTTAAAAGCAAGCAGAAGACATGTAACTTATATTTAACTGTTAGTATTTAAGCAATCAAATAAGACGATTAACTGACAAATAAATAAAAACTGTCATGAAACTAGGGCTGTTCGATATAAAAATATATATCAGATATAGATATATATTAGGGCTGCACGATTAATCGTTAGAAAATCGCGATCTCGATTCATACTTATGTGCGATCTCATTTCCAAATGACATCGATTTAAAAAAGAAAAAGAAAAAAAAGACGACGATTGTACCGCATTTTGATCCGGGACGTAATCTGCATGAAAACAAGCGCTCACTCTTCCTGCTCAACAAATGACAAGGGCGGAGCCTTATACCACGTGATACAGAAGCTGTGCCGTGTGATGCTAAAATTGGCAGGGGAAAAAACAACGGAGAGCACGTCAGGGATGACGAGAAAGTGACAGGAGAAAATCCGTCCCGGTGTTGTGCCAAAAAGTGATTGTCTGCCAAAAACTGATTTCCAATGTTTCTGTGTATTTTTTCTGTGTAATATCTTTACGTATGTTCGTAAATACACTTCGGTGAACAGGGTTTACAAAGGGGTTATATAGAGAATTTAAAAAATTATCCGTTTTTCAAGTATCTTTACAACTCTGTGTTATTGTACTTACATTATAACCAATCCGGTCCTTTATCCCCACTTAAAATATTTTTACAGAACTATTGTAATATTTGCTGCCATTTCTGCTGTCCTCTTGACCCACTTACTCTTACAAAAGACATTTTTAATGTTAATGAGATTTTTTTTAACTGCATAAATAAAGGTTATATAAAAGTCGCTGCCAAAAACTGATCGCGGCTTCTACCTTGTTACACGAATGCTGTTTGTGGCTCAAGATGACTTTATGTCATCCATAAGCGATGCATTTGACATATGTTTCACATATTATAGCCCAACAAGTTACTTATAGCAGTTTAAATACAAGCAATCAGTTTTTGGCAAATACCGGAAATCAGTTTTTGGCAGACAATCACTTTTTGGCACAACACCGGTCAACCACCCAAACATCAATAACGGGAACCTTATACAGCGCTTCCCTATACCCGTCGAACTCTAACAGGCACAAAGAAATTACGGAGGCTATTACTTATCACCTGACCAAAGATATGGCTCCCATCAACACTGTGCAAAACGAGGGATTTGGGAAAATGATCAACACCCTAGACAAACGCTACACAGTGCCGTCCGGTGGAGATGGAATTTCAAGCAGTACAACATTTTGCGGCAACGACAAAATGTGAGACATTTGTTGTTTTTATGTTTATTTATTGTTTTTATGTTCAGTCTCAACTGTTACGAAGTTGATGTGCAGTTAATAAGTGCAATAAATATTGGAAAAGAAAATCGTGAGAGAATCATGATCTCAATTCTAAGCCAAAAAATCGTGATTCTCATTTTATGCAAAATCGTGCAGCCCTAATATATATCATTTCATCTTACGCTATCATTTGTTTCGTGGTGTCAGTTTGCGGGAATATTTTTTCATCGTTTTGATCGTCGCTGCAGTGGCTATATTAATTTCTTAAAGTTCTCTCTTTCTCTTATATTTAAAATAACCACACTACGGACGGACAAGCGACTGTTCTTACGCGCTGTCGTTAGCAACAACGACGGTAAACCCAGCGTGCGGCTCCGCCGTCCGCTCGTTTATTTTCCACATAAACCTTTCACAATAAAGCTGAAGATCCGTTTGAGGTTTTTCAAAATAAACTGAAATGATGACAAAATACATTATTCTCAAACATCAAATTTCAGAATATGCATCAAACAAATTACCTCAAATACAAACATGAGTAACTATAAATGGCGCTTACAGTCACCACGTGGATGCAGGCGCAGAGAATACCAGCATGGCCAGTGAAGATGAGAGGTTCACAGAATGTACAAAAAATGTAAAATTTTAGTGATATATATCGTTGTCTGGACGATAAATGTCTTATGTCGGGATATGAGATTTTGATTATATCGCATGAAATATATTCATTTTATATAGTATTACTTCAGTTGGTCCAGAACAGAATCTGCAGGACTTTGCTTCATTTTGCTCGCAGATGATTTAATTGAGCCTGCACTGTGCTGTGGACTGAGCACTTACCCACTTACAGTTGCACCTTTCTTTTAGCTTAAACAGCTTCTAAGAAATGCACAGTTTTCAGGAAGAAGTAGATGGGAAATATCAAGAGTGCACAAAATCCTTCGAACCCGCCGGAGCCAGTTGCGAATGCATCAAGGCTAATCTAGTGTGATTACCACCTTGGAGACTCTTAGTTATGTTAGTCCTGTTCTTCTGTAACGGCACTAATCACTGTAATTTGAGCAAATTGACAAAGCGAAGATGATTCATATAAGGTCACGGTATTATTTATGTATTAATGACCAGTGAATTCCCTTACAAACGCACACAAAAATGAGGTTGTGTGTGTGTGTGTGTGTTGGGGGTTGCTAAGGGGCTGTGGGGGTCTCGGGTCTCAGATGAGTGTTAATCCCAGCAGAGTTTATCCTCTCCTATTTCAGTTGTAATATTTCCTAATCCAAATAAGGAGCTTGCGTAATGAAACCATATGAGATGTAATTACTATCAAATGGAGTCAGGTTTTCTGAAAGCATCAGCACAACTATAATTTCTCATTAAACGACCGTCACTCCCGAGGTGCTCCCTTGGCCCTCAATTACAGCAAGGCTTACGAGACCTCCGCCTGGCTGGAGAACGGCTGCATATGTGGGTCAGTCTTACATCTTGAGGTTTCAAATCCTTGGACAGACATATGTGCGCATAAAGTCGCAGATGCCGTCTAATGACAGGCACGCAGTTTGAAAGTATCCCTAAATCCTCCATAACACAAAGTGTTTCTGCAGATTTATTAAGGGCACTAACATGTTTAGTATTAGCACTTTCATTCCCACCGGGGCTGCTCTTATACAGATCTGGACTTTATTTATGATGGGTTACTGCCCACACAGCTCAGGGGTAATAGTTGTTCTGCAAATATTCTTTTAATGATGTCTTCAGAGATTATAGTGGTGTGGTTTTTGGAATTCTACCATGTAGTACTTGCAGGCTGAGAAGCTCTAATAGCAGTACATTTTAGTAATTATGTTCTATTTTGTTCATATGGGTATATTTGATTTGCTGACTTTATGAACAACAGTATGTGTAAGTGTAGCAGAGTGCAACAAATATATTTCTCCATGGACTTGGAGAACAGGTTTGGGGTAAAGTAGCCTGTGTAGGAGCAGGTTGGAAGAAAAGGTGCTCATCCGGTCCAGTGTCTCATTACGAAAGGGTCCAGGGTCGTCCTCCAAGTTAACACACTCATGTAAATAATAGTGAGTTGGGTTGTGTCTGTACAGTGTAGCGAGGAATGCTCAGAGCTCTACATTGAAGAGACCAAACAGCCACTTCATAAACGCACGGCACAGCATAAAAGAGCCACCTCCACGGGACAAGACTCGGCGGTCTATCTGCATCTATCCTCTTTTGAGGACGCCAATGTTCACATTTTGGACAGAGAAGACAGGTGGTTTGAAAGAAGAGTGAAAGAAGCCATCTATGTCCACCGTGATCGAACATCTTTGAACAGAGGCGATGGTTTACAACACCAACTGTCTGTCATCTATAATCCAGTTTTGAGATCCCTTCCCAGACTTCTTAACGCCCACTCATATCCTGGGCCTTTTGAACTCAGGAAATCAAATGATAGGGTGGGGCTAGGTTTCACAGCGTGTTCACCTGAAACCTTGGCTGATCTACACCCATTTTCACACCTTGGCTCGTGTGATTAGGTAGAGGATTGTTAAGGGGTTCATGACCCCCTTGAGGGACACTCCCCTAGGACTTCAATTTGGGACTCTCCACCTAGAACTGAAGATGCTTCTCAGATGAGAAGTGAAACGTCTTCAAGAACTTAAAGAAGTCCAGACGCGTTTCTTTCTAAGCTCTTTAGATTGAGTTGGGTTGCTCCAATTTAATCTACCAGTCTTTTATTAGGAAGGCAACATCAGGCTCAACTTTGAGATTGCTTTCTTAGCTTTGTAAAATGCAATGTAACAAATAAATTACATACAGGAATATCAATATACTTTACAATATGTGCAAGTACAGTAGTGCGACACAGCAGCACAGTCTTGTGTTCTTTTAGCGACTGAGCGCAAACACAGGCAAACATGAAAAACAGTTTAATTTACAGGCACTGCTGTCATTAATATAAATGGTTCTTTGAGCTAATGCAGAGCTCCTTTTGTTCATTTATTTATCATAATGTTTGAAGTTGTAGAGCCTTTTGATTAAATCTCATGAAGCAAAAGAAAATATTACAATGCTTTTTCACAGCACTGTAAATGAAAACTGAACCAAGATAACCCTTACCCTCTGTGTTTTCGTTATAGATGTAATTTGTTTGCACTGGACTCATTTCGGCTCAGTGGGAGTCATTAGGCTGATGCATACTGGTGGTCATGCTAGTTTCTTTTCCCCCTATTCTCACTAGTGCACCTTCTCACATGGGTGAATGTAATTTTTACCATAATTGCAGTAAAAACTCCCCCCAAAAATCTTACACCGACCAGAAAGAGAGAAAGCAGACAACTAGGGAAGAATTGTCGTTGAAGCTTTTCAGTATTAGACTGCGGTTTTCTGTCAAGCAGAAAATTATTACAAACATAACATTAAAAAGAGTTCAGACCTCTCCTTTGTGTTTGAGATTTTGGAGCATTTTTACTGCAGATATCTGGAAAAATGTGTGGCTTGCTAGGTGCAGCATGTACAAGAAGTTGACTCTGGTTTTTCAGTGATACTCTGGTATTGCATTTATTGCAGGTGCGTGTGTGTGTGCTTAGGGACCGTGCACGGATTCACATTGATAAACAAGCTAGCTCCAGTGTTGGCTGATGATGTGGCATTTCAACCTCTCATCCAAATATGGACAGCCCCCAAAAACAATATTTACAAGACTCTAATGCGTGTTCATCGGAAATAGTTGTAGCCCCATTAGTGTGTTAGCTTTATGTGTGAACAAGTAATTTCCTTTGCTGCTGCCATGCGATCTCTTTAGGGTTTTAAAACTTGAAAGGTCTCTTATAAAGTATATGCTTAATACGGGCAATAGAGTCTAACTCTTTTTTTCTTTTTTCCAAGTGTGTGTGTGTCTCTTCACCGTCCTTTCTGCCATTCAATCTCCCATCAACCCCCCCTCTTTTTCCTCCCCCTGCCTCCCATCACTTCCCACCTTCTTTACCTCAGCTGATTTATTGCTTAAAAAAAAAACAGTGGGTTCCTCTTCGCTGATGGCTGTTTCATTGTGCAACAGAAAATGCCCCACCACTCGAGCCAGCGTGAGGCTTGCCAGCTGTGTTGCTGCAATCTCTCTCTCACACTCACACACACACACACAAAAACACACACACACGCTGATTTCGCTCACGCTACACTAACACTTCTCCCAGCACCACTTGTCCAGGCCAAGGGAGTGACAGAATAATTCCCGGCAAAGAGAGAAGGGAAGCTGTCCAGTTCGCTGTGTTCTGAGCATCTCAGCCAGGCTCTGTGAAGAAACAGCTTAGTTTAAAGCACCGTCGGCTCCATCGTGAGAGCTTGTGCTATTTCCGACGAGTCTTTCTCATGGACCATTGGTCTCGCCTCTTTCCTCCTTTCACCCACTTCCTCTTCATTCTTCTGCTAACCCCATCATCTCCTTGCTCCTTGTCCTTTTCTTATCTATTCCTTCCTTTTTCTTCCTTTTCTCCCCTCTCGAGCTTCTTCCATCCAAACTTATTCTTTTTCCTTTCCTCACACTTCTCTTTTTTGTGTTTTGCATCTACATTTTTACATCTTATGCAGCCATTTTTTACCCCCTTTTTAAAAAACAAACAAAAAAACAAACTTTGTTGTAGCTGAGTCACCTAGGGCTGTGCGACATGACCAAAATCTCATATCCCGATATAAGAATTATATCTTCCCGATAACGATATAAGTCACAAAAATGTAACATTTTCTGTAAATTCTGTGACTCTCGAGCAGCTCGACTTGCGTGAAGTGTTTCATGAAGATTTTTGGCGACTGTTGCAACCATCTAGCAACCAAAGCAATTGCAAGGAGCTGTCTCGAGGACTGTGGCACTGAAACCTAAGATGACCTGTTAGCTTTATGAGTTGATGCTGAGAGCCACAGGTTCCTCCCAAGAGCTCTTATTTTCATGTAGATTGTCTTACCTAAAACACACCTATAAACGTAAACATCCACACACAGACTCCGTATCGCCTGCTACGTGTTCCCTACTAAGTACTGATTACCTTTATGGAAAACGGGTAATTAAAGCTAAATGGCTAAATATAGCCCTAAGTGTGATTAACAGTGATAGCATGTGATGTATGGTGCTCATTAGTTTGCTAGCTTACAACCCCCTCAACCCAGAACCAGCTTGTCTACACACACACACACAGATTTTTGTGGCCGTTCAATTAAAGGAGTCCCCGTTTGCTTTTCAGCCTCATCTTTATCTCCTTATCTCTCTGTTTGATGGCAGGAGTGGTGATCAATACAGGACGTAAAGTGTGTCGGTGCCATCTCCGTCAGATCAGGTTTCACAAGGATACGTTTGGCTGGTGTGTGCTCGGTTCAGGCTTGGTTTTGTACTTGTTATTTAGTCTAACGTGAGTTCCAAAAATGTATGTTGAGCTTAAAAATGGAGTGACCTTTCCTTTAGGCTCGCAAAGGTAAGAGCTAAAACAATCAGTCCTGGTTACTTTACAAATATACAACTGGTTCACCAGATACGGTGCACAATATATCAGTGAGCATTGCTGAGCAGACTCACAGATTTTCCTTGTGCTATTTTGTATATTTTCTTTTAGCCAGCAGCACTGGCTTTGGCTTGTCTGGGTTGTTTACTCTGGTAACTGAAATGATAGAGACGGATCACCACACAGTTCGGCCCTGAAGCTGCTGTATGAAAAACTGTCCGTAGCTCACAAGGTTTATTCTGCAGAAACAGCCTCCGAGCTCGGTACAACTGTGTGGGGATTTCATATCAGAAAACATGATTTCAAGATCCAAAACCTTTTAGTCCTGGACAGCTGATTTTAAAAAAGTAGGCCAGTTTGGATAAGAATGTTAGTGGGGATTGAATGTTTAGATATCTAACAACTGAATTTATGTATATATTTGTTACAAAATGATTTTAAGTTTGAAGAAGTGGTCAGGGCTAGTTTGTACTTCCAGTAATATTGAAATAGAAAGAACTCCTCCTGCAGTCTGTAGTTTACAGTGAACACCAGAATCTGCCTGCTGTTAGTGTATATACACCAAACCTGTCAGAGTGGTGGTGCAGTGTGAATGCAGCGTATATAAAGCAGTCAATGACATGAGTGATAAGTTGATGATGATGGAGATTATTTTGTTTTTAGAGCGGGCAGCCTCAATGAGAAACGAAGCTGTGCTCATGCCGATAGATGTATTTTGCTCTACCCACCAAACCAGAGGATATTTAACTCTTACAGAGGTTTCAGTAATGGGTTCAGCGTGCAGTATCAGGTTTTTGGCCATAGGAAATGGTCTGTGTGTTTCTATTCACTTGGATTTTTTTTCTTTCTTTTTTTTGTGCTGTATCAACATCTATCAGCTTTCAGCAGCTTAAATTAAACACACTTCTCACCCAGCTGAACGACTGTCAGCACTCTTATTCGGTGTTGTTGTTGTTTTAAAGCTCAGATATCCAGAACAGTCAGTTTAGTTGTCGCAGGTAAGTGAATGAGCAGATGGGGCTCAGTTGAGAACAAGGCTTCTCTAATTTGACATGAGAAGATGAGCCTGAAATAAAACTCCACGGTGGGAGTTGATAGAAAAAATCTTTTATTTCATATAACCAGATTTAAATGATTGTAAAAGAATAATACATCAAATAATTGAGTCATAAATAACTAGTTCGTAAGTATTCATTAAGTAATTACTGAAATGAATTTGGAGGGGCAATACGTTTTCACCAAAGTGATTTAAATACAGCAATAAAGAACACACTGACTGGTACGGCAGCAGCATCACTGCAGCCACACTGTTTCTCCTCTGAGGTTTGACTAATGGATGGACTCTCCTCTCCAGCAGCCTGGCTAAAATCTCTAAGCCATATTAGTGGAGAGAATGGGAGGTTTAAACCTGAGCCTTTGGAGAAGCCTTATGTGGGTCGCCTGCTTCTATACCTGCTTGGCTTCTATAAACAACAGCATTTCAGTCAGGTTGAGGTCTGGACATGACTGGGTTAATGCAACACCTTGATTCTTTCCTTTTTCACCATCACTGTTCTTGATGGTTGGTATGAGGTGTTTGTGCTGATATGTTCTTTGGTTTTTGCCAAACATGACACTGTGTATGATATCCATGCACCTTGACTTTGGTCTTGTCTTTCCAAAGAATACTGTTCCATAAGGCCATAACCTTTCCAAACAGGCCATGAACTTTAATATTTTACGTGCTAACCGAGGCCTGCGGAGTCTGAGTTGTAGCGCTTGAGTTTTTTCCAGTTTATCTGAGTATCTCACAGTCTGCCGATGGGGTGAATTTGCCAATCCAGGGATAATTAGCAACTGTCTTAAGTGTTTTTCACATGTGGATAATGGACTCCAAATTGTTTGGAAATGGCCTTATGACCCATTCCCTGATTGATGGGCAGCAACAATTGTTCCATTGTTGTTAATGTCTCTCCTCCTTGCCATTAAACCTCAATGCTCCAGATCAGATCAGAAGATAAATGTCATCCAAAACCTGTCTTCAAGTTTATATTTAAGAAAAGAAATCAAAGATAAAAGTATATGGCTATGCAAAGTAAATATTTTGCAAGTACTGTTTCCGTACATGTGGCCAAAGTTCAGCAGAACTTGAGTTGAATAAAAAGTGGTGTACTAGGGGAGTATCTTTCAGGGAATACGAGTCACAGCTCAGCCCTGCTCTCATTTTGGAGAATGAATTACCTTCAGTGCCTCGCTCCCTCACTCCCTCCTGGCTCTGCCTGATTGCCGTTTTCATTTGTCCGTTTGGCCTCGACTCAGGCTGCACACTGCTTTCCCCCCACATGTTTTCTATTGTCTGGATTAAAGTGAAATGGATAGTAGGTCATCAGTGTGACTGGGATTGTTTCACACTGGTCTGAGCTGTCCCCAATTCTATTACACAGTAATCCTAAATGTGTGCTTTCTCACAAATGAATGTGTTTTTGTGTCAGATTGAGTTTTGAATGAGAAACCGAAAGGTGTTTTTTGGAGTGGATGTTTGGGAAGGTTGGCTCGCACCTGGTCAGTGTCGGGTCTCCTTCCCCTGTGTTTAATACATCTCCTTCTCCTTTGTGTGTTTTTTGTGAAACTCATTGAGGTCAAGGTTACTGCGTGCTCTGCCTGAGCTCACCCAGTCTCTGTGGGAGTTTGGGGTTGCATTGCTCGTCTGGCAACCTCAGCTAATCTTAGTCACATCAGTCACACATCCAAACCACTGCCCCTTTGGCTTGTGCTGCTCAGATGAACACTTTTCCACAAAGACTAATTGTTGCAACACTCTTTTCTGAGTACAAATGAGTCAAATGAAATTAAAAAGCAAGAGAAAGTTTTAAACAATCAGACATCTTGAACTTTACGCTATTTTACGCAGACTTAAGTAATTAAGGATTGCACACTGTCGAGAAAACAAAGTAAAAGTATGTAGGGAAAAGTGGCGTTTGGGGGCAGTAAACGTGTTTCGTATTTGTTTCGTTCATAGTGCACGCTTCGAATCTGCTTTGCAAAACTTCCTCTAGTCTCAGGGAGCTCTTCTCCAGTGATTTCCCACAAAGGCTTAAATTTGTTTCTGAAACTTGTAGACGTGAGCGCGTGAGTGGGTTAGAGCAGCGGTCCCCAACCCCCGGTACCGGTCCGTGAGTCGTTTGGTACCGAGCCGCGAGAGTTGAGGCTCAGGTGTGAAATGTATGGTTTTCAGGGTTTTTATCGGTTTTCAGCGTTATTTTGTTATAGTTTTTATCGTTAACTCGGTTTTCCTGGGTCTTTTCACGTGTGTTATGAATAAATCTTCTTTTTTTCGGTACCGGTACTAGTTTTATTTAGTTGTATTTATCCGCGACACCTTAAAGGCCGGTCCGTGAAAATATTGTCGGGCATAAACCGGTCCGTGGCACAAAAAAGGTTGGGGACCGCTGGATTAGAGTGATATCTGTTGACTGTGAAGGAGTGTTTCAAAATAACTAAACAGTTTTATATCCAGCACTTCTTGCATTAACTGCATTGTGAAGTTAATGCAAGAATCTAGTAGTGGCTCTGAATACACATTTAATGCTCCAAGGACAGCGATGTGTTGAAAGGGAAGCTTTAGAAAAACAAGTGTACTCTGATGTCAGTTATGACGTTTTTAATAGAAATATATTTTTTTGGAGGATAGCTTTATTACACACAAAGTGAGATAGGACACATTGTGATACATGAGACCTTCCACTGTGTTTTAATCTGAGGATGTCGTCCCTGCGTTGATGCACTAGTCCTCAAGGCTCCTTGTTGAAAGAGCTACAGAAGCTTCGTTAGGAGTCTCAGGAGGTTGTAGTTGAGGAAGGCCATCATTTGTGTCGTGTGTGGGAGCTTTGAACAAACCGGAACTGGTTAGGTTTAGACACTATGAGCAGCTTAGTGTTTATATGTGATGCCAAGAGGTTCGTTTACATGCAGCCGTACATGACAAGTTAGAAGTGACAGGCTCATTTGTATATTGCCCTAAACTGATTAGTCAGGCACAGATGCTAGATACTAATCAAATTTCAGTTTTGCCAATGATTTTTGCTTCTAGCTATTACAAAAACAACATTTTTGTGAGCTTTCTGCCAACAATATGTATGTGGGGAAAGTAAAACTATTTTTATACTGTGAACTCAATGATAAAGGATTCTTATTCTTAACAAGGTCACCTGATTTACTTTTAGCAGCTTGGAACAGCTAACTCTGTTTGTCGCTCCGTGGCTACTGTACAGTTTCCCTTGCACATCCCATCTGCATCCACAGACATCCTGTGGCGAAGGCAGACCGAACGGCATTTGCCTTTCCGAGACCATCAAATACACCTCATAATCGGGGCCTAACTCCCTACCAGATTCCCCACCATTGTCATCCCCATTTTCACTCAGTTCTCCCTATTTCCAGTATTTAATGTCCTGGGAAATAAGACGGTCTTTACTGTTCCAGTTGGTTCTAAAGGTCTCGGATTCATACCAGAGGCTGTGTTTTAAGCCACATGCTTTTCCTTTTGTTAATAAAAGCTGAGGAAAATACCATATATCCTACCAGATATGTGATAATGTACCTTTTTATATGACCTCGCCGTACAGCTTTCCACCAGCAGCTACATTAAAAACTTTCACGAACCTCTCAGTTTACAAATCAAACGTCTTCTTTCCCTACTTTTGATAAATCGCTCTCGCCGCCTTCATGTATATGTTACTGATGTAGCAGAAACCATGTAACCATAACTCTTGTCACAGCGTTTTCACCTTTTTTAGGGTTCTAAAGAAAGACCTAATGTACAGTCAGTTTCCTGCTTTTACCTAATGAACCTGTCAAGAGTCGTGTTCCTCCCATTTCCCAAACCGCAGATAGATTTCATGAGTGAAAGAAATGGATGTAATGACAAAATAAGTATGTGCTTCATTTTTAAATATTTGAAGTAAATATCTATTTTCAAATAAGAAATGATCTAAAGGTCATCTTTTAAAAACTTGGAGTTTTATCATACTGTCATCTGAGGTTTTAAGTTGCAACCATTCTTTAAAACTGATGGTGTGTCTCGTCTTTTCCCGCATCGCTAGATATCTCATTTTGAAACTAAACTCCTCACATAAATACTGTGGTATACTGACCCGGGAGTAACATTGGTCACTGCCTGTCTGCACCGTGTGGGTTTTGGCTCTGGCGAGCTGATGGTGAGGGCTTTGATGGCTGTTGCTTTTGGGAAAAGGCCTGTTGCAACCTCGCACTTTCGACATAAAGTGTGTAACCAAGAAAATTTGTTCCAGACTGCTGTTTCTTGACCTAGAGGAAAATGCTTTGGATTACACAGCTGTGTAGGTGAAAGTTTAGTGGTTACTTGCTTCATTTTGCTGACGGTTTTCCTTTTTGCCCTCTTACTTCCTGGTCTGAAACTGGTATAGTGCAAGCCAAAGAACTGAAAGGTTTTGATTCCCAGAATCAGGGTAATCTTTGATGGCGAAGAATAACTCAAAAGAAAACTTCTTGATGCATTCTCAATCATCCAGGAAGATAAATCTCCAAAAGTTGATGCTGTGATTGCAGCCATTCCCCAACTCTCTGTGAATGGTACTCATGGCCATTGATCAGTGGTCTTTGATCAGTGGGTTTTGGTCAGTGGTTGTTGATCAATGGTCATGAGAATTTGCATAATTATGATTAAGGAACTGACCTCACAGCCCATTGTTCCTTCAGTGGGCTGGTTTCAGTCATTATGCAAATGTACTGTTTATAAGATTGGGGAATCCTGCAGTCAGCTGAGACTGAAGAAGTCACTTGGATGAGTGACGAAACGTTTCTCCCAGAATACGCTACGTCCACATGAACAGAATCAACTTTTGGAGATCAAAAGAAAACGTTTGAGCTCTTTGATTTTGGCTTGAAATAGCCTTCTACCAATATTTATATCTTGAAAAATTTCAATTTCTTTCATACGTTATTACATTTTTAGGCTTTATCTTCATTCTGGACTGTCAGTGCACCAAACCAGCAGAACATAAAGAGAGAATTTCTTAAAATGAAAATCACTAATAATAAAAATAATCAGTTTTATCACCATTTTTAATCCTGTCTTTCATTTATAATTTCAGTGACACATTTGGTATCGTGTCAGGATCCAACGTCTCGTCATTTGCAGTGTGTATGACAAGCTTAATTTCCCCTCTGCTCAAATAATCAGTCGAGCTCACTTTAGTTTTATGCGTCTGCGTTTATTGATATATACAGTTTAGATTAAATAAATCTTATGAAAGAACAGAGGATATGCAACGTGGAGCTTGACATGAGGGAAAATGCGGTCTGTTGATGTAATATAATTCTGTGTGAAACTGTAATGACTTGACGTTATTTTATGTGACGGGGGAATAAATCAAACGCTCAATAGATGGAGGCTCAACTTGGAAAGATTTATGTTTTGGAGTTGATAGCCAGAACTAAGGCAAGTGTAACTTTTGGACGGTCGCACCGCAAAAGCCTGGGGAATTTCGATGAAATAAAAAGGGGCAATTGCTGATGTGGCACAAGCGGTGACTGCGTCTTGCTAAATTCAATCCTCTCCCCAACACACATCCGTGAGGATTAATTCCCCTTTGAGAAACCTCAGGTTTCCTCTCTCTTGCCCCGCTGCCAGCATATTGTTCTAGCCAGAGTTATGATGATGATTTACGAGCTGAAAGTGACTGCTGAAAAGTGGGCTGACTCACACTTTCCACTGTAATTTGCTCTTCAGTAATTGTTAGTTTTTGAGTATATAAAGGAATCTAAGTGCAAGAAAGGGGATACAAGTTGATAAAAGTATCAAAGGACAGCGTTTGGCAAATCTACTTAACATACATTATCTCATTGTTATTGTGATTTTACACTGTGTAAATAAAGTTGGATTAAACTGATTCACCTGAATTAGTTCATACCTGCTCTGTTATTCCATGCTGTGATTTCTACAGTTGCACACAGTTGCTGTGTTAGCCAAAGTACTGCTATATTTTTGCTATGTGACATCAATCTGTGCTTTAAAAAGGGATTCACAGAATGAAGAGAGAGTTGCATCTTTTTCCAACATTTCAGAGGCTTTACTTAAATTATGTTAGGGAGGCAGTACAGGCCGTCAGCAAATTATGTTTTTATTGGACTTGTTTTAGAGAAAATAGTTCCAAAATACCTCTTTGCTAACTCTTAACTGTCATCTGCTTGGGTTTTTTGGTTTTTGATTGATTGATTGATTGATTTGTTTATTTATTGTTTGTTCATATGAAGACCAGAATCAGCCATTTTTTCCACCTGGCATACACCCATTGTTGCTAACATTATCCAGCTTATGACAAGTGTGACCGCCATGTGTAATATTCCTGACTTGCTAGGTGCTATTTTCTGGTTTTCGTAGCTCTCGCAGTCTGTGTATAAACTTAAACTCTATCTAGGTCTGCTCTTTTTGTGTGTGCGTGTTGTAGGGCTGCCACAAACTATTATTTTGATAGTCCACTAGTCACCAATTATTTTTGCGATTAGTCGACTAATCAGATCATGCATCCATTGGACGTAAAACATACAGCTTATTGCACCAGCATGCATCTGCTCTTATATAACTATCATTAGCTTACAGCTTTAAGTGTTTAAGGTATGTGCTAACTAAAAATAAAATTTTAATGAAATCTGCAGGTTGTTTCGGTGAAGTTTAATAAACTCCTTGCTATCTAAAATATAACAGGACACCGGAGTATATTCTCGAGCATCTCACACTTCTGATAATCAGTTGTCTGCTTGATGTTTATTCAGCTGTGTAAAAACTATAACTTTAATCTCAGCCAAACCGATTTACTCAGGAACAAATAAAATACTAAAAAAAGCCAAACAATAACATTTTAAAGTTATCTAAGTGACTTATATATATTTAACCTGAGTAGCGAAAGACGACGGTGGGTTTGTAAACGATTTGCCGGGAGTCCGGTGTTCTCACGGGCTCTAGTGAGCCTAGCCCCCGGCTAGCTATCGAGCTAGTGGGTAACAGACGTCTCCGAAAACGTCGGGCGCTTTTGAAAATATGTGGTGTCTTGATAAACTGAGCAGATATTTGAGGTTTACACAGCTACATTCTCGCCTAATAATATGTTAAACGTTTATTTTGTGACCCAGAAAAAATAATAACAGTAATATTACAACTAACTAGCTGCCGCCATTGTTGGAAACTGAGCTTGGCTGCGCTATGAATTCTGGGACACAGCTTCTTCTTCTTCGGGGTTTAACGGCAGCTGGCATCCTTGTACATGCAGTGCTGCCATCTTCTGTTTCAGTCCGTTATTACACTCTTAAATCCTACTACTTATTCCTGCGTCTTTTGGGATCTTACAAAGCTTCAAACGACGCGTCGACTATTAAATCAGTCGTCGACGATTTTAATAGTCGACGTAATTGTGACTAGTAGACTAATCGTGGCAGCCCTAGTGTGTTGCAGTGTTTACTGTTAGCTCAATCTCTGATTTATTCTGCTCAGCTCAGTGGGCATTAAAGAAGATCAGCAGTGCATAGAAACCTCACGTCAACTCGAGTTTTGCAGGTGTAATTACAGAGCTATGCAGAAATGTAGCACATAATAAAGCCAGATGGATTGCAAATCATTTTCATTTGGATTTTATATTTACCAAAAAAGTTCTTCCCTTTAATCTGAAGTCCTTTAATTTCATATTTCTGATGTTATTATTACATTCTTAATAACACAAATGGCAAGTTACATAAAGGAAAAGTTGCAAGTATAGTTGTTTTCGATAAGTACTCTTACTTTGAAAGACAAGTGAAAAATACACATAGTGCCTTGCAAACAGCAGGTTACATATTTATTTTTGTTGTCTTCAACATATTGACACAGTTCCACAGACCAATCAACACCTAATTCTCACTCTACATCCTCTGTTTTTCTCAGAACCTTGCTAATTGGATGTCACCCTTGTTTTGTGGTGTGCGTGTGTGTGTGTGTGTGTGCGTGAGTGCGAGCGTGCGTGCGTGCGTGCGCTCCTATGCGTTTAAGCAGCTCTCCTGTGGCAGGGTCAGGGCTGTGCTTGTCAACAAACCTCAGCAATTAGCTTTGACTCGGGGCTGTTTCTTAGCTCGCAGACAACAATTCAAAACCTCCGACAGAAATAACACGTAACCTCGAGGGAGCATCTGTCAGTCACAACGCTGCCCTGTACTGCTGACGCTACGGCATATTCACTTATTTAAAACCCATGTTTGGTCAGTTTCCAAGGGAAGTCTGGCAACAGATGATGTTCCCTTTGACCTTATTCAGCGTGTAAAGTAATAGCAGCCAAAAGCCAAATCCACCGAGACACTGAAAGTCAACTCTGATTATAAGTAATGTATTTTTAATTTTTTTAAAACATTTTTACTTTACTGTGCATTTTAGTGTTACATATGACACTCAAGCGGAACATTAAGCTTGAAGTCTGGTGCTGCATTCAAATGATGGACATGTTAGTAGGAAATATGACATTCCAAACCACCAATCTTCTGCTCATATTGTTACGACTTAAATAATTCCACCCGCCCAAAGTTTGGCGTATGCCGCTTGCTGCAATCTGATACAAGCTTTTCATGGGAATGCAAATTAAGGCTTGAATGCATATTTTGGGGTTTAAAAAAAAATACTCTTGGGGACTTTTCTTGAACAGCATTTATTCCTGACAGTTCCTTCTGAAAGCTTGAGGCGTGTTTGCTAGTTAAGTTTTTTTTAGCAGCTACACTCTTGCAACGGTTGTGTCTTATTGGTGTACCCCGCAGCAATCGTTTGTTTTTGTACTGAAAAATGTTTATTACTATCTACTCATCTGCATACGGATGTGTTCACTGTAAGCAAATGGTCCCGTACATGCGCAATTTGTATGCCGTGTAGAAAACAATGCAATGCAAATACTTCCAGTGACTGTTTCTGGGTTTCAATAATTTAAATTATGCGAAAAAATTTCGAGGTCCCTGCAGGCTTTTTCAGGCGTCAAAGACTGGGAGCTTAATGCCATAGAATAATAATAATGCAGAAAAGCGTCAGGGATAATGGGCGAATGTGATTAACGATCTGTCCAAAATGGCTTTAGCGGCAGATATTTGTGTGTCTCAACAGGTTTTATGATTGCTGCTGTTTTTTGTCAGATATCCCAGCGCTGTACGGCTTTTATTTTTGCAATGCTAATTGCTGCAGATTATTTCTACTTCGAGCGATATCAGGTAAGTTCAGCCTGAACACATTTTTAGTGCCCGCTGCAGCTGAACCGATTACCATGTAATAACAGCCACACAGGCTGAAAACAGCACATGGGGTTGAGAGCTCTTCTTCTGTGGTGCCCTCGGGGAGTAGCCCGGGGAGGCAGGGAGTTTGCTGACTCAGCCCTTGTGGCCTGAACTGAGCTTTAATGAGGGAGCCGCAGACTACACTCACAGGTTTATATAGATTTGTACACATAAAACACACAATTACAAACACACAGCACACACTCCCTTTTCTCATGAGTCTCACTAAAGCGCACACACGCTCGCACCTGAGCGCACACACCTGTTTTACTTGTCAGTCCACTATTTTCACCTCTTCTCCTTTCTTTTCTGTCTTTATTCACACTTTCATTACTTCTGCAGCACACACACAGCCTCGCCCTTTGACCTTTGTAATCCTCATTAACGTGCGCTCACATTAGCCTCTGGCTGTAGCGAGCTGTAATTCGAAGTAAATGTGTTTGCGTTTATGTAAAGGGACTAATGGGGAAAAATGAGTGTTGAGGTCTGTAAATGTTTTTAAGTGTGCGTGTGTTTGTGTGTGTGCCCTGGAGAGTGTTTCTCTCTCACCAGGGGAGCCTGTCCAGCAAGCTATGAAACTCCACAGCTCTCAGGCTAAATGTGGCTGAAATGAAGGTTTAATGTGCTGGAAAAATGGTCGTTGGATTTGAATGGTGTGTGTGTGTTTTAATGGATTCTGTGGGTGTCTTTGTGTCTCTAGATGTAATTGTGTGTGTATCAATGCATTTCTTTTTATTTGTCCGTGTGTGTGTGTGTGTGTGTGTGTTTAAGAGTTGTGATTTAGAGAACTTGATGTATTTTAATTTGCACTGTATGCAGCCTGAATGGCCTTGAAGTGTTAATACTTTGTGCTTGCAGTTTCTTTTCATCTGTAGTGTGATGAAGATGATGTTTGGACTTTGATGTTACTTGTGAGAATCATTGAAGCAATAGACGCACAACGACTCCGCCATGGAATTGGTTTCATTTATTTTAGTCATACGTTACGTATAAATATACTACTTTTTAAAAAAAACCTCCAGTCATTTTGTACCGTACGTTCGTGAACGGCGAGGTGTGACCCTTTAGTTCCCCGTCTATGCCCATAAAAAAGTCAAAAACCGCATGGAATAGAAATTCGGCTGATCTTCTTTTCTCCAGTGGCAGCCCTCGACCTTGGTTTGAGTGGTGGCTGTTTTTTAAATAGCTGCTTGGATTTCCCGGTGTGACCACTTGCACTTGAGCATTTGCGATGGACTCTTGTCATCGCTGATCAGAATTGGGTCAGTTTGACACAGAATTTCTCTCTTGGTTGCCCGTAGTGAAATTAGACCGTGTTTCTGCACGGTGTCAGATCAGAACTTCCTGAGATTAGTATAAAAGTTGCAGCTGTGCTTTGGAAAGCAACTTTTAAATGACGAATAGTCCAAATTCAAATTAGTTATATTTTTTAGATTTCTTTTATAAAGTTACTCATCATCAAGGACAGATGTGGCAAAGCTCCATCAGAGCCGAAGCTTTCTCCTCCGACTGCAGTCGAAGCGAGGCTTGTTATGTAGACACCTTCACTTGTAGTGATTGTTTTGCTTTCATACTCCTGAGTGTTACCTTACTGATTAGCTCTAGCCCATGATATTAAAAGCAGTATTCATGATGGATATGCAACTAAAATTGTTGATTAAAGAATTGCTTGCTTGGAAGAAGTGAAATGCTTCTCCTTTTGAATTCCCTCCTCTTATAAATGTTAAACTGGCTTCATTTGAAACTCTTCCTCTAAGAGGAAAATCTATTTCTGACGCTAAATAAAATCGATAAACCTGGAAACCCTTATTACTGATCTTCAAAGAGCCCTTGCGAAAACATATCTTTATTTCACACACAGCATGGTATTTTTAAAATATATATATATTTTCCTTGAGGTGAAATTAGTATGTTGTCTGTGACTAGCTGCTTTTGGTCAGTTTTTCTTTAAAGTTCAGGCGTTTCCTTTGGTTTGGATCATGTCAATAAACCCAGATAAAGGGAAGTGATGTCTTGAAGATGTTTGAGCGGTTGAGCACGTGTGCTAGTTTTGAATGTGGTTAATATTTTGTGCATTAGGGGGCAAACCTTATCACAGTCGTGCTTCTGCATCAGATCTCACCTCGAGGGACGCTCGGATCACATCCCTCGAATTGGCACGTGTTGGATGGATTTTTCATTTTCTCCTCAGCTAACTGAAGCCAGCTGAACACATACGCCGGCCTAGTGGGAGTCGCAGAGAGATGGCATGAATGTAATCTTTAATCTAATAAAGGGACTCTGCAGAGGCTGGAATTAATCAGATCTGTGAGGTCTTTGAACATAAAGACGTGGAGTGAAAGACGAAGCTTTTTGAGTGGAGGGAGAATATGATTGGACATAATGAGTGTGTCTCTGTCATAGAATAAAATAGGGAGGGGGTCTAAATCACCTCAATTTTCCTTTGGACTTTATGTGCGGTCTCCATGCATTTGAGCCGCGAAGGACCACCGTGGCTTCTATTTATCTGTGCATGTTTTCAGGGAAGCCACTTCTACATTTATAGAACACCAGCTATGATTTGGACTTCCTGATTTACACCCAGTAGGACTGATTTTTGAGCCAGTGTGGTTCAGTTGGTGTTAATGCCTACCTTCAAAAATCACACAGTGTGCTGTGTTTTAATTATTCTTATTTGCCTCTTCCTGGATTAAATGGATTAAAATCAGATTTGCAGATAATGAAGTCTCTCCTTTCCCGTGTAGTTTTAAATATGGGGGAAAATGCATGAATGCTGCTTAATTTCAAGTCTAAGGGAAACTGACTAGGTATCGCCACAAAAGAGTCGTTCATCATTATCATCATCTTCTTCTTTTTAGGTGTTTATCATTTTTTGTTTCCTGTCATTGCACCTTTGTAATTGTTCTCTATATCCAGATTACAGCTAAGCATTGTCATTCCATAAAGTTAAAAAATATATATTTTTCCTGTGCTATACTGCGGTGTAACATTAAGCTACATATTTCTGAAATCTGACCTTTTGTGCTCTCTCCTCTGTTTTTCCCTTTTCCTGCAGTTAATAGCTATATATGATGAACAGGAACCCCATCATGGCGGTGATGGCACCAGTGCCAGCTCCACAGGCACCCAGAGTCCCGACCTGTTTGCTGCAGACCTCAGCGCAGGCAGCGGAGCCTCTGCTTTCCAACCTTACCAGGCCGCCAGCGAGATCGAGGTCACGCCTTCGGCCCTGCGCACCAGTAAGTCGCGAGACTGGAGAACACACGTTTCTGGATCAAGTACCATTAGGGTTATTTGCACAGACATGCATTATTTTTGACAGATGGATCATTACCCTAAAGATACAATCAGGAACTGCAACATTGGCTGATTAATATTTAATTCAGTTTGTCTTATATTCCTCACGTTATCATCTTCATTGGAGTCAAATGTCATCAACCACAGCAGTATAGAGAAAACACAACAAATCACCTTATCACGTCCCAGCCGTACCGTCGCCCTGTTCATAAATTTTGTTAATTGGACAGGAGGTGCCTTTTTTTTTTTTTCCAGACACAGATAGCCGTTTGATCCCCGGCCAAAGTGGCTAATTGGTTCTATTCGCTGCCTCCTAAATCAAATGTGACGCTGAGGCCATTCACCTCTGCAGTTTCGCTGGCCAAGTCGCTTCTTCTACTGCAATTACTCTGAGTTTGAATGGGAAAGTGACTCGTGTAGGTGATTTGTCAATTCGGATCAAGCGAGATCTTTTGCACAGAAGCGAGCAAACATGTACACGCAAATATACAGAAAGACAACCGTCACCACCCGTCCATATTTTTATCAGACTACCTAAAGTGAAAGAAAGAAGTGTTCCTACTATTTGTATTAGAATAATTAATAATTGTGGTTTTATGGGCGCCAGTTTAGCTCAGTACGTTGAGCGGGCGGCCACATGCCATGCAGCTGAGAGCAGCTGGCCCGGGTTAGCGTAGAGTCCGACCTGCGGCCCTTTGCCGCATGTCTGCCCCTGCTTTCCTGTCCTCTCTTCACTGTGTCTATTGAATACAGTTGATATAAAAAAATGTGGTTTTATTAATATAAATTTGAATAACAAAAATAGAGAAAATCATGAATTCAAAATATTTTTTTGGTTCAAAAGAAATGCGTCTAATTAATACCAAGTGTTTTTTTTAATGAATAGGATGCAGACAAAAAGATATTAAAGTAAATCTATAGTTACATACTGTATTAAAACAACTCGAAGGCTCATGTTTGCCTTTCTTTTTCTCTTTGTATTTATTTGTTTGTTGGTGCTGCGTTTCTGCGCTGTCTTCTACGGAGTTGACCGTATTTGATCAAGCGGGTAGTTGTCAGCTAATGCTAATGCTAGCTAGCTTGCTAGCCACTCTGAAGTGGCTAAGTCAGTCTGATTTAAACAGAGAATTAGCGTGTTAGCATGTATTTAGTGATCACAGCAGCACTGTAAAGTAGGCTCCTGCACTAAACTAGAAGTTTGATTAAGATTTATCACTTTTAGCATAGAGCTTGTTTACCTCTAGACTGGATGTGTCGAGCACCTTTACGTGTAGTTATCAGAAAGAGTAAAAGTTAAAAGGAGTTTTTTCATTACTGTCTTTTAATTAGCACCAAAGCCCTCTACTGTCTTATTCACTAATGACCTTTGAAATAGCATTGACTGACAGAGAAAGCACAATTTTCCTTTTCTCTTGGTCTCAATAACACACACACACAGACACACACACACACACACACACACACACAGTGCGACGGAGGTCACTTTAGCCCTAATTGCGTTTCTGGATGAGAATGCTGATTGTGAATTTTCAGTAAGAAATTGACATCTCTGCTACAATCACACCTGCCAGATATGTCCAATTTAACTTTCTTCATAATAAATTCTAACCATGCTTAATTGACGACTCAGAATCTCATCAGCTGAATTTTAATGGGTTTTAAGAAAAATGTCTGACATGGAAGAGAAGGAATTCGATTATTTTTTTCATAAGCACCCTAATGAGACTAGCTTTCAATCACTGATTTATGTTGGAGAGAAGAGGAGACGAGAAGCGCTGGACTCTGTGGGGCTTTGCCAGTTTTCTTGTTCGGCCCAGGAGCTCAAAAGAAAAATGATTAAGCTTATTAGACAGAGAGCTCTATTGAAATTCACAAATGGATTGATGTTATTTTCTTGGCTTTGTTTAATTGAAAAACCTCTGCAGATAAGAAAATAATAATTAAGGGACAATACTACTGTTGTGGACGTGTGAGGCTTTCAGATGCCAACTTGAAAAAGATTGTGTTTTTGAACATAGCAGAAAACTGAGCTTGGTGTACCCTGTGTGATTTTACGCTATTCCACATGAGAGATGATCAAAGTGAAATAATTGTGATTATTTCTTTAGTTTTTTTCTCTCCAGAGCAGTAGTCTTTTGTTGCACAGTGATGGTGAAAGTTGGCTGTTGCAGCTTGTCTTGTGATCAGAGATGGCCTGGGATCAAATGAAGGTTGGCCATCTCACAGTGCGACTGCTGCTTTGACCCGTGTCAACTAACAAAACAACAAAAATTGGGCATAAAATGATTTCACTCCATATCACACTGGTGCAAATGGTAAAAAATGGTAAAAACAACCTGATTATGAATAGACGGGGGTAAAAACGGAGCTCTGTTTGTGTCTGGGACAAAGAAGCATCATTTGTTTTGTGTGAACTAGCTGTAATGAAGACCAGGAGGGTGTAGGAAAAAATAATTAGTTGAGGAACTTTTTGCATACATCATACATTTGAAAGTACGCTATGGGGACCGTAATCGTGGCTTAGAGCAGTGGTCCCCTACCCCCGGGGGCCGGTACTGGTCCGCAAAAGTTGAGGCTCAGGTGTGAAATTTATGGTTTTTGGGTTTTTTATCGTTAACTCAGTTTCCCTGGGTCTTTTCCCGTGTTTTAGTTGTGTGTCTTATTTTGAAAGAAATATTTACATGTTACCATAGCGACCAGAGAGCATTAAGGGGCAGAGAGGAGGACGTTACTCTCAATGTTGTTGACGCATTTCAGGAGGACGCTGCTAATAAAGTTACACATTACACAGTGAATTCGTGTTTATTATTATATTTACAAAATACCACAGTTTTTGTCTTGATCGTATCATTTTATTTTATTATATTTATCCGCGACACCTTAAAGGCCGGTCCGTGAAAATATTGTCAGACTTTGAACTGGTCCATGGGGCAAAAAACGTTTGGGACTGCAGCCTTAGGCTACGTTCACACTGCAGGTCTTAATGCTCAATTCCGATTTTTTGATCAAATCCGATTTTTTTTGTCTGATCGTTCACACTACAAATAAAATGCGACAGCAAACGCGCTCTAGTGTGAACGCTCAAAGCGGCCTGCATGCGCAAAAGAAGACGTCACACACAACGCGCTCTGTTTAGACCCAGAGCAAACAGTGTTGTTTGACTGATGGCCCTTAATATAAAGACTTCGGACTTCACGTTTCCCAATTTTTGCTTTAAGTTATTTTGTTATTTACATAATAATGTAAATAACATTTACATAATAATGTAAATAACATTTACATAATAATGTAAATAACCTAATAATGATCCTTATTGCTGTTTTAGAGGAGCGGTGCTTCAAAGGATAGTTGCAGATTTCTGTCAGAATCTGCAGATTATACAGTACAAATAAAATGTTCACGTTGTCTTCCCAGCAGTTTTACCGGATGGCCAGGAAGCGTTCGTGTCTTCTCTGGCGCTGATAATCGGCGTATGTCTTGTGTCAGTGATGTAAAAGACGGATTTAATGCGACATGACCGTTCAAACAGCAGTCGCTTTCTGAAACATCAGATATGTATCAGATTCAGTACCACATACGAAAGTGACCCAGATCGGATTTGAAAATATCGGATTTGTGCCGTTCACACTGTCATAGCATGATCGGATATGGGTCGCATAGGGTCAAAAAAATCTAATTTGATGCGCTTTCGCCTGCAGTGTGAACGTAGCCTTAGAGTTTCCAAATCCTATGTTTTTATATCGGGAATGTTATTGCCGAACTGCCCTGCATCCCTTAAATATTGCAATTACTTCTAAATGACATTGCATACCTCCTCATTTAATTTGATTAGGTCTTGTACTCAAAGAGTTATGCAGACTCTGGTGTAATTTATTCTGTGTTTTATTGCAGCTGCGTTCATGACATAGGTGCTGTCATTATGCACTTCTTTTTTTCTCACTTATGAGATGTCTGAAGTAGCGTGAAATTTGAGCTGGTGAACGGTATCTTAACCGGCACTCATTAACCAAGCTGTTGTGCTGTAGTTAGAATAATTGTTTTCTGATCACTGCGTCTGACAAGATGAACAAAAGGTTAATGACTGCAGCTGTGCCGCGAGATCACAATGGCATTTATGATGAGCGATGACAAAGAAGGGTAGCGACCTGTCTTTGTTTAAAGCATTGACTGCGTGAAACCGCCAAGCATTTTCCACAGCGCCGATGCAAATTCAGTAGATGTGGGTTTGGGACACATTAGTCTTGACCGTGATTCGGTTCGAGGGAAGCACCCCTGCATCCTAATGCCCTCCTGGGAGTTGCAGTTTCAGCTGTAGGTGTTGTTGAGACCTGTCAGGCAGCCCGCACTCTGTCCCCTCCTGAACTCCATCCCCCAGAGAGCCACTGCCTCCCACAGCTCAGAGCGATTCATATCCCACGCTCTGGATGACCCAGAAGAACCACCGAGCCAAGTACATGAGTGTACACATTTACACACTCTCATCAACCACTGTAGCTGTGGGCTCTAGTACTTCCAAACATAAACAACATTGGTCACTGATTTGTGCACATCCGAAATTTAAACTCATCATTAATGTGTATTCTTTACACAAGTTGAACACACACACAAAGATCCACTTAATGTGAACGCATCCTACTCTAAACAAAAGTATTAGATGATCTCATGCGCAAACTCACCAGGAAACACAAATAAACAGGCACACTAACACACACACAGACAAACACAGTCAATCTAGTCTCACAATACACACACACACACACACACAAACAAGCTGTTGACTCAGATACACACCCTTTGGGAAGATCACAGCATTTCCTGTATGAGCACACACCACCATCTCCAAACATCTGAAAGCTTGTAAACAGCAATATGTTTTGGAAGAGAACATGGGAACATGACACTTGGCGTGGTCATCCCGAGACGGCGCTCGGGCTTTTTAAACACTTCTAATCTTTTATAATCCGTGTCTCCTGTGTGGTCTGATGGCTTCCCTTTCAGCTAATCAAATGAGCTCGTGGAAATTTCCAGAGGTTATTTTTATTGTCATAACGTCGTGCCTTGTGTACAAGCGCGGGCTGCGGTGTTTTCGTGCGCGCTGCCCCTGTTGGAGGTTGTTATTTGGACCTTGGCCCACCACCCACACACTGGAACTTTTCAGAGTGAAGAGTTTTAATGGAAGGCATCCACTAACGCTGGGGTGTCTCAATAGGCTCTTCCTCGTATTGTTGTTCCCACACAGAGCCTGCTGCTCTGCGTTATGGGTGAGATGCACTGACAGTAAAGCAGGGCTGCCTGATTAGACTTGTGGCGATAAATCACATTAATTTACAATGGGATGATAATGGAATCTGTTTCTTTTATTAGCCCACATTGTTTGAGACGTAAAATTTGTTCCAGCAAATTTACATCAATCATCTCCAAACTGTCTTCTTCCTCAGCCTTTGCCGATAGTCTTTAACAGCTAGAGCCAAGGTTTTCTTTTGTTGTTTGTTTTTCACATACATAAGTATGAAAGTGGAACTTTTCCATTGAAAAGTAAAAAACAAAAAGGTACAACAATGCTTTGACGCCCGGGTGTATGACCTGTTCCTCAGATATGCCCCTCCACGTCCGGCGCAGCAGTGACCCTGCTCTGATGACCATCAATGGGCCGTTCAGCGGCGGTGAGTCACGGGTCCAACCAGATGAGACGCCATCAAGGAAGAACCCAACCCGCTGGTCGACCACCGCTGGCTTCCTGAAAGCTCGGCACTCGTCTGGCACAAATAGCCTGGAAAGGAAGGTTGGTGCTTGGATGTGAAAACCAGACATGGCTTTGCGCTAGCTAATTTTGAATAATTTGACGGTAATGAAGGAAATTGCACACACAAAACTGCATGAGGGATGCCATTGTCTTTTTAGTACAAATGCACTAAAGGTTTCTTTGCATCTGTTATATATCAACATCTTGTTTTCGGCACCATAGAACTCCTTAAAAGCTGCTTTATGGCTTTTTGTACTTTCCCAAGCTGAAACTGATCACATTGAACATTTGCACCCTTCTGCTCGGTTTGTGCCTAAAGCCACATACCTCCACACTGTTGTTTAAGATGCACCTCCCAATAAGTCTGAATAAACATCATCGACTAAGAGATGCTCGTTGTATCTAGCTTGCTTGTATTTAACCACAGAAGCCACAACTCTGCTATTTGGACATCTGTGATTTTCTTGCTTTTGTAGCTCTGCTGAGCCACAGATAGACTCACTTTACTTCCAACATCTTCTGTCTCTCCTTTTCTTTTTGTAAAAGTAACTGTTTAATGTTTTGCTCAGAGCCCACCAGACACCCACCGACTTGTGTTTGTCAGTGTGAAGACTAGGATTGCCACGATTAGTCGACTAGTTACGATTACGACGACTATCAAAATCGTCGAAGACTGATTTAATAGTCGACACGTCGTTTGAAACTTTGTAAGATCCCAAAAGCCGCAGGAATAAGTAGTAGGATTTAAGAGTGTAATAACGGACTGAAACAGAAGATGGCAGCACTGCACGTACAAGGATGCCAGCTGCCGTTAAACCCCGAAGAAGAAGAAGCTGTGTCCCAGAATTCATAGCGCAGCCCAGCTCAGTTTCCAACAATGGTGGCAGCTAGTTAGTTTTAATATTACTCTTATTATTCTTTCTGGGTCACAAAATAAACGTTTAACATATTTTTCAGCAAGAATGTAGCTGTGTAAACCTCAAATATCTGCTCAGTTTATCAAGACGCCACATATTTTCAAAAGCGGTCCAACGTTTTCGGAGACATCTGTTAGCCACTAGCTCGATAGCTAGCTGGGGGCAAGGATCACTATAGCCCGTGAGAACACCGGACTCCGGGCAAATCGTTTTCAAACCCACTGCCATCTTTTGCTACTCAGGTTAAATATATATAAGTCACTTAGATAACTTCAAAAGGTTATTGTTTGGCTTTTTTTTAGTATTTTATTTGTTCCTAAGTAAATCGGTTTGGCTGAGATGAAAGTTATAGTTTTTACACAGCTGAATAAACCAAGCAGACAACTGCTTATCAGAAGTGTGAGATGCTCGAGAATATACTCCGGTGTACACACACCAGCTCACAACTATAAAGTGGTCCGTCTGTCTTTTAAAAAGAGTTGTGAGCAAATTCAGCGCAGGTTGATTAGCCTTTATTGTTAAGGTTTTAATGCTAGATGTGCATTTTTCAGTAAGAAAAGAAACATTTACTTAACAAAAAGTCTGAGAAATGTAGTAACAGTATTAAAAGTAAAAACAAAAACTATAGCTTTTTTTTTTTCTTGTAGGGTAAAGGGATGGACACATACCGCAGTCTGCCACGAGATGCTGGGACCTGGGCCAATCAGAGAGAATTCCAGAGAGAGACAGCACGGTCATCGCTCAGCGCCAATCATCCCATGGTGGACCGCTGGCTGGAGAGACAGGAACAGGTAGGAGTTTATTTCTGCATGTGTACTACCAGGGCTTTCCTTCAAAGCAGTGCATTCTGTCTGTGTATTGTTCCCAAAGTGTGTGTGGAAAGTGAAGACATGAGGATTAATCAACTGTTCCGGAAGAAAGCACTGCATCTGTTAGACATTTATGGCTTTACATGACACGCACACCTGATAAGTTCAACTCTCCAGGTTAAGAGATTTACTGCCAGTTCTACCCTGAGACTACCCATCAGGCCCAGGCTCTTTGAAAGCCTGTCTGAGTGGCCTAGATCCACTCCAGAGCCCGAGCCCAGTTCTATGACTCCCCTTGGATCTCTGCAGAAAGGTTAAAAAGTGAAGAATTCCTACCATAAATCCACAATGAGTGAGCAGCTGAGGATGGGGAAATAACATAATGTTGATATAGTAAATAACATAAGCACCCGTAGTACATATGGTTTTGTTTAACTGGATCCCGAGAACATTTCAGAGTTGGGGGATATTTTCCCACTCGGGTCATGTATGCCATGAAGTATAACATGGAGTTTTTCGGAATATCACAATAAATACTGATGACTCTGTATGATCTGCATGTATCCTTTGGATTGTATTTGGTTTGGAAATGAACAGTTTTCAGTTTCATAGCTTCAGGATGTTTTTCTGTTGGTTGGCCTTTCAGCTTTGCACTAGTAGAACTGTTTAGCTTCGATGACTTGGGTTTAAAGTCGAGTCCTGTGTTGAAATAATGATGATCTCTTGTGTAATGCAGAAGATGAAACGGAAGAAAACAAAGCAGTCGATTCGTCTTTGATCCACAATCGTTGTGAAAACTGAGCGTTCATTAAAATGTTTCACTTTAATGCCCATAGTGTCAACTGAACATATCATAAAGGCTAGCATCAAAGTGTGGTTGTGGAGATGAGCTGATCTTGGGTTTGAATGCTTCACGTTTAATGGATTTAGATTCTGTGTCTCTTGGTTTGTCAGCTCTTAACGCTAACCACATGGCCAGTTGAAAATGTTGAATTTTATAAACATTCAGGCCGTTTCTTCATGCTCATGAAGAAATCCAACATCATCAGCGTTTTTTTTGTCACCCAACAAAAAAGTAACAAATTCAAACTATTTATTTGTTAGTTTGTTTTTCGTTTTCATGCATATGTTCTTTACAATTAGCTAAACGTTGCCTACGCTGTGCTCTGGTTGAACCTCATTAAGAAATAATCTGTGATATGTCATAATTTCCTGGTTCTCGTTCTGTAATAGCCAGAACAATTTAACCTGTTTCTCAGAAGCTTTAAAAGCAGTTTGAAACTGTTTATGGATTAATGTTGATTCATTGTCTTAAGCACTTCGATTCTCTGCAAAGTGCCATTTAGCTTAAAGTGGTTGCTTCCTTTGTTGTTATATAAGGTCTTTTGTAAACTGGTTGATGGGTTAAATGTACAACAAGTTGTCACCATTTATTAGTTTGGGGCTGCGCCGTTTTCCTCCTTCCGCCTTACAACAGGTTTTAGTTTGAAGGGGATCAAGTGATGGAATAAGTGCAGGATGTGTAGTTGGTATTAATGACCTGCTGAAAGCCATCTGCCCTCCTAAAGTCACACACATGCACACTCGAGCACATGTTCCCCAACCATATGTTCATCCTGACAGCTCCCACAATGACAGGACCAACTACAATATTCTGTGTGGCCTGTGAGTGTGTGAGTGTGTGTCTCTCTCCTTGTGATGGAGAGAGACAGCTTTTTTTGTGCTAGCTCTGCAAGAGCTCAGGTGGAGTGTGAGTGTGTGTGTGTGGCCGAGCAGAAAAAAAACCAATGAAACGGTTTGAATCTGTTCCATTACATCATATGTAAAGTTGGACTGGTTTTTGCAGTGTTACAAACGCAGTCTTGAGACCTCACGAGTTGCTTGTGTTGGCCGACTCTGCACGGGAACCTTCTGTGTGCAGGGTTGTATCACATTGATTTAAGCTGCAGTTAGCTTACTTTGTTCCAGGAAGGATGGTGCAACTTTAGTGCATGATGAGAAAAGCCTTGATTTTGTTCCGGACTTTTACTGTAATCAAATGAAAGAATATGAGATATACCAGACCAGGGGGGTAGGGTGGCTTGTGTTTGAAGCTAAAGTCTGCTGGTATACACTTGATTATAGACCGTGACTGCTGCTTTATTAAGTTTAAAATGCTCTCGTTTGTCTTATTCTATTGTTGCATTGACCGAAGCACTGTCCATCACTATATTTCATTTTGTTAGTCTGAATTTAAATGAAAAGGAGACATTTTTTGTTTTATATAGAAATGCAACCCTCTAAACCAGACCCGGCCCTCTGAGAAGTTTTGTCTTTAGACATCATGTCTGAATTATGAAATAGCACAAAGTCTGCTGCCTGTTTAGGTAAAAACAAATGTTCATTTTTAGCTTTGTAGTTGTATTTTTTTTTTTTTTAATTGTTTGAGTCAAAGTTGGAAAATTACCCATTTATCTTATACTAAAGTTGAAGCGTGCCGCTGGATTTATCTACTATGTAAAAAAAAAAATGCTTTTAAGGTGGAACAGTGTTAGCATTAGCATAACCGAAAAACTAGCTTCATAATGAGCTTTGTTGATGAAAGCCCTCTGTGAAGTGAGCGTGTGCCTTTACCTCCTGTTGGGTTCAAAAAAGATTTTTTTTTTATGTGGATTCCTTGTTGCTAAGTGCATTTAGCTTTACCACAGTAAAGGCATTTTTGATTAACTTTGAAAACCTGCAGAGTAGCTAGGTCAAAGCAGGAAGTGTTGGATAAAAAGTCGACAGAACACGTGCTGTGCTTGGGGTGCAGCTCATCTAGTAACCGATAAAGGGAAAATCCAGTCTTGTTGAAATCAACCAAAACCAGGAGTGCAAAAAGAGAGCAGTCTGAATCCTGAGATTATTTGTGCATATGCCATCATTATTTTAAACTTTAAAAACATTTAATATGAGCATCTACTTCCACTTTGACTATAGCAAAACGGAGCCATTTAATTATCAGTTGTCACGTTCAGCACCGTCTTCGTACACAGTGTAACAGACTTTTGATTGACCTTTGCTCAGGCTGAAAGAAAGCCATCTCACTAGACTCCATGTGAAAATCACAATGATCAAGGTAAAAAAATCCCCTCCCTAAAGAATGCAACTAAATAAGTGAGTGACCGAGATTTCAGCTTTAATTCATTTGTACACACCCACACAGTGCTGAAGCAAGACAAATCACCTATATAGGTGTAACATGGATATGCTTGACCTTTGATATTATAAAAGGTCAACATTTAACTACCACTTAAACATACAACATTTAGGTCCATACGTCTGTGTGCGCATGTGTATGTATAGTGCGAGCAGCAGGAAACATCCTGGGCAGGTTGCCAGTCTGACAGACAATCACTCACACTCAGCTTGACACCTATGGGCATTTAGAATCACCAGTTAACCTAACCCCACTAACTGCGTGTCTTTGGGCTTTAGAAGGAAGCTGGTCTACCTGAAGGGAACCCACGCATACACAAGAACATGCAAACTTTACACATAAAGACGCTAAAACCCTACATCCTACCCTAACCCCAGCAATCCCTGGCCAACATGGCTGCACAGGCATGTAAGCCATGGGTCATTTAAAAATAACACCACACATTAGCAGAATGTAGACCAAAAGAAAAAAATTGTAGAGTTTGAAGTTATCGTGGTGCATAAAAACCTGTGGGAGAAGCTGCAGCAAGGGTGTGATTTTTAAGCATCTTCTCTTAATAGTGCTGATTTGGAATATTTCATGTATTTTTAATGGATGTACAGTTTCTGTATAGTTCCTAAACTTCCTCTTGAGAAGCAAGAAGAATCCCTCCACGGCACAATTAGCCCAGAAAGCCATTTTCCAGCAGTGTATAAAACCTTTGTTAACAATATAAAATAGAATGGTGTGGCGAAGAAGAATAGCAGAGCAAGAATAGAATATGCAGTGATTTAATTAGAATAGAGCAGCTCGGAATGATGAATTAAGCAAAGCAATTTCCTCAAGTTAGTTTCATCTTATCTTCCCGGAATGAATAACGTCGAACAGACGAGTACGAAAATGAAGAGAAGAATTAGAATAGAGCATCATATATTGGAGTAGGCCTATTTTACTCCTGAGGAGAATTCAGCCTCTCTCATAACAAAACGCACAGAACAGGGCATAGCTTTGCACTGAAGTGAGCCAGATTGAATTGCATTGAAATGAATGAAACTATTCTCTGCTCCAAAGTGGTTAATTGTGCGTGCCTGGAGCAGCACTGGCAGCTTCCTGACACACAGCTAAAATAAAAAAATTGAGCTGCAATAGTTTTGAGCAGCGTTCACAAGCCCCCTAAACTACCAGCCTCCTTTGGCAACAGGTAGGGGGTCGCCATGGCAACAGCGAGCTGTCATTCGAGTGTGTATTAATGAGAGCCGGGTGGAGGTGCTGAGGCTATGCAGAGAAAAGAGGCCTGCACTGTGCTGCCGTCTGCGTTTGTGTGTATATTCATGAGTCGTGAGGGCATTTATGGATCTTTGCATCTGTGTGTGTGTGTGCGTGTGTGTGTGTCAAAAATCCAAACAGTTTTCAAGTGGGTTGCAAATCAACCAATTAAGAGGAAATACCAAAAGCCACTGAACCACCTGCAGTGTTAGTGAGCTGAACCCTGACAACACACTCACACTCACACACACGCACGCACACACACTCTCACTGTAACATGTCAGGGTCAGTCTTAGACGGCGGTCTCTGAGGACTTGCAGGTCAGTGCATGCCTGCTTCTGTTTGGTGCACTGGGTGTGTTTCTTTTTAATATCTGGCATCTGTGTTTATGTGACTTGCACTTGTATGTAGTTTAGATACAAAACTGTATATTTGTCTGCGTTTATTTGTCCATTAAATGTCAGCAAATTAATAAATTGTAATAAATTGATTTAAAAAAAGATCAGATTGGTGGATAAAAAAATAAAAAAATAAAGAACTCCAACTCACAATTTTATGATTCAAATAAAGGCTCCTTTTATTTCTACCTAAAAATTCAATAACTGAGAACTGGGATGAACAACTCACAGGACCACAGTGAGTTTCTTTCTGTGCATGTGTAATATGCCTGGAGTGCTTCCCTTGACATTCCTGATGCCCAGAGCTGGAGCTTCCATAGTGTTAATGCAGGAAATGTACTTTCTCTTCTCAACTCATTTCTAACACTCATACATATCCTTAAACTCAGGCATAATGTTGTTTTTTTTGTTGTTTTTTTCTATTAGTTGAAGTAAACAATCGTAAACAATTTTAATTCTATTTACTTATTTATTTTATAGTTAATTGTTGTTGTATCTGCATATTTACGCCACGATTAGGAGTAATCTGCTTACTTCGTATTCTTATTAGGATTGTTTCATACTTTTAGGTGAGTGGTGGACTGTGGGCTAGTTTAAAACAATTACCATTTGATAGCAAGACGTCTTTCCAGACAACTATAAAATAAAGTCAAATGATTTTTGAAGGAAATGCTTTTGATTTTTCTATCAGCAGCTCCAGGGATGCTCGCTACAGATTATCTACTGACAAAGCTGCAGCCGCCATGGCCTCAGAAACAGTACAGACCTCATTAAACTGGCTGTAGCCTTTATAAAATCTGAGATATTTTTTTCTCAAAATGTAATATTAAAAGAATAAAAAAAATCCTTGGTAGCATAAAGCAGCTCAGTGTATCACAGCATGTGATGCAGCGATCACAGAAGCTTGTTTTGCTGCTGCGTGTCCTCAGCCATTAGACTGCTGGGGGACCAGGTTATCTTTCATGGTGGGATGGAGGCTTCACACGGCTCACTGGGGATGTTGTTGTTACAGACATTCTGACGGTGGATCTGCTCACACACCTACAGACCTGTGCAGGAATGTCAGTGCCTTTGCATATCTGCACTGTGAGCTTTGCTACACACGAGTAACATGTTACATTGCAAGCTTGCAGATACTAGCACAATGTTATGATCCGTCCACATGATAAACGTACACGAAGATTTCATTAAAACACAGAAGTACCTTATACTGCTGTTATGGATTCAAGGCATTCCTTAGCCAGAGTGATCAAGGCCGTGTGCACACCTACACAATAAAAGCAAATTACACTCGGAAGTGTGCACAAAAACAAAAATGTGTAAGCACACACACAAACGCACATTCCTCTGCTGCTTTGCTGTTAACAAGCCTCCATGCATTGTGTGTAGTGGAGGGTTGAGTCCCTCAGGTGCACAATGCAACTTTAGCAGGATAAATCATGCAAACCTGAGCCGCACAGTCATAAATCACCTCAGACTGTGTGAGACTGTGTACGTATGTGCACTGAAACCTGCATGTTCAAGTTTTGTGGCATGTCTGTGTCTCTGTGTATATGATCTTCTTTTATTTTGTTGTTTTTTTTTCCATTTGTGCAGCTGTCTGGTGTACATATCATTTTCTGTGTGATGGTTCAGGAGATTTGTGGGTGCATACTATAGAGTGTGTGTGTGTGTGTCTGTGCGTTAATAAGACAGATGAAAGTGATGGGTGAAAGCAGTACGATCAGTGCAAACAGATTCTGTGCAAGCGACCAGTAGGTGCTGCTGTGGAGCTTAGATTGAAGGTGTTTCCTTCTGTTTTTGTACAATATGTTGGTGTGGTGTAAATGAGTGTATCGATAAATGCTGTAGGTGTGTGTTTGCAGATGTGTGAACTGTGTTAATCTGCTGTCACCTTGTTATAATGAGCCTCTAATCTTTTTTTCTTCTCACTCTTCCAATGTTATTATTTTAATTTGAACTTTGTTATTCTGTCTCATACATCATAACCCTCATGTCTTTTTTTTTTGGTGCCACTCTTTCAGCTCCATGCACACTGTAGGTAATTACAGTCTTCTTTTCATTCAATCAGTTTTCTTTTCTTTGTCTCATCTTAACATTTGTGCTCATTAGCTTTGATGTCCACTCGTCAGACATGACATACACCTACTACAGCATACTGCTATTTATACATTTTTTCTTTTTACTTATAGTAGTGCTAATTTAGAAAAAGAAATCTCCACAGCACAGATAAAATTATGCTTTTCTAGGACTAAATGGCTTCATGAACACTTGTAAAGAGTACTAGGAATAGTATACGTATACAGTTATGTGAAAAAGAAAGTGCACCCTCTTTCAGCTGTAACATTTTATGTATTAGGACATAATGGAAATAATAATCTGGTCCTCTGCAGGTCTTAAAGATGATGTAAATACAACCTCGGGTGAATTATTACACCATGTTGTTAATTATTTAACAATAATTAAGCCAAAAATGCAGAATCAGTGGAAAAAAGCTGAGTTTACCCTTCCTGCTTCCATAGGAATTAAGGTGGTAAGTAGCAGCCAGGTGCCGCTAATCAGATCTGTTTAATTAATTCATTATCAGCAAGTGTGAGGGGACCTAAAAAAAGCAGGACTCTTGACAGTTTGCTGGACTGGAGCCTTCAAGTGTTAACGCAGTGACACCAGCAATGATCCTAAAGAAGCAATTGTTGCTGTCCATCAATCTGGGAAGGGTTGTAAGAACATTTCAGAACTATTTGAAGTGCGTCATTCTAAAGTGTGAGAGATTATTCGCAAGAGCAAACCATTTGAGACAGCTGCCCAGGAGTGCATGCCCCACCAAATTCACCCCAAGGTCAGAGAACCTGAAAAAAACCAAGAACTATATCTCAGACTCTACAGGCCTCAGTTAGCATAGAAAACGTCAGCACAAACGGCCACACATTAAACTGTCAGGCTAAATGGTGGAGGGGCAATGATTTTGGCTTGCTTTGCAGCCAGAGGACTTGGGAGGCTTGCAGTCATTGAGTTGACCGTGACCACTTCTGTATGCCAAAGACTCAATCTGTCTGACAGAGTGTGTCATGCAACAGGACAAGGATCCCGAGCACACCAGCAGATCTACAGCAGGAATGACTGGTGGGAAAAAGAATAAAGACAGAATCAAGTGAATGGCCCTGTCAAAATCCAGACCTCAACCTGATTGAAATGTTGAGGCAGGACCATAACAGAGCTGTGCAGACAAATCTCAATAAACTAAAGCAAGGTTGTGGGAAGAGCCAAAATTCATCTAATAATATGAAAAGAGCACAGAAAATGCTTACTTTAAGCTATTACTGCTAAATGGACTTCTACAAGTTGTAAATCATTGAGTGTACTTTGTTTTTCACACACTGCACCTTCATTCTGGCTTAATTTTTGCTAGATAAGATGAAGATGAAATCTTTTATTTGCCTTTTTCACACAGTCACCAGGTCTGGGTGAATATCTGGGGGGAATCTTACAGTCAAATAATACAAATATAAAACAAAATGCACACAGAGGAAAAGGTTTGTTTTTTAAGAGATGAAGATAAGAACAAAGAGGCATGTGTCAAGTAACTGACATATTGCCAGTTATGCAATTGTAACTAATGACAGAGTAATATGTCATGTTTACTATCTAAGGACATATCTACCTAATTGTCATCCCTCCTCCTCTTTCTTTCACATACTTGTGAACAAAAGATTAAATTCATTTATATCTAGTAATCTGGTATTGTGACAAGACTGGCTATGTCTAACAGGAGGCTCTTCTTACACTGTGAGAAGTTGAAATACGATCCAGGAAGTATATGGAATATCTCCAGGAGCTTGCAGTGTTAACATACTGGCAGTTATTTATCGTCCATCTCAACGATCATGAGGTTAAAAGCAGAATAATGCTATTCAAGCCAGCGTTGCACCGGCCCGTCAGTCCCATTGCCAGCTCACATGTGCTTACAGAAATTTCTTTTAATTCTGCATTTTTCCCATAGAGCCAAAGCTGGCCTTTCTGCAGCTCATGTTTCAACTTTAAACAGACTTGAACTGTGAGAATGAAGACTCAGATGTTTATGTACTTAGCCAAACATGACCAAAGTGACCTTGAAATGACGATCTGCTGGTTGTGACCAGCTATTGCTAGCTTGTTTAAGCAGTGTGGTTGTTAATTTTGTGTAGTAGTTGTTCCATGTTCCGTGGGAGGAGTTGTTTTTATTAATTATATTCATACACAGTAAGATGGCTTCATTTTATTCTTTTTCCTGTATTTCTGAAGGCCTCTGAGGAGGAGTGATGTTGCCGTTGTAATAGAAGGTTACAGTAACAGTTTCTTTCACACATGACTGAAGGACAAGGACATCACGCTTAAAGCCACCTGGAATAACTGCCCGTGTTTGACTTGCATGTCTCCGTCCTTCATTTACAAACGTCTCCACATGTGAAATCCAATCTCACATATTCATCGTTGTTTATTTGACGTGTGCTTCCGCTGCTGTTGATTGAACAAATTCTTTGCTTAACCACCCCCCTCCTCTTTTTTCTTCCTCTGCTTCAATCAGGAAGACGTTTAGGAGAGTAGAATTAGCGTCAGCTTTTTTTAGAGCGACACATTGTAACTCCAAAAAACTTTCCATTCTACTTCATCTTTCCGTTCCCACAGATCCCGCTCCTCATCTCTCTCTATTGAGCCTCCTCTTCTCTTTGCTCTTTATATCCCGTCCTCACATCAGTCCCTTTGTTTTGACTCCTCTCATTTCTCTTTTCTTTCTGTCTGTTCTTTGGTCCTCCACTCCTCATCACCTTTGATCTTTTGGTTTTAATATGACAGAGAGCTGTGGGAGCCCAGATCTTTTCCAGCCGGGAGGGACGCAGGGAGAGAGCCGGAACAGAGAGACGGAGGAGAGATGAAAGACAGCTCTCCCCCTCTTGTGGGTACACAGTTTTCCCAAAGGGAGCTCCATCTTAGGCTGCAAGCTGCTGTCAGGACATTGCAGGCACACACGCGAGCATGTAATTCCATGTTGCTCACCTGCTACCAAGAAGTAATTACACCTAAAAGACCTGCGCTGGTTGGACAGATGGTAGCTCTTTCTCAAAACTTAATCCACCTGTTGCCTGTTGATGTTCAGGAAGGGTTAGAAACACATACAGCAGAGACTGAAATCCAAGATAAGGATCTCAGTTTTGTACATCTGCAGCGCTCTACGGGCTCCGTGAGCAACAGAGTTTATCGGCGGTCTATAAAACGATCAAAGACAGATGAGAAGGATGACAACAGCAGGTGCCAGCTGTTATCAGAGGAGAATCAGAGATCTGACAAAAGAGGGATGGAGCTGATTATTGAGGTCTGTTGTGCTCTGGAAATGAAACCTGCCCACCGAAGAGTCGAGCAGATTGTTCTGAAATGAAGGACGACAGGTACACATCCAAAACAGCTGATTGCAAAACCTGCAAGCAGGTTCAAAGTGCATTTTTCTAAACACCTGAATAAAACTGTAATAGTGAATATAGATGAAACTTTTTTTCATCCCTGGGTTTTAGCCTCCAGAGCGATTTGCCAGTTCACTACAAATTAATTCATTTTGCCCTCATTTGCAAAACACGAGAATTTCAATTTGTTAATTAGCTTAGTTTTGATTTCTGTCCAGAAGGGTCCAAAACCTGCAGAAAACTTTATAATAAATGCAAATCATCAGTTGATAAGACCAAAAAATGTCAAATATGTGACATGCTGTAAGCCCTAGGTGGATTTCTCTAAAATTGGGGCTTATTTTAAATTACAGTTCCCTGAATTATAATAGTAAGAATAAACACTCTTATATACTAAAATTTCATTGTTTTGACTGATGCACTATGTTCAGTCATAGCTCAGCTAAAGTTTTTGACTCATTAACGATGCTGTGAGAGTTGCAGAAGTTCTGCTGAAGGTACAGAACGCATTGCTGCAGGAAGGAAAAAGCCAGAGGGAGAAATTTTGTTTTTCCTCTTGACTTGTTTATATAGACACGCTCTTCTCAGCTGCACCCATTACAGTTTGAGTCAGTCAGAATAATGGCTTTCAATCTGCCATCTCTACCGCTGTGTGTGTGTGTGTGTGTGTGTGTGTGTGTGTGTGTGGTTGTTTCTTGTCACTATTATCTACAGCTCCCTTCCTCTCAGAGGGGTAGTTTGGTCAGCTTTACCTGTTATTTTGCTCTATTGCAGCGGCTCTATCGGGAGTGTCATCTTGGTAAATGGTGCATCACATAACAAGCTGTGTGACTGGCCACGGCCCATGCTGCTCACCTCTGTTGTAAGGGCATATGGCGAATACACCACGAAGATTAGACCTCTAAGACCTCTGAAAGCACACGAATGAATAAAAACTTCTTCAAGTTTGATGTAAGCTCTATAAAGAAATGGCTGTTTGGGTTTTTGGTACTGTGGCAGCTAAAAGGTTGACATTGTAACATCAGGAAGTACTTGGGTTCATTATTTGATTATTTTGTTATAAATGATACCTACTCTTCATGCACTAAAACACTCCCCATACCCTCGCCACTCCAGCTGCGTTCTGTCTCCAGGTGAATAATTTCAGAAAACTACCAACTTAAAAGACGTTTCATTGCGCTAACACCATTAGAATGTCCAGGAAGTAAATATTGCTTCAAACGTGTTCACCACTTCCTTCGTCTGTCAGGATATTTGTCTGAAATTGAACTTACTTGCAGAGATTTGAACGTTAGTGCAGAGCTTGCTCAGAAAGCTTCAGTGTAATCAGCTGGTATGCACTGTTTATGCAGGAATCATGGTATATTTGAAGTTGACAGTTCTTTTGTGACTTTTAAAAGATCAATCAGCAGCTTAATCAGCCCGGGAGGTCAGTTTAAAAGAATTACACAGCCCTCCTCAGCACACTCAGTCTGTGTTTTTTCTGTCCAACTGAACATGCTTGCACTGCTCATTATTTTGAGCATTCATGTTGATTAGCTTCCGGAGTTAAAACCTTTAGAAGCTGACACGCGCGACAGCAAAAACTTCAGCAATGGCACCGTGCCTCGTTACTTTTATGCAGCACGTTTTTGCAACATACGCATATGCACCCCATCCCCTTTATTTGCTCTCTAAATGGAATGAATTGCACTTCAAAGTTTATATATGCAAGTAAGTGCAACGTGTGTAGGCTTGATCTGTTCCAGTTGCCACATATTTCGACTCTCCATATGGGATGCACATGGTTTAACGAATCGAAGTCGAACACATTCGCTCTTCCTCCGGTTTCTCGCACCTCCACTCTGTGTGGCTCATATCAGTGGATGTCGCGTCACCATTCAGGATGTGTTCAGGAGTGACAATGGCAGGTATAACCCCCACAGCAAACATTAGGTAGTTAACCCCCTGGTGGTATTTCCAGCTCACTCGTGCGACTCTCCTTTAGTATTTCTAAATACTTCGTTTGAATGATTGACACATCCGGAGAACCTCAAACTTTGAAGCTTCTTTTTTGTTTTGACAGCCAAAAGTGTGAAAGTGTAAATGTCAGAAGATCTCAGAATCCCCTCAGATTTATAGCTGGGAGTTTTCAAAGTGTCATTTGTCATCCTTTGAACGAGGTTTGTCGTGGCTCTCTGTCCCTCGTGTAATGTGTTTTTGTCTGTCTCGCTATCTGCTTCTGTCATCCTTTGAGTCACTCCCTCAATCTACTGTTCCTTTTATTCTGTAGTTTTTCATTTCTGTCCCATCACTCGCTTCATCTCCCCCTTCACTCTCTGGAGGAATACTGATACACCTCTCTGTAACCTTTGTATTCACTTATTTTTCCTGTAGACTATATCTGATAACTTTGGGAAAGGAATAAAGTTGGCTTAAAAGGGAAACCCCCCTTTGCCCTCCTCCGCATCTTCAGTCAGACTCACAATACGAGCGTTTTTAACACAACCTACAAATTTACTTCCAACGAGACTGACTGAGCTCTTAGGGGACATCTCTTCTAAAATGTGAGTTTTGAAATTGCTTTGATTCCTGATGAGGCCTCCATTGTCTATTATGTTTGAGTAAATTGCATTGCATATTTTGGTGCGCTGATACCCCTCCACCAACCCCAGCCACTTTGATTGAATTGGATCGGAGAAATTGCAGTTGAATTAAGTGGATTGCTACAGCGGCTCTGCGGTAATTTAGGAAGTGCTGGAAGTCTCATTTTGTACGCGCCGATATTACTGCTGCCTCTTGTAGTTCCATGAGGTACATGAGAGTGTCGCAGAAACAGTGCTGTATGTGTGGAGACGTGGAAAGGACGTGCTGTTACTGTCAGCATTTCTTTGGCCTTCAAAGACACCGAAACTTTTCTGGAATGTGATTTTGTACATTTACCTAGAAAATCAGAGTCACCATAGTCTCCACTGTTCTGCAAAGGCTTTTCACCAGAACCATGGGGACCTAGAGCTGTTTGGGACTGGCAGTAATGGATTAACCTAAAGAGTTAACACAATACTTTTGTTCAACTCTTTGAGTTAAAGTAAAAGTCTGCACTTCCATCACATCTTAATTGTTTGATTTGAAATCCACTGTGGTCGTATGCAGAGGCAAAGTTATAAAAATGTTATGACTATCTCGAGGTTACAAGAGCGCAGCAGAGGGAGGACGGGGAAAAAAATACATTATAAAAAAATGGGAAGATTTCCTTCCAGGAGAAAGAAGAAAAATATCCTACCGTCAGGAAAGCTGAAAATATAAACATTTACACACTCTTCTGGAGGATCAAGTAAGATCAAGGAGGGGATGAGTTTTTTAATGTTTTATTTACCGGTCTAAATAAAGGGCTTACAATCCAGCCCTGTGAGACGTTTATAAATCAGAAGAAAACACACAGGAGAATTTTACCTGAAACCATCAAATATAGAAGAAATGAAAAGAGTGACTATTCTGCAGAGTGGCCTTGAGAAATCATTTAGTCCGTCAAACCAACTCCTCCTCATCGGGAGACATCAGATATGGAGAGTTGATGAGGATGACCTCTACATTCAAAGAAAGAATTATATTTGCACGGTGATGCCCTTTTGCATTGAAAGAAGGAAAAGTAGCCTCTTTGATAAGGGTCACAATCAGAGACGGTGCAAACGACCTTCACAAGAGTGTTTTGGAAGTGCGCTGTATCAACAGGCCTTTAGAAAGACGCATTAAGAGGGAGGGAGATGATTTCAAAGAAGGTGACTGTGGATTGGGAGTCATGGCACTGTAACATGTTATGAGGGGTAATTTCGGCACAGAATTTTTCTGCATAAGGAGTTTTCTTGAGGAATAACGGTCTCTGCATCTCCTAGTTTTGAGCTGGAATCTGTAGTACGGCTGCCACCAGTCCAACCACGCCTGAAACCCAACAGTTTAAGATGGGACTTACTGTCCTGCCATCGTAAAGCTGTGGCAGTGCAAGGATGGGTTGAAGATAATGTCCCCACATCTGGTGAATGGACGTGTTGTTGATATTGAATAAAAGTTAACGCTTTCACAGGGGCCGGTGAGAGAACTACGCAGATCAATCAAACTGATTGGGATGTTTGGCAACAAAGGAAAGCTGGCCGGGACTGAGTCACTGCGAAATAATCCTGAGCCGGGGGAAACTATCCATGCCAGCCTGGCGCTGCAGACACAGAACCCAGAGATAACAGACGGGACCAAAGAAATGCAGCCGATTTCATCTTATTAACACTGAACCCTGAACTTTAATGTGGGGCCTGGTTTACTATATGGGGTCTAGTTCATCCTAATGATGTTGGATAACACTGTAAACCTGACTAAGGCCAGGGATAGTTCCCCCAAACCAAGAAAAGCATTTCTTCATTTACCTCCCTTTGACATTAAAATGGAGAAGGCGCCACAGAGTCAAATATCACAATTTATTTGCAAATAAATTCGATTACCAATTGTTAAACAAAAAGTAACCACTGGGGCTGAAAACGTGGAAAAAGGCTGGCTGAGGCTGGCTACAAAACCAAGAAGGTCCATGTAGACTCGCAAGAGCAGAAATAAAATAAACATGTTACAGTTTGATACAAAAACATCGCTGGCTATAGAAAGTTTGCATTATATAAGTCATGGTTGCTGTAACTGACAGGTGGATGCTAACGCATGCGGCTACCTTTCTGCTCGGCTAATTAGAGTCACTGTACTGGGCAAACAGCCATGCTTGTGGTGTTGGTGTTATAGGATACATTTAATGCAATTATCTGAGAAAAGCCTGAGCAAGTCCACCAAAAGTAGAACATACAGGATTTTATTTGTATGCTGCTCAGCAGGAATGAGCTGCTATCTGTTTTCTGTATGTTAGACCAATACAGTGTATCGATGCACTTTGCCCTCCACCCAGGCTGTAAAAAAACAAAACAAAAAAGATGCACACACTAAACCGAGGCTTCAAAGCAGGACTTCAAAAACCACTGGGTGACCTCCCAATGGCAACATTAATCTATGGGCAGATAGCATGACGCCATAAACCAGTTTAATGGTCCCAAAGCAACTGAAATGGGCTGAGACCAAAGGAACTCAAATGATTGAAGTTAAGGTCGTCTTTGTTCATATTATGTTTAAATGATCAGGCAAAACAAGCTTTTAAAGGTTGAGGAGAGCCAGTTAAGTTAACACTCATTGTAATTCAATACAGCAACACAATAAAATATTGTTATTCCATTTTTAACAAGCACCACTCACTAGAACGAGGGAACATTTCCTCCCCTTACACTGGAGGAACTGTTCAGCCATGTCACAATACGGGAAAAGGACTCATTTAAGAGAGAGAAAAATATTCAAATCCTTCTCTGTGCCAGGATTTAAGAGAAGTGACACCACAAAGATGCATACACTAAAGATAAAGTAAAGTCCTTGAAAGTGAAATACATTGCACGTTATCTTTTGAAATCTTCTATATATTTTTCGATATACCCTTCATGCAAAACCGCACAATTCACATGAACACGTAGCGTTCTCCTCTCCTTGTGTAGCACCTCGACAGGCTGCCAGGATGATATAAACTCCAATAACGTCCCCTTGGCTCAATAAATCCTCGAGTTATTGACGATGCCGTCCGCCCGTCTGGATCCCATTATCAAAGTGTCTTCAAAGGAGACTAATTGAATTAGTGCAGGGATCTGTAATTGAAAGCTTGCTTTTAATGATGCATTGTGGTCTTGCACGGAGACAAGCATCAGCATTCATTATACGTCTCTGTGTCGGGATGGATTGGACTGTGTGAAGCGCAACATCAAACTTATCAGGGACACGAGTTTATTTGATCCTGCATCAAATGTTTAAAGCTAGTAAAGCTGAACTTGAGATGAGCTAGTGTTCTTTTACTATTTGCTATTTTTATCCTCTTAGCTGGATGTCTGCCTCCTCTCTGCCAGAATGTGAATAAGACATCGAAGGTCATGTGCAGCCATGTTTGATCGTTACATCCCTTGACGTGATGAAATGTGTGAGTCCATTCAGGTGGCCTCTAATGAACCTTTTGAGTGCTTTCAGTAAATGTTCTGGTGGAAATCTGAAGCTGTCTGTATTTGTTGTCTAACTCACCAAGAAATTGAGTAGATTTTTTGTTGTTGTTGTTTTTATTTCTTCCTGAAAGGGTCACACAGCCACTGCCCCAAAAACTATTAGTGGTTTTGTGGTGTTGTTGTTACTGTCTGTCTTTAAGGAAAGAAGCGCTTTCGGCTTGTGTACGAGTTGCTCTGCTTGAGTTATTTTAGGCAAAGTGCTAATGCTAACAAACCAGTTCTCTGTTTTAAAGTCTATCACATCATTATCCCCAACGTTACAGGATTTTTCCATGAGGGGAAAAAGAGCTTAAAAGCTTACAGCAGCTGTGTTGAGCTCACAGAAGACCGAATGCTGCAAAGATGGTCTGGAGCTTTATTTGAAGTCCACCTTTAACTTTCATCTGTCTGTCAGCCACAGATGGTGTGTGGTGGCTTTCAGGTTAGAGGTTAAAGGTTAAGGCTAATTTATAGTCTTTAGCTCAGTGTTTCATCCGTTTGTGAACATATGGAGTTCTGCTGGAGAGGACACAGATACCAGTTAACACAGATAAATGTTTGTGAGCTTGTGTTTTAATGTAGCATTGGTTATCTTGAAAATGAATGTTCATCGAACTGTGAAATATAACTGCATGTATATATGACATTTTAAAATAAAACAGAGGAAATCCAATTCCAATGCAAAAGTACTGAAGTAATAGGAGGAAAAAATCACAAATTAATGAGCACCATTCATTTTTAAGTGTTTTTAAAAGTAAAGATTAAGACCTCGTATCATAATGAAACTGAAAATAAAAAGGTGCTATATTTTGACGATATTTTGTGATATATTTATATTTTTATCGTTCGCTTTTGAGATTTTAAGGAGTGTCTTTTTTGAATTTTATTGTGTAAAACTGCATATTTGCTGCATAGTAGCCAGTATGTAACACGGGTCATGGATGTTGACCAGCGGTTGCAACTGAACACAGGCAGCCTGATATAGTCTATTTATTCTGTTTTTAAAATCTAAAAAATAAATTGCCAAGAGCAGAATGTCTAATTAGCCTGCCTGTGTGCATATAAAGCTTTATTTATACTTTGCTAAAGGCCATCATAAAGGCAATTTCATTATTCCTAAACCTGCTGTTTATTTTTACTCATTTTAAAAATGCAGCATTTTGCAAAGATTGATTTTTATGTGAGGCGCCACTTTGTATGATTCTTTTTTTAAACTTTGACTTGACTTAATTGGCACTGCTAACAGTCAGCTTGACAAAGCAAATCAGCGCTTCTCACCGCTGCACCAGTTCAAAGCACTTCCTGTGAAGCCTTTCTCAGAGGTTGTCGCTATGAAGGGCAGCTTTAACATCAAACCTAATGATCAAAAACTTTCCGTACTCCGGAGACACAATCATTCATATTTAAACGGGATTTTAAAATTTTAATGCGAGTTTCAAAGAAATGAAAGGATCCAGGTACGATGCCACAAATGACTGTAACTACGGTTGTTACTGATTTTTAAACATTTACGCTTCACCGCCGCATTTAACATTCCTGCCACGTCAAAATGTTTGCATTTGGTCTCTGCAGATTTGTGTTAGCGTCTTCAGAAAGTTGTTCTTGTTTCTGCAAATAACACTCACTCCTCTATCTGTCTGCGTGTGTGTGTTTATGTGTGCATTCGCATCAGTTCGTAAGTGACAGCATGGTCAAAGTGGCAGGACAGGGGAGTGGGCAACACTTCATTAAAGTGCAGCAATACTCCACTCAGTCTCCCTCCCATGCATACACACCAGGTGCAGACCACTTCATTTAGTCTGAGAGATAGAAAGGACAGACCCCAATGGATTCTCCTATTAATCTTTAATGAGCCCCCGGGCCTGAAAACTGCCTGCCTGCCTCTACTTTTCCACATCCAGGAAACAAACAATGACTCGGCTGGAAAACACATCGGCCGCCGGCCCTCGTACCTGCCTGTCTGCCTGCTAGCCATTAACCCCCCAACTCGACCCTGAATTATTAATGCTTCTATCCTTTGCTTTGCTCGCTCGGCCCCCTCCCAGCAACGGGAATGGGCGACGTCTTGATTGTGTGGTTTGCAAAGTGTGGCGATGCCTCTCAGAGTGTCTCCAGCTGGACTTCTGAAAAGGATGCCGAAGTAAAAAAAAAATTTGTTCCATTAAACTGGTCGAATCAAGTTGTCGCCAAAATTGTCTGAGGAAAAACTAGTTTTTTGTTTGTTACTTCTTCTTTTTTTTAATTGCACGCCTCTTCCCTTCCTCTCTCTTGAAGCTTTCAGTCATTTCACAGAAAGTTCATCAGCAGATGGTGTTATCCATGTTTCACTAGTAAACTTTCTATTGTGTTGATGTTATTTGACGACAACTGGCAAATCCATCTATGCACATTAGCCCATGGGAGTTGCCATGAATGAATAATATGATGTTGTTAATACATTCTTCCCGGCACACTTTGCCTTTTATAAATGTCTCTCATTTTGTTCCTCTAATGAAATAAAACAGCGTGTGTTGTGATGAATGTGGATCTCATTTGGTCTTCCCCAGATAGCGACTCCTCTCCCCCCTCTGATGTCCCCCTGCCTCACTTCCTCATCTCCTGATAAGTGTTGAATAGTATTAGGATTAGGCGCTTTGAGGTGCTATTGTTTCTCTGCCTGCTGGGTTTTTTGCTCTGGTTTTTGTGTGTTTTCTTTCTAATGTGCACATGAACAAGGCTGCATGGTTTTGGCAAATATTCAGTGGATGATTAGATCATAGGTTTGCACCATTTTATAGAAGAGTTTTTCTGCAATGTCAAAATGACACATTAGGAATGTTCTCTTTTAAAATATTATTATTATTACATGACTTCTTTATGATGATGTAAAAAACTTGGAATTCGGTGCTTCTCTCCACCGATCAGAGAGAGCTCTTTTAAGAGCCACGCTGGCTTCTTTATAGTGTTCCCCATAGTGCTCATATTATCAACTCTGTATCCAGGAGACTGAGGCAGAACACTTTAATGTTCTTCTTCATTGAGCCATTTTTGAACTAAATTTCTCATTTGATGATGCAGAGAATAGTGAATATTATTAGATACAGCCACACTCAAAGTTGCAGAATATAGCACTGAAACTTGATTGCATTTATGATGCAGTTGTCTAAGTTGTAAGTGATGCACTACTGTAAGGGGGATGGATGGATTATAAACTGTCAGCATGTTGTAGAGGAATTTCTTTCACTAAGGTATTAATCACATTATTTCATTGTTTTAACATGTCTGACACTCATACTTAAGACAAATGGTAGGGGGTGTAGCAAAGATGTTGGGGGGAAAACAGGAACTCCAGAGGACCAGTCTTTTGTCTCTTGAGGACTCTGGGAAGTAGCAAGGGAGTGTGAAACAGCTGTGTACTGCCTTTTGTTCCTGGAGAAGGTATTTAACTGAGAGGTTGACTTTGGCTCAGGGAGACTCTGCTGACCCTGCCCCGTGGTCATGCAGGGGCTTCACAAGCTTGTTTGTATGTTGTGTGCATGGGAATAAAAGAATGTTGGCTACCGCTCACCGCTCGTCTGCAGACTTTATTTAAGTGGGAAAACTTCCACAACACTGGCTAATGGCTTCGATGTAAAAAGCATGTTATTTATACTTTGTGTTATTACACTAACTAATGATGATGTTTTCTATACCTTGTTTTGGGGGGATTCAGGGCTTTTCAGAAATGTTAGAAGTAAGCCCTTTTTTTATTTCTTGCGAAACGTTTGTTCTGCAGTTAGCTTAACAACAATATTCAATTACAATTACAATTTTTGCAAAGCATTACTTTTTTTTGGGTAGGGGATTTTCTGAACAGTTGCTAGAGGGCTAGAAAAAGCCTCTTTCGACGCTGAAACAAGGAGCTGATGTGTGATGATCACTGCCTATAAGTGGCAGGGAAGTCGAGTGCCAAAGCTGATATGAAGAGAAACTAAATCATGAAACAGAAAGCTGAATGTCTATGGATCAAAAAGTTTAAGATTTATGTATCTCTTCAAATTTAGAATAGAAAACGGTCACAGGTAGCCAAATCTGTGACCAAACCAAATCTTGCTAAAGCAATGTGGTCAGCAGTGGTTTTGCTCATGTGGTGTAAAAGATGCTGTGTTTTTCATCAGTGTTTCCCACTGCATGATGAAATAATTGTATGTGGTGGTTTGGCCAAAGGTTTTTCATGAGGTTAAAGTAAATCTTGGTGCTGATGGACTAACCTTTGGAAGAATTCAGGGTGCAAAGTTCAGTGCAAAGCAATGCTTATGCTCCTAGTGTGGTTTTGTCTCAGTGTATTAGTCAAATCGCCAGCGATTGGCCCTGACATTAAAGTTGGGTCAGTTTGGCACAGAGGTTGTCTGGTTTGAAGCTCCATGGTGAAACTTGAACACACAGCCACACTTTATTAGCAGGAAGACTGGGAGTGCACTGGGAAATTTAGAGGTGGGCAGAATTGTACGATTTCACCAAGTATGAGACGCATTAGATTTTAGCATTAGTCATTAGTGTTTGAACACTTATTCCTAACCTGGTCCCCAGATGGCATAGCACAAAACAAAACAAGGTGTAAAATACAAGAAATGTAAGTCCTCAGAGTCCCAGGTGTGTATCCCTGTAAATATAAAAAGACATTTAATTAAGATCTAAATTCCTGTAACTTTTCTAACTATCTAGAGTCATTGAAAATTCATGTTTTTGTCTGTTTGTAAATAATGCGTATACTGCATTTGTCACGTTTGTTGACTTTTCTGTTTTCACTGTTACAGTCAGCACTTCGGGCTGGCAGAAGACGACTTAAATTAAAAGACAGCAGCCGAAAGTTCTTCACACTCATGCTTACACTCGTATGCCGCCCTGTAGCTCCATGTCCTCAAGGCAACCAAAGTGTCATGGCAACCGTACGGCAGCCACGGTAACAGCAGGCTCATTTTCATACTGATGAGGCCAGTTGCCGGGGAGGCCTGCGCCTCTGCTGCTGCAGCCGCTCGCTCCTGTCTCCTCTCCAATGTCGCCCTGAAATTTTAATGACCTTCTTTCTCTGCTTCTCATTTTTCTCCTCTCGGTGCACCTTGTGTGTGTTTGTGAACGCGTGTGTGTCATGAATGTCAAGTTCCCTGTCCAAACTGACACGCACAAAGTGTCCACAGTTAATACAAGAAGAGAACAAAGGCGATGTAATTTTGATGGCGTACGGCTGTAAAGGGCATGTATTTTTATAGCTGTGGAAAACCTCCTCTGGTCTGCTCCTCTTGGCCACATCAGGTTTGCATTTAAGACTTTTTGGGTGGTGGACGGCACTGTTTTTGTGTCGGCATGCAAACAGAAAGGCAGGAAACAAGATGGGTGAGGAATATTGGCTCATAAATGGCCTAATCCAGCAGCGTTGATCGTGGTCTTATGTGTTTGTTGTACCAACTAGGAAACGACACTAGGTCCTGAAGATATAACGGAGGTTCGGTTCTCTAAGTTGACACATTTTCAACACATTGACACGCCGGTTATGCATTCCTGATCTCTGAAGTCTGTCTTTAAAAACCTCCTGCTGGATCATAGCTGCACATCTCTGAGGTCTGTGAGAAACCATACGCTTCTTGGACTGCGTTCAACTGACGTGAACGTTGGCCAACTCATGGCCGAGCACGAGTGCCCAGTGTGACATATGGACCAACTGGAGTGGCAGAAAATGCTGTGTAGCCTGTTGACAACATCATTTTTCTGTAAAGCATAGATAATGTGAGTGACTGTCAACCAGTTCATTGGCTGGCAAGAAAAACTGGAAAATTGTGTATGCGGTTTCATCCTGCAGACATTTAGTCATGGGTGTGTGTTGCCAACAGTCGTATGGACATCATTCAGTCCTTGAACTAAAACAGGATTCATCTACCTCACACTTGTAATCTGGTGGCTGAGCTGAATGTTTCAGATTAATCTGTTTATGTAAAAGAGATTCAGGCTCAAGTCTTCTTGTGCTTTTTGAGTGTCACTCACTCCAAATTCTTCTTCTTTTTTCTCTCCTTTTGTTTCGTTCCAGGAGGAAGCGGCAAGAGAAGAAGAAAACGGACGGATCGAGCCTGTTGGCCGAGCTGACTCCATTGACCACACTGCTGTGAGGTCACTAGAGTAAGTCACTTCGCTAGAATGATGGTTGTAGAGGACGCCCAGCTTTGTCAATCTCATCCTCTCCAAGTGACTCTGACCAGAAGATCATTCGACCTTTGCTGGTCAATAATTGCACTATACATTGAATTATGTGTGTTTAAACTAAATGTATTGGCTGAAACTTACAATATTCGTGGTGTCGCCACACCTCTGTAAGCCAGCGCCTGATGTCTTGCTAATACTGCAATACTGTTTCCTCATCTCAGCAACCTGGTACGCGCAGTGTTAAGTATGATGGACACAACCTAACAGGAAGAAGTAACAACTTTGGTTGTTCGAGACTAGAATATCTCTTCAGAGTTGACCGTTGTAAATCTGTTCTCCGCATGCTTTCTTCACATAATAGGCACTTAAAAGCTAAAGCAGCAGATTCTATATTGTAGCCGAGGTTTGTTTGTCGAAAATCTCATTTTCAGCCCTGCTTTCCGATTTACATAATTCTCTTTTGTGGGAGCAAAATGATCCTCGTCTCGCCATCAGAGCTCTCCCACGCACTAACCCATTCAGCTTCTGTTATTAACAACTGTGTTTTGTTTTGTTATTTTGCTCCATTGCATGCTTCCAGTTTAATATGCAGGTATGGTATTATTATTCCTGTGATTTCCCAGAGACTCTGGTTTCTCCTGCCTCTTAGTTGTCAGTTAGGGGCCCATTTTCCCTGGGCTAATCATAGTCGTTGTATCAAAGCTGTGGATGGATTAGATCTTGCATCTTTATAATATTTGCCAGTGTATGGTCAGCCTTAGAAATGCAAATAGCTGGGACTGTTTTGGGTTTTCTTTGCTTTTAAATGGATATCATCACATATTAATTTACATATAAATGCTTTAAGAATGCAACTTTCTGTCAGTTCTTTCATTATTAGGTCTCCCCCGTCGCTGTTTTCAGTTTCTACATGCAAAAGCCAAAAACATCAGTAAACTTGAGCTTTTTGTACAACTTTTTGGAACGTTTTGGTTTGTGTTGTTTACTCAAGGACATCAGACGTGCTTTTAAAAAAAAAAAACTACCTCTGCAGAGATGCACAAACATATCTTGTTTGTCAAGTCGCTGATGCACATACCTCTCAAATCTGAGTAACATGTACCATTTGTTCTCAAGGAACCTGATATGTTGATCCAGCATCTTGTCAGGAAGTTGCTTCCTTTCTTCTTCTTTTTTTCTTGCCAAGTTTGACTGTGCATTTCAGCAGAGTGCTGCCAGAAGAGATTTTCCAGCAGAGCAGAGGAAGCTGAATTCCTCTTTAGGGAACTTATTAGTGCTACAGTGTTAAATTTCAAATTTTGACATATTTCTTTCTTGGATAAGTGGATGTTAAATGTGTCTGTGTGGTGTGGTTACATTGCTTTGACTTGATTGTTTTCTGTACCATTTGGTTTAGGAACTTTCTAATTAACACTCAGTTTCTACCCCACTGTGTACATCTTCAAACAGCACCCATTCGCTTACATGCAGCTTAATTCCAGCTTTGAAAGGGCAATTTTCCACTCCACAGATATTAATGTGTCATAGGATTAAGGTCCCACGCCCCAAAAAGCAAACACACTGCATTTGTCTCATTACACCCTCTGAAGAGCATCTTAAGTCCGAATTGGGGGTGTGAGGGTTTTTTTGAAAACCTTTTTTTTTTTTTTTTTCCCGTACATGTGTTTGATTTCTTTGGATTGCTCTGTTTTATTGTGCTTTTTGTCTCCTCTGACTTCTATTTTTATTTGTTTGTTTGCACCACTGAGCTGTTGTCATAATGTTTCTGTCTTCATTGCCTCATTTCCTGTTTTTATTTTTGCCCACATGGTGTCACCCCTCTCCTTTGATCTCCACCCCACACCTCCTCCCCAACCCCACCTACCCACCCCCATCTCTCTCTGTCATTCATCCGTCTCCGATCCCAGAGACATTGTCAAACTGGTGGAGGTGTCAAACGACGGTGGGCCCCTGGGGATCCACGTGGTGCCTTTCAGTGGCAGGGACCGCAGGTAAAAATAACCAGAGCAGAACCGCTGTGCTCTTCAGACAGGCTAGAAGAAAATAAATCTGAGGGCCATTCAGACATGGTGTCCACGGGTTTTTGCATAAAATATGTGTGCTCAAAGGGCCAATTCAGCCTTTTTTTGTTCTGTGACCTGCAGTGCTTTTTATCCATCTAGATTATTTTGATACCAGCTGCCAGGTATCATCAGTCTGATTGCTCTTGAATATAATGCAGTCCAGCTGCCTTATGATACTCAAACAGCCAAAAAATACATTTAATGTATCGAGTTTCATGTCGGAACTTTCTTTCTAACCAACTTCTACCAACTTGCATGCATCTATTCATGACAGTGTTACAAGACGTAAATATTGACAGCAATAGCTGCGACTAGCTACAGTAGCTGCGCCTTCCTCTCATTAGGCGGATGTATACAGTAAGAAATGAGTTCCTGTAGGTAACTGCTCATAGCAAAGTTTGTGGGGATTTATTTTTTTTTTTGTCTTTAAGGAAGCAGATCATGAATTCTGGATAAAGACATTCCTGCTAATTTTCCTTTTTTTTTCCTGTGCCATCACACTGGTCTTGAGTTTTCATTAAATCCAAAAGAAGGCAGACAGAGCATGCAAAAAACCCAAAAAACAATCAGGCTAAAGTCCAATATTTGTTTACTTTTTTTAATACAGCATGTCATAAAATGTTAAAATTTCTTTATGAATATGCCAAAAAAGCTTTAGTTATAAATGTGGTTTAGTTCGTGGCAACTTATTTCTAAAGCATTGTACTTTTGATTAAAAACGCCACTATGTTTAAATTAAATTGTGCTATGGCCACAGTCCAGTTTTTCCAGTGTTTCCAGTTTGGCCTCACTAAGAGGGGACAGATTTTGCTGGTCCACTTTGCACCCGAGCCGAGTGTTTTCCCTTCATAGATGAGAAAGGTTGCTGGACAAGGACTTGGGGCAAAATATCGAGGAGTTTATTTGCAGTTTATGCATCAGAAACTGTTCAATAAACCGTTTTTTTGATCATCGTTTTGAGAGATGTCTGCAGACGGTGACGTAAAGAATGTGTTTTTTCTTGATTGCGTCATTGCTCGGCTGTTTTTGGATTCTCAGTCTTCATGCTTGGCTGCCTTTTGCTGTGCTGCATCACATTTCTAAAGCCAATAGCTCAAAAACTGGCCAAAGTACAGCATAACTATCTAGACTGATGAATAGCACTGCAGAGCACACAAAAGCACTGTAAAGATCAGACTCTTATGTATTTGGGGTTCCACAGGAAAGTGTTAGCAACACACGATGCAGAACACAATTATAACATGTAGCATTATGTTAAATTCTTTCTGCTAATCGGCTGCGTTTAATTAGGATTTTTTGCAAACATTTGGTCTCTGCCTTTCTTTTCTTTTTAAATATATCTTTTCGCTTATAGTTTTAGTTTTTGCCACTGGCACACGTCTGACAGGTTTTATATTTAAGAAAAGAAAATAGGAAAAAAGAAAATTGCCCACTTTAGCTGATGACTTGTCAGCCTTATTGTAGTCTCATAAAAGAAATTCTCTTTGGTTGAATTTGGTTTCTGGTAACAAATGTCACGAAATGTGTTAATTTGGCCTTTTATTTTTTGCAAACCCCCTGGAGAGAAGCGGGCTGCATTACCTCAGAAACACTCCCTCACAGTAATGCCCATGCATGCCACACATTCCTCTTTGGTGGCAAAGTGTAATAACTTCATCAGTCATACAGGCTGAATGACAAGCACGCACACACACACACACACATGTGCGACCACAGAGGTTTTCATGCCGGCATCATGAAGCAATTTGCCAGTTTAGTGATTAATCATGGCTGTTTGGGGTTTGCAGGTGACCGTTTTATTTCTCTGTGGCTGCTGTCACATCAGCTTTACATTATTTAAAGAATACACTGAGCAGTGCACTCAACACACACATCTATACGCTCGCATTCAGAAGCGCACATGGAACAAAACTCTGAAGGAATTAGTGGAATTTCACATCTGGTTTTTGAAGATCCACATCATGAATGCCTTTGAGGTTATAACACAACTATAGAGCCAACCCCATGCAGCTAGCTGTCAGCATAGTTTTAAAGCTGAAGTTTACATGTAGACCTTAAAAAAAAAAGAGAAAAAAAAAGCATGAACCCCAGCGCTGACCAGGTTATTTAGGTCTAATATAATGTCATAGTGCCAAGGTATTTCCTGTCTCAGATATTTTCCCACCAGCCAACCGCAGCCCCGCACATTCCCAGATAGGGCTGTGCGATATGACCAAAATCTCATATCCCGATATAAGAATTCTATCTTATATCTTTGTGATAACGATATAAATCACAAAAATGTAACATTTTCTCTAAATTCTGTGAATCTCGGGCAGCTCGACCTGCCTGAAGTGTTTCCAGCTGGGCGCCATGTAGCTGGAGTCGAGTGTTTTAACCGATGCATAAAACGACACACTTTTAGACATAAGTTGTAACGGCCGCCATTTTCTTTGTGAGGCAAAAACCTGCTCTAACGTTTGAGTCTAAGGTTTATTTTTTAGCACCTGGCGGCTCTTTTTTACTTCTTATCCATAAATAATCTGCTCTTTCACGTGATTCAGTTTATTCAACATTATTTAAGTCTCAACAGGATCTTGAGCTTTATTGTGAAAGGTTAATGTGGAAAATAAACAAGTGGACACGCGATGGTTTTACCGTCATTGTTGCTAACGACAACGCATAAAAACAGGCGCTTGTCCGTCCGTAGTGTGGTTATATTAAATATAAGAGAAAGAGAGAACTTTAAGAAATTAATATAGCCACTACAGTGACCATCAAAACCATGAAAAAATATTGCCGTAAACAGTTTATTTTGCGACACCACGAAACAAACGATAGCATAAAATGAAACGATAGATGTTTTTATATCGTCATCAGATATATATCGTTATATCGAACAGCCCTATTCCCAGACTTCCTCTACGTATCAGTCTAAACTAAGACTCCTAAATGCCATCAATGACTGTAAAGTCTCTGTTGTACTTTATTGAAAATCAAGATCATATCACTTTTCTCTCTGCCCAATGTAATCAGCCTAAAAGCACATTTATAATGTGCTTTTCTGCTATTGGGGAAATGTCAGTTTGGGTGGTTCACCAAGATTAAGATGCCCAGCTTTCATCAGAGAAATGGGCCCCTCCACAGCAAATCACATTGTGTTCTCACTCAAATTCAATCAGCCGAATTGTCTCTGAACTTTTTCAACTCCTCAACTTTTCTGCCCCCCGGAGTAATCTCATTCTCATTCATATTGAGTTATAAGCCAGAGGCGAGGGCAAGTATTAAAGCCTAAAATCAACCCAATTTACCTAGGCAACACTCGCTCACACTACCCTCGAAAAATCCTTGATGCTCTCAGACACGGACTATATGCCGAAGAAGACTCGATTAGGGTCGCGCCGTCTTCCCTACCCATAGCTGATTTTCTTCCTCGTTCTCTGGTCTATAATCCAAAAAGCGCTCTTTCAGGTGAAGTTAGCCCCTCGCTGTGGCTGTGCGGGGAGGCATAAGCCAGTTTGCCACACTGGATTACAGAGCGACAAGCGTTGAAGCTCAGCATGGCTGAAGCGCTACAGCGTGATATACCAGCTACTGTCTGCCATCAGTCTGTAATACTGTTGTTTTTTTTTAGTCCTCTCAGAAATCACTCTGTTTACTTTGTATTCAGAAAAAGGACAGAGGAGCTTAAGAGGTTCGAAAATTAACACATGCAAAGCGTCAACCCGACCAGAACTACATTTGAGGTTTTGAATGTGTTGATTGCCTTTGAATAGATGCCTCCCCCACACACAGCCTCTAAAGCACCCTGATGTGATGCGACTATTTTCTCTCATAAGCCTCATTGGTACACTGATGATGCAAATGACAGGACCACACTGTACTCTCTTCACTAGTACTGCATGATGAAGCAGAGGCAGCAATTAGGCATAGCTGTCTTTTTTGCCAAAAAAAGGGGCTTTTCATCAGCTTCACATTGATGATTCTTGAATAACCATATGGCCACGGGAAGAGGGATTGTTAAAATAAAAAAATTATTTTCTGTAGTCAGAATAATCTAAACTATATCGAATATCAAAGCGTTATCAAAGATTTTATAACCCCTCACAAGGACAAAGACTCTTAGCCAGCATTTATACAGTGTGCAAAAAAGTCCTAGTGTATTCTTCACCCAGCTGTGCAGGCCACAGTGTTTTAACAGCCATGTTGAGTCCACAGACACTGCATCCTCTTGACATAAACTTCTGAACATTTCAGGACTCTTGGCTTGTTGGTCAAGCGTCTGGAGAGAGGAGGGAAGGCCGAGCAGCAGGGCCTCTTCCAGGAGAACGACTGTATCGTCCGTATCAATAACGGAGACCTGCGAAACATCAGATTTGAACAGTAAGACTGCAGCTCACGGGAGCCGTTGTTGAGCTCTGGTGGTCCCTGGTCTTCCTGTGTGAATGGCTTTTTCGCACCATCGCCTCTTCCCCAGCTTTTTATACCCATAGTCTAAAACATTCTTCTTCTTTTTTTGGCTGCTCTCCTCTCTCCTCATGCCTATTTTACTCCCTCTCCTGCCGGCGCACAGTCTCCTCTGCTGCCTGTCACTGTGCTAAGCTAACCTTTCCCTACTTAACTCCTGTAGGTCAGAGCCTCAATTCCTCAAGTCGTCCCTGCAATCCTCTTAGCCTTTATTCCCTTGTGTTTCAGTAACAGTAACAGCTCCACTGGACTCCTACTCTCGCTACTTTCTCTTTTCTTCTGTCAGAAGGAATGGGAATAAATCTCCTAAAATTCACAGCTTCTCCTTTTTCAGTGCTGTTCATGTCTCCTGCTTTTATTCCCTGCCTAACCAAACTCACACATCCACTCATTTTCTAGATCCCGTACGATGCATGCGAACCTATATGCTGTGTATACAGTACATGCAGTATCAGCAATGCAGCGATGCTTTTTTGTTTGCGATGTTCTTTTGCCAGCATTACATTTATACAAAGTATATGCATGTTTTAAATGCAATAAGCTGCTCCAAACTGATGAACATTATGTAGGACACCTATTATGCATAGATGCATCTTGGTGGATTTAACCGTTCCTCGAAACGTAAAGAGTCAAATATATATTTCCCCATTTAACAAACTAATTAAATCAGAATCTAGTCACACAGATTATATTGGTTGGTTTCTGATAAGTTCAGGCTTTGAGACTTTTGCTACCACCTCATTATAATGGAGATTAATGGGATTTTACTTTAGTATTATCTCTTACATGACACAGAATTCCTGTGTTGATAATACCAGGAATGTGCTGTCAGATCTGTTTACTGGGTAGAAATTGAGCAGTTGCAGCAAAAGTATGAGTGGAGGTATATAAGAATAATTTGGGTGAACCAACCAACTTCTGGATCCCAGTCATGTTGTCATGTTCCAGCCATTCCCACAGTTGGAGCCACAAGTTATGTGATGGGTGGGAATAAAGCTTCCATACATAGTGTTGCGACAAGTGCAACAGTTGCTCTTGTTATTTATTTTCATAAGGGGGCAGACTACATCTCCTCTGACACTCGATCCAGCCTGAAATTGTAAAGACACCGTGACGAGACCATCCCCCTGAGGGAAGGTTATTGGTAGCTGGGAAAAGAGGCCCGGAATTTCACAAAGAAATTCTTCGGCAGCGCGACTTTTGGTTATCGGTCTGGGGGTGGAGGGGGAGCAATAGAAATTCTCGCGGCCTAGCATTTTCTCAAACGTCTGTTCAGCTGTCAGGGGACCCACGTTTGCTTTATTGAAACAGGTGGCGCTAACAAGGCTTTGGTTTTACAGGGCGCTGACAGCCAACATAAGTTTCCATTCACACCTAATGTACACGAGCTCAGACCGAAGGGGTCTTAAAAGAGGATTTTCTGCAAAGTATTCGACGACTGGAGGTCTCCTTCATCTGGAGCCAAATGAGGGGATTATGCGATGGAGCTGTTGGGGAGGGTTCAGTCACTTTCTAGAGCCGCTCACGCTGGCAATGAGTATTAATTAACATGTCAGAATGTTCAGGTGGGCGAAGATGGATTTTATATATAGTACGACTGGGTGTGTGTGTTTGAGAGACACTGGGTAGATGGAGTGCTCCACTTGGCAAGTTTGTACAGACAAGTATTGCACTTGATTGTTAAGTATGTTGAGTTTTGCCTCTGTGTCTATCCTTTGTTCTCTCCATGTCCTTAAACCATCGTAAAACTCGTAAATTTCCTCCCACTGTCTTTATCCCAGAGCCCAGAATATGTTCCGTCAAGCCATGCGCTCTCCGGTCATCATGTTCCACGTGGTGCCGTCATCGATGAAGGCCCACTACGAGCAGCTGTCCCACGCCGAGAGGAACCCCGTGTACGCCTCGGGCCGTTTCAGCCCCGACTCCCTTAGCGGCAGCACTGTGTCAGGCATCGACCACACGCCACAGCGGATGTCCCGGCACGGTTCCCAAACGCACCCACACTCCCATCCGTACCCCCATGTGTTCTCAGAGCCGACTGACGGTTACCCCCCTCTGCTTCACCCCGCGGTTTCTGCGGCCAAGCCCCCGACAGGTCACGCCCACTCACCGCAGAAGGGGATGAATTCCACGCCAGCGGGAGGCTATACGAAAAAAGTCGGGAGGAGGCTCAGCATTCAGCTAAAGAAAGGTGAGGAGAGGTCTCCACAAAAACGCACAAACTCTGCTTTAGTGTTGGTTTCAACTCAAAGATAATAGATCATAAACCATAACTAGTCTCATAAGCTTATTATTAACATTAATTATGTCATGAGGTTAAGTTTTTCATTGTTAAGTAAATATTAACACATGATCCACAGAAACATTTGGAGCTTTCATCATCAGGAAAGATCTTTATTGTTTCTGAGGAAGAAAAAAAGCAAAGTCATCCTAGCCGCTGTAAAAGGGTTGGGTTTGTTGTTGTTTTTGAAGCATACTGAGACTCTTTCCAGAGGATCTGTGAGTCTCTTCTCGTGCTGTGCGTTTCTCTGGCTTTTTAAGATTTAGAGGAATACACAGCATCAGTCTAACCTTTTTATATATCTACCCAATAAACAAGCAGCTTCCTGAGTCCTTGCAAACAAGTGTAGGAACACAGTTGGAAGATGGTTCGAGCACATATGTGAACGAGGATGTAAGAGGCTTAAAAACCCCATCCAGAGCTATCCGTACTGATGTAAGATGTGAAAAAGTGGGTGATAAAAGCAAACAGCATCTGCTTAGATGGAAATGTGGAGCAACAGGCGACGTTAGGACTGCAAAGCTGCAGGGATCCTGGTGTACGCTTTGACTGACAGTGGACACAGGTGGTGCAAACCTCTGCCAACAGGATTCCAGGTGTCGGTGCCAGGTCTCAGGGCCAGAGAGCTTGTTGCTAAGCAGCCGCTCGTCCCCGTGCGCTGTCAAATGCCACAGCAAAGAGTCTGACAGGGCCGCACCATATGCCCGTTGAAGTTTTCACCCAAACCTGTCCTCTCTCATGGGGCGGGAATCAAGCCAGAACATAAAACATAAAAACGTCCAGCTGCTTCTTAAAAATTCCTGACTCACAGTTCTTACCATCCATTCTTCTGTCAGGTTTTTTTCACTCTTCTCATCCTCATCTGCCCTCTCGCTGACAAAACACTTGTGAAAACACTGCATTCTGTGCATGATATGGCAGGAGATCTGTTATGTTCACAGTCAAAGATGTTATCTTTTCTCATTCTACCTTTGTTTGCTGTTGTTGGAGCAGACACTTACATGGATTAACAGTGATTCCCAAGAGGCTGTTTGGCTCATCTGTTTTGTTTTGAGTACCGACTTAAGCCTACAGCTTTGAGCGCAGATTAAGCTCCTGCATTTCTTATGTGCTCGAATCAGACACCAGGCTCCTTGCAAATCCCAGGGAGTATCAAAATCAATCACAGAATCTTATTTCTGCACAGGAAATTGCTTAGGTATGTCTTAATCAAGCTAATGGGAGTTTTAAAGATCCTCCTCCCTGTTTAAAGCCAGGAACTCTACAAGCATTTACCGGTGAGTTTAATGCCGCACCTCGAATGCCTGCGGGAAGTTGATTGGCTCATCAATGCAGGGGATTAGGTAGAGGATGTGAAACAGGATGGCTAAGTGTTGTGCTGTTCTTTTCATTGGCTCATTCAGACAGGCAGGGGGGGGATTAAGGCCAAAACCCCTATACAGCAAAAATGCTCCTCATTGTTCTTATATTAACTTTTTTTGACACACATATCTGTTAGGGGTGGGGGAAAAAATCGATACTGTGTAGTATGGTGATATTTTGTTTGCTAATAATGTATCGATACAGGGACAGCAGAAATCGATATTTTGTTACAAAAAAGGTTTTTGTGCTCTGACTTCAGAGCATGTTGATCCTTTTTCTGAGCAAGAATCCTGACATTCCTTCACTGTCCAAATGTGTTTAACTTTTTTTTGGCAGCAATAAACATGATAGTTTACTTATTTTAATTTAAGACATGTTTTATTTTAATTAAGTTTAAAACTTTTTTATTTAATGTAAAATTATATTTTGTTTTAATTTACTTTCAAATTCTTCAGTTGCTGAAGGGGCTGCATAGTTTTCATAAACTGCATAGTTCAGAATAGCTATAATTGTACCAGATGGTTGCATTCAGTTAAGTTGGACTAGACTGTAATACAAACCGTTCAGTTTGTCAACAATAAAACTGAAATGAGAGAAAGACGAGTGTGAGACTTTGTTATTAGATAAAATGAATATTGATAAAGTTTACCTTTATGTACAGAATCTGAATATCGCAAAATATTTTTAAAAAATTGCAATAATATCGTATCGTGCATTAAGTATTGTGATAATATTGTATCGTGGGATGTATGGTGATTCCCACCTCTAATATCTGTTCAAATGGTTTATTTACAGAAACATATCACATGATCACAAGTTCTGAGCACTTGTACAGTAATCTTTATGTGAGAGAAGTTACTCAAGTATGTTGATTATCTGGAGAAATACACCAGACATTGTGCTGTTTTTTCCTTCACACATGCTGCAGAGCAGTCTGTGTCAGACATCCACTCACAACCGTAAATGCTCAGTTCAGTTTTAATTCACTGCTTTTTTTACCTGCAGTATCTGCAGTTGTCCGGTCCTGCTCATTTAGACATTTCTGTTGTGGACCTGCAGGTTTTGTGTAGAAAGGTTTAGAGCTGCATTGCATTTGCAGATAAAAAGTTCTGGTTACCCGCTCCCTAACCCTGTTGTGTAATGCGTGTTGTTTTTTTGACCCAGGTTGTTTTTCCAATTTCTGGCTCCAATTAAAAATCAAGCAAAAGTATTACATTTCTTCAGGCTGAACTTTCTTATTGGCACAACATAATTGCGTGTAATTATTGACTGGTTCAAACTGAGACTTTAAAAGCATGCATTTTCATTGCCCTGCAATGTACAAACTACTTTAATTATTCACCACAAACCTACTTAAGTGCTGTGCTGACAGGGTAGAGGATTTCTCTTCATTTCCTGCAACTTCAAGTTGCCCAATAATAGGAAATAGTTTGTTTGTTTGTCTGCTAGGAATATGGATAATATGAGACAGAGACCCGCGTTCCTAATGGCTCATAATGATGCACTCGTACGAGGTTGCAGGCAAAACTTGCAAACGTACACAAGCCAAATGCAATCCGCCCACAGAAACACAGGTTAATGAGCACATGTAGATCGACAACATCTCGGGGTACTGTGTGCCTTATAGGCCAGCTCACGAGGGAAAGGAGAGACTCGTTGGTGTATTCTTCTCAAAACACAGTCAGTTTTCATAAATGATGGTGTGAGAGGCATTTATTGTGAAATTTACAGCAACGGTTGTCGCTGTAATGCTGATTATATTGCCTCTGTTTTTTTTTCAGCATTGTGATATTCTACTGATTATTTCCTGAAAGTATGATGTAATCATTCAGCTGCATGCTGAGCTGAATCAGACAGAATCAGGCGGATCGTGTTTATCACGATGTTGCAGTAGTAAATTCACAGTGGCCTAAACAACGGCCTCACTTATTAACGTGGATTACAGTTATTTCCTCTGACACTGGGGGACGCACTCTTTAATTCAGGTAAGGTGGGCCACTTGTTACTGGATGATGGTGCTGGAAAAACTGGTTAGGAGTGTGCTCTATTAAAAGAGATGAGGTACTCATAGTTAATGGGTCAAGTGTTCCCCTCGGGTGGGACAACTATATTCATACCAACCCTTTACTCCTAATGAAAGAACCCACTTGACTCTCAGCTAAATGTCTCCCAAAACACCAGCCAATATTATTGCCCTCTCAGATACAGGAGAGTTTTATCAGTTGAATATTAACATATTTTTAGCAGCTTGAGATCCAGAGGTACAGAGGAGACTGTGCGTCAAGATAAAACCAGATCCTATCATTAGATTTTGCATCCTCACTTATTCACCCGCTCATCCCGCAGGCCCCGAGGGACTCGGCTTCAGTATAACGTCACGGGATGTTCCCATCGGGGGCTCAGCACCCATCTACGTGAAGAATATCCTCCCTAGAGGAGCTGCTATCCAAGATGGCCGTCTCAAGGCAGGAGACAGGTTGCTAGAGGTAAGCACGGGAAAGTGCGGTGATGCTTTACAAGGCGTGTGTGAGGAGGCTTTCATTTAGTCATTTAATAAAGTCTTAGATGGCGATTGTGATCTGGAAGGTAGATGTGCATCACGTAGGAACGGCGATTTCGTTCCAAAACACGAGAAACTGCAATTTTAAATATGTGATATACGCTGCTCGCCATCTGCTGAAGTGTAACAAATTCCTTTCTCGTAACTGTTTTAAATGGAAATGTGGATCCTGAAATTAAATCAAAGACTATGCTTCCACACGCTATCTCGTGCAGCAAAAACAGAACGGCTTTTGAAGTTGCATCATCCCACGTTGCAAACCATTTGCATAAAGGATTACACTGTGCAGCTCTGAATGTATGGGGTTATTCCACCAAAACTTTCAATCCTTTTATCCTCATGTTTTTCTCATTTTCAAACTTTGTTTGAACTAGGGCTAAAGCGACTAGTTGATCGACTAATCAAATTAGAAAACGAACCATCTGCCGCTTTGATAAAAATGTAAAGTGTTGCTGTTTTTCTGTCACGGCCAAAAGGCGCAATTAAGAGATTTGAGTGTTTCACCTTTTTTAAAACAAGCCTACATAATAATCCATACAAGATAATGTAGAGTTTAACCCAATTACTGTGCCTCCTCCTGTTCAGGTGAATGGCGTGGACCTGAATGGGCGGACCCAGGAGGAAGTGGTCGCCTTGCTTAGAGCTACACCCATGGGCGGGGCTGTGGGGCTGCTGGTTTTACGCCAGGAGGACTCTTTCCTACCCCGAGAAGTGGTACGTTGGGTGCTCGCCTCACTGCAGCTCTTCACCCTGTCACCATAATGCATTACATATCATGACATATATATGTAATTTGTGGGGCGATCGTGGCTCAAGAGTTGGGAGTTCGCCTTGTAATCGGAAGGTTGACGATTCGAGCCCCGGCTCGGACGGTCTCGGTCGCTGTGTCCTTGGGCAAGACACTTCACCTACCGCCTACTGGTGTTGGCCAGAAGGGCTGATGGCGTGATATGGCAGCCTCGCTTCTGTCAGTCTGCCCCAGGGCAGCTGCGGCTACAACTGTAGCTGCCTCCACCAGTGTGTGAATGTGTGTATGAATGGGTGGATGACTGGGTGTGTAAAGCGCTTTGGGGTCCCTTGGGGGGGACTAGTAAAAGCGCTGTACAAATACAGGCCATTTACCATTTATGTGTATACAGAGATGGTGTGTTCTGGCACATGTGTGTGAGCACTTCCGTGTGTGATCCTGAGCTGTCACAAGCCCTGTTAGTTCTTCCAGTGAGGGCTGTGCCGTCTTCTCATTTCCCAGCTAACACAGCACGCTAGCCGAGCATGCAGATTGATTGTCCTGCTCCATCGCAGCACCGCTCTTTATTATCAAGTCGTGGCTAGTCTCGGTGGAAACCTGTAGAGCTGTCTTTTCACCCTCTCCTTTCTTCTCGATTTCACTTTGTCTTCAGTCTTTCATTATCCATCACCCTCCTCTCCATCCTCCTTCACCAGCTCCCTTTCTTTCTTCACATTTGGTGGGTAACCTTCTCTGCATCTGCATTTCCATCTCCTCTCACTGTGTTTTGCCTCCAAGCTGACTCGGTAGATTGATGGATGTGTGGATGAAAAGACAGACGCAGGGCAGGTAGCAGGCAGAGAGTGAAAAACACACTTGGCTTGAATATCAATCAGGCGTAGTCCACACACATTACGTTTTACAAACTGAAATGCAACTGTTTGCGAGCAGTTTTTGGATGCTGCTGCTGTCACTCAGTCTTGGCAGAAGCCACTCTCAGTGATTCATGCGTACTGATGCTAATTTAGTTTTCATGTTTGTTTATGTTCATGAAGTTCATGTTTTTACATGGTGCCAGATGTTGTACTTAATTATCTTTGCAGAAACATATAACAGGATGCTTGGCACGTATGGCGTTGCCTCAAAGTTGTGTTTTTTAATCTGGAAGGGAGCTTATAATGACCAAGGCAGAAGCAAGATGGCAGAACACAGAGAATTAAGTGGCTTTATTAATGTGTGGGAAGTGAACAGTGGAGGCTGTGGGTGCGCTTTAAACCACATTGGTGTTTACTCTACAGCAACAGTCAAGGTTTCTCTGCTATCTCCCTACCTCTGCTAGCTGGCTTTAACACACAGCTTATCGAGTACTAACGTGAGTAATGGCACCAAACAGCCTTAAATCTCTGCTCTGCTGTAGCAAAAATTTATTTCTCCCTCTACCTTCAGAAGTCACGACAGCCAGCAGAGCCACAAACAGCTATTCACTAGCAAGCGGTGCCAATCAAACGGCTGATTGGTGACAATTATCACAGCGAGCGATGCAGATGAGGCTATTGGCTGGCTGTCGCCATGGGTGAAGTTTGATGAGGCAAACTGCCACACTGGTCGATACTCATCTTTAGATTACAGCAGAGCTTTAAGTCTGGCTGACTCTGCATAGCTGGTAGTTAGATGGCAGGATTTATTTGATCTGTGGTTATCAGCTGCAGAGGGTGGAGAGTGCGATGTGAAAGGGCTGAAATGGGACTCGAGGGAGATGAGGTCCAGTGCTCAAAATGAGCAGCTCGAGTCTCTATCTAAAGCTAGACTGCACTTTTTCTTCTGCGTTTTAGAGCCTGTAGAGACGAAACAGTCTGTCAGTTAACAACAACATAAGGGTGAAAGATGTTCTAAATTCACAGTAGCGCATTACTTTGGTAGTTTAAGCTTAAAAAAAACTAGATCTGTCTTTCTTGGCACATAGTTATGAATTACAAATGGCGATTACTAAGCCTGATATATTAAATCTAATGTAGAGTAATGAAAAGAATTAAGTGAGCAGCTGTTGTATTACAGGTGACATAATTCTCAGCAGGTATAAAAGCCCTTAATCTAAGCTGAACAATCTATTTTATCACTAATGTGAAACTGCATCAATGTGACACGTAATACGCCGAGCAGGAAATTGAGCTTACACTGTAATGGTAGGATAACAAAGATATTGGAAATGTTAATCAGATTTGCTGTATTTTTATTCAAATTCCTGCATCACCAATACAAGAATCTGGCATAAAATCACGTTTAGTTTCGGAGAGAAGCAGGATTGTAAAAAGCAGCTCTGTCCTTTACAGTTTTGAATATAGTTAAATTAAAGCAACTTTTTCAAAGCGGTTACTAAACTGTGCCGAATGCATTCGACGATCCTTTTTGAACCGCACTTTGGGCTTGGCCAAATTCTGGTGCTCACCAAGATTTGTTGTTGTTGTTTTGTTTGAGGACTGATGCTGACTTTTTATTTACAGTCAAAACTGTGTGAAAGTTTCAGAATCTCGGTCTACACGGAGCATTTTACTTGTAAAGATTGTGGCTGGGAATTTCTTCGGGTCGTTTTTCTTACGATGAAAGCAATCTGGATGTTTGTCTCATCTTGCGATAGGGCACAGCTGGATGGTTAAAAAAATCCAGAGTAAATGAAAGTGAAACTGTAAGTTTGTGCGGATGCAAAGACAGCATTTCGATGATGACATTTTGTCTTTGCAACCGCTTCAGCTGTTTCCGAGCCACGGTTGATACTCAAAGTCTCTGCACTCGTCAGATTTATCGTTTTCATATCCTGCATGCGCTTTTTCTTGAACTGCTTAACTTTATCCACTAGTTCCCTGATTTCTGTTATAATCAAATGTTCACTGTTTATGTAAATGAGTATATTTTATTTCCTGATTACTTTTGGTTCTTCTGTCCCTCCTCCATCCTCTAGAATGCTGAGCCCCAGATGCAAATCCCCAGAGATTTGGTAAGACACCAGCCTTACACCGACCTGCAACAAACCTCCACCTCTCGTCTTTAACAACTCCCTCCTCTTTATTTAGCCCAAACTCCCCCCTCCCGCTCTTATCACCCAACTTATGCATGCATCCAACCTCTGCTGCTAAACTAGCTAGTTAATCAGAGTGCAAGTCGGTACCCTACCTATAGTGTTAGTCACTAACTTAAATCTCTAGCTAGAGTCGCTGTAAGAAGTCACAATTTCATGCTTCATCAGTATGTGGCTGTTGAAGTTGTGCTGCAGTATAATTTGCTCCATAACTCCCTTCAGAGCTGTGTTTGCCAGTGAAGGTGGAAGTTTGCTGTATTTGTTAGCTGTGGATAAGGCTGTCAGTCTGGCCTTGTTGCTGCAGACCCGCTCCGATATGTGAGGGGAATAACAAACCCAGTTTAGTTTAGGGGGAAATGCAGACAGTGCAGTGAAACGTGCACAGACACTTTGACAGCTTTAATAGATTAACGGCTCCGTAATTGAGGAATTTAACATAAAGTATATAGCGTGCTATAAATGTCTGACAGAGATTTTTAATCTTGGGATTGTACCCTATGGAGTATGTTTCAGAATCTACCTTCTGTGAATAATCAGCCCTCATCAGGATGTACAGTGTCTCCAACTGTTACAGTGTGGTCTTTATGGCACACATTACCCAAAAAGGCTCTCGATTGCAGCAGCTGTTAAAAGCTCGTCTGTTTTTACTGCTCGTATTAAAAAGCTATTCAGATTTCCATAACACTCCATTTACATGCCAAATTTGATTTGTGATTTAACAGACTTCACGTCTTCACATCTGGCCTTACCTTCAGGTTACATCTGGCTGAGTGCAGGTAATTGGTTAGGTTTTTGCGTGGCACATTAGAAGTGTAATTGCCCAGTTAATCTGATTGGCGGTTCTACCTGCCAGCTGTGGGGATGATCCTCGTCGTGACGAAGCGTTATGGCGGGGCGTTGTTGACTATTGTGACTGCAGCTGGCACATTTCATATGTGTGCACATGTGCAGAAAAGATGACGCGTATCATTCCAGAAGCATTAGAATAAGTGCAGATAAACACCACTGTGTCTCCCATTGCTGCCATTTAAATGTCACATTTCAAAGTCAGAATGGTATAAGCCATCCTTGGAAGCATTGTGCTGTTTTCCTTCCAGAAGTGCACTATAAGTTTAAACTTTTGGAATATTTATTGGGAATTAATTGCTTTGCTTTTGCCTTTTACTCACATTTCTTTTTTCTCAGTAATGTAAAGAACAATCCAGGTGGTCTGTGTGGTTTGTGTAGCAGTTTCATGTGGTTTTGTCTCTTTCTGACTCTATCTTTATAGGAATTGATGCTAGCCTAATTATTTATATATATATATATATATAGAAATATTGCAATTTGCGTCTTTAATGCAAGAAAATAATGTCCATTTCCTCAATTTTGGATGTTTCCCAACCTAAAGATCAATGTGAACCAGAGCCAGACGGATAAGAAAAAGCACCACAGTCCTGCTGTCTCCTCTCGCTTCTCTTTTCAACTCCCTTCTTTCCTGCTTTCCAAACTCCAAACCTCCAGATGAGCCTTCTCCTTACCCTTTCCCGGAACATCAACCGCCATAATGGATTCAGTGCCTTTCAGATGTTATCTGTTGTCAGGCGCCTCATTTTAAACATCTCACCGCCGATAACAGCAACAATAGCAGAGGCATCATGATGGTGTAAGGGGCAGGGAGTGGGTCCGAAAGAACATCTTTTAATGGACATGCAAGTATTAGATAGCTTTCCAATGGAAAAGGCGGGATAACAGCAGTGCCGCTGGGACAGCAGCTAGTTATTATTGTCCTCATTCTCGTATTATTTTTGACCACATAATAAAAACAACTAGAGAACATTGTGAAAATTCAAATCATTTTCAAATCATTAATTTTGTTCAGCCAACTGTCCAAAGTTGAAAAGCATTTAATTAAAACATCTAAAGCTTTTATTTCTTTAGCAGGAAGTAAAAAGCAGGCTCACGTGCCGCATGGGGAGCTTAATTATATCTGTTGATTTTCTTTAACTTTTCTGTTATGCATCTCTACAGTGCAGTTTTGTTAGCAGTTAAAAAAGCTAACAAAACTTACTATGTAGACAGCTTTTAGATCCGCGGCTTTGCCGGCACTCAGCTGGGTTTTTGGAAGCTGGCACAGCATGACTCATCCTTTAAGAGAGCTCTGTCAAGGGTTACACGGCAGACAAAATGCAGCAAGTGAAGTGGAAAAAGCACTCACTTTATGAAATCGGTCCAATGACCCAAAAATCACATACGATTTTACAGTAGTGCTTTAGAGGTTGACAACTTTTAGTTGTTTTGTCATGTTTTTTTTACGCGGTAAAGCCACCGTGCTCTCCAATCATTGCAATAAAAATGGCCAATGATTAAGGAGACTCCTGTTTCTTTTAGCACTTCATCCATGGCATTAGCTCCCATGACCTTCTTTGTTACATATTTGGTCAAGTCACTTTAAACTTTCTGGCCAAATAGGTTCTTTATTGCAAGTAGTGTCTTGGACTCAGTAAGTGGTCCATGTCTAAGGGGCTTCTGTGTCTAACCTGTTGACTTTCACTGCTCCCTTTAGCATCCACGGCAGCCTGTGACAGCCGGGAAACACCACTGGCTGATAGAGGTAACTGCTGCATGACATCGACAGCGTGGGCTATTATGTGCTGTATAGGGGGGAAAAGGCATGAAAGGCAAATGAGATACTTTGGGTGGCTGCACAAATAGACTGGGAGTCATTTAAGCAATCCATTGCTTTCCCAATGGTCTGTAAAAACAAAAGACTTTGTTGGGTTTTCTCTTCTGTCTCTTCCTCGCCCCCTTCTTCTCTTCAGTTTTCATTGTTTCGTCTCCTGTCTCTGTCTTTGTTAGTTCCCCTTTTCTTTATTTCACTCCCCCCCCCTCCCCTTCCTCTCTCTCTGCCTCACACACGCACACTTAAGACACACTTTAAGACTTAAATCCTCTTCTCTGCACCTGGCTGCTACAATAGAGTGCTGATCAAAGGCATCCGTCTTTACATGCCTGCTCTGATAGTTTCATAATGGGCCCATAACGTGAACATTCAGCTCCATTGTTTATGCCATTAGTCATACTGGCTTATGGAAAATTACTGCAATGCTATATTGAAAAGCCATCAGCAGGAGCAGCAGTAATGCTACAGCAGCGCCGTGCCAAGATGCTATCTATCACATGTGAATGTTTCTCTGCGCACACAAAGCTGTTATGAAATGGTAATTTGTTAGCACGTTTTGGTGTAATGATGAAGGATTTTTTTCACAGTGTGATAAAGCATTCAGCATGGCCGCCCATGACACGGCATATATTCACAGAAAAATCTGGCAGTGTTATACTGTATTTGTCTGTGAGGAGGTGAGAAGTGTGGTGCTGTTGTGTGGGAGGGTTTGTATTTTTGTTTTTAAACTACAACTTGCATGACAAACCAAAGCCATGCATTAGTGCAACATCATTTCATTTGCAGCTCGTAATAACAAGTCAGTCGGTGAAAACTGTGAGCGCATGATGCATCAAAGCGTCTATGTTCTGCTCTTTGTTTCAATGCTTCATAACATACAGCAGTTGCTACATGAAGTAAAGTACCGAACGTCTCCGGGGTTTGTTTGTTTTTTTGGACTCATCTAAGGTTTTGCAAAAATATAACAAACATTACGCCATATTTCATTTAAACAACTGTGCACAGTTTATTTGTTAAGCAATAAATGCTGTCAACGGTGGAATATGGGGTCGTAATTCATTTTTGATTAACTGAAAGAGAATGCACAGTCACCAAAGTTTTCATTCCAGGGAGTTAATGAAATTATCTCACATATTTCTGGATCATAACAGCAGACTCCATAGCAGGCATTCAGATTCAACCTTTGGAGAAACTAGCACTGTTGAGCTGTGTTTATAGCCACGAGTCAGCTCTACTGACTTGGGTAATAATTGCATCATATCTCTATCTCAAAAGATCTGATATGATATTCCTCACTCTGCATTTTCCACATTAGGTGGCTGGTTATTGCTGCTGCATGTCTGATGGCCTACGTCAGCATAAATCTATCTGGCAATAACAGTGACAAGTATTCTTATTTAAAGTCTAAAATGCTGGTGTCTTCTAAGCGAGCATAACTAATAAAACAAAGCCTGACTTTAAAGCAGTACCTATTGTGCTTTTCCTATTATTTATATGTATTCAGTTTTCAGTTTTATTTGTCATATGCAAGTTAGCACAGGGTCAACATTGCAATGAAATGTGTTTGACGAGCAGCAGTCACTCAGCAGCATGATACAGTAGGAGAAAATATAATAAAATAAAATAAAGTAATAAAAAATAGAAAAATAGTAAGGAGCAAAATGGGATATTGCACAGGAATGAGCAGCAGAAAATTACAGTATTGCACTTTTAAATATAAATATCAATAACAATAAAGTGGAGTGACCAGTGCAGATTAAACAGAGTACTTGTGAAGCTGCAGGTAGCTTCTGAGTGCGTCCTGTAGACTGTGTTGTGTGTGTTTAAGTGTTGTGGTTGAGGTGTCATATGGCTTGGTGGTAAAAACTGTTTTTAAATCTTGTAGTCCGAGCAGACAGACTCCTGTAACGTCTGCCAGATGGTAACAAGGAGAACAGCTGATGTGCTGGGTGGCTGTGGTCCTTGATGATGCTGTGAGCTTTACGGAGGCATCGCTGGAAATAAATGTCCTGAATGGCAGGAAGCCTCGTGCCAGTGATGTGCTCTGCTGCCTTCACCACCCTCTGTAGTGATTTACGGCTGCTGGCAGAGCAGCTTCCGTACCAACAGTGGGGACGCTGAAGCCTGAGGGTGAAAGGTGGAACAAAAGGGCTAACATAGAGTGACTGACAGTCATTCATGATCACAATCACACCTATGCCCAATTTAGAATCACCAATCAATCTAACATACTGTGGGAGGAAGCTGAGGTGCATGAAAGCTCCACACAGGAAGCTCCTGGCTGACCAGTGGATTCCTGATCCCAGTCACTCTGCACATGTGAGGCAACGGTCCTAACCACTGTCTGTGAAGGTTCTCAGTCATCCAGGTTATTGCAGTCTAAGAAACTTGGAAGGAAAAGCGTCTGGACTTCTTGAGGTTTTTAAAGACGTTTCACCTCTCATCTGAGAAGCTTCTTCAGTTCTAAGAGCAACTGGTGGAGAGTCCCAGATTTTAAACCCTATGGGAGTGGGTGTAGATCACAATCAGCCAAGGTTTCAGGCGAATCCATTGGTGAAACGTAGCCCCACCCTATCATGTGATTTACTGAGATCAAATGACCCAGGATGTGAGTGGGCGTTAAGGCGTCTGGGAAGGGATCTTCTTCAGTTGCTCTTAGAACTGAAGAAGCTTCTCGGATGAGAGGTGAAACGTTTCCAAGGAAATTTAAAGAAGTCCAGATGGTTTTCTTTCTAACTCCATAGGTCCTCACCACTCAACCACTGTCCAAAGCTCTAAAACTGTGCCCAGTGTACTCAGTGTGCAGGTGATCCTTAATGGCCAAAAGCTCAGACGTGACAATGCTCTAAACATTTTATTTCAGACATTTTTTTGCACTCTGTATGATGTCGGGTAACATGGATCTCCATGAGCTCAAAAGCGACAACCCACCTTCTGTTTGCAGTGAATCAAAATAAAACTGTCCTAAAAGAGTTAAAAGGACACATTTCAGACAAAGGATGAACTGAGTCTCTGTGTGAGGTAAATAAGTCTGTTGAAAGATAATATTACTGTACCTAACTGTACTGCTTTCAGCCTCAAATAACCTTTGCATTTCAATTTTTGTCCTACTAGTCAAATACATTGAGTAGTCACAACTGGTGGACAGTTCATAACTTACTGCAACCCTGTAAACTTTGAATTTATAGTTTTTCTGTTGATGGGGTATCTGTTGCTCTTACTAGTGTACATGATCTGAATATTGTTGTTATCGCCACCTCAGGTAAATAGCAGCTTAGTGGGGTTTTAGTTGTAATGTAGCAAGAAGTCATTACTGGAGTTGCATAACTTGTATCATTATTAGCACAGGAGAATAGCAGCGGTGATTAATGGTTGCAGCTCGGTGGCAGCAGGCACAGTGGTGTGTCTGTGTTTTCCAGCGGCCCGGTGGTGACACATACAAGTCAATCAGAGAGGGCCATTCTACCACAGAACAGGCATTTTGGCTTAATTAAAGTGATGTTTCAAGCTGCCACCTGGCCTCTACCCTCACGCGCACACACATTACAGCCACCCATACAGCACATTACGCACACACACTGTATGCAGCTACATAGACTATCAAGAGCCTTTTGCACGTTGCAAACTCTAAAACGCACGGGTCATATGGCACGATTTCCATAAACACGCAACACCTCAGATGCACACGCACCACTACACATTTGCACATAAGTATACTCGCGCACTAGCACACACGTGCGTAGAGTGACTGGGAGCAGCTGCTAGTGTAATTGCTTGGGGTTGGATGAGGTTATAAATGGTTTCTAGTGGCCGAGAGAGAGGGAGAGCTAGGAAGAGGGCAGCTGATTAGTTTTGGACTGCAAGTTGAACATGTGACTGTGTGTGTGTGGATATCAGCCTCCATAATGCTGTAAAGGAAGTGTCTATCAGCATAGTCATATCATAGAAGGATAGCATGTTTTTTTTGTTTTTTTTTGTTCACACACACAAATCATACCAACACACACACTTCCTCTCTTTCCCCCCTGTCACTGGCTTTCTCTATGACACACATACACACTCCACACACCTGCCTTCCTCTCCTCCTCCGTGCTGTGCCTGCCTCGGGTGCGTCGATCACACAGGTATTTGATATTCATGGTTTATCAGCATGGAGCTACAGCGAGACGCATCAGAAAGAGTGGGAGAAGAGAGAGAAGGTGAGGGGGAGGGGGGACAAGTAGGAGTCATGAATAGAGGGGAGAAAAGGGGGAAGCAGGAAAGGAGGGTGGGAGAAAAGGGGAGGAGAGTGGAAAGACGAGGACGAGGGAAGAGGCTATGAAATTTTTTTTTTTCTTCACTAGAAAAAAGGATCATAGCAGAAACGACCAAAGTCAGGCACTTTTTGGGTATAGTGTGGATTGTAAAGGGTGAGATGGAGTGATGCTGATGAAGATACAGGAACATAGAGCGAGGATGGCAGTGCATAAAGCAGCAATAGAAAGCCAGGAATATGAAAAGATTTGGAGTATGAATAAGCAGAGATGGACTGTGCTACAGTAGGCAGCCAACAATGCTCTCCACGCCCGACTTCTCTCGACCAATTACACCCTTCACTGCCCCCTTTTTAATTCTCTCTCTTTTCAATCATCACCTCCAGCCCTCATTTCCCCCCCCCCACTTATAATTCCCCTCAACTGACTTTTACAGATGCCATCAAATCGACAGGTTTGTACAGCCAAAGTCAAGCTAATCATTCCAGGCCCGCAGCGGAGAAGGAAAAAGCAGGAAAAGTAATAATTTCCTCGTAATGCTCAAGTTTTAGTTACTGCACACATACAAAGAAGAGCAGAGGCTTTGAAGGTGTGAGACTTGCATTAGATGTGCTGCACTGGAGAGGTTTGGGGGGGATGGATGGGAATGAGTGAAAATGAGAATGCGAGAGGGACAGAAGGCTTCAGCTAGTGTGTGTGAGAGGGCTTAAATAGGAGAATTTAATGCGTCATCTTTTCCTTCTTTTAAGTGTCAAACTATAAAGTTTTATGTTACAGCCAAAATTTGGTCAGCAGTTAACAAAAAACAAAAGTTATTGCTCTGAGTTAAAGCCTGTTAATCCTCAAAGCCTCGTCCAACTCACTGTCATCACCTGTGCTGACTTGAAACACTCCAGTCCCATCAATCTGTGGTTGTTCTTATGTATAAGTTCTTCCATTTCTTAAGTCGGATAACTGAGAAAGAAGGAGCTGCTTACTTTATGGATGCCACCTGTGAACTAGACAAAAAGCATTTTTCCTGTGATTTCAGAGTTTTCAGACTTAAGCGGTGTTTATCTGAACTGAGTTCAAATTTGAGGCTCACGTTTTCAAGTGCATCTTTCTGCACAGTACTTTGAGAAAAGCTTGTTTTCCGTGTGGCACAAACACTACTTTAGCGTCAAGGATAAAAGCAAAAACGATGGCTCCTCAAATTTAGATGTTTTAATGTTGGGTGTGCTCGTAGGAATAAATGATAAGAGGGGTAAACGAGGAGCCGAAGAGATGGGCGACGGAAGAACAAGTACGTGGGAGCTGGGGAAGGGAGGTGGCGCCAAACAGGGAGGAGATGGAGATTTAAAAAATAAATAAATGTGAAAGAGCAGTATAAAAATATGAAAAGCGGAGAGAGTGAGAGATACAGGCGCGCAGTGAGAGAGGTGGCAGTGTCTCTCCTTTTGTGTTCCACATGGATTCATCCCTTTCTGTCGGCCTTTCATTCACACTCGCTCGCTCGCTCACTCTGTCATTGTCATGCTCGCACTCTCTCATTCTTCTCACCCTTTTCTTTTCGGCTCCTCGCCTTTCCACCCTCTCCATTTCCCCCCCCCATTCCTCCTCAAGCCCATCGTTACTTTCCTTTCCATCACCTTCATTCAGCTCCTCTCACTTTGAACCTTCTTTGCCTCCTGTGCCTGTGTGGGTGTTTTTCTTCTGATTTTCTTGTTGGTGTATTTTCTCTGTCTGGTCTTAATAACAATAATAATCAGTTAGATAATTCAGGATCTCAGAAAAACAACAATTAAGCTTTATTTAATAGTTGGTACACTGCGTCCAATTTAAGATAAATATTTTGGATCATGACTAAAATTTAGATTATAGGTTATCAGAAGGTTGTAACTTTGTTATACATAGTAATAAAATGTTACTTATAATTTTGCTTACACACTGTAAACAGGGATGTAGTAGGAGCATTTGATGCCCACAGTTGGCCTTAGTGTTAAAGTCATGTACTTCAGAACTTTTCCCAGGCTGACCCACAGCTCCTTTCCAAAAAAAAAAAAGGAAAAAGTAGCCGCTCTCAGTTTATGCTAATCTTAGCACCACAGACTTCTCTCCACAGATGGTACCATACCTGATCTGTGGCAGGCCCACTCGCTGCCCGTTTAAAGTGCTGTCACGCAGGATGCCTCGTGAGTGGCGCACTCTGAAACCCATTATTTACACTGCTTCGCTCAAGCTGTGACTGCTGCCCTCGCAGCCAATGGAAAGACGGCATCCACGCAGCAGTGTGCAGGGATCGAGGGAAAATTGATATTATAGGTGTAAAGTGACTGAATTATATAATTGAGCTTTGAGATTGTAGTAAGAGCATCAGAGAAAATCTTTTGATTTGTTCCTCTCAGTAATGAAGAAAAGAGGTGCAGGGCACAGACTGAAACACTGCTGGAAGTCTTTAACTGTTTTGCTCTGACCTTTGTGACTGCATCAAACATCACATTGAGCCCTGTGGTGTGAAGTGCACATATTGCATGCTGAATGAGTCTCATCAATCATTTGGTTCCAGAAAGAACAGCAATGAAGTTAAATGGCAAAAATAAGATTTTGACATCGTCTTCAAAATAAAGAAGCAACACAACAGGTTTCGTTTTTGCAAAGATAATATTCATTATATTTCCACACTAAACCATAATTGTGTTGGTTGGTGGTGGAAATTCTTTGCTAGTGCACATTTAATGTGTAAAATCAACATTGCAAATGCTGTAAACGAGCCTGTGATGGTTTAACGACTGTTAATACCTACAAAAAGACACAATACTAAGCCCCCTCCCTAAAATGTTATTAGAAGCATCTGTAGCTTCAATGACAGCATTTGCTGTGACATGATCTTGCTAATCATATGCAATATCACAACATTGATTTCCATCCAGAAGAGCACTGATTTTGACAAGTTCTTGTATTAATGTTCGTCGGGATTTTGGACTCTGTGGAGGCCGATGCATGTAAGAAAATGTCTCGTGCTCTCAGAAGTGATCCTGATGAATCCTGGCGGGAGCATGCCCGTGCCATTAGGGAAGAAAAAGTACAATTAATTCCTCTTTTATCAAAAACTGGTGGTACCAGCTGATGAGCAAGCACATTTTAGCTAACAGAGACCAGCATTAGCTGGAAATGCAGTAAGTTATAGCATTTAAAATAACAGGCTTAACTGATTAGTTAATTAATTAATTGATTTTTAGCTGAGTTTGCCATCTGTGGATACAGTATCAGTCTTAACTATGTCTACCAGACTAACTGCTAACTGCCGTTGCTGGAAGGCTTTCCAGTCTCTTTTGTGTTATGGAAAGCCGAAAAGACTTTGGAGCATCTCCGACGTTACCATTTTTTTTGCTCTCAGGGTTACCAGATATACTTTCCAGTCCAATTATCTTGTAAGTTTTGCATAACGCTGTATGAAATATGGCAGTTAAATTCAATCAAACCATTAGATTTAAATCTAAAAGGGAACAGGAGGCTATTTTCAGCCCTGAAATAAAACCTCATTTACAGATCAGTTCTATTGTGACTTCACTTTTCTTCTTATTCACTTACTCGCAGTTCAGGAGTCACTTTTTAATTAGCCTTAAATTTATTCCAGCAGAATGAATTGCACCAAAATAATTAAATTCCTGTTGTCTTTATTATTCCGCAGCACTCGTATCAAATCGACTCGTGCTCTGTTTTTAATTTTCTCACAACTTTATTCCAGGTAGCGTTCTTTTGTCTTTCTGAAACACGCAGACACCCTGACGGTGCTCTTCGTGCTTCCTTGTCCTTTATCTTCCTCCTTCCTTCCTCCCCTTCCCTCCCCGTCCTTTTTACTCCATCCTCACTTTGCCCTCCTCCTCCGCCACTTTGCCTCTCCCTCCATCCCTCTTTCTCCCTCCTCGGTTGCACCCAGAGTAATTCCATCTCTCTCCCAGCAAACAAAGGGAGCTAATGACATGCTGACACCGAGCCCGATGATTGAATTCATTAGGCGTGCACAATAATTGCCAGGCGCTAGCGTGCACGCACCCATCTATTCAGAGGACAGCTGTCAAATAACAAGCAAGAGAGAATAGCTTTTTATTGTTGGAGCTGGAAGAGAGAGGGAGAATGAATTTAGAGAAAGAGTGAGAGAAGCACCTGTTGTGGAGGGGAAGAGAGAGAGACAGAGAGAGCACTCAGCATGTCAATTAGGCTGCTGTGTTCATGCAGGGTTACTGGGAAGTTTACTGCCTGTTTGACGCACTTGGCATCATGATTCAGGTGCGAAGTTTGTGCTTTTTTTTTCTATAGGAACACTTTTAGTCAGACGTTTTTAGTGGAAATATTCAGCTGTGACTTAATATCTAAGCTCTTAGTTCTGAGGTGAGGCCTGAGTCCTGAGTATACAGGGATGTTTAAGAAGAGTACGTCTTGACATTTGTTGGCCATATTTGGAGTCTCCGTGTCCTTCAAACACTAAATGTAGTTGTGGCGTTAATCTGGAGTGCATCTGTGCTTTAATGATTTGAAATTAACAGGAAATAATCATATTGGACTGAGCTTGAACACCTCATAAGGCTGACATTAATCACAATATAGATGCAGTATATACCCAGTAATCTAATCAGAAACACGCACTGGCAAATTTGCAGTTATTGAACACTTCTTAGTTGTGTACCTGCAGATGCTTCACAGTAAATGCTCTCCAATTGCATTTGCTTTGATTCACGCTGCGCTTTCAAGTACATGACAGAAGTGTTCAGTTAGCCAAGATCTTGGCTGTTGTGGAGCTTCATATAACTGTGCAGTGTTTGTTGTTGGTGGAGGGGAAGCAGGTTAGTGTTATGTCATTTCTCATTTGTCGGAGCGGGCTACAATCCTTCTCCAAAATTCTTCCAGTGTAGGAGACGGGACTGCAGAACTTACTCGGACTTGCAGCTTATTCACTGGCACCAAAGATCAAAGCTAACACATCACATCCCAACTATTATAAGATGCCATTTTGATGTCAGAATGGATATTTCCTTAATTTATCTGATTCATAGTTGAGTAATGAGAGCCGTGTGCCTTAATTATACAACAGAAGTCTCTGCCTGCATATACTAAGCACCTGATTTAACACTTAAGACTGGTAGTCTAACACTAATAAATCAGTTGTAGATAATGAGCTTGCACTCTGATTTACCTCCCTGCTAACTGCCCTGCTGCAAATTATATGCAGGTTCTTTTCATTAACCTCAAGTAACCAAATGAATGTCCTTTTAACTTTTGTACTTTTGCTAACCCCAAGAAGACGGAGAAAGTGTGGCAAGGTTGAAGGGGTGTTTGCTTTACTGCTTAGGCGAAATGCATGAATGTTTTTGGTTTGGATGATTAAATATGTATTACGGTGTACGAGCATTTAGATGTATTTAAATGTGATTCTGTCTCGGCGGATTTTCAAAAGTTCTTTTGTAGTCGCTGGTCGGGTTGCTTTGGCTCTGTAAATTGGGCTCCATATCTCAATCTTTGCTCCGCCTCTTACAGAAGACAGAGGAGGACGAGTTGGTCCTGACCCCTGATGGGACCAGAGAGTTCCTGACCTTTGAGATCCCCCTCAGTGACTCGGGTTCTGCAGGTTTGGGTGTGAGCGTTAAAGGCAACCGCTCCAAGGAAAACCATGCAGATCTGGGCATCTTTGTCAAATCCATCATAAATGGAGGTGCAGCCTGCAAGGTACAGTAGCCTCTCTCATGAATAATAAAGTGTCTGAATGGAAACAAAGAAGAAAGAAAGATTAAAAATGTGGTGTTCATTCATGGAGGCAAGTTTTTTTTATCTGAAATTGAAATATAAAGATGCTGATTCAGTTAAATCTGACTCTAAATGTACACCAGCAAGTCCTAACTGACACCTGGCCGGTGGCAGAATCATTAAGTTTAGAATTAAATCTGTGTGTCTTTACATTACATTAGAATGTCTTTGCCTCAAAGCTTTTTATATTTTAGGTGTGATTTTTCGATATGCCAAACTTTAAAAAGTAACTTTAACCTTCTAACAGGGAACGTGAGGTAAACGACTTTTCTGTTTCTAAGAAACACTTAAGCTGTGATGAGCTCTATGAGCACAAAGCACCCTTTCTTCCATGGCTGTCTGTAGTGCTGCAGTCAGTTTCAATAGTCCTTCAACTTGATTGTTTTTCATACAAACAAGCTTGTGTTGACAGCTCATGATAATGGCCTTGAAAGGACTGTTTTCTCCAAGACATTAGATCATGACTAGAAACAGGATCCTCTTAGTGAGGTCGTTTGTCTGATTAGATCAAGGTTATTGTTAAACCGGAGGTGTAAGTGCTTTTAGGTCTATTTACAGCGTTTATTTAAGTTCAGTCAGTAAAAACATAGTGTTAAAAGTTTAAACAGCATATGTAATTGGTTGTTTATTAAAAGGACGGGCGCCTGCGAGTAAATGACCAGTTGATTGCTGTCAACGGCGAGTCGCTATTGGGCAAAACCAACCAAGACGCTATGGAGACGCTACGCAAGTCCATGTCAACTGAAGGCAACAAGCGTGGTATGATCCAGCTCATTGTGGCCAGACGAGTTGCCAAAAGAAATGAGGTAGGAACCAAGGTGAAGGATGGATTTGAATGTCTGGTTCTCGGCTGTGTGGATTTATATAGACCAGGACAATCATTACTTTTTAATTAGAACCTCTGCTTTGCCGATTTTGCTAATGTGTCTTACTGATGATTAAGCCCTCTCAGACTCCCATTTAAAGCCTATTTTAGAACTTATCCAGCATATTGGTCGTTATATTGCCGGATGTTGGCTGTTTGGCGATAAATCAGTGTCAGAATTTCCAAGTTGAAAAATTAAAAGTGGAGATGGAAGAAACACCCTTCAACCATTGACATTGCTTAATTTGTCCACCAGGGGGCAGAGCGTAAACGACTGATCCATGACTTGTAAAACAGTTATTAACTTTTTTAAAAAGCATTCATATATCACCTTAGTAAATGGGCTGATTCTTATATAGCGCTTTTCTACTCTCCCGGAGTACTCAAAGCCCTGACCTTAGTAAGGATTCATAAATAACTCAACTAGTGCTGTCAGCGCTAATGCGTTAACACAAACTGACTCGCGTTAACGCGTCGAAATTGGCAAATCCCCGCTAACGAGTTAACGCAGATTAGTCCGTGTGAGGGGTTCCTCAGCGTTAACGCGTTAATGCAGCTTAAACGCGTTAACGCCGTCATCACGACTAACGCAATTAACAATTACCTCATCTGGAGCATTTTGGGCAGCTTGTCCGATTTGTCCATTCTGCACTCCAAATGTGTTGAGTGCACTAAAACCTAATTTAATTGCGTTAATTGTGATGACAGCATTAACGCGTTTACCCACGTTAATGCCGTATTAACATGTTAAAGCTGACAGTGCTAAACTAAACATAACAAATATTAGGGAAATCCATACATGTGGCTGTTATTTTGGATTTTAAAGTGACTAAATTTCATATTGGCCTAAAGAACGCTGTATTAGTCGGGATCTACTCAAGTTCAGCATCATACCTGTGACCAGCACGCTTTTGTGTAAACCATGCAATCAGAAGATTTTACAACTAGTACAGCAACTATAATAATTTACTGTTTTTGCTCACTCTGAGCATATACGACCTTTTGCAGCAGCCGACTTGGCTCTCACAAATTCAAACCTCAGAGTTGCGCAGAGTTGAGCAGTTTCATTGGGAAAACTGTGGGGAAACATCGTGCCCAAGGCCATGTCAACATTAGTTTTTGAGCAAAAGAAGGTGGCGTTCATTCAATATTAATGCTCGGGCTTTTTCGTTACCAGCTGTTCTGTGATTTGAAGCAGTGTAGTGAGTTCTTCGACTGCTGCTGCTGATTCACAAAACATCTAGATTTAGATGCAGACTGCAGTTTGGTAAAGAACTGCTATTTCAGTCTGCTAGAGTCCAACCTAGCAGAAAATTTCAAATTTCACTTTCCAATCTGTTAGTATTCAGATCAGAATATCTATAGTTGCAGTTTCCATGTTGTTGGGTTTTTTTTTTTGCTTTTGTTCCTGTAAAATTTGGCATTGCTGTTCCTGAATATAGCCACTTAAGTCGTTAGGCCTGATTTCTGTGAGTTCCTTTCTGTGATAAATATATAACAACCCAAAGCCAAACCACTGGGAAATACCCTTATAAGCATCAATTAATTATTTCATAAAATAAAAGGAAGCAGTCAGGTCATAGCATTTCGCCAACCCCTTACATTCACTCCTGCCTCCCTCGAGGCAGGTGGAGGAAAAATACACGGCTGCGAACTGAGCTGCGCAACTTTTCTCCTCCCCTCAATGTCATGTTTTTACATTCTCCGTACACCTTGGCCTGTCGCCTGCTTGAAAGCTGAGGCTGAATCTGTGTGCACCGCTGCTGCGTGTCTGCAAATGGGCGCGCACGTCCGTGTGCACATGTACGCCTCTGGCAGTGCCTGGCTTCTCTGCTCTCCTTTTCCAACCTGGTGTGTCAAAGTTTTGATTTCCCCTCGGTCCGCCTCGTAATTGAAAGCAGAGGCTAAGCCTGGAGGTGTGTCGTGTGTGTGTATGTGTGTGTGTGTGTGCGTGCGTGTTTTATCAGCCTGTGTGCGTGTATATATGTGTAGTGAAGCATGCAGTTTGTGCTTTTGTACATCCGGCTTATGCACATATGCATTTATTTACCAGGATATTTCTGCGTGTCCGTTTGCCAACACGTCCCATGTATATGCACACGCGTGTGTGTTGCCGACATGTCGAAGCAGTGAGACTTCACAGAGAGCGTGGTGGATGAATAAAATTCGAGCGCTGGGAGTCTCGTCAATCTTTGCTTCACATGCAGAGCTGGAGGCATGGCCTGAGGCTGTCCAAGTGTCTGGCTATTTATAAAAATAGAGTCCGTGACACTGAGAAAACAAGAAGAGGAAAGCAACAATTTAATACACTTGTTCTCAAAGAGACTAGTCTGAGTTGAAGCCCCATAGGCTCAGTATAGATTAACGCATCATAACCAGCCGTCAATCAAATATTACTTAAAATCTAATAACACCTAATTACTATAGGATAAGAGCTATAGCTCATTTGACATTTAGCGACATATGTGATCAGATAAATCTCTATTTACTCTCCCCCCCGTGTCCCCGTCAATCTGATATCAATCTCAAATGTTTGCTTTTGCATAAATCACAGGCTCCACCACTTCCGATCTTTCCTCCATCCCCATAGAAACGCAGTGAACTCCAACCAGCCAACTTCCACATCACCGCTGGCACCCGAAGGGATCGAGACCTTCCAGGAGTTCAATTATCAGCCTGAATATGCAATGAGCTGCGGTGTGATTTGTCCATGTGCCCTCAGTACGGCGAATCCCATCGGCTATTACCGAGGCATTTCACCCCGGCCCCTCAGTCGCCCGATTCATTAACTACCTCATTTAAAGTCAAGAGCAGCTGCATGCCGGCAGTCACAGCACCATATGGCGACCTTCGAAATGAGTCGCTCGCCGTAGTTGATTTGTTTTATCCATGTGAAGTTTTCATTAGTTATGTTTGCCATCATTCAAACTCTTTAATCTGTTCAGCAAATGACTTTCTTCATTTGTGGTGCAAGAAAGGCATCCAGAAAAATTAAGACGTGTTAGCAGTAAAACTGGTAGAAACTTTTATTGGCATACTAACATTTTTTTCTTAAGGAGGAGTTATTTAAAAAGGAAATGTCTATGATTTTCTTACCTTTCTACAAGAGCTATTATGGTGTCTTGCTTAAGGGTTTCAGGGTTTAGGTCTTTTTAATTTACTCAAGCTCTCTAAAGGAGTTTAAATTTTAGGTGCTTGAATTTTGCCTTATTTCCAGTGTGAACTTATTGTATTACTCTACACTTCGCAGGCCTGTGCTTTATTTTTACTTGCGTACATTTATTGGAAAGTTATAGGTTTCTGTGCTAGATAACGTTAAGCATTCACAACACAAGATCGAGTTCAGGGCTGCTGCAAGGGTTTATTTATTTATTCCTTTTTCATAAACAGACTTGTCTTGTCTAAATGACCCCTGTGAATCCCTAACAAGAAAGAAAAAGCAGTTTGATCAATGAGCTAAAGGTGATTCAGGATGTGAACATGTTTCTAGTCTTGCACAAAGAGCCTTCTTTTCTGTAATCTGCCTCATGACACTTTTGCCAGCATCCTAATATTACCACCATATGTATGCTCTATCTATTCGGCAGTGTTTATAGCAGCACAACCATTCACTGAAGTGAAAGGGATCATTGGGCAAAGACCTTCTGCTAAACTCAAATCCCAGCCAAGCTAGTCATAGTCATTGATTGGAGTCATTGGGTCCCAGTATTGAGTCAAGTTTGATAGTGTCATTTCCTGATATGTGTTAACATTTATGACTGTTATCATTAGAGCTGTCATCACCTTCAGAAAGAAATGCAAAAACCATACAGAAAACATCAATACATCAGTACATCCACTGATCCAACGGACAAAAGACACACGTGCACACACCTTCTCAGGCAGTAGATGTGTGCAAAAGGGTAACCGGGCATGCAAATGGTCTATTTGTCCAGCAAGAAAGAGTGTCATCATGGGTTTTAAGGTAAATGTCAAGATGCTAGGAAGCTAATCTTCCCCAGCGGGGGATCGCCAGCTCGGTAACAGCCTGTGGCTCAACAGCCGAATGGAAATCCATCCTCATTTATCCTTGTTAGCACATTGGTAGCATTAGCATGGATCGCCACCCCTGTGTCCAGCCATTACTATTGAACAAATGTTAGCGATGCTAGGTCCCTTCAGAATCATTCTCTCACTTTTGAGTGAGACTTAACTTCTAGCACTTCACTCTGTCCCCGTTAAAAAGGATTATTTGTTCTTTGTTAATCTTTATAAAAACACTTCACAGGTGATTCAAACAAAGGAAGGGAGTTAGTCTTTGATGTAACATCAGCTTCCTCTTCATTCAGGAGACACCAGGGAGCCCACTGGGACCCCAGCAGATTTTAAACACCTCCCTAGATGACCACGAGCGCCGAATCTCCCACTCGCTGTATGGTGGCCTGGAGGGCCTCGATGACAACTTGATGCCCCGGCAAGGCATGCTGCCACGCACGATAGGTGAGTTCCAGCATAACTAATTAATTTTGACCTTTTTTTTTTGTACTCATTCATTGGCAACTGGTTATAAGATTTCCTGCCTTGTTGTAGTTTATGGCCATTTTCAGGTGCAATGCGATTTCCTGTTTCTTCTGCTTAAGGATGTTTATAGGGTCACAACTGCAGTATTTTACAGCAATTACAGCATTTCGTTTTGTGTGTTCTCTAAGCTAGCTTGCCAGGTTTTCTCAGCATGAGCCAGCAGTATCATATGGAAGCGTGTCACGCATGCATTGGTTCTCAAACCTGCAACTCTCCCTGTTTCTAAATAACCTTTTGCTCAAACACGCTCTGAGCTGGTTTGAAAGTGACTGCGTTTGTGTGTGTGTGAGATTAGCAAGCATATTTGTATCTGTGTGTAAGAGCTTTGTGCGCATCTGTGCAGGATTGCATTTGTGTAGCACTTGAGTGATTGATGGATGGGTGGTTATGTTCGTTAATGTCAAAGAAAGGATTCTGTGCACCAGATGGTAAAATCGCAAAGCTCGCCTGTTTTAATTTCAAGAAAGAACAAAATGACCCGACCATCTTCCTACATCTTGTCCTTTGCAGTTGTTTATTTGCTTTGAATTCTTCAATTTCTCTTCTGCTGAATCATTGCAAATGAGCCCAAAGGGGAAAAAAAGACACAGAAAATACTTTTAATGTAAATGAATTAAGTAGAAAAACAGTAAGAAGAGTTGAAGTAACTCTTATCTTGCATTTTAAAAAAGTAGCTCTAGGTAAATCTGTCTCATTAATCAATGCAACTTAATCTGAAAGTGTTTTCCATTTATGCAAATCGGTGGACTCTGACACTGTCAGTATATATAAAAGTGTAAGCTATGAGTGACAGAGAAAGCATTAATAGGTGAAGCTCCTCCATGCTGCTACAGTGGCTGCGTTCATCCATGCTTAACAAACAGCAAGCGCATAATGAGCGTACAGGGTTGGGAGTGAAAGCACGAGGCACATTTACAGCAGTTGTCTGCTTAGCAGTGCTAAACGAGATCGCTGTCACTTTGCCGACCAGACAAACTGATGTCTGAATCTTTTGTGAAGCTCGAGTTTATCCTAATGCTTGATGAAGTTAATACATCAAAATCAGCATAATCTGCAGGGGCCTCCAGAATGTACTGACCAGATCTGGCGTGTTTCAACAGTTGCTGATCTTTAGTTTTGTTGAACGGGAGAAGGCTTTCTAGAGATTGCAAAGAGTCTTTTTCTCTGCCTGAAATGCAAAACAAAAAGCAGTAAAGCTGTCAAGGTTGAACTGGAGCATAGAACAGCTTTCTGCAAACAGTGGGTGGTTAATATGGGACTTTGTTAAACTTTAAAATCGAACCTGGCAGAGGATCTTTTACAGAAAAAAGAAAATAATACGAATAAACAGTTTTGATTTTTCGGGGGTAGCTATTAGATAGATATACAGAAGTTTCCTGCTTCTTGTTAACTAAGCAAATATTTGAGCATGCTTTGGTTGCAGGTCAGTCTATGTCGTGAGCAAAAACAAAAGAGGGGGGTTTTGAACAGATATCTGTTATCCGCAGTTTGGGTATCCTGAATAGGGATGGGTATCGTTTAGGTTTTATCCGATACCGGTGCCAAACCGGTACTTTTGAAACGGTGCCGGTTCTTAAACGGTGCTCAAACCGGTGCTTAAAGAATGGAGAACACAAAATTGGTCCAAAAACCTCTCATATTCACTGGCCCTACACTGGCAGGGCTAGGGGCCAGGACTCTCCTCTTCGGGTTTTTGGGGGATGTTGCGAACTCCGGGTCCAATAACAGGCAACCCACCCGCACTAGATGTGCTCGGTGTGAGGTCTCGCAGCAAGCTATCAAATACGGCGCATTTCTCGGTGTTTCATCGGATTTGAGGTGTTAGCTCCTTTGACAGTATCACAGTATCACCTTAAAGCACTTGTTGCAGGCTGCTGAGTTTGCATATTTTGCTGTGAAGTACAGCCAGACTTTGACCGCTTCGCTTTGGGCATTTTTAATCTGTAGCTCTGCTCAAAAAGAACGTACGTACCTGGACCCGCCTACTATCCTCGGAAACGTAAAATGATTGGCTAGAATCTAAAGTGTATCACAGCTCAGGAAAACAAAGCACCGAAATAAAGCACCGAAATGTGCGCTGCTTTTCGGTCTGGTTACTACCGTTTATGTCAGAACCGGTGCCATCATGGCACCGGATACCGGTACCCATCCCTAATCCTGAAGCCCTGAAAAACTAGCTGTTGCACTTGGACGCCAAGTCAGTGTACTAGCTGATGGGTTCTCAGGTTGTTGCCAGAGTGGCACAGTCGTTGCATTAATATTTAAAGTGTTTTTTTTTCCTCTTTCTTTAAGCAGGAGATTCGATCCAAACAAATGGAAACTAAGCAAACAAAATAATCTTCCAGAATAAAAATCAAAAGTGAAGTTTGGCCTGTTGGTGAGAATGAGATTGTTTGTTATGTGAAATTAAAGGAAGGCTATACTAAGAAAAAAATATAGAAATTGTTATTAATATCTGCTTTTCTACTGTCAGTCTCCCTTAAATATGATTAAATATTGTCCAAAATGTGGCGCTGCATCCAGTCATAACCTTTACAAGCGAGAGATGGATTTTGTGAAACATGATGAGGTCAACTTAAATTAAATAATGTCACCGCAGTGCTGCTGTAGTGTTGCAGCTCATGCCCCATCAGTATTTGTGTCTCCCAACAAACATGCCACGTGCTTTTTTGATCCTCTGTCACGTGTCTTGTTTTTGTAATTTCACTGTGAACTGACTGGGCTGAGCAGGGAATATCTGATATCAAAGCACCGAGAGTGGTCCGTTTGTCCACCAAGATCAGACACCGCACGCTTGAAACCTCCAAGGCTGGCCTACGAGGGTTGCACACTCTATAATTGCTATGTGTCACAGACACGTGACTCTTTTCTCTGCTTATTAAACACTTAATCAACCCAGTGGATTTTTTTCCTTGACTGTTTAAGGAGGCATTTCAGCCTCAATATATCATGTAACGTATTCAGAGTCTTCTTTTTGACACATGGTTTTAAAATCAAGTGGGTTATAAAAGGATTTTTTTTCATGTACTTGAATCACTACAGATAAGCAGTTCGGGCTTTTTAGAACATTGCTCTGTGGTTTTGTGAAGATTGGGAGAGGTAGGGAAAGGATTAAATCCTTATATGAACTCGTGTTTAATTTGCCACTGTGGACTCGGCAAAGAGGATAAAGGTCAGCAATCTCAAACTTTAAGCTGGTAGACTCTGCTTTTCTTAGTATTTTCCTCATGAATTAACATTTTAAAGGTATTTTTTAAGGGAAATGTAATAAATAAATGTCTTTTGTGTTGTCTATAACTATATATTTATAGCTCAAGTGTCTAATCTAGGGCTATCTTAAAAATAAGATTTGATGGGGACCATACCTGATACCTGGATTAATTCAATTCTGTTTTATTTATACAGCGCCAAATCACAACAGCAGTCACCTTAAGGCGCTTTATATGGTAAGGTAAGACCCTACAATAATACATACAGAGAAAGACCCAACAATCATATGACCCCCTATGAGCAAGCGACAGTGGGAAGGAAAAACTCCCTTTTAACAGGAAGAACCCTCCAGCAGAATCAGTTACATTGATAGGACTCAGTTTGAATTTTATTCCTCTTCACGTGAGGTTAGTATGTATATACATCTAATAAACTGTAATAATTATATGATTATTGATCTCAATCCTGTGAAAATCACCCGACAGTAATCTGTAAAGTCTAAACTGCAGTGGTAAATTACCCACCTGCTTAAAGTGAGTCTTGCAAAAATCATTAGCTGAACATTTTTTGTGTCATCTGCATCTTTCTTCTTCTTCTTTCTAGCATGAGAATTATAGAGGCTGTGCTGGCAATTCTAAATAAACATTGGATGGAGGGCTGATAGTCCAGCCAAACCCATCATAAACATCAGAATTTTTCTCCCAAACAATTGATCTGTCATCCCCGTTCTTAAAGCTATTAAAACTTTTTTTTTTTCCCAAACGTTCACTCCACATCTAATTTTTCCCTTTATTTATGGCTACCTATAAAATGACTGTTTTGGCCCCCAGACCAGGTTTGCTGCAGTAAATGTCACGTTTTTGATCATGACTTGACTTTAGAAGGTTGGTTCTATAGAACCCTTCTTGTTTGGATTGGAGCGGTTTCTTTAATGAAAGTTGCGCTGGTGGAATCTAATGTTTGTCTTATAGAAAGATATTTTAGAGCTTTTTGACACCGTATTTGAGTGAAAGAAGACACCTCCAAGAATATGTCCAAACATGGGCGGAAAAACCCAAACTTTGGACATGGCTTCACACCACTACAACATAGGGTAACAATCGTGGCGTCTTTCTGTGTAATTTGGGTCAACCACCACTTTTAAAGTGCACGTCTGGGAGTTGGACGAGTGCTCTGGCCCGTGCTTACGTTTGTACTGATGGACCAGCTGCAGGATTTGCAACTTTGAGTTGTGTAACTCCTGATGATTGCACGAGCTAACTTGTCACCCTTTGTACTTGAGTCAATTCCCTGTGAATTAACATAAATGTGGTGATTCGCCAACATAGGCAGCTGTGTTATGACTAATGTGAATACAGTGGAAGGGTCTGGAAAAGCAGATGCACAGCTATGAGCTGCTCCATTGCTGGTAGTCAGGAGCTGTCGGGAAAAGACTAGAAGCAGGTCCCAGATGGGAACGCATGTGAACACAAAGTAGAGCTTTGCATGCTCAGCAAACCTTCTTAAGATAAATACAATTGTGTGTCTGTGTGTGTGTTTGAGTGCTGGAGGGGTCTTTCACAGTTCCTTGGAATAAGCCTGTTCTTGCGTTGTGAGGGTGCAGCTAAACATAAATCATGCATTAAGCTTTCTTAGAGGAGAACTTGGTTTCGAACATATCAGCTTGAATTTCGGACCGCGTGCACTCTTAGATCGCTTGCTGAAGATGCCAGGGATAAGAGAGCAGCTTAATTATTCCTTCAGGCCAATAGCTTTCAAGGCCCAGCACCCCTGGCAATAACCTCTTTGCTAATTATGCAAATACATTGAGACAAGACAAAATTAAAAGGAGGGAGGGGGGGAATGCTCCGCATGGCTTTCACCTCATGTTATTCCAGTTCCAGTTTCATTCAGAAAGTCTTTTGTACCCCCTCCTTCCCTCTTGCCAGTTCCATGTCCCCCTTTTTTTTGCCTTCAAGTATTCAGTAGTTGTATACAAAAAGCATCTAATAATACTGGAGACTCACCAATGAAATGCTGCCTATTGTTCCACTGCAGCGCCGTCTAAAATTATTACAGCCGTTGGGAACAATAATTTGTGTTTATTGGTTCGATTCTCAGGTGATGTTGGGTGTGCGCTGCGTCCACATGGCACAGCCATTGTCGCTGGCCGACGGCTGCCCTCGGGTGCTGGCACTAAAACAAAGAAGCTTTTTACCCCCTCCTTATACCGAGCAACTGAGTTGACAGATTCATTGGTTTCCTACTCAGTAGCTGCCAGTTGATTGTACTGCAGTGATTCAAACTGTGACATTGATGGGATTCTCAGTGTTGCGCATTGGACTGCTTAGGGAAATGGGATTAAGTGGTTCTGTGAATGCACATGTGTGCGGACGCTTGTGTAAAATGTGTGTGGCTGTGGTCTGAGAGAAAGAAGTGGCCATGCTGTGCTGGAGGACCCGCCCGGACTCCCAGATTCACAGTGAATAACAAACATGCACAGCAGGAGGCGGGGCTGAAAGGAGGGCAAAGACACACACTAAAACCACTAGAACAGTTGTAGTTGTTCAGGGAAGGTTAAGGCCGTGCACTTTGCACACTTCTGCAGATCCAGCACAGCACATTCACACTGAGTGTGAGAGAATTTATGCTTGTACACTAACATCTCTATATATTCCTGGAAATGTGTGCATTTATTTCTTATTTCTGCATTTCTTATTGTCTTTTTTCTCCCACTAGTTTTTTAGTCACTACCAAGCACAAGGAGGCTGTAAATATGAACTATTTCATCATTGGCTTCTGAGCTCTCAATTTTGAAACCAGAACCATATTTAGAAGGTGGAGGGCAAAGTAATCAGTTACTGCTGCTAACCTTGATTTACAAGCAGCTTCACATACATCCCTTACAGATAACTGCTGAAATACTAGAATTTCAATCATCAAAACTGCAGCACAAACATCACTATAAGTCATATTATTTGACAGATAATTCCTTTAAAATAGCACTCTAAATAGGGTTTTGTGTGGCGCAAGCTTTACTGCCTTATTATGTTTCCCAAATGGGATTAAAAAGTACGTTGTGCATCAGTCAGTTCACATAAATAAGATGTCACTTTGAATATTGACCGACAACATTTTAATTGACCTCTACACACAAATTTGCATACCCTAACACACTCAAACCTCCTCATCGCTCCTTTGTTTTCTCCTTTCAGCTCATTTACATCAGGTCATTCACCCATGCTAGCTGGATGAAACAACATGCTGCGGCCCTGCGGTCCCCTCAGTGCCTGGTTAAGAGAAGCAAACAGCAGGCCTGGCTTAGACCGCCTGGTCTCTGACAAACAAACTCCTCCCTAAGCTCAGTACACAAGGCTTTTATGAAGCATTGAAGATACCCTTTTTGATGCCAGTTTCAAAATACAGATTAAAGACAAAGTCATGTGCTGCATATCAATGAGAGTTTTTAAGCTGTGCTTTTCAGAGAAAGGAGACTATTTAATTTTTTTTTCTGCCTCAACACAGAGGCTTTTTTTTATCTTTATTTGTGAGGGCACAGCTTGAATTAATCATAGTGTTTTGACATAGGAACACCATTGTGCCTGCTGCCAGACTCCTCTTGGTATAAGCTGATTAGCCAGAAGCCGTTTCACTCACCGTTTTTAAACTTCAAAATATGTTTTGGGGTTTCAAAAGTTACCCGTGTTTCATTGTGTTTTGTTGTCGCTGGCCAATTAAACTGTGACTGCAGTCTCACGCTTAATACAGTAGTTGTCTTCTGTCGCAAATAAATGAATTCCTGAGGGTTTCTCCAGTCAGTGTGCTCCTTTGTTCAGGTTTCATGATTTTCACCTTGGTGCCAATATAAATCGCGGCTGGTGTTTTCTATGTCGGAATTATTTCAATAAAATAAAATCGCTGATGAGTGTCTTCTCAACTCTCAGGTTCTCCATATTGATAAATCGCTGCAGCACTGACGGATTAGGAAGTGTGGCTCAAATGTTCTCTCTGGAAATAACTCCTGATTTACGCTCAAGCACACTGACGGGGATGCTGTGTGGTTTGTACAGTAGACGGCGGCTGAGTACCAATTCATTCGTTGAGATGTGCACTTGTCGCATACATCTTACTGAACTGTAAGAAGAAGCAAGACTCTAATTGGAGTCGTGTCAATAAAACATATTGTTCTTCATTAGTGAAAGTCATGAGAAATGAAACCAGTCAGAAAGAAGCAGTATAAATGTAAACTAACTGATTTTGTTAGATTGCTTTACTCCGTCACACCGAGCTGTAACTTTGTGTTCTGGCGTGTTGATTCTCCGTCCTTTTCTCTCTTATTATTTACTTGAAAAATGCTGCTGTTGCTCTGAGTCTCAAGGACTAACATAACAACTTGGCTTTAACCTTTTCATTTTTTCTACACGTGTATTTATGTCTTTGTCAGAGTGGAGACATACAAGTCTTCTTTGTGAAGTTGGGAACACAGAAAACTTTGGATCTGAAGGACCAAAACACATAAGCACAGCGATGAAAACATACGAATAATGAAAAGTGTATTTTTGTCCCCTGCAGGAAACTATCAGCTCTCACCGACCGTCAACATGCCGCAGGACGACACCGTGATCATAGAAGATGACCGGCCGCCGCTTCTTCCACCCAACCTTTCCGACCAGTCGTCCTCGAGCTCGCACGATGATGTCGGCTTCGCAGCTGATGTGACTCCACCGTGGACCAAAGAGCTGCCCAATCAGAATCACAGGTAGGCGGAAACTGTTGTTTCTGGTTAGCGTACATATCTGAAAATAATAACGTTTCTTGGAGAAAAACTTCATCTGCGACAGGTTGTTAGTTTTTACGGCTATTTGAGACCTCGCAATCATGCGGTATCAGGCACTAGTTGTTAGCAGCGGGCTCTTTAAGCTCTGTAAACTGTGAGATGGTTCCTGTTCGTTCGATGCTCTGAACACTTGTTCTGGAAGCTGTTCCTTAAAATTTTACATTGTAGCCCAGAGCATCATGTTGCCTCAGTAGCTGGCCTATTCCCACAGTGCACCCCGATGCAATTTGTGTCTGACAAGAGCAACAGAAAACATTATTATTCTAACAGATTGCTGCCATTACTTATTTAATGATTTGCCATTCGAAGGGCTGCACTGTACTGAGACCTTCCTGTCTTATTCAGCATGACGTTTTTCAGAGGAGTAGCTCTTCTGTAGCATCAGACTACACAAGCCAGTCTTTGCTAACCAACACGCTGTCACCTGTGCGGCTCCTTGGACCACTTCTGTTGGACCCAGTTGTCGAGTCTGACCTTTGTCAGAGTCCCTTAAATCCTTATGATTGCTCATCTCCCTGTTGGCTCAACTTCAAGCACTAACTGTTCGCTTGCTGTCTAGTACAGTATATCTCACCCTTTTGTGAGGTGATAATCAGTGTTTTGTCTGTCAGGTGTTGCAGTGTTGTGGATTATCAGTGTGCAGATTGTTTGTATTTTCCAGCTGATTGCTCTTTGATTGTAAGCAGCGTTTCCCGGAGCAGCTACTTTCCTTTCCCCCTACTATCCTCTCAGGCTGATGTCCTTTTCTGCCACAGTGATGATAAGGACATCTTGAGTGTGTCAGTGTGAGAAAGATTAACAGATTTTTTTTTTCTGTCTGTTTTTGTCTGTTAAGTTTTCCTCCCATTCTACTGCTACCTTTATCTCCTCTTTTACTTTCTTCCATCCAGATAACTCCTTGTCTCCTGCTGTCAGCCTTTCTGCCCTCTCAGTTCTGCTGTTTTTATTTTAGTTCTCACCGTCATGCTGTCTTCACCAACCCTGTTTCTCTCATTGCCCCAATCTATATTCCACTAGTTCCAGTTGCTCAGCTCCCATACCTTCTTCTTGATTTTTGCCCCGTCCCTCCCCGATGCCCTTCATGTTCATGTTTGAAGGCCTCAAGTTCAAAGAGGACAGCTTCTTTGAATTTCTTTGAATCCTTCTTAACTTATACCATGTTCAGCTTTCTTCTTCCCACTTTTCTTTCTTTCTTTTCTGCTTGTAGAATGTGTTTACTTTCACTTTACATTCCTTTTATATAAAAAAAAATTATGACAACTATTTCAAAACATTCCTGTTTTTGGAGTAATTGAATCCATTGAAATGCTTTTGAACACATATTTGTGTGTGAGATCAGGTCCAGCTCATCTTAACCTGTCGCTCTCTCCATCCAGCTCTGCGGCTCCAGATGAAAATAATCCAGATGGTGCTTTCCAGAGGGAAGGTTTTGGACGCCAGAGCATGTCAGAGAAGCGCACCAAGCAATTTGGAGACGCCTCTCAACTTGAAATCATCAAGACACGCAAGTCCAAGAGCATGGATTTAGGTAGAGTGTTTAAAAACTTTCTGCTGCTCTCCATCACTCAACTTCGACTTAAGAATTCAAGGATTTTCCAGATGCTACAATAATGCCTTTCATATAGACTAAAGCCGTTTGTACACGCTCCTCTTTCATATTCATATAGTGCTAATACGTTTTAAAACATAGTCAGTGTCTTGCATCAATCATCTTTGACTCAGAATATCCCGATGAAAACTTTTTAATCCCATTCACATTAAAATCCAGGTTATGCTTATAAAGTAATTGTATTTAGACGTCCTAAAGTTTAGAAATAACCAGTTTAATACCCATTGATACATAAAGTAAAAAGCAAATAATCCACAAGGACCTGTTATTGTTAATTCTAAAAGAAAATGTGAACAAATTAATAGTAAAGGCATAAATAACATGAGTGCTATACCCATGCTTTGTTTGTTGGTGAAGAAAAAGTTGCATATGGCTTATGAAACTTTTCGAATTTTGATCAGTTCACTAAACCTAGTTAACTAGTTTAACTGGATTTCATTTAACCTTGAGTGCATATCTTTGCATGCTCCTCGCGTTTCACACATGTACCTCGTATTTAAATGTATTCCACCCCCTTTGCCTCTTGGTTTGAAAACACACTCTGCATCTCTCGCCAAAGTCAAGAACTTCACTGTGTTGATTCACCTTGAAATGGCTTCGAACAGTCGCTGATTGCTTTGGCTGCAACAGTCTCTCTGCTCGCACTCTCTATAATCATATCTAATCTTCCCGACCAGATTGCTGCTGTGTGCCATGTTGATATCACAACAAGTCTGATTGCTATCCTCAAACCCTCTTTTCATTTCCCATCTCCCCCCCCACACCGACCCCACCCCCCTGGTCTCGCATGGCTTCCGATCCTAATTGAGATGAGGCTCGTTCTGATGTTCGCAGCACTACCTGTATGTTGCATGTGGAATGTCGTGAGCACTAACTGAACCCCAAATGTTTGTATCCCTTCTCTCTTTCCCCCCTTCCTTTAACAGTAGCCGACGAGATTAACCTCACACCTCATCCTGAGACCTCCGCAGGTAAGGAACGGGTGCACTGAAAGGTTGATTTAAAAGCCAAAAAACAAGAACATATTCATCATATTTTCATTCTTGAGCTGCATCTCAGAAGTGTGGTACTGAAGGGTACAGGTGATACCGTACTTTTCGGACCATTATAAGGCGCACTGTCGATGAACGGGTCTGTTTTCACACATAAGGCGCATTAAGTTAAACAAAACAGTCAGATAAGTCAAACTTTAATCAACTCATTCTTCTTGCTTCCTCCACTTCCGTACCATTGATTCATAAATGTTGAATTCTCTCGCAGCTGCTCTATTCCCATGTTGTTGCAGTATATTAATGACTAACCTCCTGACTGAAGTTTAGTCCGTTTCAAACATCCTGCCATGGGACTGCATTTTTCCCTAACCATCCGGGACCCTCTTAGCGTTCATCCTCCAGCTTCACTGCATTTATGTTATGCTAACATAGCTGTGTTGCTAGCGATCACGTAGCACATCATTGTATACCAGCTAGTCCAACTTCAGTAACCCTACAAATCATCATCATCATCATCATTTATTTATATAGCACTTTAAAAACACACCTGGTAGACCAAAGTGCTGTACAATACAAATATAAATATAGTAATAAGATAGCAGAAACCAGACATGCAATAAAATTAATAAAAAATGTCAGTTACCCACAGAGTTAAAAGCCAGGGAGTAAAAATAGGTTTTTAATAAGGACTTAAAAACTGGCATTGATGTAGCCTGTCTAATATGGAGAGGAAGGTCTCCTCTAAGTTTCAGCCGTGACTTTGGGACCAAAAGCAACAACTGCTCAGCTGACCGAAGGGAATGAGTGGGGACGTGGGGCTTCAACAAGTCAGACAAATAAACAGTTGCCAGACCATTTAGAGATTTAAAAACCAATAAAAGGACTTTAAAACAGATCCTAAATTCAATTGGAAGCCAGTGTAGAGAGGCCAAAATCAGAGTGATGTGATCAAATTTCCTTCTGCCAGTTAAAAATTGTGCCACAGCATTTTGCACTAGTTGCAAGCATGACAAAGTGCCCTCTCCAACCCCTATTAAAAGAGAATTGCAATAATCTAAACGTGAAGTAATAAAGGCATGAATAACACTTTCCAAGTCACAATTGGAAAGAAAGGGCTTAACCTTCGTTAAACGTCTGAGCTGATAGAGTGCTGATTTTACCACCCCGTTTACGTGGTCATCAAAGGTAAGTGCAGAATCAGTTTTTACTCCGAGATTTGTGATCGAACTCTTAAGTTGGGAAGTCAAAGCTGCAAGATCAACATCTTGAGTGTGAGAAAAACAATTTGGGCCAAATAAAATCGCTTCTGTCTTCCGATCATTAAAATTTAAAATTTTTTGCCATCCATGCTTTAACATCACTAAGGCAGTCAAGCAGAGGTCGACATGGGAGACTATCAGAATGACTAAAAGGTAAATAAAGCTGGCAGTCATCTGCATATAGATGGAATGACACTTTATGTTTTCCGGAAATCGCGCCAAGAGGCAAAAGGTACAGTGAAAACAATAATGGCCCAAGAATAGATCCCTGTGGCACACCCCAAAGCAGAGGGGCCACAGAGGATGAAGCCAACCCCAACTTAACACAAAAGGTCCTATTTAAGAGATAGGACTTTAACCACAAAAGTGCTGAACCAGAAATTCCCACACGGTGCTGTAAGCGGGAGATCAGCAAATCGTGATCCACTGTGTCAAATGCAGTGGTCATGTCCAACAAGACCAGCACTGCATATTTACCACGGTCTGTTGCTAGGATGTCATTCATAACTTTTACGAGGGCTGTCTTCGTACTGAGAAATGGCTTAAAGCCGGACTGAAAGATAAACAAGACTGAGTATAAACAATCCTTTCCAGAATCTTACAAAGAAAGGGAAGGTTAGAGGTGGGTCTAAAATTTGACATGACTGAACTGTCTAAGCCTGGTTTCTTAAGTAAAGGATGTATGACTGCGTGCTTAAATTCCCTAGGTACTTGACCAGACAAAAGACTAGTATTAATAATGTTCAGAATGTGTGGTCCGATGGTAGGAAATACCTTTTTAAGAAAACGGGGAGGAACAACGTCATTTGGAGAGCCACACGGTTTAGCATTCACTGCTGTTTAGTTTTCTGTCTTCATTTCTGTTTGAAGTGATAGCAGCGCTGTACGTTTTAATTTTTTCAGAAATCTCTGTCAGAACATGCTATATCATGCTTAGGTAACTTCCCGCTAACTTCTAACTCTGTTAAATTTAATAAATTCTGTTTTCATGGATGCCTGGATGTAAAACTTAATTGTTACATCTGGTAAAGCAGCAACGCTGATCATTTTATATAAGATGAAAGAATTTACCCAGTTTTTAAATCTCAGTGATGCCGCAGTGTTCGTTTGACTTTGGGACCTGAAGCAGACTGAGTTTTGGACCCAGATTACTCCGAGTCCGCGAGGCTCCTGACTACAGTAGCTGTAAGGCGGTGCAGCTACATAGTTTACCAAAGTCGTACTAAAACATTTTTTGACAGATGTTTGAGCGCCGTGTACCACATAAAATCTGTTGGAGGTCTGTAAACACAACCAGAATCCATACATAAGGCGCACCGGATTATAAAGCGCACTGTTGATTTTTGAGAAAATTAAAGGATTTTAACCCTGGAGAACCCATGTGGTCGGCTCTGACCCCATGGGTTCTCCAGGGTTAAGTGCACCTCATAGTGCGGAAAATACGGTATTTGCTTTATACGTCATATGAGGCAGTTGTGTTTAATCTTATAAATGTCCTCAAGATGGGTTTTTAGATATAAGTTACTCACATAGTAATGTGTGTTTTCTGGGGAATAGGCTTTCCAAAACTGGAAGAAAAAAGAACTGTCTTCGTTTGTTATAACAAAAGTTCAAGTTAATGTCCTCCAGCAACAAAGAAGTTTACTCAACTCTGTTAGAAACCAGCTTAGGCCCCACTGATCCTGCATATCATCTTCCCCTTGACTCTTTCCTTTATAAAACAGACCACAGATTAGTTTAGCAACACATTATTCAACCTTCTTGGAAACGCTTTAACTGCAGATTAGAGGTGGTTTTATAACTACACCCTTTTTCTTTCTTTTTTTTTTTTGTACCAGAGAGATCGATTCATAACAGGTACAAGGCAGGAATCGCACAGGAGCTACAATGACAGCCATTAAATTAAACATTGATCTACAAACAGATTCTGCAGCTTGCTTGCAGGGTTCGTTTTTAAAGTTTACCCACTGCTCGAGTCTTTATGCATTTGTGTAGTGTTCCCCGTGTTTAGTGTTTGGCTCGATCGCTGGCAAGACAAATTTGTCAGTTTGCAAAGTGAAGACTCGTAGCCCTCGCTGCACTTTAAGGTCACTGCTGAACACGGTTGTGAAAGCAGTTGGGTGACTGCAGATTAGATTTTCTCCAGTTTTGCCTCAAATGCCGCTGTTGCGCTAATTATTTTGTGAGCGTGTGGCAGTAGAGGGAGTAGAGAGAAAGCGCTCTGTCCTTGGTTAAGGCAGTGAGCTGACAGCGAGTCATCAGTCACTGTCAAGTCTTGTGTATTTTCGCTGTCGCTTCAACTGAATAAAAGGGTCTGCCTCTGAAATTGGTGACATGGACGGAAGGAAGATGTGCGGAGCAGGAGCGAGAGGGATGAGACTTTAGACTTTGAGAAATGAGATGTTTTGGGGCAGCTCACAGCAGGTGTGAAAAACAAATAAAAATGCGGATTGATGCCGAGGCCACCATTGTCATTCTTTTATGCAACCTCTTGTTTTTTTTAACAGCATGTGGATAACAGTGATTTTGTTCCCAACTTTTAATCATGTTGTGATGGCCTGAGTCAGCGAGGATGGGAGTGCTGCATATTTTATAAGCTGTGTTTGCCAAATGGTGGCAACAGATGAGTCAACTGTACTTGTTGCATAATCTGATAACAGCCAGAAAAGTAACAACTTGGCGTGACATCTTAAAATCCATCAAGCTCTCATGCCTAAAATGACAAAATACATTATTCTTAATAGTTTAATAACAGGTTTCTTTAAGTCGCACATATAACTGTTTGATTATGGTTGGGGGAAACATCAAAGTCAAGCTAAAACACTGGTTGATTGAAGCAGGAGGGCTTTAATGTCAGAGTTAGATGCTTTGTACGCACAACTGTCTGTCTCCGCTTCCTAAATGACAACCAATGCAGCAGAGACCACAAACAGTCAAGACACAAGCTGTTTTAAGCATAGAGAAGGATGGTCCAGACTAGGGCTGCCACAATTAGTCGACTAGTCACGATTACGTCGACTATCAAAATCGTCGACGACTGATTTAATAGTCGACGCGTCGTTTGAAGCTTTGTAAAATCCCAAAAGACACAGGAATAAGTAGTAGTATTTAAGAGTGTAATAACGGACTGAAACAGAAGATGGCAGCACAGCATGTACAAGGATGCCAGCTGCCGTTAAACCCCGAAGAAGAAGTAGCTCTGTCCCAGAATTCATAGCGCAGCCCAGCTCAGTTTCCAACAATGGTGGCAGCTAGTTAGTTTTAATATTACTCTTATTATTCTTTCTGGGTCACAAAATAAACATTTAACGTGTTTTCAGGCGAGAATGTAGCTGTGTAAACTGTGTAAATATCTGCTCAGTTTATCAAGACACCACATATTTTCAAAAGCGCTCCGACGTTTTCTGAGACGTCTGTTACCCACTAGCTCGATAGCATGCCGGGGTTCAAGCCTCACTAGAGCCCGTGAGAACACCGGACTCCCGCAAATCGTTTTCAAACCCACTGCCGTCTTTCGCTACTCAGGTTAAACATGATATACAAGTCACTTAATGTCTTAAAAATGTTATTGTTTGCCTTTTTTAAGTATTTTATTTGTTCCTGAGTAAATCGGCTGAGTTTATTAAACTTCACCGAAACAATCTGCACATTTCATTAAAATTTAATCAACTATCATCTTGTCTTTATTTTTAGTTAGCACATACCTTAAACACTTCAAGCCGTAAGCTAGTGATAGTTATATAAGAGCAGATGCTGCTGGTGCAATAAGATCTCTGTTTTACATACAATAGATCTGATTAGTCAACTAATCGCAAAAAAAATCGGTGACTAGTCGACTATCAAAATAATCGTTTGTGGCAACCCTGCTCCAGAGTTCAGATGACTTCAGAAGAATGCTAGTAGTGACCGATAGTATCCATTCTTCTAAAATTCCCTTGGATCTGAAAACAGTTTACCATGAAACTGGTTGTGTGGTTACAGTTTAATTACCGTTGGCTTATCTTTTTCCTTTTCACTGAAATTTTGAGATTCTAATTTCGAAGACTAAATGTGCTGAAATTCTTACAATCTAATTGATATTTGGTGTGAAATTCATGAAAAATAAAGTGTTTTTAAAGGCTGGAATCAGATTCCCTTTCCATTCCCTGATTGGTTTGACTAATAGATTCCACCCTGTTTTTTTCTTTAAGTGCTCAGTGTTTATTTTTAGCTTGTTGGCCTCTGGTGTCACTTTACCGACTTTTTTTTTCCCAATATTTGAACTCTCCACTAAGTACAAGCGATCCATGGTCCATTTAGCAAAGTCAAAACACGACCATCCTGCTGAAACCAAAGACTCTGACAGCTCCGAGACGGGATACAGCGGCCCTCCTCTCCTAAGCTGTGATTGACTGAGATGTTTGTTGGCACAGGCCACTGCCACATGTTGGACAAGGACACTCCATTGACGGAGGACAATACTGGACTGTTGGCAGTCTCTGAAACTGCATCCAGATTTCTTGCAGGTCTAAATCTGTGAGAAAGTGACCCCTGCGTAATCCTTGCAAAGTTCACACTAAAAGCTCATTTATATGAATTTTGGGAGGTAGGAAATGTTTCCCAGAGTGAACTATGGGCTATTTTTGAAACATGAGTCAGTGTTTTTGTTGGGGAGTGGGCCTAAACTGTTGTCTCAATATCATAACACTGACGAAAAAAACTCTTGCAAAAGAAAAGGCTGGTAGCTAAAAACCTGACATGACTGCTGCCTCAATCTACCATTATGCCACCAACTGGGCTCGTGTGGCAATGTAATTACAACAGTATAAATGGAAATATAACGATTATCTTAATCTCACTGGTTGCCAGCATGTGAGCAGTCCTCTGTATGACCTGTATGCTTTCAGAGTTGCTGACTGAATAAGACGAAATGTCCTCACCAAGTTACTTAAAAGTCAAGTCTTATATAAAGCAAAAGTTTTTTTTTCATATTTGTGACTAAATGCCATTTGTCAGATCTCCAACTCAGTATAAACTATTCTTTCTTTTTTTGAAGACTGCCGCTGAAGTGTGACTTTTGTGAATGGCACTGGGCAAAGCCTTTAAATAATGTGGCTGCACAGCGTGAAAAGCCTATCAGGCCGGCTCTCAGTAAGACGTTAAGGGAACAGGACAGGCTGATGAGAATGAATGGGAGGCTGCTAACCCACAAGCTTGTTCATTCTGCATGTATTCAATTTTCTAGCTCTGTTCCCCCTCTCTCTCTCTCTCTCTCGCTCACTCTGTCTACAGTTTTTTATTTTTTTATTTTTATTTTTTTTGGGTCAGTCTCAATGTGAGTAAGCTGCCTGGCAAATATTTTTTGCTTGTTTCCAGACTTGGCGTTTGTGAATATACGACAGCGCTGGCAGGTCAATTTTAATAAATTACAATACATTTTGCCCAAATTGATTTTGTTTAAAGAATGCCAGCAACATTCTGCCTATAAATAACAATCGAATTCACAAAAGAAATCTTTGCAGAAGCTTAATGTGACTAAAATAGGTTGAAAGTAATCTCATTCATATATTTGAATGTTTGAAAGAAGGCCCGGTCATATGTTAAAATGTACAGATTCAGTGCTCTGCTTACTGTTACATGTTGACTCGTCTCGCTGCTCTATTTTCGTCATGTCTTTGGCTTTTATTTGTATGCCACTTCAAACTTTGTGCTATTCTTTTGTAGCCTATCGTTTTCATTCAGCCTCCCGTGCCGTGACAGCTCATGCTATTCTGTTAGGATTTGTGTATTTTGCAGCCTCCTCATACACTCTGAAGTGACACCACCCAGGAGATTAGGGACTATTTCATTTACCTCCCAACCTCGTCACCTTATCTGTTTTCCACATTTATTATTCACCGTACATGTTCTGAGCCTGTGAAAGGTGCCATATGGGAGCAAAAATTATACCCGCACCACTGTCTGAATAGGCTTAGTTTAATTAAACTGTCATGTTTCTCCAATTTTGCTGATGGTTATTTTCATTTAGAGCCACATCTCGTAATGAAATTTGCACTCGGTCAGTGGCGTTGTCGCACGTGCACACAGGAGAACCTGCGCACACAATCGATAAGCCTCCCGTCTTAGTGAAACGAGCATGCCAGGTTTGATTACGGCGCATTGTTGTTAGAGGTTATTGCTTATTGTCCCTTAGGAGACCGCTCATCTTCAGGTAAACCAGGTGTTTTAGTAACGCTTCAGTAAAGTAGTAGTTGGACTAATGAATTATTAACCAATTATTACCAAAAGATCAAGAGCTATACTAAAATGTTCATGTTTTATGATGTTTTTATGACAATATGACATCAGCCTATTATACTGTCAGGGTGTCATAGTTAAAACACTGTTATACAGCTACAGCTCACATGACTACAAACTGTTTTTTGTTTTTTCCTTGGAGTAAGCCCGTCTTTTGTTGGCGTTAACAAGAAATTAAGCCTTTAATCACACATTGTGGAAAAAGAGACTTAACAGTGGACACGTAGCATCAGCTGTCTGTGTATGGTGTTCCTGCGGCCTCTGCATTTCCTCGTCATCATCATACACACACGTGTGTGCGCTGAGGATGCTGCTGTAGATGCGTTCACCTTGAGGGAATGGAGAAGCTGGCTGGAACAAATCCCAGACTGCAAAAACTAAATAAATAAATAACTCACGTACGATACACAACAGTACTGCGGCTGCATAAAATCAAAGCGGACACACTGGGGAAGAGTCTGAGGTCATAGTTGGACAGCTTTAGTGTGCTGCTGTTGTTAAACATGTGTGACGTTGCTGAGTCAGTGTTCACGGTGGGAAAACGAACACGCCCATCCTCTACGTCCATCCTCTGAAGTCATCCTCTCACATAACTCTCCTGTTTTTGTTTCATGTCCTTAGCATCGTCATTCGCCATCCGTCGTCCTTCAGCGTATTTTAAACACAGTTGTCTACTCTTTAAATTTTCCACAGCAACTCTGTTACCTTATCTTCTAAGAAAGATTGCCTGGTCAGCAGGATCAGAGGAAACAAGGCATCATTAGTGACAAAATCCATTCATGATTGAAGCAAAACAGGACTCATGACTCCTACGTCTAACATAAAAGACATGATGTGGTTGCACATTAGAACAAAAACCAGCGGCTCACACTCAGCCCTTGTTTGTTAGTTTGAAATCAGTGCTCAAGTTTCCAACAGTTCTGATTACTGTGACCATGCAGTCAAAGTTAATTATAGCATCAGCTCTGTGTAGCCACAGTAGCTGCTTAATGTACCACCTCTAATTCCATATTGTTGCAGGGACATTGCCATCAAAAGTAATCCTCTGGGTCATCAGTTCCTCTGATGGCAGGAGTCCACGAACAGTCTTGCGATCACTCCTAAAGCGATAACGTAGCGAGCTGTTTTTCGCTCATGGCTAAAATGTTTTTAGATAGTGGGAGACTGTGAGTCAGCTGCTTGTTGTTTTGAAAGTGTCAAAAAAGCTGCTATGCAGGCATTATACAGATGTGGTACACATGGATAAGTAAAGGGTGATGAGAGCTACACTACAAACAGGGCAACATCTTAACAATAGAGGTGACGTTGGTTTTTAAAAAACATTTTTACCTGTTGTAATAATACAGCTGGCTCCTGAAGAAAAGTTTGTTTTCATTTGTATAAGATGTGTTGCCTGTATGCCTGTATGCAAGGTATGCTTGTATCCTCATATGTCAGCATAGAGATCCATTCTAGTGTATAGTACAATAAACGATACTATAAAGCATTAATGGGGTCGCTTGAAGGCCTCTGCTGTGAATGGAGAGGTCTTGGTCAGAGTTGTTTGTTCATGTCATTCACTCCGTACCGCTATATCCCCCGTCAGGTTCTTCCACAAAGGACGTGGGGCCATCGCTGGGCCTAAAGAAGTCCAGCTCGCTCGAGAGTCTCCAGACAGCAGTAGCAGAGGTAACTCTGAACGGGGACGTCCCCTTCCACAGGCCTCGCCCTCGTATCATCAGGGGGCGGGGCTGTAACGAAAGCTTCAGAGCAGCCATCGACAAATCCTACGACCGACCGGCCGCCACGGAAGAGGACGACGAGGGCATGGAGACATGTAAGGCATCAAATGGTCCATCTTAATGTGACCGTCTTTTCGCAGCATCACAGGTTTGATTCCCACAGTGACCACGGCATCCCCCTAACCGGGCGGTTCCTTCGCCTGCACTGTGTCATGTGAAACGTTATGTGGCATTGCATTGGGTTACTGAAATGATGCCGACTCGCACGAACAGCAGTGATGATTCCCAGCAGGGATCATTATTGAAACGGATGAAGTGTCAGTACCTAAAATTTTGAGGTGGCTTTCATGCTTGTGCATGGGAGTGACGGCATTCTGACTAATGCTCAATATCTGGCAGCTGATATTATCACTGCTTGTGGCTATGGCATATGGGTGAGTCAGGATGTAACCTGCACTGTATCAGATATCACAGGGTCACAGTGTCACTAAGGGGCAGCTTATGTGGAGTCGACAGAGGAGCTTCCATCTTTTGGGAAATCTGTTCAAATTTTATATAAAAAAAACAGCTTTTAATTTATAGTAAAAGTCAAAATGTCTCAAAACGTCTCAAGCATACATTACTTTTTGAGCAGTGTTAAGTCAATTTAGGTAAAGATTACACAGGGTAACCTGATAAACAATCCTCCTTCTTTGCTTTAGTCTTTTTATTCTGTGTAATCATGAATTAAACATTCCAAATATAAGAACTGAGAATGAGACAGCAGTGTAGCTACTGTATCTTTAATCTGATGTGCTGATTGTCCAATGACTCATTAACGATTCAATAACCGCAGTATTACAAAAGTATGAAGATTATGTAATTTAGGTAGCGTACCACACCATAGTGTCATAAAACTCTACAAATGTGTCGCCGTTCACCATAAATCCGTGTCTAATAGTCTCTAATGGGTTCTGTCTCGTTTTAGAGCAGAGCTCTTTAAGCACTTGTAATATGTATTTAAATTGTATTAGTCTCTTGGTGCTTAGGAGACATAATTGCGCGTTTATGACTTATAGATTTTCATTTATTAAGGTTATTGATTTTCACATGTGCTACAGTCCATCGTAAAACTTACCTGTTCAATGGTTAACACGAACGCTTTCTCCGTTCCTTTCCAATTTTCTTCCCCTTTCGTCTTCTGTTTTTATCGCTCCCTCCCTTTAGTGGAGGAGGACACTGAGGAGAGTTCACGGTCGGGGAGAGACTCTGTGTCAACAGTAGCGGACCAGACGCCGCTGTCGATTACCGAAAAGCCACTGGTCAACGGCACAAACCGCACCAAAGAGGAGAAGAAGAAGGACAAAGACAAGGGAGGGAAGGAAAAGAAGAAGCCGGAGGGAGGGAAGGAGAAGGACAAGGGAAAACCTAAGAAGGGGATGTTGAAGGGACTCGGGGACATGTTCAGGTAAAGTTTTAAAACTTTTGAAGTGAGTAACGGTAACTAATCAAAGACTTGTATGACTTTATGGTTTCATTAAATAGCAATCAGTGCTGGAAGCAGACTAGTCCTCATTAAATTTTACAAAGTTCAGTTTAATTTTCAAGACATTTCTGTGCATGAAATGTCAATATTTTAATATATGCAAACAGATTTAAGCTCGTGAGCTTATAATGCAACTAGGGTCATCTTATTGACTGAGTCTGTGTATGTAATCAAACACACACTTGTATTTTCTTTGTATTATTTTACTATTTTTACTTTTTGGTTCAACTTTGCCTGAGAACAAATTGCAAAACATAAGCGCTCAGTTACGGTGGCCCTGAGAGGCCAAAAGGACTGAAACTTAAGAAAACAACAGTAATAAGAAAAACGCTGCAAAAGCACACAAAACACAACGGAAATAGGAAAAAACTGATTTCCAAAAGCACAAGGGAAGTGTTTCTGGGGAGGCAATAACCTGACGGACCAGTTGCAGGAACCCAAAACTTAATTAGTGTTTTATCATGATTCATACAATACTGATGACGGATTTTTAAAACAACTTTATTTATCTCCAAGGGGCATTTAAGATAATAGTTAGGCTACCACACTTACCTCTCATCTTTTCTTTCCACACAAAACCAATAGATCGTCCACTTCTTTTAAGTGTCTCCCAGCATAATTCTTAGCATATTTTGGTTCCTGCAAGTGGTCCGTCAGGTCCACTTGCCTCCCCAGAAACACTTCCCTTGTGCTTTTGGAAATTAGTTTTTTCCTGTTTCTGTTGTGTTTTGTGTGCTTTTGCAGCGTTTTTTTTATTACTGCTGTTTTCTTAAGTTGCAGTCCGTTTGGCCTCTCAAGGCCACCGTACACAGTGTGTTCATATTTTATCTTGTGGTGTTGTAACTTGTGTCTTGCCTTGTGTAGCAGACAAATCCGCCTCCAACATGTGCGCTTGTCCCCTTAATAAAAGCACGACGGCAGCAGATGATTTTCATTTGGGGGGTAAAAACGTCATATCTTTGAGGGTTTTTGTGTCCTTTTTAAGAGTGGAAAAAGAGAGAATCAATATCTGATGTTCAATATCAGAGCTCGTGTCAAAGCCACAGTGATCGATGCTGTGAACAGTTGATACCGCCTCATTAAGTGAGCTTTGTGTTCTGTCTGCCTGCGTGCGCAAGAAGCTTAAATCACTCATTATAGGTCTAGACATGGACAACCTGAACTTTCAGTTTTTTTATTGTTGTTTTTTAGACAGATGTAACATTTCGCCTCATTTTTGGAATGCTTGGTAGAACAGAAAGACCTGCATAATGCAGACGATTGACAAGCCTGTTATACAACCGTGGCACTGCTAAATAGTCTGAGGAAACCTTAATTAGACTCCCAGACAACTTGACCTTTGTGGTTTATCTCCCTCTAATTAATTTCTTTTCAGCCTCTGATATTACAACTGTTATGCTGTCTTATAGCTAAATAGCACACACAAATGCACTCTCATTAGCGTGTTGTCTACATATTCCCTCCCCTTTCTCTGTCCCAATCCTCATTACTATTGGAGTACAGGTCGTTTGGTCTGCAGGTCTTCTCATCCGATTTGTTGGAAAGCTTTACATCTTGCCAGTAATTTTATCTGTCTGTGATATTGACCAAAGTGACAGTGGCACAGAGTGAGGAAAACAGCGAGTATATCAGACAGAGTATCAATATTTGATGGGGAGAAATAATGAGGTCCACAGAGATGAGGAGATAACGAAAATATGTGCGAAAGAAGGACGGGGTTTGGAGCAACAGGTAGCGAAAGACAAACGCAATCTTTTGAAATAAAAAGTAGATGAGAGAATAAAAGGAGCTTTAAACTCATGAGGGTGGGAGAAGGGGAGTGGATTATGTGGATTTGAGGGGAATTTTAACAGTGAACGGTCAACATTTATAGATCCAGTTTATAAAATGGAGAACCAAAAATTAACATTAGAATGCTTTCAAAAATTTGTTTTTGCTATCAGTCAACTTAAACAGAAAAATAAATAAAAGACGTAAAAATTCAGATAAATATTTGGTGATACTGCCCTTTAAAAAATAAGATCCTCTTGCTCAGTGTTTCAGGGAGTTTTTACAGGCTAGTAGTTGTTCTTTTCACTGAGGCTACGTCCACACATACATGGGTATTTTTGAAAACGGAGATTTTCCATTTTCCTTTTAAAAAATAATCCCGTCCACACGTAAAGGCAGAAATGAAGGAAAACGCTGCTAGGAACATGCCAAAGCAACAGGTGGCGCTATATTCCTAACCGTGCAGAAATGTTGGCCAATCAGAAGTCTAGAAGCCTCGGTGGGAAAAAGTAAACAAAGCTGGGGCATAGAAGCAGAACCGAGCCGTATGTGTGGAGGGGACAGTAACTGTGTGTGTATATGTAAGCATTTAAACACTGCAGAGAGTACAATTAACAGTAACAGTATTGTAGAAATTCATTTCACCGAAACAATAATGCGGCGCACAGTGTGACGTCAAAAAATGCACACACCTTTGACGCTGCGTTTTCTCCATTTTTATCGTCCACACGTAAATGCAAAAACTGAGTTTTCAAAAATATCCACCCTGGCCGGAGTTTTTAAGAATATCCGTTTTCAGTGACCAAAAACGCCGGTTACGTGTGGACAAAAGGTGCAAACGCATAGAAGAATCTGCGTTTTCAAAAATACCCGGGTACGTGTGGACATAGCCTGAGATGGTACTGTAATAACTTTGTATAATTTAAGGTTTAAGCTTATCTTTATTTATCTCAAACTGGGCAAGGCCTAAAACGAGCCATTGTAATCTCTCTTTAAGCCAGCTTTGTTCTGATTGGCTGCCCCTTACAAACAGAGGGGTGAGTGCCTGAGATGACCATATTGGGAAAATCCCCTCTCAGTGACATCATACAGAATTAGGAGCAGGAAAGTCTCATATGGAGCTTAAATTAAACAATAAGCCTTTTTTTGGGTATCATGTTGTCCACTAATACATCCACTGTAACACTACAGAATATATTTAATGTGATATAATATTTAATCCTAAAAACATAGGAATAAAATGCAAAGTACAGAAAAGGGGGATCAGGGGTTGAGACAGTGCAGTAAGACAATAGAGTTGCATATAAACGCTACATTGTTATACACTTCGACAAATACTGTAAATAATCCCACTATATACTAGAGATGGACCGATCCGATATTAGGTATCGGTATCGGTCCGATACTGACCCAAATTCCTGGATCGGATATCGGCGAGAAATAAAAAATGTAATCCGATCCATTAAATATCAAAAAAGCACCTCACAAAACTTGCTACAAGGCGTAACCCGGCTCATAACCGTAGCACTTGCAGCAGTGTGCATAACGTGATAGAGCGGCTATGTGCTACCAAACCAGCATTTCATCTCCGAGGAAGTTTTCCCAGAGAGAAGTAAAGCAAGTGTGTAAGTTCATCTCTGAATGTTTGTAAAGCATTCCCACGTTAAGATTAACAACCAATATATAGAGCGACTGCCTCTCTCTCTCTCTCTCTCTCTCCTGCTGCTACTTCAAACGTGAAACTGATCAATGATCAGCTGATCGGCTTTTCTGTCGCGAGTCCGTCTCTCTTGTTTGTTTTTGGCCCACTTTGCACCAGAAAGAGGAAACCAGCGGCTGAACAACAGCAGCACGTTTAAGCTTGATAAGCTGTTGTTAGAATTTATTTAATATTACTTTCTACACTAGGATCTTTTTCTACGCAGCTGACGGCTGGTAACTGTGCAGGGGCGGATCTAGCAAAGTTTAGCCAGGGGGGCCGATAGGGCATGAACAGGGAAAAGGGGGCACAAAGACATACTTTTCTTTCTTATTCTCATTTAAAATATCTAGCTTTTAATAAATAATTATCTGACTCTTACACCCAAAGTTTTAATCTGATGTAAAAAATATATATAAGTCCATTACTGTATATAGTAACTGTTAAGTCTAATATACCCTAGTAAGCTATAGTACTTTTTCCTTTGGGAAGGTACCATCTGTGCAGTCTGCAATTTTGTTGAAGAAAGATGTTGAATCTATTTAATTATTCTTGAAAAATTATTTATTTCTGTGCATTTCCCCCCTGCATCAAATTAAATTTGATTACATCGATTAAGCATCATGAGGTGGGGGGTGGTTCCCTTTTTTTTTTTTGCTGGGAGTTTGCAACCCTATTAGTTAGGTTGCTTAATATTTCTGCTAAGTACTCTTTAAAATACCAGAATAGGGAGGATGGAGCAGGTTTAACTTTATTAGATTGATCAGTGTTGCTGAACTATGAAATATTTTGGGCGCAGTGTATTTTTTACATACAGGTATAACAGAATAGCTTTAGTGTTGTTATTTATTTAAACTTGAGTATAAACTTATACAAAATGCAGCAAGATATAAAAAAAAAACAAACAGTTTTATTGATTAAAAAAAACACTATATCGGATTCATATCGGTATCGGCAGATATCCAAATGCATGATATCGGTATCGGACATAAAAAAGTGGTATCGTGCCATCTCTACTATATACATTTGACCTAATTAGCTCCAACATACACATACTTGAAGATATGCATTGCACATACTGACATGCAGAGGTTTATAGATATGCACAAGCTGCAAATACATGCTGGCTTTTGGATTTAAAGTGACAGGGAAGCTCACGCGTACAATTTCGGTCACAGACAACCGCACACTGCAGTAATCTTCTTTCCTTTCTTACAGATGCACATGCACTCACACCGACTTAGTGCTACTTTCCTTCTTATCCTGCCATATGTTAACGATTGGCGTGTATTGTCAAAGCATCAATGTTATCCTGCTCTGATTGGCTCAATATTGCCCACATCAGATCTGGTCCATTAAAACGCCGTCTGGCTGCCTGTTTGATCCACGCCCAGTGTTTACTGGCCGAGACAGCTGTGTGCCCCCTAAAAATGATGTGAGATGCATTCAATCCATCTGTCTGTGTGTGTAATCTGGACCTCATATTAATTTTAAAGGGCACATCCCAGAAAGTTTGGCTTCAGTAAACTTGATATTGAAGCAAGTTCCTGAAGAAGTTCAAATTTTGAGGGGACCCGTTCATTTTATGGATGCAAATTTTTAAGTTTAAGCAGTAATTCCTCCAATTTCATCAAAATATAAAATATAAATATATTTAAACTGTTGTGTCTTTACTCTATAATTCATACTACTGGGCAAGAAAGTATTGTATCTAAGAGGAAAATTAATAAAGTGTATTATTGACATCACAGTTTGTTGTTTATTTAGATAAATGACACTGGTAGAGACCTAATCTGAATATATATCACATCTGAACAGAGCAGGAAAAGCGTACATGTAGCTTTTTTACTTTTTGCAATGTGCTCTAAAGACACACAAAAAATACCACATCCAGATTCAAAAATAAGCATAAAGAGAAAATCCAAAGGAGGAAAAAAAGTCCCATTAACACCCACATTGTGTGACTGAAAGGTGATATGTGGGAGCTACAGTTTAGCGAACACCACAGCAGTGAGCATTTAGCAACAAATATGTTACTAAGAGGGGGGAAAAGCATCCGAATTTATGTATTCCATTTGTCAGTGTCAACACGTCGTGATGAAACTTAAGGCAAAGGCTGGCTGTGTGGAGAACAATGGCATAGGTTTTTATAAGTGTGCCCGTGTCACTTTGTGAATTGGGAAGTTTAAGACCAAGAGTGGCTGTACAGCATGTTAAGAGCTCCCTATGAGTGTCATGTGTTTGAGCGAGGCAGCGTTTGTGAGTGTCGGGGAGCTTTGATGTGTTAGCATGTAGGAGGGGTGGATCAGGAGAGGGAGGCCCTTAGAAGTTGGAGGACCGTGTGTGTGTCTGTGTACGCACTCGCGCACACGTGTGTGTGATCAACAGAGTTGCCACTGCCTGACCCTCTCATGTCTTGAAGGCCTCACACTCAGTCCCAATCAAAGCATCATTACCATCAGCCTCTGCCAACAGTGCGGCCTGCCAACTGTAGCCCTCCCCTCCCCCTTTCTCCCGCTCCTCTCCTCTCTCGCTCTCTGATCATCACTTGGACACAGAAGCAACACCCAGTCTATGGGCTTGGCATCTGCGAACGTGGTCATTGCCCAGAAATTTGAGGGCTACACTAAATTTGCAGTGGTTTTAGTGCATGTTTGTGTGCGAGTAAGCGGAGCAGGCTTCGACTCGGAGATGGCTTGAACAGCAACGAGGAAAGATTAGTCATGGATGAAGGGACGTCAATGCATCGTGCTCTGTTATTCTGCTGCCCGCAAGATAAAATGCTAATAATTGCGGTCCTTATAGTCGTAACTGTAATAATATATTTATGTTGAGGTATTGCATGTAGTGCTGGGTGTTCCTGCAACTTAAGACATGGTATTCAATCATGCAACTCTACACCAACAGTGATGCAGCATGAGTAGGCTTAGGAAAGCAGCAGCATTTTCAGTGATTTCACTTTGATTCGATTCTTTATTGACTCTCTTCTTCATTTTCATTGGGTTCTCATTGGCTCTGCTTTGAGAGTCACCACCATCGCTAAGCAGAGACGTTACATTCATGCAAATTAATTGCACGCTGTGTAGTCAAATGTTTGTGCATGTTGGAGGTATTTACCCTCTTTGTTGTGGCCAGTGTTGGGGTCATTACTCAAAAAAAGTAGTTAGACATGTTACACAGAACACTTCGTGATTCTACTTTAGAAACACGAAGACTGGACGCTGGGCTGGGCTCGGCATTCACTCAGCTTTAGCATCCCTATGGCTAGCTTAGCATTAGCATGCTGTCTGTCCAGGTGCTTATAAAGAGCCAAAGATTCATTAGCAGCATATTAGCAGTTGTTTCTGTCTTAGTTTGCACTTTAACATCGTGCTCTCATACTTTTGTACATTAAAAATAAAAGTAATGTCATATCCACACTGTTCCTCCTGGTGCGCAAAAGCAACCGATGACCGGAATCGATAGGCAAGCAAACGAACAATTCCAAGGAATTGGACTGCTGGGAACTGGTTCTCGATTTTATCCTTAGTGGTTAATTGTAATAACAGTCCTTCCTATAAATTTGTGTACCAGATATGGTGAGTGAAATTCTAATGCGTTTCTGTTTCTGTTACTTAGAGCGACTATGCAAGTATTTGTAAATGTGCACCCATGCGGATCATGGTTGTGCCTTCGCTCGATGAGGGGAAATTCTACCCTGTCATCTAAATATAATCACTTCTGGGTCTTAAAAAACTAAGATGGGCCCAAATGGCGCATCGGGTGACATCCGGGTTGGTACATCGATCATTTATATGGATATATATTTATATATAGTCCATGGTTAATCTGTGTATAGTGTAAGACAAATGTGAGGCATTCTGCAGACTCAGTATACAGCCAGATTGATTAAAATATTTTAAAACAGTGTAACAGTTTCATCATTGAAATAAATGACTGAAAAATTCCGATGAAACACCTTCCTTGGAGACATGAATTTATATGAGTAATTTCACATCAGGAAAAAAAGTTGGATTGATGAAAACTTTTGCAATAATCTAAATGTGGCCTCGATGTGACAGAAGACACCAAGGCCACCTTAAAAATCTTAGTTTTAAAATTAAAGGTGTACACCTCAGCTGTGGATGTAATTCGATTAAATCAGGTCATCACCTTAATCACTGAGCAACCAAGTCCATTCATTGGTTGTTGAGATGTTTTGATGACCATCTGGTTGATAGTGTGTCTCTGCCCAGTGGAAATCAAAAACAACTTACTTGGCAATTAGCGTTGCTCCTCACGCACGTCTGATTATGCGAGTTCCCGAAAAACTGCGGCACGCTACCAAAAACTTGTTTTCACTTTTTGTGCTATTAAAAGGATTAACGGTGTTTCACGGGTGGTCTGCTGAATTGAATCAGCTCAGTCCCTGACATTTTGAAGTGATCTTTTCAAACCGCAGAAAGCAGTCAAAGCCTCTTTATCGATGCTGTTGCACTCGCAAGACGAGGCGGGCCTAACTGTGCCTGGAATATAAGATTATTAAAAGCCCTGGTGTCATGGTTAATACTCGGTCTCCTCCTCAAAGTTTTCCTTTTCAGTCATAAATCACACTGTGCGGGTGTTTGCGCGCGTTCGCGTGTGTGTATGACAAGGCTGTTTTTTAAAAGGGGCTGTTAATGAAAGTTAGTGGTGTGGAGAAAGTGTCAACCGTCTCTCGCCGTGATAGATCACTCCTGCTCTTAGCATTAACGGCAGGCTGTCACTCTGAGCATTTCAGACAGCCGTAGTTAAATTAATCAAGTAATGGCCCTTAGTCTGCGCCCCTCCCCCCTCCAGCTGCAGTTTTTCCTCCTCATCCCTGTCTCTTAGCTTTTCTGTTTGTCTTTTACACTCCATGGTATCAGTATATGCTGTCTTTGGGGTTAGTACTTGGAACAACATTCAAGGGAAGTTGTATAGATGGTGTGAAAAACTAATTTGCAAGGCGTTTTTTTGTCTGTGTGGGGTATTAGATGGTAAAGATGTGACAGGAAGCGGGTCGAACTCTGAGCAGATCGCTTGTTTACCAGAAAGCAGCTTGCCTTGTCTTTAATTCATTTATTCACTTATTTTGTGGAGAAAGTTCACAAACATCTACCCAGTTGACATGTTATGAGCATATGGATGATGCAAACCCATATTCAACTGTACCCCGGTACTTGGTCCAGCGGTCCTCAACCCCCGGGCCACGGACCGGAGTCGTTTGGTACCGGCCCGCGAGAGTTGTGAAATTTATGGTTTTCAGGGTTTTTATCGACAACTCTGTTTCCCTGGGTCTTTTCCCCTTGTTTTAGTTGTGTCTTTTATTTTGAAAGAAATATTCACGCGTTACCATAGCGACCTGAGAGCATTAAGGGGCAGAGAGGAGGATGTTACTCTCAATGTTGTTGGCACATTTCAGGAGGACGCTGTTAATAAAGTTACACATTTACACAGTGAATTCACGTTTATTATTATATTTACAAAATACCACAGTTTTTCTCTTGGTCGTATCTTTTTATTTTATTATATTTATCCGCAACACCTTAAAGGCCGGTCTGTGAAAATATTGTCTGACATTAAACCGCTCCGTGGCGCAAAAAAGGTTGAGGACCGCTGCTTTAGTTCAGTGGAGCAGGAGTTGATCCATCAGTTTGAGCTATGCCTTCCTGTATGATGTCACCTTTATAGGTGCAGCTGAACTAGCGTGTAGTATCGAAGCGGTTTCTCCTTTTTTTAATGTCTGTGAATCTACTGCAACAAGATGCTAGCAGCATTGCAGTGCAATAGCAGGGACACAGCATTAATCAAAGTACCCTTGGTCATGTTTTTCCTTAGAATTGTACATACAGGAATAAAATCAATGTTACGCTTTAGTTTCACAGTACCTAAAACAGCGTAAGGATATAACTCGCCAGGAGCAGCAGAATATTGTCACATAATTAACCTGAAATACAACATCGCAGATATAAATTATATCTTGGGTCAAGCTTTTTAACCAGATGCTTACAGACCCAATTTTCCGTCTTGTAGCCATATCAGGAATTTCAGCTCTCGCTCTCAGACTTGCTGTTGTGTACACTGAACATAAACACACGGCCTCGCTAAAGCTGTGATATTGTGACACTTAGAGTTTTTATATCACAACAAAATTTATAACTGTATCATCACATATTATATAATTATGGTATATCTGCTACTAAACTAGTAGAAATATAAACAATGTATCAGCGACTTCTTAAAAACGCCACAAACAGAAAAATTCTTTTTTTCTCTGAGTTTATTTATGTTTTTAATGAACTATGACTTTGATCCACATCTTTTACTAATCTCCATACACTTTTTATCATACTCTTCTTTTTTTCATGTCTCATTTCATTGTGTTTTTCCACAAAGAGAATGACACGATTCTTATGACTTTAATTTAATTATGCATTTTTCTCTCCGGCCTGCATTCATTTATTTTTCTCTCTTACCTTTTCCCCCACGCGCTGCCATTTTCTTCTTTCTCTTTTATTTTCCAGTGTTTAACTCACTCCTACACTCTCTCACCTCTGGGTTTTATGCGCAGCTTCATTTGCTTGTTTTGTTGGTTCTTGTGCTTCTCTCATCGATTTACTTTTGTATTTACTTTTATTGCTTTCAGTTCTCTTTCTTCTGTATTGATTTCCATGCAAACCACAAATTCACGTACCTGTCATCCAAGTGTTTTTCTTCTTTCTCTTTTGCACTTATATTCAGGCAATTTGCACTCATCCTCTTTATTCTTTAAGCGCCCTCTACTTTTGGAGTTTTCACTTTCTTTTTTTCCATCGCTCTTTCTTCTGAAGCTTGCTCACACAGACGCTCACACATTCCTTTCAAGGTAGTCTTTGTGCTCTTCGCCATAGTTTAGTTTTCGGTCTTAATGGTTCATTCAACGAGTTTCTCTTGTGCGTGTTCATTTTTTTCCTCTTGTTCGCGGTCTTCCTCTTTCATTAACACACAGACACACCTCTTTGGTTTTTTCTCAGCGCTGTCTCTTTCGAAGTCGTAGATATTCTCTGCGGACCAATTTCCCTGTGAATAATCACGGCGGTTCATTGTCGAAGCGAGCGCGCTGCCAAAGTCATTTCTTCAACAGGCTGCAGCTTTATACTGAGTCAATCAAGCTGAAATATCTTTGCGGTGCCTCCTATTCGGTGAATCGTCACTCCCTCCCTATGAATATAATTACTGTGATGGGCTGCGTCTACGCCTTCTCCACAACTTTAAAAGAACTGAATTGGGTTTGAATTTGTGAGAGCTTCTTTTCAAATGCTTCATTTGTGGGGTTGATTAACTGTTAAGTCGTAGCAGTGGGCTGTTTTTGTGATCGCAGACAACTTTTCAGCCGTATTGGTAAAAGTTGTGTTATTGTCAAGGTTCTGGCAGACACATCTGTGTTTCAGACGACACTTTTGCATCACATTATCTGATTAAGAGGTTTTTGAAATTGCACCGTAGCTTCTGACTTTCTGTCTAGTCATGCAACTGCAGCAGTAACTTGTGACGAATCATAATTTGAATACAACAGAAAATGTTAAAGTGAAGTATAGCAGCATTAATGAAGTGGTGGATATTAATTGTTTATGTACTCCAGGTTTGGGAAGCACCGAAAGGATGAGCGGCTGGGAGAAAAGATTGATCGTAAAGGCTCCAGCAAGTGGAGGCCAGAGGAGACGCAGGCGTCAGACGAGGAGACCATGAAGATGAGGATGGAGCAAGAAAGGTGAGGCAACTTATGGTCACCTATTCTGACAACGGGTGGCTATTAATGACATTAGCAAACGTGTATAGACATTTAAACAGATTAGTGTTTCAAATAAGATTGAAAAGCCTGATTCTGCCGGAGCTTTCTTCCTGTTAAAAGGGAGTTTTTTCTTCCCACTGTCACCAAAGTTCGTGCCCATAGGGGGTCATATGATTGTTGGGGTTTTCTCTGTATGAATGATTGTAGGGTGGACATCACAATTAGGGGGTTTTGATTATCAGTTTATCGATTAAAATCGAATCGATTTTTTTAATATAAATTTATTTTGCCCGAAACGCCAGAATCTCAGGTTAAACCTCACAAAATTTCAACAACCACCAAACAGCTAAACAGTAAATGAGAGCAGGAACACAGATTCTGCACAAAGATGTAAACACAGAGCACAGACGGATCAGAATCAGTGAGATGTCGCCTTTCTCACATGACAGCACGGACACGGTTGGGGCTGAAAGCCGACAGCTCGCTGATTCTGATGTTTCGGCGGGTCCGCGCTTTGTGTTTACGCCCTTTTTGCGCTGATTCTGAAGCTGTCGGTTTGATCTCTCTCCAAACTATTTGACTGAACCAGCAGCAAAAGAAGCAGCAAACTATGCTTCACATAAACATCGTCATCGTCTCTCTCTGTCTGTGTACTTCAAGAACAGTTTCCCGTCTAAAAATCTGTTTTCTTTATTCGCTTGCTTATTACGCACAAGTCTACCGTTCTTACAGCGCTGTCGGCCGCTGTTTTTTTTCTTTTACTTACTTCCGACAAAGAAAGCCTCATTTCTGCTGTTCAATACTGAACAAATTTAAACTTTTTAAAATTATGCAGAATTGCAAAAGGCTTAGCCGTGTCTCTAATAAAACCGCTGTAACTTTGCTCTGCTTCACTTCAGCAGCATCAGCTAATGTTCATATGTTGATGGTTTTCTTTCATTTTTGATCTACTGCAGAATATTTTTATAAAATCTCAGGCCAGGAAAGTCGCTCATGTTTTTCTGTGTTTTATCTTCAGCTACTTTGACACAAAGGCCTCTGCTGTGATGCTTACACCTTTGATAAAGTCTCGCAAGTGTCAGCTTTCTTTTTATAGATATAAAAATATGGAAATGTACTGATGCATGATCTGAATTATAATATTTCTGACTCTGAGGCAAAATTCCTCCGAATTGAATCGAATTCTGGATCGAATCGATTCGGGACCTTGTGAATCGGAATTGAATCGATTCCAGAAATCGGTGACGATACCCAGCCCTAATTACAATATAAAGTGCCTTGAGGCAGCTGTTGTTGTGATTTGGCGCTCTATAAATAAAATTGAACTGAATTGAATTGGTAAGTATTTAGCTGAGTCAGCAGTTCAGTGCAGGCGAGTTGAGCTCTTCCTCATTTACATTTATAGACCCAGTTTCTGCCGGGTTAAAACACAAAAACAAAATATCTGAAACAAACTGTATGTAGAAAAATTGGGAAAAGTATGAATAGTGCCAAACCCAAATTATTCAAAAGTATGTGGACACCATTGTCCACATTTTATACTTTACTGTACTTTTCTCTGGTGCTCAGCTAAGCACGTTATTATAGGTTCTCTACCTGAACAGTCAATATTTGAGCATCAGTTCGTTGGACACGTATTGGGGTTTTTTAGTTTGGGGAATCAGAAGACTGATTCAGAGGGTTTGTTTGGACATGCATCTCACTCACAGCAGCCACCAGGCTTTGGTTCACCTCACTGTTGCCAGCTAAGCAGCTTTGTTGCTAGGCTCAGCCGCTTTTCATACCTGAACCTACAGAAAGTACTGCTTTGCAAAGGTCTCACTGCAGCACTGGAGGCACAGCTCTGTTCAGCAGCGAGCTCATGCTCACAGGTCCCGTGGGTTGCATGAAAAGAGAAGAAAAACACTCGCAGTAATCATTTAACTTGTAAAGATGACTCAAACTGTAGCACAACCATTATCTTGATTACATCTAAAGTTCCAAAGAAATGATGGTTGAAGCAGCATGGGATTTTCAGTTTAGTGTAAAAAATCTGAATGAAGCTGCATAAAAATTAATTGAAAGAGCTGCTTTCTCTGTTTAACAGTTTAATAAATCGATCGTCTCTGTGTTTAAATAATGACTACACGGTTAAAGAACCCGTGCCTTCTTTTGCTTTTACTACGTGGGTGCCCAAAACTAAAAAGCCTCAAGTGGCAAGTCCTTTTCCCACTGCAACCCACTCTTTCTTCACCAATGGAAATGTCAGGCAGGCACAGTGCCAGGTTTTTGGGGGGGCAGCAGTTTATAAATGCCAAGGCCATTACAGCCCTGCCAGCTAATTAAATCCCTTGCTCTTGGTGTAGGGCAAGAGTCATTACTCCCCACAGTTGCTTGTTATGAAAATTTGGTTTGTAGTCTTCCTTTGCGCCTGCAGAGCAGATAGTCTAATAATATGATAATGGCTGAGTCTTTAATTTTAATTGGTTTAAAGTTAACGCAAAGGCCACGTCAGATGATTTGGTTGTTATGCTGGATATAGTTAAAAGTTCAGACTGGTCCTTTTGTGTGTTAATCCCGTCCAAGTGTTCTCTTATTTCTTGCCCTTAAATATCACAGTCACGTGTGTTTGTTACACACAACTTGGACTATTTAAGCCTGTTCAGGACTCCATTATGTTATTTCACACGCATAAGAGCACGGATGACACAAATTACACGTAGCCTACTGTAATGCTTTTGCAATAACGTTCTGATTCAAAGTAGATTAAACTGGGTTTGCTTTTATTTCCAACTCTCAGACAAGAGGTGAAGCTTTTTGAGCTCAAAACAGTTAAATGTGCTGTTAAATGAAATGTAGGTTACATTATTTTTAAACTATATTAACCTCGATTTATTAGCATCATAAAATGTGAATTAGTTATCAGCCTATTTCTAGCTGATAAAGCATAAGTCTAATTAAAAGTCATACTAGAAGTACTAGAACAGTGGTTCTTAACCTGGGTTCGATCGAACCCTAGAGGTTCGGTGAGTTGGTCTGAGGGGTTTGGCAGAGCCTCCGCCGTGACATGCACGGCTCATTTTGTGCACCAGTAAAAAGCATATCTATGTCTTGAATTTGAAAAAAATCACATTTTATTTTTCACTAGAGAGGCGTTCAGTGAATGTGCATATGAAACTGGTGGGGTGCGGTACCTCCAACAAGGTTAAGAACCACTGTACTAGAAGTAGAGATAGCATGTTGGTTTTTAGGTTGAGTTATAGGTTCTCACTTCTCTTTGTTAGTGTGAACAATTTTAGTTGTGTTGAGTTCTTGGGGCCAAAGAGCCAAAAGAAATCTGGCAAAATGGTTACAAGAGAAACCAAAAAATGTCCAGAGAGCAGTAAAAAGTTCCTGTTTGAAGCAGAAAATAAAATAAGATCATAGTATTTCTAAGGTCAATGTGTTAATTAGTTTATAATGCGTTGGCTCTTAGAGGCACTCCAACCAGGCGTGACTCATCCCTGAACACCCCAAAAGCACAAACACGCTTCTTGTTTATATTTAAGCTGAGAGATGCTGATATTGACCGAGAGATCCCTCGGAGCACATGCTCAGACTGCGGCTACCTTGGTGTTAAACAACGATCCAGTTTGCTGTATTGCCAAGCCGCTCTGCAGAGGTTCCGTTGGGAACTTCGGCACCTCACTGCAGAAGGTATCGATTGACCACTGCCAGAGGCTGTGGTTAATCCAGCTGCGATTGACTAGATGAATGGATTTCCTCACAGGTTTAATTCTCAGGTCTCAAAGGACCCTAGCCCCAAGGCAGACAGACAAACCTTGACTGACAGTTTAGATTGTACGCTACTGGTGGAGGTTGTTTGAAGAAAAGATAAATATACAGGTATGCGAATAACTGTTCAGTAGTGTCATAAATTTGTTACGTTATATTATGTTACTTGATCTAAATCGAATGGTCTTTACTAAAATTACTGTACTCGCAATACTAATGCAAGACCTCATAGTATTGTACTGTTTTATTAGAGCATCTTGCTCTCAGACTTCTCAGACTTTCTAAAGTTTCTAAAAGTAAAATAGGAGACAGAGCACTCTGTTGTGGAACAAGCTTCCACTTGACACCCTCTGTATAGTAAGATCAGCTTTAAAATGTTCCTTTTTGATAAAGCCTGTAGTTGTCGCTCTGTCAGGTGACCCTGAACCATCACCTTAGTTATGCTGATATAAGCTCAGGTTGCTTGGGGTCTTTCCGTGATGCACTGAGCATTTCTTCTCCACTTACATCTTTTCATTCCCTATATACAAATACTGCTTATGGTTACATTTTTTTCTGTTTTTTCCTATATTTGGTGTTTTGTCCTTGCTGCCCCTCTGATCACGCTAGAGGTCTTTTCCCCTTAAAATGGAAACCCTTCTTCCGACCATCGCTAAGTGCTAGCTCACAGGCTATCGTTTGATTGTTGGGTTTTTTTCCAGATCAGTCCAGATAAACGTTTTTCGTTGGGCAGCACAGCAGGTTTTGCCTTAGCCGTCTGTAGACTAAATCAGATCATGCTCTGACATAACTGTTTTAAGCAGCAGTCACATGACCAGAGGTTACAAGTTCAATCTATACCACAGACTTGCTGTATATGAAGTAATTTGTCACAGTGAACTTCCCTTGACCTCAACACTTGCTCAGTACTGCTACTCTTGTTCAAGATGAACAGCGTCAGTCTAAGTACAATGCATTTTGTGTGTGTGTGTGTGTGTGTGTGTGTGTGATTCTAAAAATATCCTTAATTCACACAGAAGTGTGAATTAAGGATATTTAAGGCATGCATTGTCAAACGCTTTTAGTATTAACCTTCAAAAATCACAAGTGCTTTAAAACCAACTGCAGCTAGTTGTCGCCAAATCATAAAACATTTCCACGTACCCGTGTTATCAATCTAAAAGGTCTTTCAGCGGCCATCTTGTCCTGCTGGACCTTCTCCCTTCATGTATTTCCTGCCTTTCACTGTAGTCTGTCAGTTGTGTCAGCAGTACCGGTAAGAGAACGCTTTATTACACAATGACTACAATAGCACATAATGGACCATTGTTCTGGCTTGATGTGGTAGAAAGGTCACTTGTCAAAAATTTCTTCTACCATAAAATCCCATTCTGCCATTTCTATACCCTTTTATCTGCCGCCTCTTCCTCTCTTTCTGCTCTACATTGTTGTTATTCCCCCTCTGGGTCTTTTGGCACCTCTCATTGGATTTCTTAATGATTTACTCTACGTGGTAAGAGTTCTTTCATCTGTCATTAAGGTTATTTGTTTAAGAGAAACCCTTGTCACATGCAGGTATTTTGGGATTAAGGGTAATGATATGGCGAAGTGTGGTTTTCCTTCCTGTCCCATTTCAGTCAGCGCTGCATTTGTGTTTGTGAAACATTTTAAGTGCTTGTCATGTTGACAGACAGTCATGGTCTTTGTCTTAAAGTAACATTTCCTGCACTCTTTAAAGGTAATTCAGAAAAGTTGGACACCTTGCAGTTTTCTGGGCAATGACAGCTATTGTTCATGTATATGTAGCTTATGTAGATGAAAAAAGATGGGTGCAAAAAAACAAAACAAACCCCAACACCACAGCTTGAACTCTCACAGGCTCTGGGGAGACCAATCCATGACTGATGGCGTTCCACTGTGTGTTTTTTCCTATACTGGTATGCTTCCATTGCGTTGGCAACGTGTTTGGGATCCTTGTCGTGCTAAAAAATGAAGCTGTTGCTGATCAGTGACTTTCCAGATGGTTTTGCATGGTGGATCAAAATCTGGCCGTATTTTCCTGTGTTCATAATTCTGTCAGTTTCGACAAGAGCTCCATCTCACTGGCTGAAATGCAGTTCCGGACCATGACAGACCCTCTGTCATGTTTTACAGATGGCTGTAGACATTCACTGTTGGATTGATAACAACTTGAGCCAAAAATGTCCATTTTGGATTCATCACTCTGTGAAACCTCTGGCCACTGATGTCAGTACAGTTCTTGTGTAATATGACACACCTTGTCAGGGTCCGTTATGAATGGCTTCTTCCTTTGAGGCCATTTCTGATGAGTCTTTGGCCAACACGAGATGGATCAACTGAAGGGCCAGGTCATTTCTCAGGTCCTGTGTCACATCTTTGCTGGATTTCTTCATATTTATTAACCCTTTAAAGCCGGTCAGAGCTGGCACGCTCCGTTTTGCATAACTATTTTTAGATCCCTGTAGAACCGGAACCACGTAAGCTAGCGCAATAATTTTTTTTGCCCATGAAACCGGAGGAGTTGTACTTACATCTTATGCCATCAGCTTGTCCTAGCTCATGGTTTCCTTCCACATATAGCTTTGCAAAAACTGCATAAAAAGCGCTTGCAGGAAGAAAAACATAATATTCCAGAAACACGCTTTGCCGATCCGATCAGCTGTTCATAACACTTCCTACATTGAAATAGACGTCAGCGCGAACGATCGCATGTCCACCATTACCTGTCCGAAACCGGAAGTGACGTCATTTTCGCGGAAAATGTAGTTTTTTACTTGTAGGCCTTAAAAGCCTATACTGGTGTTTTTAAAAGTCATGTTTGACTTCATACTTTTCTGAATAGTTTCTGCGATGCTTAGAACTCGAATTGCACTGCTGGAAATAGTTTATTTTGATGCACATGCTGTTTTCTTTGCAAATTTGCATCATAGGATTGTTTTTCCTTTTTTCTGCAGTATATAAAAATTAGTGTATCTCAAAACTGAAACTATGAAGACACTCAAAATAAATTTCCTGTTGTTGTAAACTATTTTTTGCAACTTTTTTGTATTTAAAGTTTTGAGGGATAAACCTCTTAAATTTCTCCAAGTAGAAATATATGTAAAAAAACAAAAACGATTTTCAATTTTTTTGTAGTTTATTGCACTTTTTTGCAATTTATGTAGTTACTATGGACTTAATGCATACATATTATTAAACTAGAAATGCTCCCAAAAATGGCACTACAGCATGTAAAAATATAAAGTAAGCTCTGGCGGACTTGGTTCTATGGTAGGTCTTAAAGGGTTAAGAACATGACTCTCATCTGCTGTAGAAAGTCTTCTTTTTGTCTTTGAGGGCTCCAGTTTCCTCAGGGACATACTCCATGCTTTCAGTTAATTAAATGAATACGAGTGGAAAAACCAGCTAACGTTAAAAAAACAAACAAACCTTGAAAGACTTTTACAAAACCAAGAGAACTAAGTGGGAAGAATAGTTTTGAAAAAGTTTGACAATGTAAAGGAGGTCTGACTTCCTGGAAGCAAAACGTAAAGATAGTATATTTTGTTCCGTAAGCTCATAAGAATTCAGAGTTTCTTTTTCACACAACACAGCACGAGTGTTTCAATGATGCATCCTCCCTAACTCAGCAAGTGACCTTGTTGACCCATGCAGCGCCTTGTTATGGAAAGGGGCTGCACAGAAGAGGCCGTGCGTTGGATTGGTATGTCTGGCCTTATCTTATCAGCCACTGTGCTTGTGCATACAATCAGTAGTTGCTCCCACTACTTCTGCTGCTGTTGCTGTTTCACTGATGGAAAACACAGTTTTTCCTCTGGGTTTAAAGATAGTTCCCTCAAGGGCCTCACTTCCTTCTGCGCTATTAGATAATCGCTGAGTCCACAAATAGCGTGCGACTCCACAAGCTTTCAAGTTAAGTTGTTGGAATAAGTGTACGTTTTTGCCACAAATGATTGTCTACCCCCTGACCAGATTCAGTGGGGAGCCGTTGAAACCATCAAGTTCATTAACAGCCTACTTTTTAGTAGTGAAGCATTTCTACCCACTTGGCCTTGATTTTTTTCTTCTTTTTTTTTAACACATTTTGTAGTCTCCGGTAGGGAGCCCTCCTTATTAGAGTTATTGTTTCATTATGCACACCATGCAATTTTTCTGGAGGAAATGTTTCAGATTTTAGCCCACTGAGTTTTCAGTGCACTTGCACCCCCTACCTTGTCACCACGGCGCCTGTCCCATTCACTTTCCCACTGCCATTAAAAAGAGGCCTGCAGAAAAGAGAGCAGTATGATAATTGGTAGTTGTAAAGCTCTGATAATTGGCAAGGCTGTAATTACGGGGGCTGCGTGATAGGTAGTCCCCCCGCTATAGAAAATAGCATTGCCAGTTATTCACAAGATAATGGCCTGAAGAGAAAGAGCGAATGTGTGATTTTTGTGTGTGCGTGACAGACAGAAAGATGTCAGATGTGTGTCTGCGTGTGTTGTTGAGGGAGAAAGAAAGAGAAAAGCATGTTAGCTATATATTAGCACTACTCTGTGAATACAAAATGCTTCCCTTGTGCTAGGTGTTATTGGGGCCAAGAGATTGTCATGCATTGTTTATGGTATTATTCAGTGGGGAAAATTGCATAAATAATAGACTCCAGATCTTCTCTCTGTTTTGTAATGGAAAGTTAAAAAGTGCAATAACCAATCAGCAGATGTTACAATGGTTCATCTGGTGTTTTGTTAATGTGACGACTGAGATTTACAGCGTCTCTCATCTAGATTGGACACGCTACAGGACTTTTTTTTTTATATATACAAAGAAAAAAGTAAGGCACCATCCCAGTTTTCCATGTAGCCCTACATCCATTCTCTTTTTTTAGATGCAGTGTGCATTTACAGTTTACAATTGGCTACTGCCAATGGCCAGTGGAAACCAGACAACTGAAAATATCATACTCGGAAACCTGGCAGTTAAAAATAAGCAAATAATTAGTGAACCTGCTACTAGTAAGTATTATTTGGATTATTAATTATTCAGTGAATTGGGTTTGTTGTTCTGAAAGAGTGCTGTCTTCAAATGTCTTCAATTTTTCAAACCGAAAGTTCAAAATACAGTGGAACCCCGACTAACGAAATTAATTCGTTCCCGAGGGTCTTTCGTAAGTCGAAGCACCCATTGCGCGTTTTGAGTGAGGCGATGCTGAACCATAGGCTATAGGCTAATTGCTAACTAGAACAGCAATACGTCGTTCAAGTGGAACAGCAAAGCGCAAGAACGGAAGCCAAGGGGTTGTCACATGATTCGGAAGGCATTGTGGGCATTGTAGGCTCAGCCAATCAGAGCCAGCGGATTTCGTTACTCGGGTCGTATTCAGTGCCTTCATAACTTGAATTTTTTGTGAAACGGGGTATTCATAAGTCGGTGTTCCACTGTATCTCAAAAGACACAAATATTGTGTTGAAGAATTCTTCAACTTTGATGGCATTTCTCTCTGCCTGTTGGGGACTCGACATGCACTTTTATTGAGCGATTATTCTACATCTTCCCCAACTATATAAGCCTACCCATGGCTCTTGAGCTACCTATGAGCTAGAAGATTAAATCTCATTTAGCACATCTCTATTAACCCTGTAGACATCACTGGTGTTTAGTTTTCCGTCTTTTTTTACATCCACAGTTGTGGTTTTGGAAATGCTTCAGCTAGCTAGCTAACTTATGGCTAACCATCATACAGTCCTTGTTTTCATACAGGTCTGAATGTTGCTTTATTGTAATGCCTTTTAGATTAGCCATCTTATTGGAGAAGAATTGGCTCTAAAAGGTGCTTCAGGGCTTGCTTACTGAAATAAAGGAGCATTAGGACACAGAAATGTAATTTGAGTAAACCAGCAAACACTTGCCAGAAGAAGCCAAAGAGTAAAGTTTTTCCCTCGAGCCGAAGTTTAGCAGATAAGATCCCTTTTTTTCTTTTTTTTTCTCCACCTTAAAGTTTTAAAAACAACAACAACAACAACAGCCCCCAGGCTTCTGCCAGTGGGTCACAATGGATAAACCTATCACCCAATAGTAAATGTATAATAAATACATTTCCTGGTTAGTTTTTTTTAACCTTGATTTTTAAAAAAAAGTACAAAATGCAACTGATCAGACATTGCCTAGATTTTTTACTTGGGATAAACGGCAATATTATGTCTTAATATGATCATTTCAACCACAAGATTGTTATTGGATTTTAATATAAACAACATCATCTTTACTATCAGGATCCAAGCTAAGACCAGAGAGCTGCGGGAGCGTCAGGCCAGGGAACGAGACTACGCTGAGATTCTGGATATAAGCCGATCGCCGGAGAGATCCTCTGAGGAGGACCACCAGTACGCTGGCATCAACCAACTTAACAGCTCCATGGACAGTGGCCATAGTCGCCCCCACAGCCCCCGTGATGAGCACCCTCACATCCATCCACAGCACCAGCACTCCGATACCCTCTACACCCAAGTTAGCAAGGCGCGCAACGAGCGACCTCCGTCTGCAGACAGGTAAGAAGTGAGCTGATGCATTTCACGTGTTTTGTGAATCATGTGGATCTTATTTCATTTCTTTGTTATTTATTTAATCTTGGCAAAATTAATTCATGAATACCTCTGGAGTCAGATTCCCCCTCAGAAGCCACTTCCGTCTAAGCCAGGTGACGGGCTGCCAGTCACAGTTCAGCAACCTTCTTACCTGTAATTTCAAAGTGCGGCTCACCTGTGGTATTTCAGTAAAAGGTCTGTCCAGGTCGGATTCCGCCTCGCCTTCCCAGCTCTCGTAACTCTGAGGCGGCATTATTGCACAGAGACGGCAGGCTAGCTATCACACCTGGAGGAGAAAATAATCACAGCAACAGAAGGCAGGCGTTAAATGTCAGCTCGCCGACTGCTAGACACCATGAGCTGCTCTCAGGGGGATGTGGGAATACTCGGGGGAGGCAGTGAGTGAATGGAAACCTTTGAATATCTGTCTCTTTTTCTGTCTCTCTTGACCTTTCTACCTCTCTTTCGCTGTCTTTTGTGCTCTTGTTGGTTTCACCTTATTGCCACCTTTTCACTTTTATTGCATTTCCATCATTTTCCTGTCTTCCCACGGACAATACTACCTGAGCTACTGGCAGCTCAAACCTGCGGTCTCATTAATTGAGAGCTGTCAGTCATTTTTAAAATAATCACCCAGGCTTGACATAAAGAGCCTCTTTGTCATTGACACTGTTTTGTTTCTGTAGAGCAGCCAAATGGCACCACGAGACTCCCCCGCATAACCAAACGCCAACTCCACAGCAGAGAGCAAACAAAAGCCAGATTGTTTTAAAAATCATGCAGGTCGTCAGAAGCAGAGTTCTCAGCACTGCACGCCGGTGCTGAGCTGCTCCCCAATCCTGCTCCGATCGATGAACGCAGAGATTCGTGGCCCTAAGATGGATTTGGGGAACTTGAAGCAAATTGAGGAAAACCTGCTGTGCAGCAGAAACGTAGTCTGTGCGGGCAAGTAGCTCCACAGCTGAATGAATGGGTTTGTCTTCCTTGTGGTTTTCACGCATCCCCAGATGACCTCAGCAGCCTGTGTCTACTTCAAGAGTGCCGTAGCACGTATCGATTCATAATTCATTGTGCTGCTGTTGTCACTGCGCACTTCTCTCCTCTTTTTTTATTTTACAGTCCCTGATGTGGCACTTTATTAAGGCATGCAGATGCACAACAGAAGATGATATACTAGCATTACAGATACGAAGCCTTATTTAATTAGGTGATGGAATTCACTCGTGATTTAGGCTTTAATCATCATCATCTTATTAAAATCTGTAGCCATTTCACTCATTTACCACATAAGCAATTAATGAGGTTTTTTCTCCTCCCTCTCACTCGGACTACTGGGATTTTCTTAGTTTAATACCTCTTAGAGATGGGGAAGCATGAGTTTTGTGGAAATGCTGCTGCAGTTTAGGATCGGCGACAGGCAAATGGATTAGCCTGAAATAATTTTAATAAGCAGATTTTTTTTGAAAATTAAGTCTCTTTCATCAAGCAAACGTTTTAAGTCTTTACTACTTACAAATATGGAAATATGAAATATTTCTCATTGTTTCTTTGTAAGGTTGAATGTGGAGATTCTGGACTGAGAAAGCAAGTTAAGGACGTATCTCGTGATGGAAAGTTTGCGTATTCTTACAAATAAAACTATGAATCAATTTGTAAAGAGACGGTCACATTTGTCAACAAATAAGGAATTAAAACAACAAATACATCCCTAAAATCATGCTCACAAAGCTTTTTACGTTGTTTTCTCTAAGACATCACTGTTTAAAAGAGACGTAACTCATTTGGACATCAATGTAACCAATATTGGTCTCTTCTGACAATGTAAGTGGCTCTGGCAGGTTTCAGAGCAAATAATAAAGTCTTTCCTTGCTTTAATAAAGAACTTTCTATAATTTTGCACATAGCTGATACACTGTTTCTTTTCATAATGTCCTCCTAGCCACCTATTCTCCCCCAAGAACACTTGCTCTTTTCAGGAAGCTTTGATTACAGCAGTGTAGCAGCCGGGGACACAAACGTCTGAAAGATATTGTGTTCCTTTCTCATCTCCCCCGAGTATTAGAAGAATATACCTTTTGAGAGATTCGGGAAGCACGTTTCCTGTTTCCTGTCTGCCCCCCTCCGCTGAACAGGAAGTGAATTAGATCCTGCAACGCCAAGCACATCGGGGTGGGTGGCAGAGTGTGTGCGTGGGGGGGCTCTCACCTGACAGAAGGGGGGGATTTGTTATTGTGGGATTCAAATGGCAGTGTGAGCTGATATCAGAGCTTGAGGATTGTGGAGATTTAATCAAAGCAATAACATGTCCTTAGAAGCAGGCAGTGAAGGAAAATGTTATTTTTCCTCCAACATTAACACTTCTCTCTAAAATAGCACGCATGTGAAAGGTTTCATTGTAGTCAGCGTAAATGCTCGACGTGCACAGGATGTCGCTCTGTGTTGCGTTCGCTGTTTTTACATCGTTCAAACCAGGAAACTGTTTTATTTGCTTGAGAAAAGCAGATTGATCTCTGACCATCTGTTAAGTCGTGCCCATTACACGCCCCGAATCATGGCTTTCAAAATGTCACAGTTGTGTTTTGTGCTGTTTGTGTGCGCCTTTTGTTGGTGCCGCAATGTTGTGACTGTCACATGATTATGACTCGCAGTAAAACTGAAGAAGACAAAGCTGTGGCAGAGAGATCCAGTTTCAGCATGTTACATAAATATAATAATTATCTTCGCATAGTATCCTTTTTAACATGGCTTCATTTTGATTTGCACTGAAAACACAAAGCACAAATTAAAACGCCGATCTCTGCGAAAACCATAAGATGCAGAGCAAAAACAGAACTGCATGCATCGCAATGCTAAAGTATGTAAACGTGCATAAAAAAAGAGCATAATAAATCATGTGAAAGTTCATGTGAGGCATGAAAATAATGTGTTGCAGTAGTCTATATGAGGCCTGCCAGCTACAGTATGGTAACCTTTATCCCAGTTGTTCTTCAAGTCACAGAATAACACAATGATTGACAGGCCATAAGACTAATAATAACACAAAAAGGGGCAAAACAGCTTAAATACAAGGCAACAAGACACAAGTCTTCCTTTTTCCTGTTACCACTGCTCCTTCTGCTGCTACTAATAGTTGCTGATCATCAGCATTGTCACCTTGATCTTCCCAAAACATGTTATCCAAACGCGTTTTAGCCAAAAGGAAATTCATCTGTAACCTCGTCTGTCACTTTGAACACAGTGAACAATAAGACTAAAAATATTCTCGAGTCTCCAGATTAGAATACCAGAATCCCACCACCCCTGTTAGTCTCTTAATTCCCTCTGGGCCTGTAAAACGTACTTTCCTTAACGCTGTCGTGCGGGTCACTCCAAGGGGAAACGCAAAAAAAAGTAGCTGCAGCTGCATAAATATCCAGTGGAATTCATTTTTAATTGCCTCTTTTTCCTTCAAACAAAACACGGTCAGAAATTTCAATTTAACCGCAGTGGTGTAAAAACACAAACAACTAAAGAGGCTGGAAGGAGCTTCGCGTGTGCCTTTGGGAGCTGTCTACGTTTCCTTTGCTTTAAGGAAAATGACCACACAGTCCTATAGGCTCGAGCAGTCTGCTGCAACAAGCCTGAAACAAAATTTTGCTGCTTTCAGGATAAAATGTGTTCCTTAGATGTCTCTTATTTATATCCACAGCCGCATATTTTAGCGAGACAGCATATTGGAGCACATGATGTTTTAGTTGTTACTCTGGTTTACCGCGTAGGTGGTACGGTGTAGTATCAGGTTGAAAAATGTCTTTTTTTCTTCTTTTTTTTAATGTTTTTGTTTTGGCTCTCAACCAAATTGCATAACCTCACTGCTGAGACATTATTTTCTTTCTTTTGCTTTTCGAAGCCTGCCAAACTAAATATTGTTCAAAGTGTGGTGATTTTATCCCCTCTCCCCGAGTGTTTTCCCCGCTATTGCGACTAGTGCTTTTAGTATTTATACTTGGCATCTGGTAACATTTGTAGCCTAGGAAGCGTAATTAAGAAGTAATGGGAGACAATATCCCGTGAAAGTTCTACCAGCTCACTCACTGGATGCTTCTTTTGTGTTTACTGAAACTAATTACCTGAATTCAGTGAAAACATAATGTAGACGGCATGTTTTTAAGCAGCTTTATTAGCTCTCGACGTTTGCTGTATCACGCTCTGCCCCTGTTGTGTGAGAATAAGTGTGCAAAGAGCCAAGTGAATTAGCAACCATTGTTTTATTCCCCTCCCGACTACGAGGCAGCAGTGAATGCTGGGAAGGCTCCGAGGGATTTGGCGTGATTTGATTCTCCACATTTTCCGAGGAGGCGGCGCTCTTATTGAATCGGCTCCATTACATTTCATCTCCACCGGGGGAATAAGAGGCCGCAGAGGGAGCACGCGCGGCCGTGTTGTATCGCAAACACACCAGAAACGGCAACGTGCACAAACAAATCGACAAGTACTCACCTTGCAGCTTTTTATAGGTTGATAAGATGAGGTGTGTGTGTTTGCACCTGCGTGCATTTACTATTGGCTTCATGTGTTTTCTGTGTACATGTTATTTAGTAATGTGAATCTCTGCTGGTGGTTTTGTTGTTTTTTGCCTAGTTTCGATGCAGGTGCTACTCAGTCTGTTGTGCACGTGTGTTTGCAAAAAAAACCCAACTTTTTTTTCAAAGAGTGAGGGTGACAAGTCAGAGCTGTGACTCAGAGATAGAGAGTGATGGCAGGTGTGCAGCAGCATGCAGTGAATACAAAGCCCCTGCCTTTTCTAAACCTCTAAAAGGATTTCTGTTGTTGGTGAAGTGAAACTAGAGCTAGATTAACCAGCATTGTGGCCCCATTGTGTCTGCGTTCCTGAGTGCATATGACAGCGTTGTTACATTTTCGTTACCACTCGGGGGTTTTGCACAAATCCCTTAGTCATAGTTTAGTTTCAAGCATACATTTATGTAGGAATAAACACAGATTATGCTTGATGTTGGCTAAAAAATGCTGAAGAATATCCTTATTAAGTAAGCATGGCCATTTTTACTCAGTGGTCAGTGGAGACCAAACGGAGATCGAAGGAAAAGAGTTCAAATGATAACACAGTACAACTCGAGAGTAATGGTGGGATGGGTGCCAATAATGAGAAACATTGCTATTAATGTGTTAGTTTGCCTAAGGTGTAATTTGTACATCTTCTAAGGACAATGGAATATAAATGTAGGGTTTATTTTTGTTGGGCTGCTATTCATTACTTCAGCTTTAGGGGAATTGTAACCACGCCATTAAAAGTAAGACTCAGTTAAGAAATTTGGTTCCAAAGTACTTGGAATGTTATTTTGCTTACCGGTTCATCTAAACACACTCGCCTTTCATTCTCTTGCATCTCGTGCATCTAATCAAACATTCCTGTCTAGTCGGGATCTTGTGATTCTCATGAGTTTAGAGTACAAAGAGATTTAACGGGATTTTAAAAGCTTAAATATAATTATGTTACATTACATACAGTGTACGATGTAGGATGGGACCAGCAGAAAACAAGTCTTTTTTTCCTCATTACACCCTATAATTACCAAATGACAGTGATGTAATCCCACACACCGTGCTTCAAATGACCTCCTCTGCTTGGACGTAGAGGAAGTTGCTTTCTTTGACTATTTAACCCATTATTGAATTGTCTTATTTCTGAGTAATGTAAAGTTTACCCACCAACGTTTTTACATTTTGCTATAATTTATACCCTAAATTAAAGTCGGTAAGTAAAAAAGTACATTTTACTCCTTCTGCCAGATCAACCTGGATTTGTAGGAAGTTGCAGCTGTGACTTTTCCCATGTTCGCAACCATTTAACAGACAACCGACTTGAGAAAAATCAAGCTCGGTCACATCTTTCTGCACCTCAGCTGCTGCACTATCACAGTCAAAATGTTGGCTTTCACTCCGATACGGCATATGAATGTGCGTTCTCACTACTCACTGAGCAGAACAGGATGTCTTACTACAGCTTGGGGAACGTCTCTGCTTGAGGGTCATCTTGATTGCTTGAATTTGTTGCTGTGAATGTTGATCCAGAGCCTGGTGATGAGAACGGGGACAGAATTTTGATAAGCTGCCACCTTTTTTTGCCTCGAGTAAGACACGTCTTCATAACACAGACGTGACTGAACTTTTGCACCTGAGAAAACTCAAATCTACAGCAGAAGGTAGCTGAGAAAATTGGGGATCTGATCGCTGCTAGCATATAAAAATGTACCTTCACTATCACTTAAAGCTAGCAAGGTTTGTTTAACCTGTGAAGACTAGAATGCAGGTTTCTGTAGGCATGGCAGGTTAACAAAATAGGAATAAAATTGTCCTTACTGAGCCCATAATCATCATCATCATCTGGCAAATACTGGTGATATAACCTCAACTCTCTTTTGCAGGGAGTCAAATACTGATATTATGCCAAAGGGCCAGAGTGTCAACAACGAGACGCACCAGGTTTATGGCGATATTTAGACAAGTCTGACACTCGACTCGTAGCATTTAAAGAAAAAAAATCCTTGGGCTGCACATTTAAACACAGATTCAGTGCCGTTTTTCTTTGCTCAGGGATAATGTGTTTGAGCGGTATCGTTTAATCCAAGATATAATTGTTTCCTAAACGTAGCCAGGGAATTTTTGTTGCCAGACCCAAACAGCGAGTGAAAAGTAAAATTAAAATGGAAACAGCCTCCAAATTTGCACTTGTTCACTCTTTAAATGAAGACATTTTAGTTCTTTGAATCAAATATCAAGGCATCGTTGCCAAAGGACACATTGAGCATATCTCTGTGGGAGATGGTGGTACACTTTGTGGTTTCCAAGTGCACACAGCAGGTCACGCATTACAGCTTAACTTTATTTTTTCCCCTCACACCCAAAATTAGGTAAAAAAAAAACAAAAACTCTCTTGACTAAAATTTGAACTAAAATCATTTTGTAATGATACCAGTTTTTTGTTTGTTTTTTGATACTCTAACCTTGTGGTCAGAGGCTCTTTAGATTCAGTCAGGGTTTCTGCAGGATACTAATCACATCTTACTTTATGAATTTGGGACTGCAAACCGTGGAGCGATCATGAGTTTGAGTTTCACAGTGACTTATGATGCAGACAGATGGAATCCAACTGATATGTGTGAAGCAGCAATGGAAAAAAAAACACTGATACAGATGTTTATTCATCACCTAAAAGGATGCATTCATCTAATGAGTAACAGTTTGGAGAAAATAAGGGAAGTGATTGTGCTTAATGTGGCTCTAAAAACATTAGGACGTCTCATTTTGATCTTAAAATGTACTGGGTTTTTTTTTTATTTGGTTCTTTTAAAAATAACATTTTTGTTATGCTACAAGAAACTGGCAGGCTCATGTATCAACTATGTAAGTGCTTTAATTTTTCCTTTTTGCTAAAGCATATAGTTAGGGCTGGATCAGGTGGCCCAGAATTCTCCCTTAGTTATGCTGCAATAGGTGTAGACTGCTGGGGGATCCCCATCATGCATTGAGTACTTCTTTTTCAGTCACCTTTCTCACTCACTGTGTGTTAATAGACCTGTCTGCATTGAATCATACGTGTTATTAATCTCTCTTCCACAGCATGTCTTTTGTCTCATCTTCCTTATTTCACCCCAACCGGTCACGGCAGATGGCCCCGCCCCTCCCTGAGCCTGGTTCTGCTGGAGGTTTCTTCCTGTTAAAAGGGAGTTTTTCCTTCCCACTGTGGCCAAAGTGCTTGCTCATAGGAGGTCATATGATTGTTGGGGGTTTTCTCTGTTGTATTATTGTAGGGTGTACCTTACAATATGAAGCCCCTTGAGGCGACTGTTGTTGTGATTTGGCGATAAATAAATATATTGAATTGAATTGAAATTGAATTTCTGTAATGCCGTGTTTTAAAGCATGTTTCGGCTAATTACGCGAAATGCATGCTTTCTATAGTAGTATTGTCTAAATCTGCCGCTCATGTACTACATCGACTTTCTGAAGCAGCAGCAGGATAAAAAACTGCCTGTTCTACACATGCAGCTTTTTGTCTATTTAATACAAACTGCTGAACAATGAATTGCAATGAACAAGCTGGGTTATACCACCACTCCTCATGCCTGCTGTTTTGCCAGCCGGCCTTCCATTTAAAATAATTTGAAATGGCTTCCCCTGTACTTTAATCAGAATATTTCATATATTAATGATTATGAATCGGAGTATAGCGTGAGATGGGTTGTATTAAAGCTAAGGCCGGTCAGGAACCATCTGCTTCTATATGGGAGAATCAGTTATACTGTAAATGAGGAGAGACAGGCCAGTCGTCTTGCGCTCCTAATCCTTGGATCAAGGCCAACAGCTACAGAAGAAAGATGTGTTCTGCCCCGGGGAATCCTTTATGAATGTGGGAGAGGACGGCTCTGTGGGTTTTTAGGGGTCATCTGGGTGTTTTCTGGCTTGGAACGAAAGCAGGCAGGTGAAAGCTTTATTTCCACGTTCTTCTTTTTATTTATTTTGGAAGAGCAGAGTCATCCTGTTTAAAAACGGTGACTATGTCACTTGTGTTTTATAAACCAATGATTTAACTAACATTCTTACATTCGTATTCTGGTCCTGTTTATCTTCTCCTTAGAAGGGAATAAAAACGTATTGTTGGTTCTGAACAAAGCAGCTGGAGAACAAACTTCACTGAAAGTCACAGCTTCGACTGTTAATTTTTTTTCTTGGTCCAAATCTCTAAAGTCTCGTTATTTTAGATTGTAAAATATGAGTTGTTTTAAATAGCTTTAAGACCAGGTGGATTTGGCCCTGTCAGAATACACGGAGGCCCTGTAAATCAAACATACGTATATATGGTCTCAACATTCAACCCTGTGGAGATGTAGCTGGTTAAATGATTGGTTCTGACTATTTCCTGCAACAGAAGACTGTTGAATATGAATTTTACTGATTGAAATAGCTACATATCACACAAGTGAAGAAAAGTATGACAGATCATTCCCCTCTGTCTTTACAATTCAAATCTTATTAAACCCTTACATTAGTTTAAAAAAAGGATTTAAAAAGAGAGCTAACAAAACCCAAATAAAAGGATAAATTCAATCAGAATTAATTGAAACGAGCAAATATTTGTGCATTGAAAAGAATGTATTCATATCTACACACTCGTCCCTCCTTTCTGAGGCTGCAAGTCTGTGAACATGATGCGTCTGCATTGTTCACAAGGATTAGTTATTATATTTACACATCGAAGCATTGACAATAGACCCGACGCGTTTTTAAGGCGAATTTCACCACAAAAGAGCCTTTACGACCATCATCAATCGGTGTTAAACAATGACGTTTCCTGCAACACTAAAATATTAATATAATTAATATCCTACCAGCAGCTACCGTTTAATGGTCTGAGAAGTGTGACGTCAAGTAACAACATTCTCAGATTCATAGTAATCCCTCCACAAAAATAACAGCTGTGCAGAAGCAACAGAATCCCCCCCTTAAGTGCATTGTTGATTGATACAGTGATGAGGATTATGTCTCGTATTTACGTGGTGGATATCGATGCTCGACGTTCCAAACATTTTAATGACAGACAACCTGCTGTGATCGCACTAAACACTGCCACCCTCTGAGTCCTAATCAGAATTAAGTGTTTGATCTGAGCTTACGTTAATATGTACAGTAATCCAAGATTACGCTGTCATCAAAATAATGAGTGGTGTGCAGTTCAGAGTGCAAAATAGTACAGGAAAAGGGAAATGTCTTTAATATAAGTTTGATGCACTGAACTTTTATTTTTCCTTTATCCCAAATTTACAAGCTTATTCTTGTAGTTTAGGTGAGATTAGAAATTAAACTTTATGCTTTGATATTTTTTTTTTAACCTACATGAATAATTATTTATTTATTTATTTATTTATTATTTTCTTTTTTGAAGCAAAGCCCACACCAGGAAAAAACATTTGAAGATTCATAAAACAAAGATGGTATTCTTAATTGGCACCAAAACCCGATATAGATTCAGATACTCGATCTGTCCTCATGAAAAAGCTTTTTCTTCTCGTTTTTGGGTCAGTAACTTTATCTCAACCCTTTCCATTTGTGAGTAATGTTTCTCACAAGACCGCAGACATGGGGTGGAAGCCCTCGGGGACACTGGAAGGTATTAGAGTGAACAACAGAAAGCAAGGAGTGGTTAGTATTGAAACTGCAGTGCACACACACACACGGATATATATTGTGAGATTAGAGGCAAGGAAGATCCAAATAATGGTAGCTGGAATTTATGTGTATAATTGAGTTTGAAGTTTTTAGAAATTTATTGTGTCGACTGTATGTGTGCGCGTGTTTATTGTCAGGGACAGTCTGAGGGCCATCTCCACCCAGTATTGACCATGTCTGATGGCGTAATGATGTCATTCCTTCTTATTTGGAGCCAGACTGTCCGTCCATCTGAAGACCTTTAGTTTGAGATTTTCTGAAAATGCCAGCAATGAAAGAGAGACTGGAGGGAGAAAATATTGGGAAAAAAGTAACAATTAACTATTAACTGCTTACTGTTACTACACGTGACATTGCTTATTGATTAAAAAGTTGTTGTACATGAACTAACCTAAGTAAATACATTTCTTAGTTTGACCCTTATTATTACACCAAATTATTTAGTAATGTAAAGACCCTATAATAATACAGTGGAACCCCGGCTTACGAAGACCCCATTTAACAAAAAATTCAAGTTACGAAGGCACCTAACGGCAATATTTCTGCCCGTGCTACGGCAAAATGCCTGCGTAACGAAATCCGCTGGCTGAGCCCACAATGCCTTCCAAATCATGTGATAACCCCTTGGCTTTCGTGCTTGTGTTTCGCTGTATTGTTGTTGCAGTGCGCTATTTTGTGTGCTTTTCGTTTGCAATTAGCCCATCGTTAATTCATAATGGGCCCAAAAAACTTTCTGCAAGTGATTCTAGTGAAAAGAAGAAGCGTAAAGTGCTCTCGATGGAAACAAAGAGAGAAATTATTGATAAATATGAGCGAGGTCCTCCTCCACCAAGAACTTCGTCACTCAAAAGGCGATGGAAAAAGGTGCTTCGACTTACGAAATTTTTGACTTACGAAAGACCCTCTGGAACAAATTTATTTCATAAGTCAGGGTTCCACTGTACAGAGAAAACCCTAACAACAAGATGAGGGGGTCATTATGAGCGAGCACTTTGGCGACAGTGGAAAGGAAAATTTCCTTTTAACAGGAAGAAACCTCTGGCAGAAGCAAAGGTTATTAATAAGAACTTAAAGGTGCTGTTGCTTATAAATAATTTGTATTAAGTTTAATGCATATTAAAAATAAATAGCTAAGAAATTATGGAGAGAATGGTCTCAATTATTGGAATTGTGATTTTAGAACATCTTAATGCCAAATAAATTGATAAGTGCTTCATAATGACTGAGGCTGCAATATGCTCCTAATATTTACAAGCCAATAAGAAAGTAGGAACTGGCAAATACGTGTTTTCAAAAACTGTGAATGTATGAAAGGAATCACATGTCGCCTTTAAACCTGACAACAAAAACCTTATTAAGCAATACAGGTTTGTAGTAAATCAGAATAGCAGCAATAAAGGGATTTTATGAAACTGGAACATCATGATGTTCCTCGAAGTCGCATTGCATTACTTTGTGACTATTACAACGAGAAGAGTTCTTCAACCAGGCAAGTTGAATAATTGTTTTTATCAACACCCCAGGGAGGAAGTTAAAGAAGTAAGTCTCTCATAAAAATATAATGTTTAACAATGTTTAACTGTTCTCACCATATTTCCAAAAATCTGAAAAAGGGTTTTACATTTAAGCTTTTACTGGGTCAGATCAATTATTTAGCACGATTAGCATCCCTGTGTGTTTTGTTACTAAGATTCTCACTGATTTCTGTATTTCTTTTTGTGTGTCTTTGTATTTTTTGGGGGGGGGGGGGGGGTATTATTATTCATTCAGTTCAAAGGTTGGAAAGAAAAATGTTTTTCATTCACTCCCAACAGTTTTCTTTAAACAAGAATAAAAATCAAAACTGTCGACTTAAAGGCACGACTCGTCACAAAGCCTGGAAGCAGTGAAGCCATTAATGTCACAAATGTCTTTGCAAAATCCACTTAAGGTATTTAATATTCATCAGATCAAGGAATTTGCCAACATTTCTAATAGCACTCAAAAGCGCTTAACTGCAGCTGAGCCATCTCTGACAGTATGTTGCGCATTAGTGTGGTGGTAATGGTGCGCTGCCCGCGCGACATATTCTGCTTTATTTCCCACTGTGAATGGAATGCAGTCTGTCACAGTGGGAGCACGAGTAGACGGGCGAAGCAGAGGTGTAAGTGGGGAACTCTTGACCATCTGCGTTTTAGCACAAGAGCGGGATTCAGAGACTGGTCTGAGCCTAAAAGGCTGTTGACCCACATTTTGTGTCATGGATGGCACTTTGTATCACTTAGCTGTCTGCATGCAACTCCCCGTGTTCCTCTGTGTGTGTGTATGCAGGTGTTTAATTTGCAGACATCATACAATAACTTTGGTGGACTTATTTACAGCATTTTATTTCATTTTTTTGTTAACTGAACTACAGTGTTTGTGTTTAACAAAGAATCATTAGTTGCATTAGAGAAAATCAGTGTAAATGAAATCTCTTTGGGACCGCTGAATGGACGAATCAAGCAGTTAAAAGATGTTTCCTTTGTGCTCTTGTAAATTATTCATTTTCTTCGAGATGTGAAGGCATAACAGAATAATTTATAATTTTCATGAATGGAATCAAACTGGAGATGTTATTACATGTCAGCTTTGTAATTACATATACTACTTGGCTACTAGATCAATTGAAAAAATTGCCCCCATTAAAAATTAATAATTTATTCAAATCATGATAATAAAGAAGAGGGTAATAAATCTTAGTTGAAAGACTCTTCAGGACTACCATTACATTCCCCCTGGAGCACCAACCCCTATCATGCATTAATCCATCCTAAACTGGACCACACTGGGAAATCCTTGGAAGGTGGGGTTATGTATTACCTAATTAGAGTTTTGATTTAAGACTCATCTCTAAATAATGGAATCGCACACACACACACACATGTGTGTACTGGGTGGAGAGATGTGGAACGTAGGATGGACTGTGTTCGTCTAATAGTAGCAGGTATGTCAAACTAGCAGAGTAGGTCACTTGCAAGTTTTTGCAAGTTAATGCAAATGTGTGCATGCACTCGCTAGAAAGACGGGACCTAAAATGACCAGTTATTCAAATATGTGCCTTTGGGTAGACAAAGCATGGCTCTACCTGGGTTGTCCCTGTTTTTTTCCATTTTTATTTTGATTTAAATCACAGCAGATCCTGAGAGCCTGCTGGTTTTCATTACAACAGCCTGTTCCCTCTTAAGCCTCCCTCCCCTTCCTCTAAACCATAAACGCCTATGTCAGTCGGTCTTCAGTACACGCTAATCCCACCAGCGCAGATATATGGTCCAGATCAACTTTCAAGTAGCTCAGTCATGGATTTCACATTTTCCTTTTCATAATTCCTTCTTCAAAATGACCGCGGACGTTAAAGTGCTCCCATCTTGCAACCTGATGACCTCATTACAAATGGCACACGGCATGTAGGTAGATGTACGACAACAATCTGGGACAGTGTAAGTGGGGACTTTGGTTGTAAAGAAAGAGAGGAAGGAGGGGGTCGCGAGGAGTTGTTTGACAACGAAACAGTTGAGCCATTAGGGATGTACCGGCTGAGTTTGCTGGGAGTTACAGCATGTTGCAACATCCTCGGAAATTTTCACGCTCCCGTTCCTCCCCTCTTTAGACCTTCTCATGCTCATCCCCTATTCAGATGCTTACTCCCCAACAGCATATGGCATTCAGTATTAATGTATTTATGCTTCATCTTGCTGCTCTCCTCTCTGGTGTCAAACATTGTCGCTTTCATTTCTTTTCTTACAAAATACCTGGAGCAGCAGGAGGTTGGGAAGTTAAAGAGAAAGTGAAGCTACTCAAACTTTTCAAGCTTTGCAGTTTGCATGCGTACGCAGAGGACTCCAGAGTGCCTCTGCTTACAGCTGCACCGCTGTTGGAGATGCATCACTTCTCAACTCCGCGATTATTAGATCAGAGTCAGCAGGAAAGACGGGGGAAATGAAAAAACACACAAATATGCACACGACAGACCACAGGGCATCAGAGGAAACTTTTTCATCACGCTGTCGGGAGCATAGTGTCCTCTTTGAAATAAAGATATTTACGATTATCCTTCCTTGGAAAAAGCAAAGCGTGACTGGTTTTTGATTTCATTCTGCGCCTGCCTTCTTCTTCTTCTTCTGCAGCTCATTACCAGAAAACATGCACTTCGATCTTTTCTACATTTTATCCAGCACGTCCGCAGCTCTTACACCCGCACTCGCTTCTCAACAAGACTTGTTCTTGCACCACATAAAAATTACATCAGGGCTCTCATCTTTAAATGGCCTATGACATTTATAGATGGGTTGAAGTGTGCATTCTCTGTGCCGTTTCGGCCCGGGGCCTATTAAAGCAATTGAATCGTCTTTGCATTTCGTCTTTGAAGTGTTGGGAGAATAACTGTGCTGTCCAAGTTCTGGTTAATCATTAGCGATAGCAAAGCGCTCCATGTGAAAAGCACTGCTTTTATAGCAGCAGCAAGCACAGCATGGGGTGTCTGTTAGGCCCTCATAGATAATGTAATCTCTAGTCTGGTAAGAGGAAAAAAGAGAAATGGGGAGAGATTTTGATGCAGCAGGGAAACTGTTTTTATGTGTGCATGCGTGCTCTCTTTATGCCTGTGGGGTGTCAAACAGAGCTTTGGTTATGAGAATCCTTTATTTGTGTGATGATGTAGCCATTAGGGCTCTGTGTCGTGCCTCTCCGTCTCATAATGTTGCTCTGGATGTGAACTTCTACAAAGGGTTTTGGCCTGTATTCATTTTCTGATGGTTAGATACGACGCCCGCCAGGAGGCTTCTTGTCTCATGTGATGCGCAGCTACGAAGCAAAACAGCAGAGAAGCAGAGCTCTGTCCTCGGCCGGGAGTCACCTGCCATGTGAACTGCTGGATTGTTGTGTTTAGCCTCAGGAGACATGAAAACTTATGCTTTGACTGCCTGACCTGCACATTTGAAAACTGGGAATCGCACAGGCTCGGTTTTCATTCAACCAACACATCATTTTTTATCAAAAACGATATCAGGACTGGACAGGATGAGCTGGTCTTTGGCGGATTCCTTGTGCCGTCGGGATGCTGCGTGTGCTGAAAGATTTCAAATGCGTTTTTCATATAGTTTGCAGATGAATTATCGAAATCTGCACCACATAAGTGGATATTTTCACTACTCGTGATAAATCCAAAATAAATCTCTCGTTCTGTTACAACGTTAGACCATAATAGGCAATCTTACAGACTTGCAGGGCTTATTAAGAGTGTTTTTCCTTCATCTGATGAAGTATGATGATTTATGGTTTTTTAAACTTGATACCGTTTCTTAGCCAAAAGCAGACATTGATAATAATAGAGACTGTTTTCACTAAGAGAGCTTAATGTTTTGCACCTGGCTTTCATCATACACGAGTTGCATGCGTGCTGCTTGGAAAGATAAACGTGAGCTCACTGATGATGAGTGACTTTGCACCTTGCGAGACCCTCGGAAACGTGCGATGCATTAAGATAGTGTCTCAACAAAAGCAGACAGACACACTCATCTCATCTGTGTGTTGATAAACTGCGGTGTATGCAATTTTCAGAAAATATACTATTTACTCACAAAGAGTTCTGGGTAGCCCAGTTGCTTATCCACTGTTTCATTCACACATGACCTGACACCAGGCTGTTGTTGATCATCATCCTTCTGTCTGTCTTCTCTTTGCTCTTCTCTAAGAAGTGCAGTACAAGTGTTTTACCCATGACATTATGGCGATATAAAGGCTGCCCATCTGAGTCATTTCAGTCTCTGATTCGCTGCAGCTCTATGGGTGCATAAGTAAATGTCAATCTAGATGTGTGCGGTTGGGTATGAGTGTGTAATTTCAGGAAATGGACATCAGGCCTCCTTGGCTTGTCTTCAGCTCAGCGTGCTGCCCACAATGCTGAGGCCTCAGGTTTCCCACACGGAGGGCAGAAAATAGAGGGCGTTCCTCCAAAGCTGTCGGCAGAGCTCAACCAGCAGGAGCTGCAGCCTGCATCACAACGACTGTTTTTTATTTAGAGGAGGAAGGAAGGGATGCTGAGAGGGAGTGGGAAAGGAGATGATGAGGTCTGGGGTGGTCAAGAAAGGACTGGAGGAAAACCTAGAGAGGAGGGAGTAGTGGAAAATAGTGTGGTACTTTTTCTGTCATGTAGGGGAAAAGAACAGAACATCCAAATTAGGAAAAACTATGCACTGTATTAGTATTCAGTTTGTATCCAGCAATTTGCAGTCAAAAGAAAGACAGAAATATCTTATTTAAATGAGGATGTTTTGGTTTCAAGAAGAAAAACAGAGCAGTTGACATGACCAACTAGAAAGTACAAATAATCATCGTTACAACCCAGGACAAAATGTGGTTTGGGCATCCGCAGCTTTGTTTCTGTTGTTTTTTTGTAAGTCGCCCATTTCAACTATATTTAGCCCTAAAGTTGTTTGGTTCCTTTTGGAGCATATTGTGTGTGACACCCAGTCTACAGACCTGCCTAGCAACAACTTTCTATGGTTACATGTATAAAATATGATCACTTCTGACTCCAAAGCTAAGATGGTGACGGTAAGTTAAGCCAAACAATCAATCACCTGACATTTGACTGCTGTTGATCCAGGTTACTGTGGTGCAGTTCATTAAAAATAAATAAATATAAAAATAGATATCTGAGTATTTAGTGCATTTTCATGGACTATCTTAGCCCAACAAAAATAGACATTTATTCAAATTCATAAGATTGTTGGGAGAATACGATGTTGCCAATAAAATAAATCTTCTTTTGAATTGCATCGGGCTGCTGTTGTTTGCAGCCCCCTCTCTCCTCTCTGCTTTAATAAGTGTAACTGCATTTGGGATTAAGAGACCCCCTGTTTCAGCGACTTCAGTGTAATTATCTTTGGCCCCTTTCCACGCACACAATCACACACACACAACTATAGGGCTTTTTTGTTTGTTTAATTAGATGCAATGATTTTATGGTGGTGGGGAGAAAGGAAAAGTCATTAGACTAATTACCAAAGTCTCAGTAGCAAAGTGTGTATCTGCACTTTGTCATCGGGATAAAGGATTCAATGTGTCGTCCTTTTACAACACCAGAGAAATGACTCGAGACTGCTGCGAATGATTTGCCAAACAAAATCCTTCCTTTATGCTTCCGTGTTTTTGCAAATCTCCAATCAACTTGGCTTCTCTGCTAAGACACCAGGCACGTGGAAAGTCACCGAGTTCACTTTCTATGTATGTTGCTTATTTTCTTACGATCTACATGGTTGGGAGAGGATGTTGATTTGGGTCAAGAAGAATTTAATATGTTTGGATGTTGGCTCTAAAAATAGGGGTTGTGTTTGGTCAGCTTCGAGTCAGTGGTAGAATTAAGAGTTGTTAAAAAAATGTATTAAATCCCCTTTTTATTTAATGTCTGTAAGTAACCATATTCTCATATAATTCCACTTGAATTCATTTTGATATTCACTTTGGGATCTGAGAAATACACTTCTGTTCAGTATGACAGTGAAAGTGATCCTGTGCTGTTTTTAGTCACCAGCAGTCACCAGTAATCCGATTACTTTTTTCAAGTAATGAGTAAAGTAAGGGATTACTATTGCAAAAACAGTAATTAGATTACCGTTACTTTCCCATAGGAACGCTGCGTTACTAAAACAGTGGGGGTTTTTTTGCGAGAATGTCTCATGACAGTGACTTAAGCAAGTGCGACGTTCGTGAAAACAGCTGAGTACAGAGCAACAATGGATAATATATCGAGTGCAGGAGAGAGTGTGAGCGTGCAGCGTTTAAAGCGTGGAAGTACTGACCTTATTTGAGTTTGATTCCATAAAAAGTGACAAAAACATTAGCGTCTGTTGTGTGTGGGAAGAAAACTTCTTTTTACAGCAAAAAAAACCCCTAAACTTCCAAGCAAGCACTGAGTGCGCTACGACATGCATAAAGTTCAAAGATTAAAACTAATAAAAAAGTTTTAAAAAGAGACGTTTCCATTTGATTACATTTTGTATGATGGATTATGTAGAAAAAGTAGAATTGGGCAGAAAGATCTATCGCTTTATCACCTATTCAGGTTGTAAATCGTGTTTTTAAAAAGTAACTAAGTAATTAATTACTTTTGAAAATAAGTAGTAAAGTAATGGGATTACTTTTTGGGGGAAGTAATCAGTAATTAGTTACTGATTACTTTTTTCAAGTAACTTGACCAACACTGGTCACCAGTAGTGCTAGAAAGCAGTTAACACCATGTGGGTATCTTACCTAGCATGGACGCCTCGATAGCTGGTTAGCTCAGACATTTGCTGACGTGGGAGTAAACTTTGTTCTTCTTCTTTGGACTGAACACTGACCATCTAATGGCAAGTTTCCATAACATCTGCTAGTCGTGCAGAAGTGTCTGTATGCAACTCTCAAACTGTGGCTCGGCAAAGCAAAAAGAAAGTACAACTACTAAAGATGAAATGTAGCCAAACTGAGTTGCAAATGAATTATTTACTGATGTTCTGAGAAAAGCCACTCTAAGCAAACTCAAAGAAGATAAATCACAGGAAAAATGTCCGTCCCCACTATTGTGTACTTGGATTAAAACCACATTAACTTTATTTAAAAATCTGTGGTGAAATAAGTAAAACTGTACCGCCCGTGATTGAAACCATGTTTTTAGTTTCACCACACCGCCCTACCGTGATGTCAGTCAGATGGTCTGTTTTCACATGATAGATGGGCTGAAGAGGAGCCTCACTGCCATAAGACACATTCGTGTGTTTAACATTTGAACAGATGACCAGATTGACAGAAAGATCCTTTTGATTCCTCATTAATTTGTCTTTGTCCTCACACAAGCAAAACTCGAGTTAAATTATTGTCCTTGTTAATGTGTAATGACTACGTGATGACAGGGGCTCACGCCAAGACGCCTCTTTTTTGATTGGTAATTGGGTTCTCAAATCACACACACAGGGGAAACATTGTAGATTAAAGGGATCTCAATTAGTCCTCATTTACCTGATATTTTCAAGACGTCAGGCCACAACCTCCCCTCTTTCTTCACATATCCTATTCCATGTACTGTCCACTTAAGGACTACTAACAAGAAGCAGACAGTGGCCCTTTGCCCCAACAGACCGCCGGTTCCAAAACTACTCGCCTTTCGTTCTCATGGGTTAAAGAGGGAGAATGTGAGGATAACAAATTGAGCAGTGCTTTTTAAAAAAGAAAAAAAAGTCCCAGAGGCCTCCAGAAACATTAAGAAAGGAAGGGAGAGATAGTTTAGTGGAAGAGAAGGAGGAATCTATGAAGTGTTGACAGCTTTGTTGCTTGGCCGGGAAGAAGGGAAACTTCTTCTCCAGTCTCCCTTGATGAGCCATGTCAGTATTTCTTAATATATTTCTCTATTAGTTGTGGGTCTTTTTTTAAAATAAAAGTATTTTCCATATTTCCAGTAAGTTTTTTTTAAATTCAGTTTAAAAAATTCATAAAGTTGGAAAGCAAAGATTTTTCTTGTAAAATACAGATGAGTGGTCCCTCTCGAGGCCCTTGAGATTAGCCAAATAAAGAATAATTGGGAATGGAAATCTTAGCGATTACGGCTCATAGCTTCGTTCTAAGGGGTCATAAGCCAGCCAGCCTAGGACCATTACTCTACTAGTCATACTACTGTAAGTGATTTTTTTCACCCCCTTGTTGTGTCTTAGTGGAACTTAAAAGAGGAAGAACGTAGTCGCACCCAGACCCGTGCGAGACCTATTGATCCCTGCCAGCGTCTTTCTCTCCCCCCTTTAGATAATGGATTGCCAGCACATCCACTCCTACCCCCATCTCTCCTCCCCTCAGGCCCGTTAGTACAAATAATGTCTAATCAATATGCGCCGCAGTCCCCGCGAATATCCTTTTAACACTAGATTTATGTCACAGCAGCGCACACTCTCTCTTACTCATTTCACTTACCAGCCAATCAATTTAACCAATCACAGCGAAGACCCGTTTCTCTTCATCGTATGCAGTTAAATACATTTTTATTTTAGTTTAGTTCTAATTAAATGCCCTATATCAGCGTGTCCTCGGTGGCGTGCCTTGATTGGGTTAGATTGTGCAGTAGCGGGGCAGTTTGGTCACACATCTGAGGCTTTATTGACTATTTGGAATCTATTATGTAGATTTGCATTGATTGGAGATTTCAGTTCATCACTCACTGTCTGCGTGCAGTTGTCGGTGAACAAGTTGTAATGGCAGATCGCTGCATCAAGAAGGGATTTTTCTCTGCTTTGTCACATCCGTCACTTTGGCGGCTTTGACACGTTGTGTATATGTCAGTGCGCGTGTTACATTTTAATGAGCAGGAGGTCTGGTGTCTTATTTAAGGAATATATCAGCAGGACACAGAGCGGTTCTCATAATTATTTAGTTTAGAAATCTCAAACTGGTAAAAGGCCAGTATTGTTTGTTTTCACTCGTAAAGAAAAGCGTGGAAGAGGCTGTGTGCTGTTCCACGCCTTTCTCTCCATCGGTATAGTTATACATATTCATGAGTGGGTGAGGAAGAATGTGGGGTAAACGATCTGTCTCATGAGGGGTGCTCCTGTGGCAGCAAAGCCAGCACTTAGTGCACTGAGGCTCGGGCTGCCCTGAGCTTCCCCTCTCAGTGGATCTGATTTCCGTGGCTGTACGTCGGAAGCAGTGATGACAACCACATGGGCAGAAGCTGTCTCTCTCCCTCGCTTGCCTGTTTCAACGGCATTTGACTCAACAGTTGTGCCTTTTGAGGAAATCAAACGTTTCCAGGGTTATGGGCGTCCCCCTTTAATCAGGCTAATGCAGTAGTTTGGTCTTGCAAGGGAAGCCTAAGTATGATTTGCTCTTCGGATTATCAAAATCATTTTGTTGTATGCTGCTGTTCTGCTTCTATCTTGCAGGATGTGACCTCAAAGTCGCTGTGTTATTGTGTTTTTTGAGGTGGCACCGATTTGTTAAATTGATCAAATATACACTTTCCAATTACAGCAGAAACACTCAAAACTTGGTTTTGAAACTGTAAAAAAAATTAGCTCCTGCTACGATTTCCATAATTTGAACCTGAATGTGCTGTGTTTCTGTCTTGATCATTCCTTTATTCCTTTATACATAGGTCTCTTACTTAAGGCCTACACTGTGTCATTAATTGACAAGTAATCCTCGACAAAAGGAAGCTTATGCATTTTTATCAGGTATTTCCGTATATTAACATTTAATGCCATATGAATTACGTCCAGATTTCGTGTGCTAATCCCCTTCCAAAACAGTAGATTTGGCTGTAAATGTTCCATCACTAACACTAATCCAGAGTGTATCCCTATCATGTTCCCCGAGCTATTTTAAGAGGGCACGTCTGTCATTTTACTTTTTTTTTTCCCAAAAAAAACAGATGTTGGAATTAACTAACCCTTGTATCCTGTCAAATTTTGTGGATTTTTCACGCTTCGTGGACCTTGACAACCCAGTGACCGCACACTGACGGAGGAAGGTAATGGAAAGTGGTATTTGTATGTTAATAGCTAGCTTATTCCTTGGTGTAGTACAAACCAGTTTCTTGCCAGAAACCAGAACTGGATCATGCAGTATATTTGCCATTTGCAGGTGGTTAATCATGGTTAATCACAGCAAATAGTAATAAACTGACTTGTATATTCAGTGTTTTTCAGTAATTGTCCCGTTGTTTGTGGCAAATTCTAAACATCTGATCCTGAATGGGTAATACAAGTTTGTCTGTGCAGTTACTTTGATCCAGTGTCTGGTGAGCAGCTACACTTCATGGAAATGACAAATACAGACAGTATTTGAGTGGAGTTTCCTATGAAAGTAAAAATGAAAATATGCTTTCTAAAAGTACATCCTGTTAAGTAGTGAATAGTGGTGAAAAAAAACTGTTACAAATACTGCAAAAGCCTTTCATTACACACAGTTTTCTTTTTCATGTTCTTTATCAGATAAGCATCAGATGCCCAAGTCTTCCAGTGCAGCTAATGACCCTCAAGCTTAGAACGAAAGCTTATATGCAGCTGTGAGTGTGGCAGGTGTGGTTAATGTAATTAACAATATGATGTTTAAAGGAGGTGGTCAAACCCAGGAATACATTACAAGAAAAAATGGAAAAATAGGAATATTCTCAGAAGTGTTGATAATACTTCTTAGTTTCCATATAATCGTCCATCTAGTGCAGCGGTTCCCAACCCCCGGTCCACGGACCGGTCCATGAGTCGTTTGGTACCGGACCGCAAGACTTCAACGCTGGGGTGTGAAATTTATGGTTTTCAGAGCGTTAGCGTTAACTCAGTTTCTCTGGGTCTTTTCCAGTGTTGTAGTTGTGTGTCTTATTTTAAAAGAAATATTCACACATTACCATAGCAACCAGAGAGCATTAAGGCCCAGGAAGGAGGATGTTACTCTCAATGTTGTTGGTGCATTTCAGGAGGACGCTGCTAATAAAGTTACACAATTACACAGTGAATTCACGTTTATTATTATATTTACAAAATACCACAATTTTTGTCTTGGTCGTATCATTTTATTTTATTTTATTTTATTTATCCACGACACCTTAAAGTCTGTGAAAATATTGTCTGACATTAAACCGGTTTGTAGTGCAAAAAACGTTGGGGACCGCTGATCTAGTACATAGAAGTGCAATGTAAATATGTGAAACTAAGTAGTAAAGGCCAGCAACTGCAGTAAAAATACTCATTTTGCACAAATCTATAAGTCAATTACTAGAACAAATTTCCCTGTGAATTTACAGTAAAGTACTGTGTGCTACATATGCCAGTATAGTACTACTAATTGTGTGGTTACTATTGCAGTGTTGCTTTTATGTTTCTACTGATAATATATTATTGCATTCAGTATTTTTCTATATAATATATATATATATATATATATATACACACAAGCTTTATTTAACATAAAAAATACACACTGGAAAAAAAATGCTGGGCAGATACGATTAATCGCTGTAGTCATGGTTACCCATTGTTAGGTAAACCTTAATACGAGACACCATAGCATACATATATGCAAATGGAAACACTGTATCAGTACAGCACTTGAGAATAAAGTATTTAAATGTAACTTTTAGATTACAGTATTTATTTCAGCAAAAGTCCAATTTAACTGACAAAGAACAAAATGCTGTATTAGTGTAAGATTTCACAGTAGTTTGCTGTTAATACATTCAGTAGTATCTGTATATAGTAAAATATAAGAATAAAACAGTGTAATCATCCTGTCTTACTTCATACAAATACCAAAAAAGGAGCAAATACAACCCTGGTAATATGTTCAAAAGGCGTTTATGTTTAAGCTGTGACCTAGGATATACTACATGTACAATATAAATATACATGTAAAGGGCACGTTCCCATGTTATGGATTTCTAAGTGTGTTTATTTGGTGCCGGTTGCACCTGTTTGGTCCTGGTAAGGCTGCTCTGAGGCGATACTATGGGTGTGAGTTTGTGCCGTATAAATAAAACTGCAGTGCATCACAATAGGCATAGTTCCAGTACAGTCACTACAGCAGTACAACTGTTCCTGATACACCGAGGGAGGGAGGCAGCTTAACAAATAAGAGCTGATGGGAAAGATGAAGAATGGGGGGGAGTGAAATGGAGAATACATTACATTTCAAGTCTCATTTGTGGAACTCTGGCAGATATGAAAATGCAGGAGATTAATAAATGAAGGAGAAAGTGTTCTAATATGCACAATCAATTCAACATCTCTTGCCTCCACAATACAATGTAAAATATATTACAAGTGATTGAAGAGCTTTGTTCCATGATGAGATGGCCACCATTATGCACCATTATACTCCAGCTCTTACAATATGATTAACAGCACAACAGGCGAGGAAGAGGGGAATCATGATCTAGAGACAGGCGGCTCCCTCGAGGCCGCCTGAGTTGTCTTGTCTGGCCGTCTAAAATACGGTGCTGCCATAGTGAGGTCACTCGAAGTGCGTGCACGCATAGGCCTATCACGCCAACCAGCTTGGACACTCAACTAATGGCAAAAAGGCCTTTTAAAGTGGCACACTAAAACCCAGCACACACCCACGAAGCCTTAATGTCTTATTTATGGCCCCCTGGTTTGCTATAAAACCAGCCTGTGTCAGCAGCTAGTTGCAGGATCTCCAGGGATTCATTCACTTCATGCCAGTACGTAGACTGCACCCTCGCCTGTGTTCTTCCTTATTCAATTCTTCAACCCGTCAGGGGCTCGGTCTTCTTCAGCACTGCGACACAAACTATGTCTGCAATTTGGCTGGCTAAAAAATGCTTTTAGTGATAAGAAAAAGTTGTTGTTTTTAATTTAGCTAGCTTGGTGTGGATATGGCCACAGCACTTTATCTCTGCTTCCCACTTTCCCATGTATCATCTCCTCTTCTCCCCCCTGATCTCTTTGAAGTCTTTACAGAAGGCTCTCACCGGACTCCGCCTTTTGTGCTGTCATTCAGTCTTATCTCTGCTCCCCTTCTTACTGTCTGCCCTTATCTATAAATATTTCTTTCCCTTCGGCCATCCTTTTAGCATCCCTTGACTTGTCGCTATCTCTCGTAACCTTGTGAGCTCAGCATCTCTTCAAACTTAAATGAAAAACTATCCAAATTTTACTTTCAGAAACCCAAACCCTACATTTAAATTTAAGGCTAAATTTAAGACAGACTTGTTTAAAACTTGTGTAAAAAAGATGCATTTGAACTCCTGGTTTCAGTCTGCCACACCTTTTTTTTGTTGTTGCCTGCCTTTGTCTCCCACCATCTTGCCTCCTTTGTCATCTCCCTCACTTATCCTTCCTTCACACTTGGCCTATGAACCCCCATCCCCCCACCTGTTTTATCCCCTCATCCTCCCTTTCATTACTGTCTTCCCTCTTTGCTCCTTCATCCTCCACCCTCAGCCTATCTTTCTCATCGCAGCTTTCAGAAAGAGTTCCCATCTTGAGGTCTTGACAGCATTCTCTAGACAGAAACCAGCCTCCCTGAGGGATCTGAACCGTGGAGAGATGTGTGACGGGTACCTGCCAGAAACTCTGTGACTCCCTTTGAGTTTTCCATAGGGGCTCTTTGATGGGCTGCACTTGTATGTGTTTCGTGTGGGTGCATGTGTGTCGTTTTGTTGCGTCAGGCAGAGCAGAGGATCTGTGCCGGCCTCGAAAAACTTCTTTTTTCTATTCAAACAAATGCGTAAAAATAAAACGTCTTAATTAATTAGAGCCTTTATGCGTCTCCATTTACAATATTAGGTTGGCGCCATTTACGACTAGAATTTGTTTTAATGTTGCAAGTGTTATTTTACTTCCCACTGAAGTTTAGTTTGCCTCCCCATTTTGGATATTGGCCTTAAATCATAAAGCAATAATGAAATACAAGGACAATAAAACAAGCAACAAGTGTAGCTCAAAATTTGTGTGACTGCATTACATCCACAACACAAACATCGAAAAATGTTTTAGATTTTTGCTTCATAAATTAGTCTAAATTCTAATTTTTTCTTTCTTTTCACATTTTAGAATCACTGTTTAGATGCAGTGACAATGCCATGCACAAAGATGCGCTAGAAACATATTAAATAAAGCAGACATGTTGCACCTATGTGCAGAAGCATTGTATGTAAACACCCTTACCAGTCACACAGACCTGATGTAGTCACCCTGTCAACTCCTCTGCTGCTAGGCGTCTAACTAAGCAACCACTGAGCCTAGGTGGATGTTTTGACAGGGGTTGTGAAGCAGAGGGTGGCCTGAATAGAGACCAGACAGCTTGTTTGTTTGTTTGCTTTCCCCTATGCTCTCTTACCCTTAGGCAATGAGTATGACCAAATCTAATTCTGAATGCAACATATGATATTCCAGCTTAGTGGAAATTTTTGCATCCGGCAGCTACAAATTAATTTTCATATCGATAATTCTGCAGCTTGTAAATGTGTTTGTGAATTTTGTGATCTATAGCACAGATTTTTTTTTAAAGCATTTTTTCTGGTTCTGCAGTGAAGACCGAAACAATTTTTTCCCTATATTTGTTTTCAAATCTATCGTTTAATTGAAAAACATAACGCCTGCAGCGGGAAAAGTATTGCTTGGATTTGTCAAAATGTGGGTCATTACTACACAGCTCCCCACAATCCAACACAGCCCAGACATACGCAGACGCATCCAGGAGAAAATAGTGAAAAAATTGTAAACTAGTCTAAAATAGCCCCTGAATTTTGATTCTAGTACAAATTTGCATGCGACTCAACAAAAGCCAGAGAATTTCCACCTGTTTGGGGAGTTCGTGCTGCTTAGATTTGAATGGCAGGAAAAAGTGGAAGAGGGATTGACACAAGGCAGGGGAGAGCACGAAAGGGGAAGCGTCTGTACCCTGCTGATGCTATGGGTATTTTTCACGGTGGCCCTGCTTTGAAACGTTTGTCCTGAAGAGAGGCAGGAAAGTCTTTATGCGCCTGTAGAGCCTCTCGGTGTTCACGGCTGCAGCTGGTTGTGTGGGAGCATTCGGTAGAGGGCTGGGAGGAGGTTACCCAGGATTTCCTGTTAAACAACTTCAGCTTCTGTTTTTCTGGGAGAGATGAATGGCTTTAAAAAACATTACTCTGTGCTGCTAAAGGGCATTAATATCTGGTGTTGATCTGAGACTTAACACTTTTCAAGTAAAGATATAAAGCCATAAGAAGGGACAGTTCCCAAGGAATTGCATTGGAGATTATTGCAAATTTTTTATTATTGTCACAATGTAGCCTTCTACGTTCGCTTTTCTGTTGCCATATTATAAATGATTATTCAGTCTTTTGGCTTTTAAACTCATAATTGTGGTACTCAAACTGGACCTCAAGGATCATATTTCAAGGCTCATCACTATCTGAAGTAATAAGCCCCGACTCGTTGAGTATCTGACTCTTTATTGCAGTGTTATTAAAATCTTAAGCTTGCAAATATCAAGGAGACGACTCTAACCTTTAAATTTGTCTAGGAAAAAATAAATCCGAGATATTTCTGTGTGCCGTCTGTGCTTAAAATAAAACAGACACACGATTTCGTGTTTCTTTTGCTCAGAATCTTTGGGGGTTTTTTGGTGGTGGTCTGGAAATCATGTCCTCCAAAAGCTCCTATATATACTGAATATTTCATGAGGCTGTTGTGTAGAGTCCCAGTTTTTAATGAATGCTTCCTGAACCACTGCTGCACTTTAGCTTCATTCCCAAGAGTGATTTGGAAAAACAAATGTCCTTTTTTTTTTTTTTTCAGCTAATGTGAGATACATGGGTTGATTTAGTAACAAAAATACTCATTTGATACATTTTTTTTTTTACGTCATACACAGAACTAAAACAAGCAACTAAGTAACAGATCAGTAACAACATAGATCATATTCTGAACATTAAATACCAAGTGGCAAGACGTAATGTTTCCCATCAGAACATTGTAATTAGCTGATCAGTTTCAGTCAACAATGGTAGAAAAAGAAAGAAAGCAAACAAGTCCAGCGTTTGAAATGTAATATTGCAAATATAGATGGTTCGATTTAACACAGAAGCACTGGCTGTTTTCTTTTCGATAAATATGTTTTACAGGAATCGCTGTCAGAGACTTACATTTGTAGAAAGATGTTATCTGGGTGGTTTAAGGGCATACGAGGCTGAGGATGGGTTCATGTTTAGAACATGGTTTTGTCAAAATGCAGCCTGAGAGCGAGCATTCTCCCTGGCATCCAGGACACGTATTACCATGGCAATTATACATCAAATACTCAATCTTTCTCTCTCAAAATTGCCTGCTGTCACAAGATGCCTCCAGTCTCATTTTCTTCCAATGCTGCCCTGAAACGGGGAAAAAGGCCCCCTGCCTCCTGATGATAATGGATCCTAATTTGACTTAGATTATGATTTATCAGATGCTGCTCATGCTTCAGTCGGAAGTATTATGCAGCTCTCTGAGAATGGGAACCATTACAAGTGAGACATCCATCCGTCACCCACCGGTCGCCATAACGGAGAGAACAAGAGGGCCATATGAGCTGGACCGTGATGCCTGCCCCAGAAATTAGACTGCTCCAATTTGATTTCTTTTCTCTCTCTGTGGTGTTCTGCCTCTCCTCCCCCTTCATTTATGACTGCTCCCCTTTCTCCCAGTCCAGGTCAGGCCAAAAATGTCAGCTGGCATTGGACACGAGCATCAGTCAAACCCTAACGCTTGCTAATAAAACGAGCATTGGAATTGTAATGTATGCCTGCTCGACTTACTTTAAGTTACAATTGTCTCTACTCTGCTGCCATAGATGGGATGGATCCTTTTGTAGTTGCCGTGAATAATCTCCCACTCAGAGTGTCCACTTCCTAATGTACAGATCATTGTGACCACTAGCAAATTTACTGCGCTGAGTAACTCGGTCTTTGATACATGCATAGATAAATCATTTTTTGAGACCTTAGGATATCTTGCCTCTCATGCATATAATAGGTTCAAAGTCATTACTATCCATTATTGAAGTTTTATGTGTTCTCCCATTTTACTAGTCTATTTTCCTGGGGTTTTTATTATCGCCTTCTTTTTTTTTTTTGCCAGTTTTGAGGTTTGTCCACAGCGGGTGATGCCCTCTGATGGACGGTAGAGTGAGATTTACCTTTACCTGCAGTGCTCCCATCGAAGACTTTTATTGTAAGCCCAGGTTTTTTGGGTTTTTTGGGGGGTTTTTGTTGTTAATCCTAATCTTGATACAGAGTTTAAGAAAAGGTACTAAGATGGGGCATCTTATCTTACTACTACTACTACTGAAGCTAATAAATATTACCTAATAAGTGTCAAGTACCGTATTTTTCGGACCATAAGGCGCATTAAACGAAACAAAACAGTCAAATAAGTCAAACTTTACTCAATTCATTCTTCCTGCTTCCTCTACTTCCGTACCATTGATTTATAAATGTTGAATTCTCTCACAGCTGCTCTATTCCCATGTTGTTGCAGTATATTAATGACTAACCTCGTATTGTGAATGGATTATCTCAGTTGTTTGGTCCGTTTACAGCCTAACCCTATGCGATTGCATTTGTTCCTAACCATTGGGAACCCTCATGTTGACTTTTATTGAGTGGAAAAAAGTTATCGTTCATCCTCCAGCTTCACTGTATTTATGTTATGCTAACTTAGCTGTGTCGCTAGCGATCACGTAGCACATCATTATATACCAGCTAGTCCAACTTCAGTAACTCAACAAATGTCACTGCTGTTTAGTTTTGTCTTCATTTATGTTGGAAGTGATAGAGCTGTACGTTTTCATTTTTTCAGAAATCTCTCAGAACTTGTTTAGATGGAAGCTAGCGAGCTAACTTAAACTTAATTGTTACACCTGGTAAAGCAGCAACACTGATCATTTTATTAAAGAGTTTAGACAGTTTTTAACTTTCAGTGATGCCGTAGTGTTTTGGACCTGAAGCGGATGGACTTTTGGACCCAGATTACTCCACGAGGCTCCTGACTACAGCAGCCGTAATGCTCCGACAATCAAGCGGTGCAGCTTCGTAGCTTAGCGAAGTCATACTAAAACATTTTTTGACAGATTTCTGAGCGCCGTGTACCACATAAAATCGGTTCAAGGTCAGTAAGCACAACCAGAATTCATACATAAGGCTGTCGATTTTTTGAGAGAATTAAAGGATTTTAAGTGCACCTTATAGTGCATAAAATACGGTAATAGAAAAGAAAGTGTCGGTCACAGCTCTCCTTTCCAGTAGCGCTCTAGACTTTGAGTCACTGAATAGCAACCTTACATCCTAATTAAGAACCACTGGTAAATCTGAAATCCTCTATTATCACCTCAACAAAGAAATACTGTTTGAGTGAAACTCTGTGATGCTTTGCCAACATGAAAAGACAAGAGCCAAAGAACTTGTTCAACTGTAGTTTCTCATTCAGACTGAACTTTATTCATGAGTATGAAAAAGTCAGCCCTTGTTATCAATGTTTAGTTTAGCTGAGCCCTCATAAAAATGTAAAAAAGCCAGTCGGACTCTTTAATGCTTCCCTAATCCACCGCTGATAAGACTGCGTACTCACCCTGCTGGTTTGAAAATCCTCTCCTCTTCCCCTCACCCTTTCATCTCACACTTTGCGTTCTCAAACTCTGCCAGTAATTTGCACTACCTGTAGGAAAACGCTGCTCTTGTGGGCACAAGCAGGTTGAAACTAGTTTTCGCTTCGCTGCAGAGTTGTTAAAGCACCACTACAAGTTAATAGCCTAGAAGAGTCTACTTTCCGACCGTGTTGACACAGAAAGGAATAATTAGTAGGATGCGATGCTGCCAGCGGTAAAGCCATTAACTCGGACGACCCTTTCTCCAAACCCTGTTGCCTGGTTACAGTTTCCCCAGGTGACCAAATGTGCTGAATCATAGTGATCAGCTGTGACTCACTAAGACAGTGGCCTGCAGGCGTTAGTTATGATTGGTGGGATCGTAGCGGCAATGTGAAGCTCAGATATATTACAATAAGTGACTTATCTGACAGCACAGATCTGTCGGTTGACTGATTGAACGGTGTGCCGTCTCTGTTTAACCCTCAAGTCAGTGTCTGTAGGGGGGAGAGAGCAATGAAGCAAGGTGTGATGGAGATGGCGCGAAAGGGTCTGCGAATTTATATCTGAGATGAATAGACTCTGAAACAGACGGGCGGTGAAAGCGACGGAAAAATGTGCTTTGTGTTTCAGAGCTGTTTCAAATTTCACAAAGGAAGAAGAGTCTAAACACGAGTGTGTGGAGATTTCCACGGTTTGAAATAATCTCATTTTCATTACGCCTTCTCTGCACCGAGATTGTCATCTATCATTGATGGATGAGATTAGGCTCTTTTCTCGTACTGTTACATCAAAGCACTACTGATGGTACTGCGATGGCATCTACAGGAGTTGCTGTTAATGTGGATAAGATCAGATATTCCCTATTTAGCATTTCAATGCGGAGCGGGGAGATGGAATCGAAACCTACATGGGTGAGACAACTTGTGGTTTCATATCGCATACCCGCCAGTGTGCTCAAAAACCCCTTCATCAACATTTCTCATGTCCAAGATGTTTTAGATTGAGACTACTTTTAGCTTATCAGTTATGCACAGTAACCTGCAAAGATGAGGGTGTTCACACAGTCTGCCTGTTTATTTCGTGCTACTCTTTGACTCATTGATTTAATTACTGTAGCTACAACAGCCAGTCATTATGATAAGGTGCCAGTTTTAACTATTTATGTATTTATCCATTATGTTACAATGTAACAGCTTCATTTGTTTATCAATCAGCTGCTTTTGCATTTTTAGCAATAGTGTAGGCTGTTTCAAGCATTCATGCATTTCCTTCGGTTAGTTTAGTTAACTTTTCTGCTCCGATCTGTTCAGATGCACTTGTTTAACTGGTGTTTGATTGATTTCTGTGTATCCCCTCACTACTGCAGAGCCTGAGGGTGTTTGCACCTCAGAAATACAGGGTGTATCAAAAAGAATCATCTGATTTAAAGAAGGCTGTATTTTTTTTTAAGTAATGTATTTACAATTTAAGTATTTACATCCTTATTTGCGACCATCCTTGAGTCACTGCAGCCACTGCGGTTGTTAAACTACCTACTGGCAACTAGGTGAAACTCACGAATCCCCTTTTTCTAGCAGTACATGTAAATGACCTTTAAATTTGGTAAATATTTTTACGTTTGTTTGAAAGGCATTTCGGTTTTATTTTGAAATTCATGCTTTTATTCTGAAACAGGAAACTGGCGCAAAACCATTAAAGGGCCGTTAGTAACGTTTCTTTTAGGATATGGTAAATAGTGTGCCTTAAAGTGAAAAATATGTATGTTTCCTTTGCCAATTAGTACCTGGCTGACAGTGGCACAAGGTTTGTTAATGTTTCCTTTAACGGAATAAGTTACATGCAATCAAAATGTCGTTTAATAGAGTTTATGTTGTTAACCTTGACCTTTATGTGCAGTTGTAAGTTAGTGAGGTGATATAATGAATTGAGTGATGTAAATTTGATGTATATGCTATATGTGAGCAGGAGAAATTTGTTTCCTTTGATGTTATGATATTAATATTGCTGGTTTTGTTTTGCTCCTAGCTCTTACGGTGTCTTCACTGAATGTTTCAATAAAAACCTTTCCAATAAAACATCAGTATAAGAGACTATCATTCAGCCAGGGATGCTACAGTACACATTTTGATCATTACTGATGGATGGTTGTGGAATTAGAGCACGTTGGATTATTTTTGATACACCCTGTAAAATACAGACAAGGAGCACAATGAGCATTTTGCTAATCGGCCTCTTGTGACTTTGAGTTGCTGTTTGGATGTAAAACATATAATGAGATAACTTATCACATGTCATTTTAAGATTTTGAGTTGACTGCAAATGCAGTCTTTTTCTTGATGGACTGTCTAAAATGTAAAGTGGTGTCGAGGCTAACCACAATGCAGACAAACAGTGGATGCCTCAAAGCAGTGATGTAAATACCAATATGTAGTCAGCTTTGACAGTTACACGGAGAGCTATTTGTCTTCATATAAGAGGCACACAGTTTACAGTAAATTCTGCTTTTCTTAGAATCAATTTTTACTCTGAAAGAGTAAGTTTGATCCCGTTGTGTTTTTGGCATCTATCAGATTAGATTTGACGCCGTCCCTGTTCAGTTTAATCCGGGGATGAAGTTTAATCTCATAAAGCGCTGTAAAGAAAGCATTTGTTAGGAAAAGGAAACGGAGCTCCTGCTGTACCACGTGTGAAATGCTCTTGCATATATTACACTGACATATTTAGAAGTGGCTCTGCCACGGAGGGGGGAGGGGGGGGGGGGGGCGGGGGCTGAGTGATGAAACCTAAATGGCCCACATAGGACATGGCATGTCCCTCACCTTCATTAAAAGTAGGGCAGAATTACAGATATTAGAATCGCAGAGCAATTTATTTGCTTGTAACTGAAAAGGCCGGCATCGATACGCTGATGTGTGCAAGCATGAAATTGGCCCATGAATTAAAAGGAGGCATATTTCTGTGTGCCGCGCCATTATTGCTTCCAGTGGCGCCATGGCTTGAAATCGAAGAACTGTTACCCATCTTGCTTTAAGTGTGTGTGTGTGTGTGTGTGTGTGTGCTCACCCTTGCATTAATATCAGTCAAATATTATATTACCATCACCCACATTTCTGACCGGCAGTTCCCCTGGAAAAATAGAGACGCCTTATAAAACTGAAAGCCAATTAAATTCAATCCGTTCCGTCAATGGATTCCAATGTTTACTGTCTGCTTTGCACAAGTGTTGACACCCGGTGGGATTGCTAAGGCTCAGAATGATTGCTACTGTAAGTTGCAGGAGGGTATCTGTGTGCTGTAGGAAATTAGTCATTTCTTGGAAAGTTGTCTTCCATCATTTTGAGGAAAATGATAGATTTAAAAAATGCACAGGATTCAAAGTTAAAGTCTTAAATGATGAAGTGACCCAAAACGAATCTCAGTAAATCAAGTTAGTCATTAGATCGGCTTCTGTGTCCATTTTTGGTCCTTAAAGTTTACCTAAAGTGTGACACGTGTGAATTCATCACGTGTATTCAAATCCATCTCCATAGCTGCAGCTCTTAATGCAGCCCATTGACCGCTGCTTCTGTGGCAAAAAGTCAACCAAAGAGCCATGTTTCTTTCCCGGTGAACACACACACTTTTGCACACTTATCGCTCTGAGCTTGGCACAGCATGCCGGCGCTGTGCCCATGCTGTGCACTCTGTGAAGAGAACGGTTTGATCCGAGCCGGGCCGCGAGCGCGCAGATGGTGTCTGCTTCGGCCTGGGTTACAGAATGTGTTAGCTGGATTCATTAGCCTCTTAACTTCCCTGTCGACACGAGCTTTTCCATAGAATGAGACATTTTACTTGGCTGTTTCTTCCTCTGCATATTAACTGATTTGTTTGCGCAGTTCATCAACACGCAGTTCCTTTAGTCTCACTTAGTCCATTGACATCATGAAGTAAATACCTGGGGGCTGATAATGAGTTGCTAACTGTGGTGATATTGTATCGATTGGTGCCTAATTGCCATGTTTCTGCAGATCAATTTGGCTCTCTCTGTTTCAATGTTAAACCTGTGTAATCCTGAATAAAGGCAAGATGGGACTAATAGTGCCTAAATGGCACAGACTCGATGGCCTCTTGGAACCTCTAATCTTTCCAGTGCATCAGCAGACACCAGCGAGGCTGTGAGTGGTCAAACATCTCAGCTAATTCTCTCTCATCCTCTGTCTTGTCAGTAATGCCACGTCATCTATATAGAGTCAGCCTCTTAGAAAAGATTTGGCATCACAGAAAAATATAGAAATCTAGATATTAAACCGTTAAAAAGTAAATCAAGAAAATCTTTGAGAATATTTTATTTCATCGACCACACAGCCCACATGGACCCGTGAGACACCATTTACACAGTAGCAGCAGTGAACAACACTCAGGGAAGAAAATTACTTTCAAAACAATAAACTTAGAAGCTCTACAAATAAAAAAAATGCCACAAGAAGGGCTCCCTTGTTAAAACGCGCTTTTATGAGCATCCAACCAGAACAAGTCGACAGAGATGGCAGACGGTTTATTTTTTAAAAAGTAAATCATAATGTAGAGCAAATCAAGGCATAAAATTGTGTTAACTCTTAGTCCTGTGATAAACCACAAAAATAAATACGGGGGTGTCATGAATGTTGGATTCAGAAATACACTTAGAAAATAAATTACATTTTTTAAAATCGGAATAAGTATCTAACAGCTATCGCAGATCTGTACAAGAGTGTAAAAAGAGCCGATCCCTCTTGCTTTATTGCGGTAGATAACAGGGACACTGTCATACAGTGGCTCACAGATGGAGAGTTAGCTGCTAGCAGCAGTTAGCGAGAGCATCAGTCTCCCTTCTAGCTGTCTGCGAGCCTTCGATCAATAGACCTGGATTATCATCTCCAGCATCTCAGTTCATTTTTCACAGCAGAGAAAGCCGCCACCAGCTACTTCCTCTTTGTCAGAGGATGTAGGGCCTAGTTCACCCATCTGATAACTAACCACCACATCTGCTGCGTTCAAGAAGGACGTGTGGGCACTTTTTTCCCTTACCGCGCGTATCGGTACATCAGTGAATGTTTATTTAAGAGGCTGCCGAGCTATTCAGTACAACAGTCACATCAGAGATGGGAATCCCATGACTACCCATGCTTAATTAAATGTTTAATTAAGATGGTGTTTTTAATTAAAAAGTTGATTATTATGAAGTGAGGATTTTTGCCAAATTAAATAGATAGAATATCACAGAACGCAACCCCTATCGTTATTAAAAGGGAGGTGAGATTTATTTTTGAGTCAGCAACTGTTAATTTGCTTAAAGGGCAAAAGATGCCCTTTAAGTTAAAGGAGTGTAATGAAGTAAGCTCGAATTGAAGGCACTAACATTTAAGACACTGAGTAGTCTTGGCTGGGGTTCTCGTTTGCATGGTGGTGCATTTGGCTCAGGGCGATGCATTCGTCTAATACTTTGAAGTGTGAACCAACAATGCTGCTCTTGTATCTTCAAGGTCACCCCACTTGTAACCACTCACCACAAGGGCCCTCGTCACAAAACAGACACAAGATCCACTTGAATCTTCCCACCATGTAGGCTTCTGAACTTCAGCAGGCCGTACATGCTCAGATGGTCTTTGCGGGCCGTGGGGTCCTCTCCAGTTGTTTCTCTTTTAGTGCTCTCAACTGCGCGGACACCCGCCGCTTTGCATTCATCTCGAGAGCACATCGATCCACTAAAGGTTGCCAAGTCCTCTAAGCGATGGTTGTAAAATTTATGCCCCTATACAGTTGCTGGTAGGTCTGAAGGATGTTAAAGACATGGGAAGAGCGCACATTGTGAATGAGGCCATTCATTTGTAATCTGCAGGATTAAAGCGCTGCCTATCAGCTGCCCCTGTCACTTACTGTACATTGCACCTTCCCTTTCTCTGTTGGCATGCTTTGATTGGGATCTGTGAAAGCAGTGCCAGAGTCATGTGGGATTTTGAGGTGACAGCCCATATCTTCTAATCCTATTAGTTTGGAAGTCCTCTTCCCTGCCAAATGAAGCAAAGGCTTTGTATGCCTGCCTTAAATCAATCTTGCTCATAAAGTTTGGGTTCTTGTTTTGAGTGTCTTGGCTGCGTTTTTCATACACATTGTGGCTCTGAGATCAAAAAGACTGCCTGCAACACAGGCCAGATTTCAAGAATAAATTGTGTTTATTAAAGACCTAAATCTTGAATTTGTATTCCTTAGCTCTAAGACCACAGCATTGTCACTAGGGCTGGGCCTTATCGTACCGTTCACGGTAATGCCGGTATAATGTTAGGCAAAGATAAGAAAATGAAATATCGCGATAGAATATGGGTATAACGTGCATGCGCAGTGCCTTTGTTTTCATACGCACATGGCGGAAAAAGCATGGCGGCGACGCAGAATGAGAAGGGTGAAATCGGATCGTTGAATGAAACAGATGAACCAGAACTGGTTTGTAAAAATGCTGCAACTTCACTGGTGTGGAACTGGTTTAGCTTTCGTCCGTCAGATACACAACAAAGCACTATTTTTGGTAGAGCATGCTAGCGGGCCGTCGTTATTACAGTGTGTTTTTTTTTTTTTTTTTTTAAATACGGGACACTTAAAATCAATCCTTTAATTTTTCTGAAAATCAACAGTGCCCCTTATAATCCCGTGTGCCTTATGTATGAATTCTGGTTGTGTTTACTGACCTCGAACTGATTTTATGTCGTACACGGTGCTCAAAAATCTGTCAAATGTTTTAGTACGACTTTGCTAAGCTACGAAGTCGCACCGCTTGATGGATTGTCAGAGCATTACGGCTATCATAGGCAGGAGCCTCGCGGAGTGATACGTACTGTGCTTCAACATAATGTTACCGTATTGTGTGTGTATAACCTCTTTTTCAGTTTTGTGGATATTCTACATGGTTATGCTGAGGATGTCGGCCAATTTCCACTGAAAATGACTTTTAGTTAAACTGTCAGCAAGAAATTTGCATTTTCACTGTTAAATTTTTATATAACTTTAATGCACATAAAAAACAGCTGCTTGTTTAAGTGAAAATACATTGATGGGTTGTTTTTTTTGCACTAATAAAGTTGTGGAGTTGTAGTGTGTTTTGTCTAGTGTCAATTATATTGCAGTTATATCGTTATCGCAAATTTTAAAATATATATCGTGATAAATATTTTCAGCCATATTGCCCTGCCCTAATTGTCATTAAAGGGCACCAAGAATAAGTAGTCACAGATACAAAGAGCCCATCAAGATCTGTTTCAGTTCTGTGAAATACTTTGACTCGCTTTAGTTTTTTTGAAGTATTTTTGCATTACCGAGTGCCAATATTTTTGTTTGTCACCTGCAGGGTTGCTTACTTCTGTTTTTAAAAAAAAACCCCAAGAAGATTATATGAGCTATAATTAACGTTAATTCTGATGCATCTTCAGCAAACTCTGGCCTTTTGGTAATGATCACTCCAAGCTGCACTTTGTAATTTGCTAAAGAATGTTTACTAAGTAGAAATGACATCACTCCAAGTCGTCACTCTGCTGCTGCCAGTAAACTTAACAGAGTGATACACAAAATTAACAGCTAATCGCAGCACATTGAAGAGAATAATCTTACGTCATACCATTTATGCGTTGAATCAATATCGTATGCTCATTAAGCTTACAGTTTGGACTCGGGGCCTCCATTATCTGGATCAGTTAAAAGTAAAAGTCAGTATTTTCAAGCTGTTAAAAACAACGTAATCGATATCTGCTAAGGGTCAGCGGTAAACCTTTCCCCCAAACATTTCTTCTTTTTAAGCATCTGTCAAAGTTACCACAGAGTTTACAGACTTCCTGACCCAAATGATAGCCAAGGATTTTAAAACAGACACAAGTTTTGATTTAAAAAAAAAAAATCCTTTGACTGTTTGGATTTTATTCTCAAAGCTTCTTTTTGAGCAATCCCTCTGCTTGAACACGCCGCATTAGGGCATATTGTAGTAGCGTCGTCAAAGTCTGCCCACAGTGCAGACATTACATCTTCCCAAAGCTCCTTCCTTGCCAGGCTTAAGGCTGAGACAGACAGCTTTTCAGGAGGCACACCCGACCATGAAAGGCAGGGTGCATCTCAGCGTAAACAGCTTTGCTGGCAGCCCAGTCAGCAAGCCACAGTCCTCTTATTGAGTCCCAGAGACACTCCACTCCACAAAGCCTCACAGTGACCTTTCAGCCTCATACAGTAGTGCCAGATATTGAGTGAGTCTGTCCAGATGATGAAGCTCATCTCAGGCTAAATTTCAGCCTGCTGTTCTTCCTGGTCTCTGGGGTGTTTTGGCAGTACAGTTGTATTGTTGTGTTGCTCTTTCTTTGATTGATTTACAGCGTTTTGTCAAAGATTGGAGATCTTTGATCCCTTTATTTGAGTTCCTGTTTTCTTTAGTCTCTCGGGCAGGATTCTGTAATATCAGCTGATACGATTTTTTATTACAAGGTTGAGCCTCGCAAGACTGAACAGCTTCCATCTGACAAACATTACATTTTTGTTAAAGTTTTTTTTTCTTTTGTTTTGGACAGGCATCTGTTTACATACATTAGATATGAGCCTTTCTGCTAAAGCTGGCATTGAATCCTTGACCCGTAGTCAAAAGGTCACACATCAGTTCAGCTGAGTTACAGAAAGGCCAAGCAGCTGTGTTACATGTCATGGAGATTAGCTGGATTGCATATGGCAGGTTCCTGGTCTTTAACAAGGCTGACCGCCTCTGGCTTTTTTTATTGTGCGTCTGGAGTTGATAGCTGGCTAAGTTGGTGGTGCTGTTGTGTTTTAGGTTATGCCATTAGAGCTCTCTTTCTGGCTGTTTGTGATGGATGAAATGAATTAGGCAGTAATTTTATGCTACATAGAGTCATACGTTGACCTAATAAAGACAAACTGCTATTCTAAGTCTATTCTAAATGTGCAGCTGCTCTGGGATTTCTTCTTCTTTCTTTTTTGCATATGCACAGTGTGCATTTTATGTTTTTTTTTAACTTTAGTTTAATCATAACCCTTACCAGTTGCAGTCTGGAATTTTTTATGCTGACCCTAACGCTCCCCGTCTTCAGTCAGGAGACGATTTGAAAAAGCTGAAAAGGTTGCAGGCTGGACCTTTTGAGTTTGAGAGATAACAAAGTCCACAGGAATTTCCTGGCAAAAGTTGGAAAGTTGAAAAGTCAAGCTCAGAGTCACAGTCACCCGCTGCTCCTTCATTTAGAGCCCAACACTTCTATTCATTCACACTGTGAGAGAGGGAAAATGTGTTAATTACTTTCCTCTGTAGGAGGCCATGTGAATTTAACACTACCCCGTCGCTTCGTTTCTATTTAGGTCTATAGATTTCTCTCCGTTCTGTGTTCATGAGGACGCAAAAGCCTTTATGGTGAAATGCAGAAAAGTCAATGGAAATAAAATAGGTAAAATTTTAGGACTGATTTATGACACATGGTCCAAACCGTTGGTGAAAGGGACTAACTTTCAAAATCTAAATTTCACACAATTTATATATTAAAAAAAAATTATGAGGAGAAATAAGGTCAGATAAACCTTTATTAGTCCCACACTTGGGAAATTTTTTGTTCACAGCAGAAAGTGCAAGTTTAAGAGTAGTAAAAGTTAAGAAAACACAATAGAATAGGATAAGATAAAATAGAATAACATAGTATACAACAAGAATAAAATACTATATACAGTAGAATAAAGTACTATACAAAATAAAATGTTGTTATAGTAGGAACGAACAAGAAATAAATAACACATGACAATAAATAAACATTTTTTTAAAATATACATATTTGTTATCTATCTACACATTTGAGTTTTTACATATAATGTATAAAATGATTTTCAGCGTAAAAGTAAATCAAAACCATATTTTTGTTTCCTAATAAACGTCATCCTACACACTTCATGGTGTTATAGCTGAGCATTTCAGACTCTGTAATTCCTAATATAGTTGCAGTTGTAGAGTTATTATGAATGACCAGTGTGAGTGTATTTACTCGTTGTACCATGAGGAAGTTACACTGACAGCAGCGTTGTCGGATGTAAACAGGGCTGCGAAAGACAATAGCAGCGCAGTGGATGAATGATATAAGGCTGCGATGGGAAGGATGGGGTGGGGGCGTGGGGATGTTGGAGTACTACTCACCGTTCACCACTAGTCTTTGTTCATTGTTCTGAATAATACATCAGAAGCATATTAGTTTGATTCATATTGCTGTTGGCTCAGCTGTAAGCTCGCTCTTGGCTCCGGCCTCACTTTATCACATTTTTTACATTTTATCTGGGTTGAGTAAATCCGGGTGCTTTGCCAGTGTCAACAGTGCATTTGATCAATTCATGGACAAAACACGCTGGACTTTAAAGAACATCATCCTGCAGGCCATTTCTGCCTGCTGATGGAATCAGGTCACTTGTTAACAATGGACCTTTCACACTCATCCATCTCCCTCCACCCTCTCTCTTTTTTTTCTCCCTGCTCTCTCCCTAGTAACCGACTAACCCCCAGCAACCACGACCGGATACAGAGGCTGAGGCAAGAGTTTCAGCAGGCCCAGAATGTCCCGGACGACCCAGATGATCGCAGGAGGACCTACAGCTTCGAGCAGCCCTGGGTGAGTGTCTAAAATCACTGGGGCCTGTAACTAAAATCCGCTGCTGGGCTGAGAAGACGGCTAAACTGTAAGACTGTCCAGAAACGACCGCTATCTACCAGGCCGAGACTCAAGTGCTAGCCTGAGGAGAATGCTAACAGTGTTTGCACCTGTGGCTAATGGGTGCTTACCGTCACTAACCCCACTACTAGCAGCCATGAACAAGACTGATGTGTCCTCTACACTTGAGGATTACCATTAACCTCCATTAGCCTTCATGGCTAATTGTGCTAATGCTAACACCGTCTGCATGCAGGAGTCCTCACACCTCCTGACACAACCATCACTAACCCCACCCACCTGTCACGACCTGCTGTACTGATCCATCGTCTTCATTTTCTGTGTGTCAGTCATCCACATGGACCCGCCCACCACCTCATGGATTTGGGTCATTTCCATTTTGTTTCTCTGTATAGGGGGTCACCTGTTTTTCGACCTGTGCCTTCTTACAGTTTTCAAGTGAAGAGCTATGTGCTTTTTAACGGACATTGCTTTAAATCAAAGTTGCATTAGCTGAGGAGAAGGATAACGAGTGCATTCTGAAGCAACAAGGGGTAATTATAAGCGAACAAAATCTGAATGCCTTCAAAGTTTTTTTTTGAGCTGATGCAATCACTTGTCATATTTTTAGTATTTATTTGAGTCCTTCTTGCTTCCTGGCACTGCACCTCAAGTGTACTTGGTTTTACATGAACTCTAGTAGGAAACTCTGGTTAAATGAACAACCAGCTGTAGCAGATTTTAAACCTTATACATCTTTTTTATTCCTTTTTTTGTAATTGGTAGAGTGTGTGTTATAAATGAGATGTCTTCACATACTTGCGCTGAGTGCGGGACAACACACATTTTGTTTTGTTTTAACACACAGTCCCTCCCAACTTATTCTAATATATATAACACAATACATATCATTTTAAATAGTGTGTTATGGTGGTAGGTAGCACAAATGTGGGTTGTCCCATACCAGACAGTGTGTTGTCCATAAGGAATAACATTGAGCGCCCTTGTTAGCGTTTTCCCTCTACAAGGTGTTTTCGCACAAATGTTTTTGTATATTTCTGTATGAACTTTTTTGTTTTTTAATTGTTGGTGTGTAAACTAGAAATTCCCACTGTAACTTTGCTCAGTCTTTTGATGTGCAATGGGAAAATTTTACCCTTGTGACTTATAATTGAAATGAATTGATAAAGTGAGAGCTCATGAACCATATCCTCTGTGTTCTGGCTCTTTCTTTTCTAACTAATAAGCCCAACAAATGTGTGCAGCAGTGTTTTGCATTTGGCAGCATTAACCAGTGTCCTGCGTGTAAATGGGGTAGATGGACTGGTGCACATTCCAACCAGCTTTGTACAGGAAAAGCAGCAGCGTGTGGGAAAGAAGAGCGTAGGTCATCTCTCCTTTTGTCTGAAAAGCTACTGAGCGTGCTCTCGTTTAAAGAGCCGTTGCAGCGTTTTTTCTTATATTAGTTGCAATGTACTTTCTATTGCCATCGAAATCATGGAAAGTAGTGTTAGTTACCCATAAAAATTAGATATTCCATCAGCTACAATGTTTTGTTCTTTTTTTACCCGATAAATTGGTACATGAAAAAAATCTTTGTGTCAAGTGTATTATTATTAAAGCTTAATTAGTCTGGAAATAAACCTGACAAGCACAGATTTCTCCCAGCAATCCTTTTCAGTTCCACAGCCTGTTAAATCCCTTTTACTTTGTCAGACTGCAGCCCACTCTCAGGCTTTCTATAGTAATTGCATGTTGTTAGACTCATGCTCTGGCCATACTTGTGGGCCATATGGAAAACAGCAGAGCGTTTCTTTGAAATTCAATTACCTCTGCCGTGCATTTATTACGTTTTCTTGCTTCATCCGAGTGATGTGCTGCAAACCTCAAGGAGCCACCGTCCTTTTTCTAAATTCACCTACATCTGCCCCACTTAATCTTTGCCAGAACAGTGAGATGGTGCCATTTGCTACTGCTCTTATTTTTATAGTAGAAAATTGTAATGCTGTATGATCCAAATGAAAATAGAGTTGCCTTTGTTCACCATATGTAGATTTATAGGGGCAGCAGTGGTTTTCGGTGCTGGAATAACTAATAGAGTAGATTTATTGAATTAATGGACAAAAACTTGGCTCAGTGTTTTAAAAATTTCAAGCAAACTTGCCAAATATAAATCGTGAGAATCTGGTTTTTAACCATTGCAAATTTAAAAATGTGTGCTGTACTATCCGCATCCTAAAAAAGAAGACTATACTTTTGGTTATTTCATGAAACAATAATCTACAAATTAATGCGAAACAGAGATTAGTTGGTGTTCGAATGATCATGAGTTCCAGTTATCTCTCTCTTGTTTAAACTGGGAGTTATTGACCACAGTATCTCATCCACCCAATTATACATTTTCTAAATATGGATGGCTAAATAAACACTTGTTTCTTAGCCATCCATATGTAGCCACATGCGTTGGGTCAATATATCCGTTCTTTGTGATCGGTCCCCTCTCCTCCTTTTTCGCCATAGTTTGGGGAGCAGGAGAGGATTGTGGGTAGAACGGTCTAATTCCATCAACGATGACTGATGCTCACCCTCTCGGCAGCACCGCGCCGAGCTTTATTGCACTCATTTATACCACTACGGGAACTGAGGAGTTCATTCAGTTGATGTTGGGGGTTTAGAAATGGTACGATATTGCCTTTTGTATTTTACTGTAACATTTTAATGCTGCTATTATCTGGCCTCCTTCGGGGTATTTTCCACTCCCCTCTGCAATCACTGTGTTTGGGAATGAGAAAACATTCCCAAGAATATTCAGCACTCCCTGAAGGGATTTTTCTTTTTTCTCAAGTGGGGGGAAAAAAAATGTTAAGCCTGAACTTCTCCTACGAGCATTTTAAATTCACATGTGGAATACGGGCTTTATAGGCACTCACTCCTCCTTTATTGTCAGCCGAACCACAATCCAGCGCCACTCGGTGCCAGAGATGATTGCCCCGGCTTCATTTGGTATAAAGGCGAGCCTCGTTAGCACCCTTAATCGTTTTATGGCCTTCCCACCAACTGATGTCCACACGGCTCCCACCAGGCTCTCAATACGTTGCACAGCCATAAAAGTAATTAGATTGGCTTTGTGTTGCAACTAATCTGCGCACAGTTATTGCACCCACACAGCTAATGAGCATTGCAGGAAGAGGGGTTGTGGTACAAGTGTGGGCTGAACCTCGAGGTGAAACTTGAGGTTTCTGAGAGTGTGTATGCGTTCTTGTGTTTATGCCTTTGTGAGGTCCAGTATGATCTGCTCTGCCCTTGCATATTTTAACAATGTTTAGGTTATGGTTACGATCAGGTTAAGGATATGAATTAGGCTTGTAGTTGCAATAAAGGGGATTAAGGTTAAAAGCTAATTATACTCCAAATGAAGCGTTTATCAGATTGTGAATGGCTAAAAAGGTACAACCTTTCCAACTTCTGAATTAGTGGAGGAAATATCCGCTAATCAGGTGTGTGCACTTTCCTAGGCAAATTAGCATGGACCGACATGCAAAAATATGCAAGATTTGAGCTTCTATCACAAGTTTGCAACTGCTACGTCTCTTTTGGTGAGTGCTTTTAAGGAGACGGTGTATCATAATGCGTGCCATTATCCCTGTTTGAACTGCAGCAGCCTAGGACATATATCTCTCCAAGAAAAAATGGAGAGGAATTGCAAGGCCATAATGTCAGGGTTTTTTCTTCCCCCTGCCTGTAAGTATCGCTACTAGGGAACAGATATTGATACTTTTCTTTGTAGGCATGCCGGGGCAACAAATAATACGAAGGCATTTGTTTCAATATAGTCAACCTCTTTTGGGCTAAGAAATTCTCACAGTTTAGCAGTAAAAATGTGTATGTGCATATCCGAATCACGCCGTTGTATGCAGTCATGAACTATTTGCTACCATAAAATTTAAATTGATCTCAGCTGTCTGTGTCTGAGTGCACATACCTACCACAGCCCGATAACAGGAACGCAGGGGGTGTTCGTGTATGGGGAGGACTGTCACGATGTCAGGTGTTGTCTTTTTCATTAACACCCACTAACATCCATCACATCTCATTGTGTAACCCTTCTGAGTCTCCAGCATGGCTCCCCCCCTCCTCTCTCACATCACCTTCCCTCCCTGTCTGTCTGTGTGACTCACCTTCATTTTGACCTGAGAAGAGACGAGCTCAGGGTGTGTCTGCCCCACTAACTGCTGGTAAGTGTCTGCGGTTTGAGCTTGGACGGGCGGAGGGGTGCGATGGGGAGATTTTGCGAGGGTATCTTGTGTCAGGGATGGCTGCTAGTTTTATTGGGCTACTGTGAGGAAACTCACACTCCAAGTTGTGGTGATTTTCATGCTTTGAATTTGTACCGAGGGGATCGTGTGTTCTTTTCTCTATTTTAAGTCAAGATGTCCGTGCAAATATAACTCAGTGGCAGTTTAGTTTTCAGAACAAAACGCCATTTTCATAAAAATATGTATTGATGTGTGCTATTATACAGGCAATGTGGTGTTTTCGCCACACTAATTTATAAGAGGCCTATCAAGAAAACGAAAAAAAATCTTTTGTTTCTTTAAGGATTTTGCATATTAACAGCATGAAATTCACCACAATTTTGTAGCCTAGCCACAGCTGTATATACATGTGCCATGCATGTGTATTTGATGTGTATAGTTTGAGTTTCCAGTGATTATCAGTTCACATAAATAACGAAATTCTTCTCACTTTACATGTTGGCATGTTAGAGTCTTTATTGCATTCCTTGAGGCTCTTCAGCCCCATAAATATTTAACGGGACACAAAAAAGTCATCAGTATTTATTTAACACTGGGAGCGTAAAACTCCCACAAGTCCCAGAGTCATATTAGCTTTTATGAGTACAAGCAGCGCTCTGATCAACACATCGTTACTGACAATTTTGTTTTGTCGCAAGGACATTTCCTGCAGCACTTTTGCTCATGTTAGAGCCACAAAGGGTGATACAGAAAGTGATAAGACATTTTAGCTATTTATATTTCAAAACACTTTGATACAGGTTGATTGTGTCAATACACATTTGCAGTTAGACAGTGTCCTGCACTGAGATCAGCAGAATATCTCTGAATCCTGTAAGTTTTTCTTACCAAATTTTAAAATCTGTGGATTATCTAATTTTAGTACATAAACAAAATGTCTTTATTAGTTACAATATGGTGCAAAAGTCTCAAGCCACCACTCATTTCTTTACATTTTGCTAGGAAATGGGCAGCAGTCACTAATTAAATAAAATATGTACAATCACAAATTGAAATGTAGTATTGAAGGAAAACATAGAGTTGGTACAATTGTAGCAATATTTGGCATGATCACCTAATTTCTTTGAATAGTCTTCAGGAATAGTTTTCAAGGCTTCTTGAAGGACCTTCAAAGCTTTTTCTTGGATGTTGGCTGCCTTTGGTTCTTTTCTCAGTCGAGATGCTCCGCACAGCTTCAGTAATGTTGAGGTCCGGGGTTTGGGGAGGCCAATCCATGACTGGTGTTTGGCGTCAGTGACATGCTGAATCAGAGGCTTTCTTGATCAGGGGTGGGGGAACTCCAGATCTACAGCTTTTAGATGTGTCCTTGAGCCAACACAGCTGATTTAAATGGCTAAATTACCTCCTCAGCATGTCTTGAAGTTCTCCTGAGGCCTGGTAATGCTGACCCAGGGTGGCATCTAAAACCTGTAGGACACCGGCCCTTGAGGCTTAGAGTTTCCAACCCCTCTTCTAGATGGTACTGCATGGTGGATCAAAATCGCCAAGACTACTGGTTAAAATGCAGCTCCAAACTGTGACGGAGGCTCCAGTGTATTTTACACACAGACACTGTTCAGCCTCTCCTGACCTCCTCCATAAGATTGTCAGTCCAGTTCTTGTATAATTTGGCATACCTCAGCCTTTCTCCCCATTTTCCTTCCTTAAGAATGGCTTCTTGACAGCCACCCTTCCACTGAGACTATTTCTGATGAGGCTTCAGTGAACAGTAGATGGATGAAGGGCCAGGATGCATCTATCAGGTCCTGTGTCAGGTCTTTGCTGGATCTCTCCCCTGCCCCATTTTCTTAAGGACGTGACTTTCAGATACTGCTCATCTACTCTAGGTAGTGTTTTAGACTTACCCCTTCTTCTTTTGTCCTCTACTTATCAGTTTCCTCAATTATTTTCAAGAACACACTCCACACAGTGAAATAGTGTCATCTTTAGCAGTTTTTTTACACATCCAGCTAAAGAATTTAATCAGCTTTGCTGATTAAATTCTTTCATAAATTGTCTGTTATGTGTAGACAAAACAGCGGCCCATCCCTCGAGTTAGGTGCCTTTTTAAGGTGCTTGAATGATTGATAGATAAGTATTGAGTGACTTCAGATACAAGGACTGGATTGAAAATGAGGGGAAAAGCAGCCAAAGTCCAGAGAAAGACTTTGAAAGACCTTCAGAAAGCCGGAAGAACCATTGGCTCAAGACCACAAAGATTACAAGAACGTGTGGCCCCTTGGAAGCAAAATATAAAGAAATGAGGGCTGGTTCAAGACTTTTGCATTCTATACATAATGTTTTGCACTGAGATCAGCAAAATATTTTTGATTTCTATGCAATATTTTTTAACTTTTTCTGTGATTTTCATTAGTTAGTATCTTCTGTGCATTGGCATCAAAGTGTAGCAGCTAGAAAACTAAAGGATGTCTCTGATTATATGCGCGGTGATTGTGTTCTGAGCTCTAACTGAGCTGCCGCTCTCATGTTTTCAGTCAAACACCAGCAGCAACGGTCCAGGCGGGTACAGCCAGCCAGGCCGTCACTCGGTGTCGGTCGAGGTGCAGATGCAAAGACAGAGGCAGGAGGAGAGAGACTCGTTCACCCAGGCGCAGCGACAGTACAGCTCCCTGCCACGGTAAGATTGACGGATGTAGAACTTGACACGATTGTGTTTGATGTTTATTTCTGTTCAACAATCGATATGTACCAAGAGATTTTCGTGCGTCTGTCTAATATGAAAAGTGTCCTGGAGTTTGCGATTGTTTGATCTGTAATCCGGTGTAATGGATTTTACGTGTGCGCGTTCGTGTACGCGCCTGTCTGATTACGTCTGATTCATCGTAATGGCCCAGTGACAGTAGTGAAGGCAGATTAAATTTATACATACATATATAAACCATCTGAGTAAGAAAAAGGGTCAAAGCTGGTCGGCTTCAGACCACAAAGCTGCACACACACACTCTCAGTGTCAGGATGGACAGATCATGTTACCCTCTTCCAAAGATATGACATGATTGCTTTCCTCTCCCTTAATGTAATTCCCTTTGATCTGCATGAGATGCGCGTCTCTTGTTCCAGGAAGTGTGCTGGGGTGTGGGTGGGTTTTTTTCCTCTATTCTTTTTTTTTTCTAAATTTGAGAAGTTGTGGTTATTGCTTTAATGCTTTTGGTGTGAGTTAAGGGTTGATTTTGGTGAAATGTTTAGCATTTCCAGTAGGGGTGGGGGAAAAAATCGATACTGTGTAGTATCGTGATATTTTGTTTGCTAATAATGTATCGATACAGGGACAGCAGAAATCGATATTTTGTTACAAAAAAAAGTTTTTGTGGACTGGAACATGCTCTGACTTCAGAGCATGTTGATCAGCTCCTTTTTCTGAGCAAGAATCCTGACATTCCTTCACTGTCCAAATGTGTTTAACTTTTTTTATGGCAGCAATAAACATGACAGTTTACTTATTTTAATTTAAGACATGTTTTATTTTAATTAAGTTTAAAGCTTTTTTATTTAATGTCAAATTATATTTTGTTTTAATTTACTTTCAAATTCTTCAGTTGCTGAAGGGGCTGCATAGTTTTCATAAACTGCATAGTTCAGAATAGCTATAATTGTACCAGATGGTTGCGTTCAGTTAAGTTGGACTAGACTGTAATACAAACCGTTCAGTTTGTCAACAATAAAACTGAAATGAGAGAAAGACTGAGTGTGAGACTTTGATATTAGATAAAATGAATATTGATAAAGTTTACCTTTATGTACAGAATCTGAATATCGCAAAATATAAAAAAAAAAATTGCAATAATATCGTATCGTGCGTTAAGTATTGTGATAATATCGTATCGTGGGATGTATGGTGATTCCCACCTCTAATTTCCAGTAGAGCTGGGTATCGTCACTGATTTCTAGAATCGATTCAATTCCGATTCACAAGGTCCCGAATCGATTCGATCCACGATTCGATTTAATTCGATTCGATTCGATTCGATTCAATTCGATTTGAATCTGGGAAATTTTGACAGCCAGCAATAGTATAATTCAGATCAGTACATTTACATATTTTTGTATCTATAAAAAGGAAGCTGACACACGCAAGACTTTATCAAAGGTGTGAGCATCACAGCAGAGGCCTTTGTGTCAAAGTAGCTGAAGATAAAACACAGAAAAACATGAAGGCGATTTTCCTGGCCTGAGATTTTATAAAAATATTCTGCAGTAGATCAGAAACCAAAGAAAACCATTAACCAACACATGACTATTACCTCTGAAGTTACAGCGGTTTTATTAGAGACACGGCTAAGTGTTTTGCATTTTGCATAATTTTAAAAAGTTTAAATTTGTTCAGTATTGAACGGCAGAAATTAGGTTTTCTTTTCGGAACTATGTAAAACGGAAAAAAAAAAAAGTCGGCCGACAGCGCTGTAAACAACGGTAGACTTGTGCGTAACAAGCAAGCGAATAATGAAGAAAAATGATTTATAGATGGGAAACTGTTCTTGAAGTACAGAGAGAGAGCTGTGCATCGTGGTCGAAACAAAACAGCAAAAGTCAGAGTGAATTCATGACGATGTTTATATGACGCGTAGTTTGGATCTTCTGTTGCTGCTGGTTCGGTCAATATTGTTTGGAGAGACATCAAACTAACAGCTTTAGAATCAGCGCATAAAGGGAACACAAAGTGCAGACCCGCCGACAGATCAGAATTAGCAAGCTGTCGGCTTTCAGCCCCGACTGTGAGAAAGGCGACATCTAACTGATTCTGATCCGCGGGTTTTTTCTTTGTGCAGAATCCGTGTTCCTGCTCTCATTTACTGTCTTAGCTGTTTGGTGGTTGTTGAAATTTTGTGAGATTTCACCTGAGATTCTGGCATTTCCGGCAAAATAAATTTATATTAAAAAATCGATTCTGGATTTTAATGAATCGATTTTACATTATCCAAGCCAGAATAGATTTTAATTGATAAATCGATTATAAAAACCCACCCCTAATTTCCAGCATCCCTGAACAGATTACATATATTTACATATTTGTATCATATGTAGAGTAAGAATGAGCCCCTCTAAAAACGCTAAAGCACTTGGAAAGTCAGGAAATAAAAATAATCATTTCTCTTCCTCAGTATTGTTTTCAAAAAAGAAAAAAAACTATGTTAAGTAATAATGACACCTCGTAATGAGATTATAATCATAGATTTGATGTTAATTTAAAATCATAGCAGTACCCTATTATGGATATTTTTGAATTCTTCACTTTAAGCATGAAAATCCAGAAGGAAAACATTGTTCACAGCTACTGCCGCCTTTCCCGAAGCCATCTGTGTAATGTCTCCTTCAAACTCATTTTAAGGCCAACTATGTTTAAGCAGACACATCCTGGTGCATGTGGCCTCGCACTTACCGTACATATACAACAATTTAATACATTATCTTCTCTTACTTCACCGTAGTACTCTAATCCACTGTTATCAACATAAATCCCTTCCTTGATAAATATTGCAGGCAGCTTTGCTGAAAGATTAATGAACTACCGTCGCGCTCCAGCGGTCAGAGGCAACATCCTGTGGCTGCATACCCTCACTTTTACACTAATTCCATTAATAAACTGCTCTGTTTGGATAAACACGGCTGCAGTTTCTCCAGAACACTAAGTATTGTTTGACTGAGAAGCATAACATCCTTTGGAGTCAGAGGCTTTACATTTTCCATTTGGAAGGTCACGGCTCTGATGAGCGTCAAGTGGATGAGCATAGCTTTTTATTTATTTTTTTAATAACAGTATCATTCCATAAAAACAGCTTTTATTCTCAGCAAAGGCCAGATCTCTTCTGGATGAGACCCTTTCCTAAACAAGGAGGCATGAATGAAAATAAACGGCCACCACTGGAAATAATGATGGGCAATGGGATCTTTATCACAGATCAGCACCATTGATCTGTGAGCCAAAGTAATGCCATTTCGGAACGCCACAGGCTGGCTGCAACAGCTGGCATTTGGTTTTACTTGTGCGTGCATGCGTGGGTGTCGCAACCACATGTCATGACACCCCTGCCCCATCTCCCCTTTTCTCTGTCAGTCTCACTCTGTCACTTCTTCCCTCTCTTTCTTCACGCTCCACTGTGTGCATGAGTGGAATACAGAACGGTATACATCTTTCTGTATTTACCACACATGTACACGCTCCCTCTTGGCACAGCATAAGACTGAGGCGGTGATCTGGTTTGCATTTCTCAGCAGGGAGGCAGACCGGCTTTGGCCTCTTTGTCAACAATATGAAATGAAATCAGATCCCAGGGACGCCTGTCTCTGAAAATTGGAAGCGCTCAGGCGTGTGCAAGAATAAACCTGGGCTATATACTCCTATCTTGCCGATCGAGGAGCGTATCCATTCCCAATCGCATTCAATCCCCGTTGAATAAAAACAAAAGGTCTTTTTTTGTTCTCATTAAGGATTTTTTTTTCCCTCCTCTTCCTACTGAAATCCAAACACAGGAATAATACGATTTCTTCACAGCTGGCTGATAAACCTGCTAATTATGCATGGCTCGCAGTCAAATGCCCATTGATGTTTTTGTGTGTCGCCGTCTTCTATGTCTCTTGCTCCCGTTTTGCCCTCGGGATAAACGGGTGGAGCTGTTAGAATACTCATGCATATCGTATAGGCTCACAAACACACACAAAGACAAGGCTGCCACAAAGAGGCTAGCCAAGCAGAAATGAGAGGTGATGTCACACATCTGGACCCCCCCACCCCACTCTGTCTGTCGATCTTTCTTGTAAAGGCCAGGGCAGTCCCCCAGAATCACCTTTAAGACTGTTGTGTCAGGTGTTGCGTATCAGCCCGTATGAATCCATAGGGGACAAGATGGTCGCCTCATTTTTCTAGCTGCAAAAGGTCTGCTATTTGTGTCTGTCAGATCCAATGGCTGTTTCAGTCCGTCTCAACGTGGGCCCAATGTGCTGGAAGGAGACTCTGACATGGTTAGGTATCCCTGTATGTTGTCGCTGTGGGTTGATAGTTGCCCAGAGGCAGTTTGTGAGGCTCTAATGGTGCCTCATTTTCATTGAATATGATGTTTTGGCTCTTGTGCTACTGACACTATCGTTTTCTTTCCTCAACAACAGAAAAATAATCCAAACACCAGTGCTTTGTCTGGAGATAACAGGTTCGGTTGTTAATAAACCCAAAATTAGTTTTTGTTCATTTTACCTCAAATACATAGTCAAATTATTCAATTTCAGGTTTGTCAGTAATTATTACATCAGTTTAAAAAATAAATAAATAATCTGTTCCATCATGTCAGTTCAGTCAAGTTAATTTACTGGTTGTAATACAACCGTGTCAGTTGATGGTTGGAAGGGCACCGACAGAAGCATAATGTGGCAAAGCCCCTTCTTGATTTTTAAAGAAACCCATCCAGGATCCACACTAAAAAATTCCTTTGCTTATGTAAGCGGACAGACAAATGGCCCAGAACAGATAAATCCACCTTAATAAAAGAGTTTTCTGTGCTGATCTCCATGGCAACATTACAGCTTATGTGAAGGTAAAATCTTTCTCTAAGTTCTGTCAGTTGAAAACCTCGTGACGAGGGATGGGTATTGATAAGATTTTCACAATTCCGATTCCATTTTCGATTCTGTTTAACGATTCGATTCTCTTATCGATTCTTTTTTTAACACTAAGGTCGATTAGCTTAGAACTTTGTTTTATATCTTCTCTTTGAACAAGATAGAAATTTAGGAGTAACATGGCCTTACAAACCCAACAGTGAGATCTTAAGAGATCCACAGCCTACGGCTCTTCAATGGGGTGTCACAGGGTCCCCAGGAAAAAAAATTGTAAATGTAAAATAATAAAATAAATATTCTTCTGTAGCAATAACAAAGTTTAACATAAATTATTCAGTAGCAATCACTTACCGAAAATCGGGGGCATCTGCTGTGGCAAATGGGTGCAAGCCTTTGACCACAAACTTAGTCACTGCTCGGTGACATTCGTCTATCCTGGCCTGAAAGGAGACGCTAACGGTAGACTGCAGCGAGAACTGCCAGCATCTGAGCCAGACTCTGTCTGTCTCTCTCATCATGGTCATCTAAATGCACAGTAATGGCAGGTTTTGTAATAAGGCAGATCGCGCTAACATAATATGAACTGTTAGTTGATTATTTACCTGCCGCATTAACAGGAGAGGACGTGCAAACGTTACCGCTGCTGCTGGGTGGAGATTCACGAGTCCGGAGCAGAATTAAAAACACGACATTCATTTAAGGTCATCGTGTGTTTTGTGAGCAAATGCTTTTGTATATTTGTAGTGTTTCCTCCCTTAAATGAAATATCTACTTTGCAAGTATAGCAAGTTGCCCTGTTGTCATCCATTCTCGTAAAGCAAAACCAAACTTTTGAGCGTTTGAGCCGCCGTGTTTCCTGCCAGGTAAATGACGTCATTCGGGGCGACTGGAATCGATAAGGGAATCGTTTGCAAAAATGGCAAACAATTCCAAGGAATTGAAACAGTGGGAACCGGTTCTCAACAAGAACCGGTTTTCGATACCCATCCCTACTCGTGACATAATTTCGAGTCATTGTACAAATCTCACCTGACGCTCGTAGATCTTTCCAGAGCTTTAAACGTCGCTTTTTAGTCCCTCTGCAGAAGAACCAGAGAGGAAAAGCTTAAAAAAAGCTGACTTTGACATAAGACTGGTGATATTTTACACTCAGCTTCAAAAGTGCTTCCCTTTCTATGTTATCAAACCTACACTATGAATTGCAGCATTTGCTACAACTGATGAAGTCAGTTTGTAGGCAAATATATTCAGAAAATAACCACATGTGGAATGATCCCTAAAAACAGATTGTGCATATGAATATCTTGACTCTATAGACAAGAAAGCTTTGACTGAAGAAGAGAGGAGGCTTTGTGTACTTGCAGGTAAACGGTTCTTGAACAAAATAGGGATCGCACGTGCCAAAAATGAAATCTCTATCGAAACTGTCAGCTATCATCCTAGGACAATGTAACAGGAAGTCACAGCCAGGATATCCAAAGGCAAGGACTGGAAACTGATAGGTTTCCAGATTGCTGATGGCGTGATTAACTAGGGATAGGGAGTGAAAATGAGGTGATAAAAACAACCTAGAGTTAATTATTTCTGAATATGTCAAAAGCGGTTTCACATTTACCCTTGCTGTATTTTTCTTTGTACTTCAGGCAACCCAGGAAGAACCCTAGCACCATCTCCCAAGACTCTTGGGATAAGGCGTACCCACCTGGTGAAGGGTTCCAGACTGCTAAGGACAACCCCAGGTACTCCAGCTACCAGGGCTCCAGGAACGGCTATCCAGGTGGAGGCGGTGTCAATGCCAGAGTCCTTCTGGAGGCCCAGGAGCTCTTGAGGCAGGAGCAGAGACGCAGAGAGCAAGAAGCCAAAGGGAAATTAATGCAGGAAAGTGCTGGCAACAGCAGCTATGAGGGGTACACGGCACATCTGAAAGACCCCGCCTCTCCTAAAGGGCCGTACCGACACGACGTGCCACCTTCGCCTTCACAGCTAGCGAGGCTTAATAGATTGGGTTCTGAGAAAGGAAGACTTTTTTATTCTTGAAGAGCATCATTGGACTGGTTGATGAAGAGCCAAACGAAACGATTAGAGCCAAGGGGATTGTTTTGAAAAAAGAAAAATAGACACTATGAATCTTGACAGGGGACAACCTAGAGGTCTTATAGTTTAGCAGTGAGCTTATAGGTAAACAGTTGTGAAGTGTACTCGGTATGTGGGTGTTTGTGTTCAGTCCTCCGCTGCGAGGATGACCTATACTAGTCAGTCATTCACCCTCCTACAAACAGTGCCTTCTCTGCATTCACGGACACGAAGCTTGTTCGCAGTCGTCCAGGACTCTGATTCATCGAGATCTGGCATCGTCGTGTACTGACAATCAAATGGGCAGACAGGCAAGTGAGTGGGCGCCTTTTTGAGCCCACGGGGAGGCGCAAGTTTCTGTGTGGGTTTTGCATGTGGGCATGTGACAAGGTACATGTTTCACTATCAAGAATGTGTCCCGCGGATGACTCTGCCCACCTGTCACGTTCAGCCCCGACAGATGCTGCCGGTGTTTATCAGCATTCTGTTTTCTCCACTTTTAGCCGTCGCTCCACAGCAACACACCTCGCGCAGTACTCCACAGGGAGCACAGAAAACAAGGCAAAGTGTGTGAAAGAAAGCGGGGCGCATTGTGTGTGTTATTAATAAAAAAGACCCCCTCATAAATGATTCATATTTTGTGTTATCTTCATGGAGGAGGCTCAGGCGGAGAGGGTAGACAGCTCTGATCCTCTGCCTGGCCGCTCTGCTTGGCTCCGGGCTTGACTTGCCGGCCCGCCCGCCTGTCTGTCTGGAGCCCTCATCCTCTCTGCGTTGTTCTCGTCTTCTCCCTGTTCATTACGCTCCTATTTTCTTTTTCTACCTCAACACCCCTACCTTTATCCTCTGCTCCCCTGCTCTCCCTTCTTTGCACATCTCACACCTTCGCTTCCCCTTACTCTTCCTCCTGCTACATGATGCCACCCTCCTCCTCCTCGTCTCCCGAGTCAGGCTCTGCACTGAATTTTTCATCACAAGCCACCTGCTGCCTGCCAGAGCCAAAGAACGCTGCCACCAGAGGCATCGACAGAGGGCCCGGCTTCTGACATAAAGAGTGGAATAAAAGCCAAAAAAAAAAAGACAGACAGAATAAAGATGGGAAGAGAGACAACGAGCCTCCGAGTGTGAGATTAGCTGGAGCCTTTTCCCAGTTTTAACAAAAGGCAAAACTGTCCTTGGGAGATAATTGCTTTCAATTGCTATAATTGCTTTTTGTATTTTATTTTTGCAGTTGTTAGCATTTAGTCAGCCCCATTCTACATAATAATTTAAAAAGAGGGAACAGGTAAACGGGCTATCATACTTTTAAAAAAGCATCAGTCAGTAGATAATCTGAATGCCAAAAGCTTTTACAGGGCAGAACAAAATGACACAACAGCTTATTTACTGGCCCACATTTTGCAGTGTCTAGCTTTGAGTTTGCTTATGCTGCCATAAGTCGATGAAATAGGACTTTTCTCTTGACAATAGCAGAACGAAAGAAGCTGTAATTTCCAAACAAACGTTTAGAACATTTTTAACTCCCTTTTAACCATCCTGAATTGTTTCCCTTAATATGGCAATTAGGCTTAGTGGGTTATGCTAACTTTGTGTTTACCACCTCTTTCTCTGTGCAGCTGGTACAAACATGGAATCTTTCCACAGGCTCACAAGTAAACAAACAGGCTTTCATTAATCATTACGCAAGGTGAGAGGGTCATCTGGCCGTTCGCCCTGCATGGAGTTCCCATGGAAGTGGCTTTTCCGGGCAGCAGGGGTTTTGTGTGACACAGGTGAAGATTCCACAGCAATCTTCAGGCTGGAATAATGCTAACGCACACTAGTCACAATATGGCTTCAGTTTATTTTGCTTGCTGTCGAACTGTCTATTGTTAGCTAATTATTTACGTTTGATTTATTCAAATGTCTTCCTCCCCTTTTCTCCCAATGGCTCCGCTTAAAATTGAAGGAAGATTGTTATGAAAATGAAAAGGTTGCACACAGATTTACGTCGGACCTCCTGGCAAACCCACTGATTCTGTTCAAAATGAACTTGTTTCGTAGGTTTTTGCTGTGACAGCCTTGAGAAGGACTTTTTTCTCTATTTCTTTTGTTGTTGTTGTTGTTGGTCTCCATTTTATGAGGAAACAGAACTTTAAAAAAAACAAACCGGAACAAATTAAACAAGAAATATCTGCAAGACTAGAAAAAAATTTCCATTCTGGCCCAACTCTGCAGCTGCTGATTGAAAACAGCTGTTGTAGGTGTACTGGGAAAAAACGCTTGGGCATCGATGACACATACTTTTAAAAAAATAAATAAATACTGCCACCAGCCCACTATTATAATTGCTGCCGTAGGTGGCAACCTCTTACTCGGCGCTCGCCTTTCTTTGACAGCGCTAATGTTTGTGACGTGATTGTGTCTGCCTCCGAGCTAACAAATGAAACGGGGCAGGGGTCAAATTTTAAACAAAAGGGAAATACAGAAAAAGCTACAGAGAACAAACGGGCAGTGCATAATCACCCTTCACTCCCACACCATCTCCATATGCAGAGGGAAGCTGCATGATAAACATGATCTCCTGCTGGTTAACGAAGACCCTTGCTGGGATAGATGCAGGCCTGGTAAGGGTAATGAATGAGATGAAGTAAAATTGAACCTTTAGTGGCATTGTTCCAGGTTTAAACTTAGCAGTATTGTTCAGCGCACATATTTCTGTGTGCATAGGTGCAATGATAGAAACAGATTTTTGGGGAGGGGGGGCGTCTTCCCAGTTTGAAGGTTTTTAAACCCACCTGAGAGTGAAGCTGATGAAAAACTTACCAAAAAATGACACAAGCTGTGCAGATGAGAGTAAAAGCATTCTCCATTACGCACATTATTTTAGCGAAGTGTTTGTTTCCTGCTGTGAACACAAATTGCAGACCAGCATATTTAGAAGGATGTATTTGACCTGTGCTCTAAATACAGTGTATTTAGCTGCTCAGCTGCTCCTGTTATATCAAGTGCCTGAGATAATATCACAAAATGTTACACAAAGAAGGTTATGATGTTATTTTTTTTTTTCTTTCAGTGACACTGCAGCACACAAATTGCAGTGGATTTTTATTTTTAACATTTTAAATCCATATTAAGGGTACACTTTCCTGAACGTTTTTCTTTTAATATTTGTAAGAGCCAACACTTGCAGACAGTTATCATTGTATTTGTACTGTTTGATATGCCTTCAAACAAACTGCAGCAGGATGTGTTTTAAAGTATCTCAAAACAAATGGAAGTTATTAGATGCTGATGTGCAATTGTTGTTTGTTGTTGTTGGGTTTTTTTTCCAGAAAACTTTTACATGATCTATTAAGAAATGTATGCAGCCACTTCTTCCTGTACATATCAAATTTAGAATAAAACAGAAGGCTGTTCCATCCTGTTTCCAACCTCGCCTTGCCTCTGTCTCGCTCCCCCTCCCTGGCTTTTCTTCTCAGCCCCGACTCTGAACCCTGATCAGACGTGTCGTCAATTAACCACGAGGGACTCTGCAGTCAGATGTCAAACCTGTCAGGGCTGCTTGCTGATGTCTTTTTCAGAAACACAAACTGAGAGAGTTTGATGGATAAAGAGGAGATAACATGATGAAATCATTCATTCCTGTGGGGGGAAATGGTGTAGCAGTTGATGTACAAACATAACTGAAACAAACATTTGGCTAGTGGGTAACGGCGCTGTCTCCCCCCGTGTAACCGACCTGGTGAATACAATGAGATAATCTCCCAAAACACCACCGCGTTTCCTGTTATTAAGTCCAACTTTATTCCCACTGTGACTCACAGGGGACCTGTCGAGCAGCTCCCTGCTACTGTTTTTGTTCTTCAGGCCAAAGGTGACATCCTAACTAAATACAATTAATGTTGCTTAAGACAACAGCCTGCATGTGTTGAGAGAAACTAAGATATAGGTACACCGGAAAAAGAGCTGGAAGCAGTTTGATCCCCCTACCTCATCCTGCGCTTTTAACATTCACAGCAGTCGTTCTTTTTACTGGCTTAATAGCATGACATTAAGAAGGAATTATACATGTCACGTGTAACAATGCCACGATCACAGCGAGACAACAGAAGGGATTTTGTGTGCTTATTTCTTTAGTCGATGATAACCTTCAGACCACATCCTTTAAGGTTCGCTGAGGAAGCTCGCATGAATACCCGGCCATTCACGCTTGCATTTATGAGGGCATTTGGCACTGACAAGTGTGGATTTACAAGAACACAGGATGCCGTTTCAGCTGTCTCATTTCACATTGGTATTCAAATACAGCTGAAATATGGAACATGCACAGCCCTCCCAGAGTTTACTGCAGTGCACTGAGACCCCGTCAGAACTAACAGGTGCTTTCAGGCTTCAGCTCATACCTTGTAGGCTGGATACTTAGGCTTATATACTGTTGTTGGGTATTGTGGTTTCCTTTATCCAGGGATGGAATTTGGTTCAAAACCATAAATGTTTAAAAAAGGCATTGTGTACATCCCATTGGGAATAGGGAAGAAGGTCATATCATTGGGAAACATATGTAATTTAACGCAAATGTTGGGAAATTCCAGTGTTGCAGTAGACTAAAAGTAGACTAGCTCGATAAAGTAGAATATGACACAAAAAAACATCTCCATAAAGTAAAACTTCTCTAAAATGGTTCAATAGAATAAAATGAAAAAATAAAGTTGCTTAAGTAAAAAACTTAGATAAACATAAAAAGATGAACAATAAAAATGTCTCTAGAAAGTAAAAAAGCTCAGAAAAATGAATACGGTGCTAACAAAACCAGGGATTTATTCTAAACTGTTTAGTTCAGTTTCACATTCATATTTTAGCCACTTGTGCTTATCCGGGTGATCGGGAAGCTGGAGCCTTTTTTCGGACCATAAGGCACGCCGATTATAGGGCACATTAAGTGAAACAAAACAGTCAGATAAGTCAAACTTTACGCAAATCATTCTTCTTGCTTCCTCCACTTCTGTAGCATTGATTAATTAATGATGAATTCACTCGCAGCGCTCTATTCCCATGTTCTGGACCTGAAAACAGGGTTTGATCTTTGCTTCATTCGATAATACTGGACTTATTTTCTACGAAGGTTTGAACTTTGAGAGCGTTTAAACAAGAGTAAAGTGTGAAAATGTTCATGCCTGTCTTAGAAAAGTCTATAAAGTGTGTAGTGAGGGGTTTTACAGCCTTAAAACATCTATAATAATTGTAAAAAATAAAGCTAAAGCTGGCTACTTGGCGGATTTCACCTATCGCAAGTTATTTTTAGAGCGTAACTCCTGCGATAAACGAGGGACCACTGTATTGCAATGGTCCAGTCAAAGTCCAGACCGTAACGCAGCTGGAATGCTGTGATGGGACCTTAGGGCTAGTGTGCCACAAATCCTAATAAGGAACTGATAAGAGAGAAAAAGAAAAGAAAAAAGAGGGAGGCTGGAGCCTGTCCCAGCTACCATAGGGCAGGAGTCAAACCGGGCTGCATGCTGCCCAATAGTGTTTTTGTCAGAATACGTATTACTTGATGACTTGTTTGAAGCCTTTAGATCTCCATGCACTTAGTTTAACTCAGTGACTTGCAACTATGGCCCAATATTTCTTCCCACACAGCTGCAATCCTCAGAATGGGGCAACACATTGCAACATAAAGATTTATTTTCCTTTTTCCTACAGCATGCTATCAGTGACCAAATGTAGTTTTTCTTGGGCATAATAATAATAATAACCAATGAAACAATCAGTCCTTAATATGTTTTGGCCAAATGTCGAGAATGTCCATGGACGAGTTCCAGTAATTAAGGAGTTATTTCTCTTGGCCGTGCAAAACATAACTACACTTTCTGTTTGCCATTAATAACTCCAGTACTTGCGGCTCTACCACCTTGCTGAAAGGCTCTCCAAAAATCCTTTTTGGAAAGAAAAGCTCTGATCTCTTCCCAACAAACCCCCGTCTTAAAGGTGATCGTCTTCGTGTAACCTTCATCTGCTTCAGTTCTCAGCCAAAAGCTGCATAATGACTTCCAAAAACATCTCTGAAATATGGAAATGGCACTTCTCCACTGCAAGAATTAACCTCAATTAAATCATATCTCTATTAACCGTAAAACATCAGGCTAATGTGTTTCACATAAAAGCTTTCATCACCGTATCCTACTCATAACAGTTTGCCAGATTTTAAAAAATGCCAGTGGAAAATTTTAAATAGTCCAAATGAGTGCTGGCACTACTTTGCATTTATAGATATTTAACACATAAATGGCTACATGCACACATATCTTTAAGAATCCTGCTTGCGTGGAACCTACAGTTGGCTGATTGTCTGTAAATGAATATAAATTTGCATTCAGAGAATCTCAGAGAAATTGGAAAACTAAATTTAGTTCTTAATGCATGATGAATGCATGATGGGAGGGACTATACAGTAAATGTATTTCTTGTACATATATGGACATTTGCCAAGCAAGTTTCCACATTGCTGATAAAGCCTCTTAACGCCGTCTCAATCTATACACAGTATTCCAGAGCTTTAAATCCAGCATCTGTGGAGACATCTGTACACTGATGCACGTGCTTCACATCAGCTAGCAATAGTTGGCTTTCCACAGTTGAACGACTAATAGCAACAGAGTAAGCTCATCCAGCTGAGACCATGGCTGTATCCCAATTCAGGGTCTGCAGCCTTAAAGTACGCAGCCTCAACGATCCTCAAGGGCTGCGTACTTAAAGACCGCTAAGGCCGGAAGTGCGAGGCTTCTGAAAAGGGACGGTCTAGCCTCGCGCTGCCCAGGTTGCCTAGCAACCATGATACTAACAGCTGGAAACGTTTCATACAGCTTTGTTTGACAGAAATGAAGGAGAAAATCTTTTGTTCATTTGTTTGTTTGTTTCTACATGAGCTTTGATTAAGCTCAGCTATTGAACGGCGTATATTTTAAAGTAAAGGCTTTAAAACCAAGTTAGTACAAACGTCACTACTGTCACATAACTTTGCCGACATGTGGCCAACAGTAATGTTTTCATGTTCTTCGTTATTAAACATTTGCACATAAATAAGTGATATAATATTCAGTACTTACTTAAAGTTTAATTTTCGGGAGCCCCTCATCCGCCGTTTTTTATCGGCAAAATTATCCACACCCACCACTGCGCTATGCATTCTGGGATATGTTGGGCCACGAAGTGTACACCGCCACGTCCTTAAAATTCAGGGAATGAAGGACGCATTTGAGGGCCGCATTTCGAGCTGCCTTCGAATTGGAACAGCCTTCGTCGCGTCGCGGTGACGCGACGGGCTATATCCCAATTCAGGGTCGAATTGGGATACAGCCCATGTCTGAGTCTACAGTGTTCAAACACCGGAAGCATCCAAAAAAAAGAGGAAGGAAACTCCGATCTCACTTCCCAATAGAGACAAAAACTCTGCACTACAGGTCTAAAGTTTAAGAAAAAAAAAGTTGCTGGTTAATTATTCTAGTTGCTTATTCTGTTTTTAATTGAAGTAATAATTGGTTTTCAAAATGTAATCGCAAGTCTGTTTATAAAAAGGGATTCTTTCATTTTTACCTTTTTCCCCTCATTCACTGTGTCTGCTTATCAATCATGCAATTAATTTGTTTTCTGCTGTTTATGTTTTCCATTTTCTGATTGTCTTAAGTTAATTAGATTAAGTTTATGTATTGGTGTGGTCAGGGCAATCAGAAACTGATTGTTTTGCTACATGTTGTTTTCTTGAGTTTTTTCATGAATTATATAAATGCAAATGTAATTCATAATTGTTTTGTTTTTCTTTTTTACTTCTGGGAATATTAACAAATTAATTGTTTAAATTGATGTAATAGTGAAAAGACTTTGGGTTCTACAGTTTGTGCGTGCAGCGCCTTTTGGGAGCAAATAAACTGCACCTTATGTTATTTCTCATTTCCCTTTAGCAGCATTACAACATTTTGATGCACTCCACATCAACCCGGGAGCATCGTCACGGATCATTTCAACCACCAGCCTTTCTGTCAACACCGAGCCAAAACAAGAAGCTGCTAAACCTTTTGTTTTACAGCCATCCGTGCACCGTGATGCCATTAACAAAGCCTATCATTTTGTTTAATGTCATACTCACCTTGTGTAGGGGGCAGCCAAGCCATTTAGCTCCTGGGAGGTCGGGTAAAGGCCTATTCAGAGGTGACACCTGTTTTTGCTCTTTTTTCCCCCCTCCTTCCGCCATAATGTTTAGTGAGGATCGCTCGTAGATGATGCCATCCTTCTGGAATTTGGGCAGGAAGCTGGAGAAGTCGCAAAAGGAGGGCAAGACACGAGAGCGTAAATCAAGATGGGGGACAGAGGAAACTAACTGAGGAAGTTCTCCAGATTTAACATCCTCTCCATTTGTCAGACATCTGGAAGCAGGGTGTGAAGTTTTGACCCTCATAAAACGAAACAGACTCAATAACTCCAACATCGTTGACATGTAACAAATTTTATAAATGAGGAACAAATATTAGTGTTTACTACTGTAAATCTGCAGAATTTGTTCATTTGAGGAAAAGAAAAGCTTTAAAAAAAATTGAATGTATTTGTCATTGTCCTGAGATGAGATGTTTATCACATAAAGTGCAAGTCTTTCCCAAAAGGTTGACTCTGTTCATCTGGATGTAAGGTTTTCAGTGGGAGAAACATTTCGTCACTCATCCAAGTGACTTCTTCAGTCTTAGCTGACTGCAGGTTTCCCCAACCTTATAAACAGTACATTTACATAATAATGCAAATGTACTGTTGATGCTTAGTTTCAACAATGGGCTGGGAGATCAGTTCCTTGATCATTAATATGCAAATACTCATGACCACTGATCAACAACCATTAATCAGCAACCACTGATCAATAGCCATTTACAGAGATTGGGGAATGGCTGCAATCACAACATTGTAAGATAGCAAAAGATGTACCCTCAGTCCCCCTCCTTGATTCAGAGATGGTCTTTTCCTTTTCACGTAAATGGCCTCCTTGACTCCGCGCTCAAACCAGCGTTCCTCCCTGTCCAGGATGTGTACATCCTCATCATTGAAAGATTGTCCACTGGCCTGTAGGTGTAAATAGACTGCAGAGTCCTGGCCTGACAGAAGAGCTACCTCGTCAGGCCAGGACAATAGTTGTTGATCACTGGTCATGGGAATTTGCATATTAATAATCAAGGAATTGACCTCCCAGCCCATTGTTCATTCAGTGGTGCTGGTTTCAGTCATTATGCAAATGTACTGTTTATAAGGTTGGGGAAACCTGCAGTCAGCTGAGAGTGAAGAAGTCACTTGGATGAGTGACGAAATGTTTCTCCCACTGAAAACGTTTACTTACCTGGATGATCGAGCATGCATCAAGACAAAGTGCAAGTCTGTTTTAATTGTTATTAGTTGTTGTTATTCCATTGGTAACTTCCATAATTTTCCCTCAACCTTTTATACATGGTGTATAAATTGCATTTTAAAAAGATCCTTCCATCCATTTTCTTTGATTTATCCAAATTAGCGGTGCGGGGGTGCCGAAATCCGTCCCAGCTGTCAAAAGGGGAAAGGTGGGATAAACCCTGGACAAGTTACAAGTCGATGGCTATATCCCAATTCAGGGTCTGCACGCATGAAGTACGCATTTTAAGGCTGATTACGTCACCGCGACGCGACGAAGGCTGTCCCAATTCGAAGGCTGCTCGAAATGCGGCCCTCAAATGCGTCCTTAATTTCCCTGAATTTTAAGGATGTGGCGGTGTAGCCTTCGTGGCCCAACATATCCCAGAATGCATAGCGCGGCGGTGGGTGTGGATAATTTTGCCCAAAAAAAGGGCGGATGAGGGGAGCCTGAAGAGTAAACTTTAAGTAAGTACTGAATATTATATCACTTATTTATGTGCAAATATTTAATAACGAAGAACATTAAAACATTACTGTTGGCCACATGTCGGCAAAGTTATGTGACATTAGTGACGTTTGTACTAACTTGGTTTTAAAGCCTTTACTTTAAAATATACGCCGTTCAATAGCTGAGCTTAATCTTACAGAGAATGATCAAAGCTCATGTAGAAACAAACAAACAAATGAACAAAAGATTTTCTCCTTCATTTCTGTCAAACAAAGCTGTATGAAACGTTTCCAGCTGTTAGTATCATGGTTGCTAGGCAACCCTGGCAGCGCAACGGAGGCTAGACCGTCCCATTTCACAAGCCTCGCACTTCCGGCCTTAGCAGTCTTTAAGTACGCGGCCCTTGAGGGTCGTTGAGGCTGCGTACTTTAAGGCTGAAGACCCTGAATTGGGATACAGCCTATTTCAAGGCTAACACAGAAAAACTAAGAACCATTCACACCTGTGACTAATCTAGAATAGCCAATTAGCCTAACGCTAGCATATCACTGGACTATGGGAGGAAACTAGAGTACCTGAAGAGAACCCACGACTTTCACTCTGTGAGGCGACAGTTTGAACCACTGCGTCACTGTTCTGCCCAGAAGTGCAAGTCTGTCTCTTAGTTCTTGTTATTCTGCTTGTACTTTCCCCTCATGCTTTTATAAATACATTTTAAAAAATGTTCTTGTCGTTTTGTTAGTTTCAGCTGTTTTCTAACTCAAACATCAAGGTTCTCATGAAACCTATTTGTTGAGAAAAGAAAACCTTTATTTATTATTGGGAACTTCACTGGTGGAGATTTGAGAATTTGAAGAGAAACCAAACAAATATCACAGAAAACTGTTTGGATTTAAGTCCAAAATAAGAAATACAAGTTAGAACTAACACAGAGAAAATGTAACAGGCCCAGAGGAAACATTGCAATGCTAATTAAGTCTGTAAATCAGCAAACACAGACATGGACCTTCATCAAGCATCACCAGCACAGACTGGGAAGAACTAGGAGCCTCAAATCCTACGAGCGTGGACTCCGACAGGATTCTGTCCAACTTCCCGCTGTCAAATGCTCCATGAAATGGCTCTAACACACCCAGCTCTCTTCTGCTTTGCCCTGCTTAGCCATGAAACCCCCTTCCCAGATTTCATGCCTCTGTAGCTGGACATTGAGCTGTCTGATGCTGGCGGCTTCCCAAGTTTGCCTCCGAGAGGATGAGCGGCTCTTATCCCTGCAGTATCCTGCAGAAACTCTGATCTGATAGGCATAGCCTGTATGTGAGTCACATAAATGTTACGCTCTCAGTTCTAGCAAGGCCACCGACTACTAATAAGAATGCCAAGTGTCACATAACAACTATTATCTGTGTATATATATATATATATATATATATATATATAAGGAATCATAAATGGTCTCCAATGGAAAAAAACTTTTTATCAAAAAATAATTAATCTTATTTTGTTGTCAACAAGTTTTGTTTGAGTCATTTTTTGAGAAAAAGCTGGTAAAATCTCCCTTTTCTCCTTCGCCTGGTAAATATCAGCCCATTCTTGTTTCCAGAGCATGAAATACTCATTTGGCATCACTGCTGTCACTAACCATGTGTTGCATATGGACCCCTTCGGCGTCGCTTTTTATTTGCGCCTGGGTTCAATTTTCAACATGCAAGATTAATAGTGCCTTAGGTGAACCAAAACCCACAAACTCTGACCAAACAAAGTATTTTTCTGCACCTAAACCAAAGCAGAGTATGAAAACAAGGTGCAAAACACAAAGTCCCCAATCAGCACACGCAGCCGCCGGCGTGCTTGGGGTCTGTGGTCATGTTCTTTGTTCCTCTTTAAAACAGGCCACATCCTGACATTTAATAACACCACAGCTGGGACTTCAAGACACAAAAGAAAAGAAAACTTTTGCAATTGTCTTTTACTTTTAATCGATAATAATACACAATTGCTTTTTATTAGGTACACGGTTTATGTGTGTGTGTGTGTGTGTGTGTGTGTGTGTGTGTAGGATGTAGCCTGCACCTGTTCACAATCAGTTAAGAATCACCGCCTGCTGAATCCTTAAAATGTGAAAGATGTTATCTGCTTTATTTTATTTTCAGTCCACAGGTGGATCAGGTGAGTATTTACTATTTAAAAGAAAGTCGTGTTTGTTTCCTTGAAGCAAATTGAACAGTGTGATTTGTGATTACATCGAGCATAAGAAGCCAGCTTTCCATTTTCTTGCACTAACATTAACGAAGCTCATGTGGCCCATGTGAACAATTTGAAGGCTTGCTCAATGATTCTTGAGTGCAGATGGATAGATAATGATGTCGTTGGTTCAGGCTTCATGAAATGAATTACTTTGTTTTTGTAATTCCGACACACGCTTGATGATCGCCTGGATTTGATTTTATCTTGTTAATCACCGAGGACAACAAAGTTGAGTTGTCGTTTTTCTTCCTGGCATTTGTGCAAAGAAACTTATGAGACCTTAAAGTTTCTCAGTACCTGGCAGAGATTTCCTTCACCAGCTCACCTGTTACTTATTTGTCCTTTTGGGGGAAAATGCACATTCACTTTGTCATTATTTCGCTCTCTGATTCCACCTCCAACTGATATTGGGCGTTAACCACGGTTCCATGCTTGACTGACAACTCGACTTTCACTTCTCTGCCCGTCTCCCATCTGCAAAGGCCTTTGCCCTTGAATTTTTGACACAGCGCTGCTCCATTGCCTTAAACTCTCCTGCTGTTTCCTGTCCTAATCTTCAGTTTGCTGTAAGGAGGTACAAAAATATTGCAAATGAAGGAAACGACCTCAGGGTTGGAGCCACAGTTTTATTAGAGAGAGGCAAGAGTACGATGAACCGTGGAACCAGATGTTGTGTGATCACAGGGTTGAGGAGATGAGTGGAGGGGAAAGTACCGCCACCTGTGGAGGGAGGTGCTGCTGTTGGTGACCATCTGGTGAAAGTGCCGAAAGACCAAAATCAACGAGTTGCTCTTCAAAATTCTCTCACTTCAAACTGCTACTTTTCAGACTCTATCAGTTAGAAAAGGGATGCAAACTGGAAACCAGTTCCAACCAAAGTGATACTAAACTGTCCACTGTTGGAATGATGGTATTGTTGTCATGCTTCTAGTAGCCTAATACAAACCTTTCTATTTACTCTGTATTGACAGCACGTTCATGTTTCCCTCAGGAATCAATAAGTAAATCGATTAAAGAGTCAAATCCGTAAGAAGAATCAATAAAATCATTTGGTTACCAATCCAATCTTACAAGTATACCCCTAATGAAGACATTCTTATGTTGTTAAATGTGCTTAATATTTTTCATTATTCTTGCGGATCCCATTCCTAGTTAAAAACAAACAACAACAACTCTTTTTCGCTCCATCCCCTTTTTTTGAACATATGTTAAAAAACAAAGCCTCCAGTAAATATTGGTATGTGTTGACAGGATGTGGGAGTTTAATTTTAGAGAGCATAGAAATGTTTCTAAAAAGGTACCTGCGTGTTCACTGGTCCATGTTCAGCGCTTTCGCTTTGCACACATCTTATTATTTCCTCTCTTCCTCCCACCTGCTGATCTGAGTTGCTGATAAAAGAAGACTGCCTGATGATTCATCATTTTTCCCCCACCCCCCTCCAACCTGCTTCTGTTCATCCCAGCTTTTTATTTCCAGGGAAGGAGCGACAAGACGGGGAATGTCTTTATCCTTTTTTTTAATGTTTAATGTCAGAAGCCGCAGTGTGGCACTCACTGTCAGCGAGCCTCCTCTTACAGGTTCATATTCCTCCTCCTTTGCTGCAATAGACTTGTGTGTCAACTCCAAGCAGAGTGTGATTAATTCTGAGCCACCAGACAAGGTGTCGTTCTCTCTCTTTGTCCCATCGCTCATCTGATACTAGTAGATGTTAATCACTTCTCGCTGTGACCCTGCAGATGGTCCACTCTGGTTAAAGACACACAAACCCCATCAGAACACGGGCAACTGGTTCTGCTTCCTTTGTCTTATTGATAATGGGACGTGTAGATGTGGCGGGTTGATGAGGAGTGAGTCCTGCAATGGTGCCAGTAAGGATGAAGATTAATGGCTCCACCAGGCCTCTGTCTCCTGTTTAATAATGCTTATTTATCACTGTCACCACACACCGATGGCGTGCACCGGGCAAACCGTACACAACAATAAGCTAAACGTGCGCATAATTCCAAGCTCACATGCCTCTCAAAAGATTGAGAGGCTCTTTTTTCCCACTTCATGTTCACCACCAACACTTTAGGCAGGAGTGTTGGAGGAACCCGGCATGCAGAGTCACCGACTGCGTGTGCTTATGAAAGTCTCTCCTCTCGCTGCATTGATCCAGGTTTGTGTAGCTTTGCATACAATTGCGCAAAACACGGCAATCACAGGGGCTTGTGGAGCACGTGTAAACATCTTTTATGTGATTTGAAAACGCTGCACAACAACATGCCTCACAGACGAGATGAAAGGAGGCGAGAAAGAAGTGAAAGAGGAAAAATAAGGGACCTCTGGCCTTCTACCGCTGCGCGAATGAAAGCCATTTTGTCTTCTGTGTTTCTGCTCAGCTCCTTTCTCTCTCTTCCTCTGTGAGTGTGTGTGTTGCCCTCTTTTTCTCTGTGCTTCCACTTTTCGTCCACAGGCATTTCTCTCCCTAATGGAAAATAAAGACTAGAGAGTGACCAAGATGGGGGCTCCAAATGAAAAACACGGGGTCGGTAGCCTGAGGCCAAGGCCTGTCCATCTAGGCCCCAAAACCTGAAAAACCCATCTCTCTTCTTTGCTGCACATGCTTTCAGAATATAGATAGATTCAGAATATAGATATGTACACACAACAATGTATGCATATGAAACTGGACGATTTTGGGGACTTTTCTTGGCTTTTGGCGGGAGTCTTTTTTTAATTTTTTAATTCTATATCTAAGGTAAGCTCTAACCCACTTTAATATCTGATGGAGGCTTTGCAGATCTTGGTGTATCATCTCTTGAGTAGTCTTGTGGGACCATCTCTTGTCATTTTATCTCATGAAATAGGAGCTTGTTTTTCCTTTCAGTGTGCCACTGTTGTTTTTGCCACTGTGGAAAGAGAGAAGCTGATAAGATTACCGTGGATCCACTGAGTTTTCAATCAATAGAATTGCACATTGTTGTAAAAACGTTGCGCTGCAGACTTGGCAGCATGCTGCTCCGGGTATCCACTGCAAATCTGCAGACTTATAATAGCTGAGATACAATGTGTATGACCTGTCGTGTGTTTCATAAGTAAATTGCAGAAAGCCATGTTGTTCTTTTTGTGGTCCAGGAGGACAACCTCCCCCACCCCCAAATCCGAGCTCTATATAACGTGTTTTCAGATAAGATGCCTCTGATTAAAGCGGCGTTACCTGCAGAGATTGCTACCCAATTGAATTACATTCAGTCTCTTCATCCATACATACATTTTATTCTGTACATCTTTCTCCATCCGGCCTCTAGTGTTTTCACAGACTGCCCTTCAAACATGACTGGTTCTCCCAACACAGCGTCATTGTCCAGATTTGGCCACAAGTCATGGCATGTAATGGCTGAGAGGGTTAGTCTGCGCTTAGCCCACACATCCAGCTTATCTCAGACTGCAGAGACAGAATGAAACAAAAGTCTAAATAAAGCTTTTGGCGCTATCAAGACTGTGGCTAACGATTGTCCCCTACGAATAAACGCTTTCCCAGATAGCTTTTTCAATCACTGTGTTTAAGCTACAACAGGGCTGTACTCTTGTAACTCCACTGATGGAATTTTGCCTCAACAATAGACTCCAGTTTGTACCCTCAAGCAAAACTGTTGGACTAAAGGCTTTTTCCTCACTGGGGTAAACAGGGGCTGGACTTGAAATGCAAAAGTCTGCATAAATCTGCCCTTGTACTGTCAGCTCAGAGTAAGAAATCTTAGTTATTTGGCAGCGATGTGTTCCAAAGCTCACAACAGTACCTCTGCACATGTATCCAGCTGCCAGCAAGTGATCCATGTATACGTTTTTTTCCCTGTCCCTGTCCACTGATTTTTATTTTGTTTTGTTTTTGTGCTATTATCATGCGATTTGTCACATTCTAGCTAAAAAGCAAGGAGATGCTCTACTCTCTGAAGGAAGATCTTCAACACTGGCCAACTCAACTGAACTCATGCAATGAGGCTGAAAGCTTTGCTCCAAAGCACCTTCAAATTATAATATCATCATATGATGGAATACTGTACAAAAAACAATACAGTTATGGTCAAAAGTCTACACAAACTCATTTTGAGTAATTTTAAGCTTTTAATGATTTCTTTGAAATGTTATTTTTCAAGGGTGGAATGAATGGACACCAAACATCTGTAATGACTAAAAATAAAACAGGAATTTGAAGCACAAGTTGGAAATTATTTTGGATTTTCTCTAATCTACACAGACTACACACATGCTTACTTATATATAGGGATGGGTATCGTTTAGGTTTTATCCGATACCGGTGCCAAATCGGTACTTTTGAACTGGTGCCGGTGCTTAAACGGTGCTCAAAGAATGGAGAACATAAACTTTGTCCAAAAACCTCTTATGTTTTTATTTTTAGCAGTCTCTTTTTTTTCTGCAAAATGATAAAAACCGTCCAGCCCCACACACGGGGCGATCTGCGCTAACTCGCTAATGGAGATTTACCACACTCGCAGTAGATGTGCTCGGTGTGAGGTCTCACAGCAAGCTATCAAATACGGTGCATTTCTCGGCTTTTAAAAAAACGCTATGCGTCGCCAGGTGTTTCATCAGATTTGAGATGTTACCTCCTTTGCACAGTATCACCTTAACCTCTTTAGCCCCAAAGGGGTTTCTGAGCTTCCTGCTCGAAAATGTAATGCCCAAATTTAATTGATTATTTCTCTGCAATTACAAACTCTGTACTTACAATCTTGGTATCAAAATAAAGCTAACACTTGTGAAATTTCATCAGAGGTGGAAATATTGAAGCAGATATTACTGTGGTTAATTCTTTTTGAAGAATTAACCACACATTTACATGGTAATGTGCCTTTTTTGCCATGTGCATGGAGCCCTTAATTAAACTCAGAGGGGCTGTAACTTTGGTTTCTTTTGGTCAATTTGCATGATCGACACCTCTTTTTAATTGTTTGAGCCAATAGAATCGCAGTAACGGTGCCACGTTGTATGTGACGTCTGTCCAGTCACGTGTGGGTCTAAAATGGAGGTTGTTGACAGAAAACGGCTCTGATGCAGCTAGGTAGGTGTGGTAACTGCTGATAATCACGTGGCTACCGGCTACCAGCGAAAATAATGGAAGAAATCTGGACGGTAAGACAATTTCTGTCTTAGCGCATTTGCGCCGCTGTGTGTTTTTGTGGTCTCTTTTTTGTGGCTCATTCAGTGAATTTTGGTCAGAGTGTGGTGAAACTTGGTGTTTGGAATTGGTAATAGCTCTGGAAGACAACCAGCCTATCTTTAGCTGGTTACATGAAGTCTGGAGAATTTCTGGTTTGCCTTGTTTGTTTAGCGGACTTGTGCGCATTTACATAACTGCTAGTTTAATCATGGCTTGTTTTTGTTGAGTTTGGTGGTTGTAGAAATGGTTTATATGAAATTTTAGCTGAGATTCAGAGGTTTCTGTGGATACCACACATGTCTGGACTTATATATCTCACCCGGTGTTATAACCGATTAAACATGATTTCCTCCTTTTTGCTCCTGGTACCGGGGCGTGGGGCTTAACGCACTTGTTGCAGGCTGCTGAGTTTGCATCTTTTTGCCATAATGGCACCGGATACCGCTACCCATCCCTACTTATATACATACATGCTCACATCAATCTTTGTGTGCTGAAGGTTCTATAGTGTCTTTTAACTTCAAAAGGCCATCATGATTGATTTGTTTAGCAATGGTACAGTCCAAGAGACTGTCCAAATCTAAGAAGGAGAATTGCAGATTTATACAGAGGTGATTTCCTCTCAGTCCATGGTGGTTTTGTCCCCTATGCCAAAGTCGATACATTTAAGCTTGACTGGTTTGGTCAGTCGAGATGGAGCTAACTGGCCACAATGACATGGTGCTGTTGAAGGTGTTGATGAATTTTACCAATTCTCCCCAAAAAAGTGCTCAAATATTCAGCCAGAATTACACTATAAGCTTGCTGATAGCTACCTAAGGTGTCTGGTTGATTTGCAACTGCTAAGCAACATTAATAAACATACACAAAGTATGCAACTCAAAATAACCAGTGAAAAATCTGTATATAAATCTTTAAAAAATAAAACATGCACAACAGCATCTGCATGTTAGACAAGACATTTAAAGAAAATGGATGTATAAGACTAAGAGGTGCTTAGAGACAAAAAGGTAAGACTAAAGAACAAATGCAGATGAATCAAACAGCTCCTGTTGGGGAAGCTTGTGATGCTAACATTTGCGAGTGAACTGCTACATATGGATATTAACCTGGTCAACGAGGAGCAGCAAAAATAGCATGTACAGCGTGCTATTTGTGTCTGTAATCAAACTGTGGTAAAATCCCAGTCTGTACTACTCCGAGATGAGTTTATCTCCACGTGGAGTCACACTCGCAACTCCTGAAGGAAGGCCCCTTAATTAAGGGGTAGATTATAAATACAGCAGTAGATTTTCAGAGGCCTCGGTCCTTTTCCAGCTGAAACGGGACCTTCTGATTATTTCATTTTATATCAAAATAACCACACAGAAGTCATTTTTTGTAAGCGTGCTTTTATTCCCTCCACTTTTGGACACAAGTAGGTACTACACCTTCAAGGAATGTGGTTAGTAAGCTGACATCATTGTTGACTCTGTGTTGGAGCATTTTATGACCCACTCCCACTTAAGGTTAGTTGGTTTGGAACAGCACTTTCCACACGAACGAGCATACAGAGAGAAAGTGTGTGGGGAGGGTGCAGGGGCCAGACTGGAACCGGGCCTCTGTTTGATTCCAAAAACATGTGGGAGGGGACGCATGATACATCTTGTGTAATTGTACAGGATTATGCTCTTTTAAAGGTAGGAGACCCCAATCAGGTGTGCTAAAATGCCACTTATCATATGAAATAGATTGGGGAGGGGATGTCTTTCTTTATTTGACTGCATGTTCATGGAGAAATGTAACATTTGTGTGATCATTCTCTCTTCAACCTGTTGTGTGCGCCGTCAGCAAAAACAATTGGGCTTTCTGTGGTCAGGCATGATAGTAAAACGGCTAATTACATTGTCTCTGCCACTGCCAGCTTTCAGCTCGGCCAATTGTTGGACAATAAAATTATCCATCCAGTTTACTAAAGCTGTGCTGTGGAAATTATTTTGTGGGAGTTGTGTTGTCTGCACTGCGAGAGATGGGAACACAAGTCAGCTGTACGGCTTCATGTTGGAAAGCTTTTTTTAAAAATGTAAATATCAACATTTTCTCCAGTGAAATTGTTTTTTTTCTTCCTTTGAATTCCATTTCCCTTCTACAGTCTCTCTCGCTCTCTCTCATGCTGAATTTATGAGATACATTTGCCAAGAAGGGAATTCCACACAGTAGATTGTGGGAAGTAGACTTCAAATGTCTTTTAAGTGCAGACTGTGCTGTGGTAGTCGCTTTTAAGCTTTCTTTTCTCTCATGTCTCGCCTAATAAACAAAGCTGCCAAGCACCCAGCGTCTTGCAAAGTCTCCTGTGTTTTCTTTTTATGCAACAAGTATATATTTGGATATTTTTTTCTTCTGTCTTTCCTAGACTTTAGCTCTGAATCTAATAGAGCAGATCTGCAAAAACACATCGCCAAAACCTTGATAGAAAATAGATCCACTGATTGAATGATGATGATGGTAAAGAGTTGCCTGTTAAAAATATCTATCAGAACCTAAAAAGCAACTTCCTGCTTCTTTGGCCTTTATCAAGCTTTTAAACCTTCGGGGGAAATCATCATTTGTTATGCATGTCTTGCATCATTTGTTATGCTAGTGCTTTGCATCCGTAAAATATTAACATGCACAGGAGAAAAGTCATGTACTCATGCTGTCACTGCAACAATGAACAGCTTTATAGGATATCCCAAATTTTCCTCATCATGCAGATAGTGATACAATGTAGCACACTCATGAGTGGAACAAACCACAGTTTGGATGAACCATTGGCTTGTTTAAAACCCTTTTGATCATCTGACTAATCACGATTTTCCCCCATAAGAACTTCTCCTGACCTCGGTGAGTAAAATAATACTTTAAAAACCCCAAGTTACTCAACTGAACCAGAGTTACATGTCAAATACTCGGGACAACAGTTGAAATGTAGAAAATGACTTTGACCTAGTTTTAAATAAACATCTTGCCACAGGGCATCTGAAAATCCTCTTCATTGACCAGGATTTTCCATAGTGGTAAAAACAGCAAATGCAGACGTCAACCAATTTGATTGGCTGTTCCACATTTCAGAACTCCACTGTCCACGGCTTCCTTTGACCTTTTAGTAATGACATAGAGCTTGTATCCCGCTGTGAATATATCTCTCAAAGAGGGAATGTTTTGCAGTGCTTTGACACTTAACCTTTGCTCACATCTGCTCCGGTCCATCCGCTGCCAAATCAGCTGATATCATTGATTTTTGTGTCACGTGGAAACTCCGTGCGTTAGCTTCTGGTTATTTAGACACCCCTCTGAAAAGATATCATTTTGCACTTTGTCTCGACATGTAAAGTGACTCCTGAACTTTGTGACTTTGTGTTCTTTTATGTTCTACTCTGCACTAACTTTGCTGACTGTGCTCTTTTGAATATCTAAGGGTAAAGTGAGGGGAAGCAAGTTGTGTAGGCTGATTAAGCATGCTGCAAAGAAACAAACTCTGTATGCCATAACTGGTCGATATGCAGCTGTTATCTGATATTTCTGTATGTCTGCATACATGCATGTATCTATGATTTGCAACTTTAACTTCTTTACTAAATTTTCACTGAACGAGAATGAAAGAGGAAGAAAATATAAGCATGGAAAGATGGCCAGTACCAGCATTTACAGCAAACTTCTAATTTAGACTGATGATGTGTGCTGCGGTTTTCTAGCTTCTGGTTGTTTATATAAAAATCCACCATACAACTAAATATTCATGTCCATGCTTAAGAATACAAGAGACGTTGGCTAGAAAGCTAATGTGGGTTTCAATTCAGAGTTGGTGGCTTGCTTTGCATTGTTATAGACCTGGATTTAACTCGGGGTAAGAGCTTTGCATTAGATAATTACTGCTGCGACTAATATTCCAGCTGGAAGCAGGTTATTTAACCTTAACTGACATAGTGAGTAGCTTCTCCTTTCTTGGATATGGAAGACACATCCCGTGCTGTGGAAAAGTTAAGGTATAAGGTCAAACTAGTATCCTGGGTCAAAAACACAGAAAACAACTAGGGAGATTACTAAAACTGGAAGGTGGAAGAAATATTATCTAAAAAAAAGTTGAATGATCATAACTGGAGATCACTAAAGTAAAATTGTAAAAATAAGAGCAAGTCTACATGGATAATGTGAAGAGAACCAAGGGGATTGGGACTAAAGCTGTGCAGCCCTAAGAAAACAACTTATTAGTGAGGCTACTCAGAAAAAACAAGCTTCTGTTTGCTGGGCAGGATAAATATTTAACTTTGGGTTGAGGTAAGGTTGTGTGAAAAGGTCATGTACTCTAATGAGTCCAGATTTACCCTGCTGTCAGAGTCACTGGTGCATCAGCGGCAGATGAAGTGATGCATCCATCATGACTAGTGCCTAATATACAAGCTTGTGGAGGCAGTGTTATTAGCTGGGGTTGCATCAGTTGGTCACATCTAAGTTCACAGAGGGTATGTGCCCAGTAAATGAAGTCAGCTGACTATCTGAATATACTGAATCACCAGGCTTTTTTTCATCAGCAGATTTTTTTTCCCTTCCCCGATGACATGCTCCAAGATGACAATGCCAAGATTCATCGGGCTCAAACTGCCAAAGGGTAGTTCAGAGTACGATGCATCATTTCCACACATGGATGACCACCGAAGAGTCCAGACCTTAACTCCACTGAACTTAACTCTGCCAAAATCAATGCAAGGTCTTGGTTTTAAAATGAACAGAAAATCAACTCTGGATGGAAATAAATGGTGTGACATTGTGTAAGTTTACTGAAACAAATGCATCCTGTCATCAAAACTAAAGACGGGCAGTGTTATCTCCTAATCAGATTGGTGGTTTGAGCCATGGCTGCTCCATTCTGCATGCCAAATTGTCCTTGGGCAAGATACTGAACATCAGAGTGTGGCTATGTGTCCATGTTCAGTAAAAAGCACTTACATGTAAAAAAAAAAAAAGAATATATGTGTGAATGGGTGAAGCAGACATGATGTATAAAACACTCTGAGCCCATTTACCATTCGTTATGTTGCTCAAAGATGTTCCCACGCAGGTTTTAAAGGCTGAACTGATCATTACAAAAAAATATAATTTCTGTGTGTCTATATAAGGAGTCAACAAGCAGACTGGTTTCAACTCAACAGATATTTTGGATTCAGAGCCGACAGTTTCTGCAGCTGATTGCTTTTAAGAAATAACACAAAAGAAGAGAAAAGATAAATGTATGGCCTGATGAACCTGCTTTGAACAGGCTGAAAGCCAAAAAATGAAACGTGCATTGCTTTTAAGTGCATAGAAGTGTTACCTATATCATAATGTAGGCACGATCACTTTTGTAAAAACTTGTGTTCGGTTGGGCTCATATCCTTAGAGCCAATTCCACTTTTTGTTATCTTGTTTTGAACCGAGGCTGTTTGACATGCATTAGATAGTCCTGTCCATTTATACTCTATCAAAATAAAAGCCTGGGCCCATCTATCCTCAAACGCTGCAGTTAGGGATATAATATAGATAAATCTGTCTGCCTCGGTTTCTCTGAATTGAAGCAATTTTCTGATCTCGTCTTGCCGAAAGCCTCTAGCATACAAAAGTGTTTTTCTTCTCTTAAGAGAAAGTCTGCTAAAGTTTCTTGTCACAAAGCTTTGTAAAGTACATGCAGTGAAAGATGAAAGAATCACACAAAGATTGCCTTCATGTTCTGATCCAAAAACATGTCTGACTACTTCTGTTTCTTGTTCAGATTTTTCTTAAAGCAAAATTAGCAAGCGCAGTAATTTTCTAAAAGCATTTTCAGAGGTTCGTTACTGTAATGTCATCATTAATGAGAATGTCATCAACTAAACAAACTAGGGCTGCCACGATTAGTCGACTAGTCGACGACTGATTTAATAATCGACGCGTCGTTTGAAACTTTGTAAGATCACAAAAGACGCAGGAATAAGTAGTAGGATTTAAGAGTGTAATAACGGACTGAAACAGAAGATGGCAGCACTGCATGTACAAGGATGCCAGCTGCCGTTAAACCCCGAAGAAGGAGCTGTGTCCCAGAATTCATAGCGCAGTCCAGCTCAGTTTCCAACAATGGCGGCAGCTAGTTAGTTTTAATATTACTCTTATTATTCTTTCTGGGTCACAAAATAAACGTTTAACATATTTTAGGCGAGAATGTAGCTGTGTAAACCTCAAATATCTCCTCAGTTTATCAAGACACCACATATTTTCAAAAGCGCTCCGACGTTTTCGGAGACGTCTGTTAGCCACTAGCTCGATAGCTAGCCGGGGGCAAGGCTCACTATAGCCCGTGACAACACCGGACTCCTGGCAAATCGTTTTCAAACCCACTGCCATCTTTTGCTACTCAGGTTAAATATATATAAGTCACTTAGATAACTTCAAAAGGTTATTGTTTGGCTTTTTTTAGTATTTTATTTGTTCCTGAGTAAATCGGTTTGGCTGAGATTAAAGTTATAGTTTTTACACAGCTGAATAAACATCAAGCAGACAACTGATTATCAGAAGTGTGAGATGCTCGAGAATTTACTCCGGTGTCCTGTTATATTTTAGATAGCAAGGAGTTTATTAAACTTCACTGAAACAATCTGCAAATTTCATTAAAATTTAATAAACTATCATCTTGTCTTTATTTTTAGTTAGCACATACCTTAAACACTTAAAGCTGTAAGCTAATGATAGTTATATAAGAGCAGATGCTGCTGGTGCAATAAGCTGTATGTTTTACGTCCAATGGATGCATGATCTGATTAGTCGACTAATCGCAAAAATAATTGGTGACTAGTCGACTATCAAAATAATCGTTTGTGGCAGCCCTAAAACAAACTTGTGCTTGTTGTTTCTGATATTGTTGTAGTAGTAACCATGTAACCAGTTACCTTGGTGGCTTCTGACAGTAAAAGCTGAAAATCCCACGTGACAGTTAAACTTCATGTCGGTAATAAAAATTGATTGATAGACAATCATGTTATTAAGTCTCTACTATATTTTTCTATAAAATACTAAAACGATGTAAGCAAACTTAAATGAGCCTTGTCACAACTATAGCACTAGTCTCTTCATGTTGCCCCTTTGAATCCACGTTGCGTGTTCCCCATCTTCCTGCCTGTTTGTCAAACGTTTTCTTCTGTCTATGAAATGCTTCCGTGGGAGCCACTCAATCATTTCCTTCCCCTTTGATTGAAGAAGAGAGCACATTCATTTTGCACGGACTCTGGGGTGAGGAGGCGGGGCCTTTGGCAGGGCAGCTGCGAGCGCACACGGATATTATATCATGTTTATCTGTGCAGCAGTACAGACTCTTCCCTGACCATAAGTGCCAGTGTCCTGCAAGACAACTTTGATCTTGACCACCTACTGCCCTGCAGCCTCCCCAGGGTCACATCCAAGTGAAGGCCATAACTTCTCTTAGATTAAAGCTGCTAAACCTTCCACAGGGGCCACAGATGCTATCGGTTTCCCTTTGACCTTTGACCTGTCCCACTTAGGTTGAAATAATAATTAAAAAAAGTCCCTGCTACTGCAGAAATGTGGGAAAAAGCCATCGTGTAGCTTTGAAGCAAAGGGTGGTATTAATGTATCAAGTAAGCGGGAGACCTATTTCTGTTTTAATCCTCCTTTTTATATCTTTCTCTGACCATTTCTTGCTGTCAAGGTGATGTTGCTGGGCAACAGCCAAAGGGAAATAGGATTCAGCATGGCAAGGTCAAGACTAAATGCCTCACACAGCTCTCTCACACACTTGACACACACACACACACACACACACACACACACACACACACACACACACACACACACACACACACCTCCAGCAGTGAACCTTGAGCTAGATGCTGCAAGTCCCCAGAAATCCTGCTTGACTTTTGATTTTTATCTGTTTCCAGGCTGGCTGACTCTTTGCCCTGCCTTTACCCATCACAGGCATTTCATTTTTCCCAGCTTCTTGTAATACAGCTGAGGAGTCAGCTTTATTTATTAAAGAGGCATGGGAGCCAGCTAAATGTGTCAAGGGGCTATATCCAGAGGTGTGGTGGGGTTAGAGTCCTTGGGCTAACCTTCAGTGGACACATTTTGCAAAGACAGTCACCGCAACCATTTATTCAGCTTTTATTTCTGGAACTGTAAAAAGCAAATATTTCGAATCAGTTGAATTCAATTTATTTTATATTGCGCCAAATCAAACCAACTGTCACATCGAGGCACTTTATAATGTAAGGTAAAGAAGCTACAATATTGGAAAGTAAACCCAAACAATCAAATGACCCCCATGAGCAAGCACTTGGCAACAGTGAGGAGGAGAAGCTCCCACAGCCGAACCAGGCTCGGGGAGTGGCAGCCATCTATTTGTGGTGCGGGGAGGAAGACAGGGCAAAGGACAGACTGTGAGGGAGCCAAAATTTCCAATCAATTACTAATGATTAAATACAATAGTGTTGCAGTGTAGTGTCTTTAAGTTAAGACCAATTCTAGATTTAACTAGTAATATGTGGTCTGCCTTTTAGTCCCGGTCGTCACTCTCAATGCAGCATTCTGGTTTAAATGAAGGCTTTTTAATGAGCTTAAACATAATTTATTAGGGTGTTTGAAATGGAATTTAAAGAACCTGCTATCTCTTCATGGTGTTGAAATACTGGCGCTATGAGAGTAATTTGAAGTTCTGCTTGGTTTTGCTTGTGACCCTTTGAAATGAAGCCTTGTGTAATTACATGTCTGAGTTGTGATCAGTTCACTAATTTAATTTTTTCAAGTGGTTGAAGAGTTTTAGTGAGTGAAGTTCTCACATTTAAAAGTTTGGAGTCCTGTGAAATTGGTTGTAGCTTAAGAAATCGTGTTGTTGTAGGTTGAGTGTTATGGTGCTTTACAGTCAGATTATTCTTTTAGATAAAACAATTGGATTATTTAGCTTCAGTGCTCCCAGTCAATATTAATTACTTGTCTACTTTAACCTGATGGATGCCATGGTTGTATGACCACTTTGTACAGTGGTCTTTATAGGTACACACCATCTTCCATGCTTCTCAGTTTCCTTTTGATATCATAACAGCACATTTAAATGGAGTATACACTTTAACAAATGATTTCAAACAGTTTTATATTTAACAGGTCAATTTGCCAATGTCTTCCAGCCCTGCTAATTAAAAATAAAAAAGTACCTGATTTAAATTTGGCACGGCTCTGCTTCAAAGTCATGTTCTTGTGCACCTCTGGACTGGTTCTAGCGATTCTGAGCCAATATTTTTAGATCACTCACTGAAAATCCCTGTCTCACCGCTTAAATAAACAACTACTTTTAACTGGACAAAAGTGCAAACATCAACTGTTTCAAACTGAACCACAGATCATCATTTTGGGTTTGAGGATGATGAAAAGCTGAATCACTGGCTACAACTCAGAGTCCAAACAGCAGTTTTCAGTGGAAGGATCCACAGTATCCATCCCTGAAGGCAGTGTGTCAGGTCAGGATTATGCTTTTTTTTTTCTTTAATGACATTCACATGGTTTTGCATTGTGAATTTGGGGTTTAGTGTAACATCCTAAAGTGTCTGAAGAGGACCGTTTGGCACAAACAACCTCAGCTGTGCATCTGCTCACAGTGCAGTGAAAAAGGAGTTTTGAGGGTTTTTTTGATACACTAAAACAGCCGCCACTCATCTACAGCCCCACTTGCCAGATTTGGTATTATTCAGCATTTTTTTTATAATACTGAATTAAATCCACAGCTTAAGCCCTGCACTTTATGCCATATGCACACAATGATTTCTGAAAAAAGAAACGTGCAGGAACATTTCAAACTAAAGGTGCAGTTCATGCAAGTCTTTTCTTGTCTTCAGTGTCAGTATGTCATGTATTTCTTGTCTGCGTCTGTCATCTTGTCTAGTCTGTGTCATTATGTCTACGTGTCTCCATGTTTCCTGTTTTATTTTGAAAGTTTTGAGGTTTCTATGTTCAATGTGCATATATTACTCTTCCCCTGTGGCGCTATTATGTTTATTTGTGTCAGCTGTGTCTCCCCAGGTGTTACCACTTGCCTCATTACCCTTCTGTGATTTAGTCTGTGTGTTTTCATTCAGTCTTTGTCAGGTTGTCTGTCAAGTTCCATGTACTTGATTCTGCTCAGTTCATATTTTTCCTTGTCATACTTTCTCGCACGTGCCTGTTCAGAATCATGTTCGTGTCCGTTGACATAGTTACCTCAGTTTAGTTTTTTCTGTTTATGTTTCAGGTTTGTTTTCGCCCCTGTTGCTTTATTTTGTACTCATGTATCAGCCATAATACACAGCTCGCTTTTTGTTTAACCTTAGTTCCGTCTCCCTCCGTGTGTGCAGTTGGATCCTGCTCACTCCCCACACAGTCTGCTTCAGTTTTGGTGCGAGTTCCCTGTCTGTACGGACCAGGCCGTGTAACAATGTGAGTACAGTAAAACCCAATGACAGCAATGTGTTTTTGACAAAATCATGCCAGATCAAGCCATAAAGGAATGAAGAAATCCACACGTCTTAACTAAGTGTAGTACTAAACAGCTTCATGTACAACTTTTTGTCTTCGTCACTTGAAAGAGAAAAGCATCCACCACCCCCGATGAGGCTTTTGCTCGATGGCATGAGAATACTGATCGTGTCCCTTTTGGCAACGTTAACGTTAGCTAGCTTCATGCTTCTTGGTTGGAGGATGGAGACAGTTAACAGAAAAAAAGTTCCTGCCTGAAACATTTCTCAACAACTCTGTCATGACTTCTGGAAAGAGACATTGCTGCTGACTTTTTCAAATGTGTTTTCTTTTCTTTCTTTTTTTTGTTGTTGTTGCTTTGAGCACCAAAAGACTGTTTCTTTTCTTTCTTAAAAAAAAAAAATCCTTTTCTAGTGCAGGTACTTAATTTGTCTAGAAGGTATGCAGGGAGCGGAGGGGAGCATAGAAGTCTCATGGGCATTAAGCAGCAGGGTAAACAAGCTTCAAAGCTCAAGCAGAAGCCGCAGACTTGACCTAGGGTGAATCGCAAGTCATTAGTTACGTGCCAGGCAGCATCTGGGGTAATCACACCAAACACCATGGGCTTTATCACTCTGAACTACACACACTACAGAAGCAACAGGGCGTAGCATGTTGGAAGAATCCTCCATTAAAACGAGACAACACGTCCTAAAATAAAACAAGGATGAAATGTTACACTTTTTAAATTTAGCTACTTTTTTTCTGCTCTTTGCTTCCAGCAACAGTGTTTCTGTTTGTTCACTGATTAAAGGAAACACAGAATGTCCTCTTTGACACCCGCAGCTCAAAGCTTGTCTCTTGAAGACGACAGCACAGCATTTCACCAAATTTGTGTTTCATATTTTAAATGAGATTTTTGTTCAGAGCTCTGATAGGTTTCAATTTTATTGAAGATGTTCGCTTCCCTGGAATAACTTCCATGCTCCGCGTAGATCAGATAAGATGCGGTTGTACAGCATACCGAGACACTTTCAAGAAATCCATCACCACATTCTCTTATCATTACAGAAAATCACTGATTTATTACAGGTGGAGAATGCGTGCTAACCTGTCCCACTATCATTTTGATCATGTAATGACAAAGTACAGTGATGAAAAACTCAAAAGGTGCGCTTCTACCAACAGCCACACAAGCCTCACAGCTGAGCCCATCATTTCCCCACTGCAGCTTCTCTGGTCATCTGATGATAGATAGCCATGTGGCAGATGTTTCCGGAAGTACCCCATTGATAACAGTCCCATAGGAGCCCCTTGATTGGAGTTCATCCCCCTCCCTCTGTCCCACCAGCTCATTCATCACTGGCTGAAATTAGAGGCTGCCCTTGAGTGTCAGCAACCAAAGTGTTGATTGAATGGGTGCTGATGAGATGCACTGATTTGACTGCTGCATGGTATCCTGAGAGGGTGAGGGATGATTGTTTATGAATTTATGTACTCGTGCAGTAGATGGGGTTGTATTTTCATCTAATGTAATACACCTGTCAATCTGGAACGGCAAACGGTTCTAGTTTTAGATGTGCATTTATCTAAAGTCTGATGTGGCAGTTTCACTTATCGGCAGCTGGACTTGGTGGAAAAAAGTGAAAAACAGAGGAGCTACATTATATGACATGTTTCAGCTGAATATACTGAATGTGTAGAGGGAGCAGTTCAAGCACAAGTGAAATTTGAGTTTGTGAAATTGCATAGAAAACAATAGAGGGGAGTGATTTGATGGATTGTTCCAGCATTAGCACAGATGCATAGGTTGTACTGAATCGTGATGGTGACGTGGGAGTTCAACCAGAAGCACAGTGCTTTCTGTTTACAAGCCAACGCACTTTCTACTTCTGACTTCACATGGTCATTAGTTTTAGCCAATTTAATTCTGATGTCTATAGAAAGAAGATCAATCAGGTGGGGGTTTCATGGTGACTTGGAGGGATTCCTATTGACTTTATTGGACTCTATGAGACTCTTGCATACAGGTCCCTGTCAAGTGCAAGTATGGGAAGATAAGAGAGTGAAAATAATGACATGAATCATTTGGCGTATTTTTGTGCATTTGTGTGTCTGCTTAAAGCATCACTTTGAAAGCTTTTGGAGAATTCTCAAAGGAGAAAGGACATAAAAGAAAAGCCATATTTCATCTGCTTTAATTTGATGGAAGAAGTTAGTGGGCAGATGCCTGTTTATATACAATGATGCTGTCTTTAGCAGACCAAAACAAAGGCACAAAAAGGCTGTATGTTGTAAAAAGGAAAATCATCCTTAATCTGACTTTTTCATTTAAAATAAAAAAGTGCTGTAAGAATATGGCAGAATAATCCAAAGTTCAAACAGAAAATCTGAAGGAAGCAAGAAAATGAAGCAGTGGGAGACACAGGAGTCAGAGGGGGAAAGCCCGACAAGGTCATTAAGACTGAAGAAAGGGACACACTTACCAAATATAATAAAACACAGGTAAATTCAATTAGATAACACGACAGGGACTCAAAACACAGCAAGCCACATAAGGAAGTAATATGAGTGGGAAGTAACTGAAAGGAATGTGGAATACACACAGAGGGAAGCAGGGAAATGCAGAAGAGAGTGGGGAAAATGGAAAAACACGAGGAAAGAACAAGAAAACGATAATGAATTATGTAAAATATTAATTGCACTATAAACCATGACACAAGATTAACAAAACTAATCAAGTAATTTATGTATATATATTACATTGATTGCAGCAGTCAGATGAAATTAGTGGGACACTGTGCCAGTAAGTAAATATTGGCACAGTAGCCCAATATTATAATTTTATCTTGGCAAAAAAAAGTAGGTACAAAAAGCAACAGGTTGCCTGTTTGGGGTATGACACACAGTTCTCCATTTCAGTTTTGTATTTTTATTTTGTATCTCCCAAATGGCTCTCTAGTACCTGTCTAGATGCCAACGTGCCCTTTTGATTGGGATCAAGTACAAGCTTGAGGCAGCAATAAAACCTAACCCTGTCTATAACGCTGCTGTGGTCTGTATTTTTGTTTCTCCCCCTCAGGGGAGTTTTACCACACCACTGCACTGAATTCCTATTTTACTGGGTAGGGTGGTTACCAAAGTGTTGGCTTTTGACTTGTTTTTATAGTCCAACAAAGCCGACTCATGACTGCTTAGACTGCATATGTCTGATGAACGAACAACCTAAGCTTTGTCTTATAGGAACTGATCAGACAGTCTCCAATATTCACTTTATGTCCAAGAGATTCAATCACATACACACTCTTGAAAACTGAGCCGGTTGTGATGTTTTATTGTCCTCATCCATGTCTGTTAACTGGTTGATGTTAGCCGACTGGCCATGCTGTTAGACTGACCTTCCGGGCATTTTGAACAAAAACCACCACACCGTTAAATGCCCCCATCAATAATGATATGAAAACACGAAGTGAGAACCTGTAGGCCGCCCAGTGTAAACGTGTCTTGCCGGGTGGATAATGCTGCCTTTCTAAGCAGACAAAGAGATCTGCCCTCCGTGTGCTGCTGCTGTTCGTATTTTCAGACGCAGTGTTACTCTTCTGAGCCTGTTCGACGGGGTGCAAAAAGCATTCAGCTCTGAAGGATTTGAGAAACAGTGCAATCGTCCTGAATTTAAATGGGTTCAGGGCCCCGCGTACAGATGGCTGTGTACACAGCCAGATACGCCGTTCAATAGTTCGGAGCCCGCTTTCTTCTCTCTCTAATCGCACCCTCTCTTTTTCTCATTGCTGTCTTCGCGGCCTCTTTATCACTGCACTTCTTTACACACCTTGTACATGTAGACTGAAAAACACACATCCCGAAGCACACAGTGTTTTACTCCATTTCATTCTCGTTGCCCCACATCTTCTTTCTCCTCTAATTCTCCGTCCCCTCTTATTTCCCAGGACTGAGGATCCAGATAAAGAAATTGTTTTCCTTTGACCGTCAATCACGTTGACGTAATTAAACAAACAGAAATAATGTTTCTGTCTTACACCTCCTTTTCCCCCAGCCTTCTTCCCTTTCCAGGCTTCTAAACACCGAGAAATGAGATAAAGAAATCACTTTTGGGGGCGAATGGCCACAAAATAGCAAGCGCACACCTCGAGCTTTCCCTCGATCCACCATTTGACTTGTCCACCACCCTCAACCTATTGTTCTTTCTCAAACACACACATGTCCGAGCGCATTCCCCTAAACATTTATTTTCTTTGCTCCACATTGCAGCACAAACTCAAACTGTGAAGATAAACTAGCCTGCAGTGTCAGAGTCTGACACAATGAAAGAATGCCATGCTGCAGAGCACCACAGTGATAGATTAAGACCAAAGTAGCAGATTAAAACAAATGAGGACCGGTGAAGGCTTCCAGACATCTCAGTTTTCATCTGATGTAGCGGGCCACCCGGGGAACCAGATGCTGGGAATTTTTTTTAACAATTTGAACAAGAACAAAGCTTTTGTTTAATTGACACAGTGAAGCTCTATTTACATTTAATCACCATGATTTTTAAAATGCATTTCTTTCTTTTAGCTGCTGGAAATAAGGCTAGAAAAGCACTGTGGCCATTGCTAAGGTTTGGTTACGGTTATGTAATTGCTCTTTGTCAAAGTATGGCAAATACTGATACTGGTTTTGGGATCAAACCTGCCTGTTGTTTGCATGTTCTCCCTTTGCCTGCCCTTTTTTAATCCAGATGCTCTGGCTTCCTCCCACAGTCCAGAGACATGAATCTTAGGTTAAGTGGCCATTCTAAATACTGGATGCAGGAGAAGCTTGAATGATTGCCTTTTTGTCTGTGTTAGGCATATAATCAACTGGCAACCTGTTCACGGGGCACTGTGCTTCTGAGAATACAGCCGTGATCCAGTCAGACGGACGGATCACAAAGATATTTGTGCCTTAGATTAAGATTTTGTAACTATATTTGTTCGAACAGCCTACGCACAGAGCATTTAATTTGTAGTTCTGGGTGCTGTGTCTCATGATCTCTCTCAGCAATGTGAGGAAGGTTGGGCATTTCATCTTGAAAGACCTGATCAGTTTCAAAGACTAGGATTACTGAAAGTTTAACAGAATTACAATAAAAAAGATAAAAGAAGGAGAAGATATTTACTAGTAGGAGAAGACATATGAAATATGAGAGGAAAAAACACTTTCAATATTAAGATCGAAAAGCTTCGGTCTTGAGGTGTAAAGATGGGGTCATATTTCTCATTTCTCAATTATGCGCAGTACATATTTAAACACTAATTACTCTCCTATTAGTTACAAAATGGGCTAATAGCTATATTAGTTACTTATAGACTTTTTCCAGTACTTTAACTCCACATTTAATGATCATTATCTCTAATACAGCGCAAAGTCCGTGTAAACCTGTGATTTATATATTTTCTTTATTCTTATTTTTTCACATCTATTGTACCAGGCTTCACGGTGGTCCTTGCATTTGTTTGTTTCTTGCCTGGCACAAAGGGAAAAGACATTTAAATCCAAACAAGTTAATTAGGAGGGAGATAGCATCAGCGCAAACGAGGCTAATGAAATAAACACTGTCCTAAAAGAAGAGATTAGCAATTAAGCTATTGGAGCGCAGAGTCATTTATGTTCCATTGTGCTGTCTTTTAATGTGGCACAGTAATGAATACTGCTCTTGCTTTTATATCTGTGTGAATGCCTGTGTGTGTAATATATGAGTGTGTGCTGTTGGGTAATAATAACCCACTCTTGCCTATTTGTTTACCAGCCTTTGTTTACTGAAGGACAATATGACTATTTTCTGTTTAACATCTACAGTGCTGACACTCAGTGTGCAAACTACCCTGTACTTCCTGTATTTAAGATGATGCCGTGTGATTAGACGAGAGAGGTATGGATGCACTGATTTTCTTTCGTATGCGTTTATTTGACTGATTAAAAGCAGAAAGCGTGTGTGTGTGCAAAATCCCTGCACCTGCACATTGTATACACAAGCCTCTGTCACTATGTATCGTTTGCAATGGTGAGACAAAGTGCATGTGCTCTGCCTACGGACAGTATGTTACATTCATGAACACACACACACAGTAAACACAAACTGCTCTTGGCAGTGTGTGTGATTCATGCGGTCTGGTCCTGTTCTTGCTGATGAATGGAGACCAAAGGGCTTTGTAGCAACCAGGACACATGGTAACTCCCCCTCGACTTTATCTCCAGCAACACCATCTATAGAACACATCTGTCTATCTGTCCAGCCGTGGCTGGGAAAGTCGTTAACCCAGAGACCCTCTGGGCTCCTGAAAGCCACTGACCAGACAAAGATTGAGAATAAGAGAAAAAAATATTAGGATGAAATTTATGAAGTTTTTACCTTTCTATAGAAAAATGCATTTAATAATAGATATACACCCAGCCGCCATGTTTTTACTTCAGGTATACCTGTTAGATTACTGGCAGCAACTCAGTGCATAAAGACACGTAGACATGGTCAAGATAATTCGCTGAAGTTCAAACTGAGCATCAGAATGAGGAAGAAATGTGATTTAAGGTGATTTGACTTTGACGGTAGCATGGTTGTTGGTCCTCAGTGTTGGGGAGTAACGGAATACATGTACCGCCGTTACGTATTTAAAATGCAAAATATGAGTAACTGTATTCCGTTACAGTTGCCGTTTAAAAAGGTGGTATTTAGAATACAGTTACTTTGCTAAAATAAATGGATTACACGGTGGTACTTCCCTGTTTCATATCGTGGCGGGTCAGGACTGTTTGGGTTTTGTTTGACAGCTATGTTTTGTTGTTCCAGGCGGCAGCGTTACAGTTGCCATGGTTACAGGGTGACGTGCTCTCTCTGCGACTGTGTGTTTCCTGGGTGAGAGAGCGCCTTTTTTGTTGTTGTTGTGCTAAGCTAACAGGCGGAGTGTTACAGGCCTCATGGGCAGTGTAGTCCGTGCTGCAGGGAGAATGGACTGCCATACCCTTTATGTGTCTGTGAGCGTGAGGAGGGAGAAAAAGGAGAGTGGAAAACCACGAGTTGTCATCCAGCAGAAACGGGAGCTGGAAGCATGTAAATATAATAATAACCACTGCAGCCAACAAGAGTGCCTGACGAGCCCAGCTGTAAGTAAGCTATTAAGACTCGACTGTACGCTGTGCTCGTGTTTTCCTCCGAAACAATAAGTTCCGTTGGAGCAGCCTTTCAACGCCTCTCTCTGTCTCTCATAAGCAAAGTTGACCCAGACAACAAAGTAAAGCTATTTTTCAGCTACGAGCCCGACACGGAACCCGAAGTATTAGCCAGAGGTCCCTTTACCTCCAATAATAGTAATAAATCACACAGCAATAGTACATTCATGTTGTTGTAAAAAGCACGATAATGTATTAAGTAATCCAAAGTATTCAGAATACGTAACTCTCATTGAGTAACTTAACGGAATACGTTACAAAATACATTTTGGGGCATGTATTCTGTAGTGGAATAGATTTTAAAAGTAACCTTCCCAACACTGTTGGTCCTAGATGGGCTGAGTATTTCAGAAACTGCTGATCTGCTGGGATTTTCCTGCATAACAATCTAAGAGTTTATAGAAAACGAGCAGAAAAAATATCCTGTAACCGTCTTGATGCCAGAGTCAGATGAAAATGTCCAGATTGTGTCAAGCTGAAGACAAAATTGTTCATTATTATTGCTTCATGGTAGGAAATCTAATATATGCATTGGCAAGTGAACATATGCTATGATTATATTGTTGTTATATGCACTCAATAGTATGTTAAACAAGCAGATATGTTTACTCTTCATATTATGTTTACAAAAAATTATTTTAAACATACAAAGCCTGGCACATGTTCTAAAAATGCGCATGTTAATGCAAGTGGGTTGTGCACCTGTGTCACTTTTAGCAGCGTTGTCATCTCTGTGAGCACCCAGAATTTTGCATGCAAGGTGTTTGTGTTGTGGAGTATAAGCCTTCGTGCCGACTCTCTTCCTGTGCTTATCTCATCTTTTAGTGGCTTATTTTAGAGCGCCGGTGCCTGTGATTGTATGAGTTCTGAGTATTCATACTGGTTGTGAGTTTGCATGTATAGTAGCTGTCTCTGCCTGCTGGGATTTTCTGAGGTGTATTCACAGAAAGTTTGTGGATGAGAATATGTTTTTGGCTCCTTACTTTGTTGTATTATTTAAAAGCTAATGTAAATGTCTTATAAGACAGAATTTTTCTGCTAAACAGCCCAGTATCACTCAAAATATATTAAATGATCTGCATGCGTCTGTATTTGTAAAGATTTACATCCCTGTTTGCCTCTATGCACATCCCTGAATGTATAGGTCATTACAAAAATATGCTGAAAGTGTACATACATAACTAACGTAGTGTATTACCCATTCAGACTGTATAGCATGGGTGTCTACTCAGGTGTATCCTAACGTAAAAGACAGTTGCCTAGGCAGAAGTCATCCCTCATGTCCTCCTCCTAAACAATAGCCTATTGTGGCACACAGGCAGACTGACAGATTCAATATAGGCCCTGCAATAGAAGGCAGATTAAGTCACTGCATCATTGCTTACGGCTCCTTTTAGATGCCATTAATTGCTTTCATCATTGGCAGCCATTCTTTAGCTTGAAGTAGAGCGAGGTAACAAAAATGAATGCTTTAGCAAGAATAGATATCACCATTTCAGAAGTAGTGGCTGAGCTCATTTACCATCCTTTTGTGAGGAGCCTATTTTTTACTATAGTGATAAATAATGAAGTTATAAAGTGTCACCAACAATAAAATAAACATCGCGGCAACCATGCACATAAGTTTAGTACACAGATAGCCTATAAAACCTTTGAAACAAGCACAGATGCCAGCCAAATATGATGCTGCAATAATGTTAAAACCTATAAACTTCTTGGTATTTTTGCTTTAGGCTAAACTGGTTCAATAGAGCATCTTTGTTTATAAGAAATGCTCTGATGGATGCAGCATGTGCATTTAATACAGAGAAAGAGCCAACTGTGGTTTTCTCTTGCTCTCTTTTTTTTTGCTTGTTTTTATATCACTTGACTGACTCAGTGCTGTGACAGCTTTTGGCTGTTGGTTCTGTCATGATATCATCATTCTGGGATTGAGGGTCATTCCTGGCATGCTTTTCCAACTGTGCTTCAGAACAAAAAGCCACAAGGGGACTTTCAGACAGGCTAATTTTGATGCCAAAGTTCTTCCAGTGCCACAAACTTTGAGTGTTTATCAGATGAAGCTGTAGTGGGCTGGGTGGTGGTGAGGGGAACAAAACCCCCAAATGTGGGTCCATGAAGAATTATTCACCTAAATTCATGTCCCTGTCCTGATCGGTCATGAGGGTGTTGCATTAGACTTATCGTTGTGGTTAACATTAACATAATAAAAAAAAAGTTGTATATGTAGGAATGTCCCTTTGTGTGTGTATATATACATATACATACACATATATGTATGTGTATAAACTGAATTGAAAAATTATACAAAATTATCCAATTCCACTGTGAAGTACTGTCCAATCAGTTTTCTAGCACTTGGGTGAATCTGAGCAGAGTGTATACCCAATGTACATTTCTGCACATGTGCACCCATAACATGCACATTTGTGACAGATGTCTGACAGATGTTGTGTTATGCTTCAGATCATAAGCTGCTCATTTTCTTCTTTTCTTCTATAACTTAATCTTTGTCTGTCCCAAATATTTTTCCCAGAACTGTACAGACTCTTTTAGATGTTTTCTGGCAGCCTGACCAGGTCTTCCTGTTCCTATCCCTCAATATTTCCATCTCTTGGTTATAGACCTTGGTGGTGATACACCTGGCTCCTCAAGGCTATCCTATACTTGGTTAGATGTTATCACATTGTTTTTGTTAACCATGTAAATCTGTCATTGTGCACTAACCCTGCTGTGGTCTTCCAGATATTTCGATGTTGCAAAAGTGCCCAGTGCATTTTTTCTTTTTAAGAATTCACAAGGTTGTTGGCCTCTGCTGATGTTTTTGCCTGTCTCTCTGATGGATTTATTTTCAGCCTAATGATAGCCTCCTTCACTTGCATCAACATCTCTTTGGATCCAATGTTGAGATTTCCAAATACAAGTTTAACACTTGGATTAAACTCCAGATTTCATTTGTTAGAAAACAACAAATGAACAGGCCTCACTTGGCAACTGCTTGTCAGTCAATTGTCCAATTATTTTTGAGCCTCTGAAAAGGGCGACTGTTTAAAAGTCCTAAACAGTCAGTGCAATGCTTTTGTTAACCCTCTTAAATTAAAACTGTGGCGAAATACAGAAACATAATTACAAAAACTTGTCATTGTCCAAATATTTATGGGCATAACTGTATTCATATACACCACCAAACTATTGTTTATACGGTGGGGTTATTTCACAATATTAATGTTTCTGCAAACTTTTATCTTCCAAACAGTAAATTAAAAGACTTGAGTATCAGGTTGAGCTGTACTTTTATGATTAATGGCACTCCTTTGTGAGTCACTCCATGCAGCAAATAACCACAATGGTAAAAGCTGTGGAACGCACTGCAGGAGATTAAGAACTATAAAACTAAAAGGATGCTGGAGAGAAAGACCAGATGTGTCTTTTGGGGTCTTCCTGTAGCACCCTGAAGCCACTGGCTGTGAGCTGAAAGAGAGCTCAATAATTTAAACTCCATCGTGCCAAATACTTCATTTTATCTTCCATTAAACTCGTTTTATTTTGTTCCTTCATCTACATTTAATTTGATTGGCCTACATTTGTTTCGTTCCAAGACTTCGACCGAATTCCTTTTCCTAAAGGCAACACGGATTTCTCCGAAGTTCATTCAAATTTAATAGAATCGTGGCATCTTGATTTTTATGTAAAAACACTCTCCTCATATCGAGCCAAGTCCCCGAGTTGAGGGGGTAAAGCAGCGAGTGAGTGGACTCCCCAACAATGTGCCAACATTTCATGAAAACACTGGCTTCACCAGAGTGCGAAATGAACAAGCACTGCTTCGTGATTTTCTTCTTCTGCGTTCCTTTAGTTTCTCGTTTCAATTTTTAACTTGCAAGGTTATTTCTGATAGTTACTGAAAAGTTAAACATTTTGCGTTTCTTATGTTATTCTAAATATAAGCCAAAAATAATGTCTTTCAGTCGTATTTGCACACTGTCACTTACACATAGCAGCCTGTTAGATTAGCTTCGCAGGAGTGTAAACAAAGGAAAATGGCTGACCTGGATCTGTCACAATGTCTATGTATTTATTATTATCTATTTATTCAATAGAAAAACCCCATCAGGCTGTGGTTTTAAAGTAGGTTTCGACTAATTCGCTTTTACCTATGTTTACGATACAGATACAGTTGCCACAGAGAGTAGTGACAACTAGCTGTCCCTTAATTCTACACATACACCTTATTTAGAAATCTTATTTTTGATCATTGCTTCTGTTGTAATCTGCTAGCAATGAAAATATTTTTGGTTTCTTGTTTCTTGTTGTTGCTTTTACTCTGAGTGCTATTGATCAGTCAGCTTTGAGCAAGGAATCGTTGCATGCAGGTAAACAGTTTGCTTAAAGAATAAAAGAGAAGTGGCAGAAGACCAATGCCATAACCACTGGCTATCATCTGATAATTTAGTTACATTTTTAACAACTGAGAGAAATTATCTGCAGCATTACTGACTTTTTCACCTTTATTGTTCTGCACTAGAAGCTGTTGTACAAGTGACCCAAGTCTCCATTCGTAAACAATGACCAACAGACAAAAACAGAATTGCCTACAACATCAGACTCACAAATGGATTCTAGTAAGACTGATCATTACTTTTCTGTTGTTTCCTCTTGTTTTTCTTTCTTTTTCCCATCCCTGTCTGTGTCCTGTGTGTACAGTTTGTACTTTTTGTTCTTTACCTCTTGGACAGCTGGGTAAAAGTGCCAGATATCCTGCCAAGCTTAGGCTTAAAGTCCATTTTTATCATAGAATTTACTCTCTTATTACGTGACTAACTCACTGTCGCCACTTATGCTGAAGTCATACCCCGATCAGGACCAGCATATGTTCAGAGTTTCCATTTAAAATCAGGTAGAAGCGCCCACAAGTGTGATATAGATCCTCTGCTAGGAGAATGTGTTTTCTTTTAAAGTTCAGCATATTAAGTTGTAGTTTAAAAAAACCCCATAAAATGAAGCCCATCTATAATGTTACAGAGGCACAAAGTGTGTGTCACCTTCTCATTGGATTTTACATGTATTCAGTTGGTGATGCTGGAAGTGTTTACACGATTTTATGTCTAAGTTACACTCCTGGAATTTTAGCTAATAAGAGCGTAGATTAGAAAACTGATCAGTTGCATTTGTTGGCCATTTATCACCAAGCATACCAATTCAATCAATAAAAATAATTTCCTTTGTGTTTTCCAAGGGTTTTCTCCTTCATTAGACTGTGTTACCGTAACCATTTTTTTCAGTTTGATTTTCAGGGTCTTTGAATTCAGTCCCACTGTAGGTTGAACATTTTAATTTGATCAAAAAATGGCAACACATTATCCAGTCCATATCAGTAATGGATATCCAGCATGTCTTTTCCCCTTTGAGATGTGATGTGTTTTGAAAGTGTTCCTTTAATTTTTTTTAACAGTGCATTTAACCTTATATAGATTAGGGAAAATCCAAAATGAATTCAAACATGTGCACCCATTTCAGTTTTCAAAGAAGTTAATATATGCTGCACAATCATAACACCCTGGAAAAAAGAAGAGGTCAAATAAATCTTTAATAGCCCCAGATTACCATGACATGTGAGTGATGAAACCTTTGACCACAGCTGTATATAATATGTGTGTCGATGTCTTTTTCTTGCACCAGTTATATATAAATATGTACAGCTGGCACAGCAAAAACACATTTTTGAAGTCATAGAAGAGCCAAGACATCAACTCCCGATTATTTCCTATGCAGAAAATCTTCATCTTTTCACTCTTCACATGAACAGCAGCGAGAAATATTGAGTGTCTTAAGACTTGTCATCTCCCTTACTTCTCAAACATGTCTGCTGAATTACAATGAAGCCATTTTGGCTTTTGACAAAACAGAGCCTAGTGCAGAGTGCTGTTGAGTAAAGTGAGAACCAGTGGGTAGCATTTTCCCCTTATTCTCTTTCATCCATGAGAAATGAAATGAGAGCAGAGAAAGCACCCTGAGAGGTGAATGGATATTCTGCCACCTGCGGCACAGACCATGTCGACTGTTGAAAATATCTATATAGTACCAAACGCCATTTAGATTCTGCCTCAGAGTGCGACTGTTTGATGAGACGCTGAAGCCCGGTGACATTAGATCATCATTTTATGTTGCTACTTTCATTTGAGCCTCTTTAAAGCCAAAACAGTATGAGGTCTGATGGATTCTTTGATGCTCTTTACATATGTTTCTGTGTGGGTTTATTCTCTCTTAAAAGTAGATTTGTTTTAAAGGAAACATACCATGCTTTATTTTCTGCCATGCATATATGAAAACGATGTTGGATGCGTATTTATAACATGGCCAAAGTTTCAGATAATGAGGCCAAAACCTCAGGCTTCATATTTCATTAAATGTGCCGTCTCCAACAGTTTTCCTGGACACTTGGCGCCAGTGGCTGTGGATTTCCTTAACATGGTCATTTGAGGCTGGCTGCTAGTACAGCAGCCCCATGTTCCTTCTACTGAAGCTTTCGATTTGCAGGAAGTTGTTATGGTCCTGGATATGCTAGCCTGTGATTTGAGTTTTTTGTGGACTTTCTAGTTTTCTTTGTGTAAATGTGTGATTCTTTGTCACAGTCCGGGTGAGCTGCTGGAAATTTCCACTGGGTTCCAGATTCACCTGTGTCCGCCGAGACCTGCGTTGTCTTGTCACCGCCAGTTTGTCAACTGACCCATGTTAGTAACAGGCTCTTATGCTCTATGCTGCTGTCTCAAGTCCACCTTGTTCTCTTGTGCTGCAGTTTTCTGGTCACGCCACGGCTCATCCCTCAGGCTTTGCTCATTTCTCAGACTCCAAGCCATACTCTGCTCTTCACACGCCACCTCTTGGAAAGCTTCCAGCTCTACACCTGCCTGCCCTCCTGCCACCTTTTGCTCGGTGGATCTCTTGAACCCAGGTCAGCCATTCCACTCCGCTCAGCTCACCCGGAGCTACACCTTCTCCCCTCAAAGCTACTCCAACTCCACCTGCAACTGCTACCACAGCCTCTTCCAGCCGTGACTCAGTCCACCTCGTTAGTCCCTCACCCCTCACCCTGCTAAGTTGTATACTGTATATATTCTAAGTTGCCACGTTTCTATGCCAAGTTATTATGCTGTGTTTGTCACTACCAAAATAAAACTGTTAAAACTACTTCTGTTGTCTTCGCACTCTGTTCCACACTTGGGTCCAATTTCAAAATTATTTTCCCCTTTGTGTATTAATTCTGTTCTTTTTCTTGGGTTTTGCATATCTTCCATGTTGTTCTGCCCTTTCTGTAAAGTTTTCATCAGTGGTGTCCCGCTTGTTTGGTTATTTCCTCTCTTATTTTGGTAGCCTTTGTCTAGTGTGCTTAATGGGATTTAGTTTATTTCCCTTGTCCATTTTTGTTTTGTTTTATTCCTTTTTAAATGTGTTGCACCTCCTGTTTTCTCTTTCTTCATTATCTTGTGTATTATCACGGTCCTACCTCATGCCCATGATAAACATGTGTTTTTTTTTTTTTTCAAACTGAGTCATTTAAAGCTAATCTATTACACTCCAATAATAATATGAAGTTGTAAGGTTTCCTTTAAATGTTACATTAAAGTACCCATAATCTAGTAATTTATATTTATTTAATTTAGGTACCTGGAATAGCATTTTAATGATATTTGAAGGAAATAAGTACTCCTTAATTTTTAAGCTAGTATGATTTTGTTTTTTAACTAACATATGGATTTAGGGCATGTGCACATGATAAATCTTTTAATCATCACTGAATTAAGGTTAAGTATTAGATTTGTATATTAACAGCAACATTAATACCATCCTTTATATATCACAGTATTCATATAACTGATGATTAAGTCTGTAAAAAATTGTAGGCTTATTTAATCAGTTTAAGTAAAGAATCTCCTAAAATACCATTATTTGTGCACCAGGAATGTTTCAGCCAAATTGAGGTGGTTTAAGAATTACATTGGATCCCAAACATGTGTGTGTGCATGCTCTGTAAAAGATGGATGAATAAACAATGATAATAATAAATACCTCAAAGTGGCTCTGTCCCCACTGTAGCAGACTGTGCTCTATAATAAAACAGCCTTGTGATTTCATCCGCTTTTATTAAATTTAGTTACAAATCACATATGAGAACAAACATGTGTTACCTTGGCAACTGTTGATCACACTTCAATCCCTTTATTATTCACATAGAAGAGGTGCCATATGTTGAATGCATTCCATTGCTAACATTCTGGGGTGATTTGAGATTTTTATGTAATCTGAGACATCCTGTTTTATTTCTTGTAGGTGAAAGTAAGGTTGTTTTTCCCCCCACACCTCTTTGGATAGGAAAAACACAAATATTTCAAAGATTAAGATATTGTCCATCAGCAGGCAGCATAAATCCTGGCGTGACCAGTTCTCACCCGCAACATTAATTTGACAAATTATTCGCCAAAGGCTCACAACTGCCACCTTATTCCATACTGACTTTTCTTCTGTTTAACCTTAGTCTGTTTCATCTTTTAAAATGATTTTTCTAAATGTTTTATGCACAGTGACTTCTATTCTTAAAGTATTTTTTCAACCACAGGTAAACTTCTGTAACGTCCACCGAGAGTAAACAGATAGATGTAACTTCGAGGTCTGAAAACTGAAGCCAAAAAAGTAAGTGTTTTAAACCTGCATTCTATTTAATGCCCATCAGGGGGTAACTCATGTGGTTGCAGAATGACTTCCAGTTGTATACCTCTCTATGGGAAAACAGCCCTGGCTTTCTTTTTCGCTCTGCAGCCTCACTAAACACTTTCCTGATGACTTTATGACCTAGATTTGGGTTTTACTGAAAAGAAAATGAAGTCAATTTTATGACTTATGATCCAAGAGTCACAAAGGAGGATTATCCTGGGTATTCTCATTGGCTAAAGACTTATCACTAGCCAATGAGTGTGCGGTTTCATAGTTGCACCATTTTTTGCTTGTTTGAAATAGAAAAAACACTCAGTTCAAGTCTTCATAACAGGGCTTCACAAAACAATGGGTGATGTCAACATTGTTCACTTGTTATACTCTGGAGTATTATTAGGGTCAGACTACAACGCTCTTTTGAGATGGTCAGAATAGATGGTTAACATTGGCCACTAGACACAACCCTTGCTTATTGTGCAAACAGGGCAGCACTGACCAGTCATTTTTTCCAGTCAAGTCACTGAATAAAGTTTGACATGCTTTTGGCTGTATCTCAATATTGTGTAAAAAAACAACAAATTTCAGTCTTAAATACCACAGAGCTATCAGATCACTCTATTTTTAGGTTTGAGTCAGAGCTACACACTTCCATTGATTGTTAGATCCCATTGTGGGATTTGTTGCTATCAGCCTTTGTTGTACAATGTGTTTGTGCTTTATTAGAAAGGATCAAAAGTCTGTTAATTGATGCTCTTCTTCCTGATCTCAGCATATGGCGAGCTGCTGCACCGCTTAATGCTGATTCCCAGGCGAGCGATGCCTGGTGAATCACATGCAGCACACACACCAACACACACTTACGCTAATGAACACGTCGAATGATAGATTGCAGAGTGGAGGGTCTCCAGGGACAAAGAGAGGCTCTTAAAAAGAACAGAAGAAACATGCATGTGCGCCCATGCACATTTGTTTGATCCTCTTTTTGTTCCTGCGCAGATACACTCGCATGTATTTACACACACATGCACAGATTTCATCAAGCTATCACATCTAGGACAAGTATGCTCAGCTTTGTTCTGCCTGGTATTTGTTCCCAAAGAGAGCCAAGGTAAATTCATAACTAAAGTGCTGTGTGTTCACGCATTAGCATATAAGACGGAAGCAGCGCAGGGATGAGGAAAAAGGCAGAGAGATACACAGTCTTTCTGGTGTTTAAATTAGGTATTTGATGGTTCAGCAAGGGAAACGGCTGTGCCAAATCAAAGCATCTGAGCAACAAGTGGTGCAGGAGTGGAAGATATTTACCATGCAGCACAACAGGGGATTTTAGTCAGTCTGCCTGTGAAGTTCAGTCTGTTGTGTGATTTCTGCTCCTGATTTTTTTTTTTTTGATCAGAAACATTTGAAGCTGCTTAATGTTTTATTTCTTTGCTGCACAGCCGGATCCTCTGATGGAACTCATGGGATCAGAGTAAGGTCTCCTCTGCTTCTGTAAACAAGCTTTGCTGTTGTTCGCAGAGAAAGGTGCTGCTATTCGAAGTCGTACAGCAATTGTAATATTGGAAAGAAAAGCTGTTTGCTTTTTTTTTTTTTTTCCTAACAACTCACACAAAGGCGGCGACTTATCTAACTGGACAGCATGTGGCACAACAGCAGGTCAGAACATTAGCCACATGACAAATACAATTCCCTCCTGACTGACTTGATGATACTTGGCTGTGTGGAGCTTTGTCTCAGATTCCTGAGCTGATTTCAGTCATTAAATAGACACCGAGCGAGGCAAGAAGATTGTTAACCAGTAGTGACCAGTGTCTTTTGGTCAATTAGTCACGGCGGTACTTTTCAGCTGGTCCAAGAGCACATGCAAGTAGTTACGGTGACCAGCTGTGGGTGTTGCATTCTCAACTTATGGGGGGACCGCTGCTTGCAATGAGATTATACAGGTCACATGCAGCTTGTGTGCAACGTGCATCTTTAGTGTATAGGCGACTTGACTTAACTGGTTGCAAACTAGTTTTACCCTGGTTATATTCCTGGAGTGGTAGTTAAAGTAGATGTGGGTGGCAGCAACATGTACATGTAAGTTGCTTTGAAGACTGCAACTGACTGCAAATGATTTCAGGCCTGTTCCCAGACTGCAAGCATCAATTTTAAAGCAAGAAGAATGCAAGTGCAGTGTCACACTCTGCCTAAAATAATTTGTAGTTTGGTACACTCAATAAACTGGTGGCTGAGTCTACATGTTCTATGTACTGCTCTGATATAGATTTGATATATCAGTGCTAACAGTTAATTCAAGGCAATTTTCTTTACATATTTCGAGAAAATGACAGCAACAAGAATACTTGTAACCATTACAAACTAAGCCCACACGCAGCAGCTCCACTGACCTTTACGGCAAAACACAAAGAGCACCCGAGAGCTTAAAGAATTACGGGAAATGTTTGCAAATCACACAAACACCAGGTTTATCCGACAGTCAGACCACTTAGCAGGTTTTCTGTCATTCAAAGGCAGCGTTGTTGCAGATCACTGACCCAGACTGTTGTGAATGTGAAAGAACATCATTTGTGTATTTTTTTTTATTTTTGCTCTATCAGGTTAGCTGTCACTATTATGTATGAGCTTTGCTTTTGTTCTAATATTTATTAATTTCTCTTTACGTTTTTGGACTTCCTTTAAAAGAAGGTGGTGTAACCACACAGGGTTTAACCCTTAATTCAAATTTAAAATACTATAAAATGTTTCTGAATGTGTGTCTCAGAAAGATTTCCGATGTTATACAAGTTCAAACATGCTTTTATTTCATCACACCTAAGTTATTGGAATTCATTAATCCTTAAACTGAGCAAATCACTTATTAATGTTCCCACATACTGCAGCGAGGCTTCCTGCCAGGTCCACTCTGAGGTTGGATGTAACACCGATTCTTCCCACTGGCTTCCTGTAAAGTTGAGGGTTCAGTTTAAAGTTCGTTTCAGAGATCTTTAAGGTCAGATGTTTCCCTGTATTTGTGAAGCTGTATATAAATATGTTATCTACTATGTCTCTGAGGTCAGCTGATCATGTCTGTGGTACCTCAGTCCAGGTTCAGAATAAAAATCAGACTGTGCACTTATGATCTGTGGACACTGATGATACCTTTAAGAAGAAGCTTAAGAGCTACTCATGCAGGTTTGCTTTTATTGTGTTTTATCCATTTATTTTATATTGTAGCGTGGCTGTGACTTACATACAGCAGGTTATCTACTAATTGGAAGGTCGGTGGTTCAGTCTCTTGCTCCTCCAACCTGCATTTCAAAGTATCCTTGAATAAGATACTGAACCCCGAATTTACCCCCAATGGATCCACCAATGTGTGAGTGTTAGAAAAATGCATTTGTGGGAATGGGTGAATGAGGCTTGTAGGAAGAAAGTGCTTTGAGTGCTCAAATTGAGTAGAAACTACTATATAACTAACAGTCCATTTACCATTTGGGACTTTTGTTTTTGAAAAGTGCTGCATAAATAAACTTTACCTACTTATTTACTGGTCCAAGAAGAGACATCTGGTTCTTTGGCTGCAAAATAGTTCAGTATGTGTCCTCCAGCTCTCTTCTCTGTTTGCAAACAATGCTATGAGAATTAGTGAAGAGTGAGAGTGAACCAAAACATCAAAGTGGTGGGCCAGAAAGCAAAGACTTGAAACAAATCATTAAGCGAATGGGAGCCATAGATTCAGATGATTATTCTGCGCAAGTAGGTTCATTGCAATTGAACCCTTTTACATTGAGTTATTTTCTCAATGTAATTTGGTAAATTGATTGTTGTGGTTAAAATTTGAGTCCTTTAAACATTTTGGTCTGATTTCTTTTAATATTTCCGAGCCTGTAGCTTGTGTTTCCAAAATGGGGATATTGGGTAAATATCGCCTAGCTGCCACTCCATGTCAGTTAAAACACTCTTTAGATCTACGTAGTTCTGCACTTGACACATGTTGTTGAGTGGTTTGCAGTCAATAGATGTATTGACTCATATCCAGCAGGTTGAAATGCGTGTACATTAACCTCTGCGGGTTGTTTCAGAGTTCTTTCCTATGATGCCCCGCTGGGCAATCAATAGGACCGCAGACACATGACATTTGATGTCTTTGACGGTGTGTGTGTGAAAATACAATTGCAATCAGTCCTATGCCCTTATTCTTTTTTAAAGGGCTGCTTCATGCTTGGAGCTTGAGTATCCAACAACTTGGCACAGCCCAGCGTGCATGCGTTATATCTTAAAAAGCTGTGAGTGAAATGAGCAGCTGTTGTTTTTAAGGTTTCAAGACTTAATTTACACAGCAATGGAAAATCTACTTCACCCGCCTTTCTCTACATGATGTAATACTTTGTAAAAATGATAATGTCACCTTATGATATAAAAGATTGGGCATGATCAGAAAGCTAATCATGAACTTGATATTCAGTCTGAAGCAGGAGATGTTTCTTTATTACAAATATTCTTGAACACAATACATAACTCTCTGGAACTATTTGACATAAATCTTTTCCCCTTCATATCCCCAATGAAATGAACTAAACTTGGTGACATGGAGTTAATGGATGGCTTCAGGCTGCGTGGATCCTCATCGTGACTAATCCTAATGACTAATCCGGATGTAAATGATAGACCTGTCACTCGTTTCTTTACAGTGTGTCTCACACGGCCTATTTCTGCACAATAATATTCACATCACTGCTTTTTAGAGATATATGACTTTATTTTTTCAGTGTTTACAATAGAAATAAGTTGTTGCAAGAAATACAGTGACATACATTTTTAATATTCCAAAGCTGATTCACAGTGAAATTATTTTGTATACAACTGTTTCACAAACAGGGGGTGGAGGAGCCACTGCAAGTTGGTAGGAGCATGGATGACTCTCAAAGCACCTCCTACTTGATCCCCCAAGGGAAGTAGTTAATATGCCTTTTCCACATCCACAAAACACATGTTGACTGGTTAAAATTCATTGTTCTTTCTGAATCCAACAAATGGAATGGACTTTCCTCCTCAGTACGCTGGCACAGACCTTCCCAGAGAGTTGTGTGATTCCCCCTTATCTGGAGCACACCCTCCCTTTTCACTTCTTGAAGACTGAACCACCACCTCATTCTTCTAATGCAGATGCCCAGTCTCTCCATGCAACATGACAGAGATGGATGCAAACTCGAGCGGTTTGCATCCATCGTAAGGACCCTACCACCAAGGAGTTGTTTAAGAACCTCAGTGATCTTACACCTGGTGATGGGTCAGTTGTCGCCCTTGTCCCTCTGACTCTGCTTCCTATATTGAAGGCATGTCAGTGGAATTTTGGAGATTCTCAAAATATTCATCCGACCACCGCCTGACCATATCCTCAGTTGAATTCAACAGTTGAAAAACAGAAAACCTCTTGATTCTTTTGCTTTGATGTAGTTACTTACTAAGGTGGAAAGTTTTTTGTTTTTTTTGTTTTTTCTTGTTTGTTTGTTTGTTTTGTTTTTGCTTTGTTTGCCTTCTCTCACCCCAACCGGTCACAGCAGATGGCCGCCCCTCCCTGAGCCGGGTTCTGCCGGAGGTTTCTTCCTGTTAAAAGGGAGTTTTTCCTTCCCACTGTCGCCAAAGTGCTGCTCATAGGGGGTCATATGATTGTTGGGCTTTTCTCTCTGTATCTATGAAGCGCCTTGAGGCGACATTTGTTGTGATTTGGCGCTATATAAATGAAATTGAATTGAATTGAATTTTATTATTTGCTTCGAGCCCTGTGTACAGGAGCTGCATGCTAAAAGATCTTTTGTTAAAAGGGTTGGCGTAATAAGCAAATGCTTCAGCCAATACCTTTTGATTAGCCTTGTCTCATGCTTTCTTGCTTTGTGGTAAATCTTTGTTCTGTCTTCACTGAGATATTTGAATGCTAATCAATAAACATATCAATCAATCAAGTCAGCAGCAGGCAGGCCGTTCTTCTCAATCACACCCTTCAGATCTAACTGTTGTTGCTGATGTAAGTGTTGAAGTCTCCTAGCAGGACAATGGAGTTGCCAGTAGGGCAGCCATTGCACTCGGAGCCTCCAAGAACGCTGGAATTTTCTTTTGCTAGGAGCACAAGTGATACTCAGGACCGAACCTGAATGTGCAGGAGAACAACCCTTCATCTATAAGGCAAAATACCCAACATAGAGACAGTAACACATGGAGATAGAAAGTCATGTGAGGGAATCCATGGAAATGACTGTTTACAGGTGGAAATGGTTAGCCTGTCCGAAAGCTTTAGAAAAATGCACTTATCAGGATCTCTGAAGTTAGTTTTTTAACATGATTCCAGTTTCTTTTAAATCTCCACATAAATGTCCATTAACAGGGGTATGTGTCAGACTATTTCTTTGCCATAACCTGTAAATTTCCACTATTTTCTCATCAACATGAGGTTCAGTCTATGGTAATAAATTGCACTCTTTTGCATTGCATTACTTAACTGTGCACTTAACATAAAGCTCATAGTGGCATTCTCTTCTGAAGCTGGGTAACGTGCGTTAGAGCAGTTTTAGGCTTTCAGGGGCAATTTTTGTACCCTGCTGATTCTGTAGAGCCAGGAATTAAAAAACCTGGCCCTTCATTCCACATTAATGAAGGTTTATGTGACATGCTGAATGCCATAAGCTCAGTCTGGTCTCATTAATGGGGGATTCAAGCAAGTTAGCAGGTCCTTAGTCAAACCCAGACAAATGAATGAGACAGCTGCTTTTCAGGCATCCTATCAAATGGCCAAGGAAGCATTTCATAAGGAGGGATTTAAAACTGGAGAAGGAATTTTTATTTCACTCCACTGTCTAAACTTTCTATTATTGAACAAAAATTTCAGATATGCACCATGCAAACCTGTGTTGCATATGCCGATCCAAAAGGGAAATGTCCTTTGTTATATTGCAATAATAGTGGCTTCTGTATGTATTGCATACCATCAAAGTATATTTCTGATCTATTTTAGATCACTCCGATATTGCAGGTGATTTTGTTCTTCCTTTAATATTACTGCTGGTTTTATAGTGAAAAGCAATTTCATGGCAGGTGGGCAAGGCTCCACTGTGTCTGAAGATGAATGTTGTGTTTCTATGTGGCTTTGGTGAGCAGGCAGACACTCTCAGTAGCAATGTTGCTCATTCTGAGTGTATCAGAGGAATAGAGGCGATTAGTAACTGTGGAGGCTTGAAGTCCACTCATGGGCCATTTCTGTCGTTCTCAGTAGATTGCATTTCTGTAATTTCAGTTTGTTTCCCTCCACTGAGGAGGTATGCAATAACAAATTCTTCAAGGCTTTGGAGATAACATCATCATACAAACATCCTTTTTAACGGGTGTTTAGAATATGAAGGCAAAGTAAAAGTTGTTTGCAGCTCGTTATGACCACACAGTGCACAGAACACTTTCCATTGGGCTCTTACATATGCATGAATGTCAAAGGGCTTCAGGAGGAATGACACATTTCAGAATTAAAGTGTGTTTGAGGGACTGCTCAGCCTCTCTCTGTATCATGAGTCAGAGTGAGTGAGCACATTTGCTCGGGGACTCTGGGACTCAGAGATGATTCTTATTACAAGAAAGAGCTGAAATATCAATGCTGCATCACCCTGGTGCCCAAATGGAAGGTATTTAAATAATTTTGAAGCTTTTCAGTTAGGCCTGCTATAGCTAAATGAAGATTGTTATTTCCATGCAGGTGGCTGTCATTCATACATGCCTTCTATGTGCAAACATGGAAAGGGAGAACATTGCAGGTAGGAAGACACGGCATTGGTTAAGTTAGACAAAGTTGGAGGCAGGTTGAAAGGTAACTTGCAGATGTGTGCAAAGCAAGCTACATCAGGTTAAATAGGGCACACTATGTGTCCAACTAGAGGTGTCGAGGGGTATGAGCTGGATTGCCTGAAATAAAGTAGTCAAATCACTATATTTAATGTAGACTTTTAAAGTAAGGGAATAAATTTCATCTGAGGCCAAAATGTTTTTCTTTCAATCCTTTTTTTTTTTATTTTATTTTGGTGGGAGGTGTTAGTCTGACTACGCAAACTCTGTGTTTGTCTGGTAATGAGTGTTAAGACAAACTGCAAAGTCAATCCTAGACCAATTACAGATATTAAAAGAACAATCATCCAACTAACCAAACAAACAACAAAGACACTATTTGAATCATCTTTGGGAAATTAAAGGGAAATAACAGAAATGGCTGGAGCTCCTGTTTCCATTTTATCAATAAAAAGCAGTTCTGAAAACTTGTTTTGATCATTTTCCAGAGTAATGGAAAACATTCATTTCTTTTTAGTGCACTGAGCATCACAAAGTACTTCACTGGCTGATAATTATATTGGAGTGGAAGCCAAAAATCACAGACAGCAAAACAATTTGAATGTCTAGATTCTACTAAAGGAAAGATAAATATTTTTCTGTGAGGTAAAGTGAATGGAGGAAATTAAATCCAGACACTTTCTTTTTTTTCAGTCACTTTTAGTTTAGTTCCTGGACAAGAAATTTGAGATGATAGCTGAAAAATGAAACACAACAACAGGATAACCTTGTTAATCCACAGGGGCGGTGGACTGACCACCACAACCAACCGCTCCACCCTGTCATCCCACTTTTTTCTATGCACAAACTGCAAGGAGATGCAGGCACACTCCATTACCTCTGCAATGGCAGTGGAATTGAATTAGCCGAAGGTGGCTTAAGCATGTGGGCTTTCGTGAACCTGTTAGCGAGGTGCGAGTGCATCATCTTTCACAATCAGCCGCCTGTGTGATGTACACGGGAAAATGAGGCTGCTGTGGCTCTGCAGATGGAGTAGCACCTCGCTGGTGAAAATGTATTCGTTTTTCCTCTTGCTTTTTCTGGGGTGAGAGATCCTTCTAGTGCGAGGGTGCTGGAGAGAGATGGGAAAGATAAAATAGAAAAAGGGATATGTCTGATTTGATCTGTGGGTCACAGTTAAATCGGAAGTTTAATTGCAGTAATAATTGCTGTGATTACACATTGTGACTTTTTTTTGTCACATTGCTGTGTGACTTAGTCTTCACTTTTTACAAGCGTAAAACTTATTACAAGAAAGAGCTGAAATGTCAATGGCACATCACCCTGGTAACCAAATGGAAAGTATTTAAATAATAATAATAATAATAATAATAATACTAATAATAAGTTTTTACAGTCAGGATGCTATCCAGTCTTTAAGTCTGACGTCATTAGCCGTTTCCGGGTCCAAACTCCGCTTTAGGTCCCAAAGTCAAACAAATACTGCAGCATCACTGAGAGCTAAATCTAAAATCTTTACCAAAATGATCTGTGTGGCTGCTTTACCAGGTGTAGCAATTAAGTTTAACATTCAGGCATCCATGAAAACAGAATTTATGAAATTTAAGGGAGTTAGCAGTTAGCAGGAAGTTAGCTCGCTAGTTTTCATCTAAAGATGATATACTACATTCTGACTGAGGGATTTCTGAAAAAATTCAAACATACAGCTCTGCTATCACTTCCAACATAAATGAAGACAAAAACCTAAACAGTAATGACATTTGTAGGGTTACTGAAGTTGGGCTAGCTGGTATATAATGAAGTGCTACGTGGTGGCTAGCTCCACAGCTATGGTTAGCATAATATAAACGCATTAGCAGTGAAGCTTTAGCATGAATGCTAACTTCCACTCGATAAAAGTTAACGTGAGGGTTCCAGATGGTTAGGGACAAATATAATCGCATGGCAGGATGCTGTAAACGGACCAAACTTCAGTCAGGAGAACAACTGAGATAATCCATCCACAACAAGAGGTTAGTCATTCATTTATTGCTGCATGGACTGGGTTGTAGTTACATCGTAAGGTTTTAAAAACTGAGCTTTAAAATGAATAGTGGTAATAAAAACCGAGAGAGGCCGACAGTAATCACTGACTGTTTTTAGGGGCTTGTTCAGATTAAATAGAACAAAATACAAAGCATTAAAACATGTTAAAAACACAACAGCCTTAATAAACGCAGAGTAGTTTGGACCGGAAGCAGGGTTCATCATGTCATCACTTAAAGACCGGATGGCTAAACAATGATGAAACAATGGAGGTGCAGGTAGGAAGACATGGCATTGATCAAGTTAAACACATAATACACTATCAGCTGAATTTAGTGAAACACTGAGATAGTTTCATACACACCCACTAAAGTCATCAGTAAGATCACTCAGTGATGAATATTCCTAAACTTCCTCTAAAGAAGGACTGAGCTCTCCTACTCGGAGGCGCTGCTTACCACCAGGCAAGGCAGACAACTGACTTCCTTCCAATCCAATCTGATTTGAAGCTGCTAAAATCATTTGTTTTGTCATGTTTTTTTTTTTAGCTTTCTTTCTCAGTAGTTGTGATGTCTGATATGGGTTTATTGTCTGCTTTACATTTACCTTGCGGCTGTTTTTGTAAACTTGCTCGTGCCTTGCTAACAGAGCAGAACCATGTATAATTTTTTTTATTGGTTTACATATTAGTCAGCTGTAAAATTAGATTTGTTACAATGGTTTATCAGTCTGAATGATCACTGACAGGCTACTGAGTTGTTAAATTGTGATTTTTAATTAAGATTATTTAAATGTGAAAAGTCATTGAGGGCAAGATCTTGTTACTGTACTGGTGAGTAATATTTTCAGTTGATACCAACCATAAAAAATAGGAAAAAGAATCCAGGGAAAGAAAAAAAATATACATACAACTAAGAATACATGATGGAAATTAAGACAAATTTAAAAAAAAAAATGTTTTTGAACCTAGCCTAACGTTCACTACTCAAAGAAAGATACCTGTGTGGTATATATTGACACCTATTTGCTGTAGTGATCTGGTCATAGTCATGGATTTTATGGCTGTGGGTAGTTTGTACTGAAACTGCAGTAATAATAGCCCATTTCATGGGGAGACGGCTCTGCATGCATGGCTGTCTAATCAATACTGTCTGTTAGGCGTCTGTGTTTGATGTGGGTTTGCGATTCTGTGATAACTGATAGAACTAACTGATGGCCTTGGACAGAAAATGTATTATTTTGTGTTTACAGGTTTTATACATTCAGTGGCTCTTCATGATCCTGTATTTCTGATCAATAATACCAATCAAGTCCTGCACTTACACAGGAGTAAAGCCCTTTTTACACTGAAGCATCTTTTAGGGACATTTTTACATTATTTTGACCCACTGCAAAGAGCACAGCATCCATGCATCTTAATATTATGATTCCAATAATCAGTGAGGGGAACGTACTGTATGGGTGCTAAACTTGTGCTGTCATTTGATAGTTTCTGGACAGGTCACTTTTGTATAGCCTTATTTATGCTTATCATTCAAACAGCCTTTCATCCTGGAAACACTTAGCAGGTTCCTTTATCTTGTCATGAGAAAAATTTGCTAACTAGAAAAGGTATCCGGTTTCTTTGTGACTGCAGAAATTAATTTGTGAAGTACCTTTGGTTTAATTCTTGTAAATTGCATGTTGTTCATAGTTTGCAGAAGAATGGATGTCTTGGACCTTTGTTTAAAGTGCCTGCAGCCTGTTCTGTACACACACACACAGTGACAGCTTCATGGGTCTTAGAAAAATGTATGAACTTAGACTTTTGATTGTGTTGTCATCTTCTGGAGTAAACAAGAAGGATGTGCTTTGGATCCACCGAAGAATCCATCCATCCTTTTTCTGCTCCTTATCTGGGTTCGGATCATGGGGGCAGCCGTCCGAGCAGAGAAGCCCAGACTTCCCTCAGCCAAACCACCTCTTCCAGCTCATCCGGGGACACTGAAGCGTTCCCAAGCCAGTTGAAAGATGTAACCTCTGCAGCGAATCCTGTGAATTTATTTTTTCACTCTCTTGCTTGCACCGTACAGTTGGTGCAGCAATGCATTTGTGTAGGATTTCGTTTCTCACAGACTTGAGGCCCCTATTATGTGGAACTCCACACCAGCATCAGCTTGGCATGATGCATCATGCCAAGCTGATGTACTTTTTTCCCTTGTCAGCTTCCATTGCTCCCCTTTTTTCTGCTCCTGGCACCTCCATTTCATCACTTCTTTCTGCGGCCTGTGTGTAGTAGGACAATTGATGAAGGGAAAGATGCTGCTGGTTGAGAAATATCACAAACTATGCGATCCACAAAATGCCTAAAAATGACCACAACTACTGTTGTAAACATCAGCACAGCTCGTACTTTAGTGTGAGACTTGGTATGCAATGTCTTCGTTAGTAAGAAGACTATAAAACTGACGATGATTCAGACCTCTGGCTGAGAGGAAGTAAACAGCTCAGACAACCACTCTTATGATGTGATAGACCAGCTGTCTCCAACCTTTTTTGCGCCACGGACCGGTTTATGCCCGACAATATTTTCACGGACCGGCCTTTAGGGGGTGTGGATAAATACAACAAAATAAAACTAGTACCGGTACCAAAAAAAAGATGTATTCATAACACACGTGAAAAGACCCAGGAAAACTGAGTTAACGATAAAAACAATAACAAAATAACGCTGAAAACCGATAAAAACCCTGAAAAACATATATTTCAGACCTGAGCCTCAATTCTTGCGGCCTGACTCACGACCAGTACCAGTCCGAGGCCCGGGGTCTGGGGACCGCTGTGATAGACTATTAAGAAACTGCAGTACAGTGCCTGCTGGTGTTAAAGATACAGTGAAAATTACAAAAATCATATTAACATAATATTGTATTGCTATTAATTGTACATTTTTTTTATATTTTATTGTGACTATTTCTCGCTTTTACTTATTTTGTTATACAGGGTTTTGTAACTTAATGTGAAAAATGCTCTATAAATAAATTTTTCTTCCTTTTTGTACATCAGCAATTATAAAATTAATTATTTGGAATGGATTATTAATTATAGAATTAATTCACCTGTAGAAGTGTGTGTGAGTTTCCTTTGTTGGTAGATTTGGGATTTAAATAGTTCTTTGGGTTTCATTCCAATCCAATTTTATTTATAAAGCACTTTAAAATACCCAGCACAGGAACAAAGTGCTGTACAGAAAATAAGTTAAAACAATAGAATAACTAAATTAACTAAATACATGAATAAAACACATAAAACATTTTATTGACCAATAGAGGAATTGGTGTTAGGTGAATGACCAGTGGGGGGGAAAAATGTCTTATCACCTGCAGCCCAGTTTGCGTTCTAGTTGTTTCTCTGTTTCCTGTCTGTGATTCACGTGCTTCTTTGAAAGCACTTTGAGGAAGGAAACGTAGAATGATTGTCCCAGTGAGACTTTGTGGTTGTTTTAGTCTTTTTACCTTCATTTTTATACGGACTATTGTGTGTGACGTAGTTGACACAGCCTTGAAAAGCTATTCATCAACATACAACACTTGATGTTTTCTTTGCTAAAATTAGCGCGGCGTTTCAAGGCACCCTTTTGAGAGGGAAGTCTTCATGTTGCTCTGTGACAATGTTATCTCGTGGTGCAGTAAACGGCTTTGCGACTGCTCTATCTCACTATTCCCATACACCAAACTTGGGTCATATAGTTGATTGAGATAAGCCTCGAGATTTAAGGAGTAGCACAGTCAGATTTTGGGATCATGAATTGTTTGTTTTTCTTTGATAATGTATCCTGATATTGAGCAAAATAGAAACTATTTTTCAATCACTTGATGTGACTGAGGTTTCTGATACGATGCAGTATTAGAACCACGAGGTGAGACAGAACGTATTTATTATAATTTTGCAGTATTAAGAGTGAGATGTTATCACAATAAAAACATTTTATCGTTTAAGTACAAGTAATCAGCAATGAGGAAATGACTGTTTTACTTCATTAGAATCATTTAAATAAAATATTTGCGCTACTTTCTCACAAAATTATGACAAGGTCACCAAAACCACAGCAAACACATATACAAGCACACATACACCCATTACCCCTAGTAAAGAAGGCATAGGACCTTTATTGAGCTTCATTTTTCAACTTTCAGCAAACTCATTGAGGTCCTCCTTTAGCCTGCGGTGGGTCCTCATTGACCTGTTATGGGCCTGCATGTAAATAAAGCATTAAATAGTTTGACAATGTGGAAAACTCCACGCATCACTGCACCATCAAACCAACAGGAGCTGCTCTGGAGAGCAATCAGTGCTGACTAAACACGTCATATTGATGGATCTATCAGCCACTGGCTGACGTCCCAGAAGCCCCTGGCTTTGTGGTTGGACCATATTGTCAGCTCAGTTTGAGATCCAGCACCATGAATCCTAATCCTTCTGTCATGCCCAAACACCTACTGACAGCTTTAATTACTGCTGCGAGAGAAAGAGGTTTTCGTACCAGGGTGGCCCAGGTCAACAAGAGCATGTTTTATTGTTCAGTTAGGAACATTTTCACTAACAGTGAATCATGTCTATGGAAAGATTTCAGTAACACTTTATTAGGACTGTCTTATTGATGTTAATTGGTCAAAAGGAAAACTGTTTTCTTTTTGAGTTTTGGCCTGTCAGACAAATATTTTAATGGTGTCTTGGGAACTTTTTCAAAGTATATGTTAACTATAATTTGTGACCAATATTGGTAATTAATAAAGCACAGGAATCCCTTATTGATGGTTTGGATATTGTAGTAGCACAACAGGCCCTTTGTGACACAAATAAGAATAGGAAATAAACTGAAATAGAGCACAAATAAGACATGTTCCTGCTTTTGGCCCGTGCAAAGTTCTGGACAGTTGAAATATAATGAGTCCAAAACATACACAGGTAGAGAAAGGTAATGCTTGTGAACTTTCATCCAGTAAAGGGTTTTACAGAGACAATGGATGATTTCATTTTTTTAAATTAAATTAAAATAAATTTCAATATGAGACAAACACAACATAAAAAACCCAAATATGCTATCCAAACCTACCTGTCCTTATGTGAGAAAGTAATTGCCTCCCTTAAGTTAACTGTTTATCATATTTCTTGCAAAGCTGAGTTCAGTTTCTCTAGCCTATTTGCCTGATTACCCATAAATGGTAAATGGACTGATTCTTATATAGCGCTTTTCTACTCTCCCGGAGTACTCAAAGCGCTCTATACAACATGCCACATTCACCCAGTCACACCCATTCTCACAAGCACTTTATCTGTACTTAGTGCTTTTTTTTCTAACTACATTCACACACATTCATACTCCGATGGACGCATCGGAGAGCAACTTGGGGTTAGTATCTTGCCCAAGGATACTTGGCATGCAGACTGGAGGAGCCTGGGATCGAACCTCCAACCTTCCGATCAGTAGGTGACCTGCTCTACCTCCTGAGCTACAGCCACCCCAAATGGAAATATATAATTCCCCCATATGGAAAAGAAATAGTAAAAACGTATAAAAGACTTACATAAGATGTGGCCTACTTCATATAGTGAATCATATAAGGCTTATATGATTTACTCATGAAAGTGGCCACTTTCTCATTACTTTCATATATTGTTTTAGTAAGTATCCAAAACATACATGTTTCATTTATATGATTTTTCAAGGAGTCTTATATCTGTTCTCACTCTTGTATGCTTTTCATACAAGTTTCACACAAGACAGATACAAACTTTATAAGATATCTTTTTTTGTCATTTTTGTCATTTTTGTCATTTTGTCATTTGTTTTTATTGATTAGCATTCAAATATCTCAGTGAAGACAGAACAAAGATTTACCACAAAGCAAGAAAGCATGAGACAAGGCTAATCAAAAGGTATTGGCTGAAGCATTTGCTTATTACGCCAACCCTTTTAACAAAAGATCTTTTAGCATGCAGCTCCTGTACACAGGGCTTGAAGCAAATAATAAAATTCAATTCAATTCAATTCAATTTCATTTATATAGCGCCAAATCACAACAAATGTCGCCTCAAGGCGCTTCATAGATACAGAGAAAAGCCCAACAATCATATGACCCCCTATGAGCAAGCACTTTGGCGACAGTGGGAAGGAAAAACTCCCTTTTAACAGGAAGAAACCTCCGGCAGAACCAGGCTCAGGGAGGGGCGGCCATCTGCTGCGACCGGTTGGGGTGAGAGAAGGCAAACAAAGCAAAAACAAAACAAACAAACAAACTGTGGGTACAAACCTGTTGAATCAGGAAATCCCTTAATTTTGTCACACAGGTTCTGTTTATGATCTCAACAAACAACACATCATTGCCACGATCTAAAGAAACTCAAGAACAGAAGAGAATCAAAGTCAATGACATCTGTCAGTCTAAAGATGGTTACAACACTATTTTTAAGGCTTTAGGACTTTAGAGGTGAGAGTCGTTATCCACAAAGGGTGAGAACTTGGGACAGTAGTGAAGCTTTCCAGGAATGGTCATTTTTGGGAAAATATTCTATGGACCGATGAGACAAAAGCTGAGTTTTTTAAGCTAAAGCAATAGTTTTAACCCATTTGAGGTTGTTTTATATTGATTTTTTTTCTTCTTTTCAGCAGGTAGACCTTCTAATTCTACACATGAAAAGCCCTTGTGGGGAAATTGGGGTCTCAGAGCTTTATTTAATCTTTATCTGGAAAACCTTTCTCTATGTGGGTCCCCAGACAACAGCCATCCATTAAATATACCTGCTTTATCCTGCAGAGAGAGGAGTAAAGCTTATCCCAGCTGATATCAGGCAAATAGTGGCACACGCCCATGTGCCAGTCCAATCAGAGCTAACACAAAGAGAAAGGCACCTCACACCTTGGACCAATTTAGGATTATCAGCTAACCTACCAACCATGTCTTGAACATGTGCATGGAAGCTGGATCACAAGAACATGAAGAAAAAACCCTGCAGAGAGGCCCCACTAAACCCCACAGCTTCTTATTTCACCTCAGTTGGATCAAAATTGCCTAAAATTGGTTGTGGTATCCACACATAAACTCTCTGCTTCCTTTGTCTTCCTTTTTTTCTGGCATTCTTAAACAATTATCAAGACTGCTTTATCCAACAGCCCTGTTTCTCCATTCCTTGATAAGGGATGAGTGCAGGTCTTTGATCTCACACTCCAGACTACTTCCTGTCTCAAGAAGGCAAACACAGGAAGTGTTGGAATTGGGGGTTTTACAAGGTGGTAACAATGAGGGCAGAGTAAATCAGTGCCCGGTGACACCAGCTCCTACGAAGTCCGTGGGAAAGTTACTTGCAGAAAAGAAATGCTGAATGCAAACTCACCAAAATATAACAACAAAACTGAGAAAAGTGTGATAGCATATAGAAAAATTCCAAATGAGAAATCACATAAAAAGCTTATCACCTGTGATCAGGAGGAATAAAATCCAATGAAATGGTAATCTGCAATGTATTTTAGTGTTTTGCAGGAATCAGCTTAATATTCAGACCACTGAACACTTATTTGCATTTTTTTTCTGCAGGCATTTATCAAATCATAACTCGTATGGAGGCCAGAATTCTAGGTTTGTGAGGTTGATTATTAACAGTTTAATATATTCAGACAAAAGAGTGTGCTTGCTCACCAGTCCATATCTATTGGGTTCTTGTTCATCCCATCCAACCAAAGAACTCAAAATCAGTACATATACATATAACTACATATTTTTCTACAAAGCTACATATTTTTCCTTTTTAAACAATTTGACCCAAGAGGTGGTCATGCCCATAAATCCGAGTGTGGGTGTCAGATTGCATGTATTTACGTAGGTAAGCCTATTGCGATGACCTTCTATGTCAACATAACCTGTTACATTTTTACCAGGCTGTTTTGTGTCAGCAGCCACGTGAGGTCAAATGCTTGCAAAAAGGCCCCTGATCTCAGAAGTCCCCATATATCGGCCTCATGTACATGAAGTGAATCTCTACACAAATTGTGCATGTAAATGTATAGACCACGTGAGGAATTAGTGAAACTTTAACCCACTCTTTCCTGTCATAAAGCCTGGTGGACAGTGGGATTCAGGAAAAACATACACGTGAGTAGAACCACCATAAATGTTTGATTAAGTCTCTTTAACAGGGTTGTACGTGAACTGACTCATGCGGCTTCCCAGCTTAGGATAACATTAAAATGTGAGGAGTTTTTATTATTATACAAACCATTTCAAATCAAGGAAATTGATCAACGCTCTTTACAACAGTAGTGTGCATTCAAAAAAGTCCTAAGCCATTACCAGCCACCCGTCAGCACTGGTTCCTTGTGACTTCTATGTCTAAAGAGCAAAGAAGGTCTTGTTTGTTAAAGCCCATCACGACACACAACATTGCCCAACTCCCTTGGCTTCATGCGCAGTGGCTGACAGGCAGCTAATGATTCTCAATGAGGCTTCCCTGCAAACAGCCTCATGAATTAGTCATCACCTTCCCTTGACCTGTGCTATGATACAATCTCTGCCAGCCTCGGAAGCCTCCTGAGAACCACAGAGGTTATGTAAGTTGAGAGATAGTAGACTGGAGGGATAGTGTGCAGAAGCAGCCAACGTCTTGCAGTCGAAAGCCGCACAGCTGTGATGGATGGTGGCAATTTGTTGTTAACGTGCAGGTTGTGTTGCCATGCAAATATGTACGCCCTAGAAATAAGTAATGGACATCGGATTTGCCAGTGAAAAAAAGGTCAGTGTATTTTATGTAAAATTAGACACAGGCAGCGTATGGGGGTCTGAGACCCCACATTAATTGTTCAACGGTTGTGCAATAATACAACACAAGTCACCCTCCGTACACCAGGATCCATCAAATCCATTCATAGTGGAAATGTAGGTAATTATAGCTACAAGTTGAATAGTTACATGTGAGGAAGTGCATGTAACTAATATATCTAACCATGATTTTTCTCACTTTGTACTCAGGTCCTTAAGAATACTACAGGCAAAAGTCCAACAGACAAGTATTTTAGGCAAAATATTCTCTAAACTAGGGTAGACAACATGTTTTTGGTGTCATTAGACATAAAATCAATAATAACCTTTCAGCACATTGTAATTCATGTGACGGAGAGGTAACCGGACACCTTTACTTCCTCCAGCCTCTGTTTTCAGGCTTTAGAAAATCAAGCCCATGAGGACTTATTGAGGTTTATCAAAGATCTGTTCAGGTACTATACAGAGAAAAAAAATACTGATAATACAACATGATACATTTACTGAAAAATGTATCAATGCATTTATAGGTAACACTGAAATAATAAAGGTTGTAAGTGAAATTGGTGCGATGCTGAATGTTCAGTATAAATTGTTGCTTGATCAGAGTGGTTTATTTTCATGGTTGCACCAGAGCTCTTCCCCGTCTTTCAGCTCAATTACTAAAACAATAGGCCATGCTAATGGAAAAATACTCACTAATTCATTGGCCTCCTGTGTTTTATGATGCCTGCAATAATGACTGCACATTATAATGTTACCAAAGGCTCCTAATGAACAAAATATAAAGCAAAGGGGTCCATGGAGCAAAACATAAAGTGTAATTACAATGTGCTACCATGAAAAATGACACTCGTGAAACCAAAATGGTGAACTGGCGTACGTTTTTTGCCCCAGAAAGCACAAAATAATCTTATAGTAATTAAATGATTTCCCTGGTGCTTTTAAAATAATAATCCTGATCTGTTCATAAATATAAATGTCTCTGTGGTGAATAAAATTACTTGCAAAATAGCCAGAAATTAATTATTTAACATTTGTTGTTGCTCAAAGCTAGTATAACTAACTATGAGCATTTGAAAAGAAAAAAGTGCCACCTAAGGAGAAGTAGGAAATACAATTGTAGATTCATGAAATGATATGTAACTAACTAAAATGTTTTAGGTGCTCATACTCAAATCAGTGCTTTAACTTTTCTGTTTTGCTTTGCTGCAGATGTACTTAGAGGCCTGAAAATGGCATTGTTTAGTTTAATATTATGTTGTCACAACAAGTAATATGTCAGGGTTATGCTTCAGTCATAGACTGAACTACATGGATGTAACCACTGCGACGTCTCCCACTGGTTGTGGACATCGAGGCTTTTCAAAACAAGATTTGACCTTACTTGGTAAATATGGTAGAGCTGGTCAAGCAATGATTTTACTAGAAAGCTAGCTTGGTTAGCAGGATGCATACTGTAGTTGGTGATATTAAGTGGCATGTTGCATCTTTCAGTAAACATGAACATTCAACAAGGAATTCTTGGGGCGATCGTGGCTCAAGAGTTGGCAGTTCGTCGGACAGTCTCGGTCGTTGTGTCCTTGGGCAAGACACTTCACCTACCGCCTACTGGTGTTGGCCAGAGGGGCCGATGGCGCAATATGGCAGCCTCGCTTCTGTCAGTCTGCCCCAGGGCAGCTGTGGCTACAACTGTAGCCAGTGTGTGAATGTGAGAGTGAATGAAGAGTGGAATTGTACAGCGCTTTGAGGGCCCCGAAAAGTGCTATATAAATGCAATCCATTATTATTATCATTATTATTATAATAATTGAGACCACAAAGATATTAGGAACATGTATAATATGGTTTTAAAGTATTCTCATTAGTCCTTTATGCAGTTGTCATGCGCTAGCAATTAGAAACAAAGCAGGCTGTGCCCATTTATAAAATGTCTGTGGTTTCTGAAATTGTGTTTGATTTCCTTTCTTTCTAATGGAATAACATTAGAATATATTGGGAAATATACATTGGGTTCTTTCTAAGAGTGTGCGATAAGTAATGATTGTAGAAACTCCACCATTCAGTGAGTGCTCAGCCTAAGTTATGTCAAGGAAAAGATTTGAGTCACAAAATGAAAAAATGATTATTTTTTTAATTATACGTATAGTATTATAGTCACTGAGACAAGTAGGACTCTTACATATTCTGGGGGTCCCCTAGGCTGATGCAAAATGGTGACCATAAAAATGGCGGACTGATCACAGCTGTGCACAAGCCGTGTCACGATTTCAAATCAAAGTGTGAAGTAATTTCTCCACTGAAAAGTGGGTAAAATGGTGAGACGTGTATCACAGATTGTGAGATACCCAACTGAGCATTCATGCAATCACTGCATTCTCACATTCGCAAAGGGTCATATGGGATGTAGGACCGCTGGGGCTTGAGAGAGCATCATGGCCTGCTGTGCCTGCGAAGTCACACAAGAGTCACAATCTGTGCTTCTTCTGGTTTGCAAGGCGTCAGTAGGCCAGGACAGATGGGAGAGTGAGCGGTGTCATCTGGTCACACCGTGGCAAGAAGGGCATCGGGCGACCTTTGTGTAATTAGATAGATGCCTTCTGCGGGTTGGTTGGTGAGCTCACACTGAAACCTGTAGCTGTGAGCCACTGATGCTGGGCTTTGCATTAAAACTAGACAGGGAGCTCGGCTTTAATAAAATGCCGTCACCTGACTCTTTCACCTAAGTGCTCCACAAAAGCATTCACCTTGCAGAGAGTTAGTGTGGCTACGAGACCCAATTCAGCTTTTAATATACTCTATGTACAGACTGCAAGAGTGGAAATCGTGGAACACATATTAAATATGAACACTTGAGACAATTAAAAGCCCTCAAATAAAATATATAAAATCTACCTTATTAATGCACACATGCACAGAAACACTTCTTGTACATACTTTCTTGTAGTACACTGCTGCAAATATAAACTTTATGAGCTTCTGGCCACACATAACACAAAATTCTTCAACAATAAATTTGACACCCATAAATGGCAACAAAATGCCATAACACATGAAGGCCCATCAATAAACTCCAGTCAGGGCTTTAAGCTCGTATACGCTTCCCCAGAGTTGGATAAAAAGGGGAGGGTCGTGTCACAAAGGACATCTGGTGTAAAATATTTGCTAAATGAATGATTCCATGCCAGATCAGGAGATCAGACCTTGGATGATTCGCTACAGGGAACCTGAAAAGGAGCAGCTGTAAGAAGCAGGAACCAAGATGGCGATATCTGTGGTATTCTCACTGTTTTGACTGGTATGAGTACACCAATTGAGTGCACTTGCTACACTTCATGCAGCATTACTTGTCAGTGAGTTAATTTATGCACTCAAAATATCAAGTTTAAGCACAGAACTATGCGATTTGAGACACGACACCCAACAATTCATGCAAGTTTTATTATCATTAATGTCGAGCAAAATATGAACTTTCCTCTTTACAAAAATGTGCTAAAAGGAAGAAAAAGCCAAAAATTCACATTGTGACTAAAATATGGCCTCAAAATAGCTTTAAGGGGCGTCTGTAGAGTACCTTGCGGGTTTTGAGTATGCTTTATAATTGGCTGCACATCTTGTTTTTTACCATAGTCTCTTACTCTCAGTGATGCTACTTTCATGGTTGAGTGTGCTGTAATATGTTAATGATACCTACGTGTGTGCCTCCCAGTACTGAAAACGGCGCTGAGGTGCAGCTGGATGTAGTTGTGATTGTATCGTTGTTTTTAATTGTCTGCACCTGCTGCAGCGTGCTGTTAAGATGAAAACAGTCTTGCTGTGCTGCTTGTTGCTGATGTTTCTTTAATGGAGTTCTAAACTTTGGGATCCATTTATTAAAAAAGGGACGAAGGTAGGTCTGTTTATAGATTGTGTACAGTAGCTTGGGCTCTTGGATGTTAAACTTTACTTCCACCAGGGACCAATTATAACGGTATGTGTTGCATGGCCAGTTTTAATTTTGAACTTTGAATTGGATCCATATTAATTTCAGACACGACAGTCTGCGTGTTCTTCTGTAATCACACTGTGACCGAAAATGAACTTTCCCTCTTGCATAAGGTTTCTCGAAAGACTTTATCTCATTTTCTTCTTCCTTTTATTGAGTCTCCTTGTCTGATTTGGGATAAGGTGGGTGCAGTTGGTGCAGAGGGACCATCCAGTAGATTTGATTAAACCAGATGGAATGAATGAATGGCTGGAGGAAAAGGTGGGGAGGGGGTGAGGAAAAGTGAGGGACTGGAGAAGGGGCAGAGCAAAAGACAGTGAGATGAGGAGGGGAGGATGAGGGTTACAGCACTGCATTATGCATTGTGGATCATAAGCCTGGGTGACTTGCTTTATAGGCTGGTGTCAAGGGTGCCACTCCTGCTTCACACTCTGTGGTGATCGGCCTGTTGCCATGGCAGCAGCAAAGCAACTCATTAGCAAATATTACCCTTGGTCCACGGAGAGAGACGAGAACCGGGTGCTGACTTTGACCGACAGCAGACATCAAATAATAGGTTTAATACTGACTGAGAGGAACCTGATAAACTCTGCTGGATTGAGGAGAATGCATTGGTCATTTGCATATTAAGTGACTGGATTTGTGAGATGCTCTTCTTACTGAAATCCATCCGCAGTTATGAAGCCTCTGTACTACTAGACCTTCTTTTGGGAATATATTAAATGTCCACATTTTCATTTTGGCAGCAAACTGCTTCAAATTCATCACACTGTGGTTGTTGCATGCAGGCTGGGAAAGTGTTTCATTTCTGCAATCAGTTTGAATGCAATGGGTAAAGCTCCTTCTTACTATTTGCAAATAATATCAAGACTGAAGAACAAAGTTTGCACAGCATATCTTCCGAAACATAAATGTACATAGCTGCTGCTAAATAAACATGCTGTAACATGACCCTACATTGTTTTCTAACTAGAAGTAGTTTGGTAACAATGTTACCAACGCTTGGAAGCGTTCCAAATCCCTCTATTTTCTGACCTCAGCACACTTTACTATGTGCTATGTGGAATTTTATGGTCAAGGATGTTGTTGTAACTTTTACAAAGTTAAAAAAAAAAAGTACTACATGAGAAGTGTAATTTTCTTCAGTAAACAGCACTCTAAATTGCTGTGGATTTTTTAGGTTCACAAATCTTCTGATACATTTGGAGGCAGCCCCTAAAAAGTCCCACTAACACTTGGGGAATTGATGTGGATTTATGTTCCTGGCTATTGCAGAATATGTGAAATGGGGACTTAAATGCAGACTTTCAGACTGGCAGACATATTCAAAAAACCATACATTTATTAAAGATGGTAGCAGAGAGTATAAAGTTGCAAAGTTTTCTAAGATTCCAAGAACAGCTGAGAGTGCAGAAGGATGGCAACAGCGACAAAGAACTGAGTGGAATAGTGTATATATACACTACATGTACACGGAATGGCAGTCAGGGAAGTGGATAGAGCAGGGGGGAAAGACACAGGTGCAATCAAGACAAAGAAAATGGAAGGGAAGTCAAATCAGACTGAGACACTAACAACCTCTTTTGCTTCTCTTAATCTGGGTCGCAGGGGAAATGGAGCCCATCCCAGCTAACATAGGGGGAGAGGTGGGGTACACCCTGGAGGGTCTGTCACAGAGCAAACACAGAGACTGACAACCAATCGTACTCACATTCACACCTATAGGCAATTTAAAATCAACATTTAACCCAACCGCAGTAACTGCATGTTTTTGGAGATGGAGAGAACCCATGCACACATGGGAAGCACATGCAAACTCACAAATAAGTATCATAATGCAATAAATAAATACCACAATAAAACAAAAGGCAAAATGCAGTCGCATAAATTAACTTAATTAAGTGTGACCCATCACTAGAGATTACTGGACCCTTTGGAAAGATTAATAAATATGGACACGATGAAATAAATAAATACTGAATATTTTGAGCACCAAATGTGAGCTTGTGTGACTAACTAGAAGGTACTCAGACTGAATTTTAGTTTGCTTTTTTTGTCAGTGTAATATCTACTCAAATATAAGTAGAGTTGATGAGCTGATTGCAATATATTTAAACAGGAATTTTCACTGATTGCAGCCCAAGAACATACCCCACGTAGCACTCAAAATAAAAAATATTTTTTTTGCTGCTTTCAGGAAAATTTCAAAAGTCTAGAGTTCACTCGAGTGCCCAAGTACCATAACCTTAAAACTTTCATTTCAGACAAGCCAAAACACATAAATTACAGCTTTTTTTTTTTTTTGCTCTACAGATATGATTGACAGCTTATACAGTCCCGCACTCCTCTGCAGCACTGCAGTGTGGGAAATGGCAGTGAATCTTCAATAACAGGTGATCACGGCTGAGCAAACAACATCAAACCATAACAGCAGAGTGCCAGAACATCCAGAACAGCCATCCTTTCAGTCTCGCAATCACACTTCAGTACGTGCAGCTCGAAAAAGAGCCTCGCCCAGGGTGTGTGATCATGGTAATGGAAAATAGTGTATAATCGAGAAGAGCGCTGGTGAGCTAATGAAAAGGGTAGCGGGGTGACATTTTCAGAGTGATGTCTGAAGTAGAATGACATTTACAGAGAAGAAGCCCCAAAGACAGTCTTTTTTTTTTAAAGGGCCTGTATATTATATGGGAGCAGCACAGGAGAACGTGAAATGTGAAGCTGATTTCCACATGACTCATGCGTGCTGGTGTCAGTTTTTATCTTCAGGTAGTATCATTTGGCTGGATACTGGTGCACAGATGGAAGATGTGTGAAAAAAATTCCCTTTCAAACTGTCAAGCATTAATTTGAGACAAAAAAAACTAACAGGTTGTTGCAGAACATTAAAATTAACAGATTGCATTAGCGATTAAAAAAGGTCATTTCGTCTAAAGATATGAATTTTTTTTTGGATGATTGTGATTCTTATTCATCGAATGGCAACAAATGATCACCAAGACATCTGTTCCAGGTGAGGTAACCCAGTAGGTTCCTTTTAAAACAGCTGTGTTAACACATAATTGACAAGTTTCACAGCCTGACAGTAATGTCTGGCAGTGCAAAGGAGGATTTCTCATAATGAGATGGTGCAAGATGGATAGCCAAGGCAGGAGAAACGTGAAAGGTTTGCGAGACATTAGGTCATGGCTGTGAGAAAGATGACTGTACGGTGAAATCTGGTTGAAAAAAAAACAACAAAAAACCCCAGCCTGAGCTCTTTGACGGACTTGAAAGAAAAAATACCACAATTCTGCTGCGAGACCTCAGTCCTGCTAGAAACCCTCCCTCAACAAAAAAACATCAACAATATTGATGCCTTAGTAATTTTAAGTGTGTTTGAGCTAATGGAAATCTTAACTTTGTTAGTATTTCAGGTTAAGTAACAGCATGTCAGTGTTAAATAACCGTGCCGCACACAATCCCACGTAATCTCAGGCGGTCCAAAACTGCATATGCATGATGTCCTTTGGTGTCAGTACCTTGATGCAGGAGTCACTGCACTTCCAGATGGCTAGCGATTTCATAAAAGTCCATATATGAGGATTGGAAGGTGGTGGTTGCTAGGATACAAAACCTGCCACCTTGACAAAATCTAAGAGTTTGATGTTATGAAAGCTGTGTACAACTTCCTGAATATTAGTGTGTATGTCCAATTAGCTAGTGGCCAAGCAACTGAATGAGTCCCGAACTGTCGAGCATGAACACACAGCATGAGTGACACAGCTGTTACTAAATTGCTAATGCAAACCGAAGTATAGGAACATGCGTATCACATGTGAATTTTCAGATTGCACTTGAACATAACAGGCACAGATTTAAAAACAAAAGCCAGCAAAAATGTTTTATATTTAATAACAGTTGAAAAGATGGGATGGGAATAAGAATGAAAAAGGTGTATACACATTTGAGTCACATATACATTTAGATCAGCTGGACACTGGTGTAATTTTTAAGTACACTAAAAAACTAAAATTAGGGAAACTATAAAAAAATGCAAAGCAGTGCATTTCTTTATTTAACCTCAAGCTTCACTTTGAAACTTGATTGAGTTTTGGTAGACAGGGAAAAGAACTAATTACTTCAGTTTGCAAAAATACTTAGACCTACCGTGCCATGATGGCGTGGAAGAAATACTGATGGGTTCTTGATTGTGTAATCAATCGTCCCGTTAAAGATGTTTAAAAAAAACAATTGTTTCAAAATTTTGCTTAAATCTGACATCATCTTATTAGAAACACAACTCATAACACGTGTTAAATGTTAACATCAAGTTTCTTTGCAAGAGTTACAATCAGAAGGTTTCCAGATGTTTCCTTGCACGGACCTGTGGATTGTACTAAAACGATGATTCACTGGGAGAATAGTCCATTGTGTCTGAACTGCACAAAAGGCTGAAAATCAATGCAATTTGTGCTTTTTAGTGGTGTAATCATTATTTAAGCTCATATGGAGTTTTGGCTACCATATAATGTCAACTTGCTTGTTTATCTTTTAGGTTATAGATTTGTTCTTATGTGTAGAAATGCAAAGAAAATACCATTCTCATATTACAAAGGCACAGACTATGTCTTCTACAGAGGTCCCATCGTCCTGATACCGTAATCCCGTTCAGTTTTAACTGTAAAAAGTTTGCCTTTTCTTCTATATAAAAACTAAATATATTCAGAGGGGTGTAATTGAGGACACAGCAAAAGTGCAGCTTACAGTAAAAACTTTACATGGCATTAAAAGTCTGACAGCTTTCCGTCTGGTTCAAACACATCATCCAATGTAACTAAACAACATGAAATCTTTGCACAGAAACATGAGCCATTTTCTCACAGAGCACATGCCCACTGAGAGAGGATCGGGTCATTTGAGAGACACAGATCAAGGAAGAGAACGTTCCCCTGCCACATGGGGGACTTAGTCAGGACAGCTTTTTGAGACTGTGATTCTTCTCTTGAGAATAGAGATTCGTAGCGTTTGAACCTTTGATGTCTCTGCCAGTTGTATGGCTGCATGTTTTCCTTGGCAATCAATGAGCTAATAAGCATGTAATGACAATGGCCTGATGGTTGGATATGCAACAGATGTTTTCTTAATTCGCTGTTTGCTTAAGTTGAATGCCGTGCTAGAACATGAACATTAGCTGGTAAAGTAGTACAGTATAAACAGATCATGAATAGGAGATATGCAGTGTTGGGGAGTAACGGAATACATGTACCGCCGTTACGTATTTAAAATACAAAATATGAGTAACTGTATTCCGTTACAGTTACCGTTTAAAAAGGTGGTATTTAGAATACAGTTACTTTGTTGAAATAAATGGATTACACGGCGGTACTTCCCTGTTTCATATTGTGGCGGGTCAGGACTGTTTGGGTTTTGTTTGACAGCTACGTTCTGTTGTTCCAGGCGGCAGCGTTACGGTTGCCATGGTTACAGGGTGTCGCGCTCTCTGTGCGTGTTTCCTGGGTGAGAGAGCGCCTGTTGTTGTTGTGCTAAGCTAATAGGCAGAATGCTACAGGTATAGCTCTAAAGAATGTAGCATCATAGGCAGTGTAGTCCGTGCTGCAGGGAGAATGGACTGCCATACACGTTATGTGTCTGTGAGCGAGGGAGGGAGAAAAAGGAAAAGTACGAGCTGTCATCGAGCAAAAACGGGAGCTGGAAGCATGTAAATATAATAATAACCACTGCAGCCAAGAAGAGAGCCTGACGAGCCCAGTTGTAAGTAAGCTATTAAGACTCGACTGTACACCGTGTTCGTGTTTTCCTCCAAAAACAATAAGTCCCGTTGGAGCAGCCTTTCAACGCCTCTCTTTGTCTCTGCTAGCAAAGTTGACCCAGACAACAAAGTAAAGCTAGTTTTCGGCTACGAGCCTGACACAGAACCCGCCGTATTAGCCAGAGGTCCCTTTACTACGGTTCAGAGCCGCGGACCTTCAGTAACAGTAATAAATCACAGCAATAGTACATTCATGTAGTTGTAAACAGCATGATAATATATTAAGTAATCCAAAGTATTCAGAATACGTTACTCTCATTGAGTAACGCAACGGAATACGTTACAGAATACATTTTGGGGCATGTATTCTGTAATCTGTAATGGAATACATTTTAAAAGTAACCTTCCCAACACTGGAGATATGGTTCAAATCTTATTTAAACACATCCTTACAGTTGCATCTAAGTGCATTGTGTTTAGTAATACTACTAAATTGTGTTTTTAAGGCAAAGTTTTGACATTGTCACAGACAAAGATGTAATTGTTATTGGCATGAAAACATAATATAGGTGTACCTTCAACATTTGACTGCATTCCCTAGTGTACGTGAATATTACCATTGGCCTGGCTGCTAATGCACCTACAGTAAAACAGTTTTAAGACGCCTGCCTATAACATCAGTGAGCTAAAACTGTGGATCGATTGTACAGCTTACATAAAGCAATATAAATACGATATATGTGATAAGATCTATATGTGATAAAATGGCAAAAATGGCTGTTCAGAAACACCAAACAAAAGAATAGAAAAATACAAACATATATGTGTTCTTCTTCTTCCTTCTTGCAAGTTACATCTTCATAGTATAAAACAAAGAAAGCAATTTCAGGGACTAGTAGTGTCACTGTCTGATGAACACTTACACATATGCACCATGTACATGTAACGTGCATGTTTCTACATGTAATTTAAATAATTTGTAAATTAAACCGATAATCCTGGTACCTGAGGCAGCTCATATAGTAAATCGAATCCAGATTGATTAATGTGTCTGAGAGTTATGGAACAGACTTATATACATATATACATGTAGTAGGATAATGAAAGCAGCTAATTTCTAGCCTCAATTTTGAGCATCTTCTAGAAACTACTTCAATATACGACCAATTGAGACAAGCAAAAATCAAGATCAAGACATGGAGAGTTAGCTGAGCAAATGTCTTTTTAACATCTGGTTAGGATGCATGTGAACCCCTGTAAATATCCAACCTCTACAAGTGACATAAGGAGGCTAAATGTAGACTAAATGTAGACTAAAAGCATGTTTTTGTTTCCTAACCTGATTCGTTCATTCAACAAATGTTTCTTGCAGATTAAAAAAAAAAAAAAACCCTTTTCATTATCACGTGTGTCTATGTTTGTGTGTGTGCATGAGTTTATATGCCAGAGTCTCCACACCAGAATTGAATATGGATGACAAGTCGAGTCTACAGGGTCTCAATTAGAGTCCGAAGGCTGTTTTCCTCTGTGGCAGATTTTCTCAAATGTGATTTTATTAGTCAGTCAGAGAAAGCAGGTGGATTTTTTTAGCTTAAAATGCCCACTTACTCAGTTAATTATAGATATCAGTTTGTGTATTGTGTATAATCAAGGGTGCAGCGGTGATGTGGAACTAAATAACAAACCCAACATAGGCAGGGACCTCAAACAGCCTGACATTAAAGATTAGTTCTGAAATACAGTTTTCACGGTTTTGCTCTATTATTAGCGTTCTGCATGAACTCTTACTCATAACCAGCAGATAAAGTTAGCAGACTTGGTGGTTTCACAGGGTCTCTGTGGTTTTTACAGTGGCTACAGCAACTCATGATACAATAACTGCATTATTACCCGGACATATGTCACTGTTTAAGTTGCTTTAATGATTTGAGAGGTCACTGGGAGTATAAGTGATTTTAAATTTACATTTTTGAATATTTTTTTTCTTGTTCTTTCTTTTTATTTTGCAGTTCCATTATCCCGAGAGTGGGAAGCAGAGTAAAAAGGCCATTCACCTGCATCTTAACATGGGCTTAGCACTTCATAAAAAGATAAGGAGTTGGACAAAGCCCTAAAGCCTCATGGTGAAAGCTGCTGACAGTAATTACAGCATGGTGACAAAAGAGGGCTGAAATGTGCTGACGTTTGCAGAGAAGTGTAAAGACTATCTTACACTAATAACCACTTCAGATGTTTACTTGTTGATTCAGTCATTATGTCAGAAGCATGATGCACGTTTTAGTCAGGTGCTTTTTCATATTCCTGTGTTAAACCAATGCACTCATTTTCCCACACAACAGCCTCTAAGGAGACTGACCCACTAATCACTGAAAAGCACTCCTTCAACACCATCCACATTTCAGGTTTTTCTCGTACAATCAATGCGTTGTTGCATGTCTTCCCATCAATAACTTGACAATAAGCTCATGTTATTGCTTCTGCAGAATCTGACAGCATGACATTCCCTTTGAATGATGACACTTAATGGTTTATGTCTCTCCGTACACCCACTATTTTGATGGATGAGACATATGCTGTCGTCTGCAGCGCTGCGGTCACAGCATCTCTACATCTTATTGTCTCATAAGTCATTGAGCTTTTGAGGGGCTCCTGCCACTGCTCTCATGCCCCTCTGCAGTCTGCTGTGTTTGTGCAGGCTTAGCTAAGTACAGGCTAATTAAATTATTAAACGTCTGTGGTTTAATCTATATAAAGACACAGGGTGATAGGTGAACAGCTGCTTCATCGAGTGATGAGAAATTTAAAAAAAAAGAAAAAAGCTTTCAGTCCTCAATCAGTCGTTCCTCCGTTGCTCGTTTTGTCTGTCTACCTGTCACTTTCTGCCACACACACACACACATGCATATGCAAACATGGAAACTGTTTTCATGGAAACAGACATGTGCACAAAGCTGTTATGTGTTTGGTCCTCTTTTTGTTATGCTATTTAATTATGTCTTTTTTCCCCCCCGTTTTTGTGGAACGGCCCACACACACACTTTTTCTCCTTCCTTCATTGTATCACTCATTTTGTTTCAGTGTCACTCACCCAGTGTCTTTCTTTCCTCACGCTCCGTTGACAGTGAAACTATTTCTAGATCCCTGAGCCACACAGCGCTGTTTGCTGTTATGCTGAACGCACCAAACCAGAGATGAGTAAATCCTGTTTACAGCAGGTACATGTAGATGCATGTGCAGTGACATACTGTCATGTATGCTGTCAAGATGCACAACATATTTGGCCAAGATGCACATAAATATGGCTACTCTACGTGATTGTAGCTTGTGGCTGTTGCGGGAACATATGGCTATGCTTCCAAACATGTTGGAAGCGACATTTTGTGTCAAAATACATGAATGCACCTAACATAATCTTAACTTATTTAATAGCTTTTGTGCAATTTGTGAAATATGTCATTTTTATTGACATATGTCTCGCATCAGGAGTTGATGCTTATGGCAATAAGGAGTTGATGACAATTTGAGAAGGACCCAAAAAAATCTGATTTGATCACATTCGTGGTGCTTAAACGTAATCAGAGAAGGGATTTGAAAGAAATTAATGAACAAAAAATGGGACAAAAGCAGAAAAAGGGACACAAACTGTAGTTTTCAGGCCAACAAACCATATGTCACAGTCTTAAAAACCTCTAAAGAGGTGTAAATGGTGCTTTTCTGCTCTATTTGAGAATTCAAAGCACAATTTGCCTCAATCACCCAAATAGTGCTTTCTATCTAACTGGGAGCAGACTGGGAGCAACCAGGGATCAAACTACCAACCTTCCCATTAGTAGATGACCTGAACTGTCCCCAATGTATAAAATAACATCCCAGGTGCAGCTGGTTATAGAGTTTGTTCACTCTTCTTATGTTTCACTATCTACTATGCAGTTTTATTTACCAGGGCTTTTGAGTTTTGGGCATCTGCTTCATCTATATTCGTTAAGGACAGGTGTCTCAAAATGATATCAAAAAAATATGTGTTAATGATATTTCTGACAATATAAGAAAAAAATATACCAAATGCTTTATTGGTGCTTGTAGCTTGCAGGCAGTTTTTGTAAATGTAAGTAAATGAAGGTCATTTCCAATTCGTTATTGTCACTTCCTAATTGGAAAAGTGAATCTTTAGAAATAAGGTGCCAGCAGTAATAGTAGTAATACAGGACTTTGGCTTATTACACAGCACGAGTCAAATGTCTCCCTGGATTTTGTATTAAAAGTATAAAATAACTGCTTCACACTAATAATACCTAGATACACAATATTGGCACATAATAAAACTGAAAAGTATTTTCTACCCAGGATGTCTTGACCCATCATGATGTAACTTGAGGCAAGATTTTTAACCAGCTTTTCCGTGTAAGTGCATCAGTAATTTCCATCCACCGTTTGCTCTTCCTGTCATATGGAATGCAGTTAGAGATGCTTGGTTGAGTCATTTGTTTAGATTTTAGTCGTGCATCACTCCTTGCATGCCTTTGTACCCTGATTGTACTCAGTGGTGTATTTTTATCTCAAGTGGTGAAACGAGTTTGTTGTTTCCATGTTTATCTGGAATAATTTTCTTGCATAATTTGTAAAACTGTGCATTGTTGGACGTTGAAGTTGGTGGTGCTGCTGATATGACATTTTTATATCTTAAATCTACACTGGCATTTATACTGACTAACTGTGGCACAGCCCTAGTGTGCCACAAGTGGTACAAGTTTCATTTAATGTTACACAAAGAATCAGAAGCACAATGTACACTCATTTGAAAGCTACATACCTTTTCTGGAGCAGGAGTAGTAGCTAGCAAAATAGTCTGAAGAAAGCTTGTTTAAGGTGAAGTTGTGCACTGTTTACACTGTTAATTATGTATTTTAATGTAATTTTCTTTGCTAACAACGACACAAACACATTTAATACTATGTCAAACATAAGTGTGTAACCAAAGTAAATAAATAAATAAGCTTTGAGGCTTTAAATAGCATAGAAAGAAGAGAGAAATGTAGTCCCTAATACATTAAACAACAGGTTCTAGTGGATCACAAGTCACACAAACCCACAGAAGTGCTGCAGACTCAATGTTCAGTGTGAGGCATCAGGTTATGGGGTACCCAGCGCTGCATGTTATATCTTTGGTGCTGCAAAATTGCCATTAAGTGTCATCAAAGTGCATTGCCTCTCAAGTGCAGCAGATTAATATGGAAATTATATGGTAATTATATTATAATTATTACCAGTTCATTTTCTTCTTATATTTAGAAGAAATTCATTACATGGCACTGAAAGCGATACTCGGTGCCCTAAGGTGCATTTTGTACACATAACGCATTCCCTGCTATGAAATATGCATTTTGTATTCGGGGAATCTTTGTACTCGAAATGTACTGTGAGACATTTGGTGCTCCATTTTAAAGCAATGTGACTCAACCGGAGGAGGGCGTTGGGAAAATGGACTCTTTATACATGAGGCTGAGGAGAGGAGTCACAGATTTATTTGTTTATTCTCTTCTTCTCTTAAGTTTAGTGTTTATCTTTGTCATATATTCACACAAGGATTCTTTGTAAGTTCCTTTCGTGGGTTTTCCCCTGACAAGTTCCTATTTGGGTCAATTTGTTTTTTGACGTATCTTCGACCCTGTTCTTTATTAGATTTGTGTCTTTCCCAAGTCGGAGGCTTCTTTACACCGTAAGTGAAAACAAATAACTCTTCATGCTTTACTGTGATCCCACATTCTCCCTTCAGTCTTTTATACCGTCTCAGTACCTCATGATCCATTTTAGTCCCTCAAGTCATCTTTCTCCATAAACCGCTGTTTCCTGCATTTTTGTGCATAATTAATTCAGTCTCATTGGTGTTCCTGATGAGACTGAATGCTCCTTTAATTGCAGCTAATATCATGTGGGGTCGTATTAAAGTAATAATAGTATCCTGTACCCGTTAACTTGCTCTCACCCAAAATACATGACCCAGTTTATAAAGTAAACCTTATAAATGAAGCGAGAAGTGTGAAAAATAACACAATTTTCAACACTGTTGACCTTTGCCACTCCTACTACGGTATAGTGTTCATACTACAGTATGTTTCTCTTATTTTAACTCTGAAACATATGTTTTTTAACACATTTTGGATTTTTCTGATTATTATGCTGTACTAAGCTACTGACTTATAGTGACATCTGATTTGTTTTAGCACTGATTAACATATCTTAGTAGAAAAACACATTAAAAATGAATTTTGGTTGGAGAAGGACTGCAAGAGATTAATTTGGTGGCCTGTGGGCTACCTTTTGTTTTACTATTCATATAGACTTACTGGTTATTTACATCTTGCTAGCACAAGGTTGAAACCCCCTTTTGCCTTCAAAACTTCATTAATTCTTCATGGCTCTGGAAATATTCCTCAGAGATTTTGGTCTATATTGACATGATAGCATCTCCTAGTCACTGCAGATTTATTGGCTACACATCCTGTTCCAACACATTCCAAAGGTGCTCGACTGGATTGAGATCTGGTGACTGTCAAGGCCATTTGAGTATAGTGAACCTTCTCTTGTGTTCTTTTTTGTTTTTTTTGTGTTTTTTTGCCTGTCCCATTTGGTTCTTTAGCCGTCAGAATTGTTGTCTGAAGACCAACAAGGATACCCAATGGATTTATTTTGCCAAATGGATCATCATGGCATTGCCGTATTGGTCCATTTGATCGACCTTTGTTTTTATTATTCATTTTATTTTATTTTCAGTTGTTACAGACGGGACAGACATGAGTGAGGGATAGGAAAGGGAGAAAGAAAGAGGAAGGAAAAGAAAAACAGAAGGGGAGAGGAAGAGTGAGAAAGGGGGAAAAAAAATATCTCCGGGATCACCTGTTGAGAGAAAAAGAATAGAAAACAAGCAACAAAAAAAAAAACAAAGCAACATACTAAACACAACACCATCGCATTAATCTAGCTAAGTGTAAACAGCAGTAAATACTAAATATTGAATGTTGTCGTGCAGCACGCAGGACAGACAGCGCACAATGTGCTTTGAAGTAGCAGCCAAGAAAGGTGTGATTTAAGTCTACGAACAGTGAACACCCGTGTGCACACCTGTGTGGATCGGCGCGCTTGTATTCAAATGGTTTCCCCATGTAATGGTCTGCAAGAGGGATGTAGAGAGCCATAGCCCCTGTCCCCCAGGGCATGAAGCAGGCATGGAGGAGATCCAGGCCCCAGACATCCAGAGGCTCCAGAGTGCAAGAGCCCAAGGAGGACCACCGGAGGGGCATCCGTGCCACCTTCATGGGAAGGGCTGAGGATCCCCAGACGAGGGGTCACCTTCTCTCGTGTTCAAGAAACCAACTTTAGTTTATTTGAGCTTTGTCACATACTGCTGAACCTGGCCGGGTACAGTGTGGTCATAAAAGGATGGACATGAGCAACAACAATACTCAAGTAGGCTTTGGCATTTAAACAATGCTCACTTGGCACTAAGGGGCCTAAATGGTGCCAAGAAATAATCCTCCACACCATTACATCATCACCACCAGCTTGAACTGTTGATACAAGGCAGGAAGGAGCCATGCTTTCATGTGTTATACACCATATTGTGATCCTACCATCACAGACTCGTGCTCGATTTCCTGTTCTTACTGTAGCTGACAGGAGTGGCACCCGGTGTGATCTTCTGCTGCTGCATTCATTCAGAGATCATCTCCTGAATAGCTCATACCTGTGATGAGGGGTTATTTAAGTGACTCTAGTCTGGTCATTCTCCACTGACCTCATGCATTACCAAAGCATTTTTACCCAGAGAACTGCAGCTCCCTGGATAGTTCCTTTTTCTGAAACCACAGAAATGTTTATGTGGGAAAATCCCAGCTGAAACTTCACACCAGCACATCTGACAACAACAGCCACGCCACTTTCAAAGTCACTTAAATCATTTAATAGTTAAGTAGTGACCAAGAATAAAAGCATCGAGGTTGAAATAAGCATAGTGCGTCATCTTTATTGTCGTTGGAGGTTTGAAATGAGCAAACCGCATTAGTGCGATTGTGATTAGCAGATCCTGGGTCATCCAGTTGATCTAATGTGTTTTAAGCAATGTCTGAAGAACAGGCCCTAGCCTGCTTACCCAGGTTTGTTATGTCTGTACTGCAGCACTCACTTTGTTTTGGGTTGTGATGCTGTATATGATATTTTTGCTCCACTTGCCAGTGAAGTGATAATAGCAGAACTATCACAAAATGTACTACGTTATGGAAAAAGTTATATTGTTTGTGCAGATAGATTTTTGTCTGTTTTCTATCACAGGTTTTCTCTTCTCTTCCTCTTTAATAGCATAAACATGTTGGCGAATAATTTTATTCCCCTTTTCCTCGTGCATTTGTAAAATCTGCACCATAAAGTCGTCATATCAGTCATACAAACCTGTTGCACTGAAATGTTGGACTAGAATGAGTAACTACTATAGGTTAAGCTGCCAAACATTCATTTGTCTTCAAGCTCACATCTCCTTCAAATAAGTGTCTAAAATCGGATAAATAACACTCAGTAATCCCTAATATGCTCCTCTCCAAATGAACTTTGAATATGAATATGTAATATCTGGCTGTGTTTATCTCAACAGTTTTGCGTTATGTGTAACAGGCAATTTTGGCTTGGAGGTGCATTTCTAGACACATTGTGCAACAGAAGCCTCTCTGTCAGTGCGGATTACTGCATTTTATGGTAAAAGTTCCCCCCCTGGGATGTCATTACTTTAAACCCTCCTGCAATACATCAATTTCTAATTAACATTTGCATACTAGATTGTAAGGGTGCCTGAGAGGTGGAGGAGGGGGGGCGTCGTACACATACATTTATGCTAATTAATTGAAATAAAATGAGCCTGGAGCGTAAGATGGGGCGGAGCAATAGAATGCTTCAACACCCAACGGGAGGAGAAGGCTTGATGCTCGAGTGCCGTCAGAGACGCCTGGTGCATCCAATAACGCCAACTCTCTGATGACTTGTGATAGTTAGTGGATGGTGCTGAAAGTGTCTGTGGTGGAGGATACTTGTTTGTGTGTTGTAGTGTCCAAGACTGCAGACGTGGGCCATATCTGGGGCGTTTCTGGAGTCACAGCTGAGTTTCTAAAGAGTAGATGTCACCCTGGCACCATGCACCTTCTTGCACTTGCTGAGCAGAGAACCCAGAAGGTGTTTTTATGATCCAGTAGGCATATTTCTCATTTGATTCTCCCAATTTTAAAAGTTGTTGAGTCAACAAAAATGACACAAATTACCTATTACCTTTTTTTTTTTGCTTCAAGGCATCAGTTTTACACCCTTTCCTTGATTGCAACATGTTGTAAGACAACGTTCCCCAAACCCCAGGCCACGGACCGGAGTCGTTTGGTACCGGGCCGTGAGAGTTGAGTGTATGGTTTCAGGGTTTTCAGGGTTTTATCGGTTTTTATTGTTAACTCAGTTTCCCTGGGTCTTTTCCCATGTGTTATGAATAAATCTTCTGTTTTTTGGTTCCTGTACTGGTTTTATTTTGTTGTATTTATCCGCGACACCTTATAGGCCATCCCCGTGAAAATATTATCATAAACCGGTCCGTGGCGCAAACAAGGTTAGGGGCTGCTGTTCTAGGAAGTACAAATGATGAGGCCACCTACAGTATTAAAAAGTTTGCAAGGTAAGATTTCAACAGTTAACTTTAAAGCTTGACTTTCTGGTAGATAACTTTATTACCTGCTGCTGGATATTGCCCCAGAGAGGTACCAGCTCAAATAGAGAGTCACCTCTTGTTATTAGTCAAAGATCAAACACCAGCTTTCAGTGGAGGCATCAGCAGTGTACAAGATAAAGATCTCAAAGTGTGAATGCAGAGTTCAGCGCAGTTCAAGATATGCTCATCACCCATGCTGCTCGCATGCTGCTCGCTAGTTCCAGTGTGCACTGCAGACAGGGCACAACAGGTCTTCCAGGTAGCGGTCAAGAAAGAGAACTCGAGAAGTACACGGGAGATGACTGAGCCAAATTTTAAAAAGTTGTCTGTGTAAGCCTGAAAACTTTGCTTATAATTTTATACAGTGAGTTGTTAAAAGCTGAGGCTCCAAAGATTGTCATATCAAAGAAAGGCACTTTTACACCAAAATATATAATAGCTGTTTTATTGCATTGTCTGCAAGGTTTATGGTCAAATATCTAAAAACTCCAGTCTTATAGCTGCGAAATACATTATCGTTACATTACTTATAATGGAAGAAGTGTTTGCAAGAAGTATTATGTGAGATATATGTGATACGCAGAGAGTTGAACAAACTGTTGCCCACTTGGGCCAATTAACATAAATTAGAAAATGCCCGAGCTGAGAATGTCTGCGTCATTCCACAAATTTCCATTAAAATCCAATCAACAACATCCAACTGATAAACAGACTGAGGCCGATCCATAATCCCTCCCCTCAGTTTCATCTCGGGAACAATTGTCCAGCAGCACGGCAGATAATTTGACTGATAGGATCTTAAATTAAACTACATAGAATTTGTATCTTACTACTTTTAATTTGCAGTAGAGATTAGGCCATGCATGTTTGTGCGAGATGGTGCTCGGGGGAGACGAGTGTGTGTGTGTGTGGGGGGGGGGGGTCGTGACTTTGCTCCAAGTCAAAGGTCTGTTGAAATGAAGCGCAACATCCCTTTAAATGTTGTTCTTGCCTCATCTGAGATTAAAGTGGAATTAGGAGCTAACACATGATAAATTTCTACTTTGTATGCAGATGCGCTAATGCAAGAACTGCCTCAGTCTAGAATGGCACTCAAGGCAAATAAATGGTTGGCTTCTGAAGCAAGGAGCTACAAAAACAACCCAAGCTCTCCCCCCTCGGTAATCACAGCGGTCTGGCTGTATACATTAGGGGTGTGAACTACGAAGATATTTTTATAGCAGTGTAAATGATAAGCCCTCAAACACGGGAAAGGTGCAATCACAGACTAGAAATGGGCAAGTGACAGCAAGTCCTGCAGACTCAAGTTCAAGAACAGCAACTCAAGACTGTGTTACAGTGGTTTTCTTTCTGCAGGCAACCTTTGTTCATTTCTTGGAAAGTGGCTTTTTATACACGGAACTGAACAGAAGTTAGTAAATGCTTTCTTGTGTCCTGTTTTCGGTTCTTAATGTTATGTGAGGTTAAAGGCTCCAGCAAATTGGCAGATCTACACAAAACAATCTGTTTGTGTTCTTCTTTAACCTTGCAGCAGGTTTCAAACTTAGCAATGCTTCATGAGTTGTTGGTTCACAGCTTATTTTTTCTTAATCAGTTGGTGGAGACCGAAAATTTTACTCCAGATATTTTTGCTGTAAATTTATCTGGAGACTTGAGGTCGTAAAGTTTATTTTAAATATGCGATTAAGCCGAAATCTGGGGGCAATTTCTTAGATTTTGCTGTGCGAAGGCCTCTAAAGTCACTGACATCAATCACATCATGGGTCAAGATATTAATATCACCACTGGGTCATAACTGTCAGTTTTATATTATAGCTATGTTTAAGGTCACTTTAAATAAGCGCAATAAATTCAAAGGAATAGTTTGGGTGACTGATATATATCCGTGTCCTCTTGTTTCACAGTACGGACGCGTGCGGTTCAAGGACAACAGGACCTTTTCATGTTACTAGAAATAGTTCACCTCTTTGTTGTAAGATGAATCTGCTCTCTCTTTGGGATGAAATTACATGTTGTGTGTCAAGTTGAGACAGAGTAATACGCTCTGATTATCAAGCAATGCACCGAATCTTCGAGTATCTCCAAGGAATGCTAATCACTCGTCTATTGGATTTTTCTGTGACGCCTGCCATTAATCCTCACCACAGTCTCATGTGATGAAACTGCGGCACTCTTTTGAACGTAATTAACTCCCATGATCGCTTTTGAACCTCACTGCATTGAGTGCTCTGATCGAGAGAAATTACACCAGGCTATTGCGAGTATTTAATGGACCCACGAGTGTCAATTAATCTAGAGAAGCTTTTCATTGCACTTTCTTTTCATGTCCACTAGCCCAGGTTTTTTTTTATTAAAAAGCTCTTCTACCGAGCCTCTGGTTTTTGAAATGAACAGCTTTCTAAGGCATTACAATAACCGGGTGGAGGGTCGTAAACCTCCATCACTCGCACTAGCATTTTTCACTTCTGACTGTATTTGTTCCTGCTAAAGAGTTTGGTTTAACCGTTTACATCCACCGGTGCATTTCATTTAAACAGTCTTACAACTGTATTTGTCCTTGTGCAGTTTCTACCACAGCATTTTTGGTTGGATACCTCCCTGCTTGTTCAGTCCAGAAGGTAAAAACAAAACTTTGCAAATAAAAGCCTCCATTTTTTTTAAACTTGGTCACAAACAGCAGCTGTTTTAACCCCTCAAACAAGTCTTTGGTAGTTCTTGGTGAAGTCATGCAGGCAACACAGATATGGAGGACATTTGTTTTCCTTTTGTGTTGCTTTAAAAATACTTACAATAAGTTTTATGTAGTTTTCAGCCTCAACATTGTTGTTATAAACAGCAAATAGCTGTGGGTTGGCCTGAACCCCATTGTAATTGTGATAATTGAGTGATCTTAGTTAACTGGCCCTATGTATACCATACAGTACATAATGTACAACATGATTGCCTTCGTGGTCTTTTGCCAATGTGGTTAACGTTTGCTAAGTGCAGACTTCTAACCCTCATACATTCAGGTTACGTTAGGTAAAAACGATATTTCTCACAGTTAGAGGAAACTTAAAGTATGCTGGCTGTTTGTAGGAAGAGGTACTTTGCACGCCCATCTATTCAACACAGCTTCCTCCCTCTAAGCTGTTTGCTGGATTACAATAATGCCACATGACTTCCTGCTTTGCAGAATGTAAACATGGGATGTTGTAAGCCGTTAAAAGAGCTAAAGTTATTTTTGGCGTGACAGTCTTTTATTTGAACTCATCGGCTGTGCTAACTTGAGTATGATAGCCAGCCGTGGCGAGCTCACAGTCGAGATTATTTTATGTCTGCAACTCTCCTGTCGAGGTGGTGATGAGCACTGATATTACAGCATCTGGCTGAACAATTATTCCCACAGCACTCGGGGGAGCTTTGAGATTATGCTGCATTCCCCCAGCGAGCAGTGCAGCAAACAGCTCTCTAATTCAGTGTCTCCAGGGGGAAGCGGGAGTGCTGCAAACAAAACAGCAACAGATTGTGCTAAATGACAGGTTTTGTGGTGTTAAGTTTTTCAAACCATATGTAGTCTTGTTTACACTAGCTCCAGTGATCTAGTAGGTTTGAGAAAGCAGTTCTCGTGTTTTATTCTAATTTTCAATATTTTATTAATTACATTAATGTGCCAAATGCATTAGAAGAAGTTCCTTTAGTCCAATTTTTCTTTGTTATTGGATTATAAAACCATTTCTCAAAGTTCAAAGGGATAGCATTGAGATATTTTAAATTATAGCAAAGATTTGCACACATGGTTGACCAGAAAATGCCACTCCTTTTTGTCTTCCTTGTATATTCTTTGAAATGTTTTCACATTGACTGGATTTGTTTGTTTAGTTGTGTGTTCTTAGCCTTTGTATATATGCTCTTACACCTGGGATATTACACAGGATAACCACACTGCTGCTGTTCTAAGTAATTCAGCAGGGTCATAATGTTAATTAAAGTCTTGCTTCTTAAAGCAACTGTCAATTTAGGAGAAGTGAAGTGTTACAGCTTTGCTTTTTCAGCCAAGTACCTGCAGCCCGTTATCACTGCACTGAGGCTACCAATAGTCTAGCTTCACTGTTATGAGCTGCACAGGCTGACTGCAAAGTACAATTTATTAAAGCTTTGTTGAAAACAGATGTGCTCTGAAAACTCAAGTCAGTAGAAAGTCTGCCAACCATATTTTATCAGGCAGATTAAATAACTACGTTTTTTGATAACCGATTAAATCTTTTGAAGGACTATCAATTACAGGAAAGTGTTGTTGATCAATGTTCTCTCTGAGATGGTGAATTATTGATCTATTTTATTGTGGCCACTTTGCTGATTTTAGGAAATGAATTCATTTAAAGCAAGCGTAAAAGTTAAATACACGGAAACTGAATTTATATTGTCACTTTGGGACAGGAGGCTGTGCAAAACAATTTAGGAATTGAATTTTTTATTATTTTTTTTATGGTACCTAAAGGTTATCTTTGGATAATTTTGATTTGTAGGCATTTTCAGTAGGAGCTCTTAATTCCAACAGATGGGTTTGGGGGTTTTTTTGTAATGTGGTGAGGGGTTGTCAGAGGAACAGGACTGGCACCAGCTTAACAGATAATTGTTAAATATTCACTAAATCAGTCTTCCAGAGTTTGCCCAGCTTCTAATCAAAAAGCGTGGTGGGCATCTTGAGTAATTGATGCATAGCTAATGACTTGGTGATTAATAGCTTGGCACAGGCTTGCATAAATGTGGCTGATCCAAAGATGAGAAAAGGAGGGGGGGGGGACCTGAAGACAAAGACCCTGCAATGTTCTGTGACGCATCGGAGGCCGTGGAACATTGTCGAGGCATCGCTTTTATAAAAGCCATCTAATTAGCGGAATAAAGCTCAGTGCTGGTTGTGTTAATAAGTGATGGGTGTTAATTAGGTTTGTCCAGGCATATGGAGATTTGCTCCCTGGATTAGCATGCCTGTGAATGACAACAAAGAGGGAAGACACAGTTGGTTAAGTTTGCTGACTCTCATTGACTATAGGGCTTCTGTGATGGCTGAGCATCCAATCTCCGGTTTGTGTTTTGATTAATAATATTCAGTTAAAGGTCTTTTGGGTTTTGTAAAGGTCATAGTTTCGTTCCGTTTGACAGCGAGGTGACTGTTTCTGATCGGTTTCACCCTCCACTCCACAAGTGCCAGCCAGGAGATGAAAAGACACTAATTACTGACCTCTGTTCACACTAATACCTTTCTCATTTAAATGAGGGTCAGCGGATTCCTCATCTGCATGCAAGCTACACCAAGCAGTTATTAAATACCAAGAGACTTTCTTTCCCAGGTCACGAGAGCTGATAAATGAAATCTGCAGCTGCATCTAAGGATCCTCCGGATGTGAGAAACAGCAGTGCATGATGCCATTATCCCATACTGTGCGCCTAACTAAGACAGATGGTCCTGGGGGACCTGCAAAGCATCGCCATCAACCCCCCTCCTCTCAGCGAAGAGGCGATTGGTGGAACCAGCCTTGTACTGGGCTAATATTAGCCACAGATAAGGACACCTATAGAGTGGGGACATTTGGCATCAGCTAGGGATGTAGGGAAACCTTCAGTAGTTATACGTAGCCTGGAAAAATGAGAAAGGGATGGCTACACGCTACATGATCTTTCACTTATTTCCAGGCCTTGAAAAATATCTCTGTACAAATTGATTCCCCTTCACAGCGTTTTTAAAACACTGGCATCTTTAATTTGAAGTGATTTTTTTTTTAAATTGTACAAAGGTGAAAGGTATATCTGTTACTGTAAGTCGATGCATTTAAAAGTGTTACTGTTCATGTCTGATGTATATCAAACACAAGAAGATTCAAAACATGCACCGGCTTTTGAATTTGGCTGGTCTCCCTTTTAAGATCGTCTCCTTTTGCATCCCTGGACCCTTTTTTTTTAATTTAACCTTTATTTAACCAGGAAGATCCCATTGAGATTAAAAACCTCTTTTTCAAGGGCGACCTGGCCAAGATAGGCAGCAGCAAGTGTCTCACAGTTACAGAAATTACTCAAATAAACACAGGCAGCAACAACAAACATGCAAAAATAAATGGAAAAAAATAAAATAAAAAATTCAATAAAATTCAGTAAAATTCAAATAAAATTTTTAAAAAATGAGTTTGATTGACAATCAATCCAATTGAAACAGTTGCATGTTATGGACATTTAATAAAATGAATTCAGTCATTTTTCAGTCGTTCTGCAGATTGTTCCAAGCCAAGGATGCTAAATGGACAAAAGCTCTTTTACCAAATTCAGTTTGAAAATGGAACAGAAAGCAACAAGTAACCATGCGGACAGAGAGAATACCGACCAGCGGGCTCCATTGCAAGCAGGGAACATATATAAGAAGGTAGCAACCCAAGTATTGCCTTATATATAAAACTGTATAAATGAGAGATCATCCTACCTGAGAGTATAATTCACAGTGGTGAGTCTGAGATTTACGGTTAGTGATGAACCTCAGAGAAGCACCATACACAGTATCAACCAACCGTTTCTGGGCCTCTCTGGAAACCCTGTTCACTTCCATGCAGATATCTGAAATGTAACCAACCTCAAAAGAGCAAACAGCAGCTTCTGTATCAAATTGATCAGCCTTTAATGACGACTGATGTAACTGCTGATGAAAGCAGGTTGCAACAGTAACTTAGCCTGCACGTGGCACATTAGGTCACAGCTAAAATAAGGTTGACATTCACAAGGTTATGAAGCATAAACGTATCTCCAGGAATAAGGCTCATCTCAGACTTCTACAACTCTGTCCTGGGGCATTTTTGGAAAGGCCTACAACTCCCCAAATGTCCACTTCTCCTTCACACTGGCCTCAACTTCCATCTATCCTAATCTCAGTCCTTAAATTTCTTGTGCCTCATTTTCAGATACTAAATACTGCCAGAGACATGGTTGTCATCTGTAGTTTTTCCTGCAATGTTCGCTGTTTATTTTTCTTATTTCAAAGAAGAACCATATGATGAATAAGAACTGTGACTTCCTAGCCACTTTTGTCAGTCACTCAAGAGATTTTGGCTCAGTTGCAAGTATCTCTTGTGCTTTTGCTTATACTTAAACACCCTGAGTGGCTCATTACAGGCAATAAATGCATATGAGGAATCAAAATAGATGAAATCCTGGTTTGGTGTCAAGTGAGTCATTCGGCCATAGAAGGGAAAAGACTATCAGACATTTTTTTTTAACCATAAGCTTTAGTCTTTGAGTGTCAGCCAATATAAATTTTAAGCAGTTATTACTCATTAGGAGTTGTTGGTACAAAGTGACTTTACATGCAGCTCTCAGTCCTGAGGTTAGCTTCAAGAGAAGTACAAATTTCTCATCAGTGTCACATTATTGCAGACAGTTATTTGGACAGTCGCACATTTTTGCTCTTTACTCAATTTTGACATTAACCATCTCAAATTAAAGCGAGGCACTGGCACTTTAATGTAGCATGTTTTATTTAATTTCAAAATGAATGTGCTGAAGCACAAACCGTGAAGAACACACATTGCGTTGGGCTGACAATTAGGGTGAAGAACAGCATACGTCAGATGTATGTCCTTTCATGTTGTACTATCCTTAAGACACGTCAGTCACAATGCACTTTTTATTACAAAATCACCTGCCTGTAGTTCCTAAGGTTGTGAGTAAGGCCTCATGGATTAGACTGCAGTCCGCAAATAAATGATGAGGCTGGAATTGAGCAACATGGTGCGGCAGGCAGCTGCTGTGAAAGGCCACTGCCCTCTGTAGTTTAGTTGATCTGTAACTAACATGCACATGGATGCCAAGGTTTCCTGCCAGGACATTAGATTGTAATCGGCTGATCAATGTTTAATGTTGTCTGTTTAATTTTATGGCTCATGGGTGTACTTGATATTTGTTTTCTCTCACAGCCTGTTTAGTAGCTGTCAGTTTTAGTTCTTTCCTCGAGTGCGTGATTCACACGAGTGTGCCTCCCATCTTATATGTTATCAGTACCCCCGAGGGTTTACGTGTGTGCTGGGAATGAGGCAACCTTTCTTGTCAGTATGATTTAGAAGGTGTCTAAGTGAGAAATGGGTATGGATTATGACTTGGCTTTCCAAATAAACTGCTATTAAATTTGTTTTGTGGTTTTGGCAAGATTGTATGTAGTTCGGGCAGAACAACAGAACGACTGGATCCTGAAAACCTAATATTAATAGTAATCATCATCATCATCAAAGTGGTGGAAATTAAAGAAATGTTACTGTAATAACAGATACGCTCCCGATTTGTTGTTTTAATATTGTTTGTCTGTAAAACAGAGTACATGGCTGAGGAGAACTAAAGAATATATATAATTATATTATATTAAAGTCTGTAAAATGACCGAACCTGCCAATTCTGTGACTACATAAAGTCAACAAGTAATGTAATAATATCTAAGTTTAAAAGTTATCTTGTCATTCCAAAATCAGACATTTCTTTAAAACAATCGCTATTAAGATGCTGTTAAGTATAACAAAACTGGTTTGTGTGTACTTGCGTCGTGCTGTTCACATCATGGCTACACATCGTTAGAGGCAGCTAAGTAGTCTTATGGTGTCATCTTAGTCGCAGATGTACGTAAACACACACGCACGCATAGACGCGCACACACTCCGTCTGCTCACCGGCTGCTGTCATCTGCTGGCACGAACACACACCAGCTCGTGTCCTGCGGGGGGGCTGGAGGGTCGTGGGTGGTAGGGCAGGTTTTCTGGCAGGCCTTCGGCTCTTCACCCCGCACACTGGCCTGTCTGTCTGAGCCTCTTTCCTTGTCAGCTCCAGGACTCCTCTATCAAGTGTCTGTCACTATCGCTGTCTGTCTCTGCAGATAGCTAACAGATGTCTAAGTCAGAGTTGAGTGAGTGACATGGCATCACGTTGAGGGTGGTCGGATTATGCAGCATGTAAAAGGATTACAAGTGAAATGCTAGCGGATGTCTGCTGCTGTTGATGCGGCAGAAGACACAGTAGCCTTCTCAGATTATCAGTGATGTCAAGAGCATTTCACTGCTTTTGAGTCAAATCTACATTGACAGCCTTTTAGGGATGAGTATGCCTTTTGTAAAATGCAAAGCTAATACCTTTTGAACGGATTCCTGAATCCCTAAAGGGCCATGTAAACCTTTAAGGTTAAAAAAAACCTCTCTCCTACACCCACGGCTATTTAGCTCTACATATAGGCAGAAAGACCTCTTCACAGTGCATCTCTTTCTTCAATTTGTTCAGGTATTTGTTGTAGTCACAAACCTGTCACTTCCAGCATATCACATATTGTTGATCTTCAATTAAAATCAGTCCCAGAAATTCCATCATGAAAAAATGCCACTTCTCCCACCTCTCTTCCTAAAGAGCCAATCAAAAGCCAAACTGGAAAATAAAACGTGCTGCAGTGAAATTTGAGTCATGGCTAAATACACATTCATTCAGACAGAGGATTTACAGTAACTAGTTAAATAACTACTGCCAAATGCCAAGACGTACTTCCTCCCTTCCTTCCACAATCCTGGACGCATGCAGTACATCTAACAGTCATATCATAGCCTGAGATCCATGGATGTTATCAGCTAAATTTAACTGAATAATATCAAATATCTTCCTTTTTTTAACTCTTTTTTTTGGTTTAAAAAAGAGAAGAGACGAACGTTTTTTCCTATAATGAGCCTTGTAAGAGTTGTCCTTGATATTTAACCTGATATCCACTTACGAGGACATTATACTGCAACTGTTCTATCGAAATTTAAAGCGAATGTCCTCATGTGTGGATCTAATCTTTCTCAGAAACAAAAATCAGGTGGTTTAAAAAAAAAAAAAAAAAAATCTGGTAATTCTTTATTTTTACATTCATCAGGTCCCAATCAGCCCAAATAGCAAAGAGAAATTTAAAATGCATGCCATGAAAGAGTTCAGGTCTTAGGAGGTTAAGGCAAAGTAAACACATGTTACTCTGGTACTGTTGCAATTTACATGATAAAGAGGAACGCTTTAGCAATTATAATCTGATCTGTCTGTGAAGGTTCTCAGTCATCCAGGTCATCGTAGTCAAAGGAGCTTGCAAAGAAAAGCGTCTGGACTTCTTTAAGTTGCTTGAAGAGGTGAAACGTCTTCAAGCAACTTAAAGAAGTCCAGACGCTTTTATTTGCAAGCTCCTTTGACTATAATCTGATCTATTTTACTTACTGATTATAAAGCACCAGTAAACTTGGGGTCTTAGGTATATTCTTAGAAAATAGAGGAGTAGAGACAAATATGAAAAAAAAAAAGACATGATGTAGAGCAGTTTTCATGAAACCCAACAAGCTCATACAGTGGATTATTAATAATTTTACTACTCACAGTTGCTCTATCTCTTTGGGAATTTTCTAATAGTTTTAAAAAGGCAATATTTGAGCCTGAAACCAGTTTCCATCAAATTAAATTTCTAATCACAGTTTAAGTGTTGAGTTCCAAGTTTTCTCTCAAAGAGGGGAAGCAATACGAAGATATTCTAATTAAATTGTTACACATTAGCAGAGATTACAAGAAAAACAGATGAAAATCAGGATACGCTTCCCCAAATTCCAGAAACGCTTAGCATCAAGTACAGTAACAGTTGTTTTCTGTTCTTTGATGCTGTTATCTGTTGTTTTACTGGAGGGACACTGAGCATAAATATGTGGATCAAGTATGAAGGCACAACAACATATTTACCCCTAGTGTTCATTTGCTAAGAAACTGCCCATTTTTAATAAAAACGTTTTTATTTTTTTTAAATACTGTGCAGCATAAATCACATTCGCTCATGTTTCTTTAACTCTGTGCTTATGTAGTGCATGATTTCCAGGTTTTCTGTATTATCAGTCATTACACTCTACAAAACTGCAGATAATGGCTAAAATGTAAAAACTAAATGTCGAGCTGTTGTTATCTCTTCTGCAGAAGCTTTTCTCTGCCTGATTTTGACATTAATGCTTTATAACTATTGTGCTGATAATCTTTATGAAACCTATAATTATGTTTTGAATGGATCTTTACTCCGCTGGGGAAATCACTTAAATCTCAAAGGCTTTTTGTTTAATTTATGAGCGATGGGACTTTAATTCCACTGGCTAATGAAAACTAATGAAAACTTACATTCAGATTTTAGTCATAGATCAGCATATCAATAACGCTGATGCAAGGCATTTTAATTCATTTACCAGCCTAGGATGAGGATCCTTTATTAAATATTACTCTCTGGCTTTTAACTTTGCATACTTTCTGCATCACTGTTTACATTTCAGGCATCCAATCCAAGCTTATACTGATCAATCTTGCCATAAATGTAAAGAGATCCTTTAGGATCTTTGATGGGCATGTTTGTGGTTGCCAGGTTTGAACTTCCAGGTCACAGCGTTACCCTCTAACCACAAACCCCACCTTTAAAGGAGTGCATTTCAAAAGAACCAATAATCTTCAACAACAAGTGTAATTTATGGGTCAGTGTAGCCAAGTCACGGTAGATTAATTCGCAGACTTGATGCAGGGCATTGCCAGTGACTGAGCTGAATGAAATGTTGAATGGACTCCCCTCGCTTGGCGGTGGGGGAAGTGAATTCTAATTCAGCCATAGTGCTGCACAGCCTACTAATACACCATTCAGAGTGCAGGATGGAGGCCACGTACGGTGAGCAGTGAATAAAGACTAGAATCAAGGCCAAACCAGACTCTAAGGTTTCGACCTTGAGGTTGCAAAGTCTCCACATGTACTGACTGAGAATAATGATAACTTGCCTGTACACTGTATATGTGTAGGTCTCATTGTTGCAAGGCCTTCAATAGTGCTGCTCTTACTTGTTTAACTAAACTGTTAACTGTCCTCGTGTGAACAAGTCTCATGCTGAATCATAACAAACCTATTCTGAGACTCCAATTCTTTTTAGCCTTTAGATGATTGGAAATATACGTGAGCTATTCACATAGACTGTAAGAAATGTTTAACTTTAAGTGGGATGAAGATAAAAGAATGAAATAATATTGAGTGGACTCGAACCAGGGACAACACAGTTATGATCCATAAAACAAAGATGGCCAGAAGAACTCATATGCTTTGCATGGCAGCTCCACAACCATTGGTATGTGAGTAATGAGCAGCCCATTGCAAAGCATTGTGAAGAACCACTAAAGTTAAAAGGTGCTATAAGTGCAGGACTGCTTACCATTTATTATTGTTGATGTTGTATATGCATTATTATAGAAGTTGAATGGAATCAACTGGTGAAGACCTTCTCCAGTTCACATCCCCATAAACAGAAATTTGGATTAAAAATAAATTTTTCATAAGAATGTTTTAATTAATAATCCACATCCATTTTTTCACATTATATAATTATTAGTAATTATTCATTATTATTATTATTATTATTATCAATAATAAAAAAATTATAGTTTTATGGTCGAGGATGTTTGTAGATCCCATTGTGATCTGTAGTGAGAGTAGCGAGCAGATAGGTGCAGGCATGCTTTGAAGAGAGGTGAAATGAAAGTCATTAGACACAAGACAGGTATAACAGTACAGCTACAAGGAGAGGTAGTGAAGGTGGATAAGATTAAATATCTGGGGTCGACCATCCAAAGGACAGTACATCCTCTTCCTAACCTCTCTTGTGCACTGACCCCAGGTATTTAATCTTATCCACCTTCATAACATGCATGCATTCTGTCTTACTACTTCTAACTTTTTTTCCTGATTGATTTGTGACAGCAAGAGTGAAATTGATTCACAAGATGGTAGCGATCTGCTTTGAAACGTGGTTTCGAGATGGTGACACTGACAAAAGAGAGGCAGAGCTGAAGGTGGAAGAACTGAGATTTTGTGACCAGGATGGACAGGATTAGAAATGAGTACATCATACAGACAGTTCAGGTCCAGCACTTTGGAGATAAAGTTGGCGAGACAAGGTTGAGATGGTTTGGATATGTACAGAGAAACGATAGTGAATACGGTGGACCAAGGAGGAGAAAGAGAGGAAGACCTTAGAAGATGGACGTAGTGATGGACGAGATGCAGAGGGTTGGTGTGACAGAGGAGGATCCTAGGCATAGTGTGAAATGATCCGCTGTGTCAGCCCCTAAAGGCAGCAGCCAAAAGAAGAAGAGAAAGAAGCAGCTACAGTTATGTAAGGGAAACGACTATCTCTATGGAGTTTAAACACTTGGAGTAATAAAATAATTAGTCCTGTCAGCGTTAATCTAGTTAAAATGACGTTAACACCATAACGCTATTAGCTCGTTATTAGCTTGCTAGCTATTGGTTAGCTATTAGCTCGTTATTAGCTTGCTAGCTATTGGTTAGCTATTAGCTCGTTATTAGCTTGCTAGCTATTGGTTAGCTATTAGCTCGTTAGCTAGCGTTAATGAGCTAACCGCGCTACCGCGTTGATGCCGTGCAGCCCCACGCACGGGGCGATCCGCATTAACTCGCTAATGGAGATTTGCCCCGTTAATGCGGTTATGGCGTTAACGTCATTTTAACGAGATTAAAAATAATAACGAGCACTAAAAATAATACACATTTTCCTTGTAAAATCTATTTTCTTTCCACATTCTGACTTAAAAGCATGTGAACACCCTGAAGTCAAAGAGAATGGCTTCCCAACTTGGGAAACGGCAATGCAGGAGTTTTATCCCAGTTCCTTCAGTAAATGAACTTGGATATTATTGAGTTCACTTATAATAATTAACTTACCCATCTCATAAACAAAAAATGCTAATATGTTGCTAATATAATCTTTTATCATGCCAGAGTTGAAATGATAGAGTACCATCACACAGGATTGCAAAGCACTCAGAAAATCAGGGTAAAACTCTGTAAGCAAATAGTTTGGCACACATAAAGAAGGTCTATAACATATTTATATTAAACCCTATTGTGATATGCTGATAATTCAAACAGTGAATTTACTTCACGTAAGCAAAAATTGATGGTATTTCTTTTAAGTCATGTGTGAAAAGCTTTTTTACATGTACATCCTGTTTCCACATGCCGGTAGCGTGCAATAGCGTAGGTAAAGAATTGCCACCACATTCATTCATGTTGCATGTTTGCACAAAATATTTTCTGCAGTAAAGCCTGAAGCAAATACCTTCAGCTTCTTGCCAGTACCTAGTGACAACATTTCTCTTCGTGTTTTCATTGTGTGCACAAATTTATCAGTGATAACCATGCCCACATGTGCTGGATGATTTCAATACAGAATCCATGTGTGTTTGTGCAAAAACGTGCAGACACGTTTTTTATTTTTTTAGCCATTCAGTTTCCCGCAAAAATACGTTGACATATTATACTTGACAGTCATATCTCATAAAAAAATGTGTATTTTTGTTTAATACCTGTGACATTTGTTTGGCATTTGAAGCCGCCTCCACATTGTTCTCACGCAGGACATACATGAATCAGATCAGCCATTTATGGATTTAAATCCCAGGATCAGAGTGTTCCTCTCAAAACACCCTTGAGTTGAATTCTCAATGACATTTACATCTTGTGATTGCTATTTTAGATAGGCCTGGCCCCTAGCACATTATTTAGATGTCACTGGGATAGTGGATAGCATTTCAGCTGAAATTTCCCTTTGCCTCTTCCAGATAACGTTGAGGAAATATGAGCTTCCCTAAAGCTGCCTGGCAGAGTGACATTTCCATTACGGGTAGTGTTGTGACAGTGGGGAGTTGGGTGCAAATGAGAGCACGCATATGTGAGACTTGATCATGTACATGTGGATTTGGACAAGGTTCAGAGAGTGTAAGAAGTGTGCATGTGTTTGGATCTTGTAGCAGGTGTTTGTGTTTTTGTTCATGCCTTTATCTGCGTTTACATGTCCGTGTCGTGACAAATTATTTGAAACATGTACAAGCCTGTTCACATGTCCATTACTCTCGCACCAATGGAAATGCGCATTCGCCCAATGGCAGAGTAAACTGACACTTTTCTTTATTTTTTTTTTTGTGGTTAATCTATTTCTTGAATGGCAACTAATTTTTTGACTTTATTTTCTTAATAGCGAGAGTACAAAAAACATAGATTTTGTTATTTTATTAACAAAATGTGTGGATGTGTATCTATGAGTAAAATACCTACCCTGCCCAGACTTAAAATGTGTGTCAGTTTAAGCCATTCAGTTGTTTCTTGGCAAGTATTTTGTAACAGAAGAAGAGATGAAAGGAATCAGTACACTACAGGCAGGCTAAAGTTCAGAATTACAGTTCTGAATCAACAGTCTAAGGCTTCGTCCACACTAATACATTTTCGTTTGAAGACTCATCTTTTTCTCTCCGTTTTGGCCTTCCATCAACACTGAGACGGCGTTTTTGGTCAAGGATAACGGAGCTTTTTGAAAACTCCAAAGAGGATATATCTGAAAACACCGTTTTCACCTCGCAGCATAGACTGCGTAAACGGAGCCTTTAGGAAACAATGACGCACTTAAGACGCATGAGGCAGTCATGTGACCAATTAAACTAAGATGGCGGAGGGCATTACACAGCAGTTGTTTTGTTTACAGCCCTATTAAAGATTAATATCAGTCTGTACATGCTCCAGATAGCTTTTCTTCAAATTCTTTAACTCTCACTCGCTTTTGCAACTTTGTACTTTTGTGTTACTCGCAGCAACAACTCCACCTCATTGTCAGTCCATTTAAAAAATTCGGTGCTTTTCCGAAAACACTTTTGCTGCAAAGTTTCAAAGAGCCGGGAAGTAAATAAACGGCAGACAGAAATGACGCAGGTCAAATCGTCTTACGTTTCACGCATGCGCAATACAGGAACGTAAGCGTTTTCAGTTGTTTCAGTGTGGATGAACAACTGTTCGGAAACGATTGATAACGAGAGTGTGGACGTGGAGCGTTTTTAGACAAAAACGCTGTTTTCAAATTTATCCGGATTAGTGTAGACGTAGCCCAAGGTCATCCACACGTTGGCAGTCAGCAAAGGAGAAACAGAAACTAGAAAGTCCAACAAGGAAAACTGAAATTTGTCAAATTCAATGAGACAAAAGATACATAAAATAAGAAAACAAACGAAAATGCCTGGAAAGTATGACTATTCAGGGCCCAAGCTAAATCTTCACTGGAATAAAAGAGTGCAAGAAAGTGTATAAAGTGAGAGGGCTGATTGAATAATTGAACATACTGATCCACAGCAGAGCAAGTAATCACAAAAGGCAGGATGTGAAACAGACTGGCAGCAAAATGAGTGAAATGACCCAGAAGGCTCTGCACGACACCCATAAAAAGACCCGATCAAATTCTCCAAATGCAAAGGAAAGGTGCGTCACTGTTTTTAATTAGCAGGGGATCACTTTAATTTTAGCTAAGCATGAAAAGTAAAGGAGACAATGCCACCACACAATTCAAAGCACCATCTGCAACTACATCATTAGCCTAACTGATTATATATAAAGTAACACAGATCATCATGTAAATTACTGCTGCTTCCATAGGCCATAACTGCTAATGTACAGACATGTTTTTGAACTTCTGAACTTGTTTAACTAACAGGCAATCTACATATGAATGCTCATAGCTACTTTATTAACATCTGCATGTTGTAGCGTGATAATTAGCCAGGTTTAAATTATCAAAGTGAAGGTTTTAGTACAGCGGTCTCCAACCTTTTTTGCACCACGGACCGGTTTATGCCCAACAATATTTTCATGGACCGGCCTTTAAGGTGTTGATAAATACAACAAAATAAAACTAGTACCGGTACCGAAATTTTTTTTTTTATTTATAACACACGTGAAAAGACCAAGGAAAACCAAGTAAACGATAAAAACGATAACAAAATAATGCTGAAAACCGATAAAAACCCTGAAAACTATACATTTCACACCTGAGCCTCAACTCTCGCGGCCTGGTACCAAACAACTCACGGACCGGTACCGGTCCGAAGCCCGGGGGTTGGGGACCGCTGTTTTAGTAGACTTGTGTTTGTGCAGGTAGATTCCCTGAGCACTGTGGTCCCTTTGAATCTTCCATTACACCTTTTAGCCACCTCAGAGGTCTTTCCCTAATCACTTTTCTTTACCCTCAGAGGAAAACCTTAAGTTTCTTTTTTAATGCAACCATGCAAATAAATGGAACACAACACTCGACTTGGGGACAGCATGGTGGAGCAGTTAGCACTGTTGTCTCACGGAAAGAAGTTATCGTGCTTCCTCCCACAGTCCAAAGACAGGTAGGTGGTTAATGGTAGTTAGTGGGGTTAGGTTAATTGGCGATTGCAAATTGGCCGTTTCTCAGTGTTAGCCGAGGGTGTATCCCGCCTTTGATACAGTGGCAGCTGGGCTAGACTCCAGTCTCCACCACCCCCACAACCCTGAATTGGATAAGCGGAGGAAAATGGATGTATGGCAATGGACAGGGCCATACTCTAAACCGGCCTCACTTGTATCACTAACCATGATAAATGTACAAAGATCCATCATACTTATGATATGGTTGATGACAATACATCATACGGGGACTGCAAGGTGTCGCAGGCAGAGTTCATAAACGGCGTGCACAGAAGACAGTCTCTATCACAAACATCTTTTTTATATGAAACAGTTAGTTTTACAGCATTTCCCAAATCCAACAGATGATGGACGAGTACCCAGAGGATCAACCCAATAAATTAGCAGAACGGCAGCCTAATCATGTTAGCAACACCCACAGACATCTGGTAAACACTTCAGCTGGAACCATGCAAATGAACTCTGGCATAATGGTCGCCCAATTATGGATTTGACTAATGGGGGGAGCACAGGGTGGTGGGTGATATGTTTGTGACTGAAATGATGACTGCGATAGTGTGTATATGTTTGTTTTTTCTAATAAAAAAAACCCCATACTGCATTTATTTTTACATGTGCATTGAATGCTTGCATGTAGCATGTAGGTGGTGTTTGTCTGTTTTCATCTATGCTTCTTTTTTATGCTTCATTCTGTTTTTTCATATCCATTTATATTACATTCTTTCATGCATGTGTGATTATGCAAATCTGCATCGTTACACATATGTGTTCATATTTGTTTTTGTCTCGATATATTCAGAGAGGACCTTTTGTGCATTTTCTCTATGTGCTCCCCCCTGCGGACTCCCCCCCCATCTCTGCCTGACAGCGTGACAAATTTACATTACGGAGCTCACCTGTTGACATGCAGGGGGCATGAACGATAACTATCGATATTGCCATGGTAACTGTGGCCCTGCTGTTACCAGAGACCTACAATGCCACGATGCAGTGTATGCCTGAGTGTGTGTGTGTGTGTTTGTTTGTGCCAAAGTGTATGTATTTGTGTGTGAAAGAGATGGAGTGGGGGGTAGCTGTTGCTTACAGGGGTTGGATGTTCTTTTCCAGAGGTATAGTCTGCGACACAGCGGGTAGGTGACAGGGATTACAGCCGCAGCCAGAGGTAAATAATATGACCATGCTGCTCGTCCCTGTGCAGAAAAGCCTCTATATTTCTGAGTGGTTGCCTTGGCAACTAGGAGCAGAGAGTGGCCCTAATTTTGTGTTGGACTCCCTGATACAGATGAGCTGTTCAGCGTTTTGCGGAAGGTTCTTATTGAATGTATTTTGTTTGTTTGGCAAAAGGAAAAGATAGTGAGAGATACAGACTTTGTGTTCGGTGAGCTCTGCTGCTACTAAGTGAATATAATATATGCATGATGCCAAAATCCTTCTAGAAGTAAGTCTTGCCACTTGGCAGCCATCCCACCATTTGAAGTGGGCTAGCAAAACCAAACCCTTAATTAAATGCAGTTTGGTACAATATACATTATAAACCACCACTCGTATCTGATGAGCAGTGCTTTAAAATGCTGATGACACATATCAGAACAAGATTTAAAAAAACTTTTCTCCCAGCAGGTTATACTTATACTCTGAATGCACAACATTTCACAACATTGCTGCTTCATTTCAGGTAAACACCCTGCTGATTGACATTACAGGTACAGTAAGCCAAGAAAACAAAACATACATTAACTGACATGTTTCTGATGACGTCATCTATGTGGCTGCGTCTGTGCAAGAGCACGATTGCCAAATATGTTTCGCAGCTAACCTACCTTAAAACAAATGACTTCTTCTTTTTGGGAAGAGGCAGGACCACCACCATCACAATTTATCTTGTGATGCTTTATTTTGAATTAATTTTTTATTTTCACCCATACTTAGAGCTCACTAGTCACTAGCTTTGCCCTCAGAAGACAGATAAAAATCATAAAATCAAATAAAACCGTCCAATGTACCCACTCTGTGTCTCAAGTCACATAATTGCAGACTTCGCTGGCTATTTTGAGTGCATGAGTGTGGTCGTGCTGACATTGACAGCGATATAATGCCCTCATAATGCACTTACAAAGCTTATTTTGGATTACTGTATGCTTCTAACCCTCAATGGTCATCATACTGCCAATGAAGAAGAAGGACATGAACCACAGAGCAATTTTCTGTTAGTCAGTGAGGAGTTGTCGTCTCTGAGAGCAATTCCAATACTACTTACTATAAAGCGCTATACAAAAACAGACCATTTACTTACAGTATTTTTTTTCTTTTTTTTTGTTTTTTGGTCAGGCTTTAATGGTACATGTGTTAAATTTTGGGGGTGTTTGTGTGCTGAATTGCCATCTGTAACATAGAAGATGTGTGGTCAGAGGCTCAGCAGATTGTAAATGCTCACAAAATGTGGCGTCTTAAATGTGAGAATTTCTGCGCAACTTGCCATGTTTGGTTTTAAACAACACCTGTTCCCCATGCACGTAGAGCGGTACAAATATGACTGTATGCAGTTTACTGCATGGAAATGTACAAAGTGAATTATCTAGATTGAGACACAATGATTATTCTTATCATTTGTGCCTGTTTAATGTTTGATTTTTGTGCTTCTTTTGGATGTCACCCAGAAAACAGCTACTGTTTTGCAGCACATCAAGTGATGTATGAGTGCTAGCTGCAAAACGTCTTATGGTGGCATAACACACATAAAGAATGCATCATTGCTTTTCATCTGTCTCACTAAAAGGACTGTGAGGCATAAGTAAATCACAGATTTACATGTGTTTTTGCACAAGTAAACATAATGTGATGCCATGCTTGTGCATGTTTGTTATGCGCACAGGTACATCCTCAACAGGAGTTGTGGGGTCCCTAAAACAAAAACAAATATGCTAAATAAGATAATGATCCACATGCTGAGCCTAAACTGAAAGTATAAAGGCGTGCACAGAAAGATAAACCGTTTTGCTGCTCTCGTCTTCTGTTACAGGTGATTAGATAGAGAAGCCATCCCTTCCATATAGGCTAATTAGGACTCTGTAAACGAAGAACGACCTTCATCACATTTTTGTCCAAATGACTGAAAAAAGCAAACTAAAAAAATGCATGTCTAATTTAATTTTCAGAAAAGTCAATATGTTGCAGAGACAGTAATGCACTGCCCAGCATCTCATCTCCCACACTCAGTAATTCATTTGCTTTAAAGTTATTAACAAATGACCTCTGAAAACTCTGAATTGGAAGTGAGTCATTCTCTCAGTTCATCATTTCAAAAATGTGGACTTTTTGTACTTTTAGAGGTGTTCCCCCCCCCCCCCCCCCCTATTGTTTTTACACTCCATACATGCTCAAAAAAACAAATACAGTCAAGTTCTGACGATGACAACAGCAACAACAAACCGTTCGGGAACATTAATAACATCTTTCAGTTTCTGTCTCTCTTTCCTGGCTCGATATCTTTTTGTCCCTTTTTCAGCATCTTTCACTCGGTCTCACTGTCATGTGGTGGACAATAAATCAATACGGCATCATTGAAGGAGACGTCTGTGGGAAAGTGAGGAAATAGGAGACCTCAGGGTTGAGAGAGGAAGGAGGCCGGGCTGTTGGATTGTCAAATGAAGTCTGTCCCTCTCGCTTTCTCCCACTGGGTTACTGTGTGTACGTGTGTCTGTATCAGTGTGTGTGTCTGTCAGGGTGAGCCATAAACTGTCTCAATAAGATATGAGATAAAAAAATTTTACGTGTGTGTGTGTGTGTAAAAGGGAGAGAGTGTGAGAGAGACCAACCCTCTGTGGCACAAACATGAGCCAAAACTGTCAAACTGAGAGATGAGTTAAAAATTTTACTGCTGCATCTGTGTGAGCATGTGTGCATATACTGGTATGTCTGCATTTGTGGGGACCATTGAGTTTTATACTATCAGAGAGAGGATATTTGAGGAGTATGAGGACATTTTATGCCATTTTTCATTTTAAAGTATTGTTTGAGGGTCAAGACTTGATTTTACAATTAGGTTACCATTTTACATTTAGATACGAGGGGAAAGTGCGCTTAGTCTGGAACATTTGTTTTAAAGAAATATGAATTTTATATTTAAGTTACTGTTGAGAAATACTGCATGCACATCCACACATTACTCTGTGTCCATGCAACTGATATGCCTTTCTGTGTTTTTTTTTTTTTTTTTTCTTTTTAATGGAAGGTGGGCTTCATTCATAATGTATCATGGAGACGAGTGCGTATAAAACATTACCAGACTCCATCAAATTCCAGACAGTAAACTGTCTGGCAACTGTCCCACTAGCACTGCCCAAGGCAGCCCGACGCGCGCACGCACGCACGCACGCACGCACGCACGCATGCATGTGAGGAAACTCACATGTGAGTAAACCAAAGCACTCCTATTCAAATATTGATCCGCAGCCTTCTGTTTTCAATTCAGCCTCACTTATGAAATTCTCTTACAAATCTACTTCAAAGGCGGCAAGTGGCCGAGGGTGACGGTCTGCAACAAGACTGGCAAAATCATGCTGCTTAAAATGTGGGTGTGTACTGTATGTGCAGGTTTTTACTTTAATTTGACTTTGCATTTATGAGCGGAGCAGCCCTTTGTCTACTTTTTTGTTAACCCTTTGTCTCTGATATGTAAAATATTAATATAACCTCTGTTTTAAGCAGTTTGTCTGATGTGTTGACACTGAGTTTCTGTGGCTATAAAAAAGTGTCATAAGCTTTTTCTTTCTTTCTTTCCAAAACCAAAAATACACAAAAGTCAAAATCAATGAATCTTATTGTGTGTGGTTTTGGTTAAAAGTGACCAAGATCATTGTATATCAGAGTACCGATAGCAGTTCTTTTATTCTTTTCTTACTCAGTATAATTCATCATGCCTGAAATCCTTCTGTTTTGCAAAAAAGAAATGCATTGAATATGTGAAATAATGTGCCTGGAACAGATAATGATGTATTATATTTAATTTAAAAGCAAATCACTAAGCATACTAATTGTACATTTAATTTTAAGCTAGTATATATAAATATATTAGAGATTAAGTTAAAGTCCTGGTGTTAAATGGTTAGATATAACACTGTTTACAATAGCTGCTAAGTTGATAGCTGGCTGACTATCTGTCATATTGTAAAACATTATTAAAGGAATTTTCCCATAAAGCATGGAAACGTGCTTAGTATTTCAGCAGCAGAAAAATAGTATGTTATGTTTTTGTGGATCTAATAGTCGTCCGATAAGTCTACTACCTGTTTTGAGTAAGATTAAAGAAAGAGTTGTTTATGAGCAGATTAATTGTTATTTTTGTGGGTACAACAACTGAATTTCAGCATGTTTATAGGAAAAGATATTCTACAACTACTGCTTTAACTCAATTGACAGATAATTGGCTAACTATAGAAGACAAGAAAATGGTTGGTGTGGTACTGCTGGACTTCACAGCAGCCTTTTATATACTTGGTCATGATTTACTGTTGAAGAAATTAGAATGTGGATGAGGAGTTATTTGAGTGATTGGAAAAAATCTGTTTATTAATATGAGTGATTTTTAGACCTTAAAGCTGTAGACTGTGGAGTACCTTAAGAAAGTTGTCTTGGACCATTGTTGTATACATTACATAGTTTCTGTAGTGTATTAGTGTAGTGTGTAGTGTACCCCAATTGGTCGTGGCAGATGGCCTGGTTCCGCCGGAGGTTTCTTCCTGTTAAAAGGGAGTTTTTCCTTCCCACTGTCGCCAAAGTGCAACGTCATAGGTGTTGTATGATTGTTGGGTTTTTCCTCTGTATTATGATTGTAGGGCCTACGTTACAATATAAAGCATGTTCTACGGTGCACTTTTTTACAATGACCCCAGAAAGAATGACTGCAGCTAATGGGGATCATAATGAAATTAACTGAACTAACAGCCATTATATGCTGTTAATTAGAATTACAAGGTGATCTATCTCTTCTTAGTAATATAAAAATGTTTGTGCTCTTCCATTTGTATATCTTCTACGGATTATCAACCAATTACTGAACTAATTTTGGACTAGCAAATATATACCTTAAGCCTCACCCTGCTTATGTTAAAAGAAAGTTCCAGCAATGACTCCATAAAATTAACCGATCGTAGCTGATCTTCCTTTCAAGATCACTTTCAGTATTTCACTTCTTTCTCCTTGCACCTTCTCTTAGTGCTAGGTTAACAAGCCAGGACATAGGGGACGAAGAAGAGGAAAGCTAACAAGCCCCTGTTAGCTTTCCTGTACCTAGCTTTTTAGTTGGCAAGAATTGTGTAATGGCATGCTAACTCTGTGCAGAAAATGTAGCTATGGAAGGCACTTGCAGGTAGTTAATCTCAAAGAAATTAGTAGGCAATTAGATGATTCATCTTTCATTCATCAGATCAGTAGCTCCTCATAGAACATTTAGCAATTAAGTCAACTGCAAGGCTCATACCTTTAAGTCTCTTAATCTTGTGAGAATCCAGATGCAAATTTTCAACCATTTGAGGAAGTTTCCTGAATAATACCTTCAATCTAAATAAACCCAAAACAGAAGGCTCTCAGGAATAATAACCCTAATGAGTTTTGTTTTGCTAAGTAGTTTTAATTATTTCAGCTTTGTTTCTCTCACATTATGTTTTGCCTGCCGTTAATGGACCTAAATAGAAATTACCCATCAGTTTACGCACACCATGGCAACTAGTGCAACTCATACTGATGTGTGGACAAACATGTACCTTGCATATACAGGGGATTATTTAATCAATATAGTCAGGCACAAGCAAATATAAATACATAAATAGAAAGTCAACCAGCAGCAGCAGCTTTCCATAAAATAACAATTAATCCATAAAGGACATCTCATAATAAAGCTTTAATTTTTCCAAAGGGAATAAATAGCTTGAGGGCTGTTTGCAGTTCATTTAATTTAAAAGATGCATAAATCCTGTCCCGCTTAGATTGTTGTATATATAAAGTGAACTTAGTATTGGATTGAATTAAACTAATGAAATTAAGATTTAAATGAGAGTGACAGATGGAAATTAAGCTCTAGATGATAATGAGGTGTTGATAAAGGGTTGAATTTTATTGAATGTTAACACACACCTATGATTGTGTAGTGTTGGACATTTTGATATGGTGAAATATGTTCACTCCCACACACAAGCTGACCTGTTTTAGATGTGTATTATACGTCTGTGTATAGATTCATGCAAGGTTGTGCGCGGCCACACTTCCTAAAATTCCAGACTGACCAGAATATGACACTCCATTCATGTGTGTGGGTGAGCTATGACTATATTTCGCACTAACTATTGATTTGGCCTGTAAACAATCATCAACTCTGATTACATAATCAATATGATGGATTGACAGTGTGTCCACTGACAGACCGGGGAGTTTCTGAATGAGTCATTTTGGTCTGTTTGGGCCACAGAGCACAAAGACGACATTGCAGTAAATCTGTTTTGCTCTTGTTTCACCTGCAGGTGGACTCATATGTTTCAGCTGCTTTACCGACTTTTAAAAAGCTGTCCACATTGAACGATACTGCGATTCAAATACATTTAATGCTGTTATTCTACAAGTATGTTAGAGGGAAACTGCCTCTGATGCCTTTTAATGATGTTAACAGTGTGGCCTTGGACTGTAAAGATCAAATAATTCACAATCACTGGATGGATTGCCTTAAAAATTGGTACACACATTTATAGTATGGTAATCATACTTTTACTTGAAGTGACACAATAACTATTGACTGTAATGCGCCAAATTTTTATATTTATGAGGAAATATTGGTTTTACCTAAACTTTTTACAAAACCCTATAATCAGAATAATCAGAATACTTTAATAATCCCTAAGGAAATAATGTGGGTTACACTTGCAGACTAACAGTAACAGACTAAACTAATTAAATACTATAATATATATTAGGGGTGCAACAATACTCGTATCGATATTGAACTGTTCGGTTCGGTATGCATATGTATCGAACAATACAAAATTTTTTAATTTATTTTATCAACTTTCCTTCTGACGATGCTGTCTGTGTTGAGCGCTCAGTGGATCTGCGCGCGACAGTGCAGCCTAGGCGGAGTAGTCGAACGCAGATTCACTGAGCGCAGGGCAAGCTAGCGAGACAGAAGCTAAGCTCGTTGCAACATGGCAAATTGAACCTCCCCCACCCTCATTCAGATCTGGCGTTTGGAACTATTTTGGTTTTCATGTGAAGTATGACCCTGAAGGTAAGTGCGTCATGGACAAAAGTAAAACAGTATGTTGGATGTGCTATGCAATGCTCAATTACATTGGTGGGAACTAGTGTGTTAGCGCAGTTAGCTCGTTAATGTGTTGGTCGTCCAGCCCCGCACAGGGCAATCCGCGGTAGCTCGTTAACGGAGATTTGCCGTGTTGTGGTGTTAACGTCATTTCAGATTAACGCTGACAGCACTAGTGGGAACACAACGAATATGACTGCACATTTACTCCGACATCATCCTAGTGCAAAGACAAGTGGAAGCAGACAAAAACAACAAGCAGGCATGCTACAAACTTTACCCGAGTCATTTAGACAGCTGTTAGCACATGATTCTCCTTATGGGGACCTGATATGTTTAATATGCTGCTGAGAATATACCCCAGAAGAAGCGTATAGTATAGCTTTTATTTTGGAAAGAGACATTTCTCTGTAATAAACTCTCTTTTCCAAAGATGAGTGATTTCTCAATCAGATTTATTTTTTTATTACTTTGTTGTTTCAGCAACATTAAATTTAAAAACTGTACTGTTGAGTTAAAATATATATTTATAATTTTAATAAATGACAAATTAAAAAGGCATGAACATTTTTTTTTTGTTTCGAAAAAATATTGAACCGTGACACCAAAGTATCAAACCGAACCGTGAATTTTGTGTATCGTTGCACCCCTAATAAATATATATGGGGGGAGAGAGAGAGAATCTATTATCTAATAATATTACAGAGGTGAAATATGAATTATGAAATCAGAAAATATTTCATATTTTAATGATAATACCAATAATTAAAAATACTTGCAAAAACACAGACAATGCTAAATAGAAAATGTTAGCATTGTAAATAATATTTATATTAAAGTAATATTTATTTATTTATTTCTATGGCAAATTTCTGTACTTCCAATACTAGTAGTACTAATAGTTTTATTAGCGCGCCAAAACAAATATGTCATTAGTTCCCATTTCTTTGGATTAATCTACAAAGACTGACAATTTAGTAAAATGCTGTCAGCTTCCAAAGAGTTATAGTATATAACATATTTTTATGTGACACTTAATTGTTTAAAAAATAGCTGTTACATTTATTCTTTTACTATTGGTAAAGCTCCCAAAATGGTTAAAATTTAAATTTATGGTAGCACTGGTAAAATGTGTCCTTGTGAGAAGCACAGCCAAAGAGAAATGGTTCAACACAAAATGTCATGAAAAACTCCTTAGATAATACTTGTCTGCTGACCATAAATTCTGTTATTTTAGTATCTGCATAACGCTCTGAAAGGCGAGGGGGCAAGACCTCCTCTGACTTAAAGTATGTGTAGCTCTTCCCCGAATGCGGAGCTACAGCTCTGCTCCACAATAGAAAAATTAGGCATAAATTTTAACTTATTAATGGTTTGCCAAAAGCAAGCCATTGATAATTAATTTGTGAATGTCAGTTTGTGAATGTCAACCAGAAATACTGTGAGAAACTGTTTGGTTTTCTCAGTAATTCATCCTCGATTTATACTGAAAGAAGTGGAGCCATGTCCTCCATCTTTTATACAGTCACTGATATTAGCATGTTGATGTCAGCATTTAACTAAATGCACCATGATTTTTCTCAGTTTTTTTTTTAATGACATGACCAAATTAAAGACCATATGGCAGTGTGTTGGAGCAGACTGGTGTGGTTGTTAGCACTGAAGTTCTTGGGTTCAAATCCACCATCCAGGCTCGCACCTTTCAGTGTAGAGTTTACCTGTTCTCTCCAAGTACTCTGGCTTCCTCCCACAGTCCAAGGACGTAGTTAGTGGGTTACCTGATGATTCTAAATTGCCCATTGGTGCGAATGACTGTCTGTATTGGCTCTTCAATAGACTGGTGATGTGTCCAGGGTGTGCCGCACCTCTCACCCTATCACAACTGGGATTGGCTTTAGCCCCCGCCTCCCCTGCAACCCTAAATTGAATATGTGGAAGAGAATGGCTGGTTATCCACCTTCATACAGTAAATTTATGTTTGCGTCTCTTTAAGTAAGTTGAACATTGAACTCCCCTTTATAAAAATGTCTGGATTTAATCTGAGATACTTTTGTTGCCTTGTTGGCACTTTGTAAGAAACCCCTGCTGTTTTGCTTAAATTCCTTTCAGACAGTGGTGTCAGATGATTTATAGTGCTCTCCATCCACCTCCAACAACCTCTACTGTTTCCCATCAATCCACATGTTGCACCTCTCTGCACTGCAAAACTTGTCAACAGGCCATTAAGTGTTAAGCCTCCAAATCCATTTTTAATTAGAGTTTACTAAATTAAAATGCAAATCATCTTTCAAGACAAAATAAATGAACAATGCTTACTTGAAAAACCAAATCATGAAAACAAGCTGTACTGTTGGGCGATCCATATTTTTTCACCGTTTATTTGTTTCTAATTCAACACCATGTTTCCAGAATTGGCTTTAATCAAATGGGGAAAGGTCTGAATGGAGGTCTGTGGAGTGATCTGTTTGTTTAATGTATTTGATACTGAAGAAATCTGCATTTACATGTGTTTTTCCCCCCCAAGACAAATGTAAACGATACCAGATTAAATGACTTGTTAAGATGGATTTTTTTTCGCGAGGAGTGCAGGCTAGCTAAATCCAGAGCCTGTCTTGGGGAGGAGAACAAATCGGCTCCTTCATGGCCCAGTGAACCATCGACTCTGTAACCAGCGGAGTCCTTCAGATAGAAAAGATGCATGGTGCTTTAAACCATCGCAGGCTTCTGCTGCTCAACCCCTCCTCCTCTCCTTTTCAATCCTTTTGCTTGGGCTTGAAACTGCTGCTCCATGACACTGGACATTACACATAGAATAAAAATGAGGTGAGGCAGCTGGAAAATTGAACATGTTGTCAGGCTGAAGTAGCTGTTTTCACTGATTTAGGAACTGTAGGCCACACTCGATTAGGGTCATTTATTTTGGGTAATGTAAATACAGTGATAGTGGGGTTGGCCATGTGAAGAATGGGAGTGTGTTGCTGAGTTTATTGGTAAATGGAAAGTTACAGCATGGTATTTTTAAAAACAGGGGACGATGGCTTTTCCGTCTACTGACTGTGATGATTATTGCAGTGTAGCATTTTGAGATATAACCACAAACAAGTGATAAATGCTGTTCATAGCTGCCATTCTGTTGGATGACTTCAGTTAAACGCTACAGAGGGGTGCATGCAACCCTGGCAAAGTTAATGTTTGTTCAAGTGAACGGCTCAGCATATTACATACAGGTCTTACTGATCTATGACACGCACATTGTCATTTATCCTTATTCAAGCTGAGACTCCAAGCAAAGGAGGTGCAAAAGAATTATTGTCTTTTTCATTTTTAGTGTTTTTTTTGTTTAAACTCTCATTGTGCCACAAGTACAAGCAAATATCAGAAGATTATCTCAAAGCGATGGCTGAAAGGCAAGCGGCTTAGCTCTCATGCAATCTTTGATCTCTGCTTTGAGTTGCTGCCTCAGTTTAACGGAAGAAAGAAAATGAGTATTCAAAAGCCACATGTAATAAATTTCTGAGAGAAAGCTGCAGATTTGCATGCTGCATGTGTGTTCTGCAAACATTTGGCATATGTGAACTTATCATGTTTAAGAGGTGAACAACGAGAACAACAACGTCAAAACGTTAGAGACGCATTTACCAAGACCATCAGGTAGTCATGTGACTTATATAAGTCTAAAGTAGACAACCATCATTTTTTCAGATGATTTTTTTTTTTATAGATTCTGCAAATATAAATATAAACTGACTGAATATAAAACAGGGGTGATTAATTTCAAATATTCTTTGCAGATATGCTCCAATTGTTTTGTCCTTTTAATCTGTTTCATCCAGCAGATCTAAACTGTACTAACCTGCATGAAAGGTGCTACGCAAATAAAGAGCATTTTACTAAAGGCTGATAATCTTTCAGTATTTTTCAGTACAAAAACAGCAATTTGCACAATTTACTTATATATCTCTCTTCTTTTGCTAAAAAATCATTTCATTTAAAAAAAAAAACATTATGTTTGAAGACACGTGCAACTTCACTGCCCTTAATGATGTAAAAATTATGATGATTTTTAGTCATTATCGTGAAGCTTTTAAGAACTTTCCCCACTCTTTAAAGATTTTTTTTAACTTTATTACTTTGTATTGTTCTGTTACTAGATTTAACTTTTTCCTTTTTACGATATTGTTGCCAAATTGGTTCAGTTTCTGCATTATTTTAGGGACAGCGTAGTTTTATCCTGTTTTGTTTAGTCCTGGTTGATTTATGCGAGTTGGGCTTTTATTCAGTTGATTATACATTTATCTGATCACCAAAACAAATAAATCAGAGAGATTTGCACTACAAACGATGCAAAGAAAAGCTATTCAACAAAACAAAACTATATTTGCAAGCCTTACTTGCCTTGTCTTAACAGAAGGAGCACAGCGTGTTGTAATACTTTCCTGCTACATAAATGCCAAACTTTAAAGGAAGGTAAATAACCTCTGCATAGCTGAAGTGACCATTCTGCTGAAACGTCTAATAAAACAACAGCCGGTGGCCACGGCTTTCGCTCCCTCGCTGATTAACGGCTCAGGTCGTTAGAAGTCAACCGAGGTGACCTCGCTGCTCTTTGACCTCTGTTAGTCACTATGCTGTAATTGCCGTGTCCTTGTCTCAGGCTGGCTGGAGCATGTTTTAAAAGGACGGCGATAATAACTAACACACATAAACACGCACAAGCAGTCATTTCTCTCACAGTTTCCCTTCTCGTAAATCACAGGCCCAAACGCTCACACTTTCATTCTTGCACATCTCGCTCACACGCTTCCCTGCATCCGTGTTTGCAAACTGTCACGATTAGTGCAAGAGACCGAAGGAGCTGAACGTTGTAGAAAAAGTTCAAAGACCTTAATTTACACTTTTGAATTCACAACAGGTATGAATTTGCAGCTTTTCAGAAAGTTAGTGAAGTCGATATTCAAACAGTGGCTTTCAGTTTTTGTAAGTCCAGGTGCCACAGGGTCATGTGACAGGAAAGTTTTCACTGTTCTCACTGGCTGCAGCTACAGGTTGGTTATGGTTACTTTCACATGTGGAATTGCATGTAAGTCTACTTTGTTTTCCACATTTGTATTTTCTGACAACTATTCTCTCTTTCTCCAGTCTCTGGTGCAGGTAAGGTCTCCGAATATGTAAGTGAGTATTTGTTTGTGTGCGAGAGGAGCCGGGCAACTTCACACCAGGACAGAATTTGCGACAAAGAGGAAAACCAGACGGCAGGTCAACCTGAGAGGACGCGGGGACCACGGCACACGCATTCCCAGCCATCTCATTTCCTAATTTTAGTTTCAGTCCTATATAAAGTAGCTACAAAGAGATACAGTAACAAAAACAGTGTTTCCATGACATTAGAAGATGTTACTTTGACTTGCATTCATTTCCTGGAGACTTCTAACCATAACTGCTGCTTGTGTTACCCTTTCCAACACCTTAAGTCAACTCTTCATGATTGTATTTAACCAAATTACTGTTCACAAGGACTTTGCACACACACACACACACACACACAGGCACTCCCCCTGACTGTGTAATGGACATCCTTTTGCCTACAGCTCCAGGTCACTGATCGCACTCTGTGTGACCTTTAGGCCATGATACTCTCAGTATCCTATTTGCTTCCATTTACTATGTTAGAGCCATTTTCATTAGTTCAATGCCAAATTTCCTCCCGTTAATACCTCTTTCTGAAAAGCATCAGCAAACATTATAGTATATAATTGTGCTGAAATTAAATTGAAAGAATTATTTGTAACCATTTGTAGTTATTAATTTAAAGCAAAGACCCAAAGAAAATTAGGGTTTTTTTCTTTTTATGTTTTGTTTTCATTACATAACAAAATTGGTCTATTTTAACCAGGGTCAGGAAGGAAAGGTCACTTTTCAACAGTAGTTCAGTCAAGTTGGCAAAACAAATAGTAATTTTTGTTAATTTGGGGTCATTTTTTATAATAATATTTGCAGCTAAATATCACATTTTCATTTCAGCGAGCTTATTTGAAACAGGCAAATCCACGTCTTTAAGTCGTGCAATAAGTCGTTCCATCCATTTACTTAACTGCTTATCCAGTTTTGGGTTGCTGGGAGCTGTAGCCTATCCCAGCTGTCATGGGGTGAGAGGGAGATACACTCATGACAGGTCAGCAGTCCATCACAGGGCTGACACAAAGACAGCTAACACACCTGCAGCCAATTTAGAATCAACTTAACAACCTATTATTTGGACTGTGTTAGGAAGCTGAAGTACCCAAAGAAAACCCACACAGGCCCAGGGAGAACATGCAAAGTCCACACAGTAATGTCTGGCAAGCTTAAGGTAAGATAAAAATAGGAATAAAAATATTCATATAGCAAGAATTTTTCTTGTTTTTATGTAGCTTTGATGATTTTTTTGTGTGTGTGTGGACTGTGTCCACACACACACGCATGTGGACTGTGCGGTCTACAGAATGATGTAGTGGTCGTTTCTTTGTCAGCTGATGTAATACAACACCACAAACTGCGCCATCCCGCTTCTCACCCACACAGAGGGAGATGTGGGACAGTGTTCTTTTCTTGACAAGCAGCCCTTCATATCACTTGACAAAGTATCAGGGTGCCTGGAAGTGTTAGATGCTGGCATTTGCACTTAAAGCCTTCGTGAATAGCTGCTCGGTGCCAAGCGAGGGCTTAGGCTAAATCGATGATGACTGTGCCAAGACAGAGAATGAAAGGGTAAATTTTGCACAGCTGTCCCTAAAAATAATGGAGGCAAATATCATTCTGAGGAGAAGCATGTGAGTGGTCTTAGTTTCACTCAGAAAACATTTTGATTTGGATATTTTAAGAGGATCAAAACTGTGTTGGTGCAACTTTACTAAAAGCTGGAAAAAGTTACAACAAAATATGTTTCGGGTAACCTAAAAAAAAAAAAAGGTTTACAGAACAAATTAAATGCAGTAAACTGATTGATGTTAAGTAGAAACACAATGTGTTTGTGCATTCTACTTTTTTCCAATAATGACATGCAATAGTAGCAGCTGAAATGCCTCATTCGATGCTTACTGCGTGACTCGGTGCATTTTGCACACATGTGGTCATCATTATTTATCAATCAGTTAAAGCATTGGGTTCTCACGTCCGTGTCTCAACAAATATAATCGGAAACGTGTTTTTTCTTTGGTTTTTGTTGGAATGGGTGGATCTTAATGTTGAATTAACGACACGAATATATTACACACAAAAAACGATAAATAAAATGCATCTGAATGTCACGTGTTCACTTTGTTTATATACCTTTTGCTTAAGTTGCGTGGTAGAGCATTGGAGTGAATCGTGGTCATTGCTTCACTTATTGGCTTTGACTTCATCTGATAAATACTGAATCATCCTACTGTTGCTGCTCTTGGATGGAAAACTTGCACGTGTGGCACTGCGGACCAGCTGGGCTCAAATCTTACTGAAAGGTATGACTTTCAGATGTTTCTGATGCAGTAATGACTCGGCATTTAATATCCGGGCTCTTTAAATAAGGGATGCGTTAATAGACATCAGATTTTTACAGTCACGGAAATTTCTGATTTGTTCTGCCGTGGGAAATGTGAGGTTTTGTAACATCTGAAGTCAGAAAGGTTACGTTTCAGCATTTGCGTTTAATTTTAGAGCCACGTGCTATGTAGATTTTAAGCAAAGTTAACAGATCAAAAACTTGTATACAAATCATGCTGATAACTACCATATGTCAGTACGCCAAATGTGCTACATTTTAGCAGCAAATTGCTTCACTACTGTAAGCTTTCTACCTTATTTTCTCTCGTTTAGTGATGTTTAATAGTAGACCTTGCTGCTGAGAGCTGTACATTAGTTTTGTAGGTTTTACGTTAAATAATTATAATCTCTATTATTCAGTTTCAGAAAAAAATGTCTTTAGTTGTGGTGAAACAACTTCTAACTAAAACAAACGAATCATGTGGAGTACTTGTAGATGTATTATTATTACTAGCTAGATTACTGGGTAGAGTGCTCAGGGCGTAGAATCTGCTGGAGAAATCATGTATCTCATCTGGCCTGAGAATGCCTGCTGAGAAGGATCTGGAACTGGTGCCTCTGTGACCCCATCACGGACTGATGGCTGGATGAGTTGCTGCTGTTAATGTTGTCATTATCAGTGTGGTCAACTCCTCAGTAAGGAAAATCGCTATTGGTTGTCCAAAAAGTCACTAAAAGTTGCTAAATGACATCATTGCCTAATTTGCATAATTGGTCATGCATATGTAGAAGAGACATAAAGTGAGTAAAAAACACCCTAAATGCATTTAGAATCTATTTAGAACTGCAAATTAAATTATTTTAGCAATTATTTAAGAGGATACAATTTCAATTGTATTGAAATATTCTAGCATAGACTTTGTCAATAAAAGGTTTCTCTTTGAGGTTCCACAGGGTTTCATCTTGGGTCCTCTGATGTTTATATTTAGTTTTAAAAGTTAATCATCTTTACCTCCAACTGTTTTTTTGTTTTTTGTTTTTTTTATTGACTTATTTATTTTGTATTGCTTCTGTATGTACATTTCAGTAAGTTTCACTTTTATTTTACATTAAACTATGATGACTACTTCTCTGGCAGTAATAGTGCACAAACTGTAAATAAAGCATTTCTGTTCTGTTGAGTGAAAATAACCATTTAATCCATTCTTTGTGAACTAGCGCTGAAAACCTCTGATATGGCTGTCAAGTGCGGTGGAACGTCAGTAGTGGTCTGCAGTGAAAGGTTTGAAGGTTTAAACCATGTTTTTTGCTTTAATACCAAATGCATGTCCCACTTGGATTATGTGAAGGAGCCATCTGTCTAGTAAATGTTTTGTTGTAGTTCAATTTTGTACATTGATCATAGAAAGCAGCTCCCTGGTGCACATGGGCAACTTAAAGTTTTGCAACTTCTTAACTTTTTCCAGCAAACCAACATGCTTTTGGGCAGCCCAACAACGTAGTAGCTGAAATGAGCTGGGGTTTACCCACTCTTTTATTTACAGCTGGACGATTGCTATGGCGTCCTTTTTCAAATCGCCTCCTTGGTAATGACAGTAATTATCACAATCCAAGTCCTCAAACAAGGCGTTTTTGGCCAGCTTCGTCCATTTCACTCCCCAATCCAGACTCTCATCATTAGGTCCTTTGGGAAGTATAACTGGCATGCCTGCTGCAAGGCTGTGTGTGTGTGTGTGTGTGTGTGTTTGGAGGGGGGGTCTCACATTGTGTACCATAACCAGCTTGGCTCATTGCCAGGCAGTGAGACCTGATCATCAGTGTCATGACCTTGTGTTGTGTTGAAATATCTTTTCACTGTGTGTGTGTGTTTGTGTGTGTGCTGCCGTTAATCTGCACATGTATACGTGTGTGTGTGTGGAAAAAGGAGGGGGGGATCAACACTATGAGAGTTTTTTGGTTTCACTGGATTGTTTTCTGAAGGAAAGCTTTTGAAAACTATGAGAGGAGTGTGTGAAGTCGAGCTAGGGTTGCATGTGCCTCGGATATTGATATGTACTTGAGCACATTAATGCATGTGAACTTTCATGCGATTGCTTTTGCAAATTCTGCAGCATTTTTAGATGTAGGAAATAAAATTAAATCAATCAATAAGTGTGCATGTGAGTAAAAATCACAAGTGGTTGCCCTGTACTTTATCTTTTACCGAAAGTGCAAAACCATCAACATAAATAAGGATAAAAACCACAAGATGGCAATAAATTAATGGAAGAAATTGCACCATTTACATGTGACCATATCCTTGAACCTGGGAACAGCAAATGTCCTTGCCAGATGGCTCAATGATCCAGGTGTTGACTGGTCAGCTATGGCAGACTGTAAAAATTAATTGTATGTAAATGTTACTGTTTGTTTTTTGAGAAGATATTCTCACTGCAAGTATTAGCATTAATATCTGTATGCATTAACTGAAACTGAGTTGTGTGTTGCTTGAACCTGTTGGTCTGATCGGGTCATTCTCTCTCCACTTGGCATTTTTGCTCCATGCTTGTACGGACTTTATCCAGGTGCTCTATTTTCTACCCACAAGACATGCATGCAGTTTAACTGGTGATTCAAAATTGGCCAGAGGTGTGGATTTTAGCGTGAAAGGCATCTTAGATTTCCATGCCTTTGATGGACTGGCATTCTGTCCAGGGTGTACCCTACCTCTTGCCAAATATCTGCTGGAACAGGCTCCAATCACCCATCCACCAGTGTGACCAGCACTACTCCTATGCAGCCACAGCTGAATATTCAGTCATGAGAATGGTCTGAACCGCATTCGTGTGTCAGAAATGCATGCATCAGAATATAAAGAGCTATAATTAGCTGTATTAATGAGTGTGTTATGGTACACGCAGATAAAAACAGTTGAAATAACATTGCCAGACTGTGTTTCAGATACGTGACTATCACTGCATTACACTTCTTTGTACATGTGCCCTTGAACATGTGCTCTCTGAATGCGGCATATATAGAAGCTATGTTTTATTACATGTGATCGGTAAGTGCATAATAATAGGATGTGTCTACCAGAAGCCCAGTGTTAGCCAGTATGTAGCTGCTGTTGCTCTCAGCCCACCACGGCAGACTAATGGATCACTGTCAGTTTCTCCTGTAATTACTGAGATATGACTGTGTCATTATAGAAATACCACCCCCTCCTCCATCATTCCACAGCCGTTAAATGCACGGGTGTTATTGAGTGTGGGTGTGCATGTTCCCGCTCCAGTATGCACATACACATTCAACTATACATCCAGTGAAATAAAGGGTTGTTTTTGGGAATGCTTTAAACCTTTTGTGAAAGTTTGCTCTGCAAGTATCTCGTCCATCAGTGGACGATGCACCTGTAACTTCACAGGTTTTCTCATAGAAGTTCCCTTGCATCATTTAATTAATTTAATTAAAAGTGACAAATTGCAGACGTTTTCTGCATTATAAGATAGATGAAGGCTAAACTATTACTACCATAAATACAAAGAATCTAGTTGCAGCAGCACATGTTTGTGATTGAAGGTTATTATTTGTACACTACTTATTGGTGAGCCTACTTCCTGACACTGTGCTTTAATTTAGGGTTAAATCCTTCCTCTAAACATTTGTTGAAATAACGTAACTGGATTTCATTTTTTAGCATGAGGATTAATCCTAATGAATCTGCTTTAAAATATCAAAAGTGTATAATTAAAGCTCATCTAGGGTATTTTCATCACAGTAATTTCAAATTTTCAAAAAAATGTTATCTTCATTGATGAAACATGGCAGTTTCCTGAATAATGTACATGTGCTTTGTTTATTTTATTTTTATTTTTTTGACTTATTTCAGTTATTTCAACAGCGATTCTAAGAAACCAGGATTTTTTTTTTCCACCATCTTGAAAGGGAAAATGGTATCTCATGACCCTCGGGAAATGCCCAGTCACAATCACAGTGCTATAAAAAACATCAGGGTTTCATTGCTGTGGTTTACAATAAAACATTGTCCAGCTCCTGCTGAGCAACTGAATATTTTATTTATATTACTTATTTATTTTTTTACAGTGTCATCTTTAAGCTTAAATGACAATGACTAATTGAAATTTTACACTTTAAAACCAAATATCTCACAAAGTGTTCATTCAAAGTCAACATTTAGTTTTCTCCCATTTTTATAGACACAAACGTTTTTATCTACGGCTGTTGTTCAGATAAACGGCACAGTTATCTTAACCCCTGACACAGTTACACATCGTGTAGTGATTTATTCTGGAGAGTTTTATATCCAACTACACCCTGGAAGCGATCCAACTTATGGTCATCTACAGTTAAAGTGCTCATAATTAAATTACCTGAACTTTGTTTTCTTTAAAACTTGCACATGCAAATCAGCAGAATTACCAGCGTGTGCAATATATGATCAACCATCAAAAAAGAGATGAATATCCAAAAGAAATGGATTTAATTCAGTATATTTCAACTGAAAAAAAACCTGCATAGCAAAGTAGATTAAGCGTATTATATAACAGCTATATGCCCAAAACGCATTACATTATCATATTAAGAAATGATACAAAATAACGTAACTACTGTGAATGAATGCGGCACAGATTGGGAAATCACTTCATCAAAAGACGAAGGCAGCTAAGAAGGTGCGCGATGAGCTCGTTCATGGAGTGATAAATACACCCATTGTGTTAAAGCTTTTACACAGATAAGTGTGTGGTGTCCTTTGGTGTTCTGCTATGATACAGTTTAACCAATAGTCAGGAGGGTCTCTTACTCCTGACTTATCACACGAAGGACACTGTAGTTTCAAACTTAGATGCATGGCATATGCATCACCTTATAATATCCATCCATCTTTCAATTCTATTAACCGCTTATCCAGTTTACAATCACAAGGGCACTGAAGCCTATCCTCGCTGTCATAGAGTGAGAGGTGGAGAACACCTTGGACAGGTCGCCAATCACTCACACTCACATTCACAACAATGGTCAAATTAGAGTCACCAGTTCAGTTAATGTTCATGTGTCTTGACTGAGAGGAAGCTGGAGTAACTGGGAAGAACCCTCACAGGCACAAAAGATGCAAACTCCACACAGAAACACCCTACCCTGTGTTCAGATCCACTGGTCGTTTATCAAAATGTGGGGTGTAATCTTTGCTTAAGCCTAATCAACTGCCTAAACTTCATCAAACAGCAGCAAAAATAACCACAGTAAAAGACAGAAAATCTCTCTCCGCAACACCAGCAGCATCTGACAAAACATCAGTATTTGATGAGAACATGTAGGTCAGAGGGGAGGAGCCTAGAGATTGGTTTGTAGAATGAGGAAGTTCAGGAAAATGTATGGAAAAAGAGGCTGATGAAAAGAAGCGGAGTAGTGAAAGAAGAAGAAAGCTGACAAGAGTACAAACAGTTGTGGGATAAGGTGGTGAATGAAAAGGACGAGGTATTGTGTAAGTGGTCCGAGGATGTGCACAAAGGATGTGTCACAGGTTAGAAAGATTAAAGATGGAAACTGACAAGAAAAGAGAAGAAGGATAAGGAGTGTTTTGAGGAGATAATGAATAAAGAATTACAGGCTGCATTGTGAAGAGATGGTGGAGCTGGGAGTGTAAGTAAAGGATGAGTATAAAAAAAATGGGACGGTGGTTAGTCCATATGAAAGACATTGAGAGACAAAGAGGTCAACAGTCGAGATGACGGTGAAGTTTCTAAATAGTGTTTCGCTGTTTTGGAAATGAAGTGGATGAAGAGAGGAAATGGGCTAGTATGCTTGCAGTTCTGAAGAATAAGGGTTATGTGCAGAGCTGTAGTAAATATACAAATAATCAGCCATAGTGGGGGAGTTAGTTGTGGAAAGTATTGGAAGCTAGGCTAGGATTAGTGAGATGCAGCCAAGAAGTGGGCTACAGATGCAGTGCTTGCTTTGACTTTGAGAGTACTGCTAGACAAACAGTCTTTGAGGACTTGGAGAAAGCATATGATAAAGTGCTGTGACAGGAGGTGTGGTACTGGGTAAAGAAGTCAGGAGTGTGTGACATTGGTTTATTATATGTATGAGTGTCGTGGGACTATAGTGAGGTGTGTGACAGATGGTTTTTAGGTGGAGGTGGGAATACGCCAAGGGTTGGCTCCGAGCCCTTTTCTGTTTGCAGTTTTGATAGACAGGCTGACAGGGAAGATCAGGCGAGAGTCTCTGTGGATATTTGCAGATGACATTGTGATTTGTAGTGAGATTGGGGTGACTTGCCTGGAAAGTTCAGGGAGTGCTGTGAAGACAAGGTGTAATAAAATACAGCAGAAGAAGGGCAGAATAGTTGTGCACGAGTAAGAAGAAGGAATGTGGGATCACGAGGATGCAAGGAGCAGAGGGTTCAAAGAAAGTTAAAAGTTTGGGAGACGTAACGGGTCCGAATCCCGGATAAGCCCCCATATGTCTATGAAACAGCTGGGAAAGACAGATGGGTTTGGGAAGGTATATCACAGGGGCAACTCAGGTTAGTTGGTTCGGGGACACGGTAAGACAGGCAAGATGGAGCAGCCGAGCAAAAGGAAAAAAGGAATGCCAAAAAGGTTGTTTATGGATGTGGCGAGAGAGAGTGCAGGCGGTAGGCGTAATATAGAGCAGGACAAAATGGAAATAGATATTTAGCTGTGGCGTCGCCTAATAGAAGAGGAATATAGTGTTATTCTTATTATACATATATCTTTATATTAACACATAAACATATGGCTTCACTTTTAATAGCGCTCTCAACACTTTCTATATGTCACTCCTCCATCTTTTCACACTCACCTACATGCTGAAATTCACTTTAATGAAGCCACACTCCCCACCATTAGTACACATGAACTAGCATTAGAGTGATTTATTAGGCTGTTATTGGTCTTTTATTAAATCCTGATGAATGGCTCTGAATTCCTGGAAGCACTTTGCATTAAAATAGGAAAATGTCAAGTTGTCAAAAAATATCAACAGGCGTCGATACAGCAGAAAACAGTTGTGATCAGTCTTCAAAAGCTTGACTCTGTTGTCATAACACAAACACAAGTTCTGTTCTCGCTTTACAATCTGCGTCACTAACATGTACTTTGCCACCGATGCTATTTCAGTCATGCTTGGCAGTGTTATGAGTGCATCGTGCTGCCAACGATTTTTTATTGTCTCCACTCCGGCATGTACTGGTGCGGAAAAAAATAATCAGAAGACTAAAACTAGAAACTAAATCAGATTTGAACACTGACTGGAAACATTAAAGTCTATCGGGATCTTTGGATTGTAATACAAACTGTTGAGATGAGAGTCTTGTGTCTCCTCGCTCTCTGCCAGACCCACTCAGCTGCTCATTTGCTGATCTCTTACTGTGTTTTTATGTCACTCAATCACTCGTTCTGCTCGCTCTCGCTAACACTCGCTCACCCCATCGTCCTTTGTGTTTACATTGCAGGATCCATCTCTGCATGCGATTATGTTCAAGCAGGTGCGTGTAGTGCAAATTTAGTAACTGGTGAAACTGTAGGAACAATTACTTTATGTAGGCTCGAGGGTGTTTTTTGAGGCCCTTTCCCAAAAAAAGTTTCAGTTATTTCCTTTGCTAACCTCCTGGAAGTCTAACAGTTTTAATTTTTATAGACCTGTTGCTCCTCTTGCTGTTTTTAATTGTTGCTGAATTGAAAAATAAACTTGTTTTGCATTAAAACTTGTCATGGGCTGGGTCGTGTGACCCAGTGTTTGAGTTTTATGTATTTTTGTATCCATGTTTCATCTAGTTAATTTCTAGGTGGCTATTTAGTCCTTTATTTCTTAGTTGTTTTTGTCATCTCCCCCTGTACTCAGTCTCCCTGATTCGTGCGTCTACCTGTCATGTTTCATGTCTGTGTGGTTATGTTAAGTTCATGTCATGATTTATCTTCATGTCTCTGGGTTTCCTGTTTTATTTTGAAAGAGTCTGGTGTTCTTTGTTCACTGCATTTAGGTTTACGCTCCCCTGTGCTGTAATTATGTTTCATTCTAGTCAGCTGTGTCCTCATGTGTCTCCACTTCCCCTGATCACCTCATGTGTGTATTTAGTCCTCAGTCTTGCTGTGTTCAGTGTCGCGTCGTCTGTGTTCTCACCTTCATGTTTTCTCTGTCAGTCTTTGCAGTGAGCATCATAGTCTCTGAGTCTTCTTAGTTTGTCACAGTATTAGTTTTCCCAGTTTAGTTATAGTCTAGTTTAGTCACGCTATCCCTGCTTTGTTTGTACACTTTGTCTTCAGCCATAATAAAGGCTCGCTTTCTGTTAAGTTCACTCCCGTCTACTCACTTGTGTACGCACCTGGGTCCATTACACACACCACCGCACGGCCTGTCTCCGCAGACCGTGACAAAACTGGTGTTTCGGCGCACTACACTATCGCTACATGCTAAAATTAAAACTTAACCACTTAAATCCCTAAAACAGTCAAATGAATTTACATTTTTGCTGTTGTATGTTTTTTTTTGTTTTTTTTTAACCTCCTGAGACCCGAACTCTTCCACGGCATGCATTTTTAATTTCTCTGTGATATTTTGGCATATTGGGGCCCAATCAATGTAAAAACAAAGAATTACCAGATTTTTTTTTTTTTTTTACCTTATTTTTGTTTTTAAGAAAAATCAGAGCCACATATGAGGATATTTGTTTAAAAATTTGATAGAACAGTAGCAGTATAATGTCCTCGTAAGTGGATATCAGGCCCTTGTAGAGCAAAATGTAGTATTTTGGTCTAAATAACCCAAAATGTGATGTCCACATATGTGGACACCAGGTCCTAGGAGGTTAAATTTCAACTGTTCACCATGAGCATTCATTGTGCACACAGTGCTAGAAACCCCAAGTGCAAGACTGGCATGTGTACATTTAATTTGAAACATACTTTACTGCTATTGTTATTTTTAAAATCTTCTCCAGAGACACTGACCTTAATCTAAGCAACTGCTGAAGAGATTAAATTGCACACAGCAGCTCATCAGCGAGGATGACAAACGCTGATGTTGAGGGAAACTAAAATTTGTTTGCAAAGAGCAGAAGATTGCAAAAGTGTTTTCTTTAAGCATACAGTTGTTCAGAATTACGCTGCAGTGAGTAATTAGCCCCTCTTATAAGTGTCTAATAATCACATTTTTATCTTTATTTAGCCAGGGATGATGTGCTGAACAAGCAAGCTCTCATTAATTATAGGCAGCTCCACCTGGGACTGTTCTGCTGTTTACCACTGAGAGACTCCTGCAGGCCCAGGATATTAGAAAGGTCATGAGGTTTGAGCTATGACTTTTATTCTTCATGCATGTTTTGTAACTGTTATGCACTAGATGGTAAAATCCAAAGGGCACATTCTCTGCTCCTCCAAAAGACTCAGTCGGTACTCTTAACTCCTTCGTGAGCTTTTGGAGAAAAGAAAAATGGAGTTTGTGTTCTTGTCGTAAGTTTAAGATATTCTCATTAGTCTCAATGTCTAGTGCAATGATGAAAGTAATTTTGTTGGAGAACTCGAGTGCAAAGGACTAAACATGAATGCATTAATCACAGGAGGCCAGCAGTGCAGCACTAATGTTTTCTGTCTTGTGGTCAACTTGTGATTGACAGTTTAGTCAGTTCAGTGCGTCTATTATTGTAATTAAAGTGTTGTTTATCCTGAATGTTGTTACTGTAACCACGATTTGAATAGAACAAGAATGCTATAGCTAATGGCCCCTGAAATTCCACACTCTGTCCTCGTGTGCCATGACCCTGCGCTTTGTTTTAGGCCTATTGTTGCGCTTTCGTTGTCAACATTGCCTTATTCTCATTCAAAGTATTTATTTTCCTACTAGTTTGGACATGTTCTCTGGGGATTCCATGAAAGGCATTGTGGGAACTGTAGGACGTCATGCTTCACTAGATAAGACCTTTTAAAGACGTGATCACAAACTCCTTTAATGGACTTGAGTTTAATCTGAGACAGTAGTGAAGTTTCACTATATGTTGAATACTATTATACATTAGCATAGATCCATAGACATTAGTATATACTACTAACACAAAAATTAGGGTATAATATATTAACAGACAAAAGAACAACAAAAAACCACTCCAGATAACGCAGTTCTCTCCCCTGTCAGCTCTCTTTTCACTGAACAAGTTCAGTCTTTGTCAGTGTTATTTCCATCCACCCAAACCACCCTCATTAATAACGAAAATAGACTAAATATGCAATAGACCTGTCCCCAATATACTTGTAATTATTTTCAGAGGAAAGACGTATAATTTAACAATTCAAGTATCTAATATATTTCATGAACGTATCTGGTCATTGGAGCAAACTATTAAATGTGGGATGTAGGTCGCCAACAAAGGACCGAATAAACCTCCCTCCAATACTTTTCTCCTCGTGACTACGTGTCAGATGTGGATTCTCGTTGGCTCATATGGTCGCTGTCCACACCTCACCTTACACCAGACCCACATGCCAGCCTGAGTTTGCGTGCGCATTTATTCCCGCGAGCACGCGTTTGGAGCGCAAAGAGGGCGCACCGGTGTCAGTTTGCTCCAGCCTCTTTGTAGCGGTCGGTCGCTGGTGGCTGCGCGCAAGGCGTCTAGAAGCAGAAATTTGGGGAGTGGAAATTCCGCTGTTACTTTCACGTCTTCCTGACATTTCTGCTGCGGCGGTCAGTCAGTCGCTGAGAGCGGAGAGAGGCGGAGAAAGAGCTGAGCTGAAATAAGGAGTGAAGATCTGGAGAGCGGCGCTCCGATATTCCCCGCGGCTGGGTTTCCTCTGAATACCGTTTAACTAGTGATTTCTCTTTTTCCATTTCCCACTTGGAAGTATGTCTGTCGCTCCCGTTTGGTGTCAGGAGTGAGAGGTCTGAGCAAGAGTCGCAAGCTCACGGCTGCCACTTTTGACGATCGGATTTTTCCTTTTGATTCTTCGTCTTGTTTTCTGCATTTGGATTATTTTTTTTTCCAGGAGATGCCAAGTTGTTCCCTGACAGACGCAAGGCTCTGCTGCTGAAGCTCACAGGATGCTGGGGACCCTACAACAACCAGATTTCTTACTTTGAGACAAATCTCTGTTATTTTTCCTGTGTGGACGTAAACTCTGGACGTTTACCCACCCGTTTGCCTTTATTTTTTTATTTTTAATTTTTATGTTCTTTATTTTTTCATTTTAAAGAAATGTCTGTCTTGTGCTATCTAATAAGGATGCGTAGTGGATTGCTATTGTTCCTTTTCGCCCAAGTCTTCTTGGTTGCTTCGTTGACACAGACTGGTAGGTGTTGACGGGTTGAATGAATACATGTGGCTTGACAACAGGCAGTCTAGCTGAACGTTGATCCGTTTTACATCGTTTTGCACCATTGTTGCCGCTCACCTGTTATGCTTCGGCTCTCCCTTTGAGAGCACGTCCGCGGGGCTTCAAGTTAGACCACGCAAATACCGTTTTCAGTAGAATTCCTCCAACAGATGGAGGGGAAACGGCAATATGGATAAACCACAAAATACACGGAAACCGGATTATACTAATGTATAATATAGCGACGGAGGCGCAAATTACCTTGCAGCTGTAAACTAATACATACAGTCACTGAGGCACAACAATTCACTGTAATAAGTTTCCTTATTATAATAGAAAAATTAAACAATTTGTCTTTGAGGTCTGTTGGCTTCATCCATTCAGAGACGCATTTTGGAGCTTGGCGCTTGTTGTCATTGAAGCATGATCTTGGCTACAAGCAATTCATTAAATCATTCAGAGAGAAAATTAAATTTAATCATCCTGCCTGATTGCTGGCAAAGCAGCCCACCTCACCTTCATGGGCGTAATCACACCTTATGGTGCGGATGCAAAGGAACCTCACTTTATCCAACACCTTTTCTAAAAAAGTGTACGAGTGTAAAGTTTTAGAGAATTCTAGTGTGTGAATTTATAGTTCCAATGTGTGCCTGGTTTATTGGCGCAAAAAAATATGTGTAATTTCTTTTTTTAATTTCTGCTCTAGCGGTGGATATTTGGATTTATGTGCCCAAGCTGGAGTTGTTAGTGTCCTCCTCACTCCCACCCCTGCGGTTGCACTTAAATCTTTTACACCAGAATGCGCAATCAGTCAACATTACAGTGCAGCCCAGTGCCCAGAAAGTCAATTTATCTCCTGTAACTGAACAACTTTCTTGCTTTTTTTGCGTTGTAGATAAATGCGGGGGGAACATAGAGATGCACGCCGCGGACTACCTGACCTCCCCGGGCTATCCCAGCGCCTACCCACCGTCCCAGCAGTGCGTATGGGTGATTACCGCCCCCGAAGCGGGTCAGAAGATCCTCATCAACTTCAATCCGCATTTTGATCTGGAGGACAGAGACTGCAAGTAAGAGTTCACTCCTCTCGCTCTTCTCTCTCTGCCTCTCCCACCCTTCTTTGCTCTCTCTCTCCTCAATTCTGCCTGGATACAGTGTGAAACTGTGCCACCTATTGGTCAAGGAGATAGTTGTACATCTGTTCCCAGGAAACGGGGGTGCAGGGATGAGATATGGCGCTGAAGGTGCTGGCAATTACTTCAGAGGAAATGGGCTTTGATGGGTTTAGTAATTCATACATGATAAGGAGGCAGGCTGGACGGGCTTTTAGCATGATTTTAGGGGGGAGCAAACTCTGCAAAACTGGCTGCATCCGCTTTTGATTAATGAAGTTCACTTTGCTCAGTGCTGAAATGGAGAAAGTGTGTTTACTTTTCATTTGGAAGTAGAGTTTACCTGTTTGTACTTGAAGGAGAAACGCTTTGTGTGCCTTTTTGTATGCAGCATTGGAATAATGATCAAATTTGATTTTTAAAATGGAAGGGCTGCTGTGTTGGTTTTTCTGAGGAAGATGTTGAAAGATAAACACGAGTCAGTTAATGCTTTTATCTGTAATCATGCTTCCCCTCCTGCTTTTTCTTGCGCTATTTATGAATCACAGTAACAAAAGAATACGCCAGTGCATCCTGATATCTAACAAAAACATTTATTTCTTTAGGAAAGTTCCAGTTTTTGAGTTACTTTGAAGCTTTTGTGCTTTTCTTTGTCTTCCATCATAGTTAAGGAAATATATTCGAGCTTGGGAGCACTGGTCAGACAAAACAACGTAAGTGATGGGATGTTGCTTCCTGAGAATTTGTATTTTATATTTTTTATTTGTTTTTTTTGTTTTCCTTTTTGTGAAAATGATCAGCAAAAGATAAATAAAGGTCTATTCAGCCTTATCGCTGTCACTGGAGGCAGTTTGGGTTATCGACTTTTTGAAAAAACATTCTTATAATGATGCACGCACGCTGGAATCGTTCATGTGTGCGTCTCATGGTGCTTTCCTTTGAATTACTGTTCAGAACCTGTGAGCAAGCACCCATGCAGACACCCTTAAGCCACCCTCCGTGACACAGAAACACACACTCAATTGTGCACGGCCACACCACAACCCATGTGTTGCCGTTGTCCATAAATAAGCTTGTTTTTATGTCGGCTCCTCTGACTTTTTTAAAAGCTCCATAAATGGCTCCTGTGTAAATCATGACTAGCTGTCCGGCGCTGTCTCACAGATGGGGTCCACCAATACTATTGGATCACGTTTCAGCACCAAGGGACTAATAAACCATTAGCGCTCGGGACAGATAGTGGATATCGTGTGTCTTTCGGGGGAATATACCTCGTCCACCGTGCTGAAAGCAAACAAGCTGAAAAGAATCTCCTTTGGAAGCTAATTCTGCAGTGACCCTATTTTGTGTGATAACCCAGGGAGCAGTATAAGCATGCAATAATGCTGCTTAAGTACTTAATGAAATGTAATAAATCACGGCGATAAAATTTTCGACAGTGGCTGGCTGGCACTGCAGTAGATCTCGAACTGAACGTTATTGTCTCCCTAAATGACTTTTCCATAGGTTAATGTGCTGAAATAAGGCAGTTGTAAAATAAAATATTACAGTTTAATCAGGTTTTATCATGAGCAAATGGTTTTAATATTAACTAGAGACCATCTGGCTTCTGGTGTCGGGCAAAGCACCAACAGAGTGTGTTCAGGTTTTACGAAGATCAAGTTTTTTATGTCCAAAAGGTGGAAAAGTGTGAAACCAGGAGGGAAATGGAAGCATGAGCTGTATTGATCGTGTTGCTCTTCAGTGTTATGGGATTGTTCATTTCAGCCACACGTGCCTGATTCCATGTCTCGCAGTCAAGAGAGCCAACGTTTCCACATGATGATTGACGCGCCTGTGCCCGCTGAACAGCCTGACCACCCTGCAGCCACCTCAACATGTCATTTGGCTGTTTACTTAGGGGCCTCTCCGCTTTCCTTGATTGGTTTCATTATTTGTTGTGTGAGTTTATGTTGGATGATGATGGGGTGCAGCTCGTAGCTCTCTGACTTGGCAGGAGCGGTGTTGTTTTTGGGAACGAGTCAAATCTTCGAAATATGCCCGTCGAGGGGGGCCTTAAGCCTTTGGCAGCGCTGCGGTCCCACTTAAAAATTTCCTGAGATGATATCTTAGTTTTATTTCACTGGATGGATGGCACAGCGTCAGCGCCGGAGTATGATACGGCAGTTGGCGGGGACATGAGTGGAAACAGGAACAGAATATAATGTTTTACTGTGAACTGAATGTTTGAAAAGTTGTGCGTTAATCTCTGTTGATAGACGAAGGCGGGTGAGGCATTACACACCTGTTGTAGAACACCTGGGATGGCTACTGCTCACCTGAACGCCCTGTAGGTGCCATACATCACCCAGAAACAGTTTAGATTATTCATAAAATCATGTTTACACATGTTGGTATGGGATATTGTATTTGTTTTAAATGTTATATACCTATGTGTTATGTGACTTTTGTTGCCACGATGCCAGGTCTCTCTTGGAAATGAGATTTTTAATCTCAATGAGATTTTTTTACCTGGATAAATAAAGGATTAATAATAATAATTTAAGCTAAAAATGTTAAAAATATATGTAAATGTATATGTATCACTTTAAGACTCTGTTTTACATTAGTGAGTAATATGCCATTAGAAATGAAACTAAAAGCTGTAACAACAGCAATTTAACACCTTTTATCAGCCCAGTCAATAGCTGTCATCAGCTGTTATCAGTCCAATACATATGGTCAGTAGCTCTGAGCTAGCAGGCTTAGTTTGCTCTTATAATCGATTGTATTTAACGATTAGTAGATAAAAAGACACGTTATACAAGAGACCTCAGGCAGGATGCAGTGAATATGGAATTTATACAATGGTAAATATGGTGAGCTAAGAAACAGAGCTTTGTAACATGTGCTTTATGATGTGAAAGGAAGCAATTTACACAAACAGTACTGTTTTTCTCACCTTAGTCTATTAGCTTTGCTGCCTTAATGCATCCAAGTGCTTTTGTTGCCAAAGCCTACCAAAGTGCTCTGACGCCTGACCAAGTAGTTTGTTTGCATAAACCTAATCCCTTTGGTGCCTGATCCTAACTTAGCGAGTGAAATATAATTGAAATCAACATTTTTTTTTTAAAAAGCCCCCTAACCCAAAAGACAGGTCTCAAACTCATGACTCAGTTTAAACTTGAATCAATTATGTTTCTGCAGACTGTTTATAAGCTGGCAACACAATTCACATTACCTCTACTCAGCAGAAAGACGATCTAGAAGCAGGCAGCTTACAAGTAACAGCTACGAAAACTGATCATTGATTTAGGTCTCGTAACACACAACAATAGTAAATGTATTTTGGCTAATAAACTGATTAATTTGAAATAGTGCAAATTGCCAATTTCATCTTCAAAGAAGCCAACATGATGCATTTGAATGGTCTGCTATGTCTAATCAATAGTCCAGAGAGCAAATTGAGTTAACTATTAGAGGAAACAGGAAATCATCCAGTCTGAGAAGCTAAAAAGAACAAAAACGTGTTTTTTTTTCATCTTTTTTTGTCTGATTAATGGCATAAATTAAACTATTGTCACTTACTTGTCTGCTAATCAACCAGTGTTTCAGCTTCCAAAGCACTACAATCATCAGTAACCTTCACAGCACCTTCACAGTGCTGGTTTGAAGTGTCTCGCTAACACACATTTGGAAATCCTACAAGGAAAATCAAGCCAGTGGCATTTAGGTTACAGTTTCTCAAATATCCCTGATTTTAAGATACTCTCCAAATTGAAATTCATTGTTGGAATGACAATTCCACCTCCTCCATCATAGCATGTAGCCGCTTGCCCATTTCTCCCAGTCCCATAATTAAATTATTGGACCAAAACAGAACAAACATGTTCCACTGCTGTGAAGCATGTCTGCAGTTAACTAGCCAAGCAGAGAAACCATAGCAGTGCTGTTCCACGAGCGAACGGCGGCTACATTTCCGACATCTGTGTCACAAAATATCTTCCCCGTGCAGCCTCACGACCCAGGGTTTGTAATTATGATCCCTAATTACAGCATATGTAAAAATATATGTTTGTGAGCCCTGTTTTCTACAGGGGTGATTCATGAAGAAAGAAATCTGGGAGGAGCTGTGCACTAGATTTAGATGATCCATCAGTGTGGAGACAATGTAGCTTTATCTGAAAAATGACACAAGTGTAACACACACCATTATAAGCTGCTGTTATTTAAAAAGAAATAAAAATGGAAGCATCTTTTTTGTGCACTTTGAGGTCAAATAGATGGATCTGTGGTTCACGAGGCCGTCGCAAGCTTCAGAAAAACAGTCAGTCTGTGGAAGTAAAAGGTCGTTGTTGGAATTATCACCCAACCTCTCAAGTGACAAATTCTGTGCTCGGTGAACAGACGAGAAGCAGTAACACTTTTTTTTTTGAGACACATTAAGATCCGTCGGCTCTTCCTCTGTAGCCAATCTGGAGCCGCACCAGAACAAGACTTGTCTCACGTCCACGTCTGAAATAGCGTGGCCGACAAAGTGAATCCCCGCGGAGCGTGGTAAAATAGAGCAGAGGCACGGGTAAGGAACATGCGTCGGTGGCCGGATAATTTGGGACATCTTTTTAGGAGTTGGCTGAACTGTTGCCTCCTACATGAGGCTGAACTGGCACAGCGTGCGCCTCACACATACACGGCACGCACACAAACACAGGCAGCCTAAACTTTCTGTCGCTTACATTAAGCCTCGTGTTCAGACGTCGATGCACGCTGCTACTGAACGCACAAACCACACATCCTCAAACGCACATTCATACTGATGCTTTAAAGGTAACTTCAAAAGGAAATCTGCCATTTCTATCTCCTTTCAGTGATGGATATTGTCTTTGAGCAATTTTGTTGTTCGGCTCTCATCTTTCTTTCGTGTAGATAAATGTCCGAATGCATAAAGAAAAATCACGCGCATAAAATGAAATAAATGATAGATTAAAGGGAAAATGTGAACCTAAAAAGTGGGAGGGTTAAAGGCAACATACTGGGGCTCTCATTCAGTTTTGATCATTCGGATAGCAAGTAAGTGAATATCGTTTGGAAGGACAGAGTACTGAACGTGACTCACTGAATACAAAAAAGCACTGAAGCGATTCTGAGGCCTCTTTGTGAAACAACAGTTTCAAAGATTTGTTGAGTTTTGCTTCTGTCACCAACATTTTTTTGGTTACCAGCCACATCAAAGAAGAGACAAAGAAGAGGTCTGTCGTGGATTTCATAGCCCAATTTGGCTCAAATACATCTCCAGTTATATGAAAGGGACTCACATGACTCTTTGCAGTTCTGTGAAAAAGTATGTCGATGCAGTGCAGTAACTTGAAGTGATTGTTTACTGTGTGATTTTTGTTTTTGCCTTACAACTTTTCTTCAGGTCATTGTACTTTGTGGGCATTTGTTTATGCACGGCTCTCTCTGAGGTCTGGACTTCGACTGGGCCACTTCTTCACTTAATTCTTTTCTTTCTCAGCCGTTCTGTTGTAGATTTGCTGCTGTGGTTGGGATCATTGTCCCAACCACAGCAGCATAGGATGTGCTGCAGTATCAGCCAAGTTTTAGCTGTTGGACAGACATCCTCACATTTGACTCTAAAATACTTTGGTATGCAGAGGACTTTATGGTTGATTAAGTAACAGCAAAGTGCCAGGTCCTATGGCTGGGAGGAAAAAGCCCAAATCATCACCCGTCCACCACCATGCTTGATAATGAGGTGTTTGTGCTGATTTGCTGTCTTTCTGGCTTCCTGTTAAATCCAGAATTGAATTCAAAATCCTGCTCCTCACATACAAGGTCTTAAATAATCAGGTCCCATCTTATCTTAATGACCTTGTAGTACCATATCACCCTATTAGAGCACTTCGCTCTCGCTCTGCAGGCCTACTTGTTGTTCCTAGAGTATTTAAAAGTAGAATGGGAGGGAGAGCCTTCAGTTTTCAGGCCCCTCTTCTGTGGAACCAGCTTCCAGTTTGGATTCAGGAGACAGACACTATCTCTACTTTTAAGATTAGGCTTAAAACTTTCCTTTTTGCTAAAGCATATAGTTAGGGCTGGACCAGGTGACCCTGAATCCTCCCTTAGTTATGCTGCAATAGATGTAGGCTGCCGGGGGATTCCCATGATGCATTGAGTTTTTCCTTTCCAGTCACCTTTCTCACTCACTATGTATTAACAGACCTCTCTATATTGAATCGTATCTGTTATTAATCTCTGTCTCTCTTCCACAGCATGTCTTTATCCTGTCTTGCTTCTCTCACCCCAACCGGTCGCAGCAGATGGCCGCCCCTCCCTGAGCCTGGTTCTGCCGGAGGTTTCTTCCTGTTAAAAGGGAGTTTTTCCTTCCCACTGTCGCCAAAGTGCTTGCTCATAGGGGGTCATATGATTGTTGGGTTTTTCTCTGTATCTATGAAGCGCCTTGAGGCGACATTTGTTGTGATTTGGCGCTATATAAATAAAATTGAATTGAATTGAATTGAATTTCGTTTTTTTGCCAAATATGGTGCTGCACATTAAGGCCAAACATTTCTAATTTGGTCTCATCTGTCCAAAGGACATCGTTCCAGCAGTCTTATGTTCAGATGCAGCTTTGCAAACCTGAGCTGTGCTGCAAGGTTGTTTTTAGAGAGAAGAGGCTTTTATCTGGCAACCTTTCCAAACAAGCCCTACTTGTTCAGTCTTTTTGTAATTGCACTGTCACAACATTTAACAGTCAACATCATAACTGAGGCCTCTAGTTTGAGATGAAGGCCTTGGATTTATTTATTTATTTTTTGCAGTTTCCCTGAGCACTGAACGGTCTGACTTTAGGTTCAAGGTTCTTTATTTGTCACATGCATAGTTATACAAGTATAACACACAGTGAAATGTAACCTGACACGCTCCTCGACATGTGCAAAAATGGGGGTGGGTAGAGGAAGAACATTTAGAGTAAATTTGATGAGATATCCACTCCTGGGAAGATTATGACATGTGTCACAATAAACCTGAATACTCCAGACCAGCGAACTGCTAAAACTTCTGCTTTTATAGAGGTGCCCACACTTGATGATGATCAATTAATCAAATGCATTTCATTAGCAGCACCTGGCAGCTACTTGTCCTCTTAATTCTGGTTGAAGCAGGAAGGTGCAAATAAAGAGAATTCAGATTTGGGATTTTGTGAAGTTCAGCTAGTCGCTGTTTCAGTTGGTGAACAGTTATAAACAGTCTTAACAATGCTGACCTTAGAGAGAACAGAGAGAAGCAGAAAATCCAAAACAGAGGAAGCTATCAAAGCTGTGTCACATGACCTCAAGGCTTTCCAGCACCACCAGTTTAATAAACACACAAGTGGATTTCAGTGTGATTCATATGTGGAAAAACACTGGGGTTCTTTGTTTTGGAACTGGGTTACACTCCACATCACATGCACCCTGCTGCCAGGTTTTTATCATCATGTAGATTTTTTAAAAGGGATTTACTACAAGTTCGTTGTATCGGTCTGCATTAACATGGGTTAAAAAAAGTAAACGAGTGTAAAATACACAAGTGAAAACTCTCCTTATGGTGATGGAGATGAAACAGGGTATAGGCACGGCTAAGAAGATAATTAGAGTAGTTAATCACAGCTGCAATTTGTGGACTGCCTCGTGATAATAAATAACATTATAAGGATATCTATGTTTTTTTTCCTGTTTCTCTGCCCAGCAACACATTTAAATTTGATGCAGCTTGACATTTCAGGAACATACAGCGAACTCGTCATCGTACAGAGGAGAGGCTGGAGGGGGAGAGGGAAAAAGGGAGAAAAATAGAGTTCCTCCAGAGTGTGACGGAAGGACCAGTTGCTCCTTACAGTTTGTCTCCAGGCAAAGCGCTTCATGATAAGTCAGAAAAATGCCCCAGCAGAGACACAGTCACAGGACCGACATCTCGTAGCCCGGAGGTGTCACATGAATGGAAACGTACTGTTAGAGGGCGTTTGTGTTGCGTGTGTAATGGTTGGTGGAGCTCGTGTTTTCAAAGTTGATTTCATGTTCTCATTTCTATTATTATTCCCAGTATGTCTCACTTATTTATATATCTATTTTTGCTGAGGCATGGTTTGATGTGAATAAATGAAGAATGGATCATTGGAAAAGCTTGTTTCTTTTCTATTTTGCAGTAACATTTATTTCAATGAGGAGAAATCACTTGGAGGAATTGAACATGATTTATTAAGATAGAGAAAATAAAGTATTTGGGGATTAGACTCCGATGGCCCATCGTGGCTGAAAGGAATCCCAGCGGTGATTCGATTTAGAACGGGACCCCACGGAGTCGAGACGCTGGTGGTGGTGGAGAAGGTGGAGATTATGGGTTGAATAGAGCTCTGGCTGAGGTGTCTGAGGTGGAGATGGGGAGGATGTGAAAATGACGGAGAGCGCAGATTTAAACCATGCGACGCTGAGGCAAAGAAGGTGGACAACTAGATGATCGGACTAGAGTAATGGTGTCGGTATTGATTCAAGATTCTTTATTCGCCACATGCATAGTTATACAAGTATAACACGCAGCGAAATGTAACCTGACACGCTCCTCGAATTGTGCAAAAGTACATGAAGTGAATTAAATAAGAATAGACAATCTGAACATATTTCAAATTAAAAGAATTTGAAATGTACATTGTGCCGGTGGGTTTAGAGTGTCTAGAAGAGAGTCCTGTCTCAGTCACTTATGGATGATGTGAGAGGGCGGGCGTGTGTGGTGTTTGGGGGGGGGGATGTTATGGTTTAGGGCCCGGATGGCTTGGGGATAGAAGCTCCTCTTGAGTCTCTCTGTCCTTGCCCGGATGATGCAGAACTACCGGATTGCAGAAGTTGGAACCGTTTGTTGCCAGGATGGGACGGGTCTGCGCTGCTCTAGTCCGGCATCGGAAAGCCGTAGCACAAAAGCAGCCAGGAATGGTAAATGGCCTGCATTTGTATAGCGCTTTTCTAGTCCTTAAGGACCCCAAAGCGCTTTACACTACATTCAGTTATTCACCCATTCTCACACACACACTGGCGATGGCAAGCTACATTGTAGCCACAGCTGCTGACCCACTGACAGAGGCGAGGCTGCCGGACACAGGCGCCACCGGGCCCTCGGACCACCACCAGTAGGCAAACATGGGGTTAGTATCTTGCCCAAGGATATTTGGCATGCAGCCAGGAGGCAGCCTGGGATCGAACCACCGACCTTCTGATTAGTGGCTGACCTGCTCTGCCACCTGAGCTACAGCCACCCAGATCAGTGATTGCAGATCTTCCTTACTGAACTTATGCATAAGCTTCATTTAGTTGACCCCAGTGTTTTAGGCAACAACACAGAAGAGTCAGCAAAACTAATATAGCTTTAAGGCAAGACCAGTAAGAGTTATATATAAGATTTAAGGTAGATCAGACAATATTATTGTCACTTTGCAACCCACATTTTCACTCCACTTCTTCCTTTACGTGGCGCGTCCTACTTAATCATTGTCATGTCTGTCGTTACTGATACTTGCTCCGTCCTGTATTGAGGTCATGCCGCTGCTATCTCCGTCTGCATCTTTCCATTTATATGTATGCACATGGAACGGCTGGGAGGTGCGCTCTCCTCCCGTAATGGAGGGTCAGGGAGGCCCCGGGACAGAGCTAGGCAGCCAGATATAAATTACTGCAGATGGAAATGACTATAGAGGTCCTGACTGAAATACACTTTATTGCAAAATAAAATAAGAGAAGAAAGTGTAATGGGCAGCGACACTGTTACACAGACTGAAGGAGTGTAAGAGAAGCTTGTTTGGGCTTTTTATTAGGTGCTTTGAGGACCTCCACAGGAAACAAACCCTGGTATAAAATAGATGGTAGAATCAAATTAATGGACGCACGCGTTTATGGATGGGCCGATAAAAGGATGGAATTCAGTGTGATGGGAATAAATGTCAGAATGGATGAATAGATTGACAAATGATTGGCAAGATATGAGTGTTTTTGATGAGAAATTACATATAGGCGACTGGGTGACTGAGAGAAGCATGACACGATTAGTGGATAAAAGGGTGTTTATCGAATATATGAATACATTTGAACGAACTTTGTTGCCTCCTCTTCTGAAAGTGTGCGTTTATACCACATCAAAACGCGTCGTCTTGAATGTCATCCTTTGTTTTGTGGCTTTAGACCGAGGCGTCGCTTCACCCGCCCGGCGCTCTGAATTCTCAGCATTCACTCTGACTTTGCCATTTTCAGAGGAAAAATAAAAGCCTCCCTTCCAGATGGTTGTATTTTTCAGCTCCACAGCGACCACACAAAACAGGAAGGCTGAATGTGCTGCTGTCACTCCACGAGTGACTTGTGGCCCAAAAAATCGAGGCGGGAGCCTTCAAAAAATAATTTAGCTGTTTGTTTTTGTGTTTTTCTTCTATGTGTAACTTTAAAGCACTAAAGCACAATGAGGATTAAGTCAGCGTCATCGTGTTTGCATTCTGAATGAACAGTTGTAGTGTCTTATGTAATATCATTTCTATTTTTTTCAGTAATGCACAAACAAATTTGTGATTTCTCGAGTACATTTGTAAAAATAGCAGGCACACCGGGACTATTTCAACTTGTAAAGCAGACCACCTTAAAGCTTTCCTTTTACACATTCGTGTCTGGCAGTGGTTTGACTGGTTGTTTTTGACTGTAAAGCCAATCTCATAGTGGCCCCTGACAGCCCTCAGCACTGCAGGATGCTTGTGGGTGCAGATGGGGGAACAAGAGGCCCCGGGAGCAGTGGACTCGCGTGCCTCGGTAGAGTTGCGTGGTAGCTACACAGAGAGCGACGGAGAGCCGAAGCCGACAACCAACACCGTGATTGCATGCTGAGAGATCCCCAGCGATACAGAGACAAAGACTTAATGTTCCTTCTACAGATCTAACAATAGCTGCAATCATAAAAATAACTGCATGCTTTCTTTCTCCTTTTTTAAAAATGAGCACTAAGCTTCAATAGAAATAGAAATACACACTGAGGACTGAAGTTTGATCGTTTAATCCTGTGTGGTCAGAAAAAACGTTCAGCTTTTTATAGAAAAGGGAAAATCTGCTTCATAAGAAGAGATGAAGATTAAGCCAAAGGTTAGTGAGTGAAGTGATTAAAGCAAAGAAGGATGAAAAAGAGATCAGGAGGGCGCCAATATACTCAGAGAGACAGCGAGCGTCATGCTGGTTGGCACGGTCAGTCTGATCCTGACCTCAGCGACAGACCTCACTGTTTCTCTCCACCTCCTCCACCCTCAGGCTGTCCTGTCACTTGTTTGATCCAGTCGCCTCCTGCCATTACTTTCTTTTCCTCTGTCCGTCGTCTTGCTCTCTCATCCCTGTGAACTCGGTGTGCACTTGCTATGTTTTCAGCCCACGTTCTCCACTGCTCGCCATATGCTCTCCCTCTCTGCTTGATTTGACAAATGATGGTGAACTTTAAACCGTGTGCAACCTGAGCTCTCGGCCCTGTTTGACAAAAAACAAACACAAAACGATAACTGGCCAAATTACAGCCTACCAGCATTTGCTTTTGTCTGAACCACATTATCATAGGAGACGATATTTGCGAAGGTGTAAGAATCGGCTTTTTAAAAAAGGGTCGGTGAGATGTAGTGGCTTTAGATAGAAACGTGTGCATACACAACCAGAAAACAGAGAGTCCTTATCTCTGTTGTTTACCAGATATTGCACGTAACCTCTCAAAGATCTCATTTATCCATTAACTGCAAGCCATGAGAGAACTAGCAGGGGTAACCTGACAATCTAGGGTGAAACTGAGTTTTCTGTTTTCATGCCTCCTAATTAGGAGCTTCAGATTAAATTTATAAGATTATGAAGGATTTAGAAGTTTTGATAAGCTCATAGGAATCATGCAAACTATGTGACAGCTTTAAGGACACGCTGCACTCAAAATAAAGTCATGCAGGAAAAAAAACAAGGAAACCTCTACAAAGAGCATAATGAGACACCTCAATCAAAGAACTCAGAGCTTTGAGTTATTTAACGGTGATTGTTTGGTTGATTGGATCTTTTTGAGGCCCTTAAAAGAAAAAATAAATATTTCTTTTAGGAAAAACACACCGAATGAAAGCACTTTACAATAACTGACAGTTAGATTTACAGATCTGGCTGGTGCGAGGTTTTTAGAATTTATTTAGCCGTGAATGCAATAATTGACATCCACCATTTAGTACGAACAGAGGTTAAACACTGGCGAACAAACAGACTTTCACCAGCTGACTTCTCTCTTTCAGCAGCAAATATTTGTGTAATAGGAGGAAGGGTGAACTCTGAATCCCGCTATTGTTTCTCTTATGTAAGTTAATATTGTTTAGATTTGCCTTTTTTAAACAATTACAGGCGCCGAATTCTGTGAATCAGCTCTCACATATGGAAACACTGATTCACACTGACTGTATCAAGGCAGGCGTTAAACAATAGCGCACATACCAGCTAAGCAAACACAAAGTCAAGTGCGTGCACACACACGCACGCGCGCGCAATAAAACTAACAATATGTTGTGAATGTAATCAGAGCCATTGTGGACTCATCAGTGAACTACACACACAGACAGACACTCACACTTTCACACACAAATGAAAACACATGTCAGATTAGATCCTTAACGAGCAGATTAGCAGGGAGAGAGCTTGCAGGGGGGGAGAAAGGGGCAACCTAGTCGACAATGTCACACACACACAGCTGCAATCACAGGATTTACAGGACACACTCGCTGATACACTCCAGATGTCGTCAAAGCAACACACACTCACACACTTATACATCAGAGGGCATCAGAGGGCATCCATCAGCGTAAACAGCTGGATTTAACGGTGACGATAAAGCTTGTTTTGAACTCTTTTTTTTCCCCCCAAGCTTCCATTGGCTGTTATCTAATCTTCTGTTTAACTTCAATATATCTGATACACAGTAAGCACTAAAATGACAGATGGTAGTGAATAAATGTTTCATAAATTGCTGGATGGGTTGAATAAGTTTGGTGATTTTTATCCGAAGAGGCGTTTAAGTATAAGCATCGCCTTTAGGATTATATTTCACGTGGTGCTGGTTGGATATGGCTTCCTTTAAATCTTAAGAGGTTTTCAGGTTTCAGCTCGGCTTAAGTGATTATTCAGGTTTGTTTTGATACGCAACACTCATCTCTGAAATGTTGGTTGCAACATCGAATTGTGTCGCAATCAAAGTTGAAATCTGCTGCTCTGTATTTTTGTACAAATGCAATACACAGTCTCTTCATTTTTGCCCTTTACTTATGGATTATTTGTTCCTGATAGCACATAAGAATCTACTTAAGACAGTTTTTCTGGATTGAAGTCCAGCCAGAGCAGCTTTCACCCTTCAGCAAAGCTCTCAGGGAAAACGGGGTCTTGCCCAGCAGTTGGCTGTGGTGTAAAAATGCCCCTGTGTGAACTTTGAGACACCTCTAAAATAGGATTCCCAGACATGTCTTTAGAAAGAGAAAAGAATCCTTGTGATTTGTTTGTTAAATGCATAAAAATCAAAGGGACCGCACTACTCATCACCAAACGTAACGACTTCACTCCTCGTGCTTCAGTCAGGACAGGTCAGGCTCGGGATATGAGGGTTAGAGGTCAGTCAAGGGGTCAAACTGTGTTTTGACCCCCTTCAGGGAGGACGAGCAGCTTGAGAGGCTTTTAAATATGCGTAACAGGGGACCAGCCCTCAGTGCAGTCTGAATGGCAGTTCAGTCGCGGGATGGACAACAGCCTTTTTCTTCTTTAGCTTGTAAAGGAATGTGTTGTATCTGTCTGGGTAGAAACATCCAGAGTGACCTCTGAATGAGACACGCAGGCAGAACATACACATGCATACACATCTTGCGGGCAGATGATAAACAGACGGAAATGTGTGGGAGGCATAAGCAAAAGCACACAGATATATGCACGAATTAAAAATGAGACCAATGCGTGCATGCATGTATGAATGAATGTATTCATTGTGTTGACCCCAGCCCAGCTAACAGACACATTTGGGCCTAATCTGAGCTACGTGTTGCACTTACACCTCATTTGCAGCCCAAAAGTCTTGAGCTACGTTTGACGTGAACAACAGCAAATATTTTGTGAGCAGTGTTGGGGAGTAACGGAATACATGTACCGCCGTTACGTATTTAAAATACAAAATATGAGTAACTGTATTCCGTTACAGTTACCGTTTAAAAAGGTGGCATTTAGAATACAGTTACTTTGTTGAAATAAATGGATTACACGGCGGTACTTCCCTGTTTCATATTGTGGCGGGTCAGGACTGTTTGGGTTTTGTTTGACAGCTACGTTCTGTTGTTCCAGGCGGCAGCGTTACAGTTGCCATGGTTACAGGGTGACGCTCTCTTTCTGCGTGTTTCCTGGGTGAGAGAGGCCTTTTTGTTGTTGTTGTGCTAAGCTAATAGGCAGAATGCTACCGGTATAGCTCTAAAGAATGTAGCATCATAGGCAGTGTAGTCCGTGCTGCAGGGAGAATGGACTGCCATACACGTTATGTGTCTGTGAGCGAGGGAGGGAGAAAAAGGAAAAGTACGAGCTGTCATCGAGCAAAAACAGGAGCTGGAAGCATGTAAATATAATAATAACCACTGCAGCCAAGAAGAGAGCCTGACGAGCCCAGTTGTAAGTAAGCTATTAAGACTCGACTGTACACCGTGTTCGTGTTTTCCTCCGAAACAATAAGTTCCGTTGGAGCAGCCTTTCAACGCCTCTCTCTGTCTCTCGCTAGCAAGGTTGACCCAGACAACAAAGTAAAGCTAGTTTTCGGCTAAGAGCCCGACACAGAACCCGACGTATTAGCCAGAGGTCCCTTTACTACATTTTGGGGCATGTATTCTGTAATGGAATACATTTTAAAAGTAACCTTCCCAACACTGTTTGTGAGCTACAGTGACATAACCTAGCTGACATTTGGCTAATATAAGGTGAACCTGCGGCTGAGTTAAAGCAGCCAGACCAGAATCGATGCCAGCATTCAAGTTCAAATGTGGCCCCAAAGAAAACCAGTGATTTCTCCCAACGCTAGTTGCTACTATCTAGAAAAACTTTGAGAATAACTTGATACTTTACTTTCATGTGAATAAACTTTAGTGCAGTGTGTCTGTGTCTTTCTTAGTTTAACTTTTGCATACTTTGCAAAGCACAGTGAGTGGGGGTAGGTGACTGCATAATAAGCTGTAAGTAGTTTTGAATTAGACTGATGAATCAAGGAAACTCCCCAGGAAATGCTGCATTAGTCACCAGAGATATTTTATGCTGTTCTTTGCTAACATTTAGTGTAGTGCACATTTATTCGAGCAATAACAGGCAATAGTTGGCGTGTTTAGATGAACAGATAAGACACGTCGGTTATAACTGCCGAACATTTTTATTATGAGAAATGGCGATTTAGTGTTAATTGAATGAGGAGAATGTAGTTTTATTTGGCTCTTTGGAGAATGTGCATCAACTTTTTGGTTGTTGAATGATGAGAAATGTTTCAGCTTTCCAATTAGAACATGCTGTTGTTTTAAAAACTCTAATCCTATTGTTATTCATCTTGCTAAAGTGTTAGCGTGGAGCTCCAGAAACAGTAATCCTCAAATAACACGAGACTCATTTGGGTGTTTATGTTTTTATTACTGAAAAGCCAATTTTGCAAATGGGCTAATCTCCATATAACTTGGTTTATTTTCCAAATGTTAGTCATTAAGTCCCAACACCAGGAGGCAGTTCTGCTCGGTATCATCTTTCTGTCAGAATGAAGACTGTTTCGCAGCCTCTGAGTGTTTGCTCTTTATCTCTCTATCTGCCTCCGTGTCTGTCTGTCAGCAAGCGTCCATCGCTGCACACTGAACAATCCCTGCTAGAGTTTCTATATTTGTGTCTGAATAGGGTTGGATAATTAATCTCACATGTTTTTGGAAACTAGAGAGGAGAATGTATAGCGGGGGAAAGGCTCTCTGTGAATGCAAATGAACTTGTCGAGTGCTAACGCATGTCAAAGTGCAGTGGAAGTGACAGCGTGTTTATTGCTTTGACCCTGGATCACTTCAGAGAGGTGAGGATTGAGTGTCGGTTGACAAAGGGTCTTTTTCCTCCCAAATCTCTCAGGTACAAAGTGAGAAGTTTGGAGTTTTTCAGGATTCAGACTCTGAAACGCCCTGCTGTGTTTATTGAAGTCTAAAGTTACCCAGGCATGCTCAGGATGTAGCAAATTTTATGAAGCTGATTAAACTTTATCTCATTTTCTGCACTCACAGGAAACACCTGGATTTTTTATTACTTGTATAAAACATACAGGCTTTAGCTCATCTTTTTTTTTTTTTATCATAAAACAAAAGCACTTCGAGCAACAGAATAACTTTCCGACTCTCCAAAATGTCGAGTCTGACGTTCGTTCTGTTCACCTTTTCCACATTAAACACCGACGAGTTTGCAGCAAATCTCATTTCATCCTTCTGGGTCCCTAAACAGTCTGTCTAAGAAAGCGGAGGGGAAAACGGTGTTCTCTTTCCCCTTTCTGCTGGATTAAGGCTTCCTAAATGAGAACAAATTCCACCTCCTCCTTGCCTCCGTTTTAATTTCCCAGAAGGATTGCGCTGCCGTGGCTTTGTATCTGCACGGCCGAGGTGAAGGATGAGGATATTCATACTTTGGCTGCTTGGCCCAATTTATTTTTTTGGGCAAACTTCTTGTGACTGTTTAATCCTATTGGCTTAAATTGGATTTGCTTTAATATGTTTTCTCAGTTTTTGAGATTCATCATCAGACCTCAGTTACAGAGTCTCATGAACAATTTGTCATCTAGGACCAAATTTGCATGTAGGTTCAGGGTATTTGATTAGCAGCCATGGTCATTGATCATCTAAGTCTGTTAGATGTGAAATGACTGTTGTGTTGTGATAAGTGTGTCCTTAACTGCTGAATTTGAGAGTTAGGTCATTTTTTCCGATGCTATTCTTAATCTCAAGGCTGGCATAAGCTGCTGGGTCGGGTAGAAGTGATGAATTATGTGACACCACATATTTTACTTGTCACTGTAGACTTGCCAGCCGCTTTCTCTAAACCCTTACATGCATAATCTTTGGACCATGTAAAAAAGGATATTCGAGAAGCAATGATACACGTTTATCAACACATCTGGTGAAGAACCAGCACAGTCTCACAGCCAGGCAATTTTCTCCTAGCTGGAGTCCTCTGCTGATGCACTGTGACACTGAGAGCAGCTTTTGTCCTGGTTAGCACAGCTTGGCATCACATTTTAACACCTTCAGCACCACTATAGCACCATCTTTCCATGTGCAGTTTTTCTATTGTAGAGTCAAGCTTCGAGCTGAGCATTCATAGCCTAACCAGCTTAGTCAAACTGAGGACATTGGGATTGACAAGTTGCTAGCCAATGAGCACTGCCTGGATAATCCTCATGTCTGACTCTAAAGACTTCTGACTCGACTCCAAAGTCTTCTATGCAACCAGAACTCTTTTGGCACCAAAGAAGGCGCTTCAACATTTGCTTCACTTATCACACCCAGAAAGTCCATCGTTTTCTATCAAATATCAGGTTCGCATGAAAGGAAACGGCGAAAACAAATGGGAGAAAAGTCGGTCTCTCTGTCGATAGCCGACGACGCCACTATTCTGTCACGGTGAACGGATGGGAGTCGGGCGCAGACTGAAAGTCACAATTAAACAGTTCTTTATTCACAAAAATACCAGGTGCAGAATATATACAGGTGGGGAGAAGTCGGGGGTGCCAAGGTCCACAGGTCCTCTCACACTCATATTCCAAACACAGTTCCACACGCTCCTTCCACACTCGCTCGCTCTGCTGGGGGGAAATCTTCACACAGCCACGCCAAACAACTCACGCTCAGGGTTCCAAAACGCAGGGTTAGAGGTTTACAAGAGACGGAGGACACAACCAGGAAACAAACTCGCGAAGGAAAGCTTTTCTAATTTTCACGAAGCCGGGATTTTACACTAACGTGTCTAGCACAATCATTCAGCGACAAGAGACTCTAAGTCCCGGCCTTAAGACGTGGCATAGAAAGATTCAAGATCTTTCATTTATCACGTGTATAGTTATACAAGTACAACACACAGTGAAATGTGTCCTGATACGCGCCTTGACTGTGCAAAAAGAGAGAGAAAACATTATATACAGTAAGTAAGTAAATATATACAAAGAGGACATTATGTGCAGGCAGTGAATGAATTATATACATTAAGACAGCGGTCCCCAACCTTTTTTGCGCCACAGACCGGTTTATGCCCGACAATATTTTCATGGACCGGCCTTTAAGGTGTCGCGGATAAATACAACAAAATAAAACTAGTACCAGTACCGAAAAAAATAAAATTTATTCATAACACACATGAAAAGACCCAGGAAAACCGAGTAAACGATAAAAACGATAACAAAATAACACTCAAAACCGATAAAAACCCTGAAAACTATACATTTCACACCTGAGCCTCAACTCTCGCAGCCCAGCACCAAACGACTCACGGACCTGTACCGGTCTGAGGCCCGGGGGTTGGGGACCGCTGCATTAAGATAGTTAAATTAAATTAAATAAACAATCTGGAAATTTACAGTTCAAATTTGGGAATGTACATTGTGTGAGTGGGGTGTTAAAGTGACTTGTGCCGCAGTGAAGCCAGAGGATCAGGCGTGATATGAGAATGTGATAACGAGTCTCGTCTCAGTCAGTTATGGTTGATTGGGGAGGGGGCATGTCCTGATTTAACACACGGATGGCCTGAGGGCATCTTGCCCAGATGGTGCCAAACCTTCTGCCTGATTGCAGAAGTTGGAACAGTTTATTGCTGGGGTGGAACGGGTCCTTCGATATCTGCGCTGCTCTGGACCAGCATCTCCTGGTGTGAATGTCCTGTAGGGAGGGGAGAGCAGTCCTGCAGCAGCGTTCTGCTGTACGGATCACTCTCTGAAGAGCTTTTTGTCCTTGACACAGCTGTTCCCATACCAGGATGTGATGTTCTCTGTGAGGATGCTCTCCACAGCGCCTGTATAGAAAGTCCTGAGGATGTCTGGTGAGACCCTGAACTTCCCTAGTTGTCGTAGGTGGTACAGGCGCTGCCTAGCCTTTTTTGGACTAACATGATAGATGCGTGATTGGAAACGGGTGTGTGGGGAAGGCAGAGCGACGAGAGAGAAAAACTTTAAAACAAACACATGTCGCCTTGTAGGGCTGACCGGGCAGACACAGGGACCATGACATATTCTTTTTGTTCTACTTACTGTCTTGCATATTTTGTCAGTTTTTCAAACAGAACCATTCGCTTTGATCGTCCCGGGCATGCCCGGTGGATCAAGGCATTGACACCGGAGCTCGAGCTTCTCTCTGTGACACTAATGGCTACTGAAAGATTACAGCGTTTGATGCACTGGGTTGAGAATACGTTAGAAGGCCAGTGGTTTGCATGCCTGAAAGGATTTGGTGGCATCTAACAGTCGTGTTGCAGTTGTACCGAGTCAGTCTGTGACTGTGGGGCTGTTAAGGAATATATTGTGTCAGTTAGGGAGAACCCAATTTTTAAAAATGGACACGTGTGTTGTGAGTAATTGGATGGCATGAATGCAAGTGAGTATTTATGCAAAATACGTGAGCGTGAGTAGAAGAATGACTAAGAGTATTGTAAGGAGATGAGTTGAGCTGCAGCGAGTGAGTAAGACGGCGAGCAGGAGATGATGTCGATTTCGTGACGAACACGGAGGAGGTGATAAACGCAGAGGGATGGACTGGTGTGCGTTTGTGATGACAGGTGGCATCGTAGTGTGTTTTCTGCTCACGCGCTCAGACACTACGCACACGCACGCACACACATGTGCCATCTGTAGCCTCCCAGCAGAGCGACTGGTCAGGCTGAGTTTATCGGTTAAACACAGAAACCACTCATGTATTACAAAATCGGAACATTGTAGCCTTCAGCGTCCCCCTGTGTGCGAGTGTGTGCGCATTACTCACAAGGACAAAAATGTGTTCACAGAGTCACACTGTGGGAGCTTGGCTTGCATTTAGGGACGAAAGCTGTTATCAATAAGGAAAGCCATTAAATTAGTTGACTCAGTTTAGAGTTGAAGGTCAGACGTGTAATTTAGAGATTCGAGGTCAGTTTAAATCCTGGGAGAATGAGCGTAAGTCTGTTTTCTGAAGCAACAAAAACACTTGAGAAAACAATGTTTTAATGGACAGTTTTGAGTTTGTTTATTCAAGAAGCTTGTTATTGACAGACGTTCAGTGGTATGCACAAAATCCGAGAGAATTTGGGGACCACGTTAGAACATTTATGTCCTTCCTCACATATTATTTTTCCAGTCAAGCTTAGACAGCACTGTGTGGTGCCCCCATTGTTGAACCAACAGGGAAGTTCTTCAGTTGGCCACTTAACCTCCTAGGACCTGCCGTCCACATATGTGGACGTCATATTTTGGGTTGTCTAGACCAAAATACTACATTTTGCTCTACAAGTGCCTGATATCCATTTATGAGGACATTATGCTGCCACTGTTCTATTGAAATTCTAAATGAATATCCTCATATGTGGCTCTCATTTTTCTTAGAAACAAAAATCAGGTTAAAAAAAATCTGGTAATTCTTTGTTTTTATATTCATTGGGTCCCTGTGATGGACCGAGAAGTGAAAGAAACTTTAGGTTTAAGGTTAAAGTCCAAAAAAATGATTTTTATTTAACCCACAAAAAATTATTGGTTAAATCATGGAAAAAGAATCAAAATCTTGGGCCCATAAAAGAGGTCAAAATAACAAAACTCTACTCAAAGTTGACAACACTACTGATAACTCAAACAAACTGACCAAACTTAACGAGACAAAGGGGAAACTTAAATAGTGGCTGATCAGCCCACAAAAACAGGAGAAGGGGTAAAACACACAAAACCAAACATAATGAACTCCAATTCCCCCCCATGGTCCCGAGTTATGGCATGAACCAATTTGCAGTCTTCCTTTAAAGCTCGCTCCGCCCCTTTTCCACCTCTTGGCTCCTTAATCAAGGGACTGGAACAGCTGCAACTAAGAAACTAACTCAGAAAACAAAAGATTAATCATACATAACAGTGTAAACTAAAATGTGCGCACTTATTTTAGAATGCAGTGTTATGTGGATATGTGAATTAATTCTAAACCAAAACCAGTTATTTATTGTCCTGTAAATTAATTCCTATATTTAAAGACAGACATATGTGAATGCAATGTTACTTATAAGCCTCTACACTAACATGGTGGGTATTACCACTGTGTGGCTGTAAGTGCAGCCATCAGAGTCCCAATATGTCCAAATATCAAAGAGAAATTAAAAATGTATGCCACGGACTAGTTCGGGTCTTAGGAGGTTAAAGTTGGTTTTGCAAATCACACAGTCCATTGACTCCCATGTTAAACTGTCCACAGCAGAAACGGTCATTCTCCTTGCTTGTTACAAAAACAATTTTAGCTTCCACAGTTTTGTTCCCACTCCATATGTTTTCTTAATGTACATGTCAACAGTTGAGCTGTATCAATAATTAATAGACTTAATTTTTTTATGATTAGGCGTGTAGCCTGTTTGTTAAGTGGTATTTGGTGGGCAAACGCACTCTCACTCTCAAAGCGTAACATTTTACACTAGGTGACAAATCGTCGGTATATTACGCTTCCGGCCACCCAACATGTCTATATTACAAGTTCAGAAAAATGAGGAACATGAGAACCAATTGGAATGAATCTACATGTATGTTTATTTTACTTAAATCACTTTGGAAAACACCATCTAACACGATTAAGGTGGTGGTTAAGATTAGGGATAAGGTTAGGGCTGGAATAAATCTATTCGATTTCATTCACAGTCCGGCGCGTAGCATAGGAATACGGAAGGTCACCTTTCGCGTTCTCATGGAATGCCTTGGGACGTGACGAATCGTCAGTATATTACGCGTTGGGAGTGAGAACCTGTTAGGTGGGTATAACCTGTGCTAATTCAAGTCATACATCTGTATGTGATTTATATCAATGTGCAACATGAATATTACCAAATTATTTGAATTCTATGGTGGAGGAAACTATGGCTGCACCTTGCTAAACAAACTAGCATGCATTAGCTCGTATGCTGACTTCTGGCTCCATAAAGACAAAACAACATCAGCCAAAATGCTAAAATCAATGTGGAACTTCACAAACCAGTGAGCAACATCCATTATTTACACCTAGTTTAACTAGATACACCTCTCTGCTTTGTGAGGAAATGATGCACAGATCAAATGTAGCATTCAAGGAGTGTGCGCCATCGTTTCTGGCGTAAAAAGTCCTAAATGACTCATGAACAGGAAACAGGATGTAACAGAAGAGAACTTCTGATGTAAAGGCTGCTGACAATTTTGCCTATTATTCAGTGCAGTTCTTGTTTACAAAGGCGAAGGGAATTTGTATTGACGGATTTTTGGGTAATTATTCAGGATATACAGTTTGGCAGCTTTAACTGCTTAATACATTAAAAGTAGACTTGTTTGGGTGTAAAAGAAAAAATGTTGCATTATGCAATTTTTTTTTTAGGCCCGTTGGACGATGATGCATGACAATACCTGTTAAATTTAGAGAATAGGGCATGATACCCTTTTAAAAACAGAGTACTGTCTTAGTGTTATCGACACAATGGCTCTCAGTCTGCTGCTGAGTCCAAAAATATTTTGCTTAGGTTGTTAAAAGGCTAATGAAGGAAATCACTGGATGAGACAGGAGTAGATGGGTGCTGTCGGAGAAAAGTGGGCATGCCAAAAAGTTTATTACACTACTTGATCAAACTTTACCACCTGAAAATGACTGAAAGAGAAGCTTTTGGAAGAACCTTTTAATGTCTGGAGAGGAAGGTGGAGCGCAGACAGTGTTTGCACAGAGGGATCCAGACGAAAGGAAAGGGATCTGGTTAAAATAAAGGGATGTCAAAGAAGAAGGTGTGACGGCGCTCTGCAGAAACACTGAGTCATTCCCAGCTTCAGCTTCGCCTCGCAGGAGGTGAACGTAGCAACAGCTCAAAGTTCACTCTGTAAATGCTCCTGTGATATGTTCCAGATGTGCTGTAAGAAGTTAGCCACAGGGGTAATGCAATACAACACAGCACCATGAGCATGTTAATGAGTTGTAATGCATTTGGAGAGCAGAACGAGGGTGCATGCTTACATTTCAGCACTCCAGTAGCTTGGGAAAGAGGTGAGAAGGAATTCGGGGCTGTGTGAAAAATTCCCATTCCATGTCTGGATCTTATTTATTTTAAGTGGTAATCTGCCACATCCTCATTTGTGTTAAATTTGGCAGCGCTGGAAGAACTAAATGGTCACTGTTCTCAACAGTTTTCTTTGCACTTACCGTAACAGAGATTACTTATATGCGAGGGTAATACTGTGACACGTTTATTTGTTTTGCTTTAGCTGGTTTCTCAACTGAATGGAAATTATTTCTAATCAGTGAAATCGCATTTTTGTTTTCCCAGTTAGGCCTGTTAGAAATTTTGCTAGCCGCCCCGTTTCCATAGACTGTACAGAAAAACATGCAAGTGCATGTTGTTATTGCACATAAATAATAGACATACGGGACTAGCATAGGCCAAGCTATCCATTTTAGCTGCTGCCTGTGCTGACCCTTTTATTAAAGTGGCCACGCCCAGACTTCAATCTTTAACTAAATCCGAACGGATTCAATTCAATTCAATTCAATTCAATTTTATTTATATAGCGCCAAATCACAACAAATGTCGCCTCAAGGCGCTTCATAGATACAGAGAAAAGCCCAACAATCATATGACCCCCTATGAGCAAGCACTTTGGCGACAGTGGGAAGGAAAAACTCCCTTTTAACAGGAAGAAACCTCCGGCAGAACCAGGCTCAGGGAGGGGCGGGGCCATCTGCTGCGACCGGTTGGGGTGAGAGAAGGAAGACAGGATAAAAGACATGCTGTGGAAGAGAGACAGAGGTTAATAACAGATATGATTCAATGCAGAGAGGTATGTTAATACATAGTGAGTGAGAAAGGTGACTGGAAAGGAAAAACTCAATGCATCATGGGAATCCCCCGGCAGCCTACATCTATTGCAGCATAACTAAGGGAGGATTCAGGGTCACCTGGTCCAGCCCTAACTATATGCTTTAGCAAAAAGGAAAGTTTGAAGCCTAATCTTAAAAGTAGAGATAGTGTCTGTCTCCCGAATCCAAACTGGAAGCTGGTTCCACAGAAGAGGGGCCTGAAAACTGAAGGCTCTCCCTCCCAGATGGATGAGCTATAACAGCAGATCACCCCCCATACGAGCGTTATAAAGGGAGAAATTAGCTACTTTGTACTAAACCTTTCTTTGTACCAAGCTGTAAACATGTTATTTTGTTGAAGTTGGGGATTTTAACAGAGGCACACATGAGAATTGTCTTAGAGCCTCTAGTGGCCACTGGAGTAACTGCAGCTTTTGACACATCTGCATAATCGTTATTTTTCAGTTGCCCTTTTCTCATCAATTAAAATATAGCGTTATTGTTACTGCTGTTAGGTTAAGACCACACGTTAGGTCTCAACTTTGTTTAGTTTTAAAGCCAAAAGGTGGAAAAATAAAGAAGGGGATGCCACACCGCAAAGGGCCGTAGGTTGGACTCAAACCCTACTGCACTCCGACCATGTGGCATATGGTCACCTGCTCACCCAGCAAAGTGAACTGGCACTCACAGTCTCACCGCTTAGTCATTTTCTTTTGCAGTTAAGACTGTAGCGTCCTCGCCATATAGATTTTGTCAGGTGGTTATATATGTAAGATGAATATCTGTAAAGACTTTTCAAATGAATTCATAAACTTTCAATAATCATAGTCTGCAAACATATTTAGAAACTTGAGAAAGTGCATCCAAAAAAGAGATTTCAGACCAGTTTAATCTTAACCTTCAGCTTCTTTCATCTTGTAACTTTTGCAATCAAATCAAACCGTAATTATAAAAGTGACAGACCTGGCTCCTTGGGGCACACTCCCTTAATTTTCTGAGGGGGAAACGGCACAATTATTAGCTTCCACTGAATTTTGTTAAATTATGAGTTCTTTGTGCCATAGAGTGGACAAAAAAAATCGCACATTTCTTATGAAACTGTTTAATTCTTGAAGCTCCTGCTTCTTTATTATCCACCTCTTCACCTTCCTCTGCTCTTCTTCTACTGCTTATTAACCTTCACATGCACTTCCTGTTCTATACATGACGGTCAGTAAGTGCATCCATTAATTGCATAAAATGTTAATTTAAACATCTGCTCTTGGGCCTCCAGATGGAATGCCAAGCATTTTTGCCCTTGAGCAAGGCATTTGCCACGGACAGCTGCATTTGGAGGGCATGAATAGCCGGTGTGGTTAATGAGTGATGTGAGGGGATGGAGAGGAGGCTGCAGGGCTGAAGACTGAGAGACTCTCCTTAACTAGAGTGTGAAGAGACAGACCCACTTCATTAAACGGGCTGTCTGTGCAAACACTCACTGCCTGCAGGACTGGCTGCAGTGACTGAGGGAGTGAGTGTAGCCATCTGCATGCAGCCACACACACCAGACACACACAGTTTCTGTGCGCCTCGCTCTCCCTGTTATTTTATGAGCCTTTCTAGGGGAGGACAAGGGAGGGAGAGGTGGAGGAGCTGGGTGGAAGTTTGATGCTATGAATAAAAATGCCATCACCTACACATCACCGTCGGCACTAAGACTTTACAAGTGAGCACTTAAGTCCATTTCTCACCGGGCATGTAAAGCCGTCTGCGAACGCATGCAGAGTGAGACCAGAGACAAAAGGAAAATAAGTCAGAAAAGGAGAAAGAGCAGATTTTGTACACCCAAGGCGAACGTATCCCTGTTTGAACACAGAAAACATCATCTGTCCCCTGAGCTGTCTGAGAGCTACTGTAAATTTCACAACATTAAAATTAAAAGCATTTTTTTAAAATAAAATGCTGCTGTCTTTTCATAATCATGTTTTTAGAGCTTTTTGCTGCCGTAATAGGTGTATTAGTTAAATAACTTGGGGCCTTTTAATTCACTGAGCTTAGAGAGTCTGCGTCTGGGCAGCTTTGGGCTTTGACTGTGTTTCTACTTTGCCTGCTGGTGTAAAACTCTGAATTTTGTGGCATTTCTTTGGCAGCTGATCCTGTATGATTTCTTTAGAAATGTGTTATTGTTAGGTGGATGAAAGTACAAAGCCAATGTCCTTAAATGTTTGCAGATTTAAACGTGTCCTGGGAGAGCCTGGTCTAAAATGAGCCTTTATTTTACCTTGTTATGTTGTGTCTCCTGTCTTTCCACTTTTAACCATCTAATAAAGGCGAGAAAAGCTGTTTAATAAATCCAGTTTACACTGTTAGAAATTAAAATATCCAAATTATATTTTTTATAATTTTCTAAATGACTTTTGCTCACCTGTTCAAGACCTTACCTATAATCACCGCTATGATTTGCAAGATTAGATCTAGAAACATCCTCACATCTGTGCACACTGATGCACAGGAGCTTTGTTTTTCCCTCACCGTAAAGACAAAGAGACCAAAAAGACTTTAAATCAAGATGTCTGCATCAGATACAGGAGAGAAAACAAACCCTGCTGTCAGACTCACGGGGAGGCTCTTTGAAAACTACTACCTAACAAGCTCTCTGCCTGCACGCTAATGCTGTTAGCCATCAGGAAAATCATCAGTCAGCAGTCTGAGTCAAGCTAACCGTCTAGACGAGCTCCAGTCAAAACCCACCGATTAAGTTTCTGTGCGAAAGCCATAGGTGTGTTTATCGTTTCTGGTTCAAATGCATTAAACCGGTCATGGTTATCTGGGGAAGCTTGTTTTTGTTTTAAATATGCATCACTGTGGGGAAGAACTCTCATTAATGTCAGTCTCATCTACGAGCTTCTGACCAACAAGCTGCTAAAGGAATATTTTCATATTCTTTCCAGCTTCCTCAAGAAAACTCGTCTGATAGGTCAGAGGTCAAACTTTGCTTCAAAACAAAAACCTTAGAGCTCGTATGGATTTTCTGTCTTACTCAAGGACGGCACAGCCAATCACGTCCCACTTCTGCCGCTCTTTTATTTTACACATATCAGCTCCGATTCTTCTTATCCCAAATTGCCTCCATTGCTGCCTCGAAAGGATGAGGCTTTGTACATCATATATTACTGCTGTGCGAAATATTTGTAAAGCACTAATCAAAACAGCTACTAACGCTTTCAGACACTGTAGAAATAATAAGAGATACATGTCAAAACAAGGACATGAAGAGCAGAGTATAAAAAGGCCAACAAGTGAATAGTGAGTAATGATTTTTTTTTTTTTCTTTCACATCCTACATGTTCCGAGTGCCGATGCTGGAGGCAGTCTGAGCAGTATAGCTGATTTCCAGTGGGGTTTCCCGCCATAACTGCCAGACAGGGAATTTAACAGTGTTTCCCACACAAGGATGAGGCCAACCTCTGTGTGCAGCATCCACACGCTCTTAAATTATTATTAAATCCCTTCTTTAAACAGGTTGTTTCCTTGAGTTCAGGATCTATTCCTAGAGCGAGAAACAAATTGACTTATAGATAATACAGATGCGATATACAGCTTCAGGAAGTGATAAATCAGGAATATGATTGGTAATATCCATACATATTATCATTTTAAAAACCTGTGAAATGAATAGTTAATTCCAAACTGGGTGTGAATGCCAGGTACAGAGAGTATCCGGTGTCCTGATATTCTTAATGCTATATTGGAAATCTTTGCAGAAGAGCTTCATAATGTTTCTTTTTTTCTGATGTAAAGGAGGCCCATCAAACCTTTGCAAACAAGAACTCCAGTGCACACAACATCACACAGCTTCCAGGTGCACAGAGATGAATGCATAATGATGATATTAGAACTATAATAAAGTGCTGACAAAATGTGTAGATTAAACAACAATTTTACAAGTAATAAAAAAGAAAAAAAAATAATAATACCATAAAATCTCCTCTGTCTCAGCCTGAGGTATTTCAGCAAACACTGGAGCTGGACCTCGACCCTAAAGCACTCACTTTTTGGATTATCTGCTTTCTTAGGCAGTGAATTAATAATCATGGCGTAACTGTTTTCTAGCACGCAAGGACAAAATGTTTTATTCAACAACGACTAAATCCAGCATTTTTGTGCACTATAGCTTACTCTAATCTGATCTGAAAGCAATCAAGTTGATATGAATAGAAAATGTTTCATTTTCAAACCCTGTTTTGACGATGGGCTCGTCACATTTGGTGTACGTGGTCTTGAATCTGTTCAACCAGCTTGCATCTGAGCAGACAACCTGTGCAGCGTCTACAGGCCCAGTTATTTATTTTAGCTCCTGCATAGCACAAATAGATGATTATCATCACATGCACACACTTACAAGTGTATTCATATAGGCAGACATCCACTTTTTGCTCATTTCGACCCTTAAAAGTGTAGTTAAGGTGCTGAATAACACGAGTTGATGTGCAGAGTATAAACAAAAACACACGTATTACTGATTACATACTCACACACAGACTTGAGATGTTGTAAAGCGGACGATGGGCGGACAGAAGGGTGTCGGCTGGTAAAGGATGAGTCTGCAGCGGTGGTGGGAGGTCCACACTGAGGGCAGAGACTGATGAAGTCTCTCGGTGCGCTCGGTGGGATCCCTGCAGCCTCCCGGTGCTTCATCCTGCCATGTGTTCATATTCCTGTTATCTCTGCCTCTCTCTTTCTCTCTGTGGTGTCCCTCTGACTCCCAGACGGAGAAGCCTCATGTCCGATCTCATAGATTCTGTTCACGCTACAGTTTCCTGCATCTGATTCTCTTTTCATTTACCCTCACATACTTGAGACAGAGCTGATGTTTTCTTATCATCGTGAAAAAAAACAACATGCGCAGTCTTTCGTTTTTTTACTCTAGATGAAGTCCAGTGACTATATGGATCGCAACGTGGGGTTAGATTTAAGCAAAGATCATTTTTATATGAATGTGCAGACGTTCTAGAGTCACACAAGTCTGAGCCATACGCCGTTTTTGAGGTTGAGTTTTTTAATATCATACTGCCTTGTGAGCTTGTTGCACAGCCCATCCAGATACCGGCTCTAAATCTAGGCAAACAGTTACATTCCTCATTAATTACAATGCTGCATCAGAGCACATTATCCAGCTGAGACCGTATAATCCTACAACAGTATTAGCTATAAGGACAAAAACCCCAAACATTTCAAACAAAGCCAGCCAGCTGAGGTGGTATTTGGGGAAACGCCTCGATTCAGTCGAAATCCAGAAGCTCAACAAAACATGTTTGAGAACAACAAATATGCTCTTCCTTTGTTGGGGTTTCACAGTATGGGCGTGTCCCCTCAGCTCCTCGAGCAGTCGGAATCAAAGTATTTATGAAAATGCATTCAAGAATAGATAAATCTGTCTCAGCAACACAAGGCAGGACCTGTTCTTGCATTGTGCGAGTTTTTATTTCTGTTCCTTTTTACAACAGGAACGCATTGAGTTACTATCGTGTGCCAAACAGCAAGGAGGGGAAGTGAAGACAAATTCACTTCCCCTCCTCATTAAACATTTGCAGTAAGCTAGCAGTCCCACCTATAATCAGTAGAATGCCTCAAATCACTAATAAGCAAATCAACAGGAACATAAAAATCATCCTCGGTCTCAACAATTCAAAGTCAAAGTTGCGCACAGCTGCTGCTGTTGTTGTTTTGCAGGATCATAAATCTGAACGTGCATCTCCTCTGATTCCCCCACAGGTACGACTATGTGGAAGTTTACAATGGCGGCGATGAGTCTTCGCCCATGTTGGGAAAGTTTTGCGGGAAAATCGCGCCGTCTCCGATCATCTCCACCGGCGGCCAGCTCCTCATCAAGTTTGTCTCCGACTACGAGACCCACGGGGCGGGATTCTCTGTTCGCTATGAGGTCTTCAAGACAGGTGTGTAGTTTCGAACAGAACTGCTGTGATGTCCTTGCTTTATCTGCACAGCAGCAGTAAAAGCATGAGCTGAATGGCTCTGCTGTTTTACATAAATCCATAAATGAATGTGCTGAATACGCCTGGTGAAAAATGGCCCCTTTAAATTCAAATGTAGTTTTAGATATCCAGGTGATTGTTCTGTTGCTCTTGGATCAGTTTTATATATCACCTTGTCATACATAATGGGAAAAAGTCTGAATTGAACACCATTTTAGCCATTTAACGTGGAAAAATGCAGGAGCAGATGACAAATTGAACAAAATCGCTATACCTGCCCTCTGTGACTGAAAGGCAAATACAGCCTATATTTTATGGTAGTTATGGTAGCCACTTGTCGCAGTAATTTTGCAAACTTAGTCGAATTTTGAGCTCCATTGAAGCAATCATATTATCTGAGATTGCATATAAAATAGACCACAATCATGTGACCTGTGTTTTTGCTAAAATCATCTTGACTACGAATTTATGCTTTTGGTAGATGAATGTAGCAAGTGAGGGACACAGTGACTTTTCAGTAACAATGTAGCCATGCCCTGTGGCATACCCTGCGTCTCCTCTGTTTTACTCTAAGGCTACGTCCACACGTACCCGGGTATTTTTGAAAACGCAGATTTTTCTATGCGTTTGCACCTTTCGTCCACACGTAAACGGCGTTTTCGTTCACTGAAAACGGAGATTTCTAAAAACTCAGTTTTTGCATTTACGTGTGGACGAGAAAAACACAGAAAACGCAAAGGTGTGCGCCTTTTTTGACGTCACACTGTGCGCCACATTATTGTTTCAGTGAAATGAATTTCTACAATACTGTTACTGTTAATTTTACTCTCTGCAGTGTTTAAATTCTTACATACACACACACAGTTACTGTCCCTCCACACATACGACTTGGTTCTGCTTCTATGCCCCAGCTTTGTTTACTTTTTCCCACCGAAGCTTCTAGACTTCTGATTGGCCAACATTTCTGCACGTTTGGGAATATATCGCCACCTGTTGCTTTGGCATGTTCCTAGCAGCATTTTCCTTCATTTCTGCCTTTACATGTGGACGGGATTATTTCTTAAAACAAAAACGGAAAATCTCAGTTTTCAAAAATACCCGTGTACGTGTGGACGTAGCCTAAATTAGTGCTGTCAGCGTTAATCTCGTTAAAATGACGTTAACGCCATAACGGCATTAACGCGGCAAATCTCCATTAGCGAGTTAGCACGGATCGCCCCGTAGGTGGGGCTGCACGGCGTCAACGTATTAGCGGGGTTAGTTTGTTAACGCATTAGCACCGTCCAGCCCCATGCACTGGCAATCCACGCTAACTTGCAAACGGAGATTTACCACATTGATTCGGATATGGTGTTAACATAATTTTAACAAGATTAACGCTGACGGCACTACTCTAAATTTAACTATAATTTAGCAAATGAACATCAGATTGCATTTAATAGGATGTAAAACTAGCAACTCAGACCCTTAAACCCATTAGGAGAATATTTTTTAACATTGTAAATTAAGTAATGCACTCAGGTTTTTTGTGTATCCACATTAGTAGCCATTAGTTACCCCCTGGTGGCCTTTAGTAGGAATGCAGATTCGAGTAAGTTTTGCACTGGCTCCACTTTTCAGACCCAGAGGCTATTTTTATATAATCTATGGATTACTGAAAGGAAGTAAAACGGGAAGAAGTTGGTCAAGTAACCATAGCAACCACAAGTAACACAAAAAAGCTTCCCGGCTAAAGAAACATACAAGTTGATAAATTATAAAATCAGGAAAGTCTATTCTTACTGTGATGATTGTGTAGATGCTTCATGTGTATTATTTTTGCAGTGAGTAAATAACAATTTGTATGTTAATGTAATCATGACAGCAACAGAGATAAGAAATGACTTGAAAACAATCAAAAGTATGGAAGTGCATCTATTATTAACACCAATAAGCATTGAAAGGCGTGAAGGCAACTTCACTAACCTGCTGCAACGTCAACAGTCAATAAAACCTGGAATTCACTCCCCGCAAGAGGCTTTCTCTAAAATTAGGGTTTAACAATATCTTTGGGTTTGTCTGCCTGAGAGCTGCAGCTGAACCTCTGGTACAGTGACCTCTATAGCTGCAGGCCAAACAAACTCAAAGACCCAGAATTCATTGGAGGAACACCAAGTCCCAGATGGGCAGGATGCTAGCAGGATAGACCTACATAAACACTCCCTCTCAAGGAAGGAACCTTGCTCCCATGTCCTACATTTGTATCTGGTCTTTCCTCCAGGGTCCATTTGAGTAGCCGCCAAAATGACAAGTCTCCTGTGACCACTTCAATTTTCACCAGTGGGGACTGGAGATAAATCAGATAAAAAGGGAACATGTGTGAGATTCCCCTTCGTTTTTTGTTTGTACCCAAGAGAGCAATAACCATTCAGAAAATAACGGCCTCCAGAAATAACAATCCCCAGGTGGATTTAAGTTAGCAAGTGCTCCATTGTACTGTGAAAAATGGATAGGCAAGTGCTCTTTTGTTCTTTAACGAGGTGCACGGCAGTACTATGAGGGGAGGTTAGAGGCCCAGCTCCAACTGAAGCTCCTCCAGGCTCTTCACTTGTCTCTTCTCTAAACTACAAAGTACGGCCCGACTCCTGACTCTGAAACTTTAAAAATATGCTCGTATCAACTTTAATTTCAGGGTACAAAGTGTAGCCGTGACTGATGAATGACAGGATGTCATTAGAGAGTCGGTGTAATAAATCTTTAAAAGTGGGTCAGCAAAGTATTAGCATGGAAGGAACACTGGTCCTGAGCATTTTTCTTTAAGGGTCTTTTTAAAGATCCACAAAAAAATTGTGCTTTGATCTTAAATAAAGTGAAGATTGGGATTCGTAGGCTCTTATGAGCCGACTGCTTGAAGAACAGATACAACTTCTTATAATTTTATCTGAGATGGATGGTGGTAATGTTTTGGCTAAAAACAGGCTAGTTTTTAACACAGTAGCCGTGCGATGTCACCTATTCCTGCCTTTTGGCCGTTTCCCTCTTTTTTTTGTGAAACCAGGCATCGTGACCGAAAACAGCTTCTTGCTCATTTATTTTACACTAAAAGGCAATTTTCTTGTATTCATTCAATTAAATTTAATAACAGCCTATTTATATAGGCTGTTATTATATATCACAACAACAGTCACCTCAAGGCACGTTATATTGCACGGTAAAGACCCTGCAATAATACAGCTGCATAATAATACAGTTGGCGACAGTGGGAAGGAAAACCTCTGGCAGAACCAGGAGCAAGGGAGGAAGAATATTAAATAAGACTTAAAACTAATGAGAACGGCTATAAACTCATTAGGTCATAATTAGGTCTTATTATGAGGCCATAAATCAAGTGAGAAGCCGAAACCGTCTCATAGGCTTCTTTTTGTTCCTTACTGACCATTAGAATGAACGCTGGGTTTAGCTAAACGTTGTAACTAATAACCCCAAATATATATTTAATGAAACAGACCCTTTAAAAATGGTTTGAAAAGTCTTGCACTTTGCACTGGAAACAGCTGCAGAGACGTTTCACCACAAGGTCCATTTAGTCTTTATTCTGCGGGTGATTGATCTTAATCATCACCGCTCTTCATCGCTAGGTTTTCATGGAACTGTGCCAAGAGTTTACTTTAGACAAATCATAAATCACTACCAGAAAACTGCTCGCCATCGTTAAAGAACGTGATCAGAATCTTCTCAGCAGCTACTAAACGCACCTTGCGGTGAGTATCTGAAAGGTCGTCTTTCAAAATAAAATTGCTCCGATTTTTCTCATGTTACTGTTACGTGTCGATTAAAAAAACGAGGGTTCAACTGTGTGATGTATGAAGCGAATGAAGCGTAGTTGTCAGATCTGTGAGTGTTGCCATGCTGCTGTTGTCCCGCCTTGTAACTGTCAGTGAAACTGTTGTTGTTGTTGAACGCGTCCAGCTGCCCTGTCTTGTCTGCAAGCTACTGTTCAGCACCAAGACGAATGCTTCAGAACGAGCTGTTTCAATGTGCTCACACCCATTTTTATGTTATTGCACAGCCTGCACATGCACGTGTTAACATCTTATATTCTTTTTTTTTGCTTCTGCGTGTGTGAAAATCAGTCTTTGTTGGTAACGCGGTGCATTCATTTGGTTTCCTTTGTGCACAATGAAACAGACAGGTGTGTGGGACCCCAGGCTCATTTAGCTAATGGGCTGTTTGTCCTTGGAGGCAACAGGGGTGACCTGCAGATGAGATGGATGCTCTGGCATAGAAGAGGGCCTGTGAAACTAGGGCACAATACGCGTGTGGGTGGGAGCATGTGTTTGTGTGTGTGGGGGTGTGCTGGCCTCAATATGGGTCCTCTACCTCCTAACAAGTTAAAAACAGCACTTGTACTCACTCAGGTAATCCCCCTGCCATGTCGCTGCCTGGCTCCTCACCACATTTAAAATCCATTACAGTCAGAGCAGCATATTGTGACTCACTGCTAAATGGAGCCACTGCTCTGAGCACTGCTCTTCTTTGTCTTCAATGCACGATTATCTCTCTCTGTTTTTGTCCTTTGAGCGCAGATCTTTTCAGATCTGTGCACCCTAAAGTATCAGAGGGACTAGATTAGGCAAAGATTTTAGATATTATATGTAATGTAAGATTTTTTTTTTTTTTCTCGCTGTTGTTATGGGCACTTTTTAATAAAATATGTGAGAATAAAAAAGGAAAAGTGATGGAGATGACGAGGTCTCTTTGGAAAGCACTGCTCCTGTTGCATTTGAATTACTCCCTGTTATAAACGTTGACCAGTAGCCAGTATTAAGTGTTCTGTGTTAAAACCTTTCAACCCAAGGTTCATTTTGAGAAAGTGGATGGGGTTTGAATGAGAGAAAATTTGAGAACAAACTGCTGTGGTCAAAAAAATATTTTTAATGCACTCTGAGCAGCTGACACACAAAGTTCAGGTCGTTTGCACCACATGTTCTTCCTCAGATGCCTCGGGATGTTGCAGCCTCATCCTGGGGGAAGATTTCATGGTGCACAACCTCATGACTGATTGAAAAAGCGACACTCATGACCTTATGTGCCACCTTCAGACTGCAGGTTCTCTCTCAAGCCATCTCTCAGCACCGGTGGTGATCCTGAAAGTTGCTTCAGTTTGACGCTGAAGTTGTTGTTTGCCGTCCTTGTTGGAATCACACGTTTAAGGGGATTTTCATTATATGTTTTAGTTGCAGGAAGGTTGGAAATGGTGCAGAATTATTGACTATTTTAAATCAGCTGTGCTACTCGTATCCATGAGCTTTTTTCAGGCTTTTTTCTACAAGAGTGAAGACTAACAAGATTAACTAACAAGCTAACAAGCTGTTTGGTTCCATTTGTAGTCCAAAGCCTTAACCATACCTTCAAAAACTTCAATTCTATCATGTTAATCTCAGTTTCTCTTTTATATTTAAGCAGTATTTGCATTTGAAATAAGAGAAGAATATGAAGTCTGTAAAAACAGGGGAGCATTAGCTGTTTGTCTGAACACCATGAATGGCATGCTTTTCTTTTCTTGCAAAAAAGTCCTTGTGGGTGTTCTCCGAATGACTGATTTTATCTGGATAAAAGGCAGCAGTGATGCAGTGTTGCTATATCATCATAAAAACCATTCGTGTGCAATCTGCAATGTGGGAATTTCACACAGGAAACTGAAGTTCCCTTTTTTTAACCGACATCAGCGTTATTTTCTTGCACCCATGACCACCGGAGCTACTCAACATTATTAAATGTGACTTTTTTTTAAGCCAAGCAAATGAAATGAAAATAAAACATTGGGTTTTAGTATTTTCCCTTTATATGAGAGCCTTTTTGCTAGATTTGACATATGTCTCCACTTACCTTTGCCTAATTCTGTGTATCAGTCTGTGGCTTCGTCCCTCATCTCAGCCCTCTTTCCCCCCTGTCATTAGTACAAGAAAATCCCTAAACACTGCCACAAAAAGCACCAACCCTCATTCAGATGACATGTTCTGTTTGGCTTTAAAGATGGCACTAATGAGTGCTGGGCTGTAAAGCTCGGTCGCATCCGTCTTTTGTAACCATAACCATAACTCCACCCTCTGCAGACCGCACAGTGCATTTTATTTAGAAATGATAGCCAAGTGAGGCCTCTTCAGTGTCCTGGAACTATATTTGTCCCAACTCTCCTGTTTCACTACAGCTTTTTCAAACCAGAAACACATGTTTGTCTTTGTGGTTTGGTAGACAAGAGGGGGGGCGATATCTTTCCCCTCTCTCTTTCTGATGTGACCTCAAGCCGCAGCTGATTGAAGGGTCATTGATTGAAAAAAGATGAAAGTAAGAAGAAGATGGATGGACAGAGGATGGATAAATGGGAAATGAGAGCACCATGTTGTTAAAGGAAAGAATGCACTCGTGTCAGTAACGTAGCACAGTAACACACATGCTTTTCACCAAAACATTGTTAAATATGGAAATATACACATACTGAAGGGTGCACAGGCTTTTTGTCTTTTTTGTCTATTTGATTGTTTGTTTAAGATGGGGTTTTCTCATTTTCAAGACACAATAGTCCAAGTTACAACATCCAGAACTGAAAAATACAACAAAAAAAAATGAAGTACCAAAAACTGTAGTTCCTCAAGTGGCCACTTGAGGCTGCTTCCATGTCTGTGCAAGTAGACAACCATATATATATATATATATATATATATATATATATATATATATATATATATATATATATATATGGGGTTTTTTGGTCTCCCTAGCCTATTTCTGCCTCCACAATAAAAGCACTGTGGGTGAAAATTAGAGGCATGCCCATTTTAACTGACAGCACCATCTACAGGGCCTCACACCCACTGAAATGATCTGACACATAATTTGATTCACTGTGTAATGCAGCCCATCCAAAAGGTTTGTGCTCTACTGTTTAATTAGTCCGTTACTAATGCACCCATACAGTTTAACAATGGCGCTTGCTAATCAAGCTCGCTAACCTCAGCTGATAACTTCACCCTCTCATGTAAAAAAAAACACAAACAAATTGATGATGTCATAGTCATAGGGACTTTGCCCATCTTTTATATACAGTCTATGGTTAAGTCATATTTATTCAAACGGGTACAGATTTGGAATTTGTTTGGTTGTAAATTTGTTTTTATAACATGAGGAAATCTTAAACTCAAAGAGCACAACAATGCACGGAGGCAGAGGAGGAGAGGTGAAAAGAGGCTTGTAAACAAAAAGGCTGGTGGTAATGGCGAAATACAGGACTATAAATACTCTGAGAACTCACTGACTAATAAAACAGAAGTGAAATAAGTCAGGTTGTGGAAAACCATCTTAAAGGCAGGAAATACAACAAAGGCATGCAGTAACAGAACAAAACACACTAACACAGGTGAACATAGGGAAGCGGTGAGAAGAAAAGATGGGGCGGCAGGGAAAAGTAAAAGAAAAGCAACACCAGAAAAATAATCACAGGCACTGCAAACCATGGCAATTAAAAATAACCCACATTGATTGATGAACAAACAAGTTGCATTATTCATTTTTATCTTCATTAAATCAGATTAATTTCTGTCCTTGATCGACATACCGCAGCACAGATTTCTCAACCTAGATTTGAGAAACCCATCTGCACATTTCGCACAGACACACACATAACTCATGCGCACACACACACAGTCCAAAGTGTGCCAGCTGAGCAGGAGTGAAGCCTCCCTCATCCCTCGCCGCCCATCTTTCCTCATCATTTATCATGTCGGCCTTTTAATGACACCACCTGTGTCAACAGCGAGGGGACCACTTCAGTGTGTGCGTGCCTCTCCTTGTGTTTCTATCAGTGTGTGGATTCGCGTTTGTAGCCATGCTCAGATAACATGCAGGTCACATCTGGACTGGCAACACGAGAAGCCCCCCGCGCCGCAACACACTCACGCTAACACACATGCACACTTTGTTCCTGCCTCCGAGCAACGCTTGACCCGCGTCCACGCCTCGTGTCCTCCTGTCTCGCTCGGAGATCAGTCACTGTCTCGTAACCTCGCTCGTGTCACTTTGCAACAAGCAAGGTGTGAACCTCCCCGCCGCGTTGACCGATGCAAGCCGACGCAGAGATTTTACATGAGCAGTGTAAACATTGCGGATGTGACTGTGGAGAAAACAGCTTGTGTACAAAAGATGGCACTGACATAACAGCTGCCAAGCTGGCCCGCTGGTCTGTTTGGATGAGCCTTGTGTCACGTGTTATTACTTTGAACTGGGTCGTCTGTGTTAATTCAATTCATTTCAATTTTATTTATATAGCACCAAATCACAACAAAAGTTGCCTCAAGGCGCTTCATAGATACAGAGAAAAACCCAACAATCATATGACCCCCTATGAGCAAGCACTTTGGCGACAGTGGGAAGGAAAAACTCCCTTTTAACAGGAAGAAACCTCCGGCAGAACCAGGCTCAGGGAGGGGCGGCCATCTGCTGCGACCGGTTGGGGTGAGAGAAGGAAGACAGGATAAAAGACATGCTGTGGGAGAGAGACAGAGGTTAATAACAGATATGATTCAATGCAGAGAGGTATGTTAATACATAGTGAGTGAGAAAGGTGACTGGAAAGGAAAAACTCAATGCATCATGGGAATCCCCCGGCAGCCTACATCTATTGCAGCATAACTAAGAGAGGATTCAAGGTCACCTGGTCCAGCCCTAACTATATGCTTTAGCAAAAAGGAAAGTTTTAAGCCTAATCTTAAAAGTAGAGATAGTGTCTGTCTCCTGAATCCAAACTGGAAGCTGGTTCCACAGAAGAGGGGCCTGAAAACTGAAGGGTCTCCCTCCCATTCTACTTTTAAATACTCTAGGAACAACAAGTAGGCCTGCAGAGCGGGAGCAAAGTGCTCTAATAGGGTAATATGGTACTAAAAAAAGGTTTGTCTAGATAATGTGAAGATCTAAAAGAGCATGTGATGTTTTCATGCAACGGTTGTGGGTCAGACTCTGAGGCTTCATTGTCCAGTAGACAAGAATCATACTTTCTAAAAACATCTCCAGGAATTTAATTTGTAGTCAAAGCTTTGCTCAAATCAAATGTTTCTATTTTCCCTTTAGCTTGTAGCATTTTTCATCCTTCTAGACTATTTTGGTCGGGGTTAGCCAGTTTTGAAGATGATGGGTTCTCTTGAATATAAAGTAAATGGCACTCACTCCAGTCCAGATGAAAGCTATGTAAATTTAATTTTGGGCTGAACTGTCCTTTTTAAGTTACTGGCATGCATAACTGCCGGTGTAAAAGCACAAAGCAGTTTCCAGTGTTGTTTAATCTAATATACAATTCAGCTGCAGTCACCAAGATTTATTAGACCTATATAATTTTAATTATATACTTAGACCTGTATGATATCCGAAATAATACATGCATTGTTCTCACTTTAACTAAGAATAAATATAAGGACTTTAACTATTAATTAAAGCTTATTACCAGGAACTTATTGTAAACCTCTTTGTCTAAATGTCAATACTCAATATATTTATGTACTGTACGTGATTTGTGCTTGAAAATATCCACAAATGCTGTTTGCAAAACTTAAAATTAATGCATGCACTAAAAGCTTTACACATAAAACAGAAGGTAAGCAAATTTGTTTAAGAAATCGAATCATAGGCTCATTATGACTCCCTCGAAAAACCCATAAAGTAAATTTAACATCTGCGTCCTGACCGTGCAAGTTTCATTATGTTATTAGTTGTGATTGCAAGATTAGTATTGTGTTGTCTGTTAGTGTGTCTCTTGTGTTGCTGTTTGTTTGCCATGATCAGTCTCACATGGTCTGGGATCTTAAATAAATTCCAGTCAAACAACCCCACCGCAGTCCGACAAGGGAGGGGACCAATCACGACGGAGCGCAGCAAATTGAATGGAAATCGCATGAATTTTGTCAACAAACCAAGGGTTTTTTTTTTTTTTCTCTCATTAAGAAACAGCGTGTGTGTGAGTGGGGGGCTTTTTCTGTATAAAACAGGTATTTCAGATTCTCCTCGTTTTTGAAAATCATTTCCGGTCTTAGAACCTATTGCTTCCTTTTTAAGATGTTAAAGCTGCAAAAGTGTTTGGAACAGCCAAAGTTTCAGACACAGGGAAAGGTCAAAAGCAAATATATTCAGTTGATTTCCAACATGTCTATCCTTTTTTTGCCACAGTAACAACTGAAAAGGTCAGAAATCCAAACTGCTGAGGATTTTGTAAACCGTGCCAACACAAACAGACCAAAAAACCACCTCAAAAGGCCCTCTGTTGAAGCTGATTTTGAAGCAGATGAAAAACATTCTGACATTTTGCTTCTCATTCTGTAAATGTTTAATTTTTTCTTTCTACGTTGCAAAAACATGAATTTTATTGTAAGAAATAAACTACAAAACCAACGTAAGGGCGGACACATCACGACCCCTTACTGCCCCTTAACTCCACAGAGTTTACGCCGTCGTTTAGCTGAGAGTTGGTCACCTCTTGACATTTTAAAAAGCCTCATCTGTATCTTCTCACCTCGCAGGTCCTGAATGTTCCAGAAACTTCACGGCTCCCAGTGGAGTCATCAAGACACCGGGCTTCCCTGAGAAGTATCCCAACAACCTGGAATGTACCTTTATGATCTTTGCCCCCAAGATGACAGAGATCGTGGTGGAGTTTGATAGCTTCGACATGGAGCCTGACACCACGCCGCCACCGGGCGCCCTCTGCCGATACGACTGGCTGGAGATCTGGGACGGCTTCCCTGCAGGTGAGCGGAGGGCTGGGGTGCAACGGGCAAATGTTAGTTGAAACCTTAGAGAGGATGATGCTTTCAGCTTCAAAATAGTAATCATAAAAGAGCATTTTCTTAACAGGTCAGAAATTGTAAATGCATATATATATAAAAAAATGATTACCTGATAAATAATTTCTAAAGAGCATAAAGGATTTTTAACGTTTTATGAATTTCCAAGCACTCTTTTTACGCATTCATACACTTAACTTAAATGCCAGAAAAATGGTCTTGTTTATGAATTAAAACATGCAAAATAATCTGAAAAATATATTTTTAAATTTACTGATTAATGTGAAAAGATGAAAGTAAAAAAAAAAAAAAGCAGGGCTGTTTCTCCGCAGATGTGAAGCAAAGTTACAAGAAAAGGGGCGCAGATGTAGAAGGAGGAGAGGGAATTGGGAGGAAAAGGGACGGAGAAGTGAAGGAAGAATAGAGAGAGTTGTGAAGCAGAGGAGAGGAGGATGAAAAAGGTTTGAGACAGCTTCCCCCTGTGGATGCTGACAGAAAACAGACAGAAAACAGGCAGAGACATGCGGATGTGAAGGGGAGGAGGACCGTGGAAAACAAGTATGGATGCCTTCCCTGCTGGTGAGATGAGTCGGGATTGAGTGACAGAGGTGAAAAAGAGGTGGATAATTGCAAAAGCGAGATGCGGGATGAGTAGGGGGAGCAAGAACAGCAGACAGGGATACATACAGGATATGCAGAGTGCACGTGTGTGTGTGTGTGTTTTTCTTGATTGGCTCATTTAAAAACATATTTTTTAGGCTACAGGATGAAAACCTTGTTGGCCTTAACATTTAATTTCCAGTTTGTGTAGAAACACTAATTCTCACTTAGCAAAATCCGAGAATTGTCTGCAGTAGATTTTCTCATCACTTCAAAACAAAACAAGTTTCACTCGCCCACAAAAAATCTTCGAAGTCACGAGAAGTCGCTGAGTGTTAAGCCTGAGCTTAAATACGTTTAAAATGAAACCCCTCATACTCGTTGTTTTGCCGTTGCAGTTTGGTGAATCACTCTCTGTGACCTCATGCTCCCCAGCAACAAAACACATGTTGCAATGCTTCAGTACACTACAAATTATCTTCATATGAAGTACGTGTCCGAGCTTGTTCTCCTGCTTTGCACATCCCAAGTCCGGTCAGGATGATGATTATGCATTAAAGGAATAGTTTGATGAATAAAATTATTAAATAAGATCAATCTGGAGTGGCAGATAACAGCCCTGATTGAAAACAATCTATGTATGAGTGTCATTAAACCTCAAGGGAGGTGTATCCAGGTGTCACAGACATGCAGAAATATGAGGAACATGCAGAAGGTGACGCTTATTTGCATCTTTTGCACTGAAAGTGAATGATGCAGAGACTCCCACACATTGTTCCTTTCACATTTGTAAAATCAGCTCAGGCACAACCTGCTCTACCCTTTATTCGCGCTGCTCCCCTCGCTTTGGACAGCATTTCTCAGCTTCTATTGTTGTCTAATTAGCCGTGCAGCGTGCATATAATCGTGAGAGCTACATACCTCGGACAGGCCTGTGCCGGCTGCCAGGATGCCCACAATACTTGCTGCTGTGCCCAAAGCTTTGCCTGATTATTGCCAAGGAGGAGACTGGCATGAGGACGTGAGGGACACAAAGACTGGCACAGGTATACAGGCAGTGACATGCACTTTTAAGCGGTGCCAGTATACATAACATGCCAGGGCTTTTCCTGTCAAATGATCTGTGCGTACATTCGTGTGTTCAGGTGTGTCTGTTTGCATGAATGCATGCGGGTGTGTGTGTGAGAGACTATCTGTGGGTGATGTTAAAGCCGAGCCGACAACAAAGCGTCTCTGCAGCAGGGTTGAGACCGGCATGTAGCTCTAGATCCCAACAAACGTTCATGCGCACATCAAAGGTTCTCATTAGCCACGTTTTTTTCGTCTTTGAGGGCTGTAAATCAGTTCTTCAAAAAGAAGCTCTTTCTTCTGACTGGGCTTAATTAGAAAAACATTCAATGGTCTTTTGTTTGTTTTTTTGTTTTCCTATTTTATTCTTCAGAAAAGATTCTTTACAAGAGATTTTTCACATATTATCTCACCAGAACAATGCAACCATTACCAAGTAAATATCTCGATCAAAGCTTTTCATCTTTTGGATGAAAAATTCCTACTTTCTTAGTTTTGCCAAAGCTTTAAGCACATTTCATGGCTTTCATTAGTTCCTGAGGTTTGTCCCGATTGTTTTAGAAAGGCTACAAGATGTGCCTCTTTGAAAACCTATAAAAAACTATGATGCAGTTTATCCATTTTATGATTCTAATGCACTGCCTGCAGTTAGTGCTTACAGGGGAATTTGATTTATACGAGCCACATGTGATGTGTGGTGCAGGGAATAGAAACTTCAATACGTGGGCCCAGAGATCAGTCTACCAGCCTTATGATTAGTAGACCACCAGCTGTACCTCCTGAGCCAGCTGTCAGAGCTTTACATGTGCAGATTTATGTTAGATTGTTTCTTTAATTTCTTGTATTAGTTGACAAATTCTTGAGAAGATTGGTGGCTGAATACCAAAACACACAATTTGAGAACTAACATCTGTACATACTCACGCATCCAAAGTGCAATTTTTTTGCAACTTCAGATTTTCTGTGATGGTTCTATGCGTTCATTATTTTATAAACTTATTATTTTGGGTTACTTCAGTTTGTCGGAGAGCACAGATCATATAAAAAACTTAGAGAAACTTTGAACTAAATATTATAAAGTTGTACAAAGCTCTATTTATTTTGGTGGCTTGGATTCTCAAACTTTACAAACTGATAGCTTAATGTCAAGAGTGCTGAAATGTAATTTTCTTCCTCACTTTTCCTCGCCGTTTGCTGCAGATATAACCATTTCCTTAGATGTATATGGAGCCATATCGCCTGCAGGAGTTTCTGATTGCATCAACTGACAGCCTTGCAGCAAAACCATTTTCACAACACCTCCGATAAGGCTGAAGTAGTTTTAAAATGTAATCCGTCATAGATTGTCGACTACCCGCTTCAAACTGTAACTGATAAACATAAACCATCAGAGTAACGCAGCTCAGCGTTCCTGCTGTGACCGCCTCGTGTTTCTGTTTAGCTGGTTTGCCTTTAAAAGCTGAAGGAAATTGTTAGAGAAGTATAATTTTTGTAACATATAAAACTGAATCTTGCTCCGTGGGTCTCTGGGAGATTGCTGGCGCAGTATCTCCTCAAAGCAGCAGGCGAGACTCACATTGTTTCTCACAGATAAGAAGAGGATGAAACAGGGGACCACCTGTGGATGTGGAACTCAAAGTCTTCAGACATGAGACAGTCTGTGACTGTGTGCTGCGCATAAAAACACATGATGTTACAGCGGGCGTTCCTGTGATGCTCTCATGTTTTATCTTTAACTGTGAGCGTCTCCTTTACTGAAACAGGAATCCCCGAGTATGCTGGTTCTGTCTGTTGTCCAAGTAAAAACAATAGTTTTCAATGGTTTTCAGGAGCTTTAACCTCCTCAGGTCTGAATTGTTGTCACTTAAGACCCCAAACCCACTTTAACTGTAACTAGTCAATCAGAATATATCATGTTTGTTATTATTAAATTCTTCTTCTATGTCTTTGTAGTCAGGGAATAAAGAAAATGGTCATTCTAACTGGAAACCCCCCCCCCAAAAAAGAAGAAAGTATTCACATTTTTCCCTAAAAATAAAAATGTATAATATATTTATTTTCTGGTGACCAACTATGATGACACAAACCTAACAGGGTTAAACAAAATTACACCACTTTGCATTATTGAATTATTCTATTCAAAGCAAAAAATAAAGAACTGCCAGGTAATATTCAGAGTATGGTTTTTTTTTTTTTTTTTTTTGAAAGAAGGAAGTTATAATTTAAGGGGTTTTTGTAACTTCAAAACAATGAAGGTACGTACTACAAGAAAAGGCTTTTGTGTTTCTGTTCATGGAGTGAAACTATGGAACAGTCTGAATATGGAATTCAAGCAATGTCCAAACATAAAACTGTTCAAAAAGAGTTATAAAAATATGATCTTCTCGAACTATAAAGAAAAGGAAAATATTGAAATTAATTGAATGTCTCTATTTTAAAAAAACAAAACAAAAAAAACCTCATGTGATATTATAGTATATAGTATATCAGAAATCTGTTCACTATTTTTATTACAAATTATATCAGTAAGGAAGCTGACTAAATATTAACTGATGATTTATGGCAAAGGGGTGGGATTAAATAAGTGTTTACTTCTTCCCTTTCAACATGTAAATTAATCAGAACGTTTTTTGTATGTATTTTGTATAGTATTTTTTTCTCTCTTGTTTTCTTTTCTAAATGTACCTGTATACTGTTCACATGTTGAAATAAATTACCTATCAATCAATCAATCAATCAATTAGCATTATTATTATTATTTAAAACTCACACTGTTAACTGTATCTGCATTAATTTTCATTATTTGCCTGACTGAGCGTGGTGATTAGCTACAGCACTTTTAAAGTGACAGTTTACTTTAAATATACTTATTTTTCATTGTTTATCCATCTAGATTCTGGTGTTACCTGATATTGCTTTTATCATTTAATTCTTTATACTGAAGTACACCCACCAACCAGGTAAATAGAAGGACTGGAGACTCAGTCCAGTGACATTGTAAAAGCATATAAACATGAATGGTGCTAAACATAATTCCTTCAGTAGTTCCCTAATAGTTTGTGTTTCTCAAACAAGCTCAAACATGTGTTTTGTACAGAGCACACAGAGATTGCATTTCTGTTTTTACTTGTATGCATAAATCAGGGAACAGCAAACCAGCTGAACATATTTTTAAAAAGTTAATTTTTTATGCAAGCAAGGAATTGATTCAGCAAATTGAAGACAAAGTTTCTAATTATAATTAAATGTAAATTGGGGGGGTTCAATAGATGGTTGTTTGCTGTATGTGTTTCCTCATAAGTGTTGGTAATTACACTGTACTTTGTAGGAAATTTGTACAAAGAAGCTTAAACAAATCGTTTACATTTCATGTTGTAAAATGGATGTTTAGTTTTGTGGCATGAATGTTTTAAAGTCAGCTTTTATTTATTTATTTGCTTTTTAACATGGAAAAAGAAACGGGTAACTCTTCCTCAATCTGCTCTTGGACCCTTCAAACTATATTTTTTAATATATCTGCCATATTTTGCTCCTCCCACAAAACTACAGCTAAAAGAAAGTTTTTGCATGGGTTGTTATAATTTGATGTCATGCGATAGGAGTTTAAAACTTAATCAAGGTGTGATATCAGAATAAAATACCTTGCACTCACTTGATACAAAGGTTATTCATTGCTGCGCCTGATATGATCCTGTATACACCCTTTACTTGGAGTGTTAGGGTAGGGAGTGTCAAAACAATACGTGGTGGGAATGAGTGTTTCTGCTGCCTGCCATCTCACCTTTATTTCTGCCCCTAAGGTGTCACATCACTCCTGAGAGGTGGCAGATTGTTGCTGACAGGAGATCAGCTCCAAACTTTATTTGTTCAGAGCAGACTCGAGTTTTTCTAAATCTAAATCAGAACTTTTCAATCTTGGGTTCCATGCAAGATTTAACAAGTAGATTTAATTGATGTCACGTAATATTTCCCACGATAACAAGGGAAGTGTAGGACAGAAAAAACACTCTCTGGTCGGGTGATGAGTGATGAAGCTGACATCTCCTTTTCTTTCTCCCTCCCCGTTGCCCATACTCTTCCCATCCCCCTTCTCCTCCCAGTGGGCCCTCACATTGGCAGATACTGTGGCCAGACGTCCCCGGGCCGAGTGATCTCCTACACGGGCATCCTGTCCATGACCATCACCACTGACAACGCCATCGCCAGAGAGGGATTCTCTGCCAACTACACCATCCGCGAGAGGACCCTCCCCTCAGGACACGAAGACGAGGGTGAGCAGCTGGATTAGTGAAAGGAGTGCGCGATGCGGAGGGCAAAGCTGTCATCTGGTTCACTTCTTTGATATTTCTGGTCTCATCGAGAATGAAAACAGAGTAAATATGAGCCAGTCTGTAGTTTCAACTCAACCTAGTTGTCCTTGAGCACGAGGCAGTAGCTCCTCCAGCTCTGCAGAAGCCGGACTCTATCCGCTGTCTGACCTCTGGCCTCTGTGTTGGAGGCAAGACAAGCAGAATGAGAATGTATCCTTCAGGGGCTAATATCATGCAACAAAGGATATAATTAGACTTTTCCTACGTTTAGAGAGAGAGATTTAGAGTTTTTAGTTACAACCAACTTTCCCATTAATTATTCTTGTCATCAGTTAATCATTTCATGATCCTTTTAGTCCAAAGACATGTCGACATATGAAAGCGAGATCGAAAGCAGCTAAAGAAAAGAGCTTCCAATCAACAAAAGCCCCGAAAGACACTGCATTATAAAATAACTATTAATGAACTAGTAATGCAGTTGAATAATTAAGTTAATGGTTGATGATCAATATTTGCTACAGTCAGCTGTTGCATTTTACAGCTTAAAGTCCATTTCTTGTGGTTGAAGTCTAACAAATGGACCAAAAATACTGCTTCCCAACTTTTGGGCTTATTTTATGATAAAGCAATTTATTCTCCTGACAGCTCAATCAAATAGTGTTCCCATCTAAGACCCGTTTATTTTAATACACGATAGCCTCCTGAAACTCGGCAGTATTTAACAAGAGTGGCGCATAGATGTGGGTAAGATTATATATTACATGCTGTGTAGCTTAGATATATTTTCTTTCCTTTTAATCAAGTCGTGGGATTTACGCACGACTTAGTAGGGTGTGGTTGGAGATGCTGCAGAATTGTTGATAGCTGTTTTCTGAGTGATTGAAAGGACAAATTTGAGTCTTTAGAATAAATACAACCAATCTTGCATATTGTTTTTGTAAGTGAGAACTTAGAGAGGTGTTTTCTGAGAGATAAAACCAATAGTTCAAAGAGTTATTTGCAACAGCTGTGCTTAAACGACTCAACTTTAAATGAACCGTTACCATCAGACACGTGAATGTAATCTTATCACATGGTTGCTTTTAAATTAATTTCTTTTAGCTTTTATCTCCAATTCACTTGATCAATTTCCCCCATGAGGATACTATCACGAGGCAAAAGTTCCTCATGCTTGGTTATTGTCTTTTTCGTGTTTGTTCATGTCCACGTGTTCGGGACAGAAGCCGTTTGTCTGCGTCGGTTGACTGTATGACCTTGCTGGAATGCCTTTAGAGGTTTAAGTTATGCTGGCCTGTATGCTAACTGCACTCTGGTAACCCTGACCCCGGTCACCCCTCTGTAGGAATGTGTGTGTGTGTTCAAAGGTGAGTTTCCTTAAGGTCCCTCAGTGGCGCTTTAGGAGAAACCGATGTAAAATACTCAGTTTGCTCTTCCAAATCGATCTTTAAGTGTTTTTTAGGGTAAGATTACCGGCAGCTGCACACAGAGGCCAGTGTTATTTTTTTATATAAAACCAAAATAACTGGTTATGTCAAGACGGGAAATATAAACACACTTGGAAATGGTCAGACACAAATAGTTTTCGGGCATAATCACAAGCCAATTATTAGATATTTTGGAACTTTTGAGAAAATGAAATATTTCTGTAACCAAACATGTAAATCACGAATTTCACCAGAGAGTCAAAGTTGTTATCACCATTTTTTTTTTTTTTTCACTCCTCCTGTTTGTTTTTGCTGTGGGCGGAAGATGTGGGTGTTGTCAGCTTGTATCTGATGTTGATGGTGAGCATTCGAGACAGTGCAATAATGCACTGATGTGCATGTATCAGATATGTCAATTGGTATTTAAACAGTAACGATAAGTCGCTTTACTAGCCGAATTTTCTTTTTTAGGATGTCTGACAACAGCCCTGGGTTTAGAAAAAAGCTCGCACACAAATATACACATACACACGGGAAATTACTTTGCCTGCAGACCGTCGGCTAGACTCAGCAGATTGAATCAAAGCTTCTCACCAAACCAAATCACATTGTCTTTTCTGCAGTTTTATACAACCAGGGTTAGCTACTCCTGCAGCAGGGGGTAATTCAGCAGTTGCCAAAGGGTGCATGGACACATTTTAGGGTAGCTCAACTGCTCTGACACTAATAAAGATGTGTACTAAATAAACCTTGTGATACAGGCAAGAACACCGGCTGAGAAACAGTTGTTGATTTTTTTGTTTTTAATTCTATTTCACCTCTATTTAACCAGGAAGCCACTGGAGATCAAAATCTCTTTTTCAATGGAGATCTACCCAAGACGGCGCACTGTTACCAGGTTAAACGAGTATTAAATCAAATGTAACATGAGCTGGCGTGGGATAAAAGTAAAGCAAATCAGGGAAAGCAAGTAACATAACACAAAAAAAGTCCATCTTAGAATTAGCAATTCTTTAGAGCTTTACAGTCTCACTGGAGACAAAAACATTCAGCTTTAGTGTGCACTGGAGGTTATTCACAAACAAGGTGCACAATAAAGTCCTGGCTACCTATTATTAAAAAGGAGACATCCAGAGGAGCAAAGGCTGTGGAATAATCTGCCACTACAGCTACTGTTAGTTGACTCTGTGGACTCTTTTTTTTTTTAATAATTCAAGTATTTATTAGATTTTACATTTTATAACAGCAAATACAAAGATGCAAGAAAGATGCAGCAACCAAAAGCAAGAAGCAAACAAACAAAAACAAACAAAACAAAAACAGTGAGGTTTTAACAGATGTTGTATTAAGCTCAAATGTCCAAGTCAGGTAGACATGTAGGTGCAAAAATTGTCCCACTGTTCCACCGCAGCTTCCGTCACATGATGTATCTTTCCCAGCATCTTTTCGCACGCAACATTCCCAATCATTCTTTCTTTCCACATTTTAAGCGTTGGAGTATGGGAGTCCTTCCAGTGTTCCATAATGATACAGGCACATGTTACCAATGCAGTACTTAACACTCTAAACTGGTGTTTATTTAATTGCGGCACCTCTCCTTTGTCTCCTAGTAAACATAAGTTAGGTGATCTGGGTAGGTTACATGAGCAGGCGTGGGATAAAAGTAAAGCAAATCAGGGAAAGCAAGTAACATGACACAAAATGCAAAGTCCAGCTTAGAATTAGCAATTCTTTAGAGCTTTACAGTCTCACTGGAGACAAAAACATTCAGCTTTAGTGTGCACTGGAGGTTATTCATGAACAAGGTGCAAAATAAAGTCCTGGCTACCTATTATTAAAAAGGAGACATCCAGAGGAGCGAAGGCTGTGGAATAATCTGCCACTACAGCTACTGTTAGTTGACTCTGTGGACTCTTAAAACAAGCAGACAATTAGGATTATTATGATTTTTTTAAATTAAACTATCAGTTAAATTTATGGTGTCTTTTGAAAAGGCTGTAATGCCAAAGAAGTTTAGCCAGTCTGGCTTTGTAAATAAGAATATGTCAGCGTTAATGAAGATCAGGAAATCCGACTAGTCTGGATAATGAAGTGTCGGAGAAGCAGCAGGCATGTAAATAATGTCAGAGAGATAATGAAATAGCTGAAATGTGAATAAACAGTCAGTTAAAATGCACACATTTGAAACAACTGTCAGATTAGAAGCTACAGCTTTAAATGTTTTGTTGTTTTTATGCAGATTTTCACACCAGTGCTTCGCTTCAGTTTCGTAAAAGAATCCGCAGAGAAGTTTTCTCCAAGCAAAATTCTTACAGTCTTAGAGGAAGCAAATGCTGATGTCCTGCAGTGAATTTATGGGTTTCTCTCACTCTGTCCCTGCCATCAACAGTGGCCTCCAGCAGAGCTTTTGATCAGCTGAAGCTTCGACGGGGGCTTCAGTTTGCATCCTTTCTTTCTTTTTAGATAGCGGGGTACAGGTACAGGCTGGATGTTTGTCCCTCGTATACCTGCTGCGGCGGGGACGCAGGGGCTGTCTCATGAATAAAAATAAGTTTGATGAGACGGGAGCTGAGCTGAGATGGAAAGCAGAAAAAGCGAGAGAACTGGAGAGCTGTTGGGGATAAGCTTGTGTTTCAGCTGTATGAGAGTGCTTTCTTATGGTCTAGTTGTAGTTTCAGAGCATTTTCTGGCAAGAGGATTCTTCTGGGGAAAGCTGAATTGGAGGATTTGGGCCTGAAAATTGTCAATTTAAAAAAATAAATAAATAAAAGATGATGAGAACAATATCCAGCTTTCTGCAGGCTTTAGGAGATGTCGCAAGCAAACTTTCTCCCTGGTTTATTTGTGGGACTTGGAATGATGTAGTGTGTTTGTGTCAGTCTGGCAGACCTTGTGTCTCCAGACAGCCCTCCCACACACACGGTCACACACACAAACACACATTTCTTTACGGCCACCCTCCCTCTTCCTTCCCCACACTCTCCTGCTGTTACAGAGTGGACACTCATACAGATGTGCAGCTTGACATTGTCCAAGCTGCTGTTTTTGGTCCGTTTCGTAAGACCAGCGGATTGCAGAGCACTCTAAACCCACCGAGGAGTGGATCATCCTTCTGATGAAGATTAAAACTGAAATCACAGAGTGTTAAAGCTGAACCAAACACAACAATAGCTGCAATATCTGCCTGCTTGGGCTTGTATGCATTTATATCCGTTTGTAGCTGAGCACATATGCATAATAGCACCTCAACAAACATTTTATTATTGGAATTATTGTCAATTTACTTAACAAAACATGTATAATATTTTCTCTAACAAACATCAGAAAGCCAGAATTATTTTACTTTAACAATTACAGGTCACAAAGAAAAGCAGCAAATTATTTTAGAAGCTGAGAATAGCAAATATACTTGAAGAGAACATTGCCCGTGTCTGCAATCACTCACTGCTCACTATAATGGACTATTTAGTTTCCTTTGAGTGCTTCTGAATGTATAATGAGTATGCTACACTTGACTATAAGCATCCCACAATACGTCTCTACAGGCAGAGTACAAAAAAGTGGTTCCTAGACAAGCGTCGTATATCATCGTGCACAAATAGCAGGGAAAGCAGTGAATCACAACAAAACTACCGCATTTATTAATAGACAAAAAATCTGTTGGTATGAGGTGAATTTAAATTTTGCGTTAGTAAGTACGAATTTATTCATCGGAAAACGCCCAAATCTTCCCAACGACCTCACTATATGGTTATGAAGGGGTTTTGTTGTCAGATGCATTTTGTAAGAATCTCTGCAAATTGCAACTAAAACTTTCACCACTAGAGGCAGCAACAGACACACAGTAGAAACAGAAGTGGCGTTATCTGCTTTTTTATCGTTAATAATTTTATTTTTTGCCCTGCCTCCAGTTTTTTTTATTTGTTTTTGTCACCATCTAAATAAAGGTCACTTTGACTCACTGCACCATCTTGTTGTACTGTAAACTAAACTAAACACTAGTGCTGTCAGAGTTAATCTTGTTAAAATGACGCCATAACTGCATTAACGACGCAAATCTCCGTTAGCGAGTTGGCGCGGATCGCCCCGTGCGTGGGGCTGGCAGGCGCTAACGCGTTAACGAGCTAACTGTACTAATGCGTTGACGCCATGTACAGTTAGCTGTACATGGCTAACCATGTACCGCCAATCGCAAGTTGGCGATCCGCGCCAACTTGCTAATGAAGATTTGCGGCGTTAATGCAGTTACGGCTTTAACATCATTTTAACGAGACTATTGCTGACAGCACTACTACAAACACATTCGTTTACAATAAGAACTTTTAATGAACATTGCTATACATGGCCCATGGAAAAAATTTGATTCACAGCGATGGTAAAGTACAAAGCAGAAAATCAAAATTTAGTTGCAGATATGATTAAAATGTGTTTATCGAAAATAGTAACGCCACCCGAATCCAGCTTTTAAAATGCAAGGATTTATTTAATCTGTAAATTGATTTATAGTTAGATTTTAAGTTACTTTGGACCCAGTTAGCAATATCATCTGCTTCTCTGCCATTTTCCACTATTTTGTTACATTTTATAGCTTTTTTGACATGCTGAAGCTTCCACAGCTTCACAGTAACCCTCCGTGGCCCGGACTAAAGCAAAAACACATAGATTGTTCAGTCAGATGGATTTTATATATTTTGCTGGCTCCATATGTCTGCAAATGGAGTATAGCCTGTGAATGTGTGGATGCTGCATAGACATATCAAACCAGTGCAGCAGCTCTTTGTAATGACCTCTTACTGACTTCTCTGCAGGCAGCAGGAAGCTGGGACAGACTACTTCACATTGTCTGGGCGACACTCTAATCACACTCAGGCTCACTTGTTTTCCTGCCTGACACAAACTCAAACTTGAGTAGTTGTTTTTTTTTCCAACTCAGATTTATGACTCTAACTTTCAGAGCCCGGTTCTGGAGTTTAATGATAAATTCATCCATTAGTAATGACTGCATGCAAGAGCAAAATACCAAAAATTCAGTTCATCCAGCTAATGATGTGTGTAATAGACTTTTTAAACTCATATTATAGAAGCCGTTGGTATCATTTTGACAAACAAACATTTTCCCATCTAACCTGATGATAATTTATAGGCAAAAGAATTAATGCGTCTCTTGATTCACAACAGTAACTTGATGATTATTTTCTCGTTGGGGGTGTTTTGATGTATACCTGTGCTGTGGAGCTTTTTATCTGAAGGATTTCTGTCTTTTTCGTCTCGTCAGATTTTGCTTGTATGGAGCCATTGGGCATGGAGTCTGGAGAAATTTCCTCTGACCAGATCACTGCTTCCTCCCAGTATAACTCCAACTGGTCCCCTGAACGTTCCCGCCTCAACTACCAGGAAAATGGCTGGACACCCTCAGATGACAACACGCGGGAGTGGATACAGGTGAGTAAATTTGTCCTTATTTTTAACTGTCATTCATCATTCATTATCGTCATGGGTTAGAGTTACTCACATTTATATCTTTAGGTAATGTAGCGATAATTACTGCTATAATTCCACATTTGAAGGCTCAGAATAGGTTAGAGGGATTGAAATTATGTCACATTGGCTTTAATTTTCAGTCTGATCTCAGACTGAAAGCATCCTTGTATCTCTGTGGAAAGAGAGTGTTCCTCAGTTTGAACTTCACTGTACCACTGAGACCATGCTCACATCTGGTCTGAATATTGTTCACTCATATGTACCACTTCTGTGCATTTTATGGGGACACTCGACAGTGAAAAAATAAACCAGTCTGCATTATTCATTGGAACGTGCCTCTCCAGCACAGCTGACATCTCTTATTCATAGTGAAATCTGATAAACTAGCATCCAGCAATCCCTGAATGAAGGAACAAAACATTCTTGTGTTGAAGTTTGGTTTTTTTGACCCTTTAAAGAAGATAGAACTGTTGGGTAAATTTGTTTGGTTCAATAGTTGATCAGTTTGTTCACGCTTGTGGAGCATTTGACATAAAATTAATATAAACTGGTGAGGAGAAACTATTAATGCTTAGTTTGTGGTTGTATTCTTAAAGATGATATGTAGATTGGTAAATGGACTGGTTCTTATAAAGCGCTTATCTACTCTGAGAACTTAAAATGCTTTTAAACAACTTGCCTCAATCACCCATTTATACAAACACTTTTCTATGCTTTTCCTGTCTAAGTGCTTTCTAACTAAAATTCAGCAACTTGGGGTTAGCATCTTGCCCAAGGATATTTAGCATGCAGACTGGAGCAGACGGGGATCAAACCACCAAACTTTCTGCTTTACCTCCTGAGCCACAGCCACCCCAGATTAAAGATTTATATACAACTAATGCTGTAGGATGGTTAATGGCAGTTATTTACCACGGTATAGTGAGTTATTTTATGAAAATACCACAAAACTATGCTAACTTGTTGTGAAAATTAAGCTAGTAGCTACCCTATAGCTACTATACTAAGCCTTTTAGTTGTTTTTTCCCCATATCATGAAAAAATATATATTATTATTTCTTATTTCTTTTGTTCTGCATATAAAATAATCTAAATTTTGATTCACCACCTGATATTTTTTCAGGGAGACAGTGTTAAGGGTTAAAAATAGCTGCAGCTAGCTTATTACTTTACCTGTAGCTACCATTCGTTCTTTTGTGTTGCCTTCACTAAGAGACAGCCAAGTCAAAGCCTACTTTTTTTTAAACATATCAATATAAATGTAGGTACTATTTTTGTACAGCAGAATACAAAATCAAGGTGAGATGAGCAACAAATGTGTGAGTCCTCAGGACAAAAGCTGTTTTTCCCTTATTTTCTGAAGAAAAATGTGGTCAATCAAATTTAGGTTTTTAATTATGATTACAGGAACTAAAATCTAATTTATTTACATTCATATTAGAACCCATTAAAGTATCATACCCAACAGACGCTCAAATTAGTAAAACTCAAGGGACCTTTTTATAATTAGCAATTGCAAAACAAAACCAGCCTGTGAATTTCCTAATATGGGTTGAACCAATAAAAACAAAATCTACTTCACATAAACAGTCCCAGTACTGAGGTGCGGCCAGAGTCCAGCACTGTCCCATTGTCCGGGACAGGAACTTATAGAGGAAGACTCACAATGCCCCTCGCAATAAGAGCAGACCCTCACTTCCCTCCTGTGAGGCTTACAACAGGAAGCAGACAGGAAGACGGCCTCGGCGGTGGATTAGTATTAGTGGCCCTCTATTGTCTGTCTTGGGACTTGTTTTAGGTAGTGGCTCATTGCTGAGCCCTCTGGGATATTAGGATATGAAGGACAGTGTTTTAGTAGAGGTCAATGGGTAAATTGAGAAGAGGCTAAATTTAATTGAGCGTCACTTTAAATACTACATACAATATGTAGTATTTAAAGGTTTGCCTTAAGAGATGTTAAATATTTATTTTTCCTGATGGTACCAATTACTTTGAAGGATGTTTCATTTAGTGACAAAGTAGAAAGATGCTTGGAAATGCAATGTTAATGAGTTAAATCCCCTTATATGTTTCTTAGTTGTTTTAAGGTTTCCATCCATCCATCCATTTTCTTCTGCTAATCTGGGCCCGGGTTGCAGGAGCAACTATAAATGCATTGGCTTTCTCAGGCCAGCCGAGAGAGATAATTTCTCCAGCGTGTCCTGGGTCTGAAGACTGAAGACTAGGTTGGCAACAGTTGTCACTTTAACCACATATGCACTGTGGCAGATCTACTAACATTATAGATGGAGGATCATATTCCTGCAGAGGAGAACTGGTTTGTTTCTGAGCCTCTAGGCAAAGTATTCCAAGGCTGCCATCTGCACGGTGCAGATTACTTATTATACACACAGTGGACAGACAATGGGAGTGCAATTTGTATTTATAAGTAATATGTATGTGTGGTGTATTCCTTAATTTATTTCCTTTGTTTTAATGCACACTCCTCTGTGCAGTTAGATGCTAATTTTAATATCTCAGAGAAGAAATTGGCAGTTGTTTAATGAATCATTTCTCTTTAAAGAGAACATGGTATGCTTCTGTCACATTTATGCTGCAACATTGGTGAAGTTGTATTAAGGTTTAAAAACTCTGTTTTAGACAATTTATTCAACTCTTGGCTCCGTATGATGTCTAGGGCTGCCACGATTAGTCGACTAGTCACGATTACATCAACTATCAAAATTGTCGACGACTAATTTAATAGTCAACGCGTCATTTGAAGCTTTGTAAGATCCTGAAAGACGCAGGATTAAGTAGTAGGATTTAAGAGTGTAATAAAGGACTGAAGCAGAAGATTGCAGCATTGCATCTAACAAGGATGCCAGCTGCCGTTAAACACCAAAGAAGAAGAAGCAGTCTCCGGCATTGTAGCTGTGTCCAGCATTTGTTGGCCGATTACGTGACAGCGATGCAAGGCTGTCCAAATTTAAAGACTCCGACAAATGCAGCCGACAAATGTGTCCTCCTTTTCCCCAGATTTGAAGGATAGTTTGGGTGTATCCTTCGTGGCCCAACCTGTCCCAGAATTCATAGCGCGGCCCAGCCAATTCCAGTTTCCAACAATGGCGGCAGCTATTTAGTTTTAATATTATTCTTTCTGGGTCACGAAATAAACTTTTAAGATGTTTTCAGGTAAAATTGTAGCTGTGTAAACTTCAAATAGCTGCACGATTTATCTAGACATCAAATATTTGCAAAAGTGATCTGACGTAAACATAGATAACTTGAGAATGTTATTGAGAAAAATGTCACAGAGAGTGGATTTCCCTAATATGGTAATTACACAGCTCACTGAGAGTACAGAAGACCCTCCCACCAGATGTTCAAACCAAATGTTTACCAAGGATTACACTAAACTGTGACCAGTGTTGGGAAGGTTACTTTTAAAATGTATTCCATTACAGAATACAGAATACATGCCCCAAAATGTATTCTGTAACGTATTCCGTTACGTTACTCAATGAGAGTAACGTATTCTGAATACTTTGGATTACTTAATATATTATCATGCTGTTTACAACTACATGAATGTACTATTGCTGTGATTTATTACTGTTACTGAAGGTCCGCGGCTCCGAACCGTAGTAAAGGACCTCTGGCTAATACGGTGGGTTCTGTGTCTGGCTCGTAGCCGAAAACTAGCTTTACTTTGTTGTCTGGGTCAACTTTGCTAGCGAGAGGCGTTGAAAGGCTGCTCCAACGGAACTTATTGTTTTTGGAGGAAAAACACGAACACGGTTTACAGTCGAGTCTTAATAGCTTACTTACAACTGGGCTCGTCAGGCTCTCTTCTTGGCTGCAGTGGTTATTATTATATTTACATACTTCCAGCTCCCGTTTTTGCTCGATGACAGCTCGTACTTTTCCTTTTTCTCCCTCCTCGCGCTCACAGACACATAACGGGTATGGCAGTCCATTCTCCCTGCAGCACGGACTACACTGCCTATGAGGCTACATTCTTTAGAGCTATACCGGTAGCATTCTGCCTATTAGCTTAGCACAACAACAACAAAAAGGCCTCTCTCACCCAGGAAACACCATGGCAACCATAACGCTGCCACCTGGAACAATAGAACGTAGCTGTCAAACAAAACCCAAACAGGCCTGACCCGCCACAAAATAAAACAGGGAAGTACCGCCGTGCAATCCATTTATTTCAACAAAGTAACTGTATTCTAAATACCACCTTTTTAAACGGTAACTGTAACGGAATACAGTTACTCATATTTTGTATTTTAAATACGTAACGGCGGTACATGTATTCCGTTACTCCCCAACACTGACTGTGACTCATGCAAAGCTATTTCTGCATGGACTAACAATGAAAATGCATAAAGGTCGCTTTGATACAAGTGATCAAAAATATTCTAATCTCATTAAAGGTTAAAACATAAAATTTGCTGATATAACAAATTTGTTTTGACACCTCTCCGGGAGGTTTGCACAATTAATGCATTACAAGCCTGAAGCGTCAGTTCAGGTGATGTTATACACGAGTGCAATTAATCAAATAATTATTAACTGACACACTGTGAAAATGGCGCTTAGCTTTCTTAGTAATGTAGGTTTTTTAGGCAGCATGGTGGCTCCAGGAGGTACTGCTGACAATCTGAGCCTAGAAAAATTCATGTCACTCACTTGTTCCAATTCACTGTTATTGACACAAGCACCCATCTGTGCAGCTGCAGTGCAGAGACACTGGCATTTTTCTTATTCCCATCAATTAATCTATAAAATCTGCAGGTTTTTTTCTCGATAACAAAAAAACGCAGCGGTAAAACACCTAGCTTGAATGTGCCTTTTCAGCAATATTGCTTCTCCTGTGTTTCCATCTCAGAGCAGTCTGATTGTAGGTACTGCAGGAGGTGACGACACTCCTTGTGTCAGAAAGCTCTGAGAACTCTGAAAGCTACCAGGTCCAGTTTGGTGCGTGCAAGCAGCTTTCTGCACGTGTGTTCATCCGTTGCTCACATAAAGAAACATGAAGAAACGGCAGACCATCCCCCTGCCACGGTGATTTATAGCCTCCAAACCAATGCTGTTGCCCGCCCCTCTGACTCTGTGAGGTATTTGAGTTATGACTGGTGGTTTTTGTGAGGAGAATTTTCCCATTTTATTTGATTAAGTGTGGTGCGTGGCCAAGTCTGCACAGCATGGTTTGCCTTACGGCTTTCAATTCATCTTATTTGAAAAAAAGGAATTATGACTTAGTTAATTCTTGCATGCCTGCCTCCACCACTGCAAACACCTCTATTATTCATTTAAAGGCATTTATATTTTATTGATACTATTTTCAGGTTCCTATTCATAATGTGATCGGGGTGATGTTACCCGGTGGCAATGTGGATGGCGACACACCATGAGCTCATTATCTAGCTGTATGATAAATATGTAATCATATTTTGCAGTGCCGCGTAGTGACCCATTTCATCAACATGCTGGATATTTGCAATTAAATGAGGCCCAACTCCTACAACCACATTTGCTCAAGAAGAAATGCTGAAGCTTTACTTGTGCTGCAGTAAAATTAACCAAGCAGGAACTTTGCAGTCAAATGAGCTTTAAAAACAACTTTTAATAAAAAAAATTTATAAACTATGAGTCTGCACTCACAACTCATGCAAGCCCTCCAATCTCATCATGTAGGCCTTTGGCGCTCTTTCAAAGTGGAAGCACACCAATATGTCTCCAACCACCATCAACAAATGAAGTGATAGCACTGGGTGGAGGAGCCCATCTACTGGCAAGATTTATAGATTTGATAACATTTGATAACTGCCATTTAATGGGCTGATAAGATTCTGCATATGTGCATATGGGGGACATTATGATCTGATTCACATGTTTTTGAATTAAAATTTTAAATGAGGAAGATGCAGATAGATATCTACCTCTTACAGATAAATAACTAGTTTTGGTTTAAGCGATTAAAGTTAAAATAGTTGGAAAGCAAACATTTTAATAACTGACTGTATTCATTTTAATTTCTGGAAAATCTTTACAAAAAATCACTACTTGGGTAAGTTTAATTAGCTCTAAATTTACTATTTATTATGGTTGTTATAAATATTTTATTGTTTACACATGTTTAAATTGGGCTCCACTAGTAGAGCGGAGCCACAGCACAATGGCGCCAAAGTAATTTGTTGGATACTTGAGATTAAAAGGCACTATATATGTGCAGAGCATTAAATAATTAAAAGCTACAAACAATATGTTGAGCATATTAAGAACATGTACTCGAACATGTATTCGATACATTCCTAATTCTTATAATTAGGGATGGGTATCGTTTAGGTTTTATCCGATACGGGCCAAACCGGTACTTTTGAAACGGTGCCGGTGCTTAAACGGTGCCCAAACCGGTGCTTAAAGAATGGAAAACACAAAATTGGTCCAAAAACCTCTCATGTTCAGCTGTTTTTTTGTAAAAAGATAACAATGTTAGTCTTTTCTGCAGGTATAGGGCATATATGGTATCATTCTTGGCTGGAAGCAGTGCTTAAACAATGGAAAAAACACAAACTTTGTCCAAAAACCTCTCATGTTTAGCTGTTTTCCACTTTTTCTTCGGTCATTTTAGCCTTTTTGGCCAGGGTGAAGGGAGTATCTGCCATCAAACAAGAAGACAGCCGCATGTAGCTATGATGGTGTTTGCTAGTTCACGTTACATGCATTAATTTAATAACGCGGTTAGTAGTGATGGGTCGTTCGCGAACGAAATGGCTCTTAGAGCCGGGTCTTTGAAGTGAACGACGCGAGCCGGCTCCTTATTGGGAGCCGTGAGGTTTTTTTTTTTCTTTCTCTCACCCTCTCTCTCGCCCTTTTTTCCGCTAAACTCCGCATGCGCGGCCTGTACTTTGCGCTGGGCAGAGGGGGGGAGGGGCGTTAGTTACACTCGCAGTAGCACAGGAACAGAGCCAGAGAGAAAGAGAGCGAGGGACAACAACGTCACATTAGAAAGGTATAGTAATCATCCACTATTTTCAGTTGCAGATGATAAAGGATTCAGAAATCATGCAGGCCCATATGACAGAGAATGTGCATCTTCTTTTTGTTTTAATATTTTAATTTATATTTAATTGTGTTGTGGTTTGCAGTGTTTTGTGTTGTTTCACGTTAAATTTGTTTAAAAGGAAAAAGCTGAAAATTTAAATAGTTAAAAGTTTAAAATGTAAATAGTTGTTTTTTGTATTATATGATTTATTTATTACATTTTATGTGGAGTGAATAAATAAAGTATACTTATGGTGGCCCTTAGAAACAAAGCACGTACAAACTCCAAAACACATACAAACTCCTAAGCACGTACAAACTCTAAAATGCGTAAAAACTCCAAAACACGTAAAAACTCAGAAGCACGTACAAAAGACAACAGAAGTGCTCCAGGATGCAGGGCGCAGTGTTGAGCTTTTGTTACTTAGTGGCTACACAAGCCAGGAAGTATCAACAACTGGATTTGGTGTGTGGTAGTAACAGGTAAATGAACTTTTTTTTTTTTAATTATTTGAATAAATATGAGTGCTTGTCTATAAATACACAAACAATACACACATGCTTTCAATTGTATAATTTAAGTGATCTGGGTAGCTCTGTTTTGGAAGTTCAGTAAACGCTAGAAATGTGTTTTGGCGTTTGTGCGTGCTTTTTTGGAGTTTGTATATGCTTTAGAGTTTGTACGTGCTTTGTCACTAGGGGCCATATATAAACATATATAAATAAAACCACTTTTTTTACATTAGTAATTCCTTTTCTGCATAATTTTATATTATTGTTAATGATTAAATAATTAAAGCAACAAAACAACCTGAAGAGCCGGTTCGGAGCCGAAAGAGCCGGCTCTTTTTAGTGAGCCGAGCCGAAAGAGCCGGATCTATACAAAGAGCCGGAAATCCCATCACTAGCGGTTAGCTTACTCAACGTAAATTACACACGAACAACATTAAGCTACTCACGCAGAGAAGAACGGCTGCTGCTGCCATCATCATTTCTGCTACACTGGCAGGGCTAGGTTCATCGGATTTAAAGTGTGACCTCCTTTGACAGTATCAGCTTAAAGCACTTGTTGCAGGCTGCTGAGTTTGCATCTTTTGCTGTGAAGTACAGCCAGACTTTTGACCGCTTTGCCTTGGGCATTTTTAATCTGTAGCTCTGCTCTAAAAGAACGTACGTACCTGGACCCGCCTACTATCCTCGAAACGTAAAATGATTGGCTAGAATCTAAAGTGTATCATTCCATACCAGTTGGTGGCGGTAATGCACCTTTCAGTTGTTTGCCAACCGCCAATAGAAATGTAAGGAAGAAGAAAGTGTATCACAGCTCAGGAAAAAAAAGCACCGAAAAAAAGCACCGAAATAAAGCACCGAAATGCGCGCTGCTTTTCGGTCTGGTTACTACCGTTTATGTCAGAACCGGTGCCATGATGGCACCGGATACCGGTACCCATCCCTACTTATAATTACTACTTACTCTATTATTAATAGAAAAATTCCAAGGCAGTTATATTGAAGTCCGAAATAAGAATCATTCATAAATAAAACAAAAAGTTATTAATGGTAAATGGAAATTCTTGAGTCGTGTTGAATTTCCTTGCCATATGGGAAACATGGTTAGTAGGTGCATCTTTACAATTGACCTGTTATTGATGGCAATGATGTAAACCCAGGAAAGGTTTCCTTCCCCTCCTGGCTTCAGGTATTTATAGAACCCCTGCTGTTTGTCTTCAGGATCTCTTTGACGCCACCAGGAAGAGCATCTGGAGAACTCATTTAGACATCTCGCAAGTGAGGTGTGTTACTGAAACCGGGGCATTAGGGAAGCAGAAAGACAAAAGATCATCCACAGAATGTTAACGGGTCGGCCTATCCAGAGCAGACCTCTGGAGGAATGCCACAGTGAACTTCCAAACCTGGGAAATATCATTAACCGAGACAAATAATCAGTGCACGTCAGACTTGTTAACATAGAAACGTGTCCAAAAGTTGTGATGAACGAACTGAAGAGCCTTCACACTGATTATAAATATAATTTCTCAATTAGTGAGAGAGGAGAGGTCGAAAAAAGGTGATGTTCTCATCAGCTATGTCAATCATTCATCAAAGAAAATAATGCCCCCAAACCATGTAGATCTAATTAGTCTGTTCATTAGCTCATTTTGACTGGAAACCCAAGGCTGCTAAAAAAAAGAAGAAGAAGAAGAAAAGATAGAAAAAAGACGTAGTTGGACAGTGAGAACAAAATATATTTCTTTTTAAGCAATGCCAAGTAGTCATGCTGTAATAAGATTTTAAGGATCCCGTGGTTCTAAATGGCACTCAGCAGATGCATAATTGCATTCAAACAAACAACATTTAAAAGTGACTTTTTTTCCCCCCTCCAGCAACAATTAGGGCCATTAATGATTTTGCCATTTAACGATTTTAACACTGTAAAAGCAAGCCACATGCCACAGCTTTAGCTTTGCAAAGCATTATTTGCAGCATTAGTATAATTTAATAGTAGAATTTTAGCTGTTTGGACATCACTTCAAATTCACTTCCTCGCAGCATGAAAATCAATGAGCAGTTAATGAGAATTTGCTGTTATTTTATTATTTTAGAAGGAAACCCTGTAGTTCCAGAAATATATTTAAAATTAGAAACTAACAAAATAACTTAAGAAGTGAAATTGGACGTCAACAGATGCAGTTTTATTTCAACATTTGAATATAATGTGAATATAAAAGGCCATAATAAAATTCTTTGCAACTCTTTACCGTAAATACAGCGTCAGTTTTGCACTGCTTTTTAAATCATTCTGTATTCATATACTGGACCGTCTTCTCCGACTGTTCCAGGCAGCCCTTGATTTCCAATATTATCCATGTAGCATTAAGCTCAAAACAGGTGAGGATGTGCTACATGCTAAACAAGCTAGCATGTAGCTAAAGAAGCTACATGCTGTAGCTAAACAAGCTAGCATGTAGCTTGTTTAGCTTCATGCTAAACAAGCATTTAGCTAAACAAGCTATCTATTAGATAAACTTTAATACATGCATTTTGGTCTGACAGATTGTTACGTTCCCTTAAAAGGGTCCAGGCGATGAAGGAAAGTAAAAAAAAAAAAGTGCTATAAGTGAAATACTATATAAAAACGGCTGTATGCTAATAATCTAAACTTCTTGCAGGACTCTTAGTCTTGCTTGCTTTGTAATATTATGGTCATCTGATAAAGCTGAAAGTATTGGTTTTATAAGCATATTGGTTTCAATGTAGAAGGCTGTCTAAAATGAAAGATACGCTTTCCAAAATCAAATGACTTCCCAGAAGTGAGAGATTCTCTCGCTAGCTCAGTAACAGTTTTATGAGTAAGAAGAATCTATGGGTTGTTGGGCTATGTAACCTTTATCACAGCTTCCATATGCGCTGTAAATCACAGAATAAACATGTTATTCATTGTTGTTTGATTTGACAAATAATCAGCCTAATAAAATATCAGCTGTATGGACAAAACCTTGGTAAATATATGAAAATAAAATTAATATTTAGGTCGTTGTGTAGTTTTCCACATGTTCCAACCATCTAATTATCTTTTTTATCGATAAAAACAAACTGCAATCAGCTGCATCACCACAGGCCTCCACTTTCCTAAGTAAAAACTAAAAACTTCAGATGACAATGGAATAATTGACGCTCATTCTTTCTCTATCACTCTAAAAGCAGTATCCTGTTTTGGCAGGAAGTAACAGAGTTTCTGTTCAATCTCATTTAGCCACACTTCAGCTCGAGTTATGTCCCCTTCCTGCATTTTGTTCCCTTCATTAAAAAGCTCTAAGTGTGACCATTTTCTGTGGCATAAATGGTAGGCACTGCCAAGTGTTGAATAATTAGAAGATGGAAGAGCAATTACCCTCGGTTGCTTGATGGAGGAAGTCTGGAGAATGGAGTTATGGCCGACCGCTGCAGAAAACATGTAATGACAGCAATGGCTGGCCAAAGGATGGCTGTAGATGGTTTTCCTGAAACACTTTGTTTAATCTTAAGTAAACGGTCTCCCTTTTCTTTAAAAGCTCTTGTGTCAAATATTGTTTTTGCCACAGAAGAAACTTTAGCACTACAGGGAAATAGCAGTCCCTCCAACCCGTTGTTATACCCAAGATGTTTGGTCAGGACCCACAGACATCATATTTTAACATGCTGTAGCATAATTTTTGAACATGCATGGTCACCAGATGGAGTTCATTACGAGTCCCTCGGAGATACAAACGCAATGAGACCGCAGCCAAAAGTGGTCTGGCAGTGTTTTCACTGTAGGACATGAAGTCACTTGTAGTGTAGATAGAAATTTACCTTTTAACATGTGATTAAAGTTGTGAAAGGGTGTACTTTAATTCAAACCATGTACTTTCATGGGCTTACGAAAGTCAAAACAAAAGTAAAATCCCAGACAGGATTCAGACTTTTGTCTTCTGGTTGGAGGCTGTGGGATTGTCCCGTCCACCACTCCAAAAACCAACTACTGCAAACTACTGTAGGTTCTGGTACTTCCTCCCTCACAGTGGAAATTGACACTAAGGGGGCACTTTTTGTGTAAAACTATGATGAAAAATGGAAATGTTTCCGTAATATGATTAGTTGGGAATGAGAATATGTTATTTCTCAAGTCAGGTTTTTACAAAATGTATTTATATCTATTAGGTTACACTAGAATTAACATTAAAGTTACTCTAAAATTAATCCTTTTTTCCTATTTCTGAATCAGGTCTTTATCCTACACGCAGTATTCACGACTTACCTCCTCACCTCCCAGTGTACTGACTTACAGCCTTTCTTAATTTAAGCCTTTATTTAATCAGAAAGTTTCTTGAGATTGAAATCTCCTTTCTAAGAGACGCCTGGCCAAGAAAGCACACCATTAACTGCAGGCTGCTGTGGCAAAATCTCAGATAAATTTCTCCATATATGAGTGTCCATTAAGTACAAAATCACAGCTCCAGAAACACAGAAATGACTGTGACACCTACTATTGATAGTTTAGCAGAAATTAATATTTTTAAAATCCTTTCAACACTAGCAATTTTTTTAAACATCTAGCTAAAATGAGCTTTGTTAAAACAAACCTTCTTTTAGGATTATGCATTTCCCAGTTAAGGGTGCCCTCTGACTTAACCTTCCCCGACTTGCTTCACTTCTTAAGTCAGAGCAGATCTGGTAGCTTGTTTGTGATTTCACAACAAAATCCTGCTGTGTAAAGCTTCTCGGTCACATACAGTATGCATAGTGTATGTGGGTGAGACGTCTCGTGGGAATTTAGATGAGAACAGAGCTGGGAGCGCCGTCAAGTAATCCCACAAAGTATCGTTTCCCAGGGGTCTCCCTGTCAGTTACACATCCCACAAAGACCTGCGGGAAGCTATTCTCCGCTCTTCTCCTTAAAAGGAAACAGTGGGAGAAGTCAAATCCTGACTTCTGGGGTCTTCCCATGTACAATATCACAGCTGCAGTGTCTCTATGGTAATATAATTACACACCATATATTATAGCCATCCCACATATAGCTTAGAGTGTATTTTGGTATGCAACTGATAATTTAGAAACTCAACAAACAAGCGACTGAGTTTAAGAGGAATTAAATGGAAGCCCCAAAGAAAGTCTTTATTACACATTTAAATCGTTTCCAAACTTTGGAGAAACTCGATGTGACGAACACGAATCTGTGTGTTGGTGAAATAAAAAATCTTAATTTAAGATAAGCGTTAGTGTGGACATTTATAGACCACTGTGAGGCTTTCTGTTATCACTGCTGCTCTCTTTGATGATAACTATCACTTCTTAATCTCCTTTTTTATCGTTTCCTTTTTCAGCACTTTGAACAGCCGTGTTTCTGGACGCTGCTGTGCTGCATTGAGATAAAAAAACAAAAAACCTTCCGCCATCTGAAAAATAATTTTTATCTGGTTTTTTAGCCCTTAGATCATAATTCCGTGAAAAAAACTTGGGGGAAACGCATTGCCAGGAGATCCGTTTTGATCGAGTAAAATGTGTGGTTGAAAAAAGATGATCGCTTCTGAGATTCTTGCTAATAATTTGAGAAATCTGCATATAGCTGTCCTACTGTCTGTTTAGGTCGACAAATGCTTATCTGATCCTCTTCGAACTCGTTGGACGTGTTGCTCTGTATCGTAGCGAGCACGGTGCTGAATCTGAAGTTGTCTGGATGAGCTGTTTTTATGTTTTCATTTGTTCTGTGTGGCCAGTGTTGCCCCTACGGCAGGTGTCTTGAATCAGACGTAGCCACTTTTATTTTTTATATGTCAAAGCTTTAAGTGATTCTTTCTATTCTCCAGCTGCAAAAAAATGTGTAACCTTTAAACCACATTTAATTTAAATCTACCTACCCTACATTTATCGCCAAGCGCCTTATCTCTTAATTTAGCTATTCCCTGAGAAAGCTACAACCCCAGGTCTGCACACTCTGTGCAGCCACATTTGAACAGACCAATCACACGCATGCATTCAGTGAGCGTTTCTTCATGAGTCCTCTTGTCAAACCTATAAACTTAATGACTGCGTGCACGTTAAGGACATCTGTACGTCATAGTTACAATCTCTCAGAACAGACTCTGTACTAGTTAAAAGGAAAAATTGAGTTACACAATATTATGTTCCCATTTGGGGGATTTTCAAGCGTGATTGAATCATTTTCATTTCACATTCTTTTCTGTTTTTAGGATTTCTGGGAAGTTTGTCGTTGTTTGCTATACTGGATAATTTAACTTAGACAGACACATGACAGTAAGCTTAGTCAGTCTAGCCTCAGAGTCAATCTGAGAAAGCCCCAGACACATCATGCTTTTTTTAAAACTGTTACTGCAAATCGCCTTGTTGTCGGCCAAGGTCTCAATTTTAAGATCAAGGTGGATCAAGAACTTTACTGTTAACAACAAGACAGCTCCCAAAAAGAAAGTGTTTTAGCTAACTCCTTATATTTCCTGACTGGTCTTTATTTTGCTATTTAGTCCAAAAAAACATCTTCAGCACCTATTGTAGTAGGTTGGAGTAATACAGCGGTTTACTGTTAATTCCCTTCGAGCTGACATGCCCCTCAGCCCGCCCGTGGTCGAGTTACATATTTATTCTTTGCTTTCAGTTGTTGGTTTAACACAATCTCTTAAAACCAACCCCGCATGTCACACACTAGTTAGTAGTAATGCAGACTGACGACCATAAAAGTAGTCATGAGCTCCTACAAACGCACACTGTCAGGCGTGTGGACAGTTTTAGATTTTACTCGTGTATCATGCTAAATTACTTCGTGGGGAAATTTTACATTGTTGTTAATGAGAAAGCTCTGACATGTTGCGTCTAACAGTCAAATTCAATCAAACAATAAATGAAAGAAACGTCAAAATCTGAAGTCACTTCTGGGATTAATAGCTAAAACAAGAGAGATGATTTCAGCCATTGATGCCTCCTCTCACTGTCTTTAAGTGCATAATTGTAGAAAGTGAGTATTCATTACTTATAACACTTGCCAGCATTTTACTCATAGAAACAAGTGGCAGCTTAATGTTTCTGTAAACTCTTTCTCATTAGGTTATGTGTCTGAGTTTACAAATGGGGCAGCATATCTCTCCAGCATCCTCCTCTGATTTTTCACCGTCTAGTTAATGATGAATCACAGTGTAATTAATGAGGTCTGAGTCCTTGTTTCCCGTATGCCTCAAGTAAAACAGAGCAAGACACTGTAGCCTATCCAGTCAGTGCTGCTTTCATATTATGTCCTCATTGTATATTTTCTACAAGATACAAGAACTAACCTGCAGAAAATGCTTGAATTCTGCAAAAACAAGTTGCTTTATTTCACTACAGGCACATTTTGACGCTTTAAGTTGTTCCCAAAGAAACACAATCTTATGCTTGAGTGCACTGGGGTTAAATCGGGCCTCAAAACTCAGAACTTTTGAATCTACAGGCTTTCATTTCCTTGCTTAAGTGCTCTTTGACAGTAATTGTTGTTCAGTGGAAAAGCATCTGCTGTTGGGTTTTCTGTCACAAATCCACTCCTTTAATCGCCGCTCCTAAAATATTTTTGTCTCTGAAGTCCCCCACGGCTTTCACCCACACACTTTTTACTTTTACTCTTCTAACAGTTTTTACAATACTTCTAAAACGGTTTAGCTAATTTTGATTTTTACCCATTTCAACAACCTTAATGCGTTTACATTTCCACTGTTTATGTACTGTATTCACATGTTTTTTTCACCTTTACTGATTGCTTTTATTGCTGTTTATCCATCACATAAGTAACAGTTTAAAAATTTTAGGCAAATCTTCTTCAAACCCAACTCTTAATGGTCTCGTATTTCTCATTATCAGCCACTGATTATACATAAAGACAGTCTGGGGTTTCGGCATGTGGAATGTTGGAATTTCCACTTGGTTACAGTTGTAGGATTCAATCGTTTCCCGTCGTTGGACTCTGTTGTCTTTACAGGTGGACTTGGGGTTCCTACGATTCGTCAAAGCCATCGGGACGCAGGGTGCCATCTCAAAAGAAACCAAGAAGCACTACTACGTTCGCACATACAAAGTGGACCTGAGCTCCAACGGAGAGGACTGGGTCGCCGTGAAGGACGGCTCAAAGCAGAAGGTAACGATGAGTCACTTATTCTCTTACAATGATCATCTACCTAATGCTGACAAGTAATGAAGGACCCTGCATTCTAATCAATGAGGTAAATGGCTGAATCAATGTTTTCCAAGGCTACAGCAGCTGGCTGCATGCCTAAACTAAAGTGTGCACTGAAGGTCTGCTTTGCATCCCACTTCTTTTAACACGTTTAGAATTCATTTATTCTGGCACTGGAAGTTGTTGGTGCAGAAATAAACTTCTAGGGACTGAAATTAGGCAACATACTGACAAACTGTGTAACACGAAGCTTCAAAAGAAAGTCTCGTCTACTCTACGCTAAATCTGCATCACGCTGAACATTCGTGGTTTATTGTTTCAGGTGTTATTTGTTGTTTTTCCCAAATTCTAATTACTCTGATAGTACAGTATCATCTAAAGTCATGCAAAAAACACACTGAAAGCTCAGTTCTTAAAGGTCTGCATAACCACAAGGCCGCAGCTCAGGCAGTTGTACCAGTAGTATCACTACAGTTTGCTGTAGCCATGTGCAACGAATAAATAATTTTCAATAAGGCAGCTGTGGTGTTACTGTAGAAGCAGCTGTATTATTGGGAAGAACACTCATTTCTATTGTCGATTGTGGAGATGCTAGCAGCCAGAGCAGAAGCTTTATTTGCACTTTTGGTGGGAGTAGCAAACACTTACAGTGTTACAGTGCATAGCTGTACTGATTAGCAGTGACTGTGATGAATAGCAGTAAACATTCCTGCCAGCGCTGCTGTTTTGCCCAGGTTTTCTCCTTCTATTTAAAGACCATCCCCTGCACCCTCACGCTTTAAACCTTTCTCCCAGAAAAATCACCTAATTTAGGAGTAACTGTGATGCGTGCATACATAATGTTTGTGCATTTCTTTAATCTTACCTGAGTTCCAAAGTCATGTATGGAAGCCAATCTGGAAACAGTCCACACAGTTTTAAACCCATCAGTCACTGCAGCGGCCCGGTTGAAGTGGGTAAATATGAGTAAAGTAACAGATGCTCTTCTGTGCCTGTATTTTTAGACCTTTCTGGGGAACTACAACCCCACAGATGAAGTTCGCAGCAATCTTCCCAAACCCACTCTGGCTCGCTACATTCGTATCCGCCCTATGTCCTGGGAGCAAGGCATCTGTATGCGCTTCGAGATCTACGGCTGCAGAACATCAGGTACACAAACTCATACATGCTGATGTGGGACCTCACTCCCAGCTTCCTGATGTATAGATTTATGTTCCACAGCTACTCCGCCGCATACCGTTAGTGCTGAAGTCCGTGTTTTTACATATTCCATTCATACATTTTCTTCTTAATTAACTTTCCCTGTCCCCTCGGGGATTAATGAAGTTTAATGTAATCATTTTTTCCCCCTTATCTAACATATACATATGCAGCGTATGCATCTGCTAATACTCACTGGATTGCTTTTTTCCCTATTTTCTAATATAGTAAGCCAAACAGACTGTATATACAGAAGTTTCCAGCTCACTTTACCATCTCCATAATTTTTCTCCATGCTCAGTAATCTCTTGCAAATATTCTGCATTTTTTCCCCAAACACAAAAAGAAAGATTTATCATTTATTAAATGTTTTATGAAATTTTAATTGAGAAAAATGTTCAGTTCTTTTCCGTTTTTATAGACCTTTCGTGCTCTTCTCCAAACCTGAGCTGAAATTTTTAACATAGCCTCGCTTTAAAAGATGGATAGAGCCCCGCAGCCTTGTTTCAGAGCTAGAACGTGCTAGAACGTGGGTAACTTTTAAGCTTTCGAAAATCCACCAGGGTAAAGTTGTGATGAAGGTGGTGATTACAGGCTGTAATCATGATTGTTTTCTGCTGTAAAGTTAGCGTTTTATGATGCGAGTCTTACTCATAGTCCTACGCGAGTGATCGTTAGAGGAACTGCATTAATTGCCAAAAACAAAAAGCCACTGATCTCTTAAAGAAATGACTAACATTTCACCAGCTCAGTTCTTTTTTCTTCCTTTTACTTTTTCCTCACTTTTGTTCATCATGAATCAAACTAACATCTTTTCGCTTTGTGGATGAAAAACCCCCGCCGCTCTCTGTTGATTTAAAATAATCACTGCTTCCAAAGCGAGCGCAAACTCCCACAGAAGGATGCCGTTATTCATTACAGTGGAGCAGAGGAAAATCATGGTGCCTCATTACTCATCCCCTAACATTACATAAACCTCAGTCCTTGATGTGCTACAAACAACTCTCAGTAGGAGGGCCTCATGAATCGGATATCAGGCTCTTACTCATTGGAGAACTGGATAGAGAGTGCCGGACAGGTGATTCGGGAGATATAGTGACGCAGTTTGGAGAGTGTATATGTGTGCTGTATGCAGGTAACGCACTTGAAGCAGAGCCATCATTTACTTCAGAGCACAAAAGTTTTTATCTACATTTTCGCAATTTAAAGAAGTGATAAAAACATGAATGCACGTTATCGTTTGCTGTCCCTGGGAGGACATTTGGTTCTTATAAGCTCAGCAACATCAAAACGCACACTGGCAGCCCTGTAGGAGGTTTCCACAAGGGAGTCTGAATAGCTTTATATTTTCACACTGTGCAAGAATTTACATCCCCAAGAGCTGTTGTTGTTGTTAAACGGCAGATACAACTGTGGGAGCATTTGTCAAATGCAAATATCATGACTGCTTGGGCCCGGATATTAGCTCTAGCTTGTTGTGGATAATGGATTTAACTTGGGCTTGCAATGACTAGACCATGCTGTGCAAGTATTATTAAGAGTTCACATTCCAGGCAAGCTTATCCAGTCATTATCCCAGAATATTTTCCAGCACTTAAACACTGTAATGAAAATGGAAGCATTCAAAAAAGCAGCCTGGCCCGGTTGTTGAACAGATTGTACTGTAACCTCAAGGTCGCAGGTTTTTCACACACGTCGATGAGTCTGTCAGCGGCATGATGCCCGTGAGGCGAGACTTTAAACCTCCAACATGTTGCTAAGATTCTGCTGCGAGCCGCCTTTTGACCTCTGATGATGTGAGGCAGATTTGTAGTTGTAAACTTTTCTCTCCTTCTTCATTTGAATCAGAGATCCGTCCGGTTTTGCTTAATGGGGCAAATTTGTCATTTTGGTTTATATAAATTATTTTTAAAACTCAACATGACTTCACTGCAATAGGAGTGAAACTTTCCAAGCCTTCTGTGTGCTGAAAGAAAGCTTTGTTTAGACCAACTTTAGCTCTGCATGAATAATGCAGCCTCTTCATTTATTTCAGTGGAGGCTCGGTATCATCTGGCAAGGTGCTGTCAAGTGTATAATGCAACTAAATTACCTTTTACCCTGAATGCAGAATTTCTCCTATCCCCTCTCATGCTCATCAAGAGAAAATAAAATCATTTCCACTGTGACAACTTCCCCCTCCTCATCCTAATGTATTAACTTTGCAGTGTTTTGGTGTCTGATAACTCTTCATACTTGAGGATCTGTTAAATCCCGAATCATTTTTTATCATCTAGCTGGTACTTGAGACTATGTAGCAGAGCAGGGCGATATGACCAAAAATATTTATCACGATATATATTTGAAAATTTGCGATAACGATATAACTGCAATATAACTGACACTAGACAAAACACACTACAACTCCACAACTTTATTAGTGCAAAAAAAAAAACCCATCAATGTATTTTCACTTAAACAAGCAGCTGTTTTTTATGTGCATTAAAGCTATAGAAAAATTTAACAGTGCAAATGCAAATTCCTTGCTGACAGTTTAACCAAAAGGCATTTCCAGTGGAAATTGGCCGACATATCCTGAGCATAACCATGTATAATATCCACAAAACTTAAAAAGAGGTTATACACACACAATACAGTAATATTATGTTGGAGCACAGTACGTATCACTCCGCGAGGCGCCTGACTACGGTAGCCGTAATGCTCCGACAATCAATCAAGCGGTGCGGCTTCGTAGCTTAGCAAAGTCGTACTAAAACATTTGACAGATTTTGGAGCGCCGCGTACGACATAAAATCGTTTCAAGGTCAGTACACACAACCAGAATTCATACATAAGGTACACGGGATTATAAGGGGCACTGTCGATTTTCAGAAAAATCAAAGGATTGATTTTAAGTGTGCCGTATTTTCCAAACAACACGGTAATAACGACGGCCCGCTAGCATGCGCTACCAAAAATAGTGCTTTGTTGTGTATCTGAGGGACGAAAGCTAAACCAGTTCCACACCAGTGAAGTTGCAGCATTTTTACAAACCAGTTCTGGTTCATCCGTTTCATTCAGCTGTTATCTTTTGTCATTCTCTGTCGCCGCCATGCTTTTTCTGCTTTTTATGAAAACAAATTCACTGTGCATGCGCGTTTTACCCATATTCTATCGCGATATTTCATTTTCTTATCGTTGCTCAACATCGATATGGCCCAGCCCTACTATGCGGCAACACGATGAATGCTTTGGATCTAACAGTCACAAAGAAGGAGGCATATTCCTCTTTTTTCCCTTTAATGTTGGCCTGAACATAGAGGGCACAGACATGTTCATACCTAACAACCTTTGTCTTATAGGTGTTGGAGTATATCCAGCCATTATAGTAACATCAGTAATGGCAGGAGAAATATAAAAAGAAGCACTTATTTTAGTTCAAAACACAGCTGAGACACAGACTTTGGATGTTTGGGTTCTTATCCATCACAATCATGTTGCTATCAGGGAGCTTTCTAAACTGCCCGTTTTCATTCTGTTTAATGTCTGTGACCATAAACTTACAGTCGCAGTCAAAAAGAATTAACGAGGAGTCCTGAAAAAGATGTTGTGGCAGCTCACATCACCCTGATCTCAATATTATGGAGTCAGCGTGAGACTGAAATCCCGCTGGTGCCTCAATCCACAGAAGACGCTCGGAAAAACATACCCGCGAAGTCAAATCTGTGCTTGCGTACAAGAAGGAGAATAGTTGCTGATAGTCAAGCCCCTCAGAATCAGAGAGGCTCGACTCAGGAGGCAGACACCCTCTTTAAGATTCAACTCACAGCTTTACTTTTTGATAAAGTTTTTAGTTTGAGCTCGATCAGGTGACCCTGAATATCCCCTTGTTATGCTGCTAAAGGCTCAGGCTCCTGGAGGACTTTCAAGTGATGCACTGAACACTTATTTTCCACTCACGTCTTTTCACTCCCCACCTGTTTATACACCACTGCTGCATTTTTGTCTTATCTCAAAATCCGCCTCTATTTCGTCTTGTTTCTCCATCATCTCTGCTGGAGATTTCTTCCTGTTAAAATTGAGTTTTTCCTTCCCACCATCACAAAGTCCTTGCTGATAGGTTTTCTCACAAACACCTTACTGTCCCTTGTGGCGACTGTTGTTGTGATTTGGTGCTTTGCAAAAAGGATACCGAATCCCTGCTTCGTCTACAGAGCAGCAGCGTACACACACTAAAAGTTTAGTAATTCCTCGTTTATTCAAACAAACCCATCCTGGGGATTAAAGATGACTCTTTGATATTTTTACCAAAGCGTTTAAACACTGCTCCAGCACCCAGAGGGCCTCAACTAAAACCGCTGACTTAAGCAGTGACAAGATAATGATGGCCGTGGCATTTCTTATCGTACTTTACGCCTTTCAAAAGTTTCCTACCCACTGTTCACTGTCTGCTCGTCGTTCTCCTGCTGTACAGACTACCCGTGTGCAGGGATGTTGGGGATGGTGTCTGGCCAGATCTCAGATGCTCAGATCAGTGCCTCGTCCTACGCTGACCGGGGCTGGGTGGCCGAGAACGCGCGTTTATTGACGGGAAGGTCGGGCTGGACCGGACAGTCGACAAAACAGCCTTTCAAGAATGAGTGGCTGCAGGTGGGTTCACAAACACAGCTGAGTTTAGAGATGAAACAGGCAGATCATGACCTCATGTGTGTTTTATTTGTTTACAGTATTAGAAAGTTCAGTTATGCATCCAGCAGCCACAAGCAGATCCTTAACTACCGCACTGTTAACTGAAACAGTCCTTCCCAAAGTTTCTGGCTGGTGATGCTTTGACATGAAGACAGTGTCTGCTCACTCATATGGCCACGAGTGCTTTTATAAACAGTTTAAAATAGAGTATACAGTTTATTTTTCCTGTTCCCCACTCAGATGGGAAGCATCAGGCTAGAAAATATCTACATTTTGACTAGTAAATATCTAAATAGTCTTAAGATTTCTCAAATTATCCCGATTCCCACCTGCAGGGACCCCAGTCCCCAGAGTGGAAACCACTCGTCCACACCAGTCCAAGCCAGTTCTTCTTAAATGAAACCACCGTCATCTTTGTCATTTTTATAATCTATCACAGAGCGACAAGGTTTATTTTTGATTCAGATCATAGGTGCAGACAGTATTTTGCTCCTTCACAGGTGGATCTGGGCCAGGACAAGATAGTGACCGGTGTGGTGATCCAAGGAGGGAAACACCGTGACAGGAACGTCTTCATGAAGAAGTTTAAGGTGGGCCACAGCCTGGACGGAGAGGAGTGGACCATGGTGAAGGAGGAGAACACCACCAGGGTCAAGGTTGGCTCACTTACACATGTAACAGCAAAATGTCACTTTTTATTAGCCTGTGTTTGCGGTGCCTGGCAGCCAGAAGGTCAGGTTGTGTAACACGAGTGCTGAAAACAACATCTATTTATCTGTTTGAGATGCAGATTAATTAGTTCGCACGCAAAGAGTAAAACAGAAAATGACCAAAGACATGACGGCCAACATAGAAATGAGGAAACGCAGTCGGGAAATTGCCCGAGAGGCTAAAAATGAAAACTGCACATCACCAAAACAACAATTAAATCCAAACAGGGACAAAAATTCAAAAATATCAAAAGAACTGAGGCTCAGCATGACTGGAATAATTAAATCAAAACAGCGATCCGATTAAACGAGAATCCAAAACTCAAAAACAACACAGAACCATAAGACTGTGACTAAATGTGCTTAATATGACTTCAAATGAGCACATCTGAAGGTGGTGCTCGAGGCTCTGAAAGGACCACGTGTGCACATCAGATGAAAGTGGCTTTACTTTTTCTTTTGGCTTCTATTCCTCTTCTTTCTTTATTCCTCCCCGTGTCTCAATCGGCAGCATTGTGAAGCAGGCGATGAATTACAAGGAAAGCAGATAAAAAAAGTTGTTGACATGAAATAAACATCTTCTCACAGACATCTGTAATTCCTGAAAGCCGTGAGACAGACGCTCTACACGACACAGCGCCGCTCCTGGAATGAAATGTTAATCACCTAAATTATAGACGGCTTTTCATGCGAGCTCTGTTTGGTGGTCCGTGTTTGTTGGATGCTTTTGTCTGAAGAGCTCCACAAAACTTCCATCAAGAAATTTGTGTTTTTATGGAAGCGAATCATTTTAGTGTACTTTAAATAAACGCAGGCTAGAAGAAGAAAGAAGAACTGTGGGTAAAAAAACTGAAGCGGCATTATTGGGGGGTGTGAAATCATCACAGCAGGATTCGGTGACACAAAAAAGTACGGCGGGAGTTGCTGCTCGACCACCCACGCATTTATTTATTTTTCACATTCGCCCGAGCTTTGTGCCGAGGTCCCTCGCTTCTCTCTGCACCAGAGCCTCTAAGACGCGTATTGATCAAACGTGTCGATACGTCTGTGTTACAAAAATATTAGTGGTCATACCTTACTGATTCCCTCATCGATCAACTTTCTAGCACTTTCTTGGCTTAATGACACCACAAAACTGCTGCAACTAAATGAAGTTTTATTGCTCGAGAACAGAGTGCAGGGTGTAGTCCTGAACTGAAGCCGATAAAAACGTTAATATGCAAGTAACTTTAAGTTGTTAAGTATATTTCACGTTGCTGGGCTTTTTTCTTTTTGTGCTTTAGATGACGGAAACATAACAAGTCACGATTTTGGTGTCATTTTCTGTCTCTGTAAACATAACTGTAATTCCAATCTGCAAAAAGGAAATGCATGTCGTTGCTCTCGAGACCCTTCTTCCCCTCCTCGGCTGGCCCTGCTGGTGCGACATCCTCCTCTATGTTTTCCAGATGGCAGGGCGGAGGGCGAAGCTGGCCATCAGACTCCTGCTGATTTACTGCAGACGGAGATCTAGATGCTCCCGTCAGCCTCTCCGCTCTGTTTCCTGTAGCTTTTTATAAAAAACGTTTCAAAAGACGAGGCAGGAAGGCTCAGTGGTACGTGTGTTTAAAGGTGCCTGGGCACAAGCGCGTACTCTGTACGTACAGTGCATGTTCGTGCATAAAGATGAGCGTATATAGAGTTGTATAACGTGTGCATGTGGGTTATTCTGTCTAATCACAAACAGACGTCCTGGAAGATGCACACAAGTAAGAGATGATTAGCTTTCAGGAACCACATTTGTAATGGATTTTAAGATTACAATTACAGTAACCTCCCAGCATGCAAATTCAAATCACGCATTTTATGAGTGTAAAAGTGCCACAGTGTTGTCTAAAGAAACTAAAAGGCTACTGTAATTTCCTAAGATTTTCCCTAATACTGGAGGACAGGCTGAAAAAATTGTGGCACTATTCTTTAAAGAGGACCAGAAGCTAATTTCCAGATCCATTTTTTTATTCTTTACCAGAAAATCTTTCCATGATTCTCAATTTGAAATAATCCTTATCCTTCTTGAATTTCCCCTGCGTGCAGCCCCTTACTTTGTCCTTCTTTAAACTCCTCCTTCTTTCTTCTTCTTCTGCTGATTGACTGCCCCTCTGAAAGTTTGAACAGCATGTGGGCGGGGCTTCTGTGCCTGACATGCCCATATAAGGATACTCTGTCTGACAGGAAATTTTTTAAAAACTCGCAGGCTCGTATACTCATCAGATATATGTTGGATTTTATGCGCACCTGCAGACAAACATAACATTTGTGTTATGGAACGGCTGTGTGCAGGCAGGAAAAGGACCCAAAGTGCAGACTCCGGAGTCAGACATGATCTCAAAAAACAGCTTTAATGCTGAACTTAAAAGGGTAACAAAAGTGAGAATACAAAAGAAGCTTACACAGACAGAACAAGATGAGGGTGGATGTGACGGCGGATATGTAAAACTAGCTCATATTCACGTAATATGACGTTTGTGCTTTTATTTTGGTAACTTCCTGTGTGACCGGAAGTGAACGGTGTAACGGTAGCCAACTTGATGTACAAAAAAGACGCAAGAAAACGGTAAACTAATGCTAACGGAGAAAAGGGAGAGAAAAACATGGTTAAATTGTACAAAAACGAATGGTTCTAGCTACAGTCGACAGGGGAACAAGGTTTGTAATGTATATGATTTAAGTTGAGCAATCTGAAATGCATAATATGTATTATATAGTTAATAGCCTGTGTGCAGGCAGGGAAAGGACCCAAAGAGACAGACATGAACTCAAAAAACAGCTTTAATGCTGAACTTAAAAGGGTAACAAAACTGAGAATACAAAAGAAGCTTACACAGACAGAACACACAGCAAGATAAGGGTAGATCGCAACACGGACACAGAGAAACACAGGGCTTAAATACATGGAGGGAGCAATCAGGGAAGGGCAAACAGGAGGGAAACACAGCTGGGGCAACTCAGGCCTAACGAGACAAAGGAAGCAAAACCAGACACATTAACATAAGACATGGACCTTCAAAGTAAAACAGGAAACATAACACGGAGACGCAGACTTGACACGGGGATACAGCAGACAGGGGAGACAGCAACTATGGATCACAGACAGAAAACCAGAACACTAAAACTCTAACAAAACCCACATAGAAAACCTAAACTAAGAATAAACCTATAACCCATAATATAATGAAATAAACAAAATCAAAGAACCAAAACCACAAAACACTGGGCCGATGACCCAGGCACCCTAACAATTTGTGCATTTGCACATGTAGACATTAAGAGCTGCAACAGTTTTGCCTTTAGTTTCTTATGAAAGGCCACTTTTAGTCAACACATACCAGAACATGCTAAGGTGTTAGCAAAGATGGAGCAGCTTTAGTGTAACAGTTATGTCCATACACAAACTTTTCATATTATAATTCCAGCTATACTGCCACTCTGCAGCCTTTAATAAATCAGGCACGAGGAAACCGCAGCGCTTCAGACATGCAGGCGTGCGTTTGGTGTTTGGTGTCCCGCCACTTGGTTCCCGGTGTGACTGTAACCATTTTCATCTGTGCTGCTTCCATGCTGAAAATATGAAAGGATGGCCTCTGGATCTGATTTCCTCCTTTCATTTTGTTTCAGCTCCTTGTCAAACAGAGTAATGCCTGATCAGAGGCAGCACACGCTGTTTTCTTCTGTTATTCTTATCAAAGCCCCGAGGATGGGGCTTTACAGCAGTGAGTGCTGCAGAGTGTTCAGAATAGCTTGGTTGTATTAGTTATGCTGGTACCTTCCTCTATAAATGACAGAGCTTTCATACCAGTTTCATACGTTTACTTCTTTGACGCAATTTCATGCATCTCATATCAGAAAGATCCTTAGACTCTACACACTGGTGATAATTACAGGTAAAATTATGAACGACTTAACTATAAAGCTGCACAAGTTAGATCAGAAAGCATGCTTTCCAACTTTATGGTCATTTGATTTAGGGATACAAACATATATCCACCAAAAATCGATATCAGCTTATGTAGGGCTGCAGATCAGATGATGTTTACCGCTGTCAGTGGTCAATATTTATCAGCTGTAGCGCATTCATTTCATAATCGCATCCCTTGTTTATATGTAAAGGCCTAAATCTGTGCAATGCCTTTATTTTTCCAGGTATTTTTGGGGAATCAGAACCATGACACCCCGGAGCTGAGATCCATGGGTCCACTTATTACCCGCTTGATCAGGATCTATCCGGAGAGAGCCACCAACGAGGGCGTGGGCCTCCGTTTAGAGCTGCTGGGCTGCGAACTGGAGGGTGAGTCCCTTTTACCACAAACAGATCTATCAGTCCGTCGTTCTGCATTATGCCACAAAGATATAAAGAATGGCATTAAGTCTGTGATGTGGAGCAAGTTTGAACTGGATCAGATTACACTGGAAAACTTAACAGCATGTTGCAGTTTAATATCCTGATATTACACACTCCTGTGGTTTCTGCCTTTGGCAGGCTTGGTCTTGCTTGAAACTGCCACTGAGCTTTCATAAACCATAGCAAAGAGCATGCAGAAAAAAAGAAGGTGAATTCCTGCAAGGAAACTCGTTGCAGGAAGATGGAATTTACCGTTCGGGTTGTTGACAGAAGGAAACAAAAAACCCACAGTGAGGCACAATGGGACACGCACAGTAAATGTTTTGTATCTGGGCTGAGTCTTAGATCTCAGTCATCACACTCACAAACATTCAGACTACATCTCTAGGCCGCATGTTTTATCTCATGTTTAAAACATTGTACTAACAAGAAAGCTCCAACTTTACGCCTCTGTTGTTGTGCATTGTTCTCTCACATTTTCTGTTATTCAGTTTACTTTAAGGTGTTAAATGAAATAAAGCAGGCAAACATAAAAACAGCAGGTATATTTAAAGTTTGCTTGGTTTTTTTTCCTCAAATGAAGTTCACCGTTAAACACATCACAGGAATCCTTTTATTTTCTTCAGCCTCTTTAAGAGAGAGAGCAGGTGACGTGCTGCAGCAGTTTTAAATCTATAGATCTGCAGTTTTTGCTTCTTTTAAATCGCACATGATTACATTACAGCAATCCATGTGAATCAAAAGCTTTAAACACTTGATTCCAAGTAGGGCTGGGCGATATGACCCAAAATTCATATCTCGATATTTTTTACCTGGACGGCAATATAAGATATATATCTCGATATTTTTTAAGCCATTTTAAGCCATAAAGTAAGAACAAAAAGAGAGTTCTTAGTCAAAGCTGTGTCCCAGATGTCACACAGGCACTTTTATTAACATAGAGCATAGATGTACATAAAATTTACTCAGAAATAAATGATGAACATTTATTAAATAATAATGTTGCATAAATAAAAGAAAACAATGTTGTTTTTGTGCATAACAAAAAGCTCACAATTGTGCAGTCAAAATGTAAACTAAAAGACGCAGAGCATAGTAACAAAGACAGATTTCACAGCTGCTCTGTTCCCAACTTCTACTGCGTGACTGACAGCATTGAGTTTGAAATCCTCTTCGTAACCACGTCTCTTAACAGGTGCCATTTATGGTCCTTATACACAGTAGGGTAATATTACGTTGAAGCACAGTACGTAATCACTCCGCGAGGCTCCTCGGTCGCCGTAATGCTCCGACAATCCATCAACCGGTGCAGCACCGTAGCTTACCAAAGTCGTATTAAAACATTTTTTGACAGATTGCTGAGCGCCGTGTACCACATAAAATCGGTTCGCGGCCATCAAGCACAACCAGAATTCATACATAAGCCGCGCTGTCAACTTTTGAGAAAATGAAAGGATTTTAGGCTGTGCAGCGCCTCTGGGCTGCATGGCGTTAGCGTGGTTAGCTAGCTAACACGTTGACGGCGTCCAGCCCCACGCACGGGGCGATGCGCAGTAACTCGTTAACGGAGATTTGCCGTGTCCATCTTGTCGCTTCCTGCAGGTGAAGCGATGGGGGAGGAGGGGCGAGTAACGTTGCGTAAAGACAAAAGTGGACGAAAGAGAGGCAAACTTGCGGCTCCACAAGTATAGTTATAACGTAAGATAGACTATATCGATATAAAGGATATTGTCACATCTTATATCTCGTATAAAAATATATCGATATTTTTTAAAAACTCGATATATCGCCCAGCTCTAATTCCAAGCATGATTTTGTCACCATAGACGGAAAAGGTTGGAAAAATTAAGCCAGTGTGAAAGTGCCTCAAACCTGCATTTTGCCTGACGGCCACCAGAGGGCGATACCTGTGGTTGGAAAAAGACTTCAAGTCCGATAGAGGTGTATGAGAAAACAGCTTTCTGTCTGGCCCTCTGTAAACACCTTCCTGATTAGTTTTTGGGCTTAGTTACTCGTTTTGGGTCTTATTGAATGAAAAATAAAGTCTGTGTGGCAAATCTTGGCCATACTGTGTTTCAAAATCGAGGATTATCTGTGGTATGAAACCGCACGCTCATTGGCTAACAGATGCTAACAATGTAAAGATGTATATGGTTATTTTAAACTGCTTGTCGAATCTTTTTGTTTGCGAGGGGAAGCCAATCAGAAGAAAGCTTCCTCAGAAAGAAGGAAAGGGAGCTAAAGCAGCTCGTTTCAGACTGAAGGCACGCACAAAAGCCTATGATACGATAAATAAGGATAATTTATAACAGTGACTCAGGCAAACGCTAATGAAATCTTTGAAAACGTTCGACATGCAAACAGTATTTGGCCTCAGTCAGCCGTTAAACAGTAAACTGCTTACACTTCACGCTGGCTGGTGTAATGAGAGGCAGAAAGAGAGCGTGAGCACATGAAAAGGCTGACGCATGCCATGGCAGGGTACTATCTCTGCTGTTGCAGTGGTCAGAGCTTGACGGGTGTGTGGGAGAAAAAGGGAGAGGAAGAGAGGGAGGAAGGGTTTGACCTCTCACAGTAGGTGAGGAAGGAACAGATGAAGGGAGGAAGCAGGCTCTCTGATGGAGTATCTGGTTGCACTGTGGGGAGAATGATAAGAATCAGCAAAACCATGCAGGACTGTGCGTGAGAGCCCGAGAGAGGAGAAGACTGATTAAAGGACGGAGAAGACAAAGACATGAGAGAAGTACGCGGGGCGTCTTGGATCTGTCAACTCAATTAAATCAACCATGTTAAACTGAATTTTTGAAAACCTTAAAATCTCTCAACAGCTAATTGTTTTTTCTTTGTATTCACGTTCACTTCAAAGAAAAATGTCTCCCAGTCGACAGGGAAGCAGCTCGGAGACAGCGACAGTACCTGCACACCTAATTATGCAAACCATTAACTTTAATACTGCTCCTCAACTAAAATCCAGTAAAAGTAAGCAGCTCATATGCAAAACAAACGTCCTACTCTTCCCCAGATGAAAACAGTAAACACACTTTCTTGTGTGGAGTGATATGCTTGTGAATGCAACAGTTTGTGACTCATGTTACAGATGGACTGTGACTCATTGTTTTTGACAAATGATCTACCATGTAGGTCCGTTTGCATGTGGGCATATGTGGGTCATATTAAAGGAAAAGCATTAATCCTTGACCCTTACAGCAAGGGGCTGTAAGTTCCTTCTGTTCCACTCTGGGGGCATTTTACTGGCATTGTTGGGGTGCACTTGGTTTTTTGGCCAGAAAAATCACAGCAAATCAGTTTGGGTTTCTTTTTTAAGTTGTTCTGAGTGGGAGTGGAAGATGGCAGTGCCCACCTTAATAAGAAATAAACCGTCTCTGAGCAGTTTTGGGAGTGCAGCAGTGATGTAAATCATCTTCTATCTTTTGGAGTCACCAGATCTTAACTAGTCTAAACACCTGAATCCAGTGTGAAAGTGCCTCAAACCTGCATTTTGTCTGATGGCCATGAGAGGGCGATACCTGTGGTTGGAAAAAGACTTCCAGTCCTATTGAGGTGTATGAGAAAACAGCTTTCTGTCTGGACCTCTGTAAACACGTTCCTGGTGAGTTTTGGGGCTTAGTTACTCATTTTGGGTTCATATTGACTGAAAAATAAAGTCTGTGTGGCAAGTCACACAAGCATGTCGATTATCAGGTTGGAGAGGTAGGATGGGTCGATGGACGGATTTCTTTTTAAGGTCACTCCTTAAAAGCAGAGGTCACTCAGTGAGAAAGGCAACAGTTTTGCAGCCAAAGTAAATTAAATTCGCTCATCTGCCAGAATGTTTAAGGCTAAAAATAATATTTTGCCCTTTAAGTTACAAAGAGTATTTTTATTGTGTTCAGGGGGAGAAGATAGCAGAAGGAAATTTTATTTTAAGCATCAGTTAGCTAGGACTACACAAAGATTAATGAGTCCAACGGTTAGGGGTATACGACTGTGGAACTCACTTCATTATAATTTAAAGAATAGTATAAATTTACATTGTTTTCAAAAGTGTTACATGCTTAAAACGATAACTCAATGTGAAGAATGTGAATGAAATTGGAGTTCATTGAAAAAGGATCCATTATAATTTTTTGTTTTATTTATTTTAATTTTATTTTTCTCCTTGTTACTATGTGGAGTGGTAGGGATGGGTACCGGTATCCGGTGCCATGATGGCACCGGTTCTGACATAAACGGTAGTAACCAGACCGAAAAGCAGCGCACATTTCGGTGCTTTATTTCGGTGCTTTTTTTCCTGAGCTGTGATACACTTTCTTCTTCCTTACATTTGTATTGGCGGTTGGCAAACAACTGAAAGGTGCATTACCGCCACCAACTGGTATGGAATGATACACTTTAGATTCTAGCCAATCATTTTAAGTTTCCGAGAATAGTAGGCGGGTCCAGGTACGTACGTTCTTTTAGAGCAGAGCTACAAATTAAAAATGTCCAAGGCGAAGCGGTCAAAAGTCTGGCTGTACTTCAAACTCAGCAGCCTGCAACAAGTGCTTTAAGGTGATACTGTGATACTGTCAAAGAAGGTAACACCTCAAATCTGATGAAACACCTGGCGACGCATAGTGTTTTTTTTTAAAGCCGAGAAATGCGCCGTATTTGATAGCTTGCTGCGAGACCTCACACCGAGCACATCTACTGCTTGTGGGTTGCCTGTTATCGGACCCGGAATTAGCAACATCCCCCAAAAACCCGAAGAGGAGAGTCCTGGCAGAAATGATGAGGATGATGATGCAGCAGCAGCCGTTCTTCTCTGCGTGAGTAGCTTAATGTTGTTCGTGTGTAATTTACGTTGAGTAGGCTAACCACGTTATTACATTAATGCATGTAAGGTGAACAGCAAACACCATCATAGCTACATGCAGCTGTCTTCTTGTTTGATGGCAGATACTCCCTTCACCCTGGCCAAAAAGGCTAAAATGACCAAAGAAAAAGTGGAAAACAGTTAAACATGAGAGGTTTTTGGACAAAGTTTGTGTTTTTTTCCATTGTTTAAGCACTGCTTCCAGCCAAGAATGATACCATATATGCCCCATAGCTGCAGAAAAGGCTAACATTGTTATCTTTTTACAAAAAAACAGCTGAACATGAGAGGTTTTTGGACCACTTTTGTGTTTTCCATTCTTTAAGCACCGGTTTGAGCACCATTTAAGCACCGGCACCGTTTCAAAAGTACCGGTTTGGCACCGGTATCAGATAAAACCTAAACGATACCCATCCCTATGGAGTGGTATATTCTGATTGTAAATTTGTTGTTTGGTTTGGGTTAGGACCGGAGATAAATGTTAATGTTAGTTTGTTCCTTGATTTTTGGTGCCCACTTGTAATATAAATTGGATTGTAGATAGGGGGCAGGGTTTAATAAGAATATTTTCTTCTTCCTGCTCCTTTTCACACATGGTTGTAGTGCTTTTTGATAGAAAGTGTGGTTGGTTTGTTTAAATTGTTGTACCAAGTGTGAAATAAATAAATGAAATGAAATGAAGAATAACTGCTGCTGAAGCTCACATTTATGAACAGTGTTGGGAAGGTTACTTTTAAAATGTATTCCATTACAGAATACAGAATACATGTCCCAAAATGAGAGTAATGTATTCTGAATACTTTGGATTACTTAATATATTATCATGCTGTTTACAACTACATGAATGTACTATTGCTGTGATTTATTACTGTTACTGAAGGTCTGCGGCTCCGAACCGTAGTAAAGGGACCTCTGGCTAATACGGTGGGTTCTGTGTCGGCTCGTAGCCAAAAACTAGCTTTACTTTGTTGTCTGGGTCAACTTTGCTTGCGAGAGACAGAGAGAGGCGTTGAAAGGCTGCTCCAACGGAACTTATTGTTTCAGAGGAAAACACGAACACGGTGTACAGTCGAGTCTTAATAGCTTACTTACAACTGGGCTCGTCAGGCTCTCTTCTTGGCTGCAGTGGTTATTATTATATTTACATGCTTCCAGCTCCCGTTTTTGCTCGATGACAGCTCGTACTTTTCCTTTTTCTCCCTCCCTCGCTCACAGACACATAACGTGTATGGCAGTCCATTCTCCCTGCAGCACGGACTACACTGCCTATGATGCTACATTCTTTAGAGCTATACCTGTAGCATTCTGCCTATTAGCTTAGCACAACAACAACAAAAGGCCTCTCTCACCCAGGAAACACGCAGAGAGAGAGCGTCACCCTGTAACCATGGCAACCGTAACGCTGCCGCCTGGAACAACAGAACGTAGCTGTCAAACAAAACCCAAACAGTCCTGACCCGCCACAATATGAAACAGGGAAGTACCGCCGTGTAATCCATTTATTTCAACAAAGTAACTGTATTCTAAATACCACCTTTTTAAACGGTAACTGTAACGGAATACAGTTACTCATATTTTGAATTTTAAATACATAACGGCGGTACATGTATTCCGTTACTCCCCAACACTGTTTATGAACCAACCAATCGGAATACAGCGTGAAATGATGCGGATGAACTCGATGCTCTTGTAGGAAAAATAAGGCAAACAAACTCGAACAGAGTAGATGCAAAACAGAATTTGTCTTGTTTCCGAGATGCTTCCTCCAGCTGTTATCGTGACTGCAACAACGAGAGCGTAGCAGGGAAACAAACATAGACTGCAGTTTTGGAGTTATTATCACGAAACAGTCTGATGTCCTCCTCAAGTTTGAGTTCCACAAAATTGATTTCCACTTTTTCCTTTAATTTGTCACTCCTCCACTTATGTAGACTTTGCTGGGAGATAATCGCACACTCACACTTTTACATGTGTTTTTAAACAACACCGTGTACAGTATGTGGTGGATGATGGTGTGGCATTATTAAGTTAAACTGATACTTTAGTGTATTTTTAGTTAAAAGGGAAAGTCACTGCAATACACACTGCAGCAGGAGACATGACACAGACACTTTAATCCTTGCAGCACATGCACACATACTTAATAAAATACATGCAAACCATGTGGATACATATAAAAACGTGATACATAGACATTCAGTCATATCCAATTAGCCAAATCACAGCTTTCTTGTAGGAACAGAGATGCTCGCTGAGGCAGTTTGGTGCTTCATAAATGTGCATAATGACCTCAAGTGGTCCTTAAAGGGCTAAACAAGCAAAATTTGTGCTATTAAATAAATAAAATGTGCTAAAGCTATTGTCGAAAGCTTTAGAAATGCACGGTGTCGGATTTACCAAGCATCAACCAGCAGTTCATTTATAACTGAAAACAGGTTTTTGTTAATTAGACCAAGAGCCGCGCTTCATTAATGAGTCTCCCTCTCTCTTCACGAGAACATCAAGATGCCAACTCGAGCCCAGACAAACACAAGCGAAGAGAAACTAACAAGCTCAACGATATTCCTGCGGATCACTTTCAGCAGCTTAATCAGATGTTTTGCCTCGAGCTCCGAGTTAAATCAGCTCGACGCTTACATCCACGCTGCTGTAAGAGCAAACCTCCATCCCACTCGAAGTGTCGCAGACACGTTTCCTCACAAAGTTTAATTATATGCAGACCATCTGTGGTTTTCACATAGTCTGCATACGCTTAATGCAAGTTCAATTTGTTTAATTTACATAAAAACACATCACCACACATTGACTGCAGAGTAGAATTTAACAAGATACAAGAGTTTCTGTCATTATTACTCTGGTACTTGATGGGGGGGAAAAGTGCCAGCTCTCAACCTTCCGAGAAATCAAGACACTTGAGTTTTGCAGTTAATGAGAGCGCTGTATCCAACCTTATATCACTTTTCATTAAAGGGGAACCTATTATGCTTATTTCTAACTCCATATTTTCATCTGGAGAGTCTACTAGAGTCAAAATCATCTTTATTTAAACTTATGCTGGGTGTTGGTGCAGCCCTTCAGTTCATCCTCTGTTAGCTTTCTTCGCTCTCCCTTTAAGACAACTTTCTTCTGACTGGCCCATGGTAAACTAAAGATCATGTTAATGACCATATTAAGAGCATCCTGTTATGTTATCGGGTCTTTGCCCCTGCATTTTGGACTTATGATTCATTCTTTTGGATTTGAGTATTTGCTAGAGCCTCGTAGTTTTGCTATTTATATTAATAATTCTTGTTTCTCGTTTATGTTTGTTCCCTTTTTTGCGTCCAGTCGGTCTTCAGTGTCTATGTGTTTGTTTGCCTTCGGTCTCCCCAGTCCTGTCTCGTTCCTTCATCTTTTGTCCACATGTCTTAGTCTGACTCTCAGTGTGTGTGTTACTTCCTGTTTTATTTTGAAACTGCCCTGGTCAGGGGGATTCCATTCAGCTGTTCCCAGGTGTGTTCACTCTGCCCAATTCCTATGGCGTTATTTTTGTGCCACTATTCTGAGCGCACGTAAAAAAAAAAATTGCAGGTGCAAGTGTTGCATTTTGAGGAGAAATTTATTTTGAGCGAAGAAAAGCTAAATTTAAGTGAACAAAATTCATAGCTGCGTGCTAAAAATGTATTTCAGTGTTTGCACTTGTGCTTGCTCTCAACGTGTTGCTCGCGCTCTCAACATTTCTGCCCGTGCGCACTCAACTCTTTCTGTACACCGTTATATTTGTGCCACAAAACCAGCCAATCACAGACTTGGATGCAAAAATATCTGATTGACTGTTCTGGTCTCCAATCAGCTCGAAATGACGAAATGCAATATCCCAGAATCCATTTTGTCCAAAACTCAAACGAGGCAGTGGTGGAGGAACACAGAGTGGCGGAGTTTGAAATATTACTCTTTCTGGGTCACAAAATAAACTTTTAAGATATTGTCATGCGAGAATGGTGCTGTGTAAACTTCTAATATCAGCTCGATTCATCAAGACATCACATATTTGCATAAGTGCTCTAACGTTTTTGGAGACTCTTTCAGGTCTTTCAGGTTTTTGTTTCCTGATTACCAGCAATAATTTTGTGATTTGGAGTTTTACATCTGTATGCTGAGTCCTGCGTTCTGGGTCCACTCCCTGCCTGCACACGTCCCACTTCTCATGATAGATCCTCTCTTTTGGCAACAGACAGAGCAAACATAAAAGAAAAAAACTGTCTACAACTCGGCATTGAAAGCAGTCTGAAGCCTGAGCATCAGACTCACAGGGATTACTTTTATGTTTTGTCATGTGTAATAGGAGGAACACCATTTGTAACAGTATATATGGAAAAGCGTAATAGGTCCGCTATAATGACTCTGAATTCTCATATAAAAGAGACAAAATGTGTTAGTTGTTTGGATTCATAGATGACTCTTAAGAGAGAGACGTCTGTTTTCTCTGTCAAGATATAAATGATGGGACTTTTCTCCTAAGTATTCTCCTTTCTAGACCAAAAATCCTCTGAAACTTTCTTTTCAGTCATTTTCTTTTTCGAGCTCACTGCAAAAAAAAGTTAATTAGACCGACTATATTGTCAAAAGCTTTTAATGCATGTAGCTACTTTTCTTCTTTGTAAATCTGTCTATAGAGTAGACGCGATCTGCCCAGCTCCATGTTATTTTTAATCTTCATTTTTTAAGAAGCACCGTGAAATAAATCAGAAAATCAAAAAGTCCTTTGTGCCCATTTCTGTTTGCGTTTCCACCACGATCGCAAAACTGTGAAAATCAACTTAATTAGACTGATAGCAGATGAAAAGCAACAGTTTTCCCCCAGTGGGTATCTGACAAGACCGAGACACAGTGGCATCCCACTGAGAACGCCTGTCTCTGCAGTAGGAGGTGATTGGGTCCTCTTACTTGTTAGTTACCAAATAAAAGTTACGTTTTGTTTTTCTTTGGCATTTTTGTCAGCAGACTCCTAATTCAGTCCCAGTAATTTTTAAAACAAGTTCAAGCAGCTTTCATATTACAGCTATTAAGTTAGATTTTCAGACTATAACTCTCTTTGATTTGTACACTACAATATACGTGAATTGTAAACTGCATCTAAGGCAGGATTACAAACAGAGCAAACTAAGCAAATGCTCAGGAACCCACAACTCCAGGGGGACTCATAAGTCTGTCACCCATGATCGGTCCTGCATCCTTCGAGTTTGGCTCCAGTACATGAAAGGGACTCAGACTGGAACCAAACTGTTTTAGTTTTGCTTCTTTCCATCAGCGCTTTGTGTAATTATCAAGCAGAAACCCGAGGAAAGAACTGTAAGACAGCGGCAAAATATCTTTGGTCTCAGGATGTCTTTAGCAGTTAACGAATCACTAAAGGCCGATCATTATTCACTGAGTGTTTTAAGACTCTTTTTTTTCTCTGTCCAGTAGATGATGAGTTCGCTGTCAAAGAAAAATTGCTAGCTTTTAATTAGCTTTGAGAAATCAGTGAATTATTTTGGCTTTGGTTTCAGCTTTGGATTGGTGCTTATGTAGCACTTTTCTACTTAAGCTACATTCACTCATTCACACACACAGTCATACACTTCTTCTTTTTTTAGTGCTTTTTAATAACTAGCATCCTCACATTTGTTGGGCTTCTTCAATGTCCACACATGGGACACTGGAGAAGCACTTCTGATTGGTAGATGAGCCCCCCACCTCCTGGGCCTCAGTCGCCTGTGACGAAACAACTTTGGAGGTGTCTGAGTACTTAAAAAAATGAAACCAGTATAGTTGTGCCACAGGGCCTCATATGAGATCACCCTAGCGCAGGGGTGGGCAATCTCAGTCCACGAGGGTCGGTGTCCCTGCAGGTTTTAGACGTGTCCTTGAACCAACACAGCTGATTTAAATGGATAAATTAGCTCCTCAACATGTCCTGAAGTTCTCCAGAGGCTGGTAACGAACTAATCATGTGATTCAGGTGTGTTGACCCAAGGTGAGATCTAAAACCTGCAGGGACACCGGCCCTCGTGGACTGAGATTGCCCACCCCTGCCCTAGCGATTACTGAGCCAAACAGGCTATATCCCTTTGACACTCAAACTGCATTTAAATGTGCATGAAGGGCATTGATAGGGTGAGAGGTGGGGTCAGTTCTTGACACTCTTTCATCTCCTTTTTTTAATCCATTCTAGTCACTCACACTTCCTGTCTCTTCATCTTCATCCACAGAAATAACAACTACAGCACTTCCCACCACCCCACTCGCATCTACGCCTCCCATGACCACATTTGGTGCGACCACCACAGCACCGATCACCAACCCCGGCACTACAGCAGTTATACAGTGTGAAGATGGACGGCTGGACTGCATCACCGAAACCGAGACCCCCGAATACGACGAAGGTAAACCACGGAAACTCGGTTCCTTTTAGTTCGCTCTCCGTCTCGGTGTGTGAACCCGCTCGCCAAATTAAAATGCAAAGCAATAAAAGGTAAAAGGATTGAACGCGGAAATAAAAGCCTTTCTTCCTTCTTCCTTTAAATGTTATTGATTTAATTTCTGCTTTAATGAAGCCCAGTTGGAATTGGATCATGAGAAATTCTCCCTTATCTTCTCACTAGCTGCTACAGTTTTGACTGAATTGGTCTTTTTCTGTTCAGCTTTATTTATTTATTAGCTTTTCTTTAGCGCTGTCTGACTATCCTTGTTTCCGATTCTCCTTTATCCTCTCTTTTATTTACAGCCACATTAAGCATTAGGCCTCTTTTCTAGGATTTAAAAAGCTAAAGAAAAAATCTAAAAGTTAAACTGTTTGGCTTGAATGCCTGCTACTAGTTTTTCATAAAAGCAGGTATGTTGTGTTTGTGCTGGCATCTGTGTGGGTGAGAAATCCCTCTCTGACCTTTGACCCCAAACTGACTGCCCCATCTGTCTTTCGCAGGAGGCACCACGTCCACCAACCCCATTATGGAGTTCATGCCAGGTGAGCCTTTCCGCCCCAATCTGCTCCCATGTTTCCCCGTACAATGTGTTTCATTTAAAGCAAAGTTGAACCATTTTACAGGCAGCTGTAGATGTGAAAGCGCTGCTTTGCCAGATCGGTGCATTAATTCAGCCAATGGACCCATTATTCAGTGTCACTAACAGTACTGACCACGGTCGCGAAGAACAATGAAGCTGACCTCCATTAGAGTTAATAGCTTTTTCATGGCCCCACTTCACAAATGAACCTGACACTGCTGACCGCTGACACTAGCGGACTACAGAGAGAGACAGAACAGACACACGTGCTGTTAGGTTATGTATTTACAGAGAGAGAGAGAGGGTGGAAGAGAGAGCAAAGCTTTTTTTTTCGTCAGTGTTTTTCATCTTTGATGCCAGACCAGCTGTAGTCAAAAGACGATTATTTCCCTGTGTAGTAATTTGCACAGCGCAGATCGCGGAGACTTGAAGATGCACAGCACCTGTAGGCAAGCTTAAATGCTGCGCCACATCTGCCAGCTAGATGCAACTGGAAGGCTATCAGCTGATCACAAGGATACCAGCTGAGCTTGTATTTGTAGCTTGTCTCTATGCTCAAAAAATCTGTTTAATCAAAGTTTTCTTTACACTGTACACTGCTGTACACCAAAAATGAATAAATATATTGAAAAATCATAAAAGAAATAGTTAAAACTCAAGAATAGAACATTTTAAGCTATGCGGGACATATGGGTGGGGCATCCACTGCTTTTACTGGTACTGGATTCACTAGTAGATTTCTGTAGTCTGATCCTTGAGGTGCCATCGCTATATATTTCTCTGGGTTAAATCTTCTTACATCGATGAAAAGGTTTCTAAAGGTTTCAACAGCAAGGGGAAAGATAAAGGAAAGGAAAGAAGGAAAGAAAATAGGGGAAAAAAGTCAAGATATTTGTGCAGAAATGTCATTTTTTTCATGTTCCTTTCCCTGTAGATTTCTCTTAAACCCCACTGGAAATGTTTAAATAGCATTTTGTTATAAAGAAACAACTTAAAACTTTCTAAGCGTGTCAGAGGTTGAAATAAAACTGCACTTTACAGATGTGGAAACAACAGCAGAAAAGCGAGTGGCGTTAGACTCATGAGATAGAAAAAACTGCAGGTGTTAAACATTGATGCACATGCATTTAAAGCCAACTGCAGCGCTCTGTTTTGGTCATTTATGGCTTTCTTTTCTGGGTGAACATTTTAGCACCACATCACAGTTCACCCTCCCTTGTGGGTACACCGAATTCAACTCATTTGGAGCAAACAGGCTGAGAAGAAGAGGAATGAATAGGCAGAAAGGTTTAAAAAATGGCAGCTCTGACGGGTGGGAAAAGAAATAAAGCGGGGGGGGCTGGGTGAGGAGGATAAGGAGGCTAAAAGAGAAAGGGAGAGTGCAGGTAAAAGAGAGGAACAGAGGGAGGTGAAGTGAGAGCAGCGGAGGAAGAATAAAGGCCTCTTGGGTCTCAATTAGCTGAGCTGAAGCATCGCGTGAAGACAGCTTGGGGTTGCTGGATGGTGGGTGGGTGGGTAAGGTGGGTATTACTGTGTAGCTCCATGGTCATCTCTGCATCCTATTAGCCTCTCAGAAACATGTCTACTGTTGAGAGATTTTTGCATTTATTTGGATGCTGCGGTGAAGCGATACTGCCCGTCAACTGCTGGCAGAGGAAAAAGGGAGGTTATTTTCTGTTTGGGTTTTTAAGGGGGCCACATCCGTTGATGTTGGTGGCACCGCGCCCTGCTCCGTGGTCCCTCCACTCTTCGGTTTCTCTCTCCTAAAGTGCTGATCCCAAACATATGTACGTGCTTGGTACTGTTTTCTATCAGGGCTGACATCTTGCTGAGGATGTGGAGAAAATGCCCTCCAGCGCTGCACATTGTACATACAGTCACAACGGTCTCTCTGTTTGTCTCACCACATCCCATCTGCACAAGCCTTTTGTAGGCTGCACAATTTATACTCTGAGAGCACACGACAGCAGGAACAGCTTCCTGATAGGAATGCTGCGAGACTTGCTGTCCTTTTTTTCAGGCCATCTCCCCTTACCTCCTCCTGAATGACACTGATTGGTCAGTGAACACAGCACCAGATCGTAGCTGTACGCCTCTTCACTTAAAAACCTAAGCAGTTTGTCACATAGCATAGCAGCTTTTCAGGGACTTGATTCAGTTCTCAGGAAGGGTTTACAGGAGCAGATAGGAGGTGTTTACTTCAGTATTTGGAATTCAAATGAAGGGCTACTGTTTCCTTAAGGTTGTCTTTAAAGTGCTTGATGTACCAGCAAAGATAGAAATAAATATAGTTAAGACACGCTTCTTCCTGTTAAAAGGGAGTTTTTCCTTCCCACTGTTGCCAAAGTGCTTGTTCACGGGGGGTCATATGATTGTTTTTTTTCTCTGTATGTATTATTGTAGGGTCTACCTTACAATATATATTGCCTTAGATTGAGGGACTGCTGTTGTAATTTGGCGCTATATAAATAAAATTGAATTGAATTAAATTGAATAGAGGACCTTCCAAGACTAGGGCTACGTCCACACGTACCCCGGTATTTTTGAAAAAGCAGATTTTTCTATGCGTTTGCACCTTTCGTCCACACGTAAACGGCGTTTTTGGTCACTGAAAACGGAGATTTTTAAAAATGCAGTTTTTGCATTTACGTGTGGACGAGAAAAACGCAGAAAACGCAGCGTCAAAGGTGTGCGCATTTTTTGATGTCACACTGTGCGCCACGTTATTGTTTCGGTGAAATGAATTTCTACAATACTATTACTGTTAATTGTACTCTCTGCAGTGCTTAAATGCTTACATATATACACACAGTTACTGTCCCTCCACACATACGGCTCGGTTCTGCTTCTATGCCCCAGCTTTGTTTACTTTTTCCCACCGAGGCTTCTAGACTTCTGATTGGCCAACATTTCTGCACGGTTAGGAATATATCGCCACCTGTTGCTTTGGCATGTTCCTAGCAGCGTTTTCCTTCATTTCTGCCTTTATGTGTGGACGGGATTATTTTTTAAAACGAAAATGGAAAATCTCCGTTTTCAAAAATACCCGTGTACGTGTGGACGTAGCCTAGGACTGAACTCACAAAAACTGTGCTTACTAATAGCTGATTATTGATTACCGGGAAAATTTTCAGTTATATTTTGTAGATACAAGATTTTTAGGAGTGTTTTTGTGTCTCTTTGCTACAGCTTACTTGTGGTTCGCCTGTAACTTTGACTTCTCGTCGTTCTGCGGCTGGACCAGAGAGACCGGTACAGGAGCTGAGTGGATTATCCAGGCCAACGGGGCTCCCGCTGTCCACAGAGGACCACCCCTTGACCACATGGGTAGGTGATGAGTGCTGACTTTTTTTTTTTCTCTCTTTCTTTGAACTAGTGGCACTCGACAGATGCTTTGGGAGAGTGCTCCGTAGCTCTCGATGTTACTGTGCATCTGCTGAAAAGTCTGTTGAAACCTCTTGTGCTAGAAATGGGAATATTTTCAACAAAGCTTTAAATAACACTATACAGTCCCCGTGCTGCTGTAAATTCACAACTCTGCCTTTTTTTCTGTTTAAAGAAATGAGGAAAAACATGCCTATGATGTAAAAAGAAATTCCCACTGGACACCCAACCTTGTTCTTGCTTTGAAGGACAAAAACTTTGTGAATATGGAAATATATCACAAAGCTAAGTAGGCCTGATGCTCTATGAGCTGTTATACACATGAAAAGGCTCAAGCCACTCACTCATGCCACAATGTTAAGTCCCTGTAAGGTCCAAAAGGACATATTTGGGTAATAATTACTGTAAGAGGTCCATCTGTCCATCCTGTAAAGTGTATCTGGCAGAAGTCTAGGCAGAGATGCCCAAACTTCTTTCTTTTGGTCACCTTGCGAAGCGCAAACAACTGACCAAATGACCGTTATCCCAAGGTTGTGACCACACACCCTCAGAAGGAATCTCACTTTCACTGCTTGCATCCAAGAGCTTATTCTTTTGGTCACTACCAGCACCTTCTGGCCCCAGATGTGGGCGGGAAAATAACTCAACCTCCGAGCCTGTTAGTCTCCCACCTCCAAAACGCTGAGATGCTTGAACTTCTCCACTTGAGGCAGTAACCCATCCATAAATATCAAAACTATACTCATCATGGAGCACAGCCGGCAAACATTTTCTGGATCTGAACTGACCCAACCTTCCCAATAAGGACCTTTTCCTGATGAGGGCAGCATCTCTCACAGGGTTTTACAATGGAACAGTCCAGCGTGTTCACAGCTGAAAGCAGAGGATGTAATCATAAGCAGAATCAGAAGCATGCTGTTCTGCTGTAGCTTCCTGATGGGTTTGATGGAGAAGAGTTGTCAAAAATGGTCCAAATTGTTGTGCATGTCATTGTGTGCATTCATACAGTGAGAGTATTCTGGCTGCACCAACAAAATCGTTGCTTACTACCCGGCCCTACTCACCAGAATGTTTGCCTGCAGCTTCTTCCTCTTCAAAAAAAATTATCTTCAAGTTGAAAGGTTGCTGTTATGAGACAGTGGAAGAAACCCAAAAATAGTAGCCATGTTTGAAAAAGATAAGAAGAGATGGCGTGAATTTAAATCAACTTATTTTTGTTTTGCTTTGTTTTTAAAGAACGAAAGATGCAATTGCATCTTGTGCCTTTTTCTAACAAAACATATGTTTGTATGGGCGTATTTCAATGTTATGTGCTGTAATACAATTTGAAGAAGGAACGAACCGACTTGAAATCCTTGACTTTTAAAAGACATATAGCACTATAATTCATCAACATGCCTCGGCTCTCTGTCCTTCTCTCCATTCAAGCTTGATGGATGTGATGGATGTTTCTGTGGAGACGGGAGCAGCAGTAGCAGCAGCTCTAAAATGAATGATTTCACCTTGATTTCTTGACTTAACCAGATCACTAATAAAAAATGAGTATTTTGTGATGTCAAGTCAGATTTTTCTCCTGAAGCAAGAGCCCTTTGTTTTCACGAGAAAACCTTGTGAGGTCCTTGAATCTGATGTCTGTGGGGGTTTCGAAAGCTTGATGCTAAGCAGTATCACAGACATTATCAAGTCCTCGCTTTATGAAAAGACAGTTAAATGTTTAGACAAACCACAAGGAAGGTAATCAGCTGAATGCAGTCAAATGAATGTACTGTAATGAAGGCTTGGGAGACTTATAAGTCCTTTATTGTCACACTGATGTTTGCGCTCAGTCATATTAAGGCGTGTATTCATTAAAGATGTATAGATATCAGCATATTTACATTCAGGGATGTATTTAAAAGAATAATATCAGCAGTAACGCATTGGAAAAGCTTTCAGGAGTCCTCTAATGTCACAATCACCTCTTACCTTATCTTCTGCTGCCCCCTGCAGGCCAACCTGGGAACTTCATTTACGTGCAGGTGACTGACTCGGACACACCGAGTAAAACTGGTGAAGATGAGGACAAAGAAGAGAAGGTGGCGAGGTTGGCCAGCCTGCCCATCACCTCTCCAGACTCTGACCTGTGCATGGCGTTCTGGTATCACATGGTTGGTGAACACGCAGGAGCGCTTCACATCAAACACAGGAAGGAGACAGAGGAGGGGCAAATCCTGTGGACGCTCAGTGGCCATCAGGGCAGTCGGTGGAGGGAGGGACGAGTTATACTGCCACACTCAAGCATCCCCTATCAGGTAATATAAATCTGGATGTAATGACTCTTAAAAGTGGTGGCTGTAGCTCAGGTGGCAGAGCAGGTCAGCCACTAATCAGAAGGTCGGTGGTTCGATCCAGGGCTGCCTCCTGGCTGCAAGCCAAATATCCTTGGGCAAGATACTAACCCCATGTTGGCCTACTGGTGGTGGTCAGAGGGCCCGGTGGCGCCAGTGTCCGGCAGCCTCGCCTCTGTCAGTGCGCCCCAGGGCAGCTGTGGCTACAATGTAGCTTACCATCACCAGTGTGTGAATGGGTGAATGACTGAATGTAGTGTAAAGCGCTTTGGGGTCCTTAGGGACCCCAAGTCCCTAAGGACCCCAAAGTTGAGTAAAGCGCTATACAAATGCAGGCCATTTACCATTAGGATGGATTTTCGGGGTTATTTTTGCCGTCATTATGTGCAAACAGAAAGTATGTTAAGGGCAGAGAAAGAAAGGTATGATTTGGAACAAAAGAATAAACTCTGGATGTTGGGATTACAGTTTGCACCTTAACAATTTAGCCAAAAAATAAAAAAAAAAATTTACTTATATACAGCAAAGTTTCTGGATGATTAACCTTCTCTTTTTGTTGTCCTGTATGAGAAAATGCATGTGAAAGACTTTGTGTTGTTTTTTGCAGGTGGTGGTGGAAGGCATCGCAGACCGACGCAGCTCAGGCTACATAGCTGTGGACAACATCCAGATCATGGATGGAGTCAGAGCTGAGGACTGCAAAGGTGTGTATTTCAATGTTACTTAACATCGTCATCATTGCTGTGTTGTGCTTCGCTTTTTCTGTGCGAGGCCAGTGTAGCTATGGTTGAGATGTGGGATCGGCCCGGTTAAATATGTGATCAGAATTTGAGAGTAAATATTTTAGTTTAGCCAAAAAAGTGGAATGTCACTACTGTGTGAATGTGCAGTATCCCTTGGTTTTTTTTAGTCAGATCCATCCCTCGTGGCCTGTTTAAAAGCACCAAGATGAAAAAAACTCTGCTCTTTATTTAGCAGGAAAAGTCCTTTTGTCCTTTTTCAACAACTACAGTGAAAAAAGAACTGCTGTTGGTGGAAAAAAATAACCTACACTAACACATATCTTGTTCCAATAAATGCAAGAAATGGAACGAATCAGCGCTTTAAATATTAGCTCAACTTTGGTTATTTTTTGTCTAATACTCTTATTTTTGTCTGGGACATCATCCAAAATGTGTAAAAAGAAAGATATGAAATGCCAGCATCTGACAATATAAATTAAAAGTAGGCCTGCTTCTGCATTGTATGCAAACAGAGAATCTTTTTTTTATACTCCAGATCCCAAACCTCCTACATCTCCACCTACAGAGATCTTCATTCTGCGTAAGTATTGAACATAATATCTTGGTGCCCGGTAAATAAGTGCATGCAGTTTTTATTGGACATTTCTCTGCTTTACATCATTGTCTCTGTCTCTGCAAAGTAGAATTGGTAAAGAAAAACATTCAGTCAATGCCAGAATAAGAATCAGACTTGTGTTAGCATGTTATTTTGTTTGGTTTTACTTATGTCAAAGAACTACATCTGTTGTTGTTGTTGTTGTTGTTGTGCTCCCATATACCAAATGAACAAGCTTATTCATTACTGTACTGCTGTAAATGTGATATTTATATAATAATTATGGTCTTCAAGTAAGCAACCTCAGAAACTAAACAGTCCCAGATTTTACAAGAATATTTCAACATAATTCTAATGAAATTAATATGCGCAATATTCTCAGTCTCACATTTTCCTCTTCAGATAGCTGTGGCCTTTCCATGTATCGCTATTATAATCTAAAATTTCAATAACACAAAATGCTGTCAATTGACAAAATAGCAAATAAATATTACGCTCCAGTAGATTCTGACATATCAGAAGTAGAAAACAGCCGAGTTTGATGATTTCTGCTTTCTGCTTCTGCTCTTTCGCCCACATCTGCAAATCTCTGTATGGAGAAGAAGGCAACTCTGATGCATTTAGTCAGATCAGGAGCTAGTGTTTCTAATCCGGTCGTTAAGTGATGACGTGACGAATCCTACTTCCGGGCCTAAAGTAGTCTGCGTTTAATATGGCTTTTGTGTTGTTAACATGTTTAATGTTTTGTATTTTCTTCTATTTAATCTCAAAAAGCTCCTAAAACAGTCAGTGATCACTGTTGACCTCCCTCGGCTTTTAATACCGCTAATCATTTATTTAAGCTCAGTTTTTAAAACCTTAGGATTTAACTACAGCCCAGCCCATGCAGCAGCACAATACGAGGTTAGCAGAATGACTAACCTCGTATTGTGGATGGATTATCTCAGTTGTTCTCCTGGCTGAAGTTTGGTTCTTTTACAGCATCCTGCCATTCGATTACATTTGTTCCTGACCACCGAGAACACTCACGTTAACTTTTATCGAGTGGAAAAAAAGTTAGCTTGTTTATATTATGCTAACATAGCTGTGTCGCTAGCAGTCACGTAGCACATCATTATATACCAGCTAGTCAAACTTCAGTAACCCTACAAACGTCACTGCTGTTTAGTTTTCTGTCTTCATTTATGTTGGAAGTGATAACAGAGCTGTACGTTTTAATTTGTTTCCAAAACCCCGCAGTCAGGACATGCTATATTGTATTTAGATAGAAGCTAGCGAGCTAACTTCCTGCTAACTTCTAACTCCGTTAAATGTCATAAATTCCGTTTTCATGGATGCCTGGATGTTAAACTCAATTGTTACACCTGGTAGAGCAGAACGCTGATCATTTTATTAAAGATGAAAGTCTTTAGACAGTTTTTCAACTCTCAGTAATGCCATAGTGATCGTTTGATATATGGACCTGCAGCGGAGTTTAGGCCCAGACACGGCTAGTGACGTCAGACTTTACGACCGGATTGGGAGTGTGGCTGCTCCACTGTACTGCAAGGCAGTGACATATAGGTCACAGGGGGGAATTTTCACCATCCCTCTTGGCAAATATACATATTTTCCCCATGGTAATCGGAAGACTCGGGTCAGAGACCACTCGAATTAGGTGAATGGGTCCAGCAGATTCAACACATTCTAGGAAAGACCTCTGAGATCTCTGTCCAAAAGAGTGCAGTCCTAGAAACATTAAAAATACTATAAGGACCCTCAAGCTCCTTAAGCCTCTAGTAAAGGACCTGCACATGCATTGATTCTGTTTCAGATGTAGTTTTATCATCAAGACACACTTTATCAAAGAACAAGACGTACGCATGAATATATATTTGCAGCTTCCTCCCTGGTTATAACATAGTAAGAATACTATAAGTTTAGTAGCCATCGAAGTTACATCAGCTTTCCCTACATAAATCTAAGAAAGGAGATCCAAACTCAATAAAATTATGAACATTTACACTTGCTATATTAATTATTCAGTTATCAGGCACAATGAGGCAGCTATTAACCTAGTAAACAAGAGTCAGCCTCTTTTAGGGCTTTCCAACCAAAAAAATTAAATAAAAAAATGTCTTTCATTAAAAATCAGAGTTTAGGACAATCAGGGAGTAGATTTAGGATCATTTGAGAGACACATTTTAAAACTTTCCATCCACTGAAGTGACTTTTTTGACGTTACATTTGACACTGGCATCAGGGTCAGAATCTGTTTCTATTGTGAATATTTTAAATTGAATCTTTTTTTAATCTTTTGCAGCCATGGACACCTACTCACAAGAAAATAGTCCACTTGGCAGCCCAGGAAACATGCTGAAGACCCTGGACCCGATCCTCATCACAATCATTGCCATGTCAGCTCTGGGTGTCTTCCTGGGCGCCATCTGCGGTGTTGTCCTGTACTGTGCCTGCTCACAGGGCAGCATGACAGACAGGAACTTATCTGCCCTTGAAAACTATAACTTTGAGCTGGTAGATGGTGTGAAACTAAAGAAGGACAAGATAAATGGACAGACTAACTACTCAGAGGCGTGAGTTAGAAACGGGGACGGAGCTGCAGTTGCTCCGCATGGACACGTTCGATGCAGCCAATCAAGAAAGTTGAACACAGGGCTGAAGCCACCAATGGGACGGCAGGGTGGGCTGAAAAGTGAGCCGATGTAATTTTATTTCTCAGGAGAAGCAGTGGAAGGGACTCACCTATAGGGGGCACTGTGTATAAAGAATCTGTACAGCAAAAAAAAAAAAAGAGAAAAAAGAAGAAAACTAAGGATTCTATTTGTTTTTCGGCGTGCTTTGTTGATTTCATGTAATCACATGCTGGTGTTGAGACCAATTCAGATGAAAGTATTATTTGGAAAGATAAAATCTGTTGTTTTTTTTGTTTTCGTTTGTTTGTTTGCTTGGTTTTTTGTTTTGTTTTTTCCTCTTTTGTTGTTTCAGATGTCATTGTTACACAGAACAGGCAGACTATTTGAAATATGCTATTGTGATATCTGGCTCTTGTTGGCCGTATGTCCCCGTCCCCATGTGTGCATGAAAGTGTTTATGAGTGTGTGTGTGTGTGTGTGTGTGTGTGTGTGTGTGTGTCACATTCATACAGATCTGTATATAAGGTGTGTATGGGTAGTAGTCTGACTGTAGAGGTGTGTATCATTACAGTCATGTTTGTGTACATGATCAGCATGCATCTGTGTGTGTGTGTGTGTGTGTGTGTGTGTGTGTGTGTGTGTGAGTGTGTATGTGTGTGTGTGTATGTGTGAAAAGCGGGGACCCGTCCCTGCCTGTTGACCTGCGTCTAGTTCCGACAGTGCCTTTTTTTTTCCTCCAGTTTTTCTGTTGCCTTTTTTTTTTTCTGCTGGTTGTTTTCCCATCAGCTAATGTCCCATCTGGGGTTCCTACACGGATGTGAAAAAAAAATGGAAAAAAATAACGTTTCCACATTGTGATAATAAACCTACAAACTTTTTAATGTTGTAGTGTGTTGTCAAATATCACATGTGTTGGTGTAGCTCTGTAGATCCTCATGCCTCAATAACAGTGGCACTGACACACTTTTAAAATCTAGGCGACATTTAGGAAAACTTGTGAAATCTATGGAATTTTCCAGATGGAAAATGTGTAGGAGCCCCGAATGCCTCATTTTCATGACACATCCACCATATTGTACATAGGTTTTAATATATTTGAGCGCCCTCTTTATAGAGAAAGACACCAGTGCTGCAGCATCCTTTCTATGCTGAAAGAAATGTCACTGTTTATCATTTGGATTTTGATAATGTATAGAAAAACAAAGAGATACAGGCCTGTTGTTTTTGTGGTTTTTGAATTTAACTGTTCCCTGGTTTTCACTTATGTTTTTACAGACATGGAAATGAGAGTAAGGAGAAAAGCATCAGATATGCCTTGAAAGAAGAGATGATGGATTTTTTTGTACAGGGTAACCTCAGTACCATAAAGATGCTGACAACAAGTTGAGGATGGATTGTTAAGATTATTTTTGAACGCCACTGGCACACAATGAGACTGCTAGAGCTTTAAGCAGAAGGGTGCCCAGTGGTCCGGGAGCCTTGTGATGGACTTCAAGCGTCTCTTTCAGTCTCTTTAGGGTCTAACAGCATCTATTATTGAGCAGACAGGTTTCATTTTTAGATAGGACTGAAGAATTAAGAACAGCTGGAAATTTAAAATTGTTTTCACTTAAAAAAAAAACTTAAAATGAGTTTATTTTGTGAGATTTGGTTTTGTATTTCTGTTTCATGTGGTTTGTACTTGGTCTTTAATTTGCTCGAGCATTTTAATGCCTTATTTACTGTAAACCATAGTAAACCTTTACACTTACCAACTTTGGTGTTTGTGAAATATAAAGTCAGGGTATTTATCTTCGAAAACTGGTTAAAAACTAAGAACAGCAAGTGTTCTACAAAGACTGCTTTGTTGTGCTTTAGCTTTTTAGCTGAACATGTTGTTATATGGGTCTCTTCTTTAAAACACCGTAAAAAGAAAATGTTGGTGAAAACTTTTTACTACTCTCTAACTATCTGACAACCTCCAACAGATGTTTGTTTTAAATGGGAACATTCTGACTTATTGCTCCTTAAGTTGGGGTAAAATACACATGCACAAAACTTATTGAAACCCAGTAGTGTGGTTGACTGACATTTTGCCTTGTTTATTTCCTGTTTTTACTGCACCATGAGTGGTAACTCTACCTATTTTTAATGTAGCATTATGAGACATCACCCAGCTCAAACTGAGAAGTGCTCACCTAAGTATCAGTTCTCCATCTTTAACTGTCTTTTCTCTGTAGCCATTCAGTAAGCATCCACAATCAAATAAAGTGTGCTGACTGTTGAGGCATTCATTCTTTATTCTTACACGTAACTCTTCATCTTCTTGCTAAAGTTTTACCTGTACATTCATGACAGGAAAAATAACCAGACAAGATATCCTCCCCCTTTAAACTTACAAGGATGCTGCAGCACTCAACGTGAAAACAAATGTTGCACTGATATATTTAAAAAATAAATAAATAATCTATGTGTTTATGATGTTGATTTGCAAAAAGAGAGGGAAGAGAGGACAGTGTTATTGTTGCTTCTTTTTAACACGGTTTCAGAAGACTACGTTATAATTCTGAAATGTACAATTTACAGAGATGTTTTTCATTCTTGAAAAAGCTTATATGCGTCTCTTTGAAAAGTAACAATTTTATTTACTTGGTATAATATCACCTTGTGTTTTTGTACTGTCACTGATGTACGTGCCAATGTTTTATTTTTTTTTCTTTGTATGACAAAAAAAATTTTTATTTTCAGTACCGTTTTCTGTAATTTTGCTGTCTCAAATCTAGAAAAAGAAAGGAAATGAGGAAGTTAAAAAAAAAACATTGGAAAGCAGTGAGGCCTTACGTGACTAATAGTATTGTTTGTACTTTGACTTTCTGGTCAACACTCAGACTCATCTGTCTCTGTTGTCTCAGACTCTCATCATTGACTATTACATTCCAAAGAATTGGATCAAATAAATGTTTTAATTAAAAGCTGAGCTGCTTTTTCTTTCTAACATCAAAGATATATTTTCTATTCATTACATAAAGCTTTATTTCTATTTAAAAGGGTTTTCACTGCAGCAATTTTGTCATATGCAGATGTTACTTTAAAATATTTTGGCATCACTATGTATGACAAGGATCGGATACCTCAGATGGAAAATCCTCGGTTAACACAGTGTTTCTACTTACTTTTTAACTTTGTTTGGGAGACTTTTGACTACCTACGGGACACTTTAGGGGTTACCAAGAGGGTTTGACATGTTGCTGCCAACACACCAGGCACAGGAAATTCAAGGTTTCAGGGATGGTTTAAAATTTCTGGCTTTTATTCTTTTTTCTGGACAAATTGTGATTAAGCTAAAGCTACAGCTGGATGAAGGTCAGTTTATCAAAAATACTGGACACAAATCCTGGCATTGTAGAAAAGTAACCACAAATGTTGCCTACAAAATTTCCTATTTTCCTATTGGTCTGTGAGACCCCTCTCTAAATGATGTGTAAGTTTTGCTTTGCCTGTCTTATTATTGCTCAAGACATGTAATGCAGTTTGGCACACTGAAGCTCAAGATTGTCAATTATCCGGCTTGTACAAAAAATGAAAATCTCAAAAAGCACAAAGCAAACTAGAAACAAAGAAAGTTCACCTTCAAACTAAAGGTTGTTCCTTTTGAACACAGTGTAGCAGAATATAAAACAGTGAAAAAAGTTTCCCAATCAGACTTTTTGGTGTATATTTTCAAACATCTAGTCATATTGTATTTTCTATGAACAATAAAAAAGGCAATGCATCACTATCTTTTGGCAAAAGTACACAAATTTGTCACAGGTAGAAGTACAAATACTTGTGTTACAAAAATACTGTATTAGAAGTTGAAGTGCCACACTTCTTTACTCAAGTGAAAGTGGAAAAAGTACAGATGGTGAAATGTACTCAAAGTAGGGCTGTTCGATATAACGATATATATCGGATGACGATATAAAAACGTCTATCATTTCATTTTAGCTATCGTTTGTTTCTTGGTGTCGCAAAATAAACTGTTTACAGCAATATTTTTTCATCGTTTTGATGGTCACTGCAGTTGCTATATTAATTTCTTAAAGTTCTCTATTTCTCTTATATTTTATATAACCACACTATGGACGGACAAGCGCCTGTTTTTATGCTTTGTGGTTAGCAACAACGACGGTAACACCATCGCGTGTCCGCTTGTTTATGTTTCACATAAACCTTTCACAATAAAGCTCAAGATCCTGTTGAGACTTAAACTGAATCACGTGAAAGAGCAGATTATTTACAGATGAGCAGTAAAAAAGAGCCGCCAGGTGCTAAAAAAATAGACCTTAGACTCAAACGTTAGAACAGGCTTTTCCCCGCAGCGCGCTGTGTAATAAATACAAAGAAAACGGGGGCTGTTACAACTTATGTCTAAAAATATATCGTTTCATGCATCGGTTAAAACACTCGACTCCAGCTACATGACGCGCAACACTTCACGCAAGTCGAGCTGCCCGAGATTCACAGAATTTACAGAAAATGTTACATTTTTGTGATTTATATCGTTATCGGGACGATAGAATTCTTATATCGGGATATGAGATTTTGGTCATATTGCACAGCCCTAACTCAAAGTATAAAACTGAAAAGCTCTTTGGAGGACATTTCTACCAACAACTTTGGTGCAAATCTCAATATAATAATTAAATATTAACACAAGGAAATATAAACTTTATTTTAACTTAAATTTGAATTCCAATTAATGTAGTCAGCTTGAACGTCCGCTTTTGTGGAAAAAAAAAGAAGGGATAACAATGTGAATTCTAAAAAATTAATTATCTATTGTTGCCTTCATTGCAGACGGATGACGTTGCCTTCACACCTAAACAGAAAAATCAGTAAATTGAGATTCAGCAGGTGGGTGAACTGTTAGATTGGTTGTAGTGGTGCAGCATGGGAAAAATGGTAACTTATAATCATTTATATAGAGAAATAAGCCACAACAACTGTGCTGCTGCTCTTTGTGAATTTTAGCTAAATATTTGTACTTTGCTTTTTTTCAACCCTCGGCTTATAAATAAAATAATGTCATTCATATCATGTTGTACATCTGTTTTCAGAATGATTTAGATACCAGTATTCAAGAGCCTCTGGTCTACTCCACCCAAAACCGTGAACTGGTTTATAGAAAGACAAAAATTTCATGGATGGATGTTTACTTTTTCCCAGTAATTTCAAGCATCCCTTTGCTATGTTGTGTTTTGCCCACAAAGAGGCAGCATTGACCCTATTAATACTATATGTGACATGACCATATGCCAGATGCAAAAACTAAATGCATTTCTATGGCCTGTATTTGTATAGCGCTTTACTAGTCCCTAAGGACCCCAAAGCGCTTTACGCAACCAGTCATCCACCCATTCATTCACACACTGGTGATGGTAAGCTACATTGTAGCCACAGCCACCCTGGGGCGCACTGACAGAGGCGAGGCTGCCGGACACTGGCGCCACCGGGCTCTCTGACCACCACCAGTAGGCAACGGGTGAAGTGTCTTGCCCAAGGACACAACGACCGAGACTGTCCAAGCCGGGGCTTGAACCGGCAACCTTCCGAGTACAAGGTAAACTCGCAACTCTTGAGCCACGATCGCCCCGTTTCTATTCTCATACAACTGCTCCATTCATGTTTGAAATTTTTATGTGGAAAATAAATGACTTTTTCTGTTTTTTGTTTTCTGACCTGCATAAATGACAACATCTTTCTCACCCCAGCTAAGTCTGATTTCGTGTGAACTTCAGTTTGTGGCTTTGTTTCAACTTAGGTTTCCTGCCCAAATCGAACCCACTTCACCACTTTCTCACCCTCTTTTTTTTGTATCCGCAGTTTTATTTTCTGGAGTAACACTATACTGTGGTTTGCACTGATGCCTCACAGCAAGCAGGTTCTGAATTTGAACCCCTGCTGTGGCCTTTACCCGTATAGCCTGCATGCCTGTGTGGTTTCTCTTGGTTATTCTACATGACATCTATGTTAGGTTAATGGGTAATTCTAGAGTGGCTATGGATGCGATGCAAATAAAGTGCCGAAATTATAGAATATGGTTATGCCGTATGGTTAAAATGTGTCTTTTAGTCTTAAGGGCTTTAACTGGCCAGTAATACTTCAACTCTATTTGTGCAAGTGCATTTTAAATCTATGCTAGACATCTAACATTGATGGTACTCAACCTCAACATTATCCTTATCATCTTATCATGCAAACCAACCGTCATGCATACAATGCAAATAATGAATGATTCAAAATGTAGTTTGGTGTAGTTTGGTTCCCACCAAGGCGTTGGTGTTCCCCCGGATAAGCTGGAGGAGGTGGCTGGGGAGAGGGAGGTCTGGGCCTCTTTGCTTAGGCTGCTGCCCCCGCGACCCGGCCTCGGATAAAGTGGATGAAGATGGATGGATGGATGGATCAAAATGTAGTTTTCTTCTGGTGTTCATTTGTCATATATATATATAAGGATGAAGTAAGTGTATTCATGCTGCTACTATGAATCCTCCAGACTGGTTCAGCAAATGCAAACATCGCCAATTTTCTTTGCATTCCTCTGTGGTGCCCCATTAAACCAAGAAAAACAAATTACAGAAGACTGTGGTCATGTTAGACCCCCCCCCCCACATATGAATCAGAGACTGAAATAGAGCACCAAGTGAACTCTTCCTAAATGGATTATCAAAGGTACGAAGCAAGATGAGTGTGCAGTGGTGACAAGATGTTTAATAAAGCTTCATGAGTCAGTTTTCTAGCTGGCAGCATCAGCTGCTATACACCAATATAAGACTTGTTTAATTTAAGAAGTAACTGCTAAAACTGTCAGTGAGAGGTGATCAAAGCTGAAAAGTTGAACTGCTACGACTACTAAAGCACAGTAGCTGTCAGCATTCTTTTTTTTTTTTCTTTTTTTTTTTTTTACAGGAAATAGGTCTAGGTGACAAATGACTTAATCAATATACTGTTCACAGAGGAAGTGAAAAATGTGGGAAACTAAGTGCAGCAGAGCTAAAAACAAACAAACAAAAACCCTCTGCAGATGAACTTCCTAGTTGTTCCACTGAGATAGTATGGTGGAAGGTATCTTAATACAAGCGATTTGTTTAGATTACATTTCAAATAAAAAATATTGCATGAGCCTATAAAATTCTGTGTTTACTCTTTAAATCCTTTTTGTAAAATAACGCTATAACTGAGTATTTACCTTTACAGTATAGTGCAGAACTACTAAGTAGCCTGAAATAGAAGTTATAGAACAATTATTTTAAAAATACTGTGTATACAATTCTGTTGAATGAATACACTATCATTACAAAACATTGTTTAAACTATTGCATTGTGTCACCTTTCATTGTGATTCATGCCTAAATATTGCACACAATGTTTTATACATTATTTTATTTTATTTTTTTACATATTTTTACATACGTATTAATTTCTTTTTCAAATATTCAGATTTCCTGTGGGGCTTCTCTGCTTTGTTCTTAGTCCACCCAGTGCCACCCCATTGAAAAATCCCTCGAAACGCCCCTGGTATCGGCATATTAAAAGCGACAAACAAACAAACAAACAAACAAACAAACAAACAAACAAACAAACAAACAAACAAACAAAAGTCTAAAAATGTCTCTTATGTAGAAATTAAGAACGACATTTGCTTTTGAATATAATTCTTTGAGTGTAAATTACTTGTACAGTGTGCATATGTGTGTGTATGAGTGTTTACTTCAAAGGCTACAGCCTGCGAGATTGTGCGTGTGACTTTTTACCGCATCGAGGGTGAAAAAGGGTTCACTGCTCTCTCCGGTGTGGTTGTTCGTTTTCCCTCTGCGTGCCGCAGTTGTTCCTGGGTAGGCGGAGCTAGATAAGAAGAGGTTTATGAAGTAGGGGCATAGAAAAAAACCCAGCAGCACCAAATTCACGGCGGTAACGTGTTGGTTGAGCGGGGTCTCAAAGATCCTTATCTATTATTGAGAAGGCTCACATGAATAAACGTTAACTCCACCCGTTTTTAATCGCTAACGTTACGTCCGAGCGGTGCGGCTTATTAGCTAAAACAAAGCGGACCCTCAGAACAGTTCTAGCTAGTCTTCGCTTCGGTTACCGGTTATATTCCGTTTGACGAGGATACATTTTGGAAGCAAATGTTACTGTAAATCTACACAGACATCACAAAGGTATCGGCTTAAGGTGAGTGGTTTTATTTTAACCGACATTTGTGATATTTACCGGCCTGCCATGGCTGAAATCACAATGACGATGGGGGAGAAGCAAAGAATGTGTGTCTTGAGGCTAAAAAAAAGTTTGGGTGTGGATTAACGGCAACTCTAGCTAGCGGTTTAGTTTTTAGTTCACTGTTGGTTTCTTTGTTTGTTCAGCTCTGTAGCATGTGAAATGTTGGCTTGTTTAAAGCTACACCTCAAGCAGGCTCCTCGATAAAATCTCAAATTGAGCTTTGTGCTGAAAGTAGGCCAAAAAGTAGCCGCTTTGTACTACTAAAGAGGGCAGTGTGGGAGGCTAAACTGTGAGTGGACAGTGGGATTTGTCCCTCAAAGGGAGCTGCTAACAAAGCTTAATCTTGTTGAATCAAATCAGATATTTAGCAGAGGCTTAAATTGTTTTCCAGTTTTTTACTTGGCTTCTTGTTATACAAAGTTGTAGTAGTTATTGTGGTGTTGTGAAGTAATCAGATTTGTAAAATAATTGCTTTTAATTCCCAAGTTATCAATCAGAAACTGCCTGGTTTATCTAAACAATGTGGTTATTTGGCTCAAAGTTTAAAGCCACCCCCACTGTGTCCTAAACAGCCTTTAGTTTAGTCTGATGTCCTGAGAATAGAACTTCCCTTTTGTAGACCCACACCACCCTGGGAGACTTGTAAAGAATATCTCGAAGAGACCACAGCTGGACTATGGTTTGGTTAGACTGCATTATGGACTGTAAACTGTGGTTGAGGATATAGTAAGAACCAGGACGTCTTAAATCTAGGTCAGCTTGGTTAACCAGATTCTTAAGAACCTCTTGTTCAGCCTTGGCCACAGCTATGATTCAGATATGTTGACGCCAGCACTCCAGTTGGACAAGATTGGTCTTGCTTGCATCTTCCTGTAAAAGAATAGCAGCCTCGGGCTGTGTTTTGTCTTCCCTGAGCAAGCTGAGTTGGTTGAAGTAGTAGTTGGTGGCCACCTAGTTGTTGCTTTAATAAAGGGACTCGTGTTAATTACTGACCAGTCTTGGCTTGTAGACAGCATTATAATGACATGGTAATGGTGTCATATGGAGGTGTGACAAACACATATGTATTTGATCTTGTACAGCAGAAGAGCACAGATAATGTTCACCAGGCATGTTAATTCCAGACATGCCTGCAGACTGTAGCCAAATGTGCACCAGTGAGTCACTTCCTTAGTTACATTGTTGTGCTATTTAGGCAAGGCCCTGCAAGTATCCGGGGGAGGTTTGGAGGGTCATTTAACCTTACTCAGTGCCTTAGCCTGCTTCTGACTGGTCAGATGTGAGTCACAGATTACAGGACCTCCAGTGACGGCAAGACGAAGCAACTGGGAGTGTTTGTTTGAGGAGATATAATCATGATCCTTTCATGGATATTATGAGGCTTGAGTCAGTGGTAAAATGTGGTAGTTCTCACATCTAAGAGGAGAAAAGTTTCATAACACTTCAGATGTGCAGAAAGAAACACATGAAGGTTGGTAGATGGACCCGAGGCCATTTTTACAGTGGATTTGTACTTCTGCGTTAACTCAATGCTCATAGGTATAGTGTTACCACAGACCCTGTAACCATATGCTGTAACTTGACTTGTAGCTCCCTAGAAATGTAACTGCACATCACCAGGTGGGTAATCCTTTTATGGTCAAAATTAATCCATTTGCAGCCTCTTACACTACAAGGACTCGCTGCTTGGTTTCTCACTTTAAAGTGAAAATGTTTGCCTCATTAACTTTGGGCGGGGAAAAACAAGACATGTGAAGACACAACCCTGCGAATCATCAGGGTTTTCTTTGGTTACAACAGGCCTTATTAAAATCTGTTATAAGTCAGAGTAAAAGAAATCTCCCAGAATAACCTCTCTTTTGGTGAAAAGCCCCCCTCCCCCAAAAATGTAAAGACTACTGGTCTGCTGTAATTGATGGAAACAATGATAAAATAACTTTACAAAACATTTAGCATGAGCAATTTCAAATTTCAAAGCCTTTGGAAGTACGTCAGTTAACTAATTTATACAGTGTTTAATGAAATCCAGCCGTAGTAAATTCTTAATGCAGTTTTTATTTAGGGAAAACTGTTCTGGCTTTGGCATGTAAAAGACAGCTGGGCAGCTAAAATGTCCTCAAAGTCACTTGGGATTAGACTGAGTAAACTCAGTAAACGGAAAGAGAAATTTACAGTTTCCCACAACATAAATTTGGAGTTTGTTAGAATGGAATGCATTATCTCATCCCTCTGAGGAATGTTGAGAGATGGAGATCTTTTTCATACCTGAAAAAACTCCAAAGAAACTCTACAAACAGTTTTCAGCTAAAACAATAGATTTATCTTTGTCAGAGTAAGATTCCATGATTCCTGGATATCTAACAGACACTGGATATGTTGGATTTACTCACATTTTTTTTTTTTTTTTAAAGCAAGAGCTCACAGGCTTAGGCTCGTCAGAATAATCAAATCTCACCTTAAACTTTTTTTTCTTCTTTTTTTTTGCAACAGATAGTTTAGTTAAAACGAATACTTTCTTTCTCAATACTTTGTTGATACAGGGGTCAATATAAAATAAAGATCTGCATTCTTGACAATTAAGGCATCAGCTGAACACTTGTTGGTGGAAAGAGTAACTTCCCTTCAACTGTTTTTTTTCTGGTTGCCAGATGATGGTTTCTGATTCTGTAACAGGAAAAAAGTACACAAATTATGCACAAGCAACGAAAGGAAAAACAGCTAGAAAGTAGAACATGTTTTTGGAAGTGCTACAAGGGAATCACTGAAATTGCAAGCAGGTCATTTCCTTCAACTGTGCTCTGACAATGGGCGTGCCCATCCTGATCCTTCAACGGCCTGTTGGATGAGGCTGGGTGTGGTTTGATTAAGGAAATTGATGAAAAGTCACGCTGAGTTGTTTGGGGGCCTAATGAACCAAGAGTAGACTGTGACTTTCAGCAGCAGATGTGGACCGGGTGGCAAACAGAGCTTGGTTGTGGGGGAAGGGTGCTCGACTCGCTCTCTGAACTCCCAGATGACCCACTCTGTAAGAACAATGGGGACTTGTATTGTAAACCATCTTTCCCTTTTGCATATTTCTCAGAGAAGATTTGGAAGAGTCACGCTTTCACCAGTGCGCTTGCTACAGTAGCTGTCAGTTTTTTAAGGCCCACATTGTGGCATTACATGATCCATTACATAATGAATAAATGTACATTGAAACAAGGCGGGAAACCATGTCAACAATCTTTAGGGCAAATGTGAAACTTTTAAAGATGGTGTTTAAAGCAACAGCTTGAGCTAGAGAAATCAAACTAGGTTAGATTTTTGAAAGTTGGTGCTGCCATGCTGAGCTCACAGTTGCAGTCAAATATGGTGCTGCTGAAGTTTGTCCACATTTAATTTAAGAACACACAATTGCATCTCCTTTCAGGTGCACATAGATAACTGCATACATAAACACCACCTCTATCCTGAAAAGCCTTTGTGATGATTTTCTGCTTAATTTATAGAAACACTAAATGTTTTTTACCAGTGGTTGTACAAAAGAAGCAATTTATAGATGTTTGTTTCCATGTTTTTGATTTAGAAACTTCTTGTGAAAATTTAGATGTTTGATAACATTTAATTGAGAAAATAACTGAAAGATTAATTAAATAATCATTAGTAAAAGCCCTGGTTTCAGGTAGGAGCCCATTTATTAAATGTAACATATGATATTGGGGATTGTTTGTGCATTGGAAAAGAAATGGTTATAATATTGTCTGATGATGATGGGAAAAATTAAAGTGTTCAAGGTCTTACTGTGCAGGGATACTGTGCATCTGACCACAGGTATCTACACTGCATAAGATCAGACTTCAGAGAGAATAAGATGACAAAGATGAAGAGCAAAAATAAAGTAGATTAGTAGCAGAAATTGTCACAGCAACAAGTTCACAGTATTCAGTGTCTAATAGTGTGATGCACATTTTAAATGATGTAAGGCAACAAGAAACCAAGTGGCTAACCTCAGCTCACATGAAACCAGAAACCAATGAGAAACCAGCAAGAGTCACAAAACATTTTCCACGTTAAATATTGGCATGCACAAATGCAAATAGTTGGCATAAAGTGATATGTTTTTCTTCAGAATTGGTGCTTATTCTTTTCAATAATTTCCATTTATATGTATGACTTTTTGTTTAAATCATGGGCTAAAGAACTGCGAAGATTATTCAGCCCGTGTGGGTAGAGTGTTGTCTAGACAACCATTTGTTTTCTTTTGTTCTTTTATTTATTTATTTTTTATTTTCAGCCTGAGGAAGTCGAGGAAGCTGCACATCAGCAGAACCTATTTGGCAGGAAACTTTTTGCAGGTGTTATGAATACATTTGAGATTGACATGGGGGGAGGTGCAAAGTAGACGTAGGCTTTTAGATCATGTCATGCTTCTATTTTTCGTGTTTATCACATAACACTTTGTATAGAAACACGATTTAGCTAAAAAATACCATAAACACAGCCACTCATTATTGTTTTGGACTGCGGTCATCCACAATTTAAAACATAGACATATATTATGGAATACTAAATACTAACAGATGTGCTTCCTTTTCACCACACCGGGCTTAACTGTTCATATTTGTATTGACAGGCAAGTCACAGAGGAGTCAGGACAGCAGGTTTTTAAGCTCCACTTGTTGACGTGTTTTACTTTAAATCAGAGCAACTATTTCATTTCCACATATCAGCCTAACAATTTATGGGACGTTTTTTGTCGGGCATCAACTTTAAATTCCATTTTAAAAGAGGTCTCTCTCCTCAGACTTTGTGTAACACATGATGACACACATCTGCAGAGTCTGAGTCAAAACTTCCTTGTTTACTTCTTGTGTTTCTCATACTTACCCTGCCTGAGAAAATCCCAGCATTGTTTTAAGTCAGAGATATCAGATGTAATTGTATTGCCCCAAACTTGGGGTATGTTTGCGTTCAGTTAAGCATTTTATTCCCCCTAACAGCTTGCTGTATTAGATTTGAACCATTTTGTTTGGAGGGAGCCTTTGAGGCTGTCCTAGCTATCATAGAGTGAGAGGTAGGGTACATTCTGGGCAGGTAGTTTATTCCACACTAATGCAGAGAGATGGACAATTAGTGACATTCACATTTAAACTTACAGCAAATGTGGAATCACCAGTTAACCCGACACGTCTTAGTACTTTGAGTGAAAGCGAGACTAAGGAGACAGAAATCGAACCCTTGTTTGTCTTGCTAACCACTACAGTCCTGTTCTGCCTGCGAATCTTAAATTATCAATCAATATATGATGTTCTGTTTTCCTTTCAGAAATGCAGTTACTGGAATGATAGTGTGTAATGTAAGTCAAAATAAGAGAGGGGTCGATTTTCTGCAGGACAAAAATAATTCGCAGTGAATTTTCATCACAGAGCGTGGGGTCTGGTCCCTAAGGCATCCTTCTGATTGCAAATTGAATCAAAATGCCTCGGGGCTGATAGCAGGCAGCAAATCGTAGTAAAAGGTGCTGTGGAGGATTGAGTTTCAGTTGACTTTTCTCAGCAGTTGTTGGAAAAAACTTTTTTCATTTCTTTTTTTTATTTTTTTTTATGGCTATCCAAAGTAATCCATGGAAAATGACACAACTTCTGTTAGCGTGCTGTGTTTTGCCGGTACGTTTGGAGGATTGGACGAATATATTTACTTCTGCCAGTTGTTGAACTAACAGTTGGAAAATTGTAACATGTTGCACAACGCTACTTGCTGGTAATTATACAAAATACCTCAAGTTTAAAAAACCTATATTTATTTCCTGGTTCTGGGACCAGAGTAGTTCCTTTTGGGCCAAGTAAAAAGAATCAGAACAAAGGTTTTTGGTCTTACACCAAAGGAAAGTCTCTAGCACTGTGGTTTTTGAACAGGTTGTTGTAAGTGGGGTGTATTTACAGTACCTTAAAGTATTTTTGTTATAAAGTTTGATTTTTGAATGTGGTTACACATCGCATTGTTCAAGTGCTACATGCGACACTCCAGTTTCTTCATCAGACTGTAGGCCTGTGCTGGTTAGCAGGATGTCGTCTGTTTTACTTTAAACCTTGTTTGTTTAAAGCTTCCTGTCAGAGGAAGACGGACGGTGCTGACTATTGGGCCTCGTGGCATTGTAAAATCGTAGACAGTTATGGAAGTTGTAGCTATCTTGATGCATGCTCAGTCATCCAGGTGAGGAAATCTGAAAAAGTTGAGTCTGTTCATCCGGCTGTAGCGTTTTCAGTCCAAGTGACTCATCCAGGTGATCTGAAGAAGTCTTCAGAAGAAGAGTGATGAAACGTTTTCCCTGAAAATGCTACGCCCAGATGAACACAATCAACTTTTTATGATCTTTTCATGGTTGTAGGTAGTTCTCCTGTAACCCACTTATGTTAAGAAAACTGTGTTTGTACAATGGTTCCCTGTTAATTTCCTGTCAGTAAATAAATAATAGCCTCTGTGTTTCAGAGGAATGGCTGCCAAAGCTGAGTCTCATGGTGACATTTCCTAGTAAAAGACTTTGAAATTCAGTGTAAGGCTATTGATATTGAAAGGTAGCATTTGGATGTGAGCACTTATTTAAGAAATGCCTGGCCATATAACATCCCAGTTACTGCAGTTGTACTGGTAAGAGCTGTGCTGGTTATTATCAGCAGGAGCTGAATTGTTATGAAAAAGTGTGACACTACAATGCAGCACCAATGGAGAACTTGTGCCGTCTCCATCAGCGTGACCATACAAAGTCATAGTTAGCCACAGTTTACTCATGTTCTTGTAAACATTAGGCTCGCAGGTCTGTCCCGTCTTCCCGTGTGGTGATTCAGAGCAGGTTTTAAATGGGAACATAACTGTCACAGTTGTGTTTTCACTTGTATTTGTTGGCAGGTTTATTAATTTTAAAAAATTAATTATGACATTTTTAATCAGTACTTACCAACAGTGTGCGGCAAGGAAGCAGCATGGCATGTAGAGGACCAACTCCTTTAACTCACATATGGTACAGACTAATCTGTGTAGTCACAATGTGATTTCAGAACTTTCTGCTAATACACTGAACGTTATTGTGCAAGAGTAATATGAATACTGAATAAACCACTTTTACCACTTTTTCTAAGATCATACAGATAATCTGATAAGTAAATGGGGGAAATATGCTGGAGATTCCCTGATGATGAGTGTAATTTCAGCTATACATATGTATATATATGGGTGTAGCCACTGTAATTTGACACAATTACAGTTGCTACACTGTGCTTTCATTGGTTAAGTGAGGTCCTAAGGGGGTGGTTTTTTTTTTGTTTTTGTTTTTTTTTTTTTTTTTTAAAATCAGGGCGAGCCATGGGATAGATATAAATGAGAAACAAAGAGAGAGCAACTTCCTAATCACAATATAGACCCACCTCAAAACATATCCTTTCACTGAATGTTTTTCCTACATAAAGAAATTGGTTGATTTTGATCCAGCTTCATCCTCATTTCTGACTCTAATGTGGACCATAATTTAGAAAATGAACATTGTTAAATTCAGTAAAGTTGAAACCGGCAACGAAATCAGTTGTGCACCCACCTCAAATGTCACAGTCTAAAGCCAAGCCATCTTGTTTTTCTATAAACAATCACTGAGCATCACTATCTTAAAATATATTTTAGTTTCAGTAGTAAAACCAGTTGAATGTCAGTGATGTAGAGTAGCAGAAGCCAGCATTGGAACCCTGAAGGGTTAAGCTGTTTTGGGTTAAATTACCAGCAAAAACTCCAAAAAGTGCATTTGGGTAAACTTTAAGGACCATATCACCATGAGTGCGATGAGTGGCTGATCAAAAGAAGTTATAGCATATGAAAGGTCCCTCATTTATCTTTTGATAGACTCATCTGCAGCTTTTTTCCATAATCATCATGTAGTTTAAAGCATGTTACACCTTAACTGGACCTTCTGTAGCAGATGAGATGTTTTTTGAGGTCACCACTAACATAAATCTTTTGAAGTCCCAAATATTGTCATAGTGATCGGTGTTCAAACTTGTATGTAGGACATGCTCCTATGCCAGTTGGCGTTCTATCATGTTTTACAGTTGTGAGAAGCTGCTTAGCCACACAGTCTGTTACAAATTAAGCCATCACACTGTTTAGCTTGAAGCTATCAGTTCTTATCAGCTGCACATGTTAATGTTCTATCAATACTATTGTACAAGAGCCTTTCCCATTCAACAGTCAGACACTGGTTCAAATAAAAATGTTAAGTAAGTGTTTCTAAAAAATTCAAACTAAGCAGTAAGTTGTCTGTCTGGATATTTAAACCCAGTAGCTTGTTAATAAATGCAAAGGCTATGTTAAATTAGTTAATGTATCCTACACTGTTGTCATTAGCTCAAAGGATCTTTAAGTCTCCTAGTGATCTAGGTGGAAGGAAACCTTTGTTCCTTTTTGTAGGTGAACCTGTCGCTCAGCAGTTGGGTGTTGGTTGTAGCTCTCTGCTGCTTGCTCTTAAATTTAATGTAGATAACTGAGACATAAATGTATAGTTAAGGAAAGTCCAAATGAGTCGAGAGTTCAAAATAATATTTCCTTCAGGAGAGATGTGTAAGCCATGTCATGCCCAAAGATTAGCAACACAAATACCAATGCCTTTGACAAAAGGAGGCATTGAGTGCCTTCAAATCTGTCATCTCTCTGTAATTTGTAGTCGACAGACAGAGTTGGCCTTCAGAAATGTCGGGGTGGAGCTCAAAGTCTTCACATCGTGCTGGATGTGTTTCGTGTTGAAACATTTTGTCCGTCTTGCCACACAGTCTTGTTTGTGTCCGAGTTTTAGTTGGTTGTAACTCTGAAGTGAGATTGTTTACTGATCAACTGAAAGAGTGAGCTATAATCTGTTGTTCGTGACTGCAAATTTTTTTTTTAAAATAAAAATTCACACTCGCGCACTTTTTCTGCTAATGTCATATTTTGGTTTTTGTTTGTTTGTTTGTTTTTTACAGAAATCAGAATCAGAAATGCTTTATTAATCCCGTAGGAAGTGCATGTTCTTATTTTTAAATGAGAAACTTGCTTTAAGTCGGTCAGTATTTCCGATATAATAGGAAGTGGTTATTTTGTGGTTTCCCGTGCTTTCTGACCCACTGCACAACAGCAAACATACATACATGCACCTTTCATATCAAAACCTGTCTTACATAAGTGTTAAATGACCTTTTTCTTGGGTCATATGAATGGACTTTTGTCCCTTGCCTATTATCCTAACACTATCCAAACAGACTATTTTGAGTCACAACGATTGGATTTCCTTTAAACAGACTATTTCCTTAGTGTTATCTTACTGTGAGTAAAACACTGAAAATTGTTTTGTGAGTTTGAGGATTGGGCAGACAGTCAAGAAGTGTCTCACTGGAGATTTGATAACGGCACAGATTCAGGAGGCGGCATGAAACAGCCTCACCAAATATGGGAATGTACATGCATGTGAATACCCTTAACTCTTTGTTTTCTGGTATGGGTGGGGTTTTCTGATATACATTTTATTTATTTATTTAAAACCAAAATGACAAAACTAATAAACAGACAAGAAGAAATAAAACTAAGTTGTGCGCAACAGTTTGCTTTTACTCCAGGGGTTGAATTCTTAAAATCTGTCACTAAATTGTTAAGGAGACTAGTTAGAGTGCAGCAGGATTCTCTGCACATCATGTTTCTTTGTTCATCTTTATAAATGCACATTCACACCTTTTCTTGATCTCATGATGTTAACTACAAGCTTTTTTTTCTTTTAAATACTTCTAAATGAATACTAATGTTTATTTAGTGTCTTATAGTTTCTATATCTTGTATATACAGTTGTCTAATTTAAATTGGGAGGAGTTACATATTTCACACTAGCTAATATAGTTTGCTAATCTGATGCCTGGGTTCACAGTATGAGTATGAGGTACTAAGCTTAAAGAAAATCTTGATCATCTCAGTTCTGCTTCCCCCCCCCCCCCCCCCCCCCCCCCCCCCCCCACTTTTGCTGTGTGGTTAGTACACAGTGTGGTAGAAAGGCATCTGTTTAATCAACCACAAGTTATTCCTTCCTAGTTTACATTCTCTGGCATGGGCAGCTTGAAATTTCGTCATGCCTGCTAGAGTCATTACATGTTTTCTGTTTAAGTCATTATGAGATACTTAGACAGTAAAGCCTAAGAGATCACTTCAGTCTTGTTCTATCTTCCTACTTTTGTCGAATTTCATTAGTAAGCCTAAAAGTTGGCCTAAAAGCATCCAAACACAGTCCGCCTGATACAGTCAGGAAGTTGATCCATGGAAGTGATGATGAGCTGGCAGCTGAGGCCAGCTGAGTGTGGGTGAATCAGCTCTCCTTATTTAGGATTTTCAAAATGGGAATGGCTCCTCCCTGCTGCTGCTTTCATTTCATGGTAAAGACAGAAGCTCAATAACATATGATGGGATAGACATTAAAAGACTGTCATGATCAAGACTTAAAGCCTGTTAATTCTTTGGCAAGTGTTTTAGACATTTGGCCCCCAGATGTCCGTGAGTTTGCAAGTTTGTGTTGTAATATTTATTCCAAATTTTTCAAACTAATAAAGTTGAACTAAAAATTACATTTTATTAAACAATAAAGTGTCAACTTAAATTAGCTAATTTAGGTTTAACTAAGTGCAATGCTGTAGTGCCATAGAAGCTAATGTATGATGTGCAGCTGTAATGAAATTAAATCTGAAACCTGGTATGTTTTTAAAAAGAAACCCATCTTCCTGTATTGGAGGCCACACAAGTTTCAGATCTCACTGTGTTTGAATGTCTTTAAAGTTTTTTTCTGTGCCACATTCAACCTCCACAACCACAACAGCACATATGCCAGCACCTTCCTCTTTCTCTTTGCTCTCTTAGAATGTAGTATGATTGTAAAGCCGTTTCAGCATGTGCAGCTGTTGTAAAAATGTGTCCAATGTAGATGTTTTAATGTCATCTATCAGTGACCTGTTTTGTTTTCTCTGTTTTATTTTGCAGATGGACCTGAGGTTACTTTTAATAGCAGCTTTATCAGCAGCCCTCAGTGGCAGCTTGGCACAGCAAGGTAGGAAGTTAAAGTTCCCGTTTTGCTCCTTTTCTTATCTTAACTATTAATTATAATCTAACCTACTGCACAAGGTATTTTCATCCCTCTGCAGTACAGCTATGAGAGCACTAATTTACTAATATTTGTTTTTTCATCCTAAGAATGTGGAACTGTTTCTCTCAGGAACCTGTTTCAGGGAAATAAACGGGTCAAAGTCCGCTGATGTAGCAACAGCCTTTTTTTTTTAATTTTTTTTTTTACATGCAATAAAACCGAGATACAAGGCCACATGTAGGCTTTTGCAATCTTTTAAAAAACACAAGCACTCACACAATATAACAAGCAGAGTGAAGCCTGTTATATTTTCCACAAGTATATGAGGGTTTCCTTAGACCTGCGTGACATAAATTTCATAATTACAAAGTGTGAACATGAGGCACTGTTTGCAGACTCCTCTTCAGAGACGTTATCGTCACATGCATTGACAATATAAAAGATGGGCCTAGCCACAGAGATGTCACCCATCAGTTTCTGATATCCCATGTTTTGAACCTAAAGGTGACGAGTAGGAGGCGAGTCTGACCTGGCATGCACATCACCGCCAAGACCCTGAATAGTCTTTGTTTCTGACATTTAGAATGACATAAAATACGCAAAATGGATTTGATGTTTTTGACTTAATAGATTTGCGTAGGATAAGGTATTTTTTGGAAGCCACAAAAGTCACCCCTGCTGGGACGTATGCATTGGTTTAGCCTTCCTCACGGTGTGCTGTTGATGATTTATTCCAGTTGCTTAGTTAAGTAACTGAGTATCAAAATATACATATTTGGTAGAAGGCAAATTTCCTGGCTTGGTAGTGTGCACATAAGGAAGGTGTTAAGTGTACATGTGGGTTTTTTTTTCATAAAAATCTTCTGTATTATGACTGACTTCCTGTCCTCCTCATGGAGCATCCCTATATAACTACTGCAGAACCACTCCCACTGGCACAGAATCTCCTTCCACTTGATCACTGCCTCATTGATCTATATCTGATTTTTATTTTTGACTCTTTTCCTTTGTTTCTGCTATTCTTGATCTGACATCTGACTGGGTTTTAAAAAATAGTCGTCCTTTCTTAAACAATTAGCTTCAAGCACAGAAGTACTAGCCTATGAGTATGTATTTCTTTTTTCCATGAAAACTGCCCTGTAAGAAGTCTCACAGAGGTCAGTAAAGTACACAGACCACCCAAGAACCATCAAATAGTGAAGTAGAAATGATTTATTGTTACACTTTCTTTTTCTTTCTTTTCTTTTGCTCTTGACACACATTATGAATGATAGTGATAGAAAAGTTGTCACACTGGCTTGTTGTCATGCTTTTTCCCCTTTCAAATCTTCATTCATGGTTTTATGACTGTTAGTCCTTTTGGCCAACAGTTGGAGTTTTTTGTTTTATGGAGTTAGGTCATTACTTGGTGAGTTGTCTGGAGCTTTTCCCAGCATGACTCAGTTTTCTGGTCTGGGAGGAGGAGGGAGGGGGGATGCTTTCCAGCCAAAAGCTGCTTTGAGTTAGTGAGCTAATGGAAAAGACTGTATCATCTTGGCTAAAAGGAACTTGTGTCGTCTCTTTCAGATGGAAGCATATGCATCAAGGCAAACGCGCAGTCATGTGGGGAATGCATCCAGGTCTCTGAGATCTGTGGATGGTGCACAGATGAAGTGAGTTGGATCAGCAAAGCTGTGTCAAAGCTGTTTTATCACATGAGTGAAAAATATCAGAGAGCTCTTTATCAGTGAGGAAAGTTTCAGTTTACTTGAGCTGCACAAAAAATGATGAAAACTGTAATATCTGTCATTGTCACCATTATTAAATAGGAGTACAAGACTGGAGTCATTCAGCAATTCAAAGCAAATGAAATGGTTTAAGTGACAAAATGCAATAAAATCCATTTAATTAAATTAACTTTCACCTTTGTTTATATGAATGCGTGCATGTAATCTGTACTCACCCTTTAAGCAGTACAAGTACTCAGGAGTTAAGAGATTAGAGACTTTTTGTTTTTCACCCAATGGCAAGTAAACCACAGTTGGTCCATTAATTGTAAACAGCAGTGCTGCTCCTGCTGCTGCTTGGTCAGGATGAAGCTGCTTAATTAGATGTTTAGTGTACCTAAGGCGGATTTTCTTGCTGTGGTTGAAATGCAAACAGACCACAGTATGAGGAAAAGACCAAAAACATGCAGTTGGAATTAAACATTCATGCACAGTAACAAACAAATGTAAATGAAGTTCTTTTTATGCTGTGTCAGTGAAGTTAACACAAGCAAGTAGAATTTTTGTTTACATTTATACTTCGATTGCAACTAAAAATGGATTTATAATCCAGCGTATATTTAAGTTAGTACACTAGACACAGAGTGGGGCATCAGGAGCTGTTCTTTCTGCCCCTCAGTGGCACAGAGGTCCCATTTGACACGGGCCAATCTTTAACCTGCTAGTTCCCTAGTATAAAGTCTCAGTGGTATTAGAGTGGGTGGGCATTTCCTGTCTTCTGCATGCTCTGTCCAAGCAGCTCCCTCGCCTTATCAGAGGATACAGAGCATTTCCATTATTCCAAATACCTCTGAAGCAGACTATTTCCTGCTTTGCGCTACTTGTATGTATGTGTTTAAGGTCTCATGTTCACTTTAAGCAAGGTTGTGGGAACACAGATCAATAAATTCCTACACCTGGTTAGCCTTGGATGTATCAATGAAACATTTTACATTTCTGTACATGTTCATTGCAAAAAGAGAGAAACTAGAGAAACTAAAGGCAAAAAAGAGCTAGATTGAGCTGCGTTACAGCTTAACCGCCCAGGAAACAGACAGGCTTTAACCTGCACCACATTTCAAACAACAGAAGAAGAACAATCCTTAAACTGTCCAGTTTTGTTCTGCACAGAATAAAAACACTGAAACGGAAAAAAATTAAATTGATTAGATGGAAAGGCTGAGTTTTATTGGAGAGGATGGTGGTGGGCCAACTATAGGAAAACGGGTTTATAGTTAAGGTGAGCCTTTTACTAAACTGTTGAAACCATGTCAGGGTTAAATGCTTTTGTTCTCGTCATGTGCCAAGACAACTGCATTCCTGTTAAATCATGTCTGCTGCTCTCTATCAGCCTGCTGATATCCACCCCTGAGCTTATGAAATCAGGCCTCGACTTCAGTTTGTAGTTGAGTGAAGTCGTTTGGAGCACCTAAAGAGATCTCTCTTTAGAAGAAACGCTCTCTCACAAAGTAGCCATGCTTTAGAACTCATCAGATTATGTGCAGCTAGATGCAGCAAAAAGAAAAAGGTGTTTTTTATTTCATGAGGTTTTGGAAATATCTGAGTCAAAGCACTGTTTTCGTTTTGACTGGGTTCATTGTCTCGGCTTCTCCTCGACTGCTCCTTGTGTTGTCTCATGTGCATCCAATCTATATTCTCTGTTAGGCCTGTCAATCATCTGTTTCTCCTTTTCTCTCCTTTCCACGAGTAACAGATTAGCCTTATCTTATGTTTCGTTGCATACTTTGTCATTTCAACGTTCATGAGATTTGTATCTGCAGCACTCGTGCTCCAAAGATTAGTCTGTTTATTAGTTAAAATAACAAAACAATTTTGTTTCACTGAATGAGTCTTTAACCTTTTATACTTGTAAAGTGACACATTTAAATCAGTGTCATTAAAAACACTGACATTGAGGCTCCAGAATATAAGATGCTCCATGGTGGATTAAAGCCTGGTAGAAAAATGAAAGCCACTAAGCTTAATTTTGGAAAATTAGATTTTAAATTTGAAAATACATTGTTTGTCTTCAAAGATCAAATTACTTAATTTTGTTAGGCTAATAAGATGCATAAATTAAGGAAGTAGCTTTGTCGAGAAAAAAAAAGTAAATAAATTAAACAAATTCAGTGAAAGGGAAAAAAATCCTTAATTTGAAGGGTCTGAAATGGTAAAAGCTGTGAGCAAGGGTGTGACATGTAGCCTCAAAACTATATAAATAAAACGCTAATGTGAACGTGGAGTGTTTTTAGATAAAAACACAGTTTTAAAATTTACCCGGATCAGTGTAGATGTAGCGATAGGAATCCCCCAGCAGCCTACACCTATTGCAGCATAACTAAGCATTCAGATTCACCTGATCCAGCCCTAACTATATGCTTTAGCAAATAGTAAAGTTTTAAGCCTAATCTTAAAAGTAGAGATAGTGTCTGTCTCCCGAATCCAAACTGGAAGCTGGTTCCACAGAAGTGGGGCCTGGAAACTGAAGGCTCTCCCTCCCATTCTACTTTTAAATACTCTAGGAACAACAAGTAAGCCTGCAGTCTGAGAGCGAAATTCTCTAATGGGGTGATATGGTACTATAAAGTCATTAATATAAGATGGGATCTGACTATTCACAACCTTCTTTGTGAGGACCAGGATTTTTGAATTCAAAATCCTGGTCTTCTGCCACATACAAGGATGCATTGTTATTCATTCTTTCACTGATTAGGTTATTGCGGCAGCGTGGTTTTCCTTTCACAATACAACCCAAAAGGAAAACACAAGCAATTTGAAGAAAATTATCCCGGTCTGTGGTGGGAAAATCATCATGGAGTAATTCTCTAATGGTCTTTTCTTCTTTTTGCAGAATTTCCTCACAGAAGGTGAGTCCAAATCAGCCCGCTGTGATGATGTGACCTACCTGAAGAAGAAAAAATGTGGAAATATTGAGGACCCCCGGGGCAGCACTGAAATTACCCAGAACAAAGATGTCACCGTTCGCAACAAGGATGGGAACGTAAAACTCAAGCCTGAGGAGATCACACAGATACAGCCTCAGAAACTCAAAGTGACGCTCAGATCTGGTAAGCAGGCGTATGCTGATGCTATTTTCCTGACTATATTTACATTTATTAGCTAGCTGTTACAGAGCATCGATTTCAGTGTTTTCACCGACGCCATCTTGGTATTTTGAAACCAGATGTGATGAGTGATGGCGGGTCTGATTGTGAAACCAAGGACACGGCAAACTCATGGGCTAACATTTGTGATTAGCAAGTCAATAGCCAGTGAACGTTCCCTGGATGATAGTAGTGACCATAAGCTACTGCATGATTAATGTGGCTACATTTTATGCCAGATGCCCTTCCTAATGCATCGTCAGGGGATTTGTGTCTGCTTCTGGGATCAAACTTTAGATCTTTTGCTTCTTAGGCAAATGCATAAACCGCTGTATTATGAAGGCTCAGATCTAGAAACTAAGTCTTTTTTAACCAGAGGAATATAGATGTAAATATACATAATTTTCCCTAGAGATCAGTAAAGTATTCTGATTCTGATATCCTGGTTGGATTTCTTTTACTCGTCACAGTTAAAACAGCTGTGTAAATACCGTAACGTAATTAGAGATTAACAGATTGTGTTATGTTAAAAAGGCTTTCAATGTAGCCTGAACTTTTGATGCTTTGGCAGTTTGCTGAAACTGTTGTCAGGTCAAAACAAAAGCAAATTTTTATTTGGAGTAAATATGTTGATGGTTCATAGTTGGTATAGTGTGGTGTAATGTCAAAGCAGTTTAGATTTAGAAGCAGTTATATTTGTGTCAGTCTCACCTTTAGCCACTTTAAAGTCGGTGGACTGGAAAAGATCAGAAATTTACAAGAATTATTTTAATAGTTTTATCAGTTTGAAGAAGCTGGCATGATGCAAACTTAAATTTCCAAAGATGGTAAAAAGAATTTGAGACCATCCCCCTTAAATTATCTTTAGTTTCCAACCCTTTTGTGTTTAAAAACAGGAAACTTGTCGTTAGTCTAATAACTAACAATGCTCTGCTTTTGCCTTTAAGGTGAGCCACAGACTTTTGACCTGAAATTCAAGCGTGCTGAGGATTACCCCATCGACTTGTATTACCTTATGGACCTCTCGTTCTCCATGAAAGATGATTTGGAAAATGTGAAGAACCTTGGCACTGACCTCATGAGGGAAATGCGGGAGATCACGTCAGACTTCAGGATAGGTACGGTTAAAAACATGAAACCCAATAAATGTCCTTCAAAACAGCAGAAAACCCTCAGCCTTCCAAATGAGTTTATAATCCCAAGTTAAGAAATGCTCTCCTTTTTTGTTTCGCCTTAAGGTTTTGGCTCCTTTGTGGAGAAAACGGTCATGCCTTACATCAGCACCACACCCGCCAGGCTAATCAACCCCTGTTCCAACAACGAGAACTGTACGAGCCCCTTCAGCTACAAGAACGTCCTGAAGCTCACCAGCAACGGAGACAGGTTTAACCAGCTGGTCAGTCAGCAGCAGATCTCAGGAAACCTGGACTCTCCAGAGGGGGGGTTTGATGCCATCATGCAGGTGGCAGTCTGTGAGGTGAGCGTTTAATTAATTAAGCTTGTTTTTTTCCCCTCATTCTTCTGTGCCTGCAAAATGCATAGAATACAAATAAGTATAAATAAGATAAATAAGGATATCTTCTTGTTTTGATCCCAGGAGCAAATTGGCTGGAGGAACGTGACTCGTCTGCTGGTGTTTTCCACTGATGCTGGTTTCCACTTCGCTGGGGACGGCAAGCTGGGCGGCATTGTCCTCCCCAACGATGGGAAGTGTCACCTGGAAAACAACGTGTACAGTATGAGCCACTACTACGTATGTACCATCACGTCTTTAACACTAACAGTAAATCCAGGGAGGGCTGACTGAGAATGTTGTTATATGTTCACCTTTTTTAATAATGGTCTCAGTTTTATCGTCTGTTCATTAATTGTATCTTCACATGACCCATATTCTTTGTTAATAGTTTGTATGTTTAACAGGATTATCCCTCTATTGCTCACCTGGTCCAGAAGTTGAGTGATCACAACATTCAGACCATCTTTGCTGTGACTGAGGAATTTCAGCCTGTTTACCAGGTAACCTTTGTACATTGTGTTTGAAGACGATTCTTTTTATTTTTTATACAAGCAGAACCCACACTCGAAAGGTTAAAAAAACCCTGTATTGTTATGTATATATGTCTATCAATATTTATTGTTTTATTATATAATGTTTTTTGGCTCAGAATGGGTGTTGGGTGGTTGATCGGTCCATTAGACATGAAATCTATTATCTTATTTGTTTTTTAAAAATGTACATTATATTTCAGTTAACAAAACAAGGTCAAAAAACCAATCACAACGTTGGTGATTTTCCTTTCTGCTCTCAAAGAATTTCAAAGAAATGCAGGAAAATGTATTAACTTTCCAGCAATGTATTTCACAATTTAGTTAGGAATATCATCCAACCGATAGATCAGCTCCAATTTTTTTATGTAATTCATGTACATTAATTCTTTCTTTTGACTCTCGTTTCTCTTACAGGAGTTGAAAAATCTTATTCCCAAATCAGCTGTCGGCACGCTTTCCTCCAACTCCAGTAATGTCATCAAACTCATCATTGATGCCTACAATGTAAGTTGAACTGCACAATCATCACGTGATCTTCGACTCTCCCTGATGATCGGGGATTGATTTAGCATTGGGTTATTTCTCATGTATACATAGCCAGGCATTTGTCATCTTCATCTGAGCACGTAAAGATTACAGGTAACAAAATGTAACATAAACGTAAGAGGTCACATACAGAGAAATTCAACGCAAATAATCAGCCAAATTTCTTCCAGATGTTCATGGGAAATAATTGCAATCCCCAATCCCTATCACGAGTGGGGTTCAACGGGTTACCCACGCCTCTCGGCGAAGGGTAGACACACGCTGATCCACTCAGTGTGGCGCGCGTGCAGCCCCGGACATCTAAGGGCATCACAGACCTGTTATTGCTCAATCTCGTGTGGCTGAACGCCACTTGTCCCTCTAAGAAGTTGGACTCGGACCGCACGGGGTCGAGTAACTAGTTAGCATGTCGGAGTCTCGTTCGTTATCGGAATTAACCAGATAAATCGCTCCACCAACTAAGAACGGCCATGCACCACCACCCACAGAATCGAGAAAGAGCTATCAATCAATTTGAGGAACTGGTGGTTTCCTCTTCACCTGTGTGCATGAATACTTTCCCTCTTCCATCATAAACAAACCCAAGTGACAGCTATGCCTTAGCTGTGCCACTCCCAAAAATACATATTAATTATAAGGAATTAATTATTACTTAAGTTAGTTATAAGCTGCTACTCATCTGTAGAGAGACAAAGTTTAATAAATGTTTGATTCTTATCTTTTTCTTTTTTGCAGTCTTTGTCATCTGAGGTGATTCTGGAGAACAGCAAGCTGCCCGAGGGCGTTTCTATCTCGTACAAAGCCTTCTGTAAAAACGGTGTGCGAGGAACAGAGGACAACGGCAGGAAGTGCACTAACATCTCCATTGGCGACGAGGTAATAGGATCCAGGCTTGGTTTCCATTTGCTGACGAGTGTAAAACAAGCAAACCAAAAATTATATCGGAGAAAAAGAAAGAGTTTAGATACTCTGGGAAGAATGTATCGAGTCAAATACATGTATTTGATGATCTGAAACATTTAAATGTGACAATCATACAAAAAGAAAACCAGTTACCTTGATGGCATCCTCCTCATACGGTGTGATTCTCTCTGGTTTCCAGGTGTCTTTTAAGATTTCTATTGAATCTCAGAAGTGTCCTTCAGGTGGCAAGCCTGAGGTCATTACAGTGAAACCGCTGGGCTTCAATGAGGAGGTGGCGATAGAGCTCAATTTCATCTGTGACTGTGAATGTGCCAAAAAGGGAGAGCCCAACAGTCCGAAGTGCCACGGGGGAAACGGGATTTTTGAATGTGGAGCCTGCAAGTAAGTATTGATGTGCATTGATGCAGAGAGATGTGGAGCTGCTGAGCCATGTATGATGGAGCATAAGGATGTGTTGGTCTGTAATTTCAAAATATTCCTCAACATATTTAAGTAATTTGATTAAAAGCTGGATTTATGATCTCAGTGGCATACTTTGATCATCCACCTAAATAGTCAAGAGACTTATTGTTGCTTGTAATGTGAGACTAAAACTTGAATAATTAAACTTTTGTTGTTCTGTTGCAGATGTAACGAAGGACGTATTGGGCGTGAATGTGAGTGCAGCAAAGATGAAGTCCGGTCAGACGACCTGGATGCTAACTGCAGAAAACCCAACAGTACAGATATCTGTAGCAACAATGGCGAGTGCCTCTGTGGCACCTGCGAATGTAAGAAGCGGGAGAATCCTGCAGAAGTCTACAGTGGCAAGTACTGTGAGTGCGACAACTTCAACTGCGACCGCTCTGGCAACTTGCTCTGCGGAGGTAAGGGTTACTGAAGTAAACTCATTTGAAAGTATGATTGATTTAACTCCACACTGAATGCGTTTGATGCCTGTGCTCCATTAGGACACGGACGCTGCGAATGCAGGAAGTGCATCTGTGACACCAACTACACAGGCAATGCCTGTGAATGTTCCCTGGATGAATCCACCTGCCTTGCCAAGAACGGGCAGCTCTGTAATGGCCGCGGTAAATGCGAGTGTGGAATCTGCAAATGCGAAGACCCCAAATTCCAGGGTCCGACATGCGAGGTCTGTCCGACCTGCCCCGGTGTCTGCACTGAGCACAAGTGAGTGCGAAGCTTTCATCTTTGCTTGGAGAAACAACATATAGAAATCTAAAAATGTAAAGTCTGTTTTAACATGGAAGCTTAGAAGTTGTATGCCAAACGGAGTCATGTGATTTATGATTAAATTCTAGTTAAAAGCCAAAAGATTTATCTTTATGTATCTTTGATTTTTAACTAGAATTTCATAACAAATCATCTCAGAGACTAATGACTATGAATTATTATAAAACTTATTTGATACACATTACAAAACAATTCAAGGAACACTTAAAAAAACACATCAGGCAGTTTACAGGACACCAACAAGGTTCTGCCTGGGTCCTTGTCACTGGGAGCCTTTGGGTGTGAAGTTTCATGTTTTCCCAGTAATTTCATGAAATCTTCCAGGTACCTGCGTTTCCTCCCAGAGACGTGCTTGTGATTCTAAATTAGATGATGTGCTTGCAGTGCATAGAATAAGCCTATGGACAACTGACAAAACAAACTCTGTGGAAGAAATGCTGTTAGTTTTAGTTCATGTCTGTAGTTTTAGACTTTGTCAATAGAGAGGCCTTTATGTTTAAGCCGGGGATGTCTGCATGACTGAGGCTCTCACAAAATAAATGCCTTTTAATTCCTGTTCTGAACTCACACTAAACATTTTCAACAGTAAAAACTAAAATGAACAAACTCACTGTGGAAATTAACCCAAAGTACAATAAATCAAAAACAAAATGTAAAACTAAGAGTTAAAATTAAGAGTTCTCACTGTATTAAAATGATTACATCATCCTTTATCTAAACAGTTAGATTTTCACTCTTTTTTTTCATGTGTGGCAGTTCAGACCAGGCGACTGTTTTCCAGCATGGCGGTTATAATGTCTGGCGTCTTGAATATAAAACACTGTGGTGAGTAAACCACGCTGTGCTTCCGCAGAGATTGTGTGCAGTGCAGAGCGTTTGGGGATGGCGAGAAGAAGGAGATCTGCCAAAAGGAGTGCAGCTACTTCAACCTAATAAAGGTGAAGGACCGAAAAGATCTACCTCAGCCCACAGACCAGAGCTTCCCCCTGACCCACTGCAAAGAGAAGGATGCCAACGACTGCTGGTTCTACTACACCTACGCCATCACCAAGAATTCCACCAAGGAAGTCTTTGTGGTAGAGAAACTGGGTACGGTCACACTGAGCTGATTTTGTCTGATTATCCTTTTACTTGCTTTCTGTTTATTGTTACAAAAGCAGATGCTTAGACAGTTTAATATTTCTACTCTTGGCTCTCTTTGATGTAATTGAGACTGGATTATTCATAGGTCTTATATAGGTTATTGCTTCTGTGCTATATATAAGCACAGAAGCTTGCTTTTAGACTTGGAAAATAATCTCCAGCAATATCCTAAAATATCATACCCAAGGGAAAGAAAATGAGAAGGCAAATCTTCCCTACTTTTAAGAAATCAAGAAAATAGCCATTAATATCAATGATTACTTATTTTCTATTTATGATAATTACATTTTTGTTCTTTATATGAGCAACCGTTTTCATTGGGTGTCTTTGCTTTCCTTTTCCGTTAGACTGCCCGTCAGGACCTGACATCATCCCCATCGTGGCAGGTGTGGTAGCGGGCATTGTGCTCATCGGCCTCGCACTGCTGCTCATCTGGAAACTGCTCATGATCATCCACGACCGCCGAGAGTTCGCCAAGTTCGAGAAGGAGAAGATGAACGCCAAATGGGACACGGTGAGTTAGTAGAACCGCATCATCCACAGCACTAAATGACAGAGCCGTTCACTCGGGTTTAGGCTTTAAAAAAATGTACCATGCTGAAAGAGCTAGAGTTTTTTAAGCCATTGTGTCACAGTCCGCAGGTTAAATTTGGTATAGAAGGAGGCTGCTTGTTTTAGATGGTGAGAGTGTTATAAGATACGGATCATTTTAGACTGGGACTTATGCAGAGCTACTCCAGTAGAGCTAGAAGCTTGAGTAAAATGAGTCCACTTTAAACTGTAAGTGTTAAACAAAAAGATGAGTGTAACTTTACAGATTTTTCCAGGATTGTGCGTGTGACAAAGCTCTCTAGGCAAATATGTGAAGTAATCATGAGGATATGCCTCTCACTGTGTGGCCTGTACTCAGTCCTCCATGAACCCCAGCTCTATGGAGTTGTGTTAGTTCTCTATTCACTGAGGGCAGGGAGTGGCCTTTTCTCTGCTGCTGGTGCTGCCACTCGCCGTCCACATGCCACAACTGCATGACCATAAAAGGCAACGGAGCAGAGCGAGGAAGCCTGCAGAATGACCACTGATGGAAAGCTCAGCAGCAGCTGCTGCTCAGTGTGAGGCAGTTACAGCAGCAGTGTTTACGATTTGAAGGAAAAAGCAGAACACAAATCACAGCCAGAGGACTTTAAATACTATTATTTACCATATTACAGACACGCAGTAGATGGCTTTGATGTCATGAAGTGGACTGTTACAGTCAGTCGGGTTTTTTTTAGTTTTTTTTTAATGGTATTCAAGTCTGTTCTTCCTAGTTTCAGCAAACCTTTTTAAAGAAAATGAGTTTTAAGATTTTATTTTATTATCAAATGTTTTGGCAACACAAATGGAACCTATAAGGAAGAAGAATAAATATAAAAACAGTTTTAAAGAAAGTAGGAAACATAAACTACTAAACAAACTGTGCAGCACTAATGACTGGTAGTAATAATTATAACGCTAATTAGTTACTATAATGTATTGCCTTCTTAGACTGTTTTCTATCCTTTCCAGTGCTTTTCCTGATTCTCTCCATTTCTTTCTTCAGTTTTTTCCATTCATCTTCCTTCTTTTTCTTCTTGTTAGCAAGGGAACCCCATATACAAGAGTCCTATTAACCAGTTCCACAATCCCAGCTATGGGAATAAAGCCGCTGCCCTTTAGGTCAAAGTTTGTATCGCTCCTTCTTGCATGAGTGCAGCAATGAAATAAGTTTAGTGACCGCATGTTGTGAATTTATATGCATGTCTAACCATAAATTTATATCCTGGAAACATTGGAAAGCAGATTTATTTTCACATTTGGTGATTAACGTGTATCTCTGTGGGAAAACTTTCTCCTATAAACGTATAAAAAAGCAGCTGCATCATCTACAAACAGGCAAAGCTTAAAACAGCACAGCACATGTTTTCACATATGAAAACAAAAACCGGAACCTCTCCCCTGCTACAACACCCTGGACAGATCGCCACTTTGTGGCAGAGCTAACATGAGAGGCAGAACCATTCATGCTCACTTTTTACAGTGGGGCAAAAAAGTATTTAGTCAGCCACCGATTGTGCAATTCCCCCACTTAAAATGATGACAGAGGTCAGTAATTTGCACCAGAGGTACACTTCAACTGTGAGAGACAGAATGTGAAAAAAAAAATCCATGAATTCACATGGTAGGATTTGTAAAGAATTTATTCGTAAATCAGGGTGGAAAATAAGTATTTGGTCAATAACAAAAATACAACTCAATACTTTGTAACATAACCTTTGTTGGCAATAACAGAGGTCAAACGTTTACTATAGGTCTTTACCAGGTTTGCACACACAGTAGCTGGTATTTTGGCCCATTCCTCCATGCAGATCTTCTCAAGAGCAGTGATGTTTTGGGGCTGTCGCCGAGCAACACGGACTTTCAACTCCCGCCACAGATTTTCTATGGGGTTGAGGTCTGGAGACTGGCTAGGCCACTCCAGGACTTTCAAATGCTTCTTACGGAGCCACTCCTTTGTTGCCCGGGCGGTGTGTTTTGGATCATTGTCATGTTGGAAGACCCAGCCTCGTTTCATCTTCAAAGTTCTCACTGATGGGAGGAGGTTTTGGCTCAAAATCTCACGATACTTGGCCCCATTCATTCTGTCCTTAACACGGATCAGTCGTCCTGTCCCCTTGGCAGAAAAACAGCCCCATAGCATGATGTTTCCACCCCCATGCTTCACAGTAGGTATGGTGTTCTTGGGATGCAACTCAGTATTCTTCTTCCTCCAAACACGACGAGTTGAGTTTATACCAAAAAGTTCTACTTTGGTTTCATCTGACCACATGACATTCTCCCAATCCTCTGCTGTATCATCCATGTGCTCTCTGGCAAACTTCAGACGGGCCTGGACATGCACTGGCTTCAGCAGCGGAACACGTCTGGCACTGCGGGATTTGATTCCCTGCCGTTGTAGTGTGTTACTGATGGTGACCTTTGTTACTTTGGTCCCAGCTCTCTGCAGGTCATTCACCAGGTCCCCCCGTGTGGTTCTGGGATCTTTGCTCACCGTTCTCATGATCATTTTGACCCCACGGGATGAGATCTTGCGTGGAGCCCCAGATCGAGGGAGATTATCAGTGGTCTTGTATGTCTTCCATTTTCTGATGATTGCTCCCACAGTTGATTTTTTCACACCAAGCTGCTTGCCTATTGTAGATTCACTCTTCCCAGTCTGGTGCAGGTCTACAATTCTTTTCCTGGTGTCCTTCGAAAGCTCTTTGGTCTTGGCCATGGCGGAGTTTGGAGTCTGACTGGTTGAGGTTGTGGACAGGTGTCTTTTATACAGATGATGAGGTCAAACAGGTGCCATTCATACAGGTAACGAGTGGGGGACAGAAAAGCTTCTTACAGAAGACGTTACAGGTCTGTGAGAGCCAGGGATTTTCCTTGTTTGAGGTGACCAAATACTTATTTTCCACCCTGATTTACGAATAAATTCTTTACAAATCCTACCATGTGAATTCATGGATTTTTTTTTCACATTCTGTCTCTCACAGTTGAAGTGTACCTCTGGTGCAAATTACTGACCTCTGTCATCATTTTAAGTGGGGGAACTTGCACAATCGGTGGCTGACTAAATACTTTTTTGCCCCACTGTACATATACTGTCAATTAACCTAACTTCATGCATGCCTTTGTGTTGTGGGATGAAGCTGGAGTACCCCCCACACAGAGAACCCCAGAGCAGATTTGAACCCAGGATCTTCTTGCTGTGATGTGACGGTACTAACCACCGCTCTATGCTGCCCGACCCAAAAAAAACCTCCAGGGAAAATGGAGTTTTCATTGTCAGCTGCTTTTAGGACAGATGAAAAAATAAACATAAAGCTGTCAGGAACTAGCTCAGAGTTCAAACAGGAGGGAAAGCACAGTTTAATTAAAAAAGGAGGACATTGTCTTCAATTAAATTAAACCTATTAAATCGTTTTTAAAAAAGAAAAAAAAAAAGGATACTGTCAGTATTTTGAGTGTGTGGACCCGCTTGCTAGGGAAAACAGAGGTTCAAGTATCAATTTGTAAGCAGCTGGCACACAAACATGAAAAGGTTCTACGCATGTTTTCCCTGTTCTTTTGAGTGCTGTGTCTCAGTGATGCATTTACTGTGTTTGCAACGGTTTACTCACTTTTCTTTCTGTTTTCTTTGCATTTCTCAGGGTGAGAATCCGATCTACAAAAGTGCCGTAACAACTGTCATCAATCCAAAGTACGAGGGCAAATGATGGAGCTTTGCCTACTTCGTGACAACACTGTATGGAAAAGAAAACGGGAGGGGCGGGTTTTATAATGCTCACTGTTTTTGTTTGTCTGTTTGTTGTTGTAGCCACCAAATAATAGCATTGCATTTTGCGGCTCTGTTCTATTAACTTTTGATCTTCTATGCATCATCTGTAATTTGTACAGTATGTATAAACGTGTGGGTTTTACGTTTTGGTTTTGTTGAGAGACTTTTTTTTTGTTAAATAGAAGCCATCAGTGTTTCGATGAGCGGTCGAAATGAATGTTGATAATGGACAGTAAAGGAAGGGTTTATCGTGCATGCATACAGTGCAGAGTAGGAGGCAATCAGTGTTTCAGAAACAGGCACACAAAAGTTTTACTGTGTCTTTAATCATTTTCAGTGGGCGTCTCTTTGGATCGAGCCCTTCAGATGTAGTGCCGGGTTTGGCAGCAGCGGGGTGTGTACAGGAAGTGGGTTTTTTGTTTAGGGTTTTTTTTAACTTTCTTTTTGTTTTCCTGTGTTCTGTGTAAAGCCATACATGTATTCACAGAACAGAGCTGGAGGTGATGGTATGTTTGTTTTCAAAGTGACATAATCCATCTGAACAATCATTTTTATTAAATGTGTCTTTGTGGAGAAAAGATTTTCTTGGGTTGCCTTACCTGATGAAGGGCAGCGGTGTACAGTAGTCTTACTGTTCAGCTCCAGGTTTTACTTGCTTAATTTAAAGCCAACTCAGGTCCTTTTATTCTTCTCAGCAATGCCAAATACACACAATTCTGCCTTATTTGCTGACTAAATTTGCTTATATTGTTTTTATTTGTACAATGTGAATGGGGGGGCAAGTGTCCTGTTTTACATCTGAGTTACTACACCTAACTCTTTCAGAGGTGCCTCGATCAAACGTGCTTAATTAAAAAGAAATGGGGATGATGGGAAAAAAAGAGGATTGATAAGAGAACTTTTGGAAGGCTACGCCTGTCATCAACGTTTAAGTGCCTTTGTTTATTTCTCCATCACATTCACAATTGCGATTCTGTTTTCTGGAATTATTTATTGAATAAACCCCTAAAAAAATGTACCCATATTGTTAAGTGTCATTGTGTATTTGCTGAAGATTTGATGCAGTGGAAACTTACATCATGATGTTAAAAATGACAAGATGAAATTATCAAGCATTTAAATGTTTTATCCTGTTTAATACTAAAATAATTGAAGTACTATATAGTTTTATAAGTTAAAGTAATACAATTTAAAATGCATGCAGTATGCGTGATTAAACAGTCCTACTTTTACAGTAATGTAAGAGAAAAATGGGGGGGGGGGGGGGGGGACAGAAAATAAGAGAGATAAACATGTTTGACCATTTTTTTTCTGCAGCAGGAGAGTTGCTGTTGCTTCATTTCATGATTTTTTTTTTAAATACCATATCTGTCTCTGAAAAGGTGTCCGGTATCAAAGAAGAAAAGGGAGAAAAATCTCTTGTTTTTTTTTTTTTTTTTGTTCTCTGTATTCAAAGGTATTCTGAATGTATGAAAACAACTCTTAAAAAGAAACTCAAGAGACCTGTTGAAGTCATTGTTTATGTATTATGTATTACAGACGTTCCTTTACAAAAATTTAAAAAAAATCGTAAGAATAGCATAGCTCAAAATATATGAATGCATTAGCAAAATAGTTCAATAATAAAAGTAGGAAAAATGGATTCGAATAAAAGGAGTTCAGTGAGTAAAACTAAATAAATAAATCACTGATCAAATCAATTTAAAATGTAATAATCTAAAAACCTCAGTCATACAGAATAGAAATATTTTTTTACTATTCTACGTTTAGCAGATTTTTCTATTTTTTGTATATAGCTTTTATTTGCTTTCATTTTATACTTTTATTTATTTATTTTAGCATGTAAATTAGCTACAAGCTAACGCTCGTCGTGACGTCGCCAGCCAATCACGTTGCACTCCATCCCCGTGGAGCGTGACGCCTTGAGTCGAGTGCTCTCCACAGGTGATTGGTGGCTTCGTCGGGCCAATCAGATCGCGTCGTTTACAGCAAAGTTGTTAACCCCCAACAGTAGCACTTTGGTTTCCACCTCTCTAGTTTCAGCCAGCTTTACATCGACATGGAGTTTTCAGCAGCCAAAATAAGCCGTTTTTTGGTAGAGCTACACCGGACAATGGCTCTGCCTGCCCGGACACCGGCGGACCGACCGGCTTTTATTATGAAACCAACTAGAAGAAGTAGCTGTGGCTAACGTCAGTGGTAGTTGGGTGCCTCTGTAGCTAGCTGCGTCGTGTTGCCTGTCGTTTTTTTTTTTTTAAACTTCTGACTTGCAGAAATATTGCCCATCTATTTATAAATCCACGACGTGTGACCGATGGTCGACTTGGTGAGTATTTTTCTGCAGTGTTTTTAACTTGAATCGATGGTCGCCTGGAAAAAAGGCCCATCGTGATTAGTGTTTTCTGGCATCAGATGATTTCATACACGCAATCAAATTCCTGGCTGGTCAGCTGGATGCGATTCAGCACTAAAACCACAAGTTTCTAATCACTTTGCCACCTCCCGAAGCTAGGAGACCGTGATATGGATCGATATGTTCGGATGAAACGTTTATTGTTTTTATAAAACAAAAAAATCTAATACTCTAGTTGTTACAGTTAGGTGGAAAAATAAGATGTCGGAAATCTGATCGGGGTTATTTGAGGGGGGGGTAAGAGAACATGAGCAAAAGGTGGCTTCCTCATTGAAAGGGCTGCAGGTAATTTTTTAAATATGATTTCTTCTCTGGAATTTCCATCATCATCGTTGGAAATGTAGCACTGGGGGATCATAGGCTTTAGGGTGTGTGGCTGAACAGTGCCAGGCAGCTCCTGTGGTCTGCTAGGGAACTGCTTGGCCCTGGCCTATATGGGTCTGGATCATAGCCTTATGCCCCACTCCACTGTATTATCTAACCTACAGTAGCTCATTTCATAAAACACCCAGCCAGAGGAAGACCTCTGACTGTCCTGGCCTGCTCGGTTGGATGAAGCTCAAATGGGAACTGCCTCATGGTGACTAGTTGTGCTGTCATTATTAGTTAATAATTAGTAATAAAGGCCAGCTGGGGATAAAAACTGTGTTGGGGTTGCCTCATCTTCTGCATTAGACGGGATGTAAATCAGACGAGGACAATGTTTCTCGTGTTTTCCTGTGATTATGTGAACTTTTTGTGGGACAAACCCCACCCACATGGCACTTTTGTGTTGTGTGCTGACCCAAAGTATGTGAGGTATGAAAGTAATGTATTTAGTTTGAGGTCGTCTCTTTTGTATTTTTTTAAAGATGTTTTTAGAAGTATAAATCTCAAGGTCACAAGCTTAACTTCCTAAAAATATGTCACTCAAGCTCTTGTCATTTTGCATAACCACAGGGCCCTTGAGGCCTTGTCCTCAGAACGCCTTTACTCAAAGTTTCTGGAAATTAAAACAGATTTCAAGGCTTTATTCTCCAATAGAGCTTAATATGGGCTTGGCTAATTTGGAAAGCATCCAGCAGCTGTTATAATAACTGCATTACACAGACTTTATTCGTTTCAAAACCTAGAAACATGCACATGTCCCATTAGCCATGTTTTAGTCATAACCTCATGACAGTAGCAGGCAGCATAAAAGGTGAAATATTTAAGAGAAGGAAACTATCGAGCATTGTAATATTACTGACACTGCATTTACAATTATACCAAATAAACTGCTTATAAGAAACTTTAAGAAATCATTAAATAAGGTATAAAAGTACTGACAAATGCAAGTACCTTTTACAGTTTTTATCTTAAATGTAGCCTGACAATTTATTTTCAAGTAAAATCTTATAGAAGGTGGTTTCATGTGTCACAGCAGGAGTCAATGACCACAGTAATGCTGTGCCTCTTAATATAAATAAATTGGGCTCATCTGTGTGTTTGTGTACAGCAGGGAGCTCGGTTACAGTCACACACTTCATCACGGCACAAAGCTTTACTTTGAATCCCAGATAGTTACCATTTGATAAATAAAACTAAATTTCCTTTTAGGTAGGCACCAAAATATGCTTTGTAAATCCGATCTATTTCCCATTACTCTTGTTTTAGACATAAATGTCAGAGTTGTTCTCTCTAAAATCGCTTCTTAAACCTTCGCTAGTAAAGATGGGATTCACCAGACATCCCACAATATCATATTATCACAATACTATTCATGTTATATTAATTAACATTGTATGATGTGCAGAGTATTGCACTAACATATATTATGATTTATCACCTTTTTTTCAAGTGCAAACTATGTCCTCAAAGTTATTGTTCTATCCAAAGATAAAGTTATCTCATTTCAATTATTTATGTATTTTCTTTGCTCCAAATGAAATTGTCAAGCATACCAACACTGTAACCAAAACCTACCATAAATGTTACCATATGGAATGGGGTCACCGCAATCGGTTACTGATAATACAGGAATTTCCAGGTATAAATCATCAAAAATCGCGTAGTGTTACTGTCCAGCTAGACAACAAAAAAAATCACATTTAACTATTAACTTTGTGCTAAGCAACCTTCCTCTTCTATAAGAGTCAAGTTCCCTCGAATTGTGACTCAGACCGATGACAACATGATGAATTTGTCTACATTTATAGATGGCATAGGAATGATTTGCAAACCTTTGACAATGTCTCTGAGAGTGGTTGCAGCCAGTCCAAGTCAGACTGCAACTGTTTGCAGAAAGATTTGGAGATGGAGAGACCTGCAAGTCCAACATGTAGATTCATCACTGGTTAGGGATCCTTCTTGATCTAAACGAACACTTGTATTAAAACACTTATTGTCTGTCTGGTGACACTTTACTGCGAATTAAAGGTAAGTACCTTACCTAGTTACCTTCATAAAATGTCAGCCTGCTGCGGACACTGGATGGTGCCGCATGTGGTAGACACTGAAATGTTTCACTGGATAAACAGGAGGCTTAGATCCAAAGGTGGAGGATGCCATGACACGCCTGAGGCCTTTTGTTTACAAAGCAGGCTTTGGGGTTAACGGTGTTTTAAGAGTTACAAAGGTGATTAATTGCTTAACGGTGTAGATCACCATGGTAACATATACTGCAGACGTAACCAGCTCCGAAGCAGTTTGAGATTAGAGATTAACAGGTTTTAATTCACCAGCTACTGATCAGTTAGTTCTCCAGAAAACAGAATTATTCCTGGAAATCCCTTGAACATCTGTGTGTGAATAATAAGAGGTTCTAAGGTGTCTTAAGGTTTTTTCTTTTCCTGGTGAGCATTTCCTGGTTTTTCCTTTTGGCTAAAACCCCTTTTTATAACAGCTTTATTGTTCTATATACCATGTATGTGATTGTAAATCACATGTTTATACATAGACTAAGCCTATGTCTGAATTCTGGGCCTGTGGCTGTCGTCTTTAAAAAATTAACCTCCCCTAATGACAGTCTGTTTGTCAGCTTTACATCTTGATTTCTAATAGGCTAAACTTCATTAATATACTAGATTTCTTTCCAGTCTTACTGGCCAAAGTGGTTAAAGTACTTTGACATTCATGCTTTTCCTCACACACGTACCCAAACATGTAGTGACTCGCCTTCGGCTGAGTTACTTTCAGCCTGTATTTTGTGTTTTAACATCTTTATATTTATTCTAATATCATAGTTTTATCTAACTTTATAAAATCAGGCACACTGTTGCCAACAAATCCGTCAATGTTTGATAAATCAAATGCTCCCAACACTGACTCTTTCACATGAACACGCTCACAGCTATGTTGTGAAACCCTGGTTTAACTTATCGAGACGATAACCCCCTTTGTGGGACTGAGTCTCCAAGTGGACTTTTTAATCAGATTGTGTTAAACAATCTTGGAGAATGTGAGAATGCCAACTTTTGAGAACAAAGGTGAAATGCAGAACTGCAGTCGCTACACAGGGATAGAGTTGATGAGCCATGACATGGAGGTATGGGAAAGACTTGTTGAAGAGAGGTGGGAACGTGTGCAGTAGGAGTGATGGATGGGGTCAGGGATTGCCTCTGAACGTCTTCTGTCTTGAACTGCTGATGGACAGATGAGGTCAGAAGTCTCTGTGAACAATGTTTACAGACAGCATTGTGATCTGTGGTGAGAGGAGGTGGAAGAGAGTCTGTAAGAGGTGGAGGTATGCTCTGGAGAGAAGAGGAATGAAAGTCAGTTGGAACTAGGACTGCCACAAACGATTATTTTGATAGTCGACTAGTCACCGATTATTTTTGCTATTAGTTGACTAATCAGATCATCATCCATTGTAAGTAAAACATACAGTTTATTGCACCAGCATGCATCTGCTCTTATATAAATATCATTAGCTTACAGCTAGGGCTGGGCGATATGACCCAAAATTCATATCTCGATGTTTTTTACCTGGACGGCGATATAAGATATATATCTCGATATCTTTTTTTAAAGCCATAAAGTAAGAACAAAAAGAGAGTTCTTAGTCAAAGCTGTGTCCCAGATGTCACACAGGCACTTTTATTAACATACAGCATAGATGTACATAAAATTTACTCAAAAATAAATTATGAGCATTTATTAAATAATAATACTCCCTAAATAAAAGAAAACAATGTTGTTTTTGTGCATAACAAAAGGCTCACAATTGTGCAGTCAAAATGTAAACTAAAAGACGCAGAGCATAGTAACAAAGACAGATTTCACAGCTGCTCTGTTCCCAACTTCTACTGTGTGACTGACAGCATTGAGTTTGAAATCCTCTTCGTAACCACGTCTCTTAACAGGTGCCATTTATGGTCCTTATACACAGTAGGGTAATATTACGTTGAAGCACAGTACGTATCACTCCGCTAGGCTCCTCGGTAGCCGTAATGCTCTGACAATCCATCAAGCAGTGCAGCTCCGTAGCTTACCAAAGTCGTACTAAAACATTTTTTGACAGATTGCTGAGCGCTGTGTACCACATAAAATCGGTTCGCGGCCATCAAGCACAACCAGAATTCATACATAAGGCGCGCTGTCAACTTTTGAGAAAATGAAAGGATTCTAGGCCGTGCATGGCGTTAGCGTGGTTAGCTCGTTAGCGTGGTTAGCTAGCTAACACGTTGACGCCGTCCAGCCCCACGCACGGGGCGATGCGCAGTAACTCGTTAACGGAGATTTGCCGTGTCCATCTTGTCGCTTCCTGCAGGTGAAGCGATGGGGGAGGAGGGGGAGTTGTGTTCAGTGAAGGAGGGGCGAGGCCGAGTAATGTTGCGTAAAGACAAAAGTGGACGAAAGAGAGGCAAACTTGCGGCTCCACAAGTATAGTTATAACGTAACATAGACTATATCAATATAAAGGATATTGTCACATCTTATATCTCGAATAAAAATATATCGATGGTTTTTAAAAATTCGATATATCGCCCAGCTCTACTTACAGCTTTAAGTGTTTAAGGTATGTGCTAACTAAAAATAAAGACAAGATGATAGTTTGTTAAACTTTTAATGAAATTTGCAGATTGTTTCAGTGAAGTTTAATAAACTCAGCCGTCTGCTCCTCGCTATCTAACATATAACAGGACACTGGAGTAAATTCTCGACCACCTCACACTTCTGATAATCAGTTTTCTGTTTGACGTTTATTCAGCTGTGAAAACTATAACTTTAATCTCAGCCAAACTGATTTACTCAGGAACAAATAAAATACTGAACAAAGCCAAACAATATAACATTTTAAGTCATCTAAGTGACTTAGATATCATGTTTAACCTGAGTAGCGAAAGACCGCGGGGGTCTGAAAACGATGTGCCGGGAGTTCGGTGTTCTCGCCGGCTCTAGTGAGACTTGATCTCCCAATCAGCTCATCTCTGAAAACGTCGGAGCACTTTTGGGAATATGTGTTGTCTTGATAAACCTAGCAGTTATTTGAAGTTTACACAGCTACATTCGTGCCTGAAAATATCTTAAAAGTTTATTTTGTGTAATATTAAAACTAAGTAGCTGCCGCCATTGTTGGAAACTGGAATTGGATGGGCCGCGCTATGAATTCTGGGATAGGTTGGGCAACAAAGGACACGCCCAACCCATGCTTCAAATCTGGGGAAAAGGAGGCTGCATTTGTTGGCTGCATATGGAGGAGTCTTCAAATTTGGACAGCCTGTCACGTAATCGGCCTACAAATGCGGCCTCCAGAGGATGCGCCCACTGAATTTCGACTCGGCTACAATACTGGAAACTGCGTCTTCTTCTTTAGCGTTTAACGGCAGCTGGCATCCTTGTACATGCATTGCTGCCATCTTCTGTTTCAGTCCGTTATTGCACTCTTGAATCCTACTACTTGTTTCTGCGTCTTTCAGGATCTTACGAAGCTTCAAACGACGCGTCGACTATTAAATTAGTCGTCGACATAATCGTGACGGGTTGACTAAACGTGGCAGCCCTAGTTGGAACATGACAGAATACATGTGTGAATGAGAGGGAGATGGGTGTAACAGTGACGATGCGAGGAGCAGAGGTACTTGAAGGTAGATGAATTGAAATACTTGGGATCGACCATCCAAAGCAAGAGACAGTGCAGAAGAGAGGTGAAGAAGAGAGTGCAGGCACAATGGAGTGGATTTGGAAGAAGGATGGCAGTAAGAGTGAAAGGGAAGGTTTACAACATGGTAGCATGACCTACTATGATCTGTGGTTTGGAGACGGTGGCACTGACAAAAAAGAGAGGAGGCCGAGCAGGAAATTGCAGAGTTGAAGTTCTTGTTTAGAGGGACCAGGATTAGAGAGGCGTGTCTGAGGGGGTTTAGACGTGTACAGAGAAAGGATAGTAGATATATCAGACTAAGGATGAAGATTATGGAGCTGCAGATGCTGCATTTTGTGTGCTGTTGGGCAAGAATGTGAGAGTAATGTACAAATATGAAGCAGATCTCCCTATTGGAAAATGTTCAATAAAAGTGCCATTTCAGTTTAAAACCCCTTGTTGTACACAAATAAACTCCTTTTGGTCCATTTGAGTGCCTTTGTGTGTTACCCACCAACACAGCCAGGTGTAGTTGTTGGATGGCCAGACCAGGAGGCCCTTCTGACAATTACAAACAGGTGGTGGATTTTGTTTTTGCTCCACCCAGACCAACAGGATCTAAATCTCCTTTTAAACTACATGTGAAAAACTCATCAAGCGTGAGCTTTTTGACTAAATGTCCCTGCGCTGTTGTCAATTTGCTTGCAGGTCTTCGTGGCACCATCTATGGATTTATTGATGAAAAGAAAACCTCAGTTCCCCTGGGTGGATCCTGGCTAAGCAACATGTCACCACCATCAACAGGTAACAATGTTAAATTAATGTTGTAAGTGTTTGGGAGTGGTGTGGGGTTTTTCTGTTTTTTTTTTTTTTTGTTTTGTTTTTTGGGTGGGGGGGGGTTCACTTGGGTAGCATACTCAAACCATACCTTTGTGCGTGCTAGTCTTACCCTGAAAGCACCACAACTTCAGCCTGCTGGGATAAGCATGGTCACTTTTAAGCTTTTAACCTATACATGTAATAAACATGCACTCAAAACGATGCACACAGTTGTGATGCACTCAGAGAAATGGCAGCGAGTGCCAACATGCATGCTGGTGATTTGATCCTTTGCCTGTCAGACCAGAAGAGGGCAGTGTTGTGCTCACATGGTGAGGCGTATCACCGGGAATAAACGTTTCTGTTTTTTGTTTTTTTTAATGATGGGCTGTGGTCAGATCAGAGTGATAAGTTTGTTCTTTCTGTGTGGTTCAAAGGGACGACTGTCTCTACCATGTGGTGTTAAAGGCGTTGGCTGTAGTTATTTTTAAGATTTCTGTGCCTCCTGTATTGTTTATCAAAGCATAAAATACACTATAGTGAAAACTTCCAATGTATAGTAGTAATTAGTAGTATTTTTATTTGTTTACATATATGACAAAGGTTTGGGTGGAAAAAATACAATTAAATGACATTGTTTGTCATTCCTTGCCAATAAATGCAGGGCTGTTGATCACATCAGATTGATGAGCTGTAATGAATCACTGTAGTTGTTTCAGCTCAGTTAACAGTTATCTGTTAGCTGCATTGGCCTGCAGCTAGTCTGTCTCTAATTTTGTTAACCAAAACGTAAAATACACTGCAGTAAGATAGCTTGTATGTCCCACAGTTGGGAAATTCACTTTATTACAACAGCAAAATTTAAAAGGAAAAAAAAATATTAGCAGCAATAAAGTAACCCATGACAATAATACTACACAATAGAGAAAATGTACACCATGCAATATTAAATACCTTTTTCAAATTAATTTAATTTGTTTACAAAGTTTTAAGTGTTTTTTTCTTTTTCAAAAGTAGAAATTATTCATTATATATTAAATACATTTTTAAATAGGGGTGTCTTTTTTATTTGTTGTGCTAAATACAGTTTTGGGTTTTGTTTTTTTTTAACCGTAGTCCTGTTATTCCAGTAGTCCCACTTTTTATTTATGTTTTTAAAAACGCATTTTTATTTTCTTTCATTTACTATTTTTAAAGGGGGTATAGAACAACTTTACTTTTGTCATTTAATTTATTTATTTTAAAATTTATTTCGTTTTAGTTTACGATATACATTTCGGCCATTCCCGGTGCTTATTTCAATAATTTATGTGTATGTGTGGAAACGGAGTTAGTTTGCAAGAAATACCCCCTTCCCCCTACCCCCGCAACGCGCAAGCGCTCGGGACCGTGTGGGAATGGTCGGTCCACGAACTGGGGGTTGGACCGCTCCGAGCGAAACAGAGCAAACGAGTTTTAAATGTCCGCCATGTTGTCCATGGCGCACTGAACCAACGGTAGGGAGCGGAGCGTCGGAAAAAAACAGTCCGAGAGAGAGCGACCAAGATCCGGGCCTTCCCCCGGCTCCGTTGGCGACGCCCTAAATACAAGCTACAACCATTCGAACGTTAGAATAGAGACTAACCGCACAGAAACATCCATGAAAGCTCCACTCGGTACCGTTGTGAATATTAGGAGATCGGATAGATTTATATTGCACCTCGAATTGTGAAAAATGAGTAAATTGTCGTTTCGGGCACGGGCGCTGGACGCTTCCAAGCCACTACCCGTCTTCCGTTGTGAGGATTTACCCGACCTACACGAATATGCATCAATTAACCGGGCAGTGCCGCAGATGCCGACGGGGATGGAGAAAGAAGAGGAATCGGTATGCTTTAACCGTTTGAAAATATGAATTTATACGTTTTGTTTCATTTTTACGTGATCACAGGCGTCCCTCTTTTTTCTGCGCAAGCTTTCACAAAATGGCCGCCAATTTTCTCAGGAGAAACACGACGGTTTTGTGCCGCAAACGACTCGTATACGGGGCTCGGACGGATTTTTGGGCAAAGCGGGGATGCTTTGTGTCGTTATTGGATAAAATTGTCCGGTTTGACCGGCATATTTGTGCGTGAGCTGATTTTCTGAGTACAAAGGAGTCATGTGACCTGAGCGATTCCGACATTTTGTCTGGTCTGTCAGGACGGGGCCTTGTGTTGGCGTAATTGCAGCGGACCAGGGCAAGGGGGAGCTAGTGATTTCAGATTATGTGGCATCTTTGCTACCAGCAGTCAGAAATGTCAACAAGGCGGCCATGCATTGGAGAAAACACAGCGGTGTTCGTTTTGCATTGACTTGATGTAAATGTTTGCTTGCTGTTTTCCTGCACAGAGCCTTGTGTGTCATGAATGCAGCTGCTGGTGCCACATGTTTACGATGATTTCTCCATACGGCTAGCCCGACTCGTTATTAGTATGGACGCTGTGGGTTTGTTATTATATGTTGTTGCAATTAAGTTATTGCATGTACAGCAGTCACACAGGTAAATAACTTATTGTCATTCTAACCAAGAAGATACTTCTCTGTAATATGTTAATGATGTCGATTTTCCAGAGGTGCTGTCACCGGCATCTCTCATTGCAATGTGGTGATATTCAGTTGTGCATAGAAGGAATATTTAAACATCAAAATAAACCAGAAAAGATCGTTTAAATTACCTAAAAGTGCTTTGGTTCATATGTTATCATTTTTGTGTAAGTAAATGTTGCAAAATAAGATTGGGACTTTGTTGTGCAACTTTATTTTTGTGTTTCCTGTTACTCCACAGTTAAGCCACTGTGGGATGAGCATCTAAATGGCTATGAGCATTGATAGTTGACTATCTATATAAGAACATTGTTACATTTCAAAACTCATGAAAGCTTGCAGATAATTGTTAGAGAAACGTATCTTTCTAGTTTGATCTCCCTGCAAGTAACTTAACAAATTCTGCTTCTTGCTGCATCCCACAGGGCTGTTGTGATTATTTCAAAAATAAGGGGGGGGGGTTGTAAAGCACATGCACCCTGTGGGATTTCGTTTTCCTGTTCTTTGCTTCTTATGTAATTTACTATGCAGTAGTCTGACACAGCAGTGCTCTCATCCCGGGAGTATTAAACAATATATCTGCTTCTCTGAGGAGTCTGCTGCACAGCTTACCCAGCAGTCTTGTCTGATGTTTAAATATAAGGTTGAGTACACGAGGGGGATATCGCTACAGGGATCTGTGTTGGATACTTTTTTTCCTAAATTATTCAAGCAAAGTGTGTTGCAGCCAGTGTTGTGGAGGCTCGGTGTCAGGGGTTCAGTGTGTCAGATGGCACAGCGGGCTGGCAGACCAGCGCACGTGGCGCTCCAGAGGAGATCAGGGTGGCAGGAAGGAGGAGAGAGGAGGTGGGGGTTGCTGTCACTTCAAAGTCTGTGCTCTGCTCAGCTGGAGTGCTTGGTTATGTAACAGTCATATTATCATAAGAGGTAGGCCAAGGCCTGCTGCGTGCCAGCCGCTCTGTGTTGGGAGCTGTCTGTTATGGATTCTGCGTCAGTCTTTAGATGGAAATGTATTTTGAGTTGTAGTTGCTGCTGCTGGTGTGTATTTTTAGCTTTTGTGGGAGCACATATTATTTGTTTTACCTCCACTCTCATTAATTTGCACAGGGATACTTGGTCCTTTTTTTCTTTTTTGTCCCTTAGCGGTGTGCTTGACCCAGTGAAAGCAAAAACTGCATTTATTTTCTGCAGTCTGAAAGTGTTCAGAGAAAGCATCAGCTTTGCATGTTTCACTTAGGACCATTTAAGACAGACTATGCAGTGCTGGGTAGTCTGACACTCTGCTAATAGAAAGATTTCTGAAAGGAGCAGGGAGACGCTGCATAGTATGTTCAGCATAGCCACATTTTCTCTGGCTCCACGTGGGCCTCTTGGAGGGTAGCGATGCACGCACGTTAGGACAACTTGTTACCCGAAATCACCGTTGGATGCTCAAAACTTAATTTTAAGCTTGAGTAAATTCAATGCTCAATACAAACAAGTTGTTTAAAAATTCAGTCCTTGTTATTTTTCCTCTGGACAGCACCAAAATTATTCAGCTGTGAGGGTGAAAAAAACCAACTCTGTTAATTATCCTGACTCAACAAAGCCTAAAAGCCCAGTCGGAGGTGACGGGCATCACGGCAGTAACTGATACTAACTTTCTCTGTTAACCCAGGCGGTCTGCTCCAGGCTCTTTGCACACACTCATAAAAGCGAGTGGTTGATGCATCATTTTCTGCTGCTTCTGCACAGTCGGGCACCGTCAAGTGAACAGGTTGTGGAGGTTATAAAGATCAGTCTATAAGATAAATAACATCAAAGCAGAGTTGCAGAAAATGATTGATATTGTAAATTTATCAAGCTGCAGCTTCCCATTTATTGCACCTTCCCCCTCTCTTGTACATTAGAGCTTTGAGACTTTGTACATTTAAACATGAGTGCATCGGGATTGACTCGGTCTCATAGCTCAGTGGAAGTGGTGTGGAAATCACTCTAGGTTGTAGCCAGTGAAATTATTTCCACAGATTCAATATTCTTGGTGATAAATGACCGTGAAATAGACGAAGCATTTGTCTTTGTTTTTTATTAGCTGCATTTCCAGCAGGAAAACATACCAGGTAGCAGATAGGATCAAGCATTAAAAACATTTTTCCTGCGCTGCTTCCTTCAGTGATGGTATTCAATGTATGGCTCAACACTTTAAATTTATACAATTCTGAGCAGAGACTGTACCTCACTAAGAGTATACTGAAAATGAATTGGTATACGCTTAGTGAAATCTGGCACATCAGGAAGGTTTTAAACTGAATTGTCAACTTTACTTTCCTTTGCACCAGCTCGTAACTTCAGCAAAAGTTAAGAGAGCTGAACTCATGGCATTGAGAACTCACAACTTTGCGCTTCCATGTCCATCTTTCTGCTCCGCTTGGGCAACAGGACACCTCGTAACGCTTGTAACCCTGCTTGGCACGCGAATAGTCAACGCTTTCAACCGTCGTATCTCTGTCCAACAGGCCGGTCTCTGCGTGTTTGTGTATTTCTTGTAGCGTAGGTCTACTAAAGAGCTGTCACTGCTGAAATTCCCTCAGCACATGTAGCGTGTTTGTTTTGGAGCCAGACACTTTGTCTCGTGTTTACGTTTGGGTGAAAGTGAGGTCAGTGTCTGCAGCCCTGCTGGGAACCCACAGGCATCTGTTTTTGCCTCTTTTCCAGACACGCTTCTTGTACATACACACAGCCACATGCTCTGGCGGGACACCAGGTTTTTTTCTTTTTTTGTTGCTTGTGACCTTGCTGGGTGGGAAAGTGGGGCATGTCACCTGTCCAAAGTCTCTGCTGGCTCCACGACGTCAACTAGATAGCTTCCTGCGTCAGCTGTTTCACTTTCCGTTTGACTGTTGACAGATTGGTTCTGGACGCGTTTGTGCACCAGATTCCAGGAAGGGTTTTCAGGCCAGTGAGTTGGCAAGTTTGCCAGATGGGTAGCAACTCCTGTGGAATTGCTCACTCTGTGACCCATTAATTAAAGAATGAGTGTGTAAACTATACATGTAAACCAGGGCCGCTCAGTTGCCATGTACAGTGGCAAGGAGTCTGGTTGACAGAAATCTTTGCAGTTTCCTGTTAGTTCTGCCTTTTTTTCTGTTTGGTTTTCTTCCCTCTCCAGCTGAATTTAAGGGATTTTAACACTAATCACATTGTGAATGAACCAAAACATGGTTTAGATGCTGCTAAAATGTGTAGTGCTGTGCATAACATTGGTGTGACAATTTTCAGAGCATGGCTAACACTAGCTAGCGGCTTTATTTTAACACTGCACATAACTTGTTTGTCAGCTTCTACAAGCTTTCTTGTCTGTTGGGGACAGTCAACATCTTAAGTCTGTATCTTCCCTGTTTTTTACCGTTTGTCAACCTAACCCGAGCTCTGTACCTCGGGTAACACGAGCCAGGAGGTACCAGTCATTTACATCAACTAGCCCACATTCACAAACCCTCCTCACATCTCTACTTTTCTTTATTAATGTACTTCCAAAGCAGAGCTATATGTTTACTAAGTCTAACAAAGTTAGAAAATAGTTTAAATCTAATGATGACAGACCAACTAGCTAATTCTCTTCTAACTAAACCTTGTAACCTCTCTTTATGGATTCCTGAAAACCAAACTTCATAATAACATCTGGGCACAGCCACACTGATCATTTTATTTGAGTAGAAAGAATTTGGATGATCTGTTACTTTCGTTGGGGACTCATTGTAGAGCATTTGGATCTGCGAATGGCTAATGACGTCAATAGTAATCCCCGGAAGGTGACTATGCACATTTTAGACTGGGCTGGGGGTTGGTAAATTATCACAGCCTTATTAACTTATGAGGCTGAACATCGTCTTATAAAGCAGGGTCTGGACCGAGGCAAATTCTCTCCCCATTTCTTTTAATGTGTGAAGCGGGATGGAAAGTTGCTCAGTTAATTGCTTGTTACTTTACAAACTGCCCCACAGAGTTTGAATTGACCAACTGTGGAGATAAACCCAGGCTCGTAGCTGCCGTTACTTTCCCACCTCTTTTACTCTTGGTGTTGAATATCGTTCTCTCCCACACACGCTGCATAAAACTGCTTTTGTACTGTGGCTAAGCATCCCTCAACAGCCTCTTACCAGACTGTCCCTTGCGGCTGTCCATCATGTTAAGTGGCATTTACAGTGTCGGGGACAGTAGCTGTCAGGGGCGAGACTGGAGAAGGTGGAGGCGGCCGCGGCTGGCTCAGCAGACTTGACAGTGATCGATGTGGTCATTTTAGAGGGCTATTTCTGGACTCCTCTGTGTATTTGAGGAAACGAGTGTGTAAGTGCAAGTGTGTGTGTACGAGGGCATCGGCCAATGCTCTGTATTCTGACTGTTCATCTCAATCTGACTTTTATTGTCAGGCAAATGACCACAGCCAGGAAAGTAAACAACCACGTTGCTTGATTAGGTTTGGCAGGCGATGTGTTTTTGCTCAAGGCTGTTTGGTCGATAAAGTTTTAGCAGAGGGACCTGGAAGCAGAGTTGGAATAAGTTGGGAACATATAAGTGTAGAAGTGCACCAGGGTGTGGTGGCATATGTTGCATGTTTAAAAGGTATTTGTATGGTTTCATTCATGCAGGTTAGTGCAGATCAGATGAATGACTGGCCTGTAAGACTAATACAAAGGAAATGCACAAATTAATTTGTGATTAAACTAAATTTAAAAATGTGGAACAAAGAAATAAGAAAACATTAAAATAAACCCAGAACCATTAGAACATGGACAGTAAAGTAAGGCAGGTATGTCACAAAATAGAATAAGTCCAGCAGTTGAGCTCTAATTGGTCGGTATAATTAGAATAATGCAATGCTAGATGATAAAACTGAAAAACCTAAAGGTACAGTGTGTAAAACCTGACCACTAGATTTTGGTAGATTACAGTACCCCAAATTCTATTTTCTTATCCTGCCCAGTTTTAGCTACAGTGGCTGCTCTAGGACAAACTCTGGCTGCTGTTCATCTGCAGTGGGTTTACCTCAGCTATCAGCTATTCTTTGTTTCCACATCTATTTACTCTTGAGGAGGCTGTAAAACTTTGTGAAAGGAGTCATGAATTAAAGAGACAGTGAACAACAATACTGGGGTGAGATGAGGATATCCTGGTCTTTTCTGTCTGCCAGCGCTGCTGTTATTGAGATTTTGAAGTGGTTCTAACACTGTTGGACATGGAGCACTTAACTCTTAAATGATTTGAGAATGTTAATTAAACGGTTTCTCAGAGTGTGGTTTTTAGGATACACAAGGCTAATACTAGCTGGTGTGACATTAGCTTATAACTAGCTTGCTACAATATGAGGAATAAACATCAAGTTGTGGACTTTTAAATTTTTTTTATTAGAACCAGTTCAGGAGATGTGGCTTGAGGTGAGAAGGAAAAGGTGGAAATAAAGTAGAAGAAAGATGTAACAAAGACATGATGAAAATGTTATTTGGGCATATGTAGTTTGAAAGAACTCTTCGTGATCTTTAAATTAAAGATAACTTATAAGGCAAACTATGTTTGTGGCGGGTCTGCAGTCAAATGCATAACAAGATTAGACAGGAAACGTTTGCTAGCAGACAATATTACACACTATTTATGAGTACATTAGAGGTTATTTAATAGAAATGTTACAGTTTTGATCATTTTTAAAAACTAAAATGGAATGAAACTTAATATTGAAATGCACAAAGTAAATGTCTTTCAAGTATACTCCAGTCAGGATGGGTTATGTTTGCAGGGCACCATGGAGAGGCTATTAGGAAAAGGGGGGGAAAGTCCCTGGCTGAATCTGCATCCTCAGAACAGATCGCAGCACCACATGGCAACGATAAATGTAAAAGACAACCGTTCGCCTCGGGTGTACTAAACAGACTGTGCTGGATATTGTCAGGCCCAAAAAGTGCAAATGGTGGTGATGAACACTGCTCTGGGACACCATAAAGCAGATTTAGGACTGTAGACTGAAAGTTTTGCGGATGACAGCACAAACTTAGAAATTGAAGGTCAGACTTTGTCAAATTTGCTTTCCTAACAGTTTTATATTGTTTTTCTTGTGACTTGCTGTTTACAGGTAACAGGTATGAGTAATCATTCATTATAATTATATTTATTTGGAATACAAATTTGTTTGTCTAATTGGTAAAAACAGATGTTGATTAAAACCTGTGAAAAAGCAGCCACTGTGGACACTACCTTGAAAATTCACCAAAATTATGTTTTTCATGAAATAAAATCACCTTAATCTCTGTTTATTTCCACTGGTAGTTTCTGACTGGGTAGTTCTGAAAAGCATCTCTAAAATAATTAGTTTTGTTATGATGGTTAGTCCACATTTTGCAGTCTTGTCTCGTAGATGATCCTCATCTGATTGCATTTGTTATATATAATAAATTACTACAGACCATATGAGATTGTATAGATTGCTCTCAATGTGGTAGAGCAGCAATGTTTCAAGGTCTCTGTAAGAGTCTGAATAACAGTAAAATCTCTGGTGCACTGAAATGGCAGCTTTGTGTTATAAAGAGCAAATTGATCTTTTTTTTGCTTGTTTGGCCTCTATCAGAAGACCAAGTTACATTTCTCATGTTAATGTTTCGATCACTTAACTACTGCACATGTTGCAGGGTCTCTACTTCTGTGTGCCAAGCTTGGTGGTGCATCACACTGATGCTTTTTAACACTGGGAAATGTGTTATGTCAGCTAAGCTGGAAAAATTGGATTTGTTATGCTTTTGAATGGTGGATGCTCATATATTATATTATATTATTAAATATATTAAGCTAATCTTTCAAGTAATGCACTCAGCATATGTGCAGTATTTTCTACTCTCATCTGCTTCAGTCTATCAGACAAGTTGTGAGGCACTAATATGACCTGGTACATGTTGGGCAAATGGAAGCATGTAAAATGCAAACACATCCGGTGACTAAAGAAGCAGCAGTGGCTCCAGCGTTACCTGCACAGCTGATGTTTTTTGAGGGGGGGCACTAGGTGTCCAATTGGCTGAGTCCGAATGTAGCCATTCAGTACTTCCTCCTCAGAATTTGTTTATGGATTATTTGGGTTTTTCCTGCAGAGGAAGTTTTGCCTTTTCCCCCTCAAGAGGCTTGAACCAGAGCTAAAGGACAGTTGTCAGCATTGGAGTTTGAGTTTTTCAAGCATGAGCATCTTTCTTGTCAAATGATCAGAACCAAAAACGAGGTGTTAAAATGCATAAAAACAGATCAAATAAAAACCTTTTTAAGCCGGGTTCATTTACTCAAATAAATAAATTAACTATTATGTAAATGACCAGAATTACAAACAAATACCAAAGCATTGTTTAAAGTAGCCCAGCCCTTCATTGTCTTCATAGTCCAGTTATGAACATTTTTTTGCGCAGTCACATAAAAACAAATGCACTTGTGGTAGCATGTTATCACAGATTTGGAGCATTTATTCCTGACAAACTGTGGTCACCCTCTCAAAGCCCATCTAAGCTAGAATAAATGTGATCATACAACGGTAACGGACTTATTAGGGATTTTTTTGGCAACAGACAAAGTTCAGTTGCTTTGAATAACGGACCAGTTACTGACTCATTCACTTACTTTATCAACCTTCTCTGGGCATTAATACTCCCCCTCCCCCCCCCCCAAACTACTCTTGTATGTCTGACAGCCGTGGGGAAAACGATAAACACACCCTCTCTCCGGAGAGCTGTTGTACGAGGCCAGCAGCACGCTGCCTTGTTGACAAAATGCCTGCCAGTGGCTTGGTGCCCGGCTCTGGGCCAAAGGCTCTGCAGCTCCGACTCTTCAGACAAACAGCCCGCCAACAAACCAGTTAGTCAGTCCTGCAGCCTGTCTGCCTGCTTTCCGCCTTATTCCCTCAGCAAGCTTGCAATCTTGGCAGCAGTAGGCTTCCATCTCTTATTTACCTGCCATGAGGCAAAAAATGTTGTTAGCCTCTATTTCTGCTCTCAAGATAATGATTGGATCGTTTAGCTAAAACTTGTACTTCTAGAGCCAAATTGTTATTTCTTGTTTTTATTAGGATCCAAACTACATATGTGTTTTATATGTTTTAATTTTTGGTTAAATTTAGTTTGAATTAGTTTCCAGTGTGAGTTTCATTGTTGATTTTCATTTTAATTTGTGCACAGCGTATTTCTCTAAGTCCGTATTACAATAAAGGCTTGTTAAAGGTAGTTGAGTTGCAGTCAAGTTTGAGAAAACAAAAGCACCAAAACAAATCCTTTGTGAGGAGCTGTCTTCAGTTGTTTTCACATAATGTTTGGCTAGTGATTTAAAGACACACAGGTAATAATAATCATTTAAACTTATTTGGTGACTTGTTTTTTCCTGATGCATTTCACTTCACTACTAACTGTTGCCAATGTTTTTAAACTGGCTTGCATCTCTCTTGAATGTATGTAAAACATATTCATCACTGAATAAGCTGTACTAAAAATAAAAATAAAAAAATAAAATAAATAAAAACTAAAAATAAACAGGAAACGTCTTTAGTCTTTGATCAACTTTTCCAACAAAGTAAGCATGAGCAGGCACTGATGGTTATGTTGATACTGAGCTGTGTACAAGACTGACAGTTAGCTGTGTACAAGAAGTATGTTTGTTTTGGAGCTTGTGCATGTCTGGTTTCCTCCTGGAACTCAGTTTGCAGGGTTACAAGTTCTTTACAGTCACCCCAGCTTTCAGCTTTTCTAGATATCGCCTGATAGAAGTGCGTTTTAGAATTAAACCAGTTCATTTGGATGTTGGTCGAACTTTAACCTCTCAGTTCCCAAGTACAAAGACTGTGCCAGTAGCTGGGGTTGGCTTACTCTAGTGCATAACCTGCTAGCCAAAACCATACCACACTGAGAATTTCCAGTAATGTCTGCATGCAAGAGAATATTACTGCACTTGTCCAAATGCATGTGTATTTTTAATGTGGTCTTGGGGTGTCTTGATTACAGAAAAAAAATTGCAATTATTTTGGTCTGGATGCTTTTATTTAAGCAGATTTCCTTGGCCTTACTTTCCCCTCCATTTGAATCATAAGGGTGAATTAAAATGAACAGAATCTCCAAGTCTGGAAAGTTTGTTTTGGACTTGAGGCAAAAGTAAAAGGACGTGTTTAAAGGGAAAACAAGACAATTATTGCAAGTGTTATGGCACAGTGATAGTTTTGATTATCTTGTTTTTACTATTCCCGTGAAGACGAAATGTAATTTCAATTAAAATTTGATTGCACAGCTCTGTGTGTAAAGGATATCACATTTCATTTAAGCCCATTTTCTTTTCTAAGTAATACACGCACTGGTTGCAAGTTTGTTGTTCAATATTGTTTTGTTGTAGCCCTTTTGTGCTTAGCTTTGAATGAGGTATACAAATAAGTATTTAAGAGTATTTATGGAGGGATCTGTTGGTTAAAATATGCTTGAATGAGATGATCGACTGAAGCTGTTTCCCTTGTATTTGACAATCCCTGGACAAGCAAGGTCAGGTTATAATTATGCATATGAGAGTATTACGTGACCATACTATCACTTGACCCATACCAATGTTGATATTTTTTTAAAATGTAAATAGTCTCATTTCTATGAACAACTTCTGCATGTAAATTCTGTAGGCATTAGATGGGATGTTTAGTTCTTTCCATTTGAGTCTGGTACTGGCCAATCACATTAGGAGTTTGCAAACAGAAGCAGAAATTCTTGCCTGAATATCTGCTTTGCTATATCAGAAGTTTTATAGGTTAAGTATCACAGAAGCTGAAGTCTGATTAGACGCAATCCACTGGGTATGGATTTCTATTCTATAGTTAATTTAATACTGTGTGTTTGCCTAGCAAGGTACAAGCAAATTAACTCGTTGCCAAAGCTGGCACAAAGCATTCTTTCTGCTGATGTCATGAGTTTTGTTTGTTTTGTTTTTTAAATTAACATAATATTTTATTTTATCATTGTCAAAGCATTCTAAGAATGACATTTTACAGTTAAAACAAAAAAACAAACCTTTAAAATGGCCTTAAACCTAACTCGACACGTCTGTCCTTCAGCTTGGCGATCATATCGGTTGATAGTTGTTTTTAACAATGTTTACAAAGCATCAGCATTTATATTCTCTCTTGCCTTCATATCAGCCTGCTGATTTCAAGAAAAGTACTTTGCTAAGTTTTGTTTTGAAGAGGACATCATCCTCACCTCGTCTCCGTGTTTCTTTTAGGAACACCATCTCCAGCGGGCCATCTCGGCACAGCAGGTCTACGGCGAGAAGCGGGACAACATGGTCATCCCAGTACCGGAGGCGGAGAGCAACATCACCTATTACGACTCCCTCTACCCTGGAGACTTCAAGATGCCAAAGCAGCTAATTCACATACAGCGTAAGTGGGCTTCTCTAATGGAAAGTTTGTGATGCAGAAAGCAGAGAAAATGAGTGTGATGTAGCAGATTAGGGGCCCCAGTTGTTTTCATTAGCCTATAATGGCGTTCCCTTCATTTATTTCAAATGTGTTAAATGACACGTGGGGGCTTGCCGAGCAAAGATTATACGCTGCAATGCGTTGAACACTTCACATCAGTGTTACTTGCTTTTCTAATTTGAAAATTGTCACTCATGTTATTAGATTTACTTTCCCCTCAGCTCTGTAGCCGGAGAGTTTTTCCAAGAAGCAAGGGGGGAAAGGTGACCTGAACAGACATTTAAATATATCCTGTATTGAAAGCAAACCACTTAATAAAGTGGAAAGTTGGCTGCTACTTAGAGTGTAAAATGATCCCAACCAGTTTAGGTGATTGAGATCTTTTATCATTTTTATTGGCATTAAGCTTTGTTAGCTTGAAGTTGTCATGTTTTTCTATATAACTCGAGATTGCCTGTTCCAGTAGTGAAATTGGAGGAAATTATTTTGCTACACGGCTTCATTTAGTAACCATGGCTGCGTCACAAGTGGTTTGCTGTGATTGTTTCTCAAAAGAAAAGCAATTTGCTGTACCTGAAACATACAATGTTATCAAATGACGTGTTTTGTCTAGTTAGAGAAAACCTTGAAATTAGTCTGAGGCTTGAAACAAGTAGAAAACCCAGTTTGCGTCTTAGTCTTGAAAGTTTAGTGTTTATACGAAAGTATTTAAAATTCTACAAAAGCAGGCCTGCCATTTTCCATGCATATTAAAAACCTTTTATATATTTAAGTCAGTGGTGTGAAAAGATGCTGAATGTTAAAAAAAATTCAAATTAATGGCCCTGGCTGGTGAAAGTGAATTTGCCTTTTTACTCTTCAATAACCATCTGGCCCATCTATTGTGCTTAATTGGCATCTCAAGATGAAAGTGAATTGGTGTAATTAAATCTGAAGTGAGGGTTTCATTTAAAGCTGAAACTGCGAATGCTTTGATCTACACATTTTGTTCTGCAGGTATAAGTTCAGTTAGCATAGATGTTTTAATTTGATTTTGGCAGATGCGCCTGCATAAATGCAGCTGGCGGTGAGGTTTCAGGCCAAATAAATGTGGTTATTTGAATGTTGAGATGAGACTCGTTGGCTTTAAACAAACTACAAGAATGCAAATTTGTTTCAGATTCTGTTGTTAATGAACTCAAAATGACTCCTTTTTTTGTATTCATTTTCTTTGTGAAGCTGTGGTGCATTTGTGGCCCTCCTGAGAAGCCTAGAATTAGATCAGTAAGATCAAGCTAGGGTGTCAACCATGTGGCTTAGCCTGCTAAAGGATTCAGTCCAGACCACTTCAAGGCTTACCAGTAACATCAATAATCGTTTTTCCAGTAACATCCCTGGTAAGATGATGTTTGAATTGCTACATACTTACCTGGGAAGTTACTTTTGTGTGTGTGTGTGTGTGTGTGTGTGTGTGTGTGTGTGTGTGTGTGTCAATCTGGTGACTCAAACAGGCTAACAATAAACAGACTTCCATGTTTCAATGCAGCTAGCCAAACAAGGAAGAACCACTTACTGCTGTTCTGTAATGGCACAAGATTGTGCTTAACATGTTTAAAAACCTTTAAGTATTTCTTAAAAGCTTTACACACAATGTTAAATCAGTGTCTGTTTTTAGGAGCAGGGATCCATGGTGTAACTTAAACTTTATACATGCAGTGGTTTCATGTCCACTTTAAGTGGTACACGGGCATCTTTCTGCTTTGGCTCTCAATTGGTCAGGGCGTTGCTTCGATGCAGGTTTTCGAAGCAGTTTTATGGGCGCCTCGGATTAAAGATGGATTACAGTCATAAACGCACATTTTGGACAAAAGCAATGTTTATGGTTACTTAAGGTCATTGGTTGATGCCTGCCTCCTGTGCATCAGGGCGGTTCAGATGCCACGTGGCTTTAGGGTTGCATCCTGGTAGTGCTTTCTGAATGGAAACTGCTTCGGTGATACTGATGTTTAAATTGGCATATAACAGATTGGCCTAAAAATTTGAGGTGGGAAAAGGGAGCAGTAGGCGTAATGCACTGTGTCAACACTCTACAACAAACACCCAGATAATCTTTACTGTTCATTGGTTCCACTTGGTCTCCAGACAGCCCTTCCTTCCAGTTGTCTGAAATGGCAAATCTGGTGTAATTAAGCCTGATAATCATCCAGTGGATCCCCAGCCTTCATGTCCAACAGCTGCTGAACACTCATTTATTCTAGTTAACGCTTTAATTTTGGATTATATATTTTATGCAGCAGGTGTTTTGTTGCTGCTTGGTCCATAATAATAATTGGTTATATTCCCCTGTACAAAACTCTTTTTTTTCAGCATTAGAATAAACAGTAAGAACTGTTTGGAATCCAAACAGATGCTGGACCAAATGAGTCCATGTTACTTGCATCTTGTCTGTTTGTTTTAGTGAGACCAAAGCAAACTTGTGTGAAATTGTCCAGAAACAATCTAAATGCTTTGTATTGTTCCTTGTAGTTAAATAAAAATAAACTTATTTATTTGTTGCCTCCCTCATGCAGCTTTCAGCTTGGACACAGAGCAGCCAGATTACGACCTGGACTCAGATGATGAGGCCTTTGTCAACAAGCTGAAAAAGAAGATGGAGATCAGCTACCTGCAGTTTGAAGAAATGATTGACCGGCTGGAGAAAGGCAGTGGACAGCAGGTTAGAAGTTTAAAAAATGTTTTGCAGACAAATTCATATCAGGTTTGTTCCAAAGTGAGATTCACCGGTTAAAGAACTTTTTAAGACTGCATTAGTTACTAACACTGACTTGAAACCACTGATGGTAGGCAGGGTCAGATTTGTCACCCTCACTGCTCTCTAACGTGATTGTATTTATCTCCTTTGTTGCCCTCGCAGGCTGTGAGTCTTCCTGAGGCCAAACTGCTGCTGAAAGAGGATGATGAGCTCATCAAAGAGGTCTTTGACTACTGGAGCCGCAAGAGGAAAAACAGCAAAGCCAACTCCCTCATCCCCACCGTCAAGCAGGAGAAACGGGACGGCTCAAGCACCAGTGACCCTTACGTGGCCTTCCGACGACGCACTGAGAAGATGCAAACTAGGAAGGTCGGTGCTCTCAATTACTGTTGCTAATTTTTAGTTCTGCATTTCTGCAGTCCTATACAATCAGTGTTGCTTTTGGAGATTGTTTTTATTTCTTATCCCTGTTTTTGTAAATTTCGCTTTACATCTTAGAACCGTAAAAACGACGAGGCCTCGTACGAGAAGATGTTGAAGCTTCGCAGAGATCTCAGCCGAGCCGTCACAATCCTGGAAATGATCAAGAGGAGGGAGAAGAGCAAGCGAGAGCTGCTGCACCTCACACTGGAGATTTTTGAGAAGAGGTAAGCCAGCCTCCAGGTTGCACCCACGGGACGTGGCTACAGAAGTTAAAGCACCTTGATAGCAGATTCTTATTTACTTGTTACTATTTTTTTTTTTCACCCATCCATTGGTGTACTTTGGGGTTAAAATGTGGACTTGTGCCAAATTAAACCACTTTGAAATGCCTCGGCTTTAGATTTATGAAGTTATCCTCTCCTTTCCATCCAGAAATGTCATGTCAGACTTTGGTGGTGAGGTTATGGCAGAAGTTCTGGCTGAAAGGGCACTGGTGAGGCCACAAATCATCCCCCTGGTCCCACTCACCAACCAGTACCGACACCAGGACCATATGGACCTCAAGGACTACAAGTCTAAGGTGAGCCCGTAGGAAAAAATTAGTCTTACGGAAAAAACATCCGATGAATTAGTTAAAGTTGCTTATATCCAGAATTGAAGGGTCAGTGGCATTGTTGCAGGTCGTGTTTTTAAACCACTGACCTGCTTAAAATGCAACCAAGAAGGAAAAGTGAAAATGGTGGTATGAAAAGTTAATATAATGAATATTTTAAGAGGAAAACTGCGCAAGATAAAAGGCTGCCCTTGAGCTGCGGTCTCTAAAAGTGTACTTTAAAGTGCCTCTGCAGTGTCATTGAGTTTGGCCGCTCTCCCTCTTGTAGCCTGAGAAGACAGAAGTTCCCCGGCAGAAAAGGAAGTATGAGAAGAAGCCGAAGGTGCTGCCACCATCATCAGGCACACCCCACCATACAGGTCCGGTTGTCTTCAACGCCAAGGACCTAAACCAGTACGACTTCCCCAGCTCGGATGATGAGCCCTTTTCCCAGGTACCTGCACGCTTAAGCAAATGCGCTCATTCATGTAAAGCCAAGCATGTTACGCAGGTCAAGCTTGGGACTTTTTCCACCTGTCTGTATTAGGCTTTTTATTTTATTTTCTTTTTTTTTCTTCCTCTACCTGAAAACTGATCAGATACCAGAAAATGTGTTTTCCTGGCTGCATATTGTTTGGTGCTTAATAGAAAACATCAATGGGGAGTTGTGTAGGTACAGAACCCAAAGGATGCTAAAGAGGGCTATGATTTAAATCAAAGATTTATATACTTGGAAATTATTTTTAGGATCTCAACTCAAACTGAAAGATTTGAATCACTGCCAGGCAATTGCTTCACTGTAGAACCTGCAGGGTCACCGGGGGCTGGAGCCTATTGCTGCTGTCATAGGCACAGCCAGACTCATTTTATAATCATTGAAAGGGGAGGAAAAAATATCAGGGTAAACCTGCATAAAAGCTGTTTCAGTACTCAGTTCAGCTTGAGTGAATCTGGGCTTTAATTTAAAAAACAGAAGTCCTTAGGGAATAAAGCTCGATAGGTTTTCAAAAGGATTCTCATTGGCTGCCTGCAGTTCCCTCTGTTTCCAGATCAGTGTCTCTCACCTGGTCCATTTTGGGTAGTGTGTGACAGTTTGCAGCCAGTTTTGTCTTTTTGCTTGCCCTTTGGCTACTGTGTAGGCCTCCTGAGGAGTGGAGGTGTGCTGCCGCCTGGGCCCTCATCATACACGTCTGCACTCGCAGACATGCTGTGACAGAGAAAGTCAAACTCCTCCAAGTCGGGTCCTTGCTTTGTACTAGATGACCTCGTTCTCCTCTACCTTTATTTTTTTTCCATTTGTTTTTCATTTTAAAGTTTGAGGAAGTACTCAGTGAAAAGATGTTACATTTTGCCCCAAACTATTGAGTTTGGGGCAAAATGAGACTACAGAAATAATCCTCCACTCTCAGAAAATTGATTTATTCACTGTTTTGTTGTTGTTGTTTTTTTTTGGTTTGGTTTTGTTTTTTTTTTTTAAATAGTGTAAAAAGACAACATCTGTCTTCTGTTGCTTAATTATGAAGTACAACACATACTGGAAACTCTGTTCCCTCTTGTCTCTGCAGCCATTTGGCTGTGCACTACGGCCTCTTGTCTCCACGTGTGGAGATGAGGAGTGCTACCGCTGCTAAACTCTGCCCTTTGTCTTCAAGAATCTTCTCAAAATTGCCAAACCATGTTTTATTTTTTAAAATAAAAAAATTAACAAAGGCTTCTGGCTTCAGTACTATAACTTCTGCTCTTCAGCTGACCTTACACTGACCTCTGACGTCTCTCATCCACAGCTGCACTCAGGCTCATCAGAAGCAGAGGAGGAGAACGACCCAGATGGTGCCTATGCCTTTCGCAGGAAGGCAGGCTGCCAGTACTATGCTGTAAGGAACATTACCTTTTGTTCCTTAGAATACCTTAGTTTTCTGTACTAATGAAAATTAGTATTACATGTTTAAGGAAACCCTTACTATGTTGTAAACATAACTTGAACAATGCTTTCCAGTACTGAAGTCAATATATTGGTGCCTGTAGTTCACTGATGAGATGCGGATTGATTCTAAACTGCACAGGTCAGATGTATTGAACTCAGAGAACTGCAAGAACGAGTGGAAAAGGTGAACTTAAGTGTCCTGTCTGTCTTTGTAGGCTCGTCAAGATCGGGTGGGTAGCTGGCCGTGGTGTGGACAATGGGAGGGTGGTTTGGCAGAAGCTCGCTTTCGCTACAGTCTCACCACAGTCACCATGCCACGGCGATGCCTGGGCATGGCTCGACGGCGCGTGGGGCGAGGCGGCAGGTGAGTTCACTTACTGCAAAGTGCTGGCATTTGAATCCAGCTTTACATTCTATGCTCGTCTGTCTCATCTGTGTAGATATCTACAAAGCAAAATCAGCTAAATTGATCACTTTTCGTTGTTAAACCCTTTTCTCCCTCTTTTTCTCTCAGGGTGTTGCTGGACAGAGCATACACAGACTTTGACAACATTTTCCATGGACTGGATCCAGACATGCTTGACCTGCCTGTTCCTCAATCTCCTCCTCCTCCTTCTCCTACTCCTGCAACTACTTCACGCGCACCGGCCACCGACAAGTTTGCCAGTACCTCAGAAACAAATACCTCGGAAAGAAGTTCCTCCTTCAGTTCCTCTCTTTCCCCATCCTCCCCCACTTCCACGGACCTCAGTCAGATACTGTTGAATATAAAGTCGTGCCGATGGAGGCACTTTAGACCACGGACACTACCACTACATGAGCTGGACAATGCCCACCCTCTATTCAGGAGGCTGAGCCGAAGCCTGAAGCGCCCACTCTCGGCCTCCACCACCGGAGGGCAACCCTTTGGCTCCCAACGTCCAGGGAGGGTTGTCCCTACACCCACACCCGTCGCTGGTAGGTGGCTTATCTAACTGTAGACAGACACTGTTGTGTTCTCTTTGGGCTGTGTTGGTTTCATAACTTTATACTCATGGAGACGGTAAGATACCAGCTAGTTAGTGTTAGATATTGTTAGCTATATAGTGGTTTGTTTGTAATTAGCAGTTTTTCATCAGGCAGTATAAAGATAGCTGAAAAGTAAAGCAAAGGTAAAATGTCCTTTTAATTCCTCTGTGGTTTCAAAGAATTCCACTTGTATAAAACTCTGTTGGAAAACAGCCCTCAGCTGCTCGAGCTCAGGATGCAATTTTTCTCCCATATTTTTATTTATTGTGGCGGGTTTTGCTGTCAGGGCTGGGCTAGGTATATGTCAGGGTGAAAAGGAAGCAAAGCCAGACTTGCTTCATAAGGTCTGCACAAACTAAATGGTAGTCCTCAGTAGTTTTGGCATGTCAGTGCTTGAACTAGCTCTCATCCTATTGCATATTCAGGATAGCATGGTCCTCAAGTTGAGAGCGGAACAAAGACTGTCTTCCAATGGGAGTAGGCCAGCAGGAAGGTTCTCGTTACTAATGACTAAACATTTAAAGTAAGAGCACTTTCAGTGGTATGACAGTCATGGATGCCGTTCGCTTGGAGAGTTCGAAAAAGTAACGGTGATAAAGTGAGTCGCCAGCTGGCTTGTTCAGGACACATGTCCAAGTGTGGTTGATTTTTAACCGAATGTTTGCACCTTTTTATTTCCTTGTTTTGTGGCTGTGCTTCAATAGCAAGAATTTCTATATATTTTATTTTATTTTTTTGTTTTTTGTTTATCTAGAACAGCTGTTGCTTTGGGGGTAACACTGTATGAATACAATCTACCTTTCATTCCTTAAGGTGTCAGTTAAAGCAGGATTTCATAAATGAATTCATGACATGCATGGATTTGACGAAGAGACGAAATGCCACAGGTCCCTGGTGGTTTTACTGTGAGGGCAGTCAGGCGGCGGGTGTCTTAATATCGCTGCAACTTGTTTTGATGTGCATGAAAAAACAAGCTGCTTATTGATTTTTCCAAAAAAGGTTCAGTGAGAACCTGAAAGACTGATATAATTAACACAGATCTTTCAAGAAACTCTACTAATATGTATTGTGTATGAGCAAGTGTGACAGCTGCACTTGTTGTTTAAGTAGTTGATTTTTGATTAAATTAGACGGTGTTAGATTTCAAGAAATAAAAATGACATGTGCTCCAGATGGAGGTAATGCCACAGGACGAGCTGTGACTTGGAGATGTACTCAGATTGTGGATCTTATGAAACTGAGAAGTGAAAAGCACACAGGGAATGGATACATCAATAATGCACTGATGCACATAACGCCTTTAAAACATGAGATGAGGACTTTTCAGTTCAAAAACTAATGAAGAAAAACTTACGGCCATGTTATCTACAGGTAAACAGCTTTGATTCAAATACTAGGGTGGATGAAACATCCACAAAAACATGTTCAGGTTTTCTTTGGCTCTACAACACCTAAAACGTCACACGTGACTGGTTTGATGAAGGAGTTTGACATTGACTCAGGCTTTCTACTTCAGAAACTGCACGTTTGCTTAGAGGCATATTTTACTCTTCACCTTAAAACGGAACAATTTCCACCTGGTGTATTTAATTTGCAATGCCAATCCTATTGATGCCATTAAAATCTAACTTAATCAGTTTAAATCTATTAATCAGCTGTCCCGTAGCCGTAGATATGGATATCACTTCAGATTAAATACTGACTTGAGTTTTGCCACTAATAACATCCTATAAATAGACTAATTTGATCCAATGCAAATGGGCTTGGCAGCTAATTAGGACCAAGTATGAAAACGTATTCATGCATTTATTGGGTGCACATTTTATGCTGTTGTGCCTGGCAGGGCTTTATTTGCTGGCGTTCATGACATATGGCTCAACTGATACTTTTGTTTCTGTAGGGATTTAGCCCGATTGAGAGAGCCACCTGTGACATTTAAAAACTCTGTGTCTAAACTTGTTAACTGTATAATCTTGCTTTGTAGTAAACCTCAGTTGTCCGGCAGGAAATCTGAGAATATATTTTCTGGAGTACCCTGGGTTTACCTGAATATGGCCAAAACGATTTCTTTTCCTACCACATATACTCAAAACTGAATGAATCAAAGCTGGAATGTTTTATTGTAGTACAAAAGCCACCAGAAATAACCTGGAGAGTAAATGGATGTACTCATTACCAAACATTGGTCTGACTTTGCATCACTAAAAACTCACTGGTGCCCAAAAGGTGTTAAAAATAATTCAGGAAACCATGTAGTGGTTTTGTTTTGTTCATAGTGCATTGGTTTCTGGTTCGGTCATTCAGTTAATCATGAGCACAGTTTGCAGTAAGGTCTGCAGCATAACAGTAAAATCCAAGACTGAAGATGCTCCTTCGTGACTGAAGTCTTTGGCCTTTGTTGTACTCACTGTTGTTTGCTTCCCTGCTGACTTATCAAACGAGGCATATTGAGTGGGTGTGAGTTGACAGAGTTGGTGTCTGTGTGTTGCTGTTTGATTCAGACTGTTGGAGCAGCTTACTTTTCTTTCCCAAATATGTTTTTTATTCATCCAAAAGTTGTTGAAAACAAATATTTGACCAACTTTCTATCTTCTGGGGAAGAAAGAAAGTTGGGTGGCAATCCATTAGGCACAATGTGTCATGGACAGTGTATCTGAAAGGCTCCGTATGCATCATGTGGTACGTGTCTTGACCTGGGTTTAAGGTTTAATGCCAACCTGCCACTACTTGGCTCAAATATTCTTTGTGTCAAAAGATCTGTTTGTTTTATGATTGTGAATTTGTAACACTGTTTTTGTTTCTCTCAGCTTTCACAGTTGAACAGTACCAGCAGCATCAGGAGCAGCTGTCCCTGATGCACAAACAGCAGCTGGAGCAAGTCCAGCAACAGCAAGCCAACAGCGCCACCACTGCCAACAGCACACAGGTCAGTGTGCAGATCAACTGTCCAGCAGCAGTGATCTGAATTTATATATTTATATAATATATACTTTTTGTTTGATCCCCCCCCCGTAATCTTCAAATCATGTAAACCTGTTACTCTTGGTCTTCTAGCAGACCCTGGCAAATACATTGGACCAGGCCAGTGCTCAGTTTGCCGCCTCGGCCCTCGTGACCGCCGACCAACTGCTGGCTCTGAAAACCAAGGAGGAGCTAGGACCAGGAGTCAATGGCGTCCTGTCCCCCTCAGGTATAACGGCTTCCCACACAACCACTGGTTTGCCCAATAGCCTCTTAGCTTTGAAGGCTCATGTTGTAATCACTGTTGTTGAATTTAACAAAGGTATATTGGTATTGACGATCCCAAAATTGTTTACTTATTGCTTCTAATTCTAGTTATATTTTGAAATTAAAACTAAATTGATTTTTTTTTTCATTTATTTTACAACAGCACTATTAAAATGAAAAGTCCACTTTACCAAATTGTTAAAGTACAGTGTCAGTGAAGTCAAGACAAAGCAAACAAAGGGACAAAGGTAATCATAGTACTAACGCCCTCAATACTCATCAACACAAAAGAGCAGATGGCAGCACAATGAAAGTTCAACAAAACCTGCACCAGCAGCACCCCAACGACTGATGCCGCTTCACGGAGGAGTGTTTGCTAGATAACCAAGAAAAGTGACAAAAGGGAATTTAGATTTTCATTAATCTGGAGATGGAAGCGGGGCACCAAGGTGTCCTTCACCGATCAAACTCCTGCAACCTGAAGTCTGATAATCAGTGACTTTTTCTTTGAATACTGATTTGGTGAAAAGGGAAATAAAACCTCCTGCTTGTACATTTTCTTCTGCCACGCAGCAGATTAAAAACTTTTCATTGTCAAAGTTTTTTAAATTCAAGTTTCTGTTAAGTTAGGTGAACGAGGGGCTTTGAAACCTGTGTGCACATCTACAGTACCTCATGTTTTAAGGATTTGATTCACACTTTGAAGGGAGGGAAAAAAGCTGCTTTGAAACTTTGTGTACTCAACTTCAAATTGCTGTGCAAATTCAGTGCTTCAAATTCATAACAGGAGCAGGTTTAAAAAAAAAAAAAATCAAATAAAAAAAAAATCAGGTGATAATTAAAACTTCTTCTCCAAATCCTGTTTATTCCAACACCACCAAACACCCCACCCCACCCACTTCAGGTGTCTACAAGGGCTTGCACCTCTCGAGCACAGCGTCCCCGTCCCCTGCCACCCCGGCTCCTCCCACTGCTACCACGACACCTGCTTCGCTCCACCCCTGTACCACCACCACCAGCTCCACGTCTGCTACCAGTAACAACAATGGCACCACTCACCCTGCCAACACAACTACCACTAACACCACCACTCAGGTCCTGCTGGGAAATAACAACAACCTACGGCTGAGTGTTCCCGCCACCAAGCGCATCCCCACACCCCGGACACTGAGCACCACCATGTCTACATCCGCCTTAAAGCTCGCCCACGCAGCCGCCGCCAACTGTCAGAAACCCAAGGTCACTACAGCCTCGGCCTCGCCGCTGGACATAGTGCCCAGGTAAGGAAAACTTAAAACACTCGAGGGGTGAAGTGATTTTCTAAGGCTGTACCTAGCTGAATAACACACAGGAAAACGTCAACATTACTCCTTTTAATTTATTACCTTTTACTCAAAGCAGCCATGTCCAACGTGGAACACTCTTGAATGTGTTTGTTATGAACCTACTGAGTTACCAGCAGAGTTGGCAGCTCTCAAAGCTTACTTGTTCTTGTGAGCTCAGTATGTAGTTTAGCTGTCCAGCTTCCACATTTTCTAGTCATTCTGCTCTGTGACAAACAGTTTGTCTGCTTGAGATATATTCCAGGGATGACATGTTAGACTTATTTTCAGACATAGACCAAAAAAGAAGAGACTTTACTTTACACCTTTCACCTACATCTTACTCAAGAATAACGTGTCTAATCACTATAAAACACTTACTTTTATTTTGAAATGTAGCACATTTAGATTTCATCTGTTGCTTTTCTAGTTTGTAGAAACATGAGTAAAACTATTGTTTGTCCTTAAAGCAGGCCTGTTGTGCTTAATTTTAAGACAGCTGAAGTAACAGGTTTATGCTAGCCTGTCTGTGCTAACGGTTTCCCCTTTCCCCCTCAGGGAGAATCATGAACAAGACAAGCCAGCACTGAACAGTCTAACGGACAACACAGTGGCCATGGAGGTTACGTAGCCTCTCATACACCGCTCTGAGGAAACGTGACTCCATTGGGTTTATTTTTTGTTTTTGTGTTGTTTTTTTTAAGGTGCTATGCATCATTCGTTAGTCATGAATGCAAGTGGTGGCGGACTGAGCACGGCAAGGCTGGGTTTCCATAGCAACAGTTTGGGACTTAATTGCAATGCTCGTCTCGTACAATTCCCCCCCCATTTGTTACTGTTAATAGGAAATCTCTGTAAATTCTTAATATGGCAATTATATGTACAGTACTGCATATTTGTAATACCCCTCTCCCCACCCTTGTTCTTGTATATAACATTACTTGAATACAGAATTGTTCATTTGTGATGTTTTGCACTCGATATTAAAAAAAAAAATCAAAATGAAAATTAAAAAGAGAAAACGACAAACTGCAACTGGTGCGAGTATGGGGTGTGAAAGTTATACCACAGAAAAATGTATGTCATCACATGCATGGTGCGGAACCTGCTGTTTGATCTATTTATTGTGCCGTGTTTACAGAGGTTTTCCCCCCACATTCATTAAAATTGTTTTTTTTTTTTTGTTGGTTTTTTTTAAATACACTGTATCCTTCATCAGTTCCCTGTGCTGTAGTAAGTGTTTAGGTAGATTTATACAAAAAAGAAGTCCCCACTATTTTTTTTTTTTTTTTTCTTTTCCTTTTTGGATGTTGTGAACATGGCCGGGGGCTCACCCGTTTTTGTTGGGTGTTCCCATGTGTCTGTTTAAATCCACGCAGAGGTGTGTTTGTTAAAGATTCAGGCGCAGGGCAGTAGAAGATGTGTATTTAGCCCTTTTCAGACGTGATGTGAAGCATTCGGCTCAATCAGTCTCTTAAATTGACGGCACTGTCGTTCAGAATTCACTCACACACATCCCGGGGGGGCTGCTTCGGTTGCCACGTGTACCAAGAACTTATTACATTTGTGGTGATTAGTATTGTGCGAGGTGCAGCCCGCGCTTCTGAATGTTTCTTTGACCAACATCTGCGGGTGCTGCTGACCGTGCTGTACCCACCTGCCCCTTGCACACAAGCAGAGGGCTTTTCTGAATCAGGAGCAGCTAAAATACATCATAGATAAATGTTTTAGTCTCATTTCAAATCTAAATCAAAGATGAAATGTTATCGTTGTGTAACGCAGCTCACAGAGACGCAGGGGAATCGCGCACAGATTCGATCTAGTGCGAGCTCATTCGTCGACGTGACTTAACGCAATCAGACGAGCTAAAGTGGCCAATGAATGTCACTGAGACGCCAACACGTTCAGATGCCGTCAGATTAATTGAAATGTCTGAAAGGGGCTTTTGTTTGTTTGTAGGCATCAGTTTGTCAGTGGGTAAATCAGTCTCCACAAAGCTCTTCCATACATATGTTATTCCTGAGACAAGTAACAAAACAATGGGGATGAAGACTTTCCCAGAAGACTTTGCTGCTTCTGACTTATCTAAGCACTATATATTATAATTTTTTTTTTCTTTTTTTAATTGATGCTGCTTTTGTATGATTTTTGGCCTCTGGTTTCTACCAGATGGCCTTAGTAACTTTTAGTTTTCTCTAAAGGATAATCCCCCTCCCTTTACCATTTTTTTTTTTTTTTTTTAAACAAATATTTTTGTATCTCCCTTCTCCTTTATTTTCCCATGAAAGACTTCATTCTTTTGTTACTTGTTCTGAAAAAAAAAGAAACTAAGGGAGTAATTAAAAAAAAATGCAGTAACTGACATTTATTATCATTCCAGCTTCTGTATAATAAGGAACATGTATCAATTGAGAGAAGAAGAAAAAAAAGAAATGAAACAGTTTTCTCTACTTTTAAAAACTCCAGAAGGCTGAAAGGCCATGAACCACAAGTTATCGGGTGCCTTCATTTGGGAAAAAAGAAAAAAAAAAAAACTTTTAAAAAAATCAATAAAACAAAAAAAATCACTCTCTTCTGTGAAGAGTTTGGTACTGAACAAGGCTACGTGTAGTTTTTCTTTGTCTGTACCACAATCCCAATGCCCATTCCAATGGCCCAGTTGATTCATGATTTTTTTGTTTCCCTTTTGTTTTTGTAAACCCTTCCACCACACACACTCACACACATGGGAAAGACTTAAGAATCCTCTTGAATTGTCACAAAATGAAATAAAAATCCAGGGCATTATGTGTTTCGACCAACATGTCTCCTTTGTTTTTGTTACTTTAATGGTTTCGTTGCGTCTTTGTGTGAAGAAGCTTCAGTTTAGGAGCCAAATTTGATCTCAGGTGGGCCGGACAAGACAAACTGTGTAATCCTCCTACATGTGAACATTTAATGAACCGTCCAATTCCTCATGCAAACTAGATGAACACCCTGAGAGAAAGAACTAAAGAGCAACCCGACTTTTTCCTTTGTTTAAAGTAGTGTAGAGTCAGTGAGCTCCAAAGTGTGGGCTGTGAAGCTGCTGAAGGTGGGCCGCAAGAACTGATTTGTATTATTTACTTTGAAACAAGTTTTTATAACTGATAGATGTTTTACTTAAACTCTTATGTTTGCCAACAGATTGCAGAAGTTGCTGGGGGCATTCATCCCTAAATGCACCGCGTGGTAGTAGTGAAGCTAAAGTTATGACCACTTTGTAGTCTTTCTACTGCTGTGGTTTCGTGTTTTACTGCTGGCAGTAAACACATCCTAACCAACAGCTAATTTTATGTGATAATCAAAGACTGGGGATGAATTCTGCTGATGTTTTTAGTGATCCAGGGCGATGCAAACTTCTCGTTTGGCCTTACAGAAAGCATCTCTGAGGGGCTTGTTACTGGCAGCCCACAGATGCAGTCTACTGCGAATTTCTTCCCACTGATTTTTGTGTAGCTGAAAACACTACGTATGTTCGTAAACTGGTGAAGTGTGGGATGATTAAGTAGCATCAGCACGGTGGTGTTGGAGCTATCGAAGGACTGGAAAGAGTTGGGGAATGATAATGCAGGAAAACTGAAGTTTGTGACTGTCCTCAATCATATCCTGTCATAAGGATATAATCTTTAAACTTTATACTTTTATTACTTTGACACCAGAAACTGATTGTTTTTAAAAGAAATTTGGACTAAAAATGAGTTCTTAAGGTGATATTCTTGTTTTTGTCTTTTTTCCATTAAAAATAGTTTAATTCAGCTACATCATGAGAGGCGGTTAATTTGCTTTAACCAATGACTTCTGCAGAATTGGGTTTAAATGATCGTTATTATATATTGTTATGACATTATGATATAAAAATGAAAACATTGAATACTCCCGCTTCAGCTACTTGATCCAGTTTCATGAGAAGGATTAATAAAGTGTCCTGGTATATCTTTGATCATGGATGTCAAACTCATTTTACATTTTCTAAAGATGTCCAGTGGGCCGGATTGGAGTCTTGGCCTGGCCGATTCTGGCCCACAGGCTTTATGTTTGACACCCCTGCTGCAGCTGGAAGAAGGCTGGCAGCTGCTCCTTCCACACATTTTATAGCCAGTGGTTTATGAAGCTGCTGACTCAGCACTTTCATTAAAGTGTTTAAGTGATAAAACTTTAAAACACATAAAGCTAGTTTTCAAAATGCTTGCACAGTAGCAGCCTGCAGTGGCAGGAGCCTTGATATATTTTTCATTAAACACTTTTCCAAAAGATTTACTCAGAAATTAATATTAAATTAAAAAAAAAAAAAAGATCAATTCCTCTTCCTCTAAGAAGTCACTGGTGACATTTATCTATTTTGGTTTGTACAAGAGGAAAAAGTGATGGGACGATTATTGTGGCTTCAAAATGAACTTTAGGTTTAGATGCTACAGAGTAAAAATACTCAAAAATAATCCAACCTGTAAAATGTCTACATATATATATATATATATATATATATATATATCTGTTGTGTAGCAGAATAAGAGGAGTGTCATTCTGTTCCCTTATGTGTTATTGAGCTATAATCCATAGTTTTAATGTTGCGACTGCAGAACGTGAAGCCACCTTTTCCTTTTTTTTCAAGCTGAAGCTGCACCATGTTATCATCCTGGGACACTATGTGTTGCTGTTCAGTTTACCGTCTCCTGCGTCGTCCTTTGGCAGCGATGCTCTGACGCAGCAGCCGCTGCAGTCCTCTATAGTCCTCTATCGAAGACCTGCAAAGCCTGCAGCAGGAGGCTGGAAGTGTGCCCCTGTGAGACCGTTTTACAGTTTGTTTGGCTTTTTTTTCCCCCCACTCGCTGAATTATTTTCTTTCACTTTTACTCACTGGTTAGTTTTAGCCACTAAAGATGACCTGATTAGTTTTGGGTAAAAACATGCACCCTCACTAGAGTAATCCTGCTTTTTAACAAACAGCCAGATCTCTCTCAATGATGCCATAACATCGTCCCTCAGGGCAAATATTACCAACAAAACGGGGGAGGTTTGAGTTCCAAGGCGTCTGTGAGTCACAGAGAGGTTTACAGATGGTGGAGATTTCCTCAGATTTCAAGACAACACCACAGCACCCAGTAGTGACTGACCCTAACCCTCTCTTCCATCTGGTTTAGGGTTTATGATTTGACACACCACCAGGGTCTGTTAGGCCTGTCTTAGAGAACTGGCTTCAGCTGACATAAACCCAAGCAAAATTATCTGAGCAGAGATGCCCAGATCGCCGTCCTTTCAGCCTCCTCTTCTAGTGAAATACAGACCCAGCTGAGAGGAATAACTGCTACCCAAAACACCTCACCTTAGAGCCTTCCAGCATGAATCCTGCTCAAATATCCAGACCATATCAGCTTTCCTCTGAGCCCCCTCATAATCACCTAAAACCTCACCCTACCTGTGCAGCAAAGCCCCGATGTTATAATTATAACAGATTTTAATTCCACTTTTCTTCTGATCACGCAAACTGTGGTTCAAGTCTTCAGTTCCTCTAAAAATAACAGCCAGCGTTACAGGTATCCACCCTCCCCAAACCGCTGCATTTACTGTAAGGTGACTGTACCCTGATGAACCGGTTTAGTTCTCTTTGTGCCTCATGCCCACGTGTGTCCCTTTTATTCATTGACTGAATAACAGGCAGAGGACGCTGAGCCGTGTTTAAAGCTGAAAATAAAGCAGCGTGTGTGGGTGTAGTGAGCGTAGGTCATGAAGTGTTTTTCACCACATCAAGGTGGCTCACAACTAAAACGCACGGAAAAGTACTGCAGCGCACACACAGTTTTTAAATCAAAGTTTGAGCAAACATACATTTATTTTCCCCTGCAAAAAAAAAAGAAAAAAAGGCCATCCAGACATAGTGTTGCTGTTTACTCGTGGCTTCTATTCACTGCAGTAATTTGGGCAGGATAAGCGATGACATTTAAATGTAAATTCTACTTCTTAGAGAGGGAAAAGCAAAGTCGATAAGAGCTGCAAAGTAAATGAGCACAGCGGAGTCTAACTCCCAGAGAGAGATTGCCTTTGCTGTGTGACTGACTTGATCATATTTAGATCTTTCTCCTGTAATTGCTTGTTTCAAAAAGATAGAAAGTGATGAAGTGCAAATGCAAGACAGTTTTAAGGACGTGACCTGATACTGGGTCTCGGAAAGTGCTGCGCGATTTCGCTTTTAGTTCAAAGTAAATGCGCTGAAAGTGGTTAATGTGGCTGAAATCAAAGTTTTAATGCGCAGGTTCAGCAAAATGCAGAGAAATAAAAGTGAAAGAATGGAAAGGCAAAGAGTCGGGATGTTAGTGGGAGGCTGGCTTTATCTGTGAGAAGAGGTTAGTGCAAGTTTGCACAAAAAGATTCATTTCAGCTTGAGGATAAAGGCACAGGACGCACTCAGATTGGTCCATTGTGTGAAGCCAGTCCTAATTTTATTCTAAGAATAGTCTACTGCAGGGGTGTCAAACATAAGGCCAAGGGGCCAGAATAGGACCCAGAAGAGTCTAATTTGGCCCACTGGACGGCTTTGGAAGAAGTAAAGGAGGAAATAAATTCTTCCTGCTGATAGAGACTTCTCCCACAGCCATTCTTACTACACCAAAGCAATTAAGTAACAGATAAACAATTAAATAACATAGAGTTTCCTGTTTTTTCACTATCAGCTTTTTACAACAATAAAAGCAAATGGATATTTTCTGTGACTTATAACAAACTTGTTGTTTTATAATTACAGACTCAGTACTTTTCTGTAATTCGTACTGACAGACTTTTTCTCTTTGCCACTGCAGCATTTTTGAAATTGCCTTTCTTTTTCAGAAGGGGGAATTCACCAATCTGACCCACTTGAGATCAAAGTGGGCCAACAATGTAGTTTAACACTCCTGGGCTAATGCAGGCTAGTTTCAGATCCAACTTCCTCCTTATTTCTTGTTTCTTTTCAGTTGATAAAAATTTGATCATACAGTAAAGAGACAACCTGAATGTTCAGACTGTGAGTGGCGACAGTAGGAAGCTAGAAAGCTCGGATCAAACCAGGTTGGTCGTTCATTCTCATTTGATCCAGCTCTAAATATAAGCTTTAGGAAAGGAAAGTTTTAAGCCTGTTCTTAAAACTAGAGACAGCCTCTGCCTCCAATTAAGAAACTCAAGGAACCACACGTGAGGTTGTAGTTTGACACTGAAGTGCTTCAAGATTTGAAGGGTCCAAAATGAAGAGAAGGAAAAGAAGACAATCCTCCTTTCGAGTCTCTATTAGTACTCTCGCTGTGGTGTTTTGTAGGGGGGCAACAATACTGGTATAGATATTGAACCGTTCAATACGGTGCTTTCGGTTCGGTATGCATATGTATCGAACAATACAATTTTTTTTATTGATTGTATCAACTTTTCTTCTGACGATGCTGTCTGTGTTGAGCGCTCAGTGGATCTGAGTTCGACTACTCCGCCTAGGCTGCACTGTCGAGTGCAGATCCACTGAGTGCAGCGCAAGCTGGGAAGACAGAAGCTAAGCTCGTTGCAACATTGCAACTACCTCAACTCTACCTGAAATTGAACCTCCCCCACCCTCATTCAGATCTGGCGTTTGGAACTATCTTGGTTTTCATGTGAAGCATGACCCTGAAGGTAAGCATGGACAAAAGTAAATCAGTATGTCGGATGTGCCACGCAGTGCTCAATTACATGGGTGGGAACTAGTGCGTTAGCTTGTTAACGTTTTGATGCCGTTCAGCCCCCCACCCCACCCCACCCCACCCCCGCACGGGCGTTCTGCGGTAGCTCGTTAACGGAGATTTGCCGTGTTGTGGCGTTAACGTCATTTCAACAAGATTAACGCTGACAGCACTAGTGGGAACACAACGAATATGACTGCACATTTACTCCGACATCATCCTAGTGCAAAGACAAGTGGAAGCAGACATAAACAACAAGCACGCATGCTACAAACTTTACCCGAGTCATTTAGACAGCCGTTAGCACATGATTCTCCTTATGGGGACCTGATATGTTTAATATGCTGCTGAGAATATAGCCCAGAAGAAGCGTATAGTATAGCTTTTATTTTGGAAAGAGACATTTCTCTGTAATAAACTCTCTTTTCCAAAGATGAGTGATTTCTCCATCAGATAGATTTATTTTTGTTTTGTTGTTTCATCAACATTACATTTAAAAACTGTACTTTTGAGTTAAAATATATATTTATAATTTTAATAAATGACAAATTAAAAAAGCATGAACATTTTGTATTGAAAAATATCGAACTGTGACACCAAAGTATCGAACCGAACCGTGAATTTTGTGTATCGTTGCACCCCTAGTGTTTTGGATCAACTGAACGTTTTTTAGTGAGCGTTTAAAGCTAATTTACAAGAAACAAATCCATTGATTACTTTTCTCAGCATCACTCTGAGGATGGTTCTATGTTTTTTGTTTTGTTTCCAGTTCCAGTCAACAAATGATGGTAACAAAAGTCTGTCAAAGAAAAAGCACAAAGCACGGCTTGTAATTTGTGATTTTCTAACAATGTTGAGTAGCTGTGATAAAAAGGACAAAATATTTTTTAGAGACCACAGCAACGTGTTGGAAATTGGAGCAATTTTCATTTCTTCAAAGAGCTTTACTGAAGAAGTGCTAATTCCTGCCACATTATTGAAAGAAATTCAGTTTTGCTACAGGTCTGCTCAGAATGTTTTTCAGTATAATGTTGATTTTTTTCTACTAAAGAATCAGCTGTGATTTCAATTTGAGGAAAAAAACATGCAAAAAAAATAACTCACTCAAACTTCACGGAAAATCTGAAGTTTTAAAAGAGTCAATTTAATAAGAGTGGAATTAAACTGACTTCTTGAGCTGAACTCAGTAAATATTTGATCAACATGTTCTTGAAATTACATTAAGTTGCTAATTTATATATCTTTTGTGTCTTTTTAATTGATTTGGTGTCATGCTTTCATTACGTAGGGTCAGAACTATTAATCATGTCCCCTGCTGGGATTATTAAAGCCATCTTCATTCATTTTTCTTTCAGCTCTTTCGTTTGTTTGTTTTTTACCTCAGTTGACTGTTGAGGGAAATGCATCCAGTAGCTAATTGCTAATTTCTCCTCTGCATTATGAGCTACTCTCTAATTATCTCTGTCTCCTGTTTGGTGCTGTGCAGGTGAGCGGCTTTATCAGAACTCCCAGAAAACAGCTCCCTGCATGCTTGATAAACAAAAGAATGAAATTGGTGGATACGCTTTTTGATCAAATTCTTCACCGAGAAACTTTTAGGCAATCAAGCATAGTTCATGCCCATGCATAAGATGTTTTTAATTGCAGTGTTAATAGCCACTTTGTCTGAAATAAAACACTTAAAGGGAACTTATTTAGCTATTTTGCAGCTATTTTTATTATCGGTGAACCTGGTTAGAGGAGCTTTGCATGAGACGCAGTTCAAAATAGTCCTGATTTATCTCATACTGGGCCTCAATGCACCACTTCTGTCTGTAAGAAGCTGTTTTAAGCTCCTTTACCCTCCCTTTAAGCTGTCAAGAGGTAGTTGTATACCTGAGATGGCCATATTAGGCATTTTAGTCCCTCAGTGACATCATACAGAGCCATAAAAAATACTGCATCAGAGGTTTTAGAGCAGTTTGAAGTCTGAGCTTTTGGCTCACAGGGAGTACTCACACATACACTGACGCAGGTAGAAGTATCTATATATGAAATAATAAAAGGTATGGCAACACACCTTGAAGATCCAAACCCACAGTTGTGCCTGATTTAGAGGTAAACGACCAAATCAGTGTGTTTGCCATCAAATCCTCTGACCTGTCATCACAGTGGGAGTAACTCACAGCTCAAATTTCTTAAGAATTTCAAACAAAAATCCCACACGACCTTGTAAAGTCTCACTGGGTGTGAAACAGCAAACACAAAGCAGCTCACCAGCTCTGGATTTCTGTTACTATGGCAGCACCACTGTGGGAGCTGTGCAGGCTTCTGTTACAGCTCAGTAGTTTTGTCACCTTCATGTTAATCACGTTTCAGTTACACGTCCGAGTCAGTGTTTGACTTTTGTTTAGTCAGTGAAAGTCTAAACTAGCAGTAAACTCTCTGCACCACACATAAAGACACTCAGCAACTATCAGGTGAATCCTCGTGAAACTGTTTCCGGAGAGTTAACTTTACAATCTGCAGTATTTCTCACAGGGGTTCACATAACTTTTGTCAGTGGCTGGCGCCTTAATGCTTCTAAAGACAAATTATAGCTCTGTGTTTGTTATACAGTGTGAGCTCTGCTGTGTAATCATGTGGACGCGTCAGCACAAGTCATTCAGTCAATGATTTACTAACTCTTAATAAAGCCACGAATTTCCCCTCATAAATCTCGCACAAATGGTCACTTATTAGACAGTAGCAGCGTAACACAGATGGACGTGAACACTGACTCTGAATGCTTCGAATGAGGTTTACTTCAAAAAGGTTTGGCATAGGGGCAAAAAATAAAATTACAACTGAAAGAAAACAAACAAAAACTGCTCAGTTTTACCTCGTTGAACCAAAGTTGCCACATTATGTGATTAAATCTATAATATTAACCAAGAAAATGAAACATTAAGCTAACATGGAATTACTAACAAATGCAGTTTCCTTGTAGTTGTCACTTTAGGCTGACTCAGGAAGTTAGTCCACATTGACTCCCATGTTAAAATTTAGAGCAATAGAAAGCCTGCTTAGAGCCTGGTACAAAGAGGGGTTTTGAGTCAGTTGTTTTAATAACTCTTACTGTGGATTATTTGCATCCTGACCTTGTTCAATGCCATTTAGAGCAACTTTATTGGCATAAAAGAACAATTGATAAAGCCTGGTGAGTGGTCAGTGTTGGGGAGTAACGGAATACATGTACCGCCGTTACGTATTTAAAATACAAAATATGAGTAACTGTATTCCGTTACAGTTACCGTTTAGAAAGGTGGTATTTAGAATACAGTTACTTTGTTGAAATAAATGGATTACACAGCGGTATTTTCCTGTTTCATATTGTGGCGGGTCAGGCCTGTTTGGGTTTTGTTTGACAGCTACGTTCTGTTGTTCCAGGCGGCAGCATTATGGTTGCCATGGTTACAGGGTGACGCTCTCTCTGCGACTGTGTGTTTCCTGGGTGAGAGAGGCCTTTTTGTTGTTGTTGTTGTGCTAAGCTAATAGGCAGAATGCTACAGGCATAGCCCTAAAGAATGTAGCTTCATGGGCAGTGTAGTCCGTGCTGCAGGGAGAATGGACTGCCGTACCCGTTATGTGTCTGTGAGCGCGAGGGGGGAGAAAAAGGAAAAGTACAGTTGTCATTCAGCAGAAACGGGAGCTGGAAGCATGTAAATATAATAATAACCACTGCAGCCAAGAAGAGTGCCTGACGAGCCCAGTTGTAAGTAAGCTATTAAGACTCGACTGTGTTTGTGTGTTCCTCCGAAACAATAAGTTCTGTTGGAGCAGCCTTTCAACGCCTCTCTCTGTCTCAAACTTGACCCAGACAACAAAGTAAAGCTATTTTTCGGCTACGAGCCCTACAGGGAACCCGACGTATTAGCCAGAGGTCCCTTTACTACGGTTCGGAGCCGCGGACCTTCAGTAACAGTAATAAATCACAGCAATAGTACATTCATGTAGTTGTAAACAGCATGATAATATATTAAGTAATCCAAAGTATTCAGAATACATTACTCTCATTGAGTAACGTAACGGAATACGTTACAGAATACATTTTAGGGCATGTATTCTGTAATCTGTACTGGAATACATTTTAAAAGTAACCTTCCCAACACTGTGAGTGGTACACCCCATCCAAGAAGTTTGTGGCTCACACTCAGTGTTGGGAAGGTTACTTTTGAAATGTATTCCATTACAGAATACAGAATACATGCCCCAAAATGTATTTTGTAACGTATTCCGTTATGTTACTCAATGAGAGTAACGTATTCTGAATACTTTGGATTACTTAATATATTATCATGCTTTTTTATCAACTAATGAATGTCCTGTTCCTGTGTGATTCATTACTATTACTGAAGGCTACTCAATAGCAACTAGATTTTTAAATCTTAATATAAAATGAGTAACAGTAGGTGGACATTAGGTAAGTAAGGCTGCACTTTTTGCAGCGATCTCGTATAGAAAACTATTCCGCGCGTATATAAAATAGGTCCGCGGCTCCGAACCGTAGTAAAGGGACCTCTGGCTAACACGTCGGTTTCCGTGTCGGGCTCGTAGCCGAAAACTAGCTTTACTTTGTTGTCTGGGTCAACTTTGCTGGCGAGAGACAGAGAGAGGCGTTGAAAGGCTGCTCCAACGGAACTTATTGTTTTTGGAGGAAAACAGGAACACGGTGTACAGTCGAGTCTTAATAGCTTACTTACAACTGGGCTCGTCACTCGTTTTTGGCTTCAGTGGTTATTATTATATTTACATGCATCCAGCTCCCGTTTCTGCTCGATGACAGCTCGTACTTTTCCACTCGCCTTTTTCATAGATACATAACGTGTATGGCAGTCCATTCTCCCTGCAGCATGGACTACACTGCCCATGAGGCTACATTCTTTAGGACTATGCCTGTAACACTCTGCTATTGCCTTCATATTAAATCATTTAAAAAAAAATTTATTCACGTCATTATGAGACTCGAGATTGAGACACAGGCATTTGAGCCTCTTAATGCGTGTTTTGTTTGGTTTCCACCTGTGTGGAATTACAAAAAATAGAGAGGGCATAGCCTAACACAGACCTTCCCAAAGTGTGGGGCCTGCCCCCTAGGGGGGGCGCAGAGCCATTGCAGGGGGGGCGCGGCATGAAAAGGGAAAAAAAAAACCAACCCAAAAAACAACGCTTGGACACTGCTAGCACAGGCGCCCACACAAACGCAAAGCAGGAGATGAAGCATTGCTGATTATGTTTCCAAACCAACTTCATTCTAAGCCAAAGATTAGAAAATATGGTGAAGCATATCTTCCCTTTGGTTTCACCTGCACAAGTGCTGAGGTAGGTCTCCCTGCAGGATTGGTTTTCCCTGCGTAGGGAGCAGCACTGGGCTGTTTAAATCACGGACAAACAGGATCCCACATTCTTGATTTTTAATTCACAAACACTTGTTGTAATGACTAACTACTCCTGAGATTTTGGAGATGTTAGCTCTTTATACAGTAAAGTTACAGTGGGATACAAATAACATCAGGCTGATCCTGACACAATTTGTTCCCCTCGGTTCAAATCACGGACAAACAGCATCCAACAGTTGTTTATGTTTTTGAACCCATTTTGCAGAGGGATTTTTTTGAAAAATGTATTGATAGCAATGTTGAATATTATTACACAGGAAAAAAAACAACTACATGTAAAATAATTACACCGTGACGCCTCTGCCTTTGTAAATGGAGGGACAGTAACTGCGTGTAAAACCTGCAGATAGTCAGATTAACAGTATTTAGTCTCTATCTGCCATTCTGCAATTCATCTCATGTAAACAATAACGTGGCGCACAGCGTGACGTGAAAAAAGGCACATACCTTTGAGGTTGTGTGATGAACTCTGTATTCCTGGTCCACAAGGAAACGCAAAAAAGGAGTTTAAAAAATCTCCGTTCTCGGTGATTCGAAACGCTGTTTACGTGGACGACACAGCTGCGTTTTCAAAAATACCCGTGTAGGTGTGGACATAGCGTAAAAGAGTTAGTTTATTTTCTTACTACCTGCGTGCATGCGCGCGCGCGCAAGGGGGGGCGCGAACATTTTTCTTGTGAAACAAGGGGGGCCCAGCAAAAAAAGTTTGGGAACCACTGGCCTAACATATGAAACAGGAAAAGACCGCCGCGTAATCCCTTTATTTCAACAAAGTAACTGTATTCTAAATACTACCCTTTTAAATGGTAACTGTAACGGAATACAGTTACTCATATTTTGTATTTTAAATACGTAACGGCGGTACATGTATTCCGTTACTCCCCAACACTGCTCACACTGTTACTTAGCACCAACACCAGATGTGGATGCAGCTGGCTAACCAAGCCTGCTGGTTTATGCTGATAAGTTGGCGCCTGATCAATCAAATACGGTCACCTGTGGCTCCAAAACAGCAACGCGGTAGCTTGGAAAACGCTGACGCTTAAAACCGCCGAATCTAAAACTAGTATATAATGTCACAGTTGCCACATCCATTTTTAAAATACAGTCTATTAATTACACAGAGTTGCTGAATTGAACTTCAAGACAGAATATTGGAACAAAACTGTGAAAAGATGTATTCTTAAATAAGGTATATGAATATGTTGGGATTCATAGAGGTGATATCCTCTAACATTGCAGTGAGGCACATGTTTGCAGTGACAGTCTTCCACTCATTAGAGCACCGAATGTGTGTGAATCCACTGCTGGAAATAGACCCAGACATATACAGTATGTGCTAAGACCGACTATTTTAGGAAATCACAGCCTCATTTAAAAACTTGTCTTTTTGAGCTTTTTGAACTTTTATCCTTCGGGTGTATTTGACCTTTTCACAAGACCGACAATTAAAACATCACCATAAAAACACACTTGGTCTCTAACCAAAGTGTTTTCATGGTAAACCTGTTGAAAAGACACTCAGCTAATGAAAGTCACAATTGGCTGTTTTGATACAATGAAAAACTTGTCAGATTTCATCGACAGCGCTTTTGTCTCTCGGTGTAAGAGTTGCTATAGTAAACAAGAGTATGATGGCATTGCTTTGTGTCGTCCATCATCAAGGTTATTTTCTGTGGCTTCCAAGGAGAGCCGAGCACAAAGACGCTTTCACACCCCGGCCTCATTATCACTGCTCTTGGCTCACACGTATTCTGTCTTTATCTTTCACAGCTTCCATCATATCTTCATTTAGAGTCGTGCCTTTCAATTACCGGGGAGCCCTAATGAACAGCAGACGCCCTCAGTGGAGACATTGTGGACAGGCCAGCTCATTAAGGCTGATGAGTCAGAGGGCAAATAATGATGATCAAGGTTGTCTGCAGAGTCGGATCACCTCGTTCGAGTCTGACTTCAAAGTGTGGGACTGTCTCAGTCTTTGTTCTTTGATTTGACCGTGGAGTATCCACCGGTGCCTCCAATAATGCCGCATTGCAGTTCGCGTGTTTTGGATGGTGAATTTATAAATTAAGCTGTTTTTTATCGCCCTCCTTACAAGTTCTCGTGACTTTTATAAGTTAATTAGTAGATCTATGGAGCATTTTTGTGATGTGTTGTAACTCAGCAGAAAGTAACTATGACATGTCAATATGTTTGGATACAGCTAGAAGAAATCTAACATTATGTGAGCTCTTTTGTGGTGTTATGGTGCAGGGGTTAACGCATTTGCCTTACATGTAAAAGATCCCCATTTTAAGACTGGGAGGAGGCACAAACTGAGCCTCAGGGGGGGTCACAAGATAGTATTCCTTTAGGAAAAGCATCCAGGGTCAAACCTGTGCCAAGTCAAACATGCAAATCCACTGTGGCGACTAGTTGGGAAATGAGGGAGCAGCTGAAAGTGTCAGCAGCACTGCTACAAAGCCCTGCAGATATTTTAGTCCTGCTGCAGTCCTCCCTTTGTGTTTAGCAGTGATCGTGTGGTAAATGTTTGTCTTTTTGCATTATAACGGTTTAGAAGGCCAAACATGTTCATTCATCCTTGACAAGAGACGCTTACACGCTGCTGTGACAAGTGAAACAAGTCAGAGAAAATCTTCAGCAGTTTTTCTTTCTGAAATTCATGGAATAATAAGTAAATGTTTAAATTTCATCATTTTAGTGGACTAAGAATCAAAACCTGCACATTATCTTTATCAGGGACCTAGCTGAAAGGTATGACTTTTTAATGAACCCTTAACTCAGGGATTATTTCTCTAAAAGAAGATGCTGCTTTAGTCTTATAAATATGAATCGCTATTTCAAATTAACAAAAACCTCTCGTTCAACGTTAAAGCTAAATTCAAGTCACATTTCACGGCGTATTGTTGAGTCAAAAGTAACTAGATTTGATGAAAAGCAGCAGCAGGTGTTCGGTCTCCTGCAGATCAGAACGGAGCAGAACCGAATATTGAAACTCATGGACGGCATCCACTTTAGTGAAAACTGCTCTACCTATTAGCCAAAGTCTAATAGCTTCGTGTTTCTCAGTCTGCTACATGTCTTTCTCCCCTCTGTGAGTTTCCAACCCTTAATAAATTAGATGATCTCACAGAAAACTTCCCCCAAAAGTTCTCTGGGAGACACATGCAGTATAAGAAAATATATGTCGCTGGATCTCTTCAATTCAACTCAGTTACATTTTATTTAAATTGCACCAAATCACAAAAATTGTTGTCCCAAGGTGCTTGGATTTTACAAAACAACCCTTTCCTGCTGCTTTCTGTGACATCACTAAACCTGATAAGTTTATGGTCCAACATAACCTCCTAATTATAACAGCTATCAGTCAAAAAGGACCAACGGGATGCTTTAAGTCAGGCTCACACATGGCCATCACTGCCCACCTAGTTTCACAGTCCTGATGTTTGGTTTCAAAAAAGCAAGATGGTGACAGCAAAAATGGTAAAGTCAGTTCAACACTAGACTTCTCTAATGAGTGATGGTACGGTGGCTATCTTTTGTATTGGCAGCTTAGCTGAACTGTGGAGCTAAGTCCAGTTTTCTCCATGAGATTATCAGTAATGTAATGACCGGCAATCATGAATGTCAGCGATCCCAAGTTAAACCTTTCTGACCTTTGAGATGGGTGACTGGAGTGACTGCTACCGACTGACACGCGAGGGGGCGGTAAATACATTATGGGGTTTCCTAGGCAACTGACTTGTGCAACCTTCACTTGGGATCAATCATTAGATGTGGCTTCATCCTCCCACAGGTGAAGGCGATCCTGAAACCTGGCTTACTTTCTGTGAAACCAATCACGATGTGACTCATTGACTTTTATTTTCAGGAAGTGTGAAATGCAGCAGCACAGGTTTAGCGCACGGTCTTCTTTTCTCGGAGGCCTTTCAAGGACAGATTCAGTCTGAAAAACCATGTTAGAAGGAGTACACGGTGTTCTGTGTCTGAGCAAAGACAATGAAATCTTCAAATAATAAGAGAAAACTTAAACAATCCTCGTGGGCAAACTGAGCCCATTCAGCAGCAAATTAAACAAACCGCAAAAAAGGGAATGTAATTTAAATGATAATGGGTTTAAACGCTGCACCATTTGTGTTATAATAATTTCATAAGTTGAGGTAAGAGTACGAGGGATTTATAACGAGCAGCTCCTTTTAAAGACTCAAGATGCTTTTCAGTTCTTATAAGTGGGTGATGCAAGTATTGCTACAGCGGGGCAAAAAAGGGGGTTGACACTGAGAGTAAAGCAGGAAAAGATGAAAAGGGAGCTTTGCAAAGAGATGGGGGAGGAGGTGGTGTGGCATCAGTATTAATGTTAATGTCAGACTGATACTGCAATACATGTCATGTTGAAAAAGTGACAAATCTGACTCATGAATGCGCTGAAATGCCACTATGTACCATTTTAAATCATCTCGATTGTGCGTCGTCTTTTCCTTTTTCTGTTTTTTTTCCTCCTTTTTTAATCTTGTAAAGAAGTAGAAAGCGAGGCTCATGTCAGTGCGACCACGGAACAGAACTCAATTATGAGTTTTTCATTGTGTCAGCAGAAAGCGTCTAAAAAGCTGCTCCGTGCTGAGGGAATCCTGATTTCACAGCTGCCCACATGCTCCAGTTCTGTGGAGCTCACACTCCTCTGGCTCCCAGCGGGGGGCGCGGGATGAATACCGGATTATTACGTTCACGATGATGCAGGATGTCGGCGAGAGCGTGACAGGCAGGGCGAGAAGGAGGAGATATTTTTAATTTAAACTTGTTAAGGTGTGAGAGGAGCGAGTGCATTATTTATGTGTGAGTGCGCTTATTCAAGCTGAGAGAGAAGCGTCTGTTAATGCTGGTAAACATAATATACGTGATTTAGCCTACTCATTTCCAGCTCTTTATTTCTGTTGTTGGACTCCACTACAGTAGCTTTGTATGATTCAGTTTACTCTGAGCCTTGATGCAGTCTTTTAGTTTGACGTCTGTGTGAAACAAGCTGCTTTAGCTCCGCCCCCTTTATGCCAACTTTGGTGTTCTGACTGGCCTGTGTCAGGAGGACTAGTTATCATTGGGTCAACCGCTCCCCCCTCACCCCCCCCCAACCAAACAAACCCTCAACCAGTTTCACAGCAGCTGCCAGTATCAGGGAATACACTTTTTAGTGTTACCAGTGGTTGCCAGCCGCTTGCCAACTGGTTTTTAGACCTTTATAAAATAAGAGCAGTTCATTTGACTGACTAGTGTTTCTGGTGGCAACTATCAAAAGCAGCAATAGTTAAGATTCAAGATTCAAGAGCTTTATTGTCAAGACAGCAGTATACACAGTATACAGCGTACCGAAATGCTGTTTATATTTATAAGTGTACAAAATCTCCAAGAGATATATAAAACTAGGAATTACAAATAATTAACATGCTAAATTTCGGTAGAATTAAGGGATAAAAAGGTACTAATTACTAACTATACCGTACTATACAGATCGGAGTTCGCCTTGTAATTGGAAGATTGCCGGTTCGAGGCCCGGCTTGGACAGTCTCGGTCGTTGTGTCCTTGGGCAAGACACTTCACCCATTGCCTACTGGTGGTGGTCAGAGGGCCCGGTGGCGCCATTGTCCGGCAGCCTCGCCTCTGTCAGTGCGCCCCAGGGTGGCTGTGGCTACAATGTAGCTGGCATCACCAGTGTGTGAATGTGTGAATGACTGGTTGTGTAAAGCGCTTTGGGGTCCTTAGGGACTAGAAAAGCTCTATATAAATACAGGCCATTTACCATTACCATATACAGTACTATAATGATAACTATACAGTACTAACTGTACAATAAACAAAGACAGGACAGAGACTATACAAAGTGGATTGTGCAGTAGGTACTGAATACCAGGTTCAAGTTGTTACCAGGATATTGTAGACGAGAGAGGACGAAGACGTGTGCAAGATGCAAAATGTGCAAATATAGTATAGTTTAGATGTGTGCTCAGTAACTATGTGACTGAGTGTGCAAGTAAGCATATTGTTCCCAGGTCCAGTTTGTAGTGGGTTTGTGAAGTTTTTGTTGTTTTTGAGTCTTTTGGTGAGTTTTTAAGGTGTTTGTAAAGGTGTATGTGTGTATCATTCCTTTGGTGGGAGTGAGCTGAGGGCTCTGACTGCTTGGGGGAAGAAGCTCTTGCAGTGTCGGGCCGTTATGGTTTTGATGCTGCGAAACCGTCTGCCAAATGGAAGGAGGGAGAACATTACACGTGAGGGGTGGAAAGTGTCCTTCACTACGCTGTTCGCATGTCGGATGATGTGTTTGTTGTAGAGCTGGGAGATGGGTGGGAGAGGGCCTCCAATGATCCTCTGTGCTGTCCCCACTATCCGCTGCAGAGACTTCTTTTGCAGTTCCCGTACCAGATAGTGATGTAGCAGCAGAGGACGCTCTCGAAACTCCATCCCTGTTATAAACATCCATTCAGGCCCAAACTGAAAAAGGTTCAGATCTTTGGATGAAACAGAACTGGAACATTTTTTTGGGCAAACACTCAAATTTTAACACATTTTCCCCTCGTATTCTTTAATTTCACTACCACCAGCTACAGTGAGAGACCTATAACAGAAAACCAAGGGCTTTAGATTATTATTTAAATATATTTTTAGTTTATACTGATGGAGAAAACTCTTGAAAACTGAACAAACTTTAACAAAAAGCTTTTAACAAAATTCACATATTTGCAGCCATAAGTGGTTGATAATTTTGAGACCCATATTTGTTACAGACTTGGGTGTCGTGCAGCTTGTTTCATATACACAGAAATTCAGATGCAGGCCAATTTATGTTTAGTTAAGTCAACACAAAGGTCTGGACTGAAGCTATGGTTGAGCTATTTATGATTTTTTTACGGGGGTGAGGTTTAGCTTACTGAATGAATCATAAATCTGTAAATGAACTGGAGCAATTTCTGTGTTTTGAGTGCTTAAAGTACTAAAAGTGACTGTGGACGTCAACCTTGCAGCTTTTCAGCAGCATCACAGCCTAAACGGCTTCATGATTCAGAGTCAGATTTAATCCCAGAGGATTACATCAATCCAGCTGTGTTCAGGGATCAAAGGAGCCCCAAATTAAATTATTTCTCAGCGGAAACAGTGTGAAGTAGGAAGGCAGCGTGGAAAATCCTATTTTGCCCCAAGTGTGTGTGTGAGTGTGTGGAGAGAGTGAGAGAGAGCGAGAGAAAGGGGTCTGTGCTGCATCTGCAGGATTATTAATGTTTGGCGCCACCTAGCGGTTATGCAGATTTTGCACAACGACTTTCTCGTGAATGACCAAATGCAAGGCATATTTCTGCTTCTTGAAGATTTGAATATTTGTTTACTAATTTAAACAATCAGCATTTGCACAATAACAGAAGGCTCGAGTCTCAAAATCATTTGGGTTTGACTTGATTTGGAGGGCAATGATGTGCAGACCAGATAAGAATCCCAGAGACATATTGAAAAATATGTATGCATGCACACGTCTTTTCATCTTATGCAACAAAAGCATTTTAAATGTATTTAATTACTTAAAATATAAACACTTTAAGTGAATAGTGTATCAAATTTGAATGATTTTAATAGCCTGCATTTCAAATGAAGAGTTTTCCTGATGAACACGGGTGGCTTACTTGCCCTAAAGAACAACAAAAAAACCAAAAAACACCCATCTGTAACAACAACAACATTTTATGAGATCATACATACCCTCGCCGTTGTTTCCAGTAAACATAGAAGGACAAAGGTTCATTTGACTTCACCTTTATTTACCCAGGGTGGAGAAATCCAACGTGCATTTAAAATGTTTCTCGGGAACGCTCTGCTCCTCGCTCACACTGATGCGCACTGTTGCAGATCAGCCGCAGCCGTGGTTTGTTCGTTTTTGAGCAAATACACAGAAATATTTCGAGGTTAGGTGTCTTTCTCTCTCTCAAGTAACCAGCGTCCGACTTCAAAACGGGCCGCTGTAAGACTTTTTTTACTTCCTCTGCTGTGCTTTCAAAAAAGACGAATAAAAATCTGAAGTTTCACATTAGTGGAAGTGGAATTGTTCCTTAAAGGAAATTAAAATCAGACAGTTTGGTTTTACTGATATTGTCAGTGACATGCGTTGGTGCTGTGTGTGTGAAGTAAGAGGTTTCTGATATTCACAGTAGTAACTTAAAGGTGCTGTGAAATGCTTTAAATTCATAGTGAAAAGCTTGCCAGAGGCCAGTTTCAGCCACAGCAACACAAAGTGAGACAAAACCATCAAAGTCACGAGAATGTGTCACAAAAAAACGTGCAAGTATATTAAAATTACACAATAAAACTTTCTGACATTATGTCATGATTACACACTTCCACTGTAATATGTAAACATTTGTTTAAAGGAACAATTCACCCCAAATCACATGAACTTATGTACCAAGCAAAGCATGCAGCTAGCTACAGTATCATTACTCCAGACAAACACCGGGTGAGTTTCATGTGTTATTCTTTGTACGGGTTTGAATACAGGAGCATTTCAGAGGCAGTGTCTAGTCTGTACGGGACTTTTTGGGGTGGGGAAATTAACGTTCTTCTATCTAACATCCTGCCCCTCCTCTTCTGCTCTGTGCAGTGTGAAGAAGAGCCGCTGCATCAATAAACAGCGTGGCTCCAACTCAACGATGCAGATTTGAGTAAAAGGCAAATAAAAAGTTTTACAAACAAAAACTGAAGCACAAACTTTTGTTGGACGGCCGATACCACTTAGATTATTATCAGACAATTGCTTTAAAAACGCTCTAAAAGCACAAACATAGTCTCGAGGTCCAGTTCAGCGACTCCAATTAGCCGAGGTGAGGCCTCGCAGAAGCTGCACATGTTGGCACGTCTGTCAGTCCAAACAGCCAGACAGGCGAGTTATGCAAAATTTTACTCACCGAATGTATGAATTTGACTTTTGGGTGAAGTGTCCCTTTAAAACCCTGATTTGGCTGTGTGGAGTGAATTAAGGGTGTAAACGTACACTGAAACCTGTAAATCTATATATTTACTCAAGTCTCTTATTGTAATTGATCTGCTACATTTACAGTGTCAAAACAAATCTCACTGCCACTCGTTGTCGGGTCTTGTATGAGGACCTCTGTCAGTTTTCGGTTGACAAATCTGTAAAACAACAAACCAGCGTTCACCGACTCAGAGATCAGGGGTTAGAACCACCCGATGAATGGCCAGTTCACCCAAATCACGACAAAGATTTCATGATCTTAGTGGTATGATTTCAGATGTCTGCAGGCAACATAAGTAACGTCTTTTTGTGATTTGAGTGGACTGACCCTTTAAATCTCGGTGAAAAGAGCCTCATGTGTCTGGACGGTCCAGCTGGAAACCTCAGATCACGTTTGGTGGTGAATAAGCTGCATGTACGAACAAATAAAGGTCACGTATCTCTGAAAGAGAAGTTATTCACAATAACAGAACTTGAATATTTTAAAGTTGTGAAAACGTGAAAGTAAAAAATAAGATTTATTAATTTTCAAGTCTTTGATGCAAATTCCAGCTGACACCTCAGATGCGACTAGACACGGTCCCCTCGCTCATCTTCGAAAAGAAGGACTGCAGATTGCAAAGCATGCACTTCTTCTTCTTCTTCTTCATCTTGTTGTTACTTTTCTTGTAAACTCCCTGATATTTTCCCTCTTCATCGTCCTCCTCCTCCACCCATGGCACCCACGCTCCCCTGTGCTGGCTCGGGTTGGCTCGGGGGTCGTCGGGTGGAAAGTAAACCGGAACGGCTGTTTGGTTGTAGTAGGCGAGCCGGGCCAGCAGCTGCTGGACTACATCTGGCCTCTGGTCTGCCAGGTCGTGCCGCTCGTACGGATCGCCTGTGATGTTGAACAGCCAGATGTTTTTGTGGATGGAGGATTTCTGGTAAAGTATTGAGCGTTCGAGGTTCCACCAGCGACCGGGTAGAGAGGTGGGAAGCATCTGAGGATCAATGTTTCAAATATTTGTTATAACAATCAATGTGAAACAGAAAAGTAGAATGAAGCTCTCTGAAGCATGCAGCAGTACCTGTGGGGGGACCCAATCTCCGTGGCCTGGATCACCTGTCAGCAGCTTCCAATCTCCAACTCTGATGGCAGCCTGGACTGAAGTGTCCCACACCGGCTGTAGTGACTCCAGCCCGAACTGGAGGGTTGGATGGGATTTGGTCAGTGGGATTCCAGGTTGGGATCTGTTCTGGTATGGGAATAATGTCCGCTTGGACTTTGACTTTGAATGTAGTTTGAGCCTCTTGGATTTCGGCTGGCTTGATTGTGACAAGTTCTGGTTCTGGGATGTGGTCCTCCTGAATTTTGTTTTCAAACGGGTTTGGATCGGAGGCTGAGATTTAGGACGGGATGTTCCAGACCCTGACGAAGTGCCACCGATCTTTGGATGCGGCCTGTGATTGGGCAGAGGCCGGTCCCAAGTGTGGGCTTTGGTATTCTTAGCTTTAGGTGGGGGTTTTGATTTTAGGCGAGGCTTGAGCTTCTTTTTGAAGAGGGGCTTAGATTTAGGCTTAGAGGCATGATGGGAAAATGTTTGAGGTTTCTTGGTGGTCTTTATTTTGAAGGCTAACTTTTGTTTTGGTGGCTTCTTCAGAACCTTCTTCTTCTTCTTCACCTTCTTTAAAACTTTGGTTTTTGAAGTTTTCACTGCCAAATCAAAGAAAACAGAGATCAAGATATATTAAAGATAAATTACCTCTTTTGTGCTCATATTTCTCTCTTTCTCTTCTCTCTGTATTTCCTACAGTAAACAAACATTTTCCACCCTGGTGGTAAATTTAGTGACATGAGACTTTATTAAAAGATCATCTCCTACCAGTTTGAAAAGGTCACTGAGTTCAGTACATTCAGTTGAGAGTATTTCCTAGAAGTACTTGGTAAAATGGGCGTAGCACTGTTAAAATATTTTAGATTTTGCGCAACCGCATCAGTGTAACTTATAAAGCTGAGCGTCCCAAAGTATAAGCAAGTTCAATTTAAGCCTTTTTTAATAAAGTAAAAATATAGTCCTTCCATGTATGAACTCAAGAGCATCAGTTCAAAATATTTAAGAACAGAACAAAAATGAAAGAAAATGAAACATTTGTTTTTCCAGCATTTTCAACACCAGCTTTAAACACCAATAACAACTATTATCCTCAAACTGTTTTTATACATTAATGTAGACTAAAGAGGCGTCCACACTAGCAGCAAGCTGAAACCAGTCAATGTTAATTAAAAGCAGCTGCTTGGTGAAGAGACGTGCAAAGTGGGCAGGGCATGAGATAAGGAACAGGCGCGGTGGTGCGTTGGTCTGATTCCGAGGCTACGTCGAGCTCTGCAGACTGTTGTTCTGCAGCTCTTCCACTAGGGGGCAGAATATGTGGCATGACTGGTTTGTGCTTAACTGTTTGTTGTTATTTTAGCAGAGCTCCTGTCACAGAGCCCAAAGAGCTTCTTTGTAGTGAAGTGCGATAATGAAGCCTTCGCAGGCTGTTTTTTCTTAATACCTTATTATTTTTGTCCTTCTTTGTCTTCGTAGCAAGCTCTTCAGTGCCCTCTTCAGTTGTTCGAGCCAATCTTTCAACCTATCAGCATTTTATCTTGCAGAGCATCAGCACATTTGAGCTACTGCTGGATTTTTTTCCAGTGCGTCAAAACAGCAATTCTTCAACTTTATTTTCAATGTTACAGGAGGTGGAATAAATCTGTGGGATTGCCCATCTGGCTAGGGCATAGTCTACGACTGCTGGGGGTTGAGTCGAGAGGGATGGCCGCCCCTCTTTGAGCCTGATTCTGACGGATGTTTCTTCCTGTTAAAAGGGAGTTTTTTCCTTTTTTTTATGGTCTTTACCTCAAAATATACAAAACCTAAAAAAAACCCACCTTGAGGTGACCGTTGTAGTCACTTGGTGCTATATAAATAAAACTGAATTTAATTGATTTGTCAGCATGTCTGCTAATTTTAAATCACTCCACAGAAGTCCTGTTATGCTTGCTTGCACTCGTGCGATGATCAACTTTATTTTCAATGTTACAGAAGGTAGAATAAATCTGTGGGATTGCCCATCTGGCTAGGGCGTAAGTCCAGCTGGTGAACCAGGACTGTGTTGACGTGGCTAAAAAACGAAAGTGTTTTCAACACGCTTTGCGACGATACGTGATGGCCACAGTTGAGGCAGTTTCCCTTAAATGAATCAGGGCGTTACAGCAGAAGTCCACACTGGGAAATGGATTCTTGAAAAAAGAAGAGCCTGATCCTGGCCTCTTCACCTGACATTACTTTGGGATGTTTCCGGATTGGAAACTTTAGAGGTTTCAGCTGAAAACTGCTCAGCTGTAGCTGCAGATCCAGATCTCATCAATCTTGATTAGTTTGAAACGGAAATGAATGTTTGGTCTTTTTTTGAGTTGAGTTTGAGGTAAAATCCCAGTTGAAGTAGTCAGACTTTCAGGGAGTTATCTAAAATTAGCAGTTGTGAAAAAAGCTGTCAGGAAATTCCTGAGAAGACGACCTCGAACTGGAAACCAGTCAAATTTATATGAGGAAGACTTGTGATTCCTACGTGCCCATTCCTGGACCTTTTTGTTCACACCTCATTAAAAAAAGTCCTTTATGGACTTTTTTTGCCCCTGTAGTTACCCGAGTTTTCCTTGTCCTGGTTCTTCTTTTCAATTGGAGATTTGTGCAGCGGGTCGATGTTGTGAAGGATCTCCTTACGGGGCGACTCCCTCCCTTCACTGATGGCGGGCCAAACATCAAAACCATCCAGGCCCGGGCTCTGAACGGAAGGCAAACACTTCATTTACAGTAAGAGATTACAGAGCAGGGTAATGACGGGTATGCTGCAAAAAATACCAGAAGCAAGACTCATACATTTACTGGACACAAATAAAGAATAAGTCATTTCCTTGTAAAAGACGCCACTGACTTTTTGAATTACTACGTTTCCTGTACCCAAGAAAGCATTGCGTATCTGCTGGCAATGCAAATCTATCCACAGATCAAGCCAACAAAGCTTTTTGGACACTATACACAGACTGCACGGACTTAGAAATGATTTATATCCGAACAAAAACACAAAGCGTGTTTGAGGCCAGTGTTTGGAAATGCTGCACTTATCATAATAGGTCCGGCTGATTTATCCAGATGACAGTAAAAGTAGGGACGGCTTTACAGTAGCACTGTTCAGTCTGAGGCCAACACAGAGATGAGTATAGGCAGAGCTCCACATTCATCTCTAATAATGACAACGAATAAACTTAATCTGAAATTAGGGGGAGACAGTAAGCGAGCTGAGGGACCAGAGATTGAGCTCTTTGACAAGACGACTGGAAAACATACAGATCCTGAACGAAGTGAGTTTACAGTAACAGAAGAGCTTGTATCGGTATCTCTCTCTGTTTTATAGCACAATAAAATGGTCAGTAACACACTCGGAGAGTCGTTTTTCCATGCTGCTTAACTTTTATCCTCCCACACTTATTGTCTAAGAAGAAACATCAGAGACAAGTGCGAGGAAGTACAAGCAAACGGCTCCCACAGGTTATTGTTCTGACACAGGCCCACTGACCTGGCTGATGTTTCCTCCGGCCAGGCTCACCAGTGTAGGGAACCAGTCTGTGATGTGCATGAGAGCTTTAGAGACTCGTCTCCTGCGCCTGAGCAGAGGGCTGTGCACGAACCCCACGCCGCGGACTCCACCCTCCCAATATGTACCCTGAAACACAGCCAGCACATTTAATTACATTCTGCTCTCTTCCATTTTGGTTAGCTGAGATTTTTTATATGTTATCTGTAAAACTACTGCAGACGTGTGAAAGGCCTCTGGATACTTGGGTTGTGCGTCGTCTGCACATCCTACAGTTCACATTTGGCATCTGCAGAATTTTAAGGGCCGAGTAAAGAGTTCAGCTCTTTGTTGTGTTCCTCAACCCACCCCTGCGCAGCTTTCTTTAGCACCATTTTTACATATCTAAAAAAGACTGAATGGGTTAGCAGAACAACAGGACTAAAGAAATGTCAAAGTAGAGCCAGGCACGTGTTTTTGGGTTTTAACTGGCTCAAAATAGGTCACGGCTGATCCTCATACAGTTAAGAAAAGGAGTCTGCTCCCGGATTTAAAAGAAGTTTGTGTATGTTATTGATATTTTTACCCATTTATTAAACAAAATATTTATTTTAAGGTTGAGTGAAATAAACCCCACTTATATAAGATTCCTTAAAAATCAGTCCTTGTGATTTTCCAACCTGGATTTGCCAAATGTGCCTACTGTAGATACATTTTAGACAGTCATGTGTAACCACATGGTGTGCATTACCAAGGGTGGATTGTGAGTCATTAATGGGCGCATGTAAAGCTTTGCAGCAGCGATGATGGCATTTGTTACTGGCGCTCACACAGGGGGACAAGTGGACAGTTGGAGCAGAGCATCCAACCCTAGTCTGCTTAGGAAGCTGCTGCATGTCAATCCACACGAATGGCATAAGTCAGTGTGTCCCTGCAGGACACCGCAGAGTAAGGAAGAGATCGATGTTGTTCACGCCACCTACACCTACAAGTGGTTCTACATTTATAATGTAGGTATTAAATTAAATGATTTAACCAGACTACAGCCGTAATAATAATATCACAAAGCTGATAAAAGGACATTTATTGTGTGTCCTCATTTAAAACCAATCTTCTGGACTATAGCTCTTTCATTACATCCCATATTAAGCTTGTCAGACTCATCTCGAAATAAAAATCTCATGAGGGCAATTTCCTAATCGGTCACAGACTGTATATAAAAGATGTCTGCAAGATCCTGATTGTCCATAACCTTAAACTTGCACTGTTTTTAATGGCCACCAGGGGGTGTCTTCTCTAGGTAAAAAGGCATTACTGACTGTGCCTTATTTTCTGTCACACTCACATTCAGAACAGCAGTTCACAAAGCAGTGAGAGACGTTATTTTGACTATGTGGACTGTTTATGAAGCCTACGCTTAGACGCGGTGCAGTTATTTTACCTTACGACCCCGCAGCGGCCAGTTGTTCCCGCCTGTGAAAGGCTGAGCGCCGTTGTCGGTGGAGTAGATGATGACGCTGTTTCGGTAGTATCCGTACTTTCTGAGGGCGTAGGTCACGTTTCGGACCGCTTCGTCCACCGTGGAAACCATGCCGGCGAAGTTTCTCCTGGGGACGTTGACCATGTCCCGGAAGGGGTAGATGTAGGACTCTGGAGGATTTAGAGGAGTGTGGACCGCCTGAAGGGAAACGTTACAGGATATTATAACGTGTTTTTAAATTCTATCAATCATCCATAATCAGCCGTAAACAACAAACATCTGGGCGGCGTGTTTTGAATTAAAATCTTTGAGTCTGTTTGAACAAACTGTCTCAAAAAAGCCAAACAAACAAACACTTCAATGTGGACTGTGCACTCTCTGAGCGCTCACATTCTGACATAAACAAACATGACATGCAAACACATCCTGTTGTGAACACTGGGCCCTCTGATCCCCCCTCCACCCCTTTTTTAAAACGTTCGATTGGCTTTAACGTAACCCATCTTCCAAAGATGTTTAATGTAACGACCTCAGCGCCGTACCTGGAAGGACAGCAGCAGGAAGAGCGGCCTCTTTGCAGGATCGTGACTCTCCAGGATCTTGCGAGCTCTCTGTGTGAAGAGCGTGGTCGAGTATTTCCCCTCGTGGCCCCACGCTACGCCCTCATCGTCATGGAGATCGTAGCCACACAAGTCCTTGCCGTCACACGATTCATAACTAGACGCAGATGGAGAAATGTGAGTTACTGGAGTAAACACAGTAAAAAGACAGAGAGCAATCATGAAAACAGGTGATAATAGTAGTTGTGATTTACCTGTAGTAGTCCACACTTCCAGTTAACGAACCAAAGAAAGTGTCAAAACCTTTTCTGGTGGGCAGACACGCTTTCCTAAAGGAAAAAATGATTACTGCTTACAGATGTTTGGAGGGTTTAATACAAGCCTGACACCCCAACAACCAGCTGAGCAATGTGGACCATTTCATAGAAGAAATGATCACAAATGATGGCCGATGACTTTAAACGTCTTGAAAAATGTCAAGAACCTGATAACTGCTGTTCCCCTTTACTTGATATCCGTCCACTAACTCCAGTAAGTTAGATCATTCAGTGCTCTCCAGCTTGAATAGCCAAGTTTCTTTCTCTTCATGCTGTCTGTTGTACAGAATAAGCACAGTAGGGAGTGTTCAGCACTATGCCAACTCAGTTCAACCATAGGAGAGTTCAAAGCTCTAGCGAACTGTAGAATAAAGACCGATTGTGTTGTCTGGCAAGTTTCAGCCTGTCGCCTTCTTCCGGCTGATTACAAAAACGTATCACAGATAACATTTTAAACAGTAGAACATTTCTATTGGACACACCCTCAGATCATTTCAGGTCTCAGGTCATTTCTTGTAGGCGCCTCACTGCGTTATATGTAGACGTATGTGATTGATTGATTTGTACTGTTTCCGCGCTGCACTGATCATATCTTAAAATGTGTCACGCAAAAAAACCATACACACTTTTAATTTAAAAAAATTATTGGTTTTACTGAGCGGTCTTTATACATGTAAAATGGCTAACAGCAATAGTTAGCTATTAATATATATTGGTTAACTAAACCCCCACTGCTTATGAACACTGTGGGGTCCAGCTGTGAAACCTTTGGTCCAACTCCTGTAAATTTGCATAACTTATAATACTACATACTTCTGCTTGTCATAGCAGGAAAAGCACAGGTGCAGTCAACAGTTACATTAATGACTCTATTATGATGAGTCCAAGTAAACCATAATTGTGAGCCAGCATGCATCATACCAAAGCCCTGAAACCTTTAGTGAGGTGTGTGGAGACAGAAAGGTAGGCTGGTCTCTTTTTTAAAAACACAGTATGTCACAGTCAAAGACCGTCCTGCGTCATTTCATATTTTAACTAGTCATGAAAAAAAAGTATCTTTTTACGTTTTTAATAACGTGGACATAATTAAAAAATCATCTTGTCCTTAGCACTTTTTAAAATCCGGTAAATACAAAGTCAGCTGAACGACACCACATAACATACTACACCATGTTATTATTTACTTACAAGAAACAAAGTCAAATTGCAAAAGTAGTGTGTGAAAAACTAAGTGCACCCTTACTGCTTCCATAAGAATCCATTGGTCCATAAGTCCCAGAAAATTCGCTTTAAGGTGCAGACACCCCAACAGTTACATCTCAGACTCTACAGGCCTCAGTTAGGATGTTAAATGTCAAAGTAAATAAGAGTACAATTAGAAAAAGACTGAAAAAGTATGGCTTGTTTGGGGTGCAAGGATAAGGCCTCTTCTCTCTAAAAGGTTTGCAAAGTTGCATCTGAACAAACCACAAGACTTCTGGAACAATGTTGTTTAGACAGACAAGACCAAAGTGTAGATGTTTGGTCATTTTGCAGAGCATCACATTTGGTAAAACCAAACACAGCACATCAGCACAAACATCTCATATCAGCTGTCAACCATAGTGGCTGAGGGGTGATGATTTGGGTTGCTCAGAGGACCTAAGCAGCTTGCAGTCATTGAGTTGACCACGAACCCCTCTGTATACCAAAGTACTGTGGAGTCAGATGTGAGGCCATTTCTTCGACAGCTTGGCCCAAATTGTGTCACACAAAAGGACAGCGATCAAATGCACGGCAGCAAGTCTACAACAGAAAAGCTAAAAAAGATGCTACCATGGCCCAGTCAAAGTCCAGACCCCAATCTAATAGAAATGCCGAGGCATTGTCATGGAAGCGGTACATAAACAAATGCCAGCAAACCCCAATGGACTGGAGCACCCCTGTAAAGAAGAGTGGCCCAAGATTCCTTCACGATGATATGAGAAACTGATAAAGTCATACGGAAAAAGATTACTTCAAGTTAAGTAGTCCAGCTACTGAATCATGACTGCATCACTGTTTCTCCACCATCTTTGTATCAGCAGACTTTTCACCAAACAATATTTCTCCAAGTTATACCGAAGGCTCCCTCTCACCTGTAGAAACCCAGGTGCCACTTGCCAACCATATGTGTGGCATAGCCGGCCTCGCGAAGCCTCTCAGGCAGAGTGTCCATGTGCGAGGGCAGACAGCTGGGCTGTCTGGGTCTGATAATGGAGTGCTGTAATCCCGTGTGGATCTGATATCTGGAAGAAAGAAAAAAGGAGCTGTTAGTGGGTTTGTAACAGGCAAGCCGCTCAGGCAGGAGCTTCCGTTTGGCCTCAGAGAAGACGCGGGGAGCTCATTATTAATCCTGGCTGCAGCTCAGGGCCTAATCAATAAACTCATTATTCAAAGCAGCTACCTCATTTGAAACAGGAGCTTCACATGCAGCCATTTCTTCCTCATTTCACACATTTAAAGCCCTCTCTAATCCTTTAACGTGATTCTTGTGCTTCTCTAATGTGTGAATTTAACTGCTTAGAGTGAATAATATCCTAAAAAATGAGATTCTTGTAAATAAATGACCCACAATTTAATGTGTTGATTTAAAACTGCCTTAATATGAGTGTAAACAATTGGCAGTGAATGAAAAACCGCTTGTTGGAGTTTCAAAATCCAACAGAAAAGAGATGCCTTCAAGAAAGAGATTATTATTGGTTCTACTAGACGTTTCTTCCCGTTAAAAGGGAGTTTTTTCTTCCCACTGTCGCCAAAGCGCTTGCTGAAAAGGGGTCAGCAAGGTTGGTATTTTCTCTGTTTTATTTTAAGGCAGCTCTTGTTGTGATTTGGTGCTGTACAAAGAACATTTCATTGAATCGTGCTATCAAAAAGAAAAGCATTCAATCTGTAATGCCCCCTGTGAGCTGTAATATACTTGAAATGAAATGTCAAGCTACAGATGTGGTGAAAATGCAATTAGTACAATGTGTAAACGGGGATGTATTGCCCACAACAAATAACAACAGCTGGCTAATAACTGCTGAGCACAAATCCTAAAGGAAAACCTGACACAACAAGCACAGCTGGAAGAAAAATGCAAAAAATGCCAAGACTCAAAGCGCTGACGCGAGAGCAAAGCTTCAAATGAACCCATCAACAGGGTAGTTTAAGTTCTGGAAAGAATGTGGATGCACTTCAAATGCTTTTAATGTGGTAATGGCTTAATGTTGTAAATCTCTTACCATTAAAATGGAACAATCTGACAGTACATCCAGACAAATAAGAGCAGAGGATATGAATTATAGCAGTTACATGCTATAAATGAATTAATGAGTCAATATTCGGACGGCTTTGATAATAAGATAATGATTTAAGATCTTTTTAAGTGTTTTTTTAAATACTGAAACAAAGAGAAAACTATGTATGAGACAGCTTATTAAGAGACTGGGCTAAATGTTGTCAAAATTTAATGTAAAGACTTCCGATATTTACTGTAGGAGGTCGGTAAAGGTGTGTTTGTACCTGCCGGTGATGAGCTGACTGCGCGACGGCGTGCAGATCGGCTGAACGTAGTAGTTTTCCAATTTCACGCCCTCTGCTGCCAGTTTGTCCAGAGTGGGAGTCTTGATGGTCGGGTTGTGGTAACCGATGTCATTGAAACCCTGCAACAGATTCATGATTGCATCAAAGACTTTGTGTTTTAGAGTGTCACTTTAATTTGCCAAATACATACTCAGTGGTTCCTATACTATACTGTAAGGAAGTAATGGGTCCAGGTGTGTGCAGCCTGCCTTTCCTTGTGTTTGTTTTGTCTGTATTTTCTATGGTACAGTTTTGTTTGTGAGCTGGAAACAGTGTTGCAACAGTTCCAGAGAAGCTCTATCAGAAGCATGCTTCATTACTCAGCCCCACAGTGGTTGGTTCTTAAGGCTTGTGAGTCATTTTAAGATGTTGGGTCCTGTTACAATACTGTAGGAAACAATACTTTCTGCTTCTTGAGAAACTTAACACTGACCTATAAACCATTTAACCATCACAAACAGCACATAACTCAAGGGATGAACCAGTGTTGCGTCCCCACATAACAGACCACTTTAGAAAACAACCTGTTTTAAATCCTAGCTTTAGGCACTTTCTTTCTAATAGCTTGTCCCAAAATACATCATTTGTTCCCATTTCGTTAGCCGAATCTTTGAAAACATTTTTGGACCAGCGAAGGACATTCTCACAGCGCCATTAGCCAAAAACTTTGCACATTGCGCCATGGTGTGCAATGTGTCCTTAAAAAAACGAGATAACATGAGAAGTGGCGAACAAAATAAGAAGTGAATTCAGAATTTAAAAATTTAGTTTCAAATTGTCATCAGTATGAAGCAGGTCAGGAGAGATGTGAACAGCAGGTGTCTACACAATACACAATGCGACACTATCAGTGATGGATTGGCCTCCCCAGAGCCCAGACCTCAACTTTAATGAAGCAGTGTGGGATAATCTCGACAGATTGCAGAGCCAAAGGCAGCCAACAATCAAAGAAGAAGGCTGGAGCACTTTTCCTGAAGACTACTCACCTAAGAGAGCTCAGGCTGTGTTGAAGAATGAAGATGGTGATGTCAAATATTGACTTCAAGCTCATCAGATTTGTAGAAACTCTGTTTTTGCCTTACAGACTGTATTTGAGGCTGCATTTCCATGTTCTGGACACTCGGGTAAAGAGAGGGGCTGAGCTGTCAACTGATCACCACCTGGTGGTGAGTTGGATCAGGTGGCGGGGGAGGACGCTGGACAGACCTGGTGCACCTAAACGCGTAGTGAGGGTGTGCTGGGAATGACTAGCAGAGGCCCCAGTCCGCGAGATCTTCAACGCACACCTCCGGCAGAGCTTCAACAGCATTCCGAGGGAGGCGGGGGACATCGAGTCCGAATGGACCATGTTCAGCGCCTCCATTGCCGAAGCTGCTGCATTGAGCTGCGGCCGCAAGGTGGTTGGTGCCTGCCGTGGTGGTAATCCCCGAACCAAATGGTGGACACCAGAGGTGAAGGGAGCCACCAGGCTGAAGAAGGAGTCCTATCGGGCTTGGTTAGCCTGTGGGACTCCGGAGGCAGCCGACAGGTATCGACAGGCCAAGCGGAATGCGGCTCGGGCAGTGGCTGAAGCAAAAACTCGGGTGTGGGAGGAGTTCGGAGAGGCCATGGAAAAAGACTTTCGGACTGCCTCGAAGAGGTTCTGGCAAACCGTCAGGCGTCTCAGGAGGGGAAAGCGGTGCTCTACCTGCACTGTGTATAGTGCTGGTGGAGCGCTGCTGACGTCGACTGAGAAAATTGTCAGGCGGTGGAAGGAATACTTCGAGGACCTCCTTAATCCCACTGACGCGTCTTCCAAGGAGGAAGCAGAGTCTGGGGATGAGGGGAATGACCCGCCAATTTCTGGGGGCGAGGTCACTGAGGCAGTTAAACAACTCCTTGGTGGCAGAGCCCCTGGTGTTGATGAGGTCCGCCCCGAGTTCCTGAAGGCTCTGGACGTTGTAGGGCTGTCCTGGCTGACACGCCTCTGCAATGTTGCGTGGAGATCAGGGGCAGTACCCGTGGATTGGCAGACCGGGGTGGTGGTCCCCATCTTTAAGAAGGGGGACCGGAGGGTGTGTTCCAACTACAGGGGGATCACACTCCTCAGCCTCCCCGGGAAAGTCTATGCCAGGGTGCTGGAAAGGAGAGTTCGTCCGCTAGTCGAACCTCTGATGCAGGAGGAACAATGCGGTTTTCGTCCTGGTCGCGGAACACTGGACCAGCTCTTCATCCTCTCGAGGATACTTGAGGGTGCATGGGAGTTTGCCCAACCAGTCTACATGTGTTTTGTGGACTTGGAGAAGGCATTCGACCGTGTCCCTCGGGGTGTCCTGTGGGAGGTGTTGCGGGAGTATGGGGTGTCTGGCCCATTGCTACGGGCCATTCGATCCCTATACAACCGTTGCAAGAGCTTGGTTCGCATTGCCGGCAATAAGTCGGACTCGTTCCTGGTGGGGGATGGGCTCCGCCAGGGCTGCCCTTTGTCACCGGTTCTGTTCATAATTTTTATGGACAGGATTTCTAGGCGCAGCCAAGTGGCGGAGGGCTTTCGCTTTGGTGGCCTCAGGATCTCATCTCTGATCTTTGCGGATGATGTGGTTCTGTTGGCTTCATCGGGTGAGGGCCTCCAGCTCGCACTGGAACGGTTCGCAGCCGAGTGTGACGCAGCGGGAATGAGGATCAGCACCTCCAAATCTGAGGCCATGGTTCTCAGCCGGAAAAGGGTGGAGTGCCCACTCCGGGTCGGGGATGAGGTCCTGCCCCAAGTGGAGGAGTTCAAGTATCTCGGGGTCTTGTTCGCGAGTGATGGGAGAAGGGAGCCGGAGATCGACAGACGGATTGGGGCTGCAGCTGCAGTAATGCAGACGCTGCACCGGTCCGTCGTGGTGAAGAGGGAGCTGAGTGTAAAAGCGAAGCTCTCAATTTACCGGTCGATCTACGTCCCTACCCTCACCTATGGCCACGAGCTGTGGGTAGTGACCGAAAGGACGAGATCGCGGATACAAGCGGCGGAAATGAGCTTCCTCCGAAGGGTGGCTGGCATCTCCCTTAGAGATAGGGTGAGAAGTTCGGCCATCCGGGAGGGGCTCAGAGTAGAGCCGCTGCTGCTCCACATCGAAAGGAGCCAGCTGAGGTGGTTTGGGCATCTGGTAAGGATGCCCCCTGGGCGCCTCCTGGGTGAGGTGTTCCAGGCATGTCCCACCGGGAGGAGGCCCCGGGGCAGACCCAGGACACGCTGGAGAGATTATATGTCTCGGCTGGCCTGGGAACGCCTTGGTGTTCCCCCGGATGAGCTGGAGGAGGTGGCTGGGGAGAGGGAGGTCTGGGCCTCTTTGCTTAGGCTGCTGCCCCCGCGACCCGGCCCCGGATAAAGCGGATGAAGATGGATGGATGGATGGATTTCCATGTTTGCACCTTTCAATAAATTGCTGCATTTGTTTCCCATTTTGTACCAACATTTAAAGAAATTTTGTGCGGCTCAAGACTTATGCACAGCTCTGCACATAAAATGGTTTGTAATAAACTCGATATAGCTGTTAAGTTGGTCTTAGTAAGGACTTAACTTCACCTGGCCTCAGCGATGACATGATGCTTGCTTCCTAGCAGCCTGCGCTGTCTTGGTAATGTAGCATTTCTGATTTGCAGCAATTATGCAAAATCAAAGCTAAGCTAACAAAAAGTCAATTTCACCAACAGTGTAATGTGAAAATTAACAGAGGTGTACAGACAGCAGCAAAACGTTTGGTTGCTAAGCAGTCTAAATGTGATCTAAACAAGAAATCACAGGAAGTGAACAAACAGTTACTCCAATATGGAGGTCCTTCACTCAGAAAACAAAAACTGAAAACAAAACAAACTAATAAAAAAACAGTGGAAAGACCTCCTTTCCAGAGTCATCTCAAAATCAGCTGCTTGTCAAGAGTAGTATTTTACATAGGAAGTAGAAGGTCAAGGTGTGTAACTTTTAGGCTGGACCCGTGTATGTCTTACAGTTTCTATGAGAGGATCTGCTTGGTTTTAAGTAAGCGTGACGGGACCTGTGGATTCATGTGTCACTGCCAAAACGCTGCAGCTGTCACCAGGTCTGTGGGTTACTCTTTCTTCTGTGGGTGGTAATCTCGATCCTTAAGCTGAGCTGCTGCGTGGCGAAAACGAAGACGTCGAACCATACCAAGTACATAGAAACGATCAAAACTGACCACTGTGCGTGCTTCTAATGCGTGTATAAACTTTCAATCGATCTGACTTACGCATAGTGTCCTCACTGTTTGCTGGTTTTTTGGGAGGACTTCACGCGAGCACCTAGCCACACTCAGTCTTCAGTGACACTGCGGTGCAACATACTGAGTTTAAACAAGCACAACAGGAGTGTGTCTCTGTGGTACCTGCAGCTATCGGCGTCCACGACTAAAAATAATCCCCAGTTCAAAACAACAACTTATGACCGACTAACCTGAAATCCAGGGTTTTAGTCTTGATTCCAAAGTTGTGAATATCTTGTCTGTAACATCTGTTTGCATGCGGTGGATACGTGAAACCACATTTGAGATGGACTTACCAAATTGAAATTCAGGTTTAAATCAGAGAGCCGTTAAGTCCTCCTATGCTGCTCTCATGCGTGCTGTTTAATTCATTTCACTGCTTATAAACCAGATTTTCAGCTACTTTCACACATATGGTTGTAATGTTTTGGGAATGATTTGATTTCCATCCCCAATAATATATATTTATGCAAATACTATGGTGTGTTTCCTCGTTTCAGTGGCACCGTCCAAGCATTTTGATTCAAGAAAACGCACTCGCACGACTCTCACACACACCTGATCGTCGGTGAGGATGAATACGATGTGCGGCTGGTTCTTCTTCTTCTGCGCTGTGTCGTCAGTCTGCTGCTGTATCTGATTGTTCGGGGGCCGATGAGCCGACAGGCAGTCGAGGGTGAGCAAAACACTCAGTGCAGTCAGAGCCGCAGCTGCAGCGGCAGGGGCAGCCTGCATCCTTACAGCAGGAGCTCTGCGGAAAAGAACGACAACAAGAATATAACAATACGGCGACAACTTCTACGAACAAAACACCAGGGAAGAGTAGCTCAAAAATGTTAGACTCAGCACAAATTCACACAAGCCTGCCATCAGTGGGGTGACTGACTGTAGATCACGAAACCACATTTGAGACAGACTTGCCAACTTGGCTGCAAATGTGATCTGAAACACTTCCATCTGGTGGACAGAGAGCTGAAACTCCGAGGAGGGCTTTCAGCTATTTACAATCTCTGGAACTGAGTAGCATGAATAAAAAAATAAAGAAAAACTATTAGAATATTACCCAGAACCGAGAGAGAGCAGAAAAAGGGCGTTTGGAAGCGTTGGAAGAGGGTTTTACTTACTTTTATTTGATCATTTGCTGATTTATTTCACATTTCACACCCTAGGAGTGTCAAACGGGGATAAACTCTGTCACTGGGGATATGGTGTTATAGCAGCTGGATGATCACGGTCGCGCTTAGGAATGCACCGATGCTTGGAGCACGTTACACGCTTTCTAATGTCACGTATCAGACCTTTCCAGCAAACTCCGGTTAGTGTTTCTCAGATGGTCACAAAGAAAAACTGCCTGAATTAATTCTAATACTTGAAATGCATGACTATCACAGTCCTGTGTTGGCAGCCAGATTTTCATGTTCATGTAAACTTCCTCTCTTTCAGTTTAAACCGCTTTTTCAGGAAGTAACCTAACTGATGCCCCGATGGTCCAGAGACAACAGAGAGTATGTATGGCGAGTTGATTGGTCAGCAGCTGACGGTGTTTCCAAAACCGCACCCACGCCTTCACCCGTAAAACAATCTGAATAAAGTGAACCCTCACTGACTTCTAACTTTTGTTGCTGTCAGTGTTTTCACATTATACGGTGTGATGTTAGTGAAAGAAAGACACATTCCTCTGTAGCGTGGGAAATACAGCATGTGCATCAGGAGTCAGATTTACGGCCAAAAAGGGATGCAAATGAGTGAGTCTCTCTGTACTTTAATCACAATCTAAACCTTGATATGTTTTATCCCACCACTAAGACAAGCCATCTTTCCACCTTTTACATCGTGACAGAAAAGCTGATGCTCGTTTCATTTGGAACGATCTTAAAATGCGGCAGATTTCATGTAAATGTTGCTCCATGCTCTCAGCATGAATAACTGCAGACAGTACTCCACTACATTTGATCAAAAACTTATCCTGTTTTCCTTCTCTCACCCCAACCGGTCGCAGCAGATGGCCCCGCCCCTCCCTGAGCCTGGTTCTGCTGGAGGTATCTTCATGTTAAAAGGGAGTTTTTCCTTCCCACTGTCACCAAAGTGCTTGCTCATAGGGGGTCATATGATTGTTGGGCTTTTCTCTGTATTTATTATTGCAGGGTCTACCTTACAATATAAAGTGCTTTAAAGTGACTGTTGTTGTGATTTGGTGCTGTATAAATAAAGTTGAATTTTCAGATTTAAATCTAAATTGAGTAATAACGTATGTGATGCTATTATGGATCATAAGGTATATAAAGTACACAGGATTTCCCTGCATATGAAACTTTTTGGTGCTCACCTAAACAATATTTTGGCCTTCCGCTAATAAACATAAACATTTTTGCTCACCGAATGCTGAAACACAGCAATAAAATGCACATACTGGTTTTAAGTAAGGTGAAATAGACTCACTTTGTTAAATAAATGCAGATCAATCATGTTTGCGTGCATATTTACACCCTCAACTTCCCACCAGAGCCAGAAAAAACACGATACAGACGCGAAAACTAGCTTGTTTACGCGGGTCAGTGAAGGTCTGAGCTGCAGACGAGGGAACCAGTGGGTAAAATGTTATTTTGTAACCTGGTGACATTTTAATTATAAACTCTGAGCGCATCAGAGCTGCTAAAGCTGTAAAAAGACTAACTGACCAACATCTTTTATCAATAATTTCTTTTTTTTAAACAAGCCCGCCTCCTTGGCTGGAAAATGGCTTATTGTGAAATACTTGACCACATTCATGGAGTTTCAAACATATTTTAGAACTATGTGTGCCATGTTTCTCTTCAACTGTCCGATGTGTAGCCCATTGTTTACTTTATCTCGGTGAGTGCGTCTCTCTGCTGGCTCACACTGAGGACTGCTGTCAGTCTTGACTGATCTGATGAGTGAGTCACTTGTTAATAGATGTGTAAAATCACCTTTACGAGGCCCGAATGCTCGTTGATACTTCCTCGAATTGCCAGTTTTTAAACAATATTAAATTATCCATGACATTAAATAGTAACAAGGTTCAAAAAGGATCTTTTTAAACTCTCTAATCTTTATTTTCTCAAAGCAAACTGTAACTGAGCGCTCTTTAAGAGGAAGGGTAACCTCAGACTGTTTTATCTGTATCATCTACGACATGTTTATTAACTTGAAAGCCAAGAAGACCATGTAATGTTGTTTTTATATGTAAGCTGACGAATAGCAGCTGTCTCAGCTTGATTGTAGAGTACTGGTTTCCAACTACTGGTGAGATACAGGTACTCATGGGAAAGAAGCAGAGTAGTCTGAGTGACTCCTTTCCTGCCTTGAGTGTCTTAGTTAAGAAGCTCTGACTAACCTTATATAGCCTAGTTTTGCTTTGATGGAGTTAGTATATATTTAAATGCAGTATTTATCAGAAATAATAATAATAAAACTGTAATAATACTATATTAAGTCTGGTATCAGAGTATATCCAGGTCGAGAAAACTCAAGTCAGCATCGTTCATCTTATCCTCACCTCTGCTGTGTTATTTCAAAGCCAGGCCTGAATCAATACCTCGATACAAGGATCAATGGGAGTGAACGGCTCTTCTCCCCCCTCCTCTTCTCTCTCCTTCTTCTTCCTCTTCAGTTCATTCCTCACCCTTCGGCTTCTTCTTCTTCTTCAGCTCGGAGAAAGCCTGGTTTGCAGAAAAGTTTGCAAAAGACGCCGCATGTCCTTTGAGTTTCCACCAGAGCCTCCTTCCTCCAGTCTGAAGAGTGCCTTCTCTCCCCGCAGATGAAATACGAGCGAAGGACAGCCGCACACAAACGCGCTCCCACTTCCGGCATGACTCGCCAAAATAAAATACGCTCGACTCGCCGTTCGACATCGTTCGTGTCCGTGACCAAGTCATTTTAAACTGCTGCTGTGAATGAAATGAAACCTCCTCCAGTTACCATAGTGACCACTGCAGGGCCGTAAATGAACTGTGATAACGTCAACAGGCTGAACGTGTAAACTGTCACAATAAAGCATTATTAATGAAATACAACTCTGACATCACTTAAACAAATGTTCCTGATAAACAGTGAATTAACTTCCTGTCCTGTAATCAGCATTTTCGTTGGGGACTCTTTTGCCTCTAGTAGGCAGTATATAATAATTAAGTCATTTGGTGAGGTGTATTTTGACCTAAATTAGCTAAATACCACAGATCCTGAATTCAAATCTTTAAAAAAAAAATCTTTATTTAGTCGGTAGACGTTATAAAGGAGTGTTATCGGAGTTGTTTGTTGATGTATGGCATTTTTATGTCCCAGTGACGAATTGAATTTCATTTTATTTACATAATAATAATAAAAAAACGCCTAAAGGCTGTCCAGCTGCAGAATAACAGGACTTCAAGGACTGCTCCAGATGAAATGTTTGCTAAAAACAAACAAACAAACAAACAAACAAACAAAAACAGTCTTCAAGAGCTCTCGTTAAGTTCTGTATTAATTTGGAAATTTCCCAGTTTAACATCCGCTCCTCTTGACTTTATTTCTGTAACTTAACGCTTATGGAAACCGGTAATAAAGCCGCAATAAATGCCGTTTCTTTCAACGGCGTTAAGTCTCTTTAATGTGTTTCTTGTAGTGTCAATACTGACACCGTCACTTTGTTCGTGTCTCCGGGAATAAAGGCAGGACTTCAGCCGAGCAGCCTGCCTGCAGACCGGACTGTTAAACAGGCAAAAGGAGTCCGCTGGCACTCACAGGAAGCCTGGAATTTCTTTTAGGGCAACATGCTGTAGAAATGCAAAATAAGGATCAAGTGATCCCAAAATATTCAGGATGAGGCAGGAAAATATGCCAGACTAAAAAAAAAAAAAAAAAAAAAAATACCAGCTCCATTCAACCCTTATTAAAAATCAGAAAAAAATGGATAATACCAAAAATCTAAAGACCACGTGTGCAGACAAATATGAGAAAGGTGGCATTTAGAAGTCTATGTCCTAGATGGAGTCTGTTATTTCTAAATGTACCTACATTGTAGACGGTGGGTCTTACAAAACAAGAACACATGTCATCAGTATGAGGTCTTCATAGTGCTGAGCTGCTCGTTTTAATCTTTATTTCCAGCTTTGGATTGTTACATTTGGAAACGGTTTTCATTTATTTTATTATATAACTGAGACGTTTGTTTGATTTAAATTCAAACCTGGCAAAGTTTTGTAGAGAAGGTTGTTCAGATGTTTTGCTGTGATGTCTTTAGATATTAGACTTTACACTCATCCATAGAGACAATAAGCACAAAACAAGGGCGCCACAGAGGCTGTGTTACTCAAGACATGCTGGAGCTGTTTCATTTGGCCCCTTAATTTATTTTGAAAGTTAAAAGAGAAATCATGTTTTTCCAAGCTGTGCCACTTTTGTCCATGGATGGATGCATGGATGGATGGATGGATGACTGACTGGTTATTCAGAATATCTTGGCAAAATCTAGTGAGACTCTTTTATCTTGGTGGAAGGAGCCTTTCTGAAATCCCTCTTTAAATGATACAGTTTTTTCTGTCTCTGTCCAAATAGTCCCGACTACAGTGGGACCCTCTGCCTGTGCTGCGTCCTGTGCCAAGTTTCCAACAAACACAGCGTTGAAAGAGGCTGTGCGTGATTTATTAAGGCCTGATTCACTGGCAGTGAGCAGTACATGCAGGAATACTACCAGACATTGTTGCTGCTCCCTCAGTTGCTCACCCACAAAGCCACAGAATTTCTGTCCCTAATGTTTCTAATAAAACAATATCAACACCCAATCTGGGAATTCATGGAGATTATAATGTGCCTATAATGGAATTTATCCATTGCAGCTATTGAAGTCCATTTCTGATATTAAAAAATGGGAGAAGTTAAATGAAAAATCATAGAAATTGTCATCATTTTTATTATTTTCATTAAGTCAGTGTTGACTTTTATTTTTTAAAATAGACGCTGTATCATAGTAAACAAATAGTCAAGCCAACATTGAGCTAAGCTAAAATATTGACTTTCTCTGACGTCCACAGCCCCTTTGATCTTAAGTGGGTCAGCACAGTGAAACTCCTCTTTCTGTTTCTTTACAGAAACTTACATTTAATCAATAATATTTTTTTAATATAAGAAAAAGAAGCACAATTACAACTGTGCAGTTCATGTTTTCTACTTGATAAAGAAATGCTGCTGTAGTAAATTTAAGAAATCTGTCCACATGTAAGAAGTAAATGTGTAAAGTAATAAAATAACTTCATTACTTTGGTGTAGTATGTATGCCCATGGGGGAGGTCATTAACTAGTCAAGAAACAGTTAAAAATTCAAAGTTCATGTACAGTGGGCCAGATTTGGAGTCTTCCCCTGGCCAGTTCATGGTCCCCGGGCCTTATGTTTCACACACCTGCTATAAGCAGTCCATTTATTGACAAAGAAATATGTTGGGTCAGGGTTATTAATGAAATTCCACTTCCAGACTCTAAAAACATATTGTAGTTTTGATTCAGCTGACTGAAAAGCTAATACTAGTCACGTATACGGATTTTAAATTCTGATTTTGACTCACTTTGTATTTTGAGCAAAATCAGCATCCATGTATTTATTTGTAAAAACAATTTAAATAGTGTTTTAGGGATTTCATTAGTCTATTAATTAACCTTTACCGATTAACTTTAAATTTGTTCCTTTTTGTTAAAAATGTAAAATGCTGCATTACTTTATTTATATGATAATAACCTTCGTATTGAACAAATAAGAGCAGATGGATGAGTGGAAACCTTTCTGTCTAATTAAACAGCTCAGCGTTAACTGAGGACCTTTTCCTGTCAGCTGTATTCTGCTCATTTACAACTTCTAACTTTTATTCTTCTTGGACTGTATTACTGTAGTTTTGAATAAGTCACATTTATTAGGGATGTGCCCTCTGTGACATCATACAGAGCCAAGAGTAGAAAAAATATCTAAAACAAGTTTGAAGCCTGTTATTGTCTCACAGGGATCAGATGTACACTTCTTACATCATTAAAGTTTCCCCCTTTTTAAAATTTATATTTTATTTGTATTAATTACTATTATTATTTTATTTTAACTTTTGTGAAATTTTATTTAAGAATAAAAACTAAATAAAATAAAAAGTTTCCTAATTTTTAATATCAGTATCCACCACTGTACCACTATATATACAGTGCTGTGCAGAAGTCTTGAATCACCCATTTTATTTCTTTATATTTTGCTTCCAAGGAGCCACACTTGTAATTTTTTAACAAGATTTTTTACAAGTGATCTTGAGCAGTAGCTTTGCAGGCTTTCTGGAGATTTTTCAATGTTTTTCATTCATTTTTACTCCAGTCCTTGTACCATTTTTAGATGAATGTTTTTGTTTGTTTCTTCACTAAATACTGATCTTTCAATTGTTTGACCGTGAAAAAGCTCCATAATCAAAGCACATAAAAGACTTAACTTAGCAAACAACCAATTTTAAATGATATCTTTAAGGACTTTGTTGCCAGCAGCTTTCCTGAGCTAAATCTACAAAACAGTGTGACTGGTATAAAACAGCATTTTTGCTCCAACAAAAATGGTGATTAACAAAGAGCTAGTAGCTGAAAACCTGTCAGTGTGTCCTTAAAAAAGGAGGAAACTGGACAGGTGGAAGACAAAAGTAGAAGTGGCACAGTACAGTGAAAATCATGTTCTTAAGAAAGAGAACAAAAACCATTAAAGAACTGACACCAGAGCTGAGTGATGCTTTAGCCCTTCAGTTTATTTATATACTGTTTGCTGAAATGTCAGAATAGGTCTCAGTGGAAAGGTGGCTGTCAAGAAGCCAATCCTAAGGAAGGGAAACAAGGAGAAAAGGCTGAATTATGCCAGATTATACAAGAACTGGACTGAAAATCATGGCAACAGATCTTTCGAAACCAAATTTGAATATGTTGTTTCAAATAATTGTCAATATGTATGGAGGTGGTCAGCCATCTGTAACAAACTGTGGGGGATGATTCACTTTTCAGCAGAACAATGATCCCAGACACACAGACCCCCCGAGTCCAGACCACAACATTACTGGAATCATGATGGAATCATCTTGACAGAGAATAAAACAACAGACAGCCAAAATCTAAAGAAGAGCTTTGAATGTCTTTCAAGAAGAGTGTAGACGTCCTGAAGACAGCGTAGAGAAATGACGAGAAAGCTTTCCCAACAGAGTTCAGGCTGCATTGAGAAAGAATAAAGGTGGCCATAAAAATATGAGCTTTGAAGCTCTTTAGAGTTTTACAAACTCTATTTTTGCCTTATAGTTGCACGATTCAATAAATCACCACAATTAATCCCATCTTACTAGCAAAATATAAAGAAATCAGAAATATTATCCAGTTTTTTTATATATTTTTATTTCATATATGCATTTAAGCTTTGTTTTAATGTTTTGGTTACATTTTTCTTTAATAAAACTGGTAAATTTCAAATTATGAGTCGTTGTCTTCCAAAGACTCAATTTCCCATGCTGCCTTTCGAGGGGGGCGTTGTCAGCGCACATGTGCGCACGCCGAATAGCGAGCATGTACTGAAGTGTAAATAACCCTTCAATATTATTTGTACTTTTTCACGGTTTGCCAGTCGGTCCCGTCGGACAGCATGGCCTCAGAGGAGGACGACGTGCTGCTGTTTCTAATCTACCAGCACCTGAAGGTGAACGGCTACCAGAAAGCTGCCCAGGTGCTGGAGAAGCACGTTACCCGGGTAAGAAGTTTGTCTTGAATTTACAGTCTAATATTTAGCGTGCAGTCGGTAGACTGGGTTCTAGCTCGCACACGTTAGTTAAATGTGAGTAAAAAGACTATTTTTTATGTAATTTCATCAGCTGACATGCGCATCTTGCATGTTATATAACAACTTAAATATAAATGATGTGTGTGTGTGTGTGTTTTTTTGTTTTTTTTTTTGCTTCAGTGTGGCTGTCGGTAAGATTCAGTCTGTGTGTGTGTGCGACAAAGCGTGTGGCTCCTTGTTCAGGCCTTCTGGAGGAAAAGAACATTATGTTACAGGAGCTGCACAAAGCAGCTCTGCTCCTGCGGCCTATCGCTGCACGCTGTCACCCCATTCAAAACCTCGTCACCTTTTCATTGTGTTTAGTGATAACAGTTGACCTTTTTATCTAAAGCTCCTGGAGCTGCTGTGATTAGTTGATTAATTGATTATTTTATCAATTTAAAAACAATCGGCAGCTTTTTTAAATTAAATAGCTGAGATGAACTTCTACTTACATATTTTTCAATTACGAGACCTGGATGCTTTAATCTATATTTCACTGTAATTCACTCGTTTTTTGGAATTTGGGGTATTTGGACTGTTGCACATAATCACTGCAGCTCTTGATTATCCAGTAGCTGTGCCGATGACATCTTATGATGCAACCAGACACTGTAAAATAAACTTTTCTGGAATTTTATTTTTTTAACAGGGGAAATCTAAAAAAATAATATTGTCTTATTCTTCCTAAGTCTGTCTGTTAGGAAACATGCGCTTAGGTGTGATGTAAGCTTTTCCTGCAGAGCTTATGAGATAAAAATGTCATTGTCAAAAGTTGCTCATACTTACAGTGGCGGGTGCTCATATTTAACATGATAAAAGAAAATGTAAAAAATGAGATCAGAGTTGGTACAGAGAATCACAAGGACTCTCTGTTTGCAACAGTTCTTTTCTATTTTGGCTTCACAGGTTTGAATGCAAGTACATAAACCCCGCCCACCTGCAGGTCAGACCTTCTGTTTACAGGGACGGCCAATCTGAAGAAAGTTGGCTTAAAGGGAGAGTGAATTAACTGAGCGGTCTGCTGAAGTTCATTATAAGATATCATGTATCTTTTCTTTCATTTTACTAACCACTTATCCAGCGTTGTGTCGCGGGGTAGCTGGAGCCTGTCCCAGCTGTTACAATGCCAGAGGCAGGGTAACCCTGGATAGGCTGGTTCCTAACCATTAAAAAGAGGGGGGAAGGGTTTTTCAGACACTGGATGAGCTGTGGGCTCCATCAAAACATACAAATAAGGAATATTATACTGTCGTGGAGTTCAAACATAAAACGAGAGCTGGAAAGGACATAATACAACACCTTAAAGTCTGAATGAAGTTACAGCAGCAGTCTTATTAGAATTTACTTACGAGTATCCTTCACTCCTCTATGTGAACATTGTGTATTCATCATACTCTCTTCTTTGGCATATTTTACATGAATTCACATCTGGAAGCTTGTGGCAGCATTCCTGCAGCACAGGAAATTTGCTATTTCCCATTGCTATCTGTGTTTCTTCTTTCCCTTTCTTCTTTTGTCTATGTAGTTATGGGACGCACAGGAAGTTTAGCTGAAGCAGAGATGGAACATTCAGGGTATCAGTGAAAAGGAGAAATTGTATTTTGAAAACACTCTTGAAGAGTCAGTACTGAGCAAGTTTTAGATGCACAGTATTTCTCAGGCTGTTGTGTGTTCTGTTGTAGGTGGAGACACCAATGGAGAGCTCCTCCACCCTACATGATATCTACACAGGCTGGATGAAGTAAGTCACACCCAGTTACACACTTGTATACATAAATATTAAATGCCACAAGTTACCAAAAAGAAAGTAATTATAAGAAAATTGTAAAATTTAACACGTCACATTCTTTGTGCTGTAATTGTTATATGTGCTGCAAATCCTGTGAAAACTGACTGTGTACAGCAAACTGTACAGGTGAGCATGTGTGGATTAAAAATGTCAGTAGCTGAAAACAGGATGGGGCTCTTAGGCTCCCAAAGAACCTTAAAACAATCATTTAATGGTCTAAAATGAGATTAAGCCCAACGAAGTGCATAAATAGTGGCTTGTTTCTCATCATCCTCTGTTTTTCTTTATCTCCACATTTTATGCCTTTTTGCTTTTTGGAGTCACAGCTCAGCAGGTAATGCGATTCAGAGACACACTCAGCTGAGGTGATTTGTAGACTCCACACTGTCTGTGTGAGCAGGATGCGACTGGTACAGCTTGTGTGAGTGATTTCCTGGCCTTGTGCCCAGTGCATTCTGGGATCACCTTCAAATCCCTGCCTCCCTAATGAGGATTAAATGGGCATCAGATAAATGGCTAAATGAATGACATCAGCTCATTTGCCGAAGTGAATCTAACACTAAAATAACAGAAATCTGCAGAAGTCAATGAAAATACATAATTATGTGCCGAATATAAGGCACCTCTGATTATCAGAAAAACACTCTTTTCAAACAGCTGCTCATTAGGAATTCAATTCAATTCAATTTTATTTATATAGCGCCAAATCACAACAAAAGTCGCCTCAAGGCGCTTCATAGATACAGAGAAAAACCCAACAATCACATGACCCCCTATGAGCAAGCACTTTGGCGACAGTGGGAAGGAAAAACTCCCTTTTAACAGGAAGAAACCTCCGGCAGAACCAGGTTCAGGGAGGGGCGGGGCCATCTGCTGCGACTGGTTGGGATGAGATAAGTACTCATAATGATACTTAGCCCTATTCTAATTAATGCCACAATGCAAATGATCAAAAACCTGCAGTTCTTAGACTTCTAAGTTTCACAGAAATGTTTTTTTTGTTTTAAATGATGGTGAATTCAATTAAATATTATTTATATAGCATCAATTTACAACACCTGTTGCTTCAATGTGCTTTATAATGTAGGCCCTACAATATAAAAAAATAAGAATACACTTAACTTCTCCAAAGTTAGCTGACACTTTGTAAGCAAGCACTTGGCAACCGTGGGAAGGAAAAACTCCCTTTGAACAGGAAGAAACCTCCGGCAGAACCAGACTCAGGGACGGGCAGCTAGTTGGGGGTTAAGGTGGAAAAAAGTGAGAAAAAGATACACTGTGGGAGAAAGACACAGAATTGAATTACTTCACTGCACTGATAAAGAGTAAAGATATGTAAACAGAACAGCTGTGCTAGCTATTTGCTTCCACGCATGGCTAAATCAAGTTGAATGCTTGTTTACGTTCACGACCATTTAGGCACACCTTCCCAGTACTGGGTTAGACTCCTTTTCTGCTTTGAGAGCTGCCTTAATTCATTGTGACATAGATTGAAAAATGTGCTGGAAACATTCCTCAGAGATTTTCCACGTTGATAGGATAGCATCACACAGTTTCCTGCAGATTTATCCGTGGCTTGAGTCTCCCGCCGCATCCCAAAGGCGCTCTCTTAGATTCAGATCTGGTGCCTGTGGAGGCCGTCTGAGTACAGCGAACTCGTGTTCAAGAAACCAGTTTGAGACGTTTTGAGCCCGACTGCTTATAAAAGATGGATGTTGCCACTGCAGCATCACGTATTAGCAGTGTTGGGGAGTAACGGAATACATGTACTGCCGTTACGTATTTAAAATACAAAATATGAGTAACTGTATTCCGTTACAGTTACCGTTTAAAAAGGTGGTATTTAGAATACAGTTACTTTGTTGAAATAAATGGATTACACGGCGGTACTTCCCTGTTTCATATTGTGGCGGGTCAGGACTGTTTGGGTTTTGTTTGACAGCTACGTTCTGTTGTTCCAGGTGGCAGCGTTACGGTTGCCATGGTTACAGGGTGACGCTCTCTCTCTGTGTGTTTCCTGGGTGAGAGAGGCCTTTTTGTTGTGTTGTGCTAAGCTAATAGGCAGAATGCTACAGGTATAGCTCTAAAGAATGTAGCATCATAGGCAGTGTAGTCCGTGCTGCAGGGAGAATGGACTGCCATACACGGTATGTGTCTGTGAGCGAGGGAGGGAGAAAAAGGAAAAGTACGAGCTGTCATCGAGCAAAAACGGGAGCTGGAAGCATGTAAATATAATAATAACCACTGTAGCCAAGAAGAGTGCCCGACGAGCCCAGTTGTAAGTAAGCTATTAAGACTCGACTGTACACCGTGTTCGTGTTTTCCTCCAAAAACAATAAGTTCTGTTGGAGCAGCCTTTCAACGCCTCTCTCTGTCTCTCGCTAGCAAAGTTGAACCAGACAACAACGTAAAGCTAGTTTTCGGCTACGAGCCCGACACAGAACCCACCCGTATTAGCCAGAGGTCCCTTTACTACGGTATTCAGAATACGTTACTCTCATTGAGTAACGTAACGGAATACGTTACAGAATACATTTTGGGGCATGTGTTCTGTAATCTGTAATGGAATACATTTTAAAAGTAACCTTCCCAACACTGCGTATTAGTGAGTGTTGGAACACTAAGGCTCGCCATTTTGGTGTTGGTGAAACCGGCTGTAAATGGTAAAGGGCCTGTATTTGTATAGCGCTTTACTAGTTTTACTACTTTACTAGAGATATGCAGATGTATGTTATGTTATAACAGTTTGGAAACTGGAGAAAAAAGTTAAATTATTAGCCATGTAACTGTTCCAAAATGCTTTAAACACTAAAATGGTCCAGAGTTCATTTCAGACTTTCTGGGCTGAAACTTGGCACGCTGCTATCAACTTAAGCAATCTGTGTTTGTAAATCTGCTAATTAAAGAGGCCGCAGCCGTAACTTTAAGCATCAGCAAATTCCATTTAAATGATTTATAATAAAGATTAGCCCTGCGTACGATTGTGATGAGGGGAGAAAACATACATGAGGCCAAAAATACTTCTCATACTAGCATGTAAACGTGTTAAATTCATGCCTGAAGTTGGACATTTTAACACGGGAATCTGAGAGTCTGAGACTCACTTTTAGAGTCAGCCTCAAGTGGTCGCTGGAGGAATCGAGATTTGCATTGACTGCATTTTTCAGCTCATCAGTTGGTGCTTTACCTAATGTATAAGCATAGCCAGTAAGAGAAATGTAATTCATTTGTGTGTTACAGACTGTACTCCCTAGCCCAGCATGCCAAACAGGAGACACAAGAGTCCAGTTACTCAAAGAAAAGCATCAAAGCAGAGGCTGCAGACACCAGGCTCTCCAGTGTCACAGGAGGAGATGATGTGGCTTCCAACCCTCCACTCGGTAAATTTTATGTTTGATTGCAGTAGTTAAGACAAAATAAAGCCACTAATATGTGCACATCTGTAGCTAAAATGAATTTAATTAATTAAATGTCAAACATTTTCTAATTAATGCTTGTTTAAATCTTGTGGATCTCGATATCTGGAGAATGATGATTTCCATTTTTATTTTTCTGATGTTTTATAGATGCATAGAGCAACAACTTGGCAATTAATTATTTTAGCAACCTGTCAGTCATACAGTCGATTCATTAGTTTATCTTTGGAAGATACAAGAAATGAGGAAAACGTAAAACAAACAAAAGCCTCTCTGTAAAAATATGTTTTTGTTTATTTATCTAATGCTAAATTAAAGCTAATTTAGCAATGCGCTGACGTTTGTTCCACAACGCTGGAGCTAAAACGGTAAAATTATGGCCTCTGTGCTTTGAGCCCACACTGCAGAAGTTGTAACAGTAATTGATTGTCTGTGATTTAAAAGTAATCAGTGAAAATTTTAATTGGATTCTGTAGCAAATGGGAAGCCAGTGTAATTCTGCCAGGACTGGAGTAATGTGTGTCGAGTGTTTGTAAATGGTCAGAAGCTCCTCTCCTGCACAGCTAGCTCATAGTGTAGGAGACGTTTCTCTACTTTTAAGATCAGTCTTCAAACTTTTTGATAAAGTTTATTGTTAGATTCTTGCCTTCTTTGTTCAAACTGGACACTTTTTGTTACTTCTCCACATCACCTGGACTTTTTAGGGAATGTAACTACCCAATCAGCCAGTTTGAACTCACCCGAAACTCTGGCTGATTGGGACCCACACCCAGTTTCACACCTTGGCTCAGGCGATTAGAGGATCATCAGGGGGTCCTTTTGTCCCTCTGTGGGGGGATACTCCCACTAGGTTTATATCTGGGACTCCCCACCGTTTGACCTTAGAACTGAAGAAGCTTCTCGGATGAGAGGTGAAACGTCTTCAAGTAACTTAAAGAAGTCCAGACGCTTTTCTTTGCAAGCTCCTTTGACTACGATGACCTGGATGACTGAGAACCTTCACAGACATAACTACTAGATCGGTTGACCCTGACACGTGCCTCAGTAATGCTGCTGGGTTACGTCTCGTAACTTGTTCATACAGGATCATCTGATTGTTGGGTTGTTATCTCTGATATTGTAGGGTCCTTACCATACAATGTAAAGCTCTTTGGGGCAACTGTTGTTGTGAAATTGGCGCTACATAAAGAAAACTGAGTCGAACTTTGCATTGTATAAGTTATCCTTTTTTTCACTCTGTGTTTATTTCTTTTACAAATCTTGGCACCGGTGACTATGAAGCCAGTCTAAAATATATTTGATTTTCTCTTTCAGAGCCTGGGCCTGATGTTGTTGAGCCACTGAAGGCAGAGAGCATCTCTGAGAGTGTCTGTGAGCAGCTGCTGGATGCTGATAATAAATCCCAAGCAACAAACTCTGACAGCGAGAGCACCGGCTCCTCTGACAGTGAAGTGGAAGAAGAAAAGATAAAGGAGGAAGAAACAAAAACAGAGCAAGAGGTGAACATCTCACATATCATGAAAAATGGGTTTGAGTTTTTCTGTGCTAGCTTTGCCCCCTTTTTCTCAAAGTGAGGAGACGGAACACTTTCAGTTAGCGTAGCCCTGTTGTGTCATTGCTAATGTGTGCTTCATATGGGAGAGCCAATAAGGACAAACTGAATGCTGAGCGTAAATGTTTGGTATTTAGGATGTGTTGATGAACACGTGCACCGAGAAAACCTGAAAATATCCCGTAGCCTTCAAATGGTATTAAAATCACAGGAGAAATAACAAGATAAGAAGGAGAATCATTTTTCTCAGCTAAGATGCTAACAGTTTATTTCCTGGCATGACTTAAGCTTTAAAATGTGTTTTCTTAAATTCAAAAGAGGTTTCTCAACAACAGCAGCTGCAGGAAGGCGTGGTTGTTGTTGGTTATATGCAAAGTTTTGCAGCACGTCTGCATGCTAATAATCCTTCGCTCTGTCACCAAAAAGCTGCGTAAACAGACACAAAGGCGGCGCCATGTGTTCTGCTTCTGCAGATTAGCTTTTACAGGTAATAATATTGACATTCTGACACCCAAACAGTACATTTATAATCTTAAATAAGCTATGCCCTGAAGATAACAATCACATTTTCAAATATTAGCATCTTAAAACGAATTAAAGTAGGCGAGGAATCTCCAGCAGACCTTATCTAATTAAAGATGAATCTCTAAATTTGTACGATTAAGCATGAAGTGAACGCGAGTTGTTTAAGTCTTATCTCATAAAGCAACTCTTGAAATAACTACGAGCAGGGAAAGTTAAAGGTGCGACGTGTTAATGATCGTTAATGTAGGAATATTTTTACTTGGGGTTTATGTTTTAAAGGTTTTCATTAAAGTTAAAAGCAAAAAGTAAAAAGCGTTCGAGTAAGTATCGAGTGCTGAGCGTTGTTACAGGAGGAAAGCAGTGCCACCATGAACACACATAGCTGTTGTCCAGCCACTGTAATAATGTGCTGATAGATGGACAGTAGCTGCAGTGTTGTTATACGCTTGTGAAACACACGGACACATTTCCACTCGTCTCATCTGTCCCGTATTAGTTTCCTCTGTTGTTATTACTGCTGTGTGTGTGTGTGTGTGTGTGTGTGTGTCTTGTCTGTTCTTTTGTGTTGGCCCAGTGATGCAGCAGATAATGCCGTGTGGACACAGAATTGTGTGCGTGTGACAACGGTAATCTTCAGAGACAAATTGTGCGCGTGCTCGTTTCTGTGCGAACTATTCGTTGTGGTTTCTGTCGACAGCTGCTGGAAACCCTCATTACTTTGTGTCTAATGGTAAAAGCACTGCGGCTTTCTTTTTGCTGTACAACAACAACAACACATTCTTAACGGCAAAGATGTTTCTACTCAGCAGCATTTCTAGTTTCTTTTAGTTGTAGTTTTTCTCCAGCTGGTTGAATTAAATCTGCTCCCTGTGGATTAAAAAGGACTTCCTGTGATGTGGAGCGGAGCTAGCAAGTGCTCCAGCGACACTCAGTGGAGTCATATTTTTACTTTTGGATTGCATATAAAGAGTTGCTAGCATCTCCTCCTCACGTGCCTTCTTGGCCTGCTTGGACTTGATGGTGTTTTTTTGCTTAAAGTGGTGAAACAAGTTTTTTTTTCCATATTTAGTGGCAACAATTGTCTTGCATACTTTGCAGAGGAGTGTGGTTTGTTGGGGGTTGTTGAAGTAGCTCCCTTTTTATGTACTAAACATCATTGGAGGCTGGCACATGCAGCTATCGCTCTCCGGCATGTCTGGGTTTGTTGTTGTGCATGCTAGGGGGCGTAAACACAAGGTGTCTCTGTCTATATAGTCCAGATATATTTGACACAACAAGTTTAAAGTCTGTGTGCGAGTATTTGAAATTGCCCTGTTGCATTGTTTCCCCCAAACGTAAAAAGCCTGTACACTGTTCTCAGCATAGCACCTCATTTGCAGTGAAATATAGTCTCCAATAAATGGGGTATACAGAGCAGTAAAAAGATCCTCGAGTGTCTTGGATTTGTCTTCCTGAAACTAGCAGATATTCTGAGTAAACAGCAGGATGCAAGTTCTTCTAACTGCCTGTACATATTTTCCAGTCGGCTCCAACTAAAGTGTGTGCTGAGGCGTCCAATGAGGCAGAAAGCCTGAGCTCTGCCTCTTCAGACGCTGAGGAAATAACTGCACCCAGCCAGGGTAACAATAGCCTGGTGTTACCTGATCAGGCTGAGGTGCAATGGCAGGCCCCCGATCCAGCCGAGGCCTCAGTCTCAGGCGGTGACCTTAAAGCGGAGCATCAAGAGGGCAGTGATGATCTGAAGCAGGTTAGGTCATCAATTTCATTTTAAACTTTTGTGTCAGATGTTTATTTTTCTTTTCATCATATCTCGCAAAACTTTTTCACGCGACTGACACTTGAGCACATATCACTCGCTCTACCTTGATGTCTGTAAAGGCTTAGTGTGCTGTTTAATTTTCCTCATGGCGCACTGATCGCTCTGCAATGAGCAGAAATGTTAATCACCTTAAACCACACTCGTAAAAAAAATGGGAGTAGCTGTTGATTCCTGGCTCAGCAGAGCCTCCTTCTCCTCAGCTCACCTCTGCACAGCTGAAACTTATTTTGCAGTGGACTGTTTGTGTTGTTACGCTTCCAGTAGTCAACACTGCAGCCAGCCTTTCTTTGCTGAATTGTGATTTTTTTTTTTTAGGACTTTACTGGAACGTAAACGATTGCGATTAAATGTCACCGTATTTGATGTTGCTCTTAATTAGTGCTAGCAACAAGTCGGTGCACTTTAAAACTCTGTATTCATGTTTAAATCATCTGAAGCTCCAACAGAAACAGAAATGTCAGATTTAATTGGCATTTACATTGTTTAAACAAGCAATTAGGTGCCAGTTTTCAACAAGAAAAAGATCAAATTAAAAAAAAAAATATAGAAATTAAATGTATGATTTTTTTTTTTTCCATAAAAATGAGAATTTGTGGTGCCAACTTTTTACCATAATAATAATTCTGCAACATTCATCTCTCCAAGTGTCAAAACAGGACTGTTAAAATGAATAATTCATCTTATTTGATCAGTTAAATAGCGTTGTATTTGCAAGATTTATTGCTCACATGTGGAAAGATGGAAGCGCCAGTAATAATAAATCGGACATGAGCAATCAAAAAGCTGTAAACAAAAACCCTGATCGGCTAAATATTAATTAATTGTCGCCCAAACTGTTGTAAACATCTGGCTCTGTTTACAGACTAGTGCAGCATGCTGGTGTGCTATGCATCAAAGATCATTATGCTCGTTCCTCTTATGCTCATATCTGTAGATGCTTAGTTTATATCAAGTCTTAGAATATTTTTTAGGAAAAAAAATAATCTAAATTTAATTGTCATCTTCCACGAAATCCAGAGCAGCTGGAAAAACAATAAATCGGCAGAAATGCAACTTGGGAAACAAATATAAGTCCTCTTGTTGTTATTACTGCCCGCATGCACACATCAACATAGACCTAAAACTAAAGATTATCACCTGCACTGGTATCTAATTTGGTGCACGAGAAATGCAACACACAAATGAAACTGCATTCAGTTTTGTCCCAGCTGTCCTCTTCAGCAAATGCAGCCACGCTTGGCAACCTTCAGAAAATGGTGCCGGCTGAGTTTTAAAGCAGATACTGGCCGGCGCTCGCACCAGCGCCTCCAGGCTGGAAGTGTTTAAACCATTATCCATCTGACTTCTCTTTAGTGATGCAGCCATGTTTCCAAGACTTAACTGTGGCTTCGAGTGCAATTTTAGCTTTTATTGACAAAAATGAGCTGTATTAATTCGCCTTTGTTTTCTTGTAGGATTAAATTGATCGTTCTGCTCGGTTTTTCTCCAGGAAGCAACCACAAACACCTCAGAAGACATAGAAGAAGTTTCGGCGTCACAGCAGACAGATGTTCCCACTCAGGAAGTCAGCGAAGCCGAGTCTCCAGAAGGTGAAGAAGCCACAGCAGGAGAGGTGCAGTACTGCTTCATATTCATATATTAATTGATACGAGTACAGAACCTGTGATTGCTTTAATTATGCATCCCTGAAGTGCCTGCATATTTTGATATTTCCACTACAATTACAAAGTATTTAAATAATTCAGTTAAACTAAGAACTAAATCTGTAAAAAGATCAAAAGATCTTAAAAGTAAAAACTTGACTCGTCATGTCTGGTGGTGAAAGACCTCTGACCTCTTGCAGATGCCCATCCTGGTTGAACCCACCACCTCTGACCTGACAGCTCTGGAAACCAGTGACCAGCTAGCAGACGGTCAAGCCCCGCCCTCTACAGGTATTAACAGCCAATAGATTTTTAATTACCGGTTTGTTCTTTTCCCCCTAAATGCATGGCATCTTTTCCGTCTCTTTCTCACTGCTCTGACAAGAGTCACAAGCTGTTGTTAAGAAACCGAGGCTTCGGTGCGGCTGCAGAGGCAGCAGGTTCCTTTTATGTATTACGAAAATCAGTCTGACAACATCTGCTGTCCAGGTTTGTTTCCACAGTTACAAGAGTTTCAAAATTACACATTTCTGCTCAGGAATGAAAATCACTGCAAGGTTGATTTAAGAAAGAAAGTGAGATCTGTCTTAGGGTTGTATCTGTAATCAGAATGTTTCTCCTGATTGATTGATTTAAACTTATTACATACGATTACGATTACATAAGGCAAAGAGAAGATGCACGTGCTCATGACCGACATAATTAAATGACTGATTATAAGAATATTACACACATTCATATAATCTCTAAAATTGGTTCATCTTTATAGCTTCTTATCTTTATATGTGAATATTATTGTTGTATGCTCCGCCCCTCCCTCAGCCTGGTTCTGCTGGAGGTTTCTTCCTGTTAAAAGGGAGTTTTTCCTTCCCACTGTTGCCAAAGTGCTTGCTCATAGGGGGTCATGTCATCGTTGGGTTTTCTCTGTATGTATTATTGTAGGGTCTACCTTACAATATAAAGGGCCTTGAGGCGGCTGTTGTTGTGATTTGGTGCTGTATAAATAAAAGTGAATTGAATATGTATTTATGATTACTTGGACATCTTTTTCGTCATAAGTCAACAATAGAGAAAAAAGTATAACATTATTTCTCACTTGTGTGAGCTCAGGCAGCTCAATGCTCATTTTGTAAGCTGTTGTGCCACAATGACAAAGAGTTGAGGTTAAGTAGGATGCGCTTCCGGACATATGGGCACGAGGTCTTCAGTTTTTCATTCAGCTACACGCTGAAGGATCTGAAAACTGTGATGCATGAAGAGCTCAAGTCAAGGCAAACGAAAAGACCAGACGTTCTCAACTGAAGAAGACTAAACGGTCTAAAAACTTCATCCATCCATCTTCTTCCGCTTTATCTGAGGCCGGGTCGCGGGGGCAGCAGCCTAAGCAGAGAGGCCCAGACCTCCCTCTCCCCAGCCACCTCCTCCAGCTTATCCAGGGGAACACCAAGGCGTTCCCAGGCCAGCCGAGAGATATAATCTCTCCAGCGTGTCCTAGGTCTGCCCCGAGGCCTCCTCCCGGTGGGACATGCCTGGAACACCTCACCCAGGAGGCACCCACGGGGCATCCTTGCAGATGCCCGAACCACCTCAGCTGGCTCCTTTCGATGTGGAGCAGCAGAGGCTCTACTCTGAGCCCCTCCTGGATGGCCGAACTTCTCACCCTATCTCTAAGGGAGAGGCCAGCCACCCTTCGGAGGAAGCTCATTTCCGCCGCTTGTATCCGCGATCTCGTTCTTTCGGTCACTACCCACAGCTCGTGGCCATAGGTGAGGGTAGGGCCGTAGATCGACCGGTAAATTGAGAGCTTCGCTTTTACACTCAGCTCCCTCTTCACCACGACGGACCGGTGCAGCGTCCGCATTACTGCAGCCGCAGCACCAATCCGTCTGTCGATCTCCGGCTCCCTTCTCCCATCACTCGCGAACAAGACCCCGAGATACTTGAACTCCTCCACTTGGGGCAGGAACTCATCCCCGACCCGGAGTGGGCACTCCACCCTTTTCCGGCTGAGAACGATGGCCTCAGATTTGGAGCTGCTGATCCTCATTCCTGCTGCTTCACACTCGGCTGCGAACCGTTCCAGTGCGAGCTGGAGGCCCTCACCCGATGAAGCCAACAGAACCACATCATCCGCAAAGATCAGAGATGAGATTCTGAGGCCACCAAAGCGAAAGCCCTCCGCCACTTGGCTGCGCCTAGAAATCCTGTCCATAAAAATTATGAACAGAACCGGTGACAAAGGGCAGCCCTGGCGGAGCCCATCACCCACCGGGAACGAGTCCGACTTATTGCCGGCAATGCGAACCAAGCTCTTGCAACGGTTGTATAGGGATCGAATGGCCCGTAGCAATGGGCCAGACACCCCATACTCCAGGAGCACCCCCCACAGTAGGGCTGGGTATCGTCACTGATTTCTAGAATCGATTCAATTCCGATTCACAGGGTCCCGAATCGATTCGATCCACGATTCGATTTAATTCGATTCGATTCGATTTAATTCGATTCAATTCACTTTGATTTGAATCTGGGAAATTTTGACAGTCAGAAATATTATAATTCAGATCAGTACATTTACATATTTTTGTATCTATAAAAAGGAAGCTGACACACCAAGACTTTATCAAAGGTGTGAGCATCACAGCAGAGGCCTTTGTGTCAAAGTAGCTGAAGATAAAACACAGAAAAACATGAAGGTGATTTTCCTGTTCTGGGATTTTATAAAAAATTTCTGCAGTAGATCAAAAACGAAAGAAAACCATTAATCAACACATGAACATTACCTCTGAAGTTACAGCGGTTTTATTAGAGACAAGGCTGAGCGTTTTGCATTTTGCATAATTTTAAAAAGTTTAAATTTGTTCGGTATTGAACGGCGGAAATTAGGTTTTATTTTCGGAAGTATATAAAACGAAAAAAAAAAACCCGTCGGCCGACAGCGCTGTAAACAACGGTAGACTTGTGCGTAACAAGCAAGCGAATAATGCAGAAAACAGTACAGAGAGAGAGAGGGAGAGAGAGGGAGAGAGAGCGCGCAAGAGAGCGAGCATGCGAGAAAGATCAGATCAGAATCAGCGCGCTGTCGGCTTTCAGCCCCGACTGTGAGAAAGGCAACATCTCACTGATTCTTATCCGCGGTTGGGCTGTGTGTTTAAGTCTTTGTGCAGAATCCATGTTCCTGCTCTCATTTACTGTCTTAGCTGTTTGGTGGTTGTTGAAATTTTGTGAGATTTCACCAGAGATTCTGGCATTTCGGGCAAAATAAATTTATATTAAAAAATCGATTCAGGATTTTAATGAATCGATTTTACGTTATCCAAGCCAGAATCGATTTTAATTGATAAATCGATTATAAAAACCCACCCCTACCCCACAGAACCCCCCGAGGGACACAGTTGAATGCCTTCTCCAAGTCCACAAAACATGTAGACTGGTTGGGCAAACTCCCATGCACCCTCAAAAATAAAAAAGATTTCAGGACTCATAGTTGTGTATAAACTGATATTTCATAGCATCAAGAAGAAAGACACATTTCAACCTGTTGCTTTGCTCAGCAGTTTTCTTTCCCCCCCCGAAAGTTTAATTAACCAGGCAAAAAACTAAATATTGTCACACCTGAAGCCCATCTGTAGCTGTGACCTTGGTGTTCGCCATTTCCTCGCAGGACACTCGTTTTATTAAATCAACTGTGGTTCGTCTAGCATGAAGCACACCAGGTTGTTGTGATCTTGCAAATCTAGTGAGAATCCAGCCGCCTCTCAACACGTTTCTTGTGGTGATGTGACGACACACCTCGGGAACAGAAGGGGAGGTGGATGTTGGCTTTATCTCGACTTGTTGTGGTGGAGGCGTACAGCTGTGAGGCTCGGCTCTCTTTTCATTTAATGGCTGCTGATTTGGACGAACTGACCTAAAAGTTATTCACTGATATTAAAAAGCAGTTCCAAAAAGGGAGTTGTTGTTGGAGCGGTTTCCAACAAAGCACAGCTTCGTCGCTGTACTCTGGATTTACTTTTTTCCATTTATTTACAAGAGAGAAAAAAGGCATTCTGCTTTTTCATTTTCCCTTTTATCGACAGCACGTCGTCTCCGGCTGTTTAAGCACAGAGGTTTTAGACAAAGTTTGAATATTTTTACCCCGAGGCAGCTGGATTCAGTGCCAAAACTTGTAAAAGAGTTTGACAGATTTCTGCCAAAGCCGGAGAAACAGCAGTTGTTTTTCACTTGTGTAACTTCTCAGAGGACTTTGTAAAGCTTGTCGCAGCTTGTTAAGTAAGCCGGAGTGACTACTCTGAGAGTTGCAATCATCTGGAAAACAATTGCATCTTTCACCCAAAAATTTGAAAATGATAGATGACGTTTGAATAGAAACGAAGGTTTTTCGCATTCTGACCTGTCAAACACAGAACTGAACTGCACAAATTCCTGGAAAGGAGCCTTTTGTTAATAATATTATTATCGACCTGAACTTCCTGCTATGACAAGTCCAAACATCTGCTGCAGAAAGGCTTCAGAGTTGGATTCCTGTGTGAGGAGAGTGTTCTGATGCTGCAGTCAGGAAAAAAATACACCTGGAGATGCTCGTCAAATAAAAGTGTTAGAGATATCACAAACATGTCGTAGTGTGTGCTCTGCTCTCCACTTTAATCCTCAATACATCAGACAGAACCCAGCCTGAGATCCCATCAGGACAATTTAAAATGTCTCGTTATCTTATTTTTCTGGTGGTGGTCAGAGGGCCCGGTGGCGCCAGTGTCCGGCAGCCTCGCCTCTGTCAGTGCGCCCCAGGGTGGCTGTGGCTACAATGTAGCTTACCATCACCAGTGTGTGAATGGGTGGATGACTGGTTGTGTGAAGCGCTTTGGGGTCCTTAGGGACTAGTAAAGTGCTATACAAATACAGGCCATTTTCTTTTCTGTTATGACCAAATGTCTCTTGCTGTTTTTCCCAGAGTTGCCACTGTAATAGACTGTCGACTGATTTTAAAAAGATGTTTATTGAGTCTCACGTCATGTACCTAAATCTTAAAGCTCTGATCAGGTATAAAAGACTACAAATGTAATATAATGTAGACATTTTATAATATTTTTCAGACCCTGATGGTGAATCTCAAAATCCAAAAGAGGAGGAGGAGGATGATGTGGAGGAGACAAAGAAATCTGAGGTGATACAACTACTTAACTATTTACGGTGAAGATAAGTCTTTGCCAGAAGCAGATGGGGAATAATAATGAGTACATTTACACTATCTGTAATGACTTTGTGTATATGCAGCATGTTTTAATTCCTGCATGAATCTCTGCACTCAGACGTCAGAGGTCGCAGAACTTTCCTCGGAGCTGGAGGGAGACGCGGAGATGTTGAAAATCCCTGCGGACACCGGGATCCACAGTGACCTCTCAGCCACTCCAACTGGTATCAAAGTCACGTTGGTTTCAGAAGAGCAATCGGACCCAGAGGCCTCCATCATCATCAACATCACAGTCAAAGATGACGAAGCAGCTGAGCGAGAGACCGGCCAGCTGTCCCCTGAGGAGACTGCCGAGTCCTGTAAAGGCCGCAGCACTCCCAGGAAAAAGAAAAGGAAGAGCAAACAGGATTTTGAGACGTCAACAGCAGACACATCGATCACGGACACACCCAGCAGCACTGATGCATCTACCCCAGATCCACTCAGTGACACTCCTCTTTCTAGGAAATCTGCCAAAAAGAAAAAGAGAGACAAAAAGAGACAAGAAGAGGAGGTGACAGAGGATGGCGGAGATCAGGAGGATGAGGATGAGGTTGAGGCGTCTCAGTTAGCTCCACCAGACAAGAAAAAGAAGGCTAAGAAGAGGAAAAGGGAAAGAGACGAAGAAGAAGAGAAGGAAGAGGAAACTCACACTGTCACTGAAAACAAAATTAAAAAGAAGAAGAAGAAGAAGGCTAAAGATGTGGAAGAGGAGGAGCGTGAGGCAGGAAGAGCAGTAGAGGAGAAGGCTGAGAACCCTGTGAGTCTGGCAGAGACAACGGAGGAGAAGAAGAAGAAGAAGAAAAAGAGGAGAAAGGAAGGAGGTCAGGAGAACGAGGCGGTGCAATCTGAAGAACAACCAGCAGGGGGCAGTAATGGCACAGAGGAGAAAATGGAAGCCACAGGTAGGGCTGGGTATCGTCACTGATTTCTAGAATCGATTCAATTCCGATTCACAAGGTCCAGAATCGATTCGATCCACGATTCGATTTAATTCGATTCGATTCGATTCACTTCGATTTGAATATGGGAAATTTTGACAGTCAGAAATATTATAATTCAGATTAGTACATTTACATATTTTTGTATCTATAAAAAGGAAGCTGACACACGCAAGACTTTATCAAAGGTGTGAGCATCACAGCAGATGCCTTTGTGTCAAAGTAGCTGAAGATAAAACACAGAAACACATGAAGGTGATTTTTCCTGGCCTGGGATTTTATAAAAATATTCTGCAGTACATCAAAAACGAAAGAAAACCATTAATCAACATATGAACATTACCTCTGAAGTTACAGCGGTTTTATTAGAGACACGGCTAAGCATTTTGCATTTTGCATAATTTTAAAAAGTTTAAATTTGTTCAGCATTGAACGGCAGAAATTAGGTTTTCTTTTCGGAAGTATATAAAACGGAAAGAAAAAAAAAGTCGGCCGATAGCGCTGTAAACAAAGGTAGACTTGTGCGTAACAAGCAAGCGAATAATGCAGAAAACCATACAGAGAGAGAGGGGGGGAGAGAGAGAGAGAGAGAGAGAGATAGAGAGAGCTGTGCATCATGGTAGAAGCAAAACAGTAAAAGTAAGAGTGAATACATGAAGATGTTTATGTGAAGCGTAGTTTGGATCTTCTTTTGCTGCTGGTTCGGTCAATATTGTTTGGAGAGACATCAAACTATCAGCTTTACATTTAGCGCATAAAGGGCGTGAACACAAAGCGCGGACCCGCCGACAGATCAGAATCAGCGGGCTGTCGGCTTTCAGCCCCGACTGTGAGAAATTCGACATCTAACTGATTCTGATCCGCGGGCTGCTCTGTGTGTTTAAGTCTTTGTGCAGAATCCGTGTTCCTGCTCTCATTTACTGTTTTAGCTGTTTGGTGGTTGTTGAAATTTTGTGAGATTTCACCTGAGATTCTGGCATTTCGGGCAAAATAAATTTATATTAAAAAATCGATTCAGGATTTTAATGAATCGATTTTACGTAATCCAAGCCAGAATCGATTTTAATCGATAAATCGATTATAAAAACCCACCCCTAGCCACAGGTAGAGAGAGAGAGGGGAAAAGCCTTTCCTGAAAGCTCCCTGTAATAAGACATGGACTTGTATTTCATGTGGCCTTTACTCTTAACCATTAGTGGTGATAAATCTAGTGTGATTTTTAGATAACTTTAATTGTGCATTTTCTTTTCTTTTTGGCCTGCTCCTGCAGAGGGAAAGTCTTCTTTGGACTCCTCGGCCAAAAAGAAAAAGCGTCTCAGGAAGAAGCTCAGCCTGAAGAGGAGATTAAAACTTCATAAGAAGGAGAAGATGGCGATGAGGTTGATGAAGAGCAACAAGTTATCTGCAGATCAGAACCATGTGAGAAGGAAGAAGTGAGTAGTTTCTGCTTATCTTTGGCATATTTTATCATAAAGTGAAACAAAAGCGAAGCCAAACGATTGTAGAACTTGGTGCTGCTATCATTGTTTCAATGTCACCTTGCAGAATTCTGATGCTGTAGAGGTTTGTGCTACCAGTGGTACTTCTTACAAAGAGTATGTGCAGAAGGTTCTTACAAAATCACAGTAAAAGTTAAAGGATTGCTTCCATTTTTCAGACAGAAACACATACAAGAAGAAACAGAGGAAGTGCTTCACCCAAAGTCAAGCAAAAGACCCAAAGTTGAGCCCATTCGGGAGGACGAAACACCAAAGAAGAAGAAAAAGATGCAGAAACATGCTGACCTAGAAGAAAATTCATCAAAGGAAAACCAACCGCCCAAGGCAAAGAAGGAGAAGAAGAGGGAGCTGCAGGCTGAGGATCAGAGCGGTGTGGCAGATGACCAGCGTGCTGCGATTCTTGATGATGCCGATACGTCGGCGCTTTCAAACGGAGGGAAGAAGAAAAAGAAAAAGAAGGCGGTTAAATGTGAGGAAGCTGCCGAAAATGTGAGCCAAGATGTACCTGCTAAGAAAACAAGTAAGACTTTCTTCTTACTAAGTTAGCATTCATGTTGCGCTATATTAAGGGTGCGACAGTTCATGAAGTCTTGACACAAACATCTGCAATATCGTCCTGTGGTACCATCGGCCATCTGCAACCAGCGTGGTGAAAGCTATAATGTTTAAAGATTGCTGCGGTAACAAGTTATACATCAGAGTATTATTGTTCGTCATCATACTGGAGGAAGAAGAAACAATGACCCAGACTGTGAGATATGAACTGAACCATAGCTACACCACTGCTGGGATAAACACGATGCTTGTAGATCCACCTTTAGCAGCAATAACTTGAAGTAATTGTCTTCTGTTGACTTTATCAGTGTCTCACATTGTTGCAGTTTTGGCCCACACTTTGGTATACTCAATCAAATGAAGGTGCAAGGAGCTCAGACCCTGTGAATGCAAAACGAGCATAAATCATCACCGTAACTGACAGCTGGTATGAGGCGTTTGTGTGTTACGTGGTGTTGCACATGATGGCCAGATATCTATATGTCGGTCTTTTCTATCCAAAGGACATTATTCCAGGAGTCATGCGATTTATGCAGATGCAGCGCTGCAGACCTGAGCTGTGCTGCCATGTTCTGAAGAGGCTTTCTGTCATCAATTTTAACATGCTAACTGAGGCCTGTAGAGTCTGAGGTGTAGCTCTTGCAGTTTCTCTGAGCATTGCACCGATGGAACTTATAAGTAACTTGCTGGGATATGTTCACTCATGGGAACATTGTGGCATTGCGTTGATACTCCCGAATGATCCAGACCGACTGCTTTTGATCAGTTAAGTCAATTTTATTAGCAACACCTAGCTGCTATTTAGCCTTGTGATTCCTATGCAAACAGTAAGAATGTGCATAGTTTTTCAGGACACTACGTCACAACAGTGTTCAGTTCTTTAGACTAAACTATATCTCACAGCCTGTTTTTGAGGTTCAGTGACCTGCACAGGCTGAGAAAAGGACACGTCAGGACAGACTCCATAAAACTGTAATAAAACATTTTCATAAAGATGCTGTCTACATAAAATCCACAAAGCTTCCTATCAAAGTAAAGGGGCTGGTGAGCTTACCGACAGAGAAAAGCTCTACAGCATGTCCACCTGAAGTTCAAAGGTCAGCTTGTTAACAGTCACAGTGCAAGGCTACACGAACTCAACAACCTCACCACAGGAGAGATGGAGCGACATCACCACGTCTTTAGTTTTTGATGCATTAATGTCTGAGAAGGACAACCTGCTACCCTCTGTAATCTTCCACTGTGGGGCCATCACCTTACATTTTAGTTGCTGGATTCTACATGAGTAGATTCACGGTTCAAAATAATCCTTATTAGTAACAAATGGTGCGTTAATGTCGCCCCTCGGTTCATACACCGTCTAAAACAAAGACGTAGCTGCTGTAGTTTTCTCTCTCGGCTCAGAGCTGCACATTTGTGCTGTTGCAGCCACAGCTGAGAGTACACTCTCTCTGTAGTCTGTTACATGATATTGAATCATATTTATAACCTCTGAAGAGAAACTGGTGTATTCATATACAGAAGGGGAAGAGACAAGACTTTTAGTTGTGGTTTCTCTTTGTAATCAGAGTTCTAGCGACCAGTTGCATTCAAGGAGGGTTTTTTTTTGCAGACAAAAGGCCCATGTGGAGAGCTAAAAGCACATATCAGAATCAGAATCAGAATCGTGTTTATTGGCCAAGTATATGTGCAGACACATACAGGGAATTTGGTTCCGGTAGATGGTGGCTCTCAAGCACAGCAATGTAAATATCACACACACACACACGTGTCTATATACATACATACACATACATACACAAAGCTGTGTAAACCAACTATAAATAACTAATCTAAACATAAAATACAGAATGAATGAGGTGGAATGAATACTACAGAATGTACATAAGGTGCAGTTGCAGTGGGAGCAGTGTGCCAGGTCAACTGTTAAGGGAGATGGCGAGGGGAAAGAAACTGTTCCTATGTCGGGTGGTCCTGGTCTGCAGGCTTCTGTACCGTCTGCCAGAGGGCAGCAGATCAAAAAGTCTGTGTCCAGGGTGTGAGGGGTCTGTGATGATTTTCCCTGCCCGTTTCCTGGTTCTTGAGAGGTACAGGTCCTGGATGGAGGGCAGGGGGGCGCCGATGATCCTTTCTGCTGCCCGTACAGTCCGCTGCAGTCTGCTCCTGTCCTGTTTAGTGGCTGCTCCATACCAGACTGTGATGGAGGAGCACAGGACAGACTCAATGACTGCAGTGTAGAACTGGATCAGCAGCTCCTGTGGAAGACTGTACTTCCCCAGTTGTCTCAGGAAGTACATCCTCTGCTGGCTCTTTTTGAGGATGGAGTTGATGTTGGTCTCCCACTTCAGGTCCTGGGAGATGGTTGTACCCAGGAACTTGAAGATCTTCACAGTCGACACAGGGCTGTCTGATATGGTGAGGGGGAGCAGAGTTGAGGGATGTCTCCTGAAGTCCACTGTCATCTCTACAGTATTAAGAGTGTTCAGCTCCAGATTGTGCTGACTGCACCAGAGTACCAGCCGCTCCACTTCCTGCCGGTATGCCGGTATATTTCCAAAATGAAACCGTGGCCCAGATGTCTTTTGGCTTTCCCCAGTTTATCTTAAGTACAACTCTGCCTGTGGATTAAGAGGGGAAAACTATTGCAAGATGATGCTTGCAATCATCCAGAGAGGTGAAAAAAAATGACCGTGCAGGGGTTCCACACACCACACTACCACAAAGTGTAGCAGTTCCTTTAAATGACTTCATAATGTGCTGATATTCACAGAGAAGAGCAGACTACAGGAGGAACTAGAGGCCGAGCCTGCTGCAGACACACACACTCCTCCAGCTCTTTCTGGGGTAAGAAACTCTCATCCTTCCTTTTAAAATAGTTATAGTACGCTGCCGTTTACATTTCCCCCTCGTTAATGAGACTGACAGTTTGAAGAGACAAGAAAAAGAAATCTTCGGTCTTTGCTTAAGTTGTTTTATAGGTCTGTGAAGAAGTGTTGGCACTCATCTAGCTGCGAGGCATTTTAAAGTAAACTCAAAGTTTCCTCTCCAAATAATTTGCATGCAGAAGCAGTTAAGCAATATTATTATTTTTTTTCTTATTCCAGAAAAAGAAGAAATCTTCCAAGAAGAAGACAAACTGATTTAAATTTGGGTGAGTAGCTGCTCGAGCTTTCCACTTTAACTTTATTGAAACTAATTTGTGAATTTAAAATGCTGCTTTCTTCAGAGGTTCAGCTTAACTCCTATACGGCCGTCTCCGAGTCACCGTTCAGAAGCGTCGCTCGTGCCTTCACAGGCTCTTCAGAGGCCGTGTTCATGGGTCATCTCACCTGTGATTAAAAAATCATGTGCTTTTATTTTTTCATTTCAGAACGCCACTGCAGCCTCAGCGCTGCTTTTTCAGAAAACGTCAAACAAACAGAATCAGAAAGTTGTTTAGTGATCGTAGCTAAAACTTAACGCATAAGTCTGGTTTCTCTCTACAGCAGACGCGGCATCGTTGTCTGTTTACTGAGGATTAATTATGACGTTCCCTTTTCTTCCCAGGCCGTACTCAGGAGGATGACTGCAACTTGGACCTGAAAGCCTAAAAATGTCAGCGTCTTTTCTCCCGATTATTCTGTCTGAGGTTCATTTTTCCACGAGAAACAGATTTCTGAGAGGTGCTGGGAGTAACTTCGCACTACCCTTTGTTCCTAAACTGTGAATTTAGCACAATACACACCCTGAATCCCCCTTTATTTAGCAGATTCGGCTTTAAAGCTTTGTTGGAGGCAGACCTGCTCTGCCAGGAAAAAAAAAAGCATAGTAATTACTCAAATTATGACTTTATTATGCATTTCATTCAGCGCAGCCTTTTTAACTGGAAGCTTTTCCCATTAAAGGCTCATTAAAGAAATGATTTAAATGAGCTGCCTATCGTTTGAAAGAATTCACGCAAGTGAAACATAAATTTCTATTTAAATCAAAGAATTAGATTATTAACAGGATTGCTATTAATTTTCTTAAATCACAGTTTATCATTTGGCGTAAAATGGCCCTCGAGTTAGTCAGCTGGCAGTTAGTTTAAAACTGAGAGAAGATGGGATCTGAGGATGTTTGGAGGCTGTGAAAGATGAGAGCGCGAGACGCATTTCTGCTGCAGAGCAGCTCCGTCTTTAAGTTTCAAAGCTGCAATCTGCATCTCTCCTCAGAACTGATAAAAACTTATGAAGGGGGAACTTTCACAGTCGTGCGTCTTCTTACAGTCAGAGGGGCTCACAAACCTCCACATCTTTGAGTTTGAGTTAGAAATAAGCTAATAAGCTAAGGTGGCTTGATTTTCTTCTTTTGTCTGTTCTTTTCTTTTCATGTGATCTGATTGATAAACCAGCATTTGTGTTTGTTTGAGGTAGAATTTGTAGTTTTGTTCTGATGTGCATATGATGCAAACTTTGTCAGCCATCAGCTATGCAACTGATTAAATCCCGCTGCTGTTGTTTGAGGAATCTTTGTGCAGCTTTAACTGCTTAAATTTGCCGTTTCTAACGAGCACGTTTCGAGGACGCCGGTCGTTAATAGCTTTAATTCTGCAGCGGCAGTAATTTTCTTTGTTTTCCTTCCCACACTGTTACACGTGCTGTGTTTCACAGTGAAAGTCAAACTGGGAAACTGATCTAACTTGGGCATGAAATTATAAAGCAAATGGCATCACGTCAACAAAGCAGCGTTTGTTTCTTAGGCGATTAAACCCAGATGTGATGCTGTTTGTAAGGTTTGTGCTGTCGAAGCTCATTTCACCTCTGCATCCATCCCTCGTGACATAAACACTGTTGATATAAGTGCTTCTCACGTCTGTTTCGCAGTCGATCGCTGTAATCCAACCCTAAAAACATCACATTTTTGGTTGTGATTCAGTTATTTTGTTTCTAAATTCAGTCTAAATATAGTTAAAATAAGAACAAATTATACATATTCTGATTGGTTATATTTAGGGTTGGAGTTGTCACTCGGACCTCGCAGGGTCACTTTTTTCCACTTCAGAACTTTTGAATAGAAATTCTCATTGTTGGAATATGCAAGCAGATTAAAAGCTCAGGGAAAGTTTACATGAAATGCATTTTGTAAGGTAAAACTTGAATCTCACTAAGATTCCTTATGCAGTATTTCACATTATAATCTCATGGCATTGTAATATTATATTTTATCCCCTTAAAAAAAAAAAAAAAATCTGTCAAATTTGAATCTGTAAGCACATAAGTGATGATTTGATATACCTTTTAAAAAAAAGTAGTGCTGTGATGTGTTTTTGTAAAAAATTGGAGCCAAACGGCTCATTAACCCAGCTAACAGTTTCTCATAATTAGAAATAACTAATCTAATGCTGTTAAACTGAACGATTAGTCACTAACTGAAGTCTGCCTACATGCTGTTAACTTCCTCTGTCTCGTTACCTAAAGCACTCTGAAACTTTGCTTTATTTGGTGTCTGAACTTGTGAGAGACACAGCTTGGAGCCGATATCGATTCGGAGAACTATGAGGAGAAATTAGGTTTTCCACCCTCGGTGTCTGTGTTTACTCGCCGCTTTTTTCCCTCTGAAACAGAAATTCATCAAGTCAATACGCGGGGCAGTTTGCAAACGCCACATGGTGACGATCAAGAAACCAGAGTTCAAATCTAATTTGTCCTGAATTTAAACAAAGTGACCTCAATTTTTCAAAATCCTGTTGTGATTTATGGATTATTCCTTGGAAGATTTTCTCATAATTTCCTAAACATTGTTGCTGTTTTAAAGAAAAGTTCTTTATTCCCTATGAGATAACGACAAATCTTAAACTAAGGTCCAGTATAGTAAAATGACTTATGAACTGAGAAGAACATCCATCTGAATTTGGTGCAAATCTATGAGTTCAAAAGATTAAAAAGTGGCTCTACAGTGTGCGCTCTGGACTCGATACATTGTTAACAGTGATCGTGCAGTCTGTCGAGTCATCCTGTCTGAACCAGGACGTTTTAGTTCCTCTTACATTCTTCTGATTGGCTGCCCCTCACAGCAAGGAAAGAATAAAGGAACACCAAATTGTGCACTTGGTTTTTTAGCTAAATATCAGCTGTAAAGTCTAAGGAAATTAAGAGAAAAGTTTCCTACAAGGGTAAAAATAAAGGATGCATTTAAAAAAAAGTTGACAGCAGCATGATGAGCGAGCCGGTGTCTCACGAGTGTCGACAGTTCTCAGATTATCAGTTTACAGTTCTGTTCGCGTTTTGTCCTGTAGCATCTGTCAATAAAATGTTTTCTCCCTTAAAATGACTTTTTTTGTTCTTCAATATCAGCAGCTGGTTCATCATGTAACACTGATCGTTGACCTGAATATAGTCAGAAACATGACTTTACGCGGGGGCGTGCCCTTTGACTGCTTTAATAAAACATACATGAACATGAGGAACATTCAGGGGACGTGTTGTCTGGCTGCGTGCAGCTGAAACTCATTTTCAGGTCCACTTATATTACAGTTATTCATTCATTCATTTTAAAACCACTTCTTGAATTCGTGGTCATGACGATGCTCTAGCCTATCCCAGCTCACAGAAATGAAAGGTTCACATTTCTGCCCCATTAAATGCAGTCAAATCGACCTGAGCAGTAAGATTATTTGCACTATGTTTAACCAGTATTATTTATTTATAACAAGTAAAGCAAAATTATTTACCACGTGTTGTCTTTTTCTAATATTTGTTAAATGTCTTCATGTTTTGCTTGTTTAATTCTGAAGAATCCTGCATAAGATTTTTTTCTCAAAAAGATTTTTACTTTTTAGGGACAAAAGTTGATTTAAACAGAAATTCAAATATTCTTTGTACAAATATCCTTTTCATTTGGGATGTGGGGCACAAACAGGGAACCGTGTCCACTGCAATAAAGAAAGCTTCCCTTTTTATTGAGCAACTCTGCTGCTGATCAAAGTAAATACTCGCAAGTATTCATGAAGCACATTTATTCATCTCTTAAACGAGACTCATTGACCCAAACAAATATGGCAGCAAGGAAAGCAACAGCTTCCCACCCGGAGTTTTATTCAGAACAAATAAAGATGCTTAAGTTGGAAGAAATTGAATTTCATAGAATTCTAAAAGTCTGAACCATTTAGGTTATTTGCAGTCTAAATGGACACAAGGGTTTTACGGTCGAAAGGGCGAGAATCTGGGAGCGCAGAGAATGATGAGGACGCCAGTTCTCACTAAATCATTTTGAGCGACAGATGCGTTTTAAAAGAGTTAACAAAGCAAAATCTCTAAAATGAATAAAAGTACCTTCAGTCTGCTTGACTCCCGAGTGGGTTTCCTGCTTCTCTCCCGTGTAATATGTACTCCCGGAGCCATTTCCCGCTGGGTGCACTGGTGCGGTTTCTCCTGTGGACAAACGAGGCATCGATCGATAAATGGCAAACAATCACCAACTCTGCAAACACATTGTGTCCTGAAGGTTTTGTGTGTTTTCCAAAAGATTTAAACCAAAAGTTTCATCACGACTTTCTCAACAGCTTTTCACATACTTTTGCCTTTCTGTCTTCTCCCTGCATGAGACACCCACACAGACACAGAGAGTGACACCATTACTCAGTGACAGTGTCTGGATGTGATATAGGAATGCTAACAGCAGACAGGATGTTCTTGAGTGTGATTATACATAATTACAGAGCTGATGCAGCTGTGCATGGCCGGCTGCTTTAAAGTGGCCGTAATGACATTTGTGGCATAGTATATTGTTTTTAAATAACCATATTTGCCATCTGGAGGAGGACATTTTCTTTAAGGTATGAGTGTTCAATTCAATTCAATTCAATTCAATTTTATTTATATAGCGCCAAATTTTTGATATGAAAGGAAGGTTGGAGATTGGCCTATAATTAGCTAAGACTGCTGGGTCTAGAGATGACTTTTTGAGTAAAGGTTTAACTGCAGCCACCTTGAAGGCCTGTGGTACATAGCCGATTATCGGAGTGTTGAACTGCTGCTTCTTCTCTCTGGACCTCTGAGCTGTGTTCTCTTATGACTACTTGTAAACACTTTTGTTGCTCACTGTAAATAATAATAAAGGCAGTTGTGAACAGGACAGATTATTTAATACAACCCCGATTCCAAAAAAGGACAGCCTGCAAATGCAATTTGTAAATCTCAAACTCATATTTTATTTATTGTTATTTTATTTATATTTTAAAAAAAAGAGGAGCTTTAACAATACATTTAGTTCAATTATTAGTTTTTTTATGGGTTTCAATTGTAGTAAAATACTTTTTTGTGAGTATGCCACAGCATAGTGAGCCAGTTTAGGGCCACATTTTGATTTCAGGCATGAAGCAAGCAGCAATTTCCTGTCACAGACTCTATAAAAGATGGATGTACCTTCCAGGTCTCAGAAGTGGGGCCTGGGTAACCCCAGTCTCAGGGAGCTAACTTGGTCCACGTTTTAATTTTCTTCATAGAAGTCTTTTGGTTCGCTCTTGGGAGACCCCAAAAATGATCCCTGACAACATAGCTCCTGGGATAACTAGGACACACAAAGGCCTCCAGGACGATAATCTGGCAGTTCATGGAGTGGTCTCTTTGGTTTTAGGCGTTTCAGGCAGGAGGCCCCGGGGCAGTAGGACACACTGGAGAGATGACTGGAGACTCTTGGCTGGTTTGGGAAAGCCTCAGGAAAACATGTCGAGTGGTGTCCGGGGAGAGGGAAGTGTGGACTTCTCTGCTTAGGCTGTATAAATAATTATTTAAATAATTATAATTATTTTAGCCGATTAGTTCCATTCCTGTTCATTGAGAAACAGCTTGAGAGTCGCCACTGCTGCTCTTCCGGCTGAACTGCAGCCAATTTTCTGTGCAACAGGATTAGGAAGCAGAATTCATCAGCCTCTCGCTCACTTCCAACAATGCAACACAAAAAAACCCATAAAGGAAAACCTGTAGATATTTTCTGATGATATATTTTACATTTCCACTGCTGCACTAAAACGCAAGAGATGTTTTTCCTTTCTATTCAAGGTCGCAAGAAAGTCTGACAGATAGAAAGTACAAAGATTTTGATCATTTGCACAGCAACGAATATCCTGCCCAACTTTTTCAAAAGCTGCACATCAGCAGGACTTTACCATGCTTCAGTAACTGCTTGAGAAATCCTCCAGCAAATAATTCCCACCCCCCCCTTTTTTCCTAATCGTTTCTTTCCTTCAAGGCAGCTGTTGCATCATTTGAAAAAACAAACCTAATGAGGTGCTGAGTCGCAGGCAGATTAATTTATTTAGGGAAATATCCAACAGGAAGCAACGGTAACTTTAACTCTATCAAACGCCTCAAAAAGTTTCTACATTTTCAAAGTGACAAGCTAGAAAAGTAAAGGATACAGTTAAATACCGTATCCTACCGACCGCGGCTCAGGGGGTTGGGAAGCGTATCTGTAACCGGAAGGTCGCCGGTTCGATCCCTGGGCTCTCTGTCCTGGTCGTTGTGTCCTTGAACCTTACCCAAGGACACAACGACCAGGACCGGCGACCCTCCGGTTACAGATACGCTGGAATTATTGTGTGACTTAACCAGGCCTCGAGGGCCCGTGTCCTGCAGGTTTTAGATATCACCCTGTTTCAACACACCTAAATCAAATAGATCATTACCAGGCTTCTGCAGAACTTCAAGACATGTTGAGGAGGTAATTTAGCCATTTAAATCAGCTGTGTTGGATCAAGGACACATCTGTGTCCTTGATTCAGCTGTGGCCTGGAGTTAGACACCTGTGGTCTACAGCCAATCAGGACGCAGAACACAATGCACTGTTAAAAAAAAGCATGCAAAATTGCATTAAAAAAATCTGTGAAACAGTGAGGCTACGAAAGGTGAACTGCATTATACCGAGGGACCACTGTATATGTATCTGTAAATATATTCAGTAAATATATGCTGCAAGTCCAATGGAGTGAGTTCATTGTCAAAGTTTATATAGTCAGGTGTTCCAGTCACTTCCATGGTGACAGTGGTATAACTTTAAGCACCTTGGCATGCAGACTGCTTCTACAGACAGTGGCAAACCCTATCTCTGACGGGTCAAGATAAGTGGCAAACATTTACCCTATTTAAATTTATGCTGGAATTATTGTGTGACGCAATTATCCTAGCGGCAGCGATGTCTGGTAAACCATCCTACCGGTAGGATAATTTTTCAGCTTTGTCTGGTAAACCATCCTACCGGTAAACCATCCTACCGGTAGGATAATTTTTCAGCTTTGTCTAGTAAACCATCCATGGTGACAGCGGTATAACTTTAAGCACCTTGGCATGCAGACTGCTTCTACAGACCATTCTACCTTCATGAAGAGGAGCTAGAGGCATACTCTGATGGGTCAAGATCAGTGGCAAACATTTACCCTATTTAAATTTATGCTGGAATTATTGTGTGACAGCAGAAATGTGCATAAACAAAGGACGGTTTAACAGAACGTTTTGTCAGATATCGCTGAAAAATTATCCTAGCGGCAGCGATGTCTGGTAAACCATCCTACCGGTAGTATAATTTTTCAGCTTTGTCTAGTAAACCATCCTACCGGTAAACCATCCTACCGGTAGTATAATTTTTCAGCTTTGTCTGGTAAACCATCCTACCGGTAAACCATCCTACCGGTAAACCATCCTACCGATAATTTTTCAGCTTTGTCTGGTAAACCATCCTACCGGTAAACCATCCTACCGGTAATTTTTCAGCTTTGTCTGGTAAACCATCCTACCGGTAGTATAATTTTTCAGCTTTGTCTGGTAAACCATCCTACCGGTAAACCATCCTACCGATAATTTTTCAGCTTTGTCTGGTAAACCATCCTACCGGTAAACCATCCTACCGGTAAACCATCCTACCGGTAGTATAATTTTTCAGCTTTGTCTGGTAAACCATCCTACCGGTAAACCATCCTACCGGTAAACCATCCTACCGATAATTTTTCAGCTTTGTCTGGTAAACCATCCTACCGGTAGTATAATTTTTCAGCTTTGTCTGGTAAACCATCCTACCGGTAAACCATCCTACCGGTAATTTTTCAGCTTTGTCTGGTAAACCATCCTACCCGTAGGATAATTTTTCAGCTTTGTCTGGTAAACCATCCTACCGGTAGTATAATTTTTCAGCTGGGATAGGCTCCAGTGCCCCCCGCGACCCTGAAAAGGATAAGCGGAAGCGAATGGATGGATGGATGTCTGGTAAACCATCCTACCAGTAGGATCATTCTTCAGCTTTGTCTGGTAAACCGGGCAGCACGGTGGCACGGTGGTTAGCACTGTTGCTGCACAGCAAGAAGGTCCTGAGTTCAATTCCATCAATTCCACCATCAGGTCTTTCTGTGTGGAGTTTGCATGTTCTCCCCGTGTTTCCGTGGGTTCCCTCCGGGTACTCCAGCTTCCTCCCACCGTCCAAAGACATGCAGCTTGTGGGGATAGGTTAATTGGATAATCCAAATTGCCACTAGGTGTGAATGTGAGTGCGAATGGTTGTCTGTCCCTGTGTGTTGGCCCTGCAACAGACTGGCGACCGGTCCAGGGTGTACCCCGCCTCTACCCCGCCTCTCGCCCTATGACAGCTGGGATAGGCTCCAGTGCCCCCCGCGACCCTGAAAAGGATAAGCAGAAGCGAATGGATGGATGGATGTCTGGTAAACCATCCTACCGGTAGGATAATTTTTCAGCTTTGTCTGGTAAACCATCCATGGTGACAGCGGTATAACTTTAAGCACCTTGGCATGCAGACTGCTTCTACAGACAGTGGCAAACCATTCTACCTTCATGAAGAGGAGCTAGAGGCATACTCTGATGGGTCAAGATCAGTGGCAAACATTTACCCTATTTAAATTTATGCTGGAATTATTGTGTGACAGCAGAAATGTGCATAAACAAAGGACGGTTTAACAGAATGTTTTGTCAGACATCGCTGAAAAATTATCCTAGCGGCAGCGATGTCTGGTAAACCATCCTACCGGTAGGATAATTTTTCAGCTTTGTCTGGTAAACCAAGGACACAATCAAAAACATACAAGACACCAGCCCTCGAGGCCTGGAGTTCGACACCTGTGATTTAGAGGTTTTTTAAGTTTAATCAGTGAGAGTGTGTGGTTGGGTGCCTTTCTGTTACCCCGGTGATGGAGTGGTGACCTGTTTGGGGTGTACCCGCCTCTAACTCTGTGTGTGGGGGGTAAGATTAAGCACACCCACGAGAGGAGGGAGTTTTAATTAACTTTACTGATACAATACGGAATACTTGTATAGAAATGTATTTTATTTTATTTATTTAGATTTAACTAAATCTTAAAAAAGGAACTACTGAAACTACAAACAATTTGAGACCTTAAAAATTAAATATTGTATCAGTATTTATTTTACTACAAGCGCCAACCTTTTTTATGGCATTGTGATTGTCGTCACAGCGTCATGAATTCCTCAGGCACCCACCATCACAGACAAACCTCCTAAAAGGATTAATTTATTAATTTTACAAACAGATACTCATTTAGATGCAATTAGCAGTAGGCTAAAATGCATGTCACAAATTTGTGTGCTTAATGTTCTCCTGCTTATACTTTGCGCGTTGACATTCAATCAACAGTACTTTTTTTTCTAAGCCAAAACCCTCTTTTCGCAGACTTGGTGCATTAGTAAATCTGGCACTAAGTCTGCGAAAAGAGCTTTACTTACTTTACAATAAGGTGCAAACTAGTCAAAAACAAGAAAGTCAGATTAGACCTTGGCAGAAAACTGATCTACAGAGTTCTGAAGACAAAAATATGGAGGAGGAGAGACATGATGATGGCAACATTCTGGTAGACGTACACATAATTATTGTTTATTGATGATGGTGTGCAGGGCTGTACTGTATACAAAAGCTGCAAAACTGCACTTCGGTACTTCAAAGCGCAAATGGACCCAAAGCATACTGCAAAAGCAACCTAATAGTTTCTTAAAGCAAAGAAATGGCACAGTCGCAGCCACCTGACCTGACCTGACTCCAGTAGAGTATGCTTTTCAGTGTCCGAAGACAAAACCGATTGCAGAAAGACCCACAAATGAGCAGCAACTGAAGGTGCTGCAGTAAAGGCCAAACTGAGCATCTCAAGGGAGCAAAGAAAGCATTTGGTGTTATCCATGGGTTCTCAACTACAGTCCTTACATTTATAATGGTAGTTTCTCCAGTCAATTTTGTGATTCATTTCCCATTGATCTATTTGTTTTTGTCAAAACCCTGAAAATCTGCATTTTACTTGCATATTGATCGTTTGATTTAAAATCCACAGGGGTGGTAAACACAGGTAAAATATACTGTTTAGTCTCTAAAACTGTAATGAAAATCCATCCAGAACTTTAAGCAATCCTGACAAACAAAATCAAATAAAGTGTCATTTTTCTTTTGCAGGCATGTGACTTTTATACCATATTCTCCTGTAATTTAATTTGACACATGTACTGTCAATCTGATCATGTTTGAAAAAAATAACCCACAAAAACAAACTTTGTTTAACTAATTAAAAAGCCTCAAATTAAACTTGCCCCTCAGTTTTGTTGCATCTTTCTATGTGAATTGTAATAGCCTCTCTTTGTAGTTTTGAAGTGACTGAACATAATATTTTCCACACAATTGAGTTCTTGGATCCCTCTGACATTCCTAAAAGAATGAAAAACAAAATACTCCTCTTATGTTGTCACTCTCATTGTGATTGATCGGATATGCGATTAGTTTTCAGTCATTTGAAAACATTAAAACATTTTGCAGAAGTGCATACAGCCGCCTCTACATAGCATTTAAAATGCAACTCTTTGTAATCTAACATTCATTTTTCTCACTGAGACAAATGAGAAATTATCTGCGTGAATGATTTTTGGTGCGGGAAACCAATTATGTGTAATTACAGAACAAATCTATGATGAGATTGGGAAATGGGAGAGGGAGACGCAGAGAAAAATAACCTGCTGTGTGACAGTCAGGAGAGCTTTACCGTGGAGCACACACACACTCAGCTAAAAACAGTGCTAAAGGACAAATACATTAAGAAAGTTATTTTTTCATTTGTTTAAGTACTACAGCCTGAGGTGAAGTTGCTTTTTAGAGAGCAGGAGATTCCTACTGTAATGTCCAGGTAATGAAAATGTGCTCTCATAATGAACCTTTTACCCGAAGCAAACTACAACACAATGAAATTATAAATATGTAGTGTGGGTTGTTTTTGTGCAAATTAGTCCTACAGCAGTTTTCTGCAGTTATTGTAGATATATAAAATGCACCACTCTGCTGATGGGCTTTGTTGGAAGAAAACACATAAGTTTGAATGCTGAATGGATTCAGTGCTTTAAGACTTAAATAGAGACGAGTATAACAGCATCTGACAGCACAATGGGCATATCATAGCCAAACAAGAGTGAAGCTCCGGCAGTGAATCCCAATAAGAGGTTATAACCACAACATTTCATTAAAGACATTTGAGTTTTGCTTTGATTAAGACATTAAAACTCCACATCACCACAGTGGATTTTAAATCCACCAATCAAGATGTGATTGAAATGCAGAGTTTCAGCTTTAATTCAAGGGGTTTAACAAAAGTGTCTATTAATTGTTTTGGTATTACTGCTATTTTCATGCACAGTCCTTCATTTTCAGAGGCTTAGAATTAATTGGCAAGTAGTTTCTTGGCCATGTAAGGCCCACTCCCTCATTAATCCATGACAAACTATCAGATAAACGATCTGGATTTGATTTAAAGAGTTGGATTTGTACTTGGGAGCCAATTCACTGTAATTCTCAATATGAGGCTCAATAAGATGCAAGTGAGGGAGGCGATTACTAGGGTGAAGAAGGAAAAAAAAAAAAAAAAAAAAAAAAAAAAAAAAACCCAAACCAATCAGAGAGTTGGTAAAAAGTTTAGTGGCTAAATCTGCAACCTGTTACAATCATAAAAAGAACTAGAAAAATTTGCATTTCCTGCAAAAATGCTGTGTGGATGACTTAACGCTGAAGTTGCCTGCTGAAAAAGAGGTGAAAAGACTGAAAACTTTGCAGAAAAGAGGTGAATCAGCAGAATTTCTGCTGAAAAGAGTTTTTTTTTTCTGAAAAACAGCTGAGATTTGTGCTGATAAGAGGTGAGAAGCAGAAGAGGTGAATAAGCAGAATGTGGGCTGAAAAGAGGTGAAAATTCTAAAAATTCTGCTGAAAAGAGGTGAATGAGCAGAATTTCTGCTGAAAAGAGTTTTCTGAAAACAGAAGAAAAAAAAAAACTGAAAATTTCACTGAAAAGGGGTGAAAAAGCTGAAATTTGTGTTGAAAAGAGTTAAAAAAGTTTAACTGTTAACTGAAAGAAATGTTGCCATAAGCGGGATTTGAACCCTGAGCTAAAACACAGGTCAACCCAGTGAGGAAAATCAGTGACCCCACTGATAATGTGGAAGAAATGGGCAAAAAATATTGCAAAAAAAATTTCAATATCTCAAAAAGTATAGAGGTTATGAGCACCAAAAGTCATAGCACCCATTAGCAGAAAAAGCTGAATTTTTAAAAGTTTGAACTGAAAATTGGCTGAAAACTGAGGGAGTAGTTAAGTGCCAAAAAATGTACGGAAGCAACTAGATTATAGTGGAATAAAGAGAAACAGGAACTCAATAACTCACACAATGAATGAATTTACCAGCAACACCAAAGAGCCTGAAAGACCACAGAACAGTGTATGATCACAGAATTCTTTCCATGATTGGGGAAAAACAGCCTCACAACATCCACTCTAGTTGAGATTGTAAGAATGAAGGTGTATCATTGTCAAGATCAAAGGGTTTACAACGAGGTGCAAACCACTGGTTACAATCAGGAAGAAGAAAGACCTCTAAAAGAGTTCTGAAAGTGGTATGATTGTTGGTGCCATACAGGCAGTATTTGACAAACCAGCTGATCTACTGGGATTTTCCTCTACAATCATCTATAGCAGCTTTTAAACACCACAGCCTACCAAAGTATCATCACTGACCATGACTGATCCTTTTATAACCACAGTGTATTCATCTTTTAATCACACCATGTCAAATAATCTCAAACTGTCCTTTTTTGTAGCATGACAATAAGTAACTGTACTCAAACGTCCTCCACAGTCACAACAGTCTCAGTCTAATAGAGCAGCTTGTGGTCTGGGAAGTGCTAGAACAGGAAATTTGCAGCAACTTTGTGATGTTATCAATGTAACGGAGCGAAGGTGATGTTTTTCACAGTGTTTGTTTAAAGGAGGGAAACCTTCCTCCAAAACGGACAGAGCAGTGGAGCCGCCAAGGGAAAGTACACGAATTAAACTGTATAATTAAAATATAATTTATTATATTTAAATAGTTAAAAATGTAAAATGAATTAAAACAACCCTGGCCAGAGGACAACACAATAAAAATCAATAAAACACAACGTTAAAAGCCCAGTGGCGTCCGCCACAGTATAAGAGTCACTAAGAATTAAAAATCCAGCGGAGCGGTGCAGGAGGGGAACCCGGCGGCGTCCTCGCCTTCCTCTCCACGTTCTGCGCCCCGGTGCGCTAAAGGAAGGGAGGCAGCGGCAGTTACTACTCTTTTAGGCAGCTTTCATTCATTAAAAGGGGAAAGTCAAGAGACTTACCCCGGGTGGGCAGAGCTCTTAACTCTGCCCGCCGCTTCTTTGTAACTGCCAATCGGCACCGGCCCGTCTCGTCGCCTCCAATTCCCTGCAGACGCGTACTCTGGCCTCCTGTTGTTGCAGCAGTCGGACCTCTCACTCCGCGTCTCTGGTTGCCGGTGCTGTATCCTCCTCTCTCTGCTGACGCCAACCTTCACCAGCCCTCCGGGCTTGCAGGCGCCGCCGCCTGACACCACTCGCTCCTGCCCGTCTCTCAAGCCTCCTTTCCAAGCCTGCTTCTCTGTGGAAAGCCAGGCCCTCTTATTGGCCTGTGGGACCTCCCAGGTGTGATCAGGTTTGTAATCAGTTAGGGGCGGAGTCTTTCCAGGACAAGTCACCAAATAAATACCATAAAAACATGCAGTAAAACTCATAAAAATAAACCAATGTACAATATTAAAATATTAAAAAAGGTAAAACACGGCAAAACATGCATAGATAAAACCCTAGAAACTTGTCCCTTTCCACCCCGTGACATCAACCAAAATATTATAATAATATTTCAGCATCTTAAAGAATTAAAACACTTCTGTAGGCAAAAAGTGGTCCAACCTGGTGCCTCCTTTTACCCCAACCGGTCGTGGCAGATGGCTGCCCCTCCCTGAGCCTGGTTCTACCAGAGGGTTCTTCCTGTTAAAAGAAAGTTTTTCCTTCCCCATGTCGCCAAAGTACTTGCTCATAGGGGGGTCTACCTTACAATATAAAGTGCCTTAGAGGGAGGGACTGCTCTTGTGATTTGGTGCTATGTAAATAAAATTGAATTGAATAGAAATGTATACCTAATAAAGTAGCTGGTGAGTGTATGTTCTGGTGGAGGTACCTACTAATATTCATTGAGATATAAGATTGATTTTACTGTCAGGATAAACTGAGATGCAGTAGGTGTAGATGAGACGTTACCACACGTCTCAGGAGAAACATGTTGAAGGCAGCGATGAAAGACTGATGAAATTTATAGTGACATGAACTGACTGCACATGTTTTTTTAAAATTTATTTTTAATTTTACATTTGTCTTTAAAGTCATAAGTTCAGCTGATGCGTTTGAGCCAGACTGCAGCTCTACACGTCAGCTGATAATCTCAAGACGTGCTGAGAGTGTTTGGTGCTGATAACGATATTGACTTAGCAAACTCCTCAGGCTTCCAATACCATCTATTAAGCATCTGATTAAAGTAAGTATTGAACGACAACTGTTGTGTCTTATTCAGTGTGGCTACTTCATGCATTTATTACTTCCAGGCTGGACTACTGCAATTCATTATTATCAGGATGTCCAAAAAACTCACTGAAAAGCCTTCAGTTAATCCAAAATGCTGCAGCAAGAGTACTGACAGGGACTAGAAAGAGAGAGCATATTTCTCCTGTTTTGGCTTCCCTTCATTGGCTTCCTGTTAAATCCAGAATTGAATTCAAAATCCTGCTCCTCACATACAAGGTCTTAAATAATCAGGCCCCATCTTATCTTAATGACCTTGTAGTACCATATCACCCTATTAGAGCACTTCGCTCTCGCTCTGCAGGCCTACTTGTTGTTCCTAGAGTATTTAAAAGTAGAATGGGAGGGAGAGCCTTCAGTTTTCAGGCCCCTCTTCTGTGGAACCAGCTTCCAGTTTGGATTCAGGAGACAGACACTATCTCTACTTTTAAGATTAGGCTTAAAACCTTCCTTTTTGCTAAAGCATATAGTTAGGGCTGGACCAGGTGACCCTGAATCCTCCCTTAGTTATGCTGCAATAGATGTAGGCTGCCGGGGGATTCCCATGATGCATTGAGTTTTTCCTTTCCAGTCACCTTTCTCACTCACTATGTATTAATAGACCTCTCTGTATTGAATCGTATCTGTTATTAATCTCTGTCTCTCTTCCACAGCATGTCTTTTATCCTGTCTTCCGTCTCTCACCCCAACCGGTCGCAGCAGATGGCCGCCCCTCCCTGAGCCTGGTTCTGCCGGAGGTTTCTTCCTGTTAAAAGGGAGTTTTTCCTTCCCACTGTCGCCAAAGTGCTTGCTCATAGGGGGTCATATGATTGTTGGGCTTTTCTCTGTATCTATGAAGCGCCTTGAGGCGACATTTGTTGTGATTTGGCGCTATATAAATAAAATTGAATTGAATTGAATTGAATTGAATTGGCACAATTGACGGAGCATCAGAGACAAATTGTTGCTGTCAGTCAGCTGGTAGAGGAAGGTTAAGGTAGGAAATGTTTGAATACTGCAGCAGTTAACTTAAATTAGCATTTTTTTTAATTTTCAAAAGCGTGTAGGCGTTGTTAATTTTCTTAATTTCTGGCAAATTTCTCTTTAGTAAAAAAAATGCAGCGACAATTTAATTAAGCTTTAATTAAGTGTTCGATAAATTTGAATCAGAAGTCATATGATCCCATCACTGCCCCCCCCCCTTATAAAATGTTTGATTTCCAGCAAACATAGCTCTTAATTGGTGAAACCAGTATGTCAAGACAAAGGAGCTGTTATTTCTGTTCATCTCATGAACTCAAAGGCATCCACTAAAATTCACTGGTAAACTCAGAAGGTCAAGCATGTGCTGAATGTACTAATTTTTATAGTAATTGATGCATCTGCACACATCGAATACAGATGGTTTCAGATGTTCACCTTCAACGACAACAACTTCTTCCGCTCATCTGCAAACAAATCTGTTTGCCGGAGTGAAGCAAACAAAGTTGGAGTGGTAATAACAAGCAGTAATTAAAGCTCATTTCACGCTGCTGCAGTTTGCGATGCTGCACACATCGAGACATTTGTCAAAATTTCTTAGGATCCTCAGAGGCACATCGTCCCTGTCAGTAAGTCCCATAACCTTTTCAGACACTGATCAGCCGATGCTCAGGTTTTCACTCACTTCATCCTTAATATGAAATAATAGGACAAATATCAGCTAACCTGATAAGTGAAATGAAAAACACTGATTATTGTGGCACCTGTTAGTAGATGGGAATAACTGAACATTTTGTCCTCAAAGCTGATGTGTTAGATGTAAGAAAAAGGATTTAAACAAGTTTCACAAAGGGCAGATTGTGATTGCTAGATGACTGTTTCCGGTCTGCAGTGGAACAGTGCTGAACCACCGACAGTGCCACGTGCCCAATGATGCACATGGGGAGTGAAGACTGTCTGTGCTCCCGTGTGGTCCAATCAAACAGGTTAGCTACTGTAACTCAAATTGCCAAAAAATTGGTCCTTATAGAAAGATGTCAGAATAGTCAGTTTGCTGTGTATGCAAGCTGCAGACCAGACAGGGTGCCTATGCTGAACCCTGTGCACCACTCAAAGTGACAATGAGAACATGAGCATCAGGACTGGACCATGGAGCAATGGAAGAAGGCGGCTTGGTCTGATGAATTATGTTTTCATGCACCCTGCTCAGCGTGCATGTGCATGATTTGCCTGGGGAACCTGGCACCAGGATGCGTGATGGGAAGAAGGCAAGCAAGTGGTGGCAGTGTGAGGTTTTCAGGCAAAACCTGCTGGAAAAGCATGGGGCGTCCATGTGGATGTTACTTTGAGATGTACCACCTACCTAAACACTGCTGCAGAGCATGTACACCTTGTCATGAAAATGGTATTCCCTGATGGCTGTGGCCTCTTTCAGCAGAATAATACACCCTGCAACAAAGAAAAAAAATAGTTCAGGAATGGTTTTAGGAGCACAACAATGATTTTGAGGTTTTGACTTGGCCTCCAAAACCTCCAGATCTCAGTCTAAGTGAACAACTGTGGGATGTGCGGAACAAGTATGATCCACGGAGGCCTTTACAGCTTAGAGGACTTCAAGGATCTGCTGCTATCATCACAGCACACCTTCAGGGCTCTATGGAGCCTATGCCTTGATGACTCAGTGTTGTTTGGCAGCAAAAGGGAACCAACACAATGTTAGGTAGGTGGTCATAATGTTATGCCTGACCGGTGTATGCGTGTATAACTAAATCAAATGTTATCACCAACATCTAGATTTTAAATAGAATTCTCAGCATATAACAGTTATGGTCTCGGTTCATCAAAATCACATTCTTAGAAAATTTTCTATCAAAATAATTCCTTCGTGCCTTAAAAGTGGCTTGAATGTTACCACCATTCTAGAAGAGATCTAGATTCCGGTTCTGAAAAGTGCCTTAAACCTGTACTACTTTTAAGGGCCAACAGGGGGCAGCCTCTCTAACTGTAAACAGCTTTTTGGTACAGAAATCCTGTTTTTGTTTGCTGTGCATTGAGATCTCTGTAAACACTTTCCTGATGAGTTTGAGCTCATTCACCAGTTTCACATCGCGCTGAATAAAATGTTCAGTTTGTAAATTGTGCTCATTGTTAACTTCAGAAAGAAGGATTATCCAGGATTTGCTAATTGGCTTACAACATGTCAATCACAAGTCTCTACCCAGTGATCGTGTGATGTCCACATCCACTCATTGTTCACCACAATGAGTTTCAAAACACCAATTCAATTCAATTCAATTTCAATTCAATTTTATTTATATAGCGCCAAATCACAACAAATGTCGCCTCAAGGCGCTTCATAGATACAGAGAAAAGCCCAACAATCATATGACCCCCTATGAGCAAGCATTTTGGCGACAGTGGGAAGGAAAAACTCCCTTTTAACAGGAAGAAACCTCCGGCAGAACCAGGCTCAGGGAGGGGCGGCCATCTGCTGCGACCGGTTGGGGTGAGAGAAGGAAGACAGGATAAAAGACATGCTGTGGAAGAGAGACAGAGATTAATAACAGATACGATTCAATACAGAGAGGTCTGTTAATACATAGTGAGTGAGAAAGGTGACTGGAAAGGAAAAACTCAATGCATCATGGGAATCCCCCGGCAGCCTACATCTATTGCAGCATAACTAAGGGAGGATTCAGGGTCACCTGGTCCAGCCCTAACTATATGCTTTAGCAAAAAGGAAAGTTTTAAGCCTAATCTTAAAAGTAGAGATAGTGTCTGTATCCCGAATCCAAACTGGAAGCTGGTTCCACAGAAGAGGGGCCTGAAAACTGAAGGCTCTCCCTCCCATTCTACTTTTAAATACTCTAGGAACAACAAGTAGGCCTGCAGAGCGAGAGCGAAGTGCTCTAATAGGGTGATATGGTACTACAAGGTCATTAAGATAAGATGGGGCCTGATTATTTAAGACCTTGTATGTGAGGAGCAGGATTTTGAATTCAATTCTGGATTTAACAGGAAGCCAATGAAGGGAAGCCAAAACAGGAGAAATATGCTCTCTCTTTCTAGTCCCTGTCAGCACTCTTGCTGCAGCATTTTGGATTAACTGAAGGCTTTTCAGTGAGTTTTTTGGACATCCTGATAATAATGAATTGCAGTAGTCCAGCCTGGAAGTAATAAATGCATGAACTAGTTTTTCAGCGTCACTCTGAGACAGGATATTTCTAATTTTAGAGATGTTGCGCAAATGGAAGAACGCAGTCTTACATATTTGTTTAATATGTGCGTTGAAGGACATATCCTGGTCAAAAATGACTCCAAGGTTCCTCACAGTGTTACTGGAGGCCAAGGTAATGCCATCCAGAGTAAGAATCTGGTTAGATACCATATTTCTAAGCTTTTCAGCGCCGAGCAGGCAACAGCAACCAGGGGGTGACACCACAGATCTTCAACACTGTATGTGAATGTAATTCTATAAAACTGGTCTCATTCAACACGAGCGGGCTTATGAATATGTAAATTGCTATTTAAAACCTCCCTCTGCTGCTTTTCTTGTTCACATTCTCATTCTGCTAATACTTTTGCCACTCACAAGTTTTCTTGTTGCATGGAGGAAACGCAGAAACAGTCCACATGTGGAAATGTGCGCATTAATCAAGTCAAGGAAATTCCAGAAAATGTATTCCATTCATTTGGATACACAGGAAGTTGTTCAGTGGGTGAAACATTTCATAACTCATCCACTGACTTCTTCAGTCTTAAACTGACTGCAGGTTTTAATCTGTTAACCCTTTAAGACCTACCATAGAACCAAGTCCGCCAGAGCTTATATTATATTTTTACATGCTGTAGTGCCATTTTTGGGAGCATTTCAAGTTTCTATACATCAATACAACCATTATAGCCCAGATTTTAATAATATGTATGCATTAAGTTCATAGTTATTACATAAATTGCAAAAAAGTGCAATAAACTACAAAAAATTGAAAATCATTTTTGCTTTGTTAACATGTATTTCTAGTTAGAGAAATTTAAGAGGCTTATCCCTCAAAACTGTAAATACAAAAAAGTTGCACAAAATAGTTTCTCACCACAGCAAATTTATTTTGAGTGTCTTCATAGTTTTATTTTTGAAATACACCAATTTTTATATACTGCAGGAAAATCGAAAATAAATATTATACTGCAAATTTGCAAAAAAGCAGCATATGCATCAAAATAAACTATTTCCAGCAGTGCAATTTTAGTTCTAAGCATCCCAGAAACGACACAGAAAGTCATAAAGTCAAAGATAACTTTTAAAAACACCAGTATAGACTCATGAGGATATATGGTAAAAAAACAACAAAACTACATTTCCGCGAAAATGGCGTCAGTTCCGGTTTCGGGCAGGTAATGGCGGACATGCAAAAGTTCGCGCTGACGTCTATTCCAACGTAGGAAGTGTTATGAACAGCTGATCGGATCGGCAAGCGTGTTTCTGGAATATTATGTTTTTGTTGCTGCAAGCGCTTTTTATGCAGTTTTTGCAAAGCTATATGTGGAAGGAAACTGTGACCTAGGACAAGCTGATGGCATAACTCCTCCGGTTTCATATGCAAAAAACAATTATTGTGCTAGTTTACGTGGTTGCAGAGCTACCGGTGTTCTCACAAAACGTCCTACCTTGTCAAAACATCTTACCGTAGCGTAAATTTATGGTCTTGTCTATCAATCCGTGCTACCTTATCAGAATATGCTACCTTACGTGGTTAATGGCTCCGTCGTATAGGTCGGACGTTCAGATGGCCAAATCACACTATCAAAACATGCTTCCTGCTGGGATTTATTTAGGTAGCATGTTCTGATGGCCAAATCACACTATCAAAACATGCTTCCTGCATGGATTTATTTAGGTAGCATGTTCAGATGGCCAAATCACACTATTAAAACATGCTTCCTGCATGGATTTATTTAGGTAGCATGTTCTGATGGCCAAATCACACTATTAAAACATGCTTCCTGCTGGGATTTATTTAGGTAGCATGTTCAGATGGCCAAATCACACTATTAAAACATGCTTCCTGCATGGATTTATTTAGGTAGCATGTTCTGATGGCCAAATCACACTATTAAAACATGCTTCCTGCTGGGATTTATTTAGGTAGTATGTTCAGATGGCCAAATCACACTATTAAAACATGCTTCCAGCTTGGATTTATTTAGGTAGCATGTTCTGATGACCAAATCACACTATTAAAACATGCTTCCTGCTGGGATTTATCTAGGTAGCATGTTCAGATGGCCAAATCACACTATTAAAACATGCTTCCTGCATGGATTTATTTAGGTAGCATGTTCTGATGGCCAAATCACATTATTAAAACATGCTTCCTGCATGGATTTATTTAGGTAGCATGTTCTGATGGCCAAATCACACTATTAAAACATGCTTCCTGCATGGATTTATTTAGGAAGCATGTTCTGATGGCCAAATCACACTATTAAAACATGCTTCCTGCATGGATTTATTTAGGTAGCATGTTCTGATGGCCAAATCACACTATTAAAACATGCTTCCTGCATGGATTTATTTAGGTAGCATGTTCTGATGGCCAAATCACACTATTAAAACATGCTTCCTGCATGGATTTATTTAGGTAGCATGTTCAGATGGCCAAATCACACTATTAAAACATGCTTCCTGCAGGGATTTATTTAGGTAGCATGTTCAGATGGCCAAATCACACTATTAAAACATGCTTCCTGCATGGATTTATTTAGGTAGCATGTTCTGATGGCCAAATCACACTATTAAAACATGCTTCCTGCAGGGATTTATTTAGGTAGCATGTTCAGATGGCCAAATCACACTATTAAAACATGCTTCCTGCATGGATTTATTTAGGTAGCATGTTCTGATGACCAAATCACACTATTAAAACATGCTTCCTGCTGGGATTTATCTAGGTAGCATGTTCAGATGGCCAAATCACACTATTAAAACATGCTTCCTGCTGGGATTTATTTAGGTAGCATGTTCTGATGGCCAAATCACACTATTAAAACATGCTTCCTGCATGGATTTATTTAGGTAGCATGTTCTGATGGCCAAATCACACTATTAAAACATGCTTCCTGCATGGATTTATTTAGGTAGCATGTTCAGATGGCCAAATCACACTATTAAAACATGCTTCCTGCATGGATTTATTTAGGTAGCATGTTCTGATGGCCAAATCACACTATTAAAACATGCTTCCTGCTGGGATTTATTTAGGTAGCATGTTCAGATGGCCAAATCACACTATTAAAACATGCTTCCTGCACGGGTTTATTTAGGTAGCATGTTCTGATGGCTAAATCACACTATTAAAACATGCTTCCTGCATGGATTTATTTAGGTAGCATGTTCTGATGGCCAAATCACACTATTAAAACATGCTTCCTGCACGGATTTATTTAGGTAGCATGTTCTGATGGCCAAATCACACTATTAAAACATGCTTCCTGCTGGGATTTATTTAGGTAGCATGTTCAGATGGCCAAATCACACTATTAAAACATGCTTCCTGCATGGATTTATTTAGGTAGCATGTTCTGATGGCCAAATCACACTATTAAAACATGCTTCCTGCTGGGATTTATTTAGGTAGTATGTTCAGATGGCCAAATCACACTATTAAAACATGCTTCCAGCTTGGATTTATTTAGGTAGCATGTTCTGATGACCAAATCACACTATTAAAACATGCTTCCTGCTGGGATTTATCTAGGTAGCATGTTCAGATGGCCAAATCACACTATTAAAACATGCTTCCTGCATGGATTTATTTAGGTAGCATGTTCTGATGGCCAAATCACATTATTAAAACATGCTTCCTGCATGGATTTATTTAGGTAGCATGTTCTGATGGCCAAATCACACTATTAAAACATGCTTCCTGCATGGATTTATTTAGGAAGCATGTTCTGATGGCCAAATCACACTATTAAAACATGCTTCCTGCATGGATTTATTTAGGTAGCATGTTCTGATGGCCAAATCACACTATTAAAACATGCTTCCTGCATGGATTTATTTAGGTAGCATGTTCTGATGGCCAAATCACACTATTAAAACATGCTTCCTGCATGGATTTATTTAGGTAGCATGTTCTGATGGCCAAATCACACTATTAAAACATGCTTCCTGCATGGATTTATTTAGGTAGCATGTTCAGATGGCCAAATCACACTATTAAAACATGCTTCCTGCAGGGATTTATTTAGGTAGCATGTTCAGATGGCCAAATCACACTATTAAAACATGCTTCCTGCATGGATTTATTTAGGTAGCATGTTCTGATGGCCAAATCACACTATTAAAACATGCTTCCTGCAGGGATTTATTTAGGTAGCATGTTCAGATGGCCAAATCACACTATTAAAACATGCTTCCTGCATGGATTTATTTAGGTAGCATGTTCTGATGACCAAATCACACTATTAAAACATGCTTCCTGCTGGGATTTATCTAGGTAGCATGTTCAGATGGCCAAATCACACTATTAAAACATGCTTCCTGCTGGGATTTATTTAGGTAGCATGTTCTGATGGCCAAATCACACTATTAAAACATGCTTCCTGCATGGATTTATTTAGGTAGCATGTTCTGATGGCCAAATCACACTATTAAAACATGCTTCCTGCATGGATTTATTTAGGTAGCATGTTCTGATGGCCAAATCACACTATTAAAACATGCTTCCTGCATGGATTTATTTAGGTAGCATGTTCAGATGGCCAAATCACACTATTAAAACATGCTTCCTGCAGGGATTTATTTAGGTAGCATGTTCAGATGGCCAAATCACACTATTAAAACATGCTTCCTGCATGGATTTATTTAGGTAGCATGTTCTGATGGCCAAATCACACTATTAAAACATGCTTCCTGCACGGATTTATTTAGGTAGCATGTTCTGATGGCCAAATCACACTATTAAAACATGCTTCCTGCTGGGATTTATTTAGGTAGCATGTTCTGATGGCCAAATCACACTATTAAAACATGCTTCCTGCTGGGATTTATTTAGGTAGCATGTTCAGATGGCCAAATCACACTATTAAAACATGCTTCCTGCAGGGATTTATTTAGGTAGCATGTTCAGATGGCCAAATCACACTATTAAAACATGCTTCCTGCATGGATTTATTTAGGTAGCATGTTCTGATGACCAAATCACACTATTAAAACATGCTTCCTGCTGGGATTTATCTAGGTAGCATGTTCAGATGGCCAAATCACACTATTAAAACATGCTTCCTGCTGGGATTTATTTAGGTAGCATGTTCTGATGGCCAAATCACACTATTAAAACATGCTTCCTGCATGGATTTATTTAGGTAGCATGTTCTGATGGCCAAATCACACTATTAAAACATGCTTCCTGCATGGATTTATTTAGGTAGCATGTTCTGATGGCCAAATCACACTATTAAAACATGCTTCCTGCATGGATTTATTTAGGTAGCATGTTCAGATGGCCAAATCACACTATTAAAACATGCTTCCTGCAGGGATTTATTTAGGTAGCATGTTCAGATGGCCAAATCACACTATTAAAACATGCTTCCTGCATGGATTTATTTAGGTAGCATGTTCTGATGGCCAAATCACACTATTAAAACATGCTTCCTGCACGGATTTATTTAGGTAGCATGTTCTGATGGCCAAATCACACTATTAAAACATGCTTCCTGCTGGGATTTATTTAGGTAGCATGTTCTGATGGCCAAATCACACTATTAAAACATGCTTCCTGCTGGGATTTATTTAGGTAGCATGTTCAGATGGCCAAATCACACTATTAAAACATGCTTCCAGCTTGGATTTATTTAGGTAGCATGTTCTGATGGCCAAATCACACTATTAAAACATGCTTCCTGCATGGATTTATTTAGGTAGCATGTTCTGATGGCCAAATCACACTATTAAAACATGCTTCCTGCTGGGATTTATTTAGGTAGCATGTTCAGATGGCCAAATCACACTATTAAAACATGCTTCCAGCTTGGATTTATTTAGGTAGCATGTTCTGATGGCCAAATCACACTATTAAAACATGCTTCCTGCATGGATTTATTTAGGTAGCATGTTCTGATGGCCAAATCACACTATTAAAACATGCTTCCTGCTGGGATTTATTTAGGTAGCATGTTCAGATGGCCAAATCACACTATTAAAACATGCTTCCTGCACGGGTTTATTTAGGTAGCATGTTCTGATGGCCAAATCACACTATTAAAACATGCTTCCTGCACGGATTTATTTAGATAGCATGTTCTGATGGCCAAATCACACTATTAAAACATGCTTCCTGCACGGATTTATTTAGGTAGCATGTTCTGATGGCCAAATCACACTATTAAAACATGCATCCTGCTGGGATTTATTTAGGTAGCATGTTCTGATGGCCAAATCACACTATTAAAACATGCTTCCTGCTGGGATTTATTTAGGTAGCATGTTCTGATGGCCAAATCACACTATTAAAACATGCTTCCTGCTGGGATTTATTTAGGTAGCATGTTCAGATGGCCAAATCACACTATTAAAACATGCTTCCTGCATGGATTTATTTAGGTAGCATGTTCTGATGGCCAAATCACACTATTAAAACATGCTTCCTGCTGGGATTTATTTAGGTAGTATGTTCAGATGGCCAAATCACACTATTAAAACATGCTTCCAGCTTGGATTTATTTAGGTAGCATGTTCTGATGACCAAATCACACTATTAAAACATGCTTCCTGCTGGGATTTATCTAGGTAGCATGTTCAGATGGCCAAATCACACTATTAAAACATGCTTCCTGCATGGATTTATTTAGGTAGCATGTTCTGATGGCCAAATCACATTATTAAAACATGCTTCCTGCATGGATTTATTTAGGTAGCATGTTCTGATGGCCAAATCACACTATTAAAACATGCTTCCTGCTGGGATTTATTTAGGTAGCATGTTCTGATGGCCAAATCACACTATTAAAACATGCTTCCTGCATGGATTTATTTAGGTAGCATGTTCAGATGGCCAAATCACACTATTAAAACATGCTTCCTGCTGGGATTTATTTAGGTAGCATGTTCAGATGGCCAAATCACACTATTAAAACATGCTTCCTGCTGGGATTTATTTAGGTAGCATGTTCTGATGGCCAAATCACACTATTAAAACATGCTTCCAGCTTGGATTTATTTAGGTAGCATGTTCTGATGGCCAAATCACACTATTAAAACATGCTTCCAGCTTGGATTTATTTAGGTAGCATGTTCTGATGGCCAAATCACACTATTAAAACATGCTTCCTGCTGGGATTTATTTAGGTAGCATGTTCTGATGGCCAAATCACACTATTAAAACATGCTTCCTGCTGGGATTTATTTAGGTAGCATGTTCTGATGGCCAAATCACACTATTAAAACATGCTTCCTGCTGGGATTTATTTAGGTAGCATGTTCTGATGGCCAAATCACACTATCAAAACATGCTTCCTGTATGGATTTATTTAGGTAGCATGTTCAGATGGCCAAATCACACTATTAAAACATGCTTCCAGCTTGGATTTATTTAGGTAGCATGTTCTGATGGCCAAATCACACTATTAAAACATGCTTCCAGCTTGGATTTATTTAGGTAGCATGTTCTGATGGCCAAATCACACTATTAAAACATGCTTCCAGCTGGGATTTATTTAGGTAGCATGTTCTGATGGCCAAATCACACTATTAAAACATGCTTCCTGCATGGATTTATTTAGGTAGCATGTTCTGATGGCCAAATCACACTATTAAAACATGCTTCCTGCTGGGATTTATTTAGGTAGCATGTTCTGATGGCCAAATCACACTATTAAAACATGCTTCCAGCTTGGATTTATTTAGGTAGCATGTTCTGATGGCCAAATCACACTATTAAAACATGCTTCCTGCTGGGATTTATTTAGGTAGCATGTTCTGATGGCCAAATCACACTATTAAAACATGCTTCCTGCATGGATTTATTTAGGTAGCATGTTCTGATGGCCAAATCACACTATTAAAACATGCTTCCAGCTTGGATTTATTTAGGTAGCATGTTCTGATGGCCAAATCACACTATTAAAACATGCTTCCAGCTTGGATTTATCTAGGTAGCATGTTCTGATGGCCAAATCACAATATTAAAACATGCTTCCAGCTTGGATTTATTTAGGTAGCATGTTCTGATGGCCAAATCACACTATTAAAACACGCTTCCAGCTTGGATTTATTTAGGTAGCATGTTCAGATGGCCAAATCACACTATTAAAACATGCTTCCTGCATGGATTTATTTAGGTAGCATGTTCTGATGGCCAAATCACACTATTAAAACATGCTTCCTGCTGGGATTTATTTAGGTAGCATGTTCTGATGGCCAAATCACACTGTTAAAACATGCTTCCTGCATGGATTTATTTAGGTAGCATGTTTAGATGGCCAAATCACACTATTCAAACATGCTTCCAGCTTGGATTTATTTAGGTAGCATGTTCTGATGGCCAAATCACACTATTAAAACATGCTTCCTGCTGGGATTTATTTAGGTAGCATGTTCTGATGGCCAAATCACACTATTAAAACATGCTTCCTGCATGGATTTATTTAGGTAGCATGTTCTGATGGCCAAATCACACTATTAAAACATGCTTCCTGCTGGGATTTATTTAGGTAGCATGTTCAGATGGCCAAATCACACTATTAAAACATGCTTCCAGCTTGGATTTATTTAGGTAGCATGTTCTGATGGCCAAATCACACTATTAAAACATGCTTCCGCTGGGATTTATTTAGGTAGCATGTTCAGATGGCCAAATCACACTATTAAAACATGCTTCCTGCATGGATTTATTTAGGTAGCATGTTCTGATGGCCAAATCACACTATTAAAACATGCTTCCTGCTGGGATTTATTTAGGTAGCATGTTCAGATGGCCAAATCACACTATTAAAACATGCTTCCTGCACGGGTTTATTTAGGTAGCATGTTCTGATGGCCAAATCACACTATTAAAACATGCTTCCTGCACGGATTTATTTAGGTAGCATGTTCTGATGGCCAAATCACACTATTAAAACATGCTTCCTGCACGGATTTATTTAGGTAGCATGTTCTGATGGCCAAATCACACTATTAAAACATGCTTCCTGCATGGATTTATTTAGGTAGCATGTTCTGATGGCCAAATCACACTATTAAAACATGCTTCCTGCTGGGATTTATTTAGGTAGCATGTTCAGATGGCCAAATCACACTATTAAAACATGCTTCCTGCATGGATTTATTTAGGTAGCATGTTCAGATGGCCAAATCACACTATTAAAACATGCTTCCTGCTGGGATTTATTTAGGTAGTATGTTCAGATGGCCAAATCACACTATTAAAACATGCTTCCAGCTTGGATTTATTTAGGTAGCATGTTCTGATGACCAAATCACACTATTAAAACATGCTTCCTGCTGGGATTTATCTAGGTAGCATGTTCAGATGGCCAAATCACACTATTAAAACATGCTTCCTGCATGGATTTATTTAGGTAGCATGTTCTGATGGCCAAATCACATTATTAAAACATGCTTCCTGCATGGATTTATTTAGGTAGCATGTTCTGATGGCCAAATCACACTATTAAAACATGCTTCCTGCTGGGATTTATTTAGGTAGCATGTTCTGATGGCCAAATCACACTATTAAAACATGCTTCCTGCATGGATTTATTTAGGTAGCATGTTCAGATGGCCAAATCCCACTATTAAAACATGCTTCCTGCTGGGATTTATTTAGGTAGCATGTTCAGATGGCCAAATCACACTATTAAAACATGCTTCCTGCTGGGATTTATTTAGGTAGCATGTTCTGATGGCCAAATCACACTATTAAAACATGCTTCCAGCTTGGATTTATTTAGGTAGCATGTTCAGATGGCCAAATCACACTATTAAAACATGCTTCCTGCATGGATTTATTTAGGTAGCATGTTCTGATGGCCAAATCACACTATTAAAACATGCTTCCTGCTGGGATTTATTTAGGTAGCATGTTCAGATGGCCAAATCACACTATTAAAACATGCTTCCTGCACGGGTTTATTTAGGTAGCATGTTCTGATGGCCAAATCACACTATTAAAACATGCTTCCTGCACGGATTTATTTAGGTAGCATGTTCTGATGGCCAAATCACACTATTAAAACATGCTTCCTGCACGGATTTATTTAGGTAGCATGTTCTGATGGCCAAATCACACTATTAAAACATGCTTCCTGCTGGGATTTATTTAGGTAGCATGTTCTGATGGCCAAATCACACTATTAAAACATGCTTCCTGCTGGGATTTATTTAGGTAGCATGTTCAGATGGCCAAATCACACTATTAAAACATGCTTCCTGCATGGATTTATTTAGGTAGCATGTTCTGATGGCCAAATCACACTATTAAAACATGCTTCCTGCTGGGATTTATTTAGGTAGTATGTTCAGATGGCCAAATCACACTATTAAAACATGCTTCCAGCTTGGATTTATTTAGGTAGCATGTTCTGATGACCAAATCACACTATTAAAACATGCTTCCTGCTGGGATTTATCTAGGTAGCATGTTCAGATGGCCAAATCACACTATTAAAACATGCTTCCTGCATGGATTTATTTAGGTAGCATGTTCTGATGGCCAAATCACATTATTAAAACATGCTTCCAGCTTGGATTTATTTAGGTAGCATGTTCTGATGGCCAAATCACACTATTAAAACATGCTTCCTGCTGGGATTTATTTAGGTAGCATGTTCTGATGGCCAAATCACACTATTAAAACATGCTTCCTGCATGGATTTATTTAGGTAGCATGTTCAGATGGCCAAATCACACTATTAAAACATGCTTCCTGCTGGGATTTATTTAGGTAGCATGTTCAGATGGCCAAATCACACTATTAAAACATGCTTCCTGCTGGGATTTATTTAGGTAGCATGTTCTGATGGCCAAATCACACTATTAAAACATGCTTCCAGCTTGGATTTATTTAGGTAGCATGTTCTGATGGCCAAATCACACTATTAAAACATGCTTCCTGCATGGATTTATTTAGGTAGCATGTTCTGATGGCCAAATCACACTATTAAAACATGCTTCCAGCTTGGATTTATTTAGGTAGCATGTTCAGATGGCCAAATCACACTATTAAAACATGCTTCCTGCATGGATTTATTTAGGTAGCATGTTCTGATGGCCAAATCACACTATTAAAACATGCTTCCTGCTGGGATTTATTTAGGTAGCATGTTCTGATGGCCAAATCACACTATCAAAACATGCTTCCTGTATGGATTTATTTAGGTAGCATGTTCAGATGGCCAAATCACACTATTAAAACATGCTTCCAGCTTGGATTTATTTAGGTAGCATGTTCTGATGGCCAAATCACACTATTAAAACATGCTTCCAGCTTGGATTTATTTAGGTAGCATGTTCTGATGGCCAAATCACACTATTAAAACATGCTTCCAGCTGGGATTTATTTAGGTAGCATGTTCTGATGGCCAAATCACACTATTAAAACATGCTTCCTGCATGGATTTATTTAGGTAGCATGTTCTGATGGCCAAATCACACTATTAAAACATGCTTCCTGCTGGGATTTATTTAGGTAGCATGTTCTGATGGCCAAATCACACTATTAAAACATGCTTCCAGCTTGGATTTATTTAGGTAGCATGTTCTGATGGCCAAATCACACTATTAAAACATGCTTCCTGCTGGGATTTATTTAGGTAGCATGTTCTGATGGCCAAATCACACTATTAAAACATGCTTCCTGCATGGATTTATTTAGGTAGCATGTTCTGATGGCCAAATCACACTATTAAAACATGCTTCCAGCTTGGATTTATTTAGGTAGCATGTTCTGATGGCCAAATCACACTATTAAAACATGCTTCCAGCTTGGATTTATTTAGGTAGCATGTTCTGATGGCCAAATCACACTATTAAAACATGCTTCCAGCTTGGATTTATTTAGGTAGCATGTTCTGATGGCCAAATCACACTATTAAAACACGCTTCCAGCTTGGATTTATTTAGGTAGCATGTTCAGATGGCCAAATCACACTATTAAAACATGCTTCCTGCATGGATTTATTTAGGTAGCATGTTCTGATGGCCAAATCACACTATTAAAACATGCTTCCTGCTGGGATTTATTTAGGTAGCATGTTCTGATGGCCAAATCACACTGTTAAAACATGCTTCCTGCATGGATTTATTTAGGTAGCATGTTCAGATGGCCAAATCACACTATTAAAACATGCTTCCAGCTTGGATTTATTTAGGTAGCATGTTCTGATGGCCAAATCACACTATTAAAACATGCTTCCTGCTGGGATTTATTTAGGTAGCATGTTCTGATGGCCAAATCACACTATTAAAACATGCTTCCTGCATGGATTTATTTAGGTAGCATGTTCTGATGGCCAAATCACACTATTAAAACATGCTTCCTGCTGGGATTTATTTAGGTAGCATGTTCAGATGGCCAAATCACACTATTAAAACATGCTTCCAGCTTGGATTTATTTAGGTAGCATGTTCTGATGGCCAAATCACACTATTAAAACATGCTTCCGCTGGGATTTATTTAGGTAGCATGTTCTGATGGCCAAATCACACTATTAAAACATGCTTCCTGCATGGATTTATTTAGGTAGCATGTTCTGATGGCCAAATCACACTATTAAAACATGCTTCCTGCTGGGATTTATTTAGGTAGCATGTTCAGATGGCCAAATCACACTATTAAAACATGCTTCCTGCACGGGTTTATTTAGGTAGCATGTTCTGATGGCCAAATCACACTATTAAAACATGCTTCCTGCTGGGATTTATTTAGGTAGCATGTTCTGATGGCCAAATCACACTATTAAAACATGCTTCCTGCACGGATTTATTTAGGTAGCATGTTCTGATGGCCAAATCACACTATTAAAACATGCTTCCTGCTGGGATTTATTTAGGTAGCATGTTCTGATGGCCAAATCACACTATTAAAACATGCTTCCTGCTGGGATTTATTTAGGTAGCATGTTCAGATGGCCAAATCACACTATTAAAACATGCTTCCTGCTGGGATTTATTTAGGTAGCATGTTCTGATGGCCAAATCACACTATTAAAACATGCTTCCTGCATGGATTTATTTAGGTAGCATGTTCTGATGGCCAAATCACACTATTAAAACATGCTTCCTGCTGGGATTTATTTAGGTAGCATGTTCAGATGGCCAAATCACACTATTAAAACATGCTTCCTGCTGGGATTTATTTAGGTAGCATGTTCTGATGGCCAAATCACACTATTAAAACATGCTTCCAGCTTGGATTTATTTAGGTAGCATGTTCTGATGGCCAAATCACACTATTAAAACATGCTTCCAGCTTGGATTTATTTAGGTAGCATGTTCTGATGGCCAAATCACACTATTAAAACATGCTTCCAGCTTGGATTTATTTAGGTAGCATGTTCAGATGGCCAAATCACACTATTAAAACATGCTTCCAGCTTGGATTTATTTAGGTAGCATGTTCTGATGGCCAAATCACACTATTAAAACATGCTTCCTGCATGGATTTATTTAGGTAGCATGTTCTGATGGCCAAATCACACTATTAAAACATGCTTCCAGCTTGGATTTATTTAGGTAGCATGTTCAGATGGCCAAATCACACTATTAAAACATGCTTCCTGCATGGATTTATTTAGGTAGCATGTTCTGATGGCCAAATCACACTATTAAAACATGCTTCCTGCTGGGATTTATTTAGGTAGCATGTTCTGATGGCCAAATCACACTGTTAAAACATGCTTCCTGCATGGATTTATTTAGGTAGCATGTTCAGATGGCCAAATCACACTATTAAAACATGCTTCCAGCTTGGATTTATTTAGGTAGCATGTTCTGATGGCCAAATCACACTATTAAAACATGCTTCCTGCTGGGATTTATTTAGGTAGCATGTTCTGATGGCCAAATCACACTATTAAAACATGCTTCCTGCTGGGATTTATTTAGGTAGCATGTTCTGATGGCCAAATCACACTATTAAAACATGCTTCCTACTGGGATTTATTTAGGTAGCATGTTCTGATGGCCAAATCACACTATCAAAACATGCTTCCTGTATGGATTTATTTAGGTAGCATGTTCAGATGGCCAAATCACACTATTAAAACATGCTTCCAGCTTGGATTTATTTAGGTAGCATGTTCTGATGGCCAAATCACACTATTAAAACATGCTTCCAGCTTGGATTTATTTAGGTAGCATGTTCTGATGGCCAAATCACACTATTAAAACATGCTTTCTGCATGGATTTATTTAGGTAGCATGTTCTGATGGCCAAATCACACTATTAAAACATGCTTCCTGCTGGGATTTATTTAGGTAGCATGTTCTGATGGCCAAATCACACTATTAAAACATGCTTCCAGCTTGGATTTATTTAGGTAGCATGTTCTGATGGCCAAATCACACTATTAAAACATGCTTCCTGCTGGGATTTATTTAGGTAGCATGTTCTGATGGCCAAATCACACTATTAAAACATGCTTCCTGCATGGATTTATTTAGGTAGCATGTTCTGATGGCCAAATCACACTATTAAAACATGCTTCCTGCTGGGATTTATTTAGGTAGCATGTTCTGATGGCCAAATCACACTATTAAAACATGCTTCCAGCTTGGATTTATTTAGGTAGCATGTTCTGATGGCCAAATCACACTATTAAAACATGCTTCCAGCTTGGATTTATTTAGGTAGCATGTTCTGATGGCCAAATCACACTATTAAAACATGCTTCCAGCTTGGATTTATTTAGGTAGCATGTTCAGATGGCCAAATCACACTATTAAAACATGCTTCCTGCATGGATTTATTTAGGTAGCATGTTCTGATGGCCAAATCACACTATTAAAACATGCTTCCTGCTGGGATTTATTTAGGTAGCATGTTCTGATGGCCAAATCACACTATTAAAACATGCTTCCAGCTTGGATTTATTTAGGTAGCATGTTCTGATGGCCAAATCACACTATTAAAACATGCTTCCAGCTTGGATTTATTTAGGTAGCATGTTCTGATGGCCAAATCACACTATTAAAACATGCTTCCAGCTTGGATTTATTTAGGTAGCATGTTCAGATGGCCAAATCACACTATTAAAACATGCTTCCAGCTTGGATTTATTTAGGTAGCATGTTCTGATGGCCAAATCACACTATTAAAACATGCTTCCTGCATGGATTTATTTAGGTAGCATGTTCTGATGGCCAAATCACACTATTAAAACATGCTTCCAGCTTGGATTTATTTAGGTAGCATGTTCAGATGGCCAAATCACACTATTAAAACATGCTTCCTGCATGGATTTATTTAGGTAGCATGTTCTGATGGCCAAATCACACTATTAAAACATGCTTCCTGCTGGGATTTATTTAGGTAGCATGTTCTGATGGCCAAATCACACTGTTAAAACATGCTTCCAGCTTGGATTTATTTAGGTAGCATGTTCAGATGGCCAAATCACACTATTAAAACATGCTTCCAGCTTGGATTTATTTAGGTAGCATGTTCTGATGGCCAAATCACACTATTAAAACATGCTTCCTGCTGGGATTTATTTAGGTAGCATGTTCTGATGGCCAAATCACACTATTAAAACATGCTTCCTGCTGGGATTTATTTAGGTAGCATGTTCTGATGGCCAAATCACACTATTAAAACATGCTTCCTGCTGGGATTTATTTAGGTAGCATGTTCTGATGGCAAAATCACACTATCAAAACATGCTTCCTGTATGGATTTATTTAGGTAGCATGTTCAGATGGCCAAATCACACTATTAAAACATGCTTCCAGCTTGGATTTATTTAGGTAGCATGTTCTGATGGCGAAATCACACTATTAAAACATGCTTCCAGCTTGGATTTATTTAGGTAGCATGTTCTGATGGCGAAATCACACTATTAAAACATGTTTCCTGCATGGATTTATTTAGGTAGCATGTTCTGATGGCCAAATCACACTATTAAAACATGCTTCCTGCATGGATTTATTTAGGTAGCATGTTCTGATGGCCAAATCACACTATTAAAACATGCTTCCTGCTGGGATTTATTTAGGTAGCATGTTCTGATGGCCAAATCACACTATTAAAACATGCTTCCTGCATGGATTTATTTAGGTAGCATGTTCTGATGGCCAAATCACACTATTAAAACATGCTTCCTGCTGGGATTTATTTAGGTAGCATGTTCAGATGGCCAAATCACACTATTAAAACATGCTTCCAGCTTGGATTTATTTAGGTAGCATGTTCTGATGGCCAAATCACACTATTAAAACATGCTTCCGCTGGGATTTATTTAGGTAGCATGTTCAGATGGCCAAATCACACTATTAAAACATGCTTCCTGCATGGATTTATTTAGGTAGCATGTTCTGATGGCCAAATCACACTATTAAAACATGCTTCCTGCTGGGATTTATTTAGGTAGCATGTTCAGATGGCCAAATCACACTATTAAAACATGCTTCCTGCACGGGATTTATTTAGGTAGCATGTTCTGATGGCCAAATCACACTATTAAAACATGCTTCCTGCTGGGATTTATTTAGGTAGCATGTTCTGATGGCCAAATCACACTATTAAAACATGCTTCCTGCACGGATTTATTTAGGTAGCATGTTCTGATGGCCAAATCACACTATTAAAACATGCTTCCTGCTGGGATTTATTTAGGTAGCATGTTCTGATGGCCAAATCACACTATTAAAACATGCTTCCTGCTGGGATTTATTTAGGTAGCATGTTCAGATGGCCAAATCACACTATTAAAACATGCTTCCTGCATGGATTTATTTAGGTAGCATGTTCTGATGGCCAAATCACACTATTAAAACATGCTTCCTGCTGGGATTTATTTAGGTAGTATGTTCAGATGGCCAAATCACACTATTAAAACATGCTTCCAGCTTGGATTTATTTAGGTAGCATGTTCTGATGACCAAATCACACTATTAAAACATGCTTCCTGCTGGGATTTATCTAGGTAGCATGTTCAGATGGCCAAATCACACTATTAAAACATGCTTCCTGCATGGATTTATTTAGGTAGCATGTTCTGATGGCCAAATCACACTTATTAAAACATGCTTCCTGCATGGATTTATTTAGGTAGCATGTTCTGATGGCCAAATCACACTATTAAAACATGCTTCCTGCTGGGATTTATTTAGGTAGCATGTTCTGATGGCCAAATCACACTATTAAAACATGCTTCCTGCTGGGATTTATTTAGGTAGCATGTTCTGATGGCCAAATCACACTATTAAAACATGCTTCCAGCTTGGATTTATTTAGGTAGCATGTTCTGATGGCCAAATCACACTATTAAAACATGCTTCCAGCTTGGATTTATTTAGGTAGCATGTTCAGATGGCCAAATCACACTATTAAAACATGCTTCCAGCTTGGATTTATTTAGGTAGCATGTTCTGATGGCCAAATCACACTATTAAAACATGCTTCCTGCATGGATTTATTTAGGTAGCATGTTCTGATGGCCAAATCACACTATTAAAACATGCTTCCAGCTTGGATTTATTTAGGTAGCATGTTCAGATGGCCAAATCACACTATTAAAACATGCTTCCTGCATGGATTTATTTAGGTAGCATGTTCTGATGGCCAAATCACACTATTAAAACATGCTTCCTGCTGGGATTTATTTAGGTAGCATGTTCTGATGGCCAAATCACACTGTTAAAACATGCTTCCTGCATGGATTTATTTAGGTAGCATGTTCAGATGGCCAAATCACACTATTAAAACATGCTTCCAGCTTGGATTTATTTAGGTAGCATGTTCTGATGGCCAAATCACACTATTAAAACATGCTTCCTGCTGGGATTTATTTAGGTAGCATGTTCTGATGGCCAAATCACACTATTAAAACATGCTTCCTACTGGGATTTATTTAGGTAGCATGTTCTGATGGCCAAATCACACTATTAAAACATGCTTCCTGCTGGGATTTATTTAGGTAGCATGTTCTGATGGCCAAATCACACTATTAAAACATGCTTCCTGCATGGATTTATTTAGGTAGCATGTTCTGATGGCCAAATCACACTATTAAAACATGCTTCCTGCTGGGATTTATTTAGGTAGCATGTTCTGATGGCCAAATCACACTATTAAAACATGCTTCCAGCTTGGATTTATTTAGGTAGCATGTTCTGATGGCCAAATCACACTATTAAAACATGCTTCCTGCTGGGATTTATTTAGGTAGCATGTTCTGATGGCCAAATCACACTATTAAAACATGCTTCCTGCATGGATTTATTTAGGTAGCATGTTCTGATGGCCAAATCACACTATTAAAACATGCTTCCAGCTTGGATTTATTTAGGTAGCATGTTCTGATGGCCAAATCACACTATTAAAACATGCTTCCAGCTTGGATTTATTTAGGTAGCATGTTCTGATGGCCAAATCACACTATTAAAACATGCTTCCAGCTTGGATTTATTTAGGTAGCATGTTCTGATGGCCAAATCACACTATTAAAACATGCTTCCAGCTTGGATTTATTTAGGTAGCATGTTCTGATGGCCAAATCACACTATTAAAACATGCTTCCTGTATGGATTTATTTAGGTAGCATGTTCAGATGGCCAAATCACACTATTAAAACATGCTTCCAGCTTGGATTTATTTAGGTAGCATGTTCTGATGGCCAAATCACACTATTAAAACATGCTTCCAGCTGGGATTTATTTAGGTAGCATGTTCTGATGGCCAAATCACACTATTAAAACATGCTTCCTGCATGGATTTATTTAGGTAGCATGTTCTGATGGCCAAATCACACTATTAAAACATGCTTCCTGCTGGGATTTATTTAGGTAGCATGTTCTGATGGCCAAATCACACTATTAAAACATGCTTCCAGCTTGGATTTATTTAGGTAGCATGTTCTGATGGCCAAATCACACTATTAAAACATGCTTCCTGCTGGGATTTATTTAGGTAGCATGTTCTGATGGCCAAATCACACTATTAAAACATGCTTCCAGCTTGGATTTATTTAGGTAGCATGTTCTGATGGCCAAATCACACTATTAAAACATGCTTCCAGCTTGGATTTATTTAGGTAGCATGTTCTGATGGCCAAATCACACTATTAAAACATGCTTCCAGCTTGGATTTATTTAGGTAGCATGTTCTGATGGCCAAATCACACTATTAAAACATGCTTCCAGCTTGGATTTATTTAGGTAGCATGTTCAGATGGCCAAATCACACTATTAAAACATGCTTCCTGCATGGATTTATTTAGGTAGCATGTTCTGATGGCCAAATCACACTATTAAAACATGCTTCCTGCTGGGATTTATTTAGGTAGCATGTTCTGATGGCCAAATCACACTATTAAAACATGCTTCCAGCTTGGATTTATTTAGGTAGCATGTTCTGATGGCCAAATCACACTATTAAAACATGCTTCCAGCTTGGATTTATTTAGGTAGCATGTTCTGATGGCCAAATCACACTATTAAAACATGCTTCCAGCTTGGATTTATTTAGGTAGCATGTTCAGATGGCCAAATCACACTATTAAAACATGCTTCCAGCTTGGATTTATTTAGGTAGCATGTTCTGATGGCCAAATCACACTATTAAAACATGCTTCCTGCATGGATTTATTTAGGTAGCATGTTCTGATGGCCAAATCACACTATTAAAACATGCTTCCAGCTTGGATTTATTTAGGTAGCATGTTCAGATGGCCAAATCACACTATTAAAACATGCTTCCTGCATGGATTTATTTAGGTAGCATGTTCTGATGGCCAAATCACACTATTAAAACATGCTTCCTGCTGGGATTTATTTAGGTAGCATGTTCTGATGGCCAAATCACACTATTAAAACATGCTTCCTGCATGGATTTATTTAGGTAGCATGTTCAGATGGCCAAATCACACTATTAAAACATGCTTCCAGCTTGGATTTATTTAGGTAGCATGTTCTGATGGCCAAATCACACTATTAAAACATGCTTCCAGCTTGGATTTATTTAGGTAGCATGTTCTGATGGCGAAATCACACTATTAAAACATGCTTCCTGCATGGATTTATTTAGGTAGCATGTTCTGATGGCCAAATCACACTATTAAAACATGCTTCCTGCATGGATTTATTTAGGTAGCATGTTCTGATGGCCAAATCACACTATTAAAACATGCTTCCTGCTGGGATTTATTTAGGTAGCATGTTCTGATGGCCAAATCACACTATTAAAACATGCTTCCAGCTTGGATTTATTTAGGTAGCATGTTCTGATGGCCAAATCACACTATTAAAACATGCTTCCTGCATGGATTTATTTAGGTAGCATGTTCTGATGGCCAAATCACACTATTAAAACATGCTTCCTGCATGGATTTATTTAGGTAGCATGTTCTGATGGCCAAATCACACTATTAAAACATGCTTCCAGCTTGGATTTATTTAGGTAGCATGTTCTGATGGCCAAATCACACTATTAAAACATGCTTCCAGCTTGGATTTATTTAGGTAGCATGTTCTGATGGCCAAATCACACTATTAAAACATGCTTCCAGCTTGGATTTATTTAGGTAGCATGTTCTGATGGCCAAATCACACTATTAAAACATGCTTCCAGCTTGGATTTATTTAGGTAGCATGTTCAGATGGCCAAATCACACTATTAAAACATGCTTCCTGCATGGATTTATTTAGGTAGCATGTTCTGATGGCCAAATCACACTATTAAAACATGCTTCCTGCTGGGATTTATTTAGGTAGCATGTTCTGATGGCCAAATCACACTATTAAAACATGCTTCCTGCATGGATTTATTTAGGTAGCATGTTCAGATGGCCAAATCACACTATTAAAACATGCTTCCAGCTTGGATTTATTTAGGTAGCATGTTCTGATGGCCAAATCACACTATTAAAACATGCTTCCTGCTGGGATTTATTTAGGTAGCATGTTCTGATGGCCAAATCACACTATTAAAACATGCTTCCTGCTGGGATTTATTTAGGTAGCATGTTCAGATGGCCAAATCACACTATTAAAACATGCTTCCTGCATGGATTTATTTAGGTAGCATGTTCTGATGGCCAAATCACACTATTAAAACATGCTTCCTGCTGGGATTTATTTAGGTAGCATGTTCTGATGGCCAAATCACACTATTAAAACATGCTTCCTGCATGGATTTATTTAGGTAGCATGTTCAGATGGCCAAATCACACTATTAAAACATGCTTCCTGCTTGGATTTATTTAGGTAGCATGTTCTGATGGCCAAATCACACTATTAAAACATGCTTCCTGCTGGGATTTATTTAGGTAGCATGTTCTGATGGCCAAATCACACTATTAAAACATGCTTCCTGCATGGATTTATTTAGGTAGCATGTTCTGATGGCCAAATCACACTATTAAAACATGCTTCCTGCATGGATTTATTTAGGTAGCATGTTCTGATGGCCAAATCACACTATTAAAACATGCTTCCAGCTTGGATTTATTTAGGTAGCATGTTCTGATGGCCAAATCACACTATTAAAACATGCTTCCTGCATGGATTTATTTAGGTAGCATGTTCTGATGGCCAAATCACACTATTAAAACATGCTTCCTGCTGGGATTTATTTAGGTAGCATGTTCTGATGGCCAAATCACACTATTAAAACATGCTTCCTGCTTGGATTTATTTAGGTAGCATGTTCTGATGGCCAAATCACACTATTAAAACATGCTTCCTGCTGGGATTTATTTAGGTAGCATGTTCTGATGGCCAAATCACACTATTAAAACATGCTTCCTGCATGGATTTATTTAGGTAGCATGTTCTGATGGCCAAATCACACTATTAAAACATGCTTCCAGCTTGGATTTATTTAGGTAGCATGTTCTGATGGCCAAATCACACTATTAAAACATGCTTCCTGCTTGGATTTATTTAGGTAGCATGTTCTGATGGCCAAATCACACTATTAAAACATGCTTCCTGCTTGGATTTATTTAGGTAGCATGTTCTGATGGCCAAATCACACTATTAAAACATGCTTCCAGCTTGGATTTATTTAGGTAGCATGTTCAGATGGCCAAATCACACTATTAAAACATGCTTCCTGCATGGATTTATTTAGGTAGCATGTTCTGATGGCCAAATCACACTATTAAAACATGCTTCCTGCTGGGATTTATTTAGGTAGCATGTTCTGATGGCCAAATCACACTATTAAAACATGCTTCCTGCATGGATTTATTTAGGTAGCATGTTCAGATGGCCAAATCACACTATTAAAACATGCTTCCAGCTTGGATTTATTTAGGTAGCATGTTCTGATGGCCAAATCACACTATTAAAACATGCTTCCTGCTGGGATTTATTTAGGTAGCATGTTCTGATGGCCAAATCACACTATTAAAACATGCTTCCTGCTGGGATTTATTTAGGTAGCATGTTCAGATGGCCAAATCACACTATTAAAACATGCTTCCTGCATGGATTTATTTAGGTAGCATGTTCTGATGGCCAAATCACACTATTAAAACATGCTTCCTGCTGGGATTTATTTAGGTAGCATGTTCTGATGGCCAAATCACACTATTAAAACATGCTTCCTGCATGGATTTATTTAGGTAGCATGTTCAGATGGCCAAATCACACTATTAAAACATGCTTCCAGCTTGGATTTATTTAGGTAGCATGTTCTGATGGCCAAATCACACTATTAAAACATGCTTCCAGCTTGGATTTATTTAGGTAGCATGTTCTGATGGCCAAATCACACTATTAAAACATGTTTCCTGCATGGATTTATTTAGGTAGCATGTTCTGATGGCCAAATCACACTATTAAAACATGCTTCCTGCTGGGATTTATTTAGGTAGCATGTTCTGATGGCCAAATCACACTATTAAAACATGCTTCCTGCTGGGATTTATTTAGGTAGCATGTTCAGATGGCCAAATCACACTATTAAAACATGCTTCCTGCATGGATTTATTTAGGTAGCATGTTCAGATGGCCAAATCACACTATTAAAACATGCTTCCTGCATGGATTTATTTAGGTAGCATGTTCTGATGGCCAAATCACACTATTAAAACATGCTTCCTGCATGGATTTATTTAGGTAGCATGTTCAGATGGCCAAATCACACTATTAAAACATGCTTCCAGCTTGGATTTATTTAGGTAGCATGTTCAGATGGCCAAATCACACTATTAAAACATGCTTCCTGCTGGGATTTATTTAGGTAGCATGTTCTGATGGCGAAATCACACTATTAAAACATGCTTCCTGCATGGGTTTATTTAGGTAGCATGTTCAGATGGCCAAATCACACTATTAAAACATGCTTCCTGCATGGATTTATTTAGGTAGCATGTTCTGATGGCCAAATCACACTATTAAAACATGCTTCCTGCTGGGATTTATTTAGGTAGCATGTTCTGATGGCCAAATCACACTATTAAAACATGCTTCCTGCATGGATTTATTTAGGTAGCATGTTCAGATGGCCAAATCACACTATTAAAACATGCTTCCTGCATGGATTTATTTAGGTAGCATGTTCAGATGGCCAAATCACACTATTAAAACATGCTTCCTGCATGGATTTATTTAGGTAGCATGTTCAGATGGCCAAATCACACTATTAAAACATGCTTCCTGCTGGGATTTATTTAGGTAGCATGTTCTGATGGCCAAATCACACTATTAAAACATGCTTCCTGCATGGATTTATTTAGGTAGCATGTTCTGACGGCCAAATCACACTATTAAAACATGCTTCCTGCATGGGATTTATTTAGGTAGCATGTTCAGATGGCCAAATCACACTATTAAAACATGCTTCCTGCATGGATTTATTTAGGTAGCATGTTCTGATGGCCAAATCACACTATTAAAACATGCTTCCTGCATGGATTTATTTAGGTAGCATGTTCAGATGGCCAAATCACACTATTAAAACATGCTTCCAGCTTGGATTTATTTAGGTAGCATGTTCAGATGGCCAAATCACACTATTAAAACATGCTTCCTGCTGGGATTTATTTAGGTAGCATGTTCTGATGGCCAAATCACACTATTAAAACATGCTTCCTGCTGGGATTTATTTAGGTAGCATGTTCTGATGGCCAAATCACACTATTAAAACATGCTTCCTGCATGGGATTTATTTAGGTAGCATGTTCAGATGGCCAAATCACACTATTAAAACATGCTTCCTGCATGGATTTATTTAGGTAGCATGTTCTGATGGCCAAATCACACTATTAAAACATGCTTCCTGCTGGGATTTATTTAGGTAGCATGTTCTGATGGCCAAATCACACTATTAAAACATGCTTCCTGCATGGATTTATTTAGGTAGCATGTTCAGATGGCCAAATCACACTATTAAAACATGCTTCCAGCTTGGATTTATTTAGGTAGCATGTTCTGATGGCCAAATCACACTATTAAAACATGCTTCCTGCTGGGATTTATTTAGGTAGCATGTTCTGATGGCCAAATCACACTATTAAAACATGCATTCCTGCTGGGATTTATTTAGGTAGCATGTTCTGATGGCCAAATCACACTATTAAAACATGCTTCCTGCTGGGATTTATTTAGGTAGCATGTTCTGATGGCCAAATCACACTATTAAAACATGCTTCCTGCTGGGATTTATTTAGGTAGCATGTTCTGATGGCCAAATCACACTATTAAAACATGCTTCCTGCTGGGATTTATTTAGGTAGCATGTTCTGATGGCCAAATCACACTATTAAAACATGCTTCCAGCTTGGATTTATTTAGGTAGCATGTTCAGATGGCCAAATCACACTATTAAAACATGCTTCCTTCATGGATTTATTTAGGTAGCATGTTCAGATGGCCAAATCACACTATTAAAACATGCTTCCTGCTGGGATTTATTTAGGTAGCATGTTCTGATGGCCAAATCACACTATTAAAACATGCTTCCTGCATGGATTTATTTAGGTAGCATGTTCTGATGGCCAAATCACACTATTAAAACATGCTTCCTGCATGGATTTATTTAGGTAGCATGTTCTGATGGCCAAATCACACTATTAAAACATGCTTCCTGCATGGATTTATTTAGGTAGCATGTTCTGATGGCCAAATCACACTATTAAAACATGCTTCCTGCATGGATTTATTTAGGTAGCATGTTCTGATGGCCAAATCACACTATTAAAACATGCTTCCTGCATGGATTTATTTAGGTAGCATGTTCTGATGGCCAAATCACACTATTAAAACATGCTTCCATGAAGGAAGCATGTTTAGATGGCCAAATCACACTATTAAAACATGCTTCCTGCTGGATTTATTTAGGTAGCATGTTCTGATGGCCAAATCACACTATTAAAACATGCTTCCTGCTGGGATTTATTTAGGTAGCATGTTCTGATGGCCAAATCACACTATTAAAACATGCTTCCTGCATGGGTTTATTTAGGTAGCATGTTCAGATGGCCAAATCACACTATTAAAACATGCTTCCTGCATGGATTTATTTAGGTAGCATGTTCTGATGGCCAAATCACACTATTAAAACATGCTTCCTGCTGGGATTTATTTAGGTAGCATGTTCTGATGGCCAAATCACACTATTAAAACATGCTTCCTGCATGGATTTATTTAGGTAGCATGTTCAGATGGCCAAATCACACTATTAAAACATGCTTCCAGCTTGGATTTATTTAGGTAGCATGTTCTGATGGCCAAATCACACTATTAAAACATGCTTCCTGCTGGGATTTATTTAGGTAGCATGTTCTGATGGCGAAATCACACTATTAAAACATGCTTCCTGCATGGGATTTATTTAGGTAGCATGTTCATGATGGCCAAATCACACTATTAAAACATGCTTCCTGCATGGATTTATTTAGGTAGCATGTTCTGATGGCCAAATCACACTATTAAAACATGCTTCCTGCTGGGATTTATTTAGGTAGCATGTTCTGATGGCCAAATCACACTATTAAAACATGCTTCCTGCATGGATTTATTTAGGTAGCATGTTCAGATGGCCAAATCACACTATTAAAACATGCTTCCAGCTTGGATTTATTTAGGTAGCATGTTCTGATGGCCAAATCACACTATTAAAACATGCTTCCTGCTGGGATTTATTTAGGTAGCATGTTCTGATGGCCAAATCACACTATTAAAACATGCATCCTGCTGGGATTTATTTAGGTAGCATGTTCTGATGGCCAAATCACACTATTAAAACATGGTTCCTGCTGGGATTTATTTAGGTAGCATGTTCTGATGGCCAAATCACACTATTAAAACATGCTTCCTGCTGGGATTTATTTAGGTAGCATGTTCAGATGGCTAAATCACACTATTAAAACATGCTTCCTGCATGGATTTATTTAGGTAGCATGTTCTGATGGCCAAATCACACTATTAAAACATGCTTCCTGCTGGGATTTATTTAGGTAGCATGTTCTGATGGCCAAATCACACTATTAAAACATGCTTCCTGCTGGGATTTATTTAGGTAGCATGTTCTGATGGCCAAATCACACTATTAAAACATGCTTCCTGCTGGGATTTATTTAGGTAGCATGTTCTGATGGCCAAATCACACTATTAAAACATGCTTCCTGCTGGGATTTATTTAGGTAGCATGTTCAGATGGCTAAATCACACTATTAAAACATGTTTCCTGCATGGATTTATTTAGGTAGCATGTTCTGATGGCCAAATCACACTATTAAAACATGCTTCCTGCTGGGATTTATTTAGGTAGCATGTTCTGATGGCCAAATCACACTATTAAAACATGCTTCCTGCTGGGATTTATTTAGGTAGCATGTTCTGATGGCCAAATCACACTATTAAAACATGCTTCCTTCATGGATTTATTTAGGTAGCATGTTCAGATGGCCAAATCACACTATTAAAACATGCTTCCTGCTGGGATTTATTTAGGTAGCATGTTCTGATGGCCAAATCACACTATTAAAACATGCTTCCTGCTGGGATTTATTTAGGTAGCATGTTCTGATGGCCAAATCACACTATTAAAACATGCTTCCTGCATGGGTTTATTTAGGTAGCATGTTCAGATGGCCAAATCACACTATTAAAACATGCTTCCTGCATGGATTTATTTAGGTAGCATGTTCTGATGGCCAAATCACACTATTAAAACATGCTTCCTGCTGGGATTTATTTAGGTAGCATGTTCTGATGACCAAATCACACTATTAAAACATGCTTCCTGCATGGATTTATTTAGGTAGCATGTTCAGATGGCCAAATCACACTATTAAAACATGCTTCCAGCTTGGATTTATTTAGGTAGCATGTTCTGATGGCCAAATCACACTATTAAAACATGCTTCCTGCTGGGATTTATTTAGGTAGCATGTTCTGATGGCCAAATCACACTATTAAAACATGCATCCTGCTGGGATTTATTTAGGTAGCATGTTCTGATGGCCAAATCACACTATTAAAACATGCTTCCTGCTGGGATTTATTTAGGTAGCATGTTCTGATGGCCAAATCACACTATTAAAACATGCTTCCTGCTGGGATTTATTTAGGTAGCATGTTCTGATGGCCAAATCACACTATTAAAACATGCATCCTGCTGGGATTTATTTAGGTAGCATGTTCTGATGGCCAAATCACACTATTAAAACATGCTTCCAGCTTGGATTTATTTAGGTAGCATGTTCAGATGGCCAAATCACACTATTAAAACATGCTTCCTTCATGGATTTATTTAGGTAGCATGTTCAGATGGCCAAATCACACTATTAAAACATGCTTCCTGCTGGGATTTATTTAGGTAGCATGTTCTGACGGCCAAATCACACTATTAAAACATGCTTCCTGCATGGATTTATTTAGGTAGCATGTTCTGATGGCCAAATCACACTATTAAAACATGCTTCTTGCATGGGTTTATTTAGGTAGCATGTTCAGATGGCCAAATCACACTATTAAAACATGCTTCCTGCATGGATTTATTTAGGTAGCATGTTCAGATGGCCAAATCACACTATTAAAACATGCTTCCTGCATGGATTTATTTAGGTAGCATGTTCTGATGGCCAAATCACACTATTAAAACATGCTTCCTGCATGGATTTATTTAGGTAGCATGTTCAGATGGCCAAATCACACTATTAAAACATGCTTCCAGCTTGGATTTATTTAGGTAGCATGTTCTGATGGCCAAATCACACTATTAAAACATGCTTCCTGCTGGGATTTATTTAGGTAGCATGTTCTGATGGCGAAATCACACTATTAAAACATGCTTCCTGCATGGGATTTATTTAGGTAGCATGTTCAGATGGCCAAATCACACTATTAAAACATGCTTCCTGCATGGATTTATTTAGGTAGCATGTTCTGATGGCCAAATCACACTATTAAAACATGCTTCCTGCTGGGATTTATTTAGGTAGCATGTTCTGATGGCCAAATCACACTATTAAAACATGCTTCCTGCATGGATTTATTTAGGTAGCATGTTCAGATGGCCAAATCACACTATTAAAACATGCTTCCAGCTTGGATTTATTTAGGTAGCATGTTCTGATGGCCAAATCACACTATTAAAACATGCTTCCTGCTGGGATTTATTTAGGTAGCATGTTCTGATGGCCAAATCACACTATTAAAACATGCTTCCTGCTGGGATTTATTTAGGTAGCATGTTCTGATGGCCAAATCACACTATTAAAACATGCTTCCTGCTGGGATTTATTTAGGTAGCATGTTCTGATGGCCAAATCACACTATTAAAACATGCTTCCTGCTGGGATTTATTTAGGTAGCATGTTCAGATGGCTAAATCACACTATTAAAACATGTTTCCTGCATGGATTTATTTAGGTAGCATGTTCTGATGGCCAAATCACACTATTAAAACATGCTTCCTGCTGGGATTTATTTAGGTAGCATGTTCTGATGGCCAAATCACACTATTAAAACATGCTTCCTGCTGGGATTTATTTAGGTAGCATGTTCTGATGGCCAAATCACACTATTAAAACATGCTTCCTGCTGGGATTTATTTAGGTAGCATGTTCTGATGGCCAAATCACACTATTAAAACATGCTTCCTGCTGGGATTTATTTAGGTAGCATGTTCATGATGGCTAAATCACACTATTAAAACATGCTTCCTGCATGGATTTATTTAGGTAGCATGTTCTGATGGCCAAATCACACTATTAAAACATGCTTCCTGCTGGGATTTATTTAGGTAGCATGTTCTGATGGCCAAATCACACTATTAAAACATGCTTCCTGCTGGGATTTATTTAGGTAGCATGTTCTGATGGCCAAATCACACTATTAAAACATGCTTCCTTCATGGATTTATTTAGGTAGCATGTTCAGATGGCCAAATCACACTATTAAAACATGCTTCCTGCATGGATTTATTTAGGTAGCATGTTCTGATGGCCAAATCACACTATTAAAACATGCTTCCTGCTGGGATTTATTTAGGTAGCATGTTCTGATGGCCAAATCACACTATTAAAACATGCTTCCTGCATGGATTTATTTAGGTAGCATGTTCTGATGGCCAAATCACACTATTAAAACATGCTTCCTGCTGGGATTTATTTAGGTAGCATGTTCAGATGGCCAAATCACACTATTAAAACATGCTTCCTGCTGGGATTTATTTAGGTAGCATGTTCTGATGGCCAAATCACACTATTAAAACATGCTTCCTGCATGGATTTATTTAGGTAGCATGTTCTGATGGCCAAATCACACTATTAAAACATGCTTCCAGCTTGGATTTATTTAGGTAGCATGTTCAGATGGCCAAATCACACTATTAAAACATGCTTCCAGCTTGGATTTATTTAGGTAGCATGTTCTGATGGCCAAATCACACTATTAAAACATGCTTCCTGCTGGGATTTATTTAGGTAGCATGTTCTGATGGTCAAATCACACTATTAAAACATGCTTCCTGCTGGGATTTATTTAGGTAGCATGTTCTGATGGCGAAATCACACTATTTTAAACATGTTTCCTGCATGGATTTATTTAGGTAGCATGTTCTGATGGCCAAATCACACTATTAAAACATGCTTCCAGCTTGGATTTATTTAGGTAGCATGTTCTGATGGCCAAATCACACTATTAAAACATCCTTCCTGCTGGGATTTATTTAGGTAGCATGTTCTGATGGCCAAATCACACTATTAAAACATGCTTCCAGCTTGGATTTATTTAGGTAGCATGTTCTGATGGCCAAATCACACTATTAAAACATGCTTCCTGCTGGGATTTATTTAGGTAGCATGTTCTGATGGCCAAATCACACTATTAAAACATGCTTCCAGCTTGGATTTATTTAGGTAGCATGTTCAGATGGCCAAATCACACTATTAAAACATGCTTCCTGCTGGGATTTATTTAGGTAGCATGTTCAGATGGCCAAATCACACTATTAAAACATGTTTCCTGCATGGATTTATTTAGGTAGCATGTTCTGATGGCCAAATCACACTATTAAAACATGCTTCCTGCATGGATTTATTTAGGTAGCATGTTCTGATGGCCAAATCACACTATTAAAACATGCTTCCTGCTGGGATTTATTTAGGTAGCATGTTCTGATGGCCAAATCACACTATTAAAACATGCTTCCTGCATGGATTTATTTAGGTAGCATGTTCTGATGGCCAAATCACACTATTAAAACATGCTTCCTGCTGGGATTTATTTAGGTAGCATGTTCAGATGGCCAAATCACACTATTAAAACATGCTTCCTGCATGGATTTATTTAGGTAGCATGTTCTGATGGCCAAATCACACTATTAAAACATGCTTCTTGCATGGGTTTATTTAGGTAGCATGTTCAGATGGCCAAATCACACTATTAAAACATGCTTCCTGCATGGATTTATTTAGGTAGCATGTTCTGATGGCCAAATCACACTATTAAAACATGCTTCCTGCATGGGTTTATTTAGGTAGCATGTTCTGATGGCCAAATCACACTATTAAAACATGCTTCCTGCATGGCTTTATTTAGGTAGCATGTTCTGATGGCCAAATCACACTATTAAAACATGCTTCCTGCATGGGTTTATTTAGGTAGCATGTTCAGATGGCCAAATCACACTATTAAAACATGCTTCCTGCATGGATTTATTTAGGTAGCATGTTCTGATGGCCAAATCACACTATTAAAACATGCTTCCTGCATGGGTTTATTTAGGTAGCATGTTCTGATGGCCAAATCACACTATTAAAACATGCTTCCTGCATGGATTTATTTAGGTAGCATGTTCTGATGGCCAAATCACACTATTAAAACATGCTTCCTGCATGGGTTTATTTAGGTAGCATGTTCAGATGGCCAAATCACACTATTAAAACATGCTTCCAGCTTGGATTTATTTAGGTAGCATGTTCTGATGGCCAAATCACACTATTAAAACATGCTTCCTGCTGGGATTTATTTAGGTAGCATGTTCTGATGGCCAAATCACACTATTAAAACATGCTTCCAGCTTGGATTTATTTAGGTAGCATGTTCAGATGGCCAAATCACACTATTAAAACATGCTTCCTGCTGGGATTTATTTAGGTAGCATGTTCAGATGGCCAAATCACACTATTAAAACATGTTTCCTGCATGGATTTATTTAGGTAGCATGTTCTGATGGCCAAATCACACTATTAAAACATGCTTCCTGCTGGGATTTATTTAGGTAGCATGTTCTGATGGCCAAATCACACTATTAAAACATGCTTCCTTCATGGATTTATTTAGGTAGCATGTTCAGATGGCCAAATCACACTATTAAAACATGCTTCCTGCATGGATTTATTTAGGTAGCATGTTCTGATGGCCAAATCACACTATTAAAACATGCTTCCTGCTGGGATTTATTTAGGTAGCATGTTCTGATGGCCAAATCACACTATTAAAACATGCTTCCTGCATGGATTTATTTAGGTAGCATGTTCTGATGGCCAAATCACACTATTAAAACATGCTTCTTGCATGGATTTATTTAGGTAGCATGTTCAGATGGCCAAATCACACTATTAAAACATGCTTCCTGCTGGGATTTATTTAGGTAGCATGTCCTGATGGCCAAATCACACTATTAAAACATGCTTCCTGCATGGATTCATTTAGGTAGCATGTTCTGATGGCCAAATCACACTATTAAAACATGGTTCCAGCTTGGATTTATTTAGGTAGCATGTTCTGATGGCCAAATCACACTATTAAAACATGCTTCCTGCATGGATTTATTTAGGTAGCATGTTTGATGGCCAAATCACACTATTAAAACATGCTTCCTGCATGGATTTATTTAGGTAGCATGTTCAGATGGCCAAATCACACTATTAAAACATGCTTCCTGCTGGGATTTATTTAGGTAGCATGTTCTGATGGCCAAATCACACTATTAAAACATGCTTCCTGCTGGGATTTATTTAGGTAGCATGTTCAGATGGCCAAATCACACTATTAAAACATGCTTCCTGCTGGGATTTATTTAGGTAGCATGTTCTGATGGCCAAATCACACTATTAAAACATGCTTCCTGCATGGATTTATTTAGGTAGCATGTTCTGATGGCCAAATCACACTATTAAAACATGCTTCCAGCTTGGATTTATTTAGGTAGCATGTTCTGATGGCCAAATCACACTATTAAAACATGCTTCCTGCATGGATTTATTTAGGTAGCATGTTCAGATGGCCAAATCACACTATTAAAACATGCTTCCTGCATGGATTTATTTAGGTAGCATGTTCAGATGGCCAAATCACACTATTAAAACATGCTTCCTGCACGGATTTATTTAGGTAGCATGTTCAGATGGCCAAATCACACTATTAAAACATGCTTCCTGCTGGGATTTATTTAGGTAGCATGTTCATGATGGCCAAATCACACTATTAAAACATGCTTCCTGCATGGATTTATTTAGGTAGCATGTTCTGATGGCCAAATCACACTATTAAAACATGCTTCCTGCATGGATTTATTTAGGTAGCATGTTCTGATGGCCAAATCACACTATTAAAACATGCTTCCTGCATGGATTTATTTAGGTAGCATGTTCTGATGGCCAAATCACACTATTAAAACATGCTTCCTGCATGGGATTTATTTAGGTAGCATGTTCTGATGGCCAAATCACACTATTAAAACATGCTTCCTGCATGGATTTATTTAGGTAGCATGTTCTGATGGCCAAATCACACTATTAAAACATGCTTCCTGCATGGATTTATTTAGGTAGCATGTTCTGATGGCCAAATCACACTATTAAAACATGCTTCCTGCATGGATTTATTTAGGTAGCATGTTCTGATGGCCAAATCACACTATTAAAACATGCTTCCTGCATGGGTTTATTTAGGTAGCATGTTCAGATGGCCAAATCACACTATTAAAACATGCTTCCAGCTTGGATTTATTTAGGTAGCATGTTCTGATGGCCAAATCACACTATTAAAACATGCTTCCTGCTGGGATTTATTTAGGTAGCATGTTCTGATGGCCAAATCACACTATTAAAACATGCTTCCAGCTTGGATTTATTTAGGTAGCATGTTCAGATGGCCAAATCACACTATTAAAACATGCTTCCTGCTGGGATTTATTTAGGTAGCATGTTCAGATGGCCAAATCACACTATTAAAACATGTTTCCTGCATGGATTTATTTAGGTAGCATGTTCTGATGGCCAAATCACACTATTAAAACATGCTTCCTGCTGGGATTTATTTAGGTAGCATGTTCTGATGGCCAAATCACACTATTAAAACATGCTTCCTTCATGGATTTATTTAGGTAGCATGTTCAGATGGCCAAATCACACTATTAAAACATGCTTCCTGCTGGGATTTATTTAGGTAGCATGTTCTGATGGCCAAATCACACTATTAAAACATGCTTCCTGCTGGGATTTATTTAGGTAGCATGTTCTGATGGCCAAATCACACTATTAAAACATGCTTCCTGCATGGATTTATTTAGGTAGCATGTTCTGATGGCCAAATCACACTATTAAAACATGCTTCTTGCATGGATTTATTTAGGTAGCATGTTCAGATGGCCAAATCACACTATTAAAACATGCTTCCTGCTGGGATTTATTTAGGTAGCATGTCCTGATGGCCAAATCACACTATTAAAACATGCTTCCTGCATGGATTCATTTAGGTAGCATGTTCTGATGGCCAAATCACACTATTAAAACATGGTTCCAGCTTGGATTTATTTAGGTAGCATGTTCTGATGGCCAAATCACACTATTAAAACATGCTTCCTGCATGGATTTATTTAGGTAGCATGTTTTGATGGCCAAATCACACTATTAAAACATGCTTCCTGCATGGATTTATTTAGGTAGCATGTTCAGATGGCCAAATCACACTATTAAAACATGCTTCCTGCTGGGATTTATTTAGGTAGCATGTTCTGATGGCCAAATCACACTATTAAAACATGCTTCCTGCTGGGATTTATTTAGGTAGCATGTTCAGATGGCCAAATCACACTATTAAAACATGCTTCCTGCTGGGATTTATTTAGGTAGCATGTTCTGATGGCCAAATCACACTATTAAAACATGCTTCCTGCATGGATTCATTTAGGTAGCATGTTCTGATGGCCAAATCACACTATTAAAACATGCTTCCAGCTTGGATTTATTTAGGTAGCATGTTCTGATGGCCAAATCACACTATTAAAACATGCTTCCTGCATGGATTTATTTAGGTAGCATGTTCAGATGGCCAAATCACACTATTAAAACATGCTTCCTGCATGGATTTATTTAGGTAGCATGTTCAGATGGCCAAATCACACTATTAAAACATGCTTCCTGCTGGGATTTATTTAGGTAGCATGTTCAGATGGCCAAATCACACTATTAAAACATGCTTCCTGCTGGGATTTATTTAGGTAGCATGTCCTGATGGCCAAATCACACTATTAAAACATGCTTCCTGCATGGATTCATTTAGGTAGCATGTTCTGATGGCCAAATCACACTATTAAAACATGCTTCCAGCTTGGATTTATTTAGGTAGCATGTTCTGATGGCCAAATCACACTATTAAAACATGCTTCCTGCTTGGATTTATTTAGGTAGCATGTTCTGATGGCCAAATCACACTATTAAAACATGCTTCCTGCTGGGATTTATTTAGGTAGCATGTTCTGATGGCCAAATCACACTATTAAAACATGCTTACTGCTGGGATTTATTTAGGTAGCATGTTCTGATGGCCAAATCACACTATTAAAACATGCTTCCTGCATGGATTTATTTAGGTAGCATGTTCTGATGGCCAAATCACACTATTAAAACATGCTTCCAGCTTGGATTTATTTAGGTAGCATGTTCTGATGGCCAAATCACACTATTAAAACATGCTTCCTGCATGGATTTATTTAGGTAGCATGTTCTGATGGCCAAATCACACTATTAAAACATGCTTCCTGCTGGGATTTATTTAGGTAGCATGTTCAGATGGCCAAATCACACTATTAAAACATGCTTCCTGCTGGGATTTATTTAGGTAGCATGTTCAGATGGCCAAATCACACTATTAAAACATGCTTCCAGCTTGGATTTATTTAGGTAGCATGTTCTGATGGCCAAATCACACTATTAAAACATGCTTCCTGCTGGGATTTATTTAGGTAGCATGTTCTGATGGCCAAATCACACTATTAAAACATGCTTCCAGCTTGGATTTATTTAGGTAGCATGTTCTGATGGCCAAATCACACTATTAAAACATGCTTCCTGCTGGGATTTATTTAGGTAGCATGTTCAGATGGCCAAATCACACTATTAAAACATGCTTCCTGCGTGGATTTATTTAGGTAGCATGTTCTGATGGCCAAATCACACTATTAAAACATGCTTCCTGCTGGGATTTATTTAGGTAGCATGTTCTGATGGCCAAATCACACTATTAAAACATGCTTCCTTCATGGGTTTATTTAGGTAGCATGTTCAGATGGCCAAATCACACTATTAAAACATGCTTCCTGCTGGGATTTATTTAGGTAGCATGTTCTGATGGCCAAATCACACTATTAAAACATGCTTCCTGCTGGGATTTATTTAGGTAGCATGTTCTGATGGCCAAATCACACTATTAAAACATGCTTCCTGCATGGATTTATTTAGGTAGCATGTTCAGATGGCCAAATCACACTATTAAAACATGCTTCCTGCTGGGATTTATTTAGGTAGCATGTTCAGATGGCCAAATCACACTATTAAAACATGCTTCCTGCTGGGATTTATTTAGGTAGCATGTTCTGATGGCCAAATCACACTATTAAAACATGCTTCCTGCTGGGATTTATTTAGGTAGCATGTTCTGATGGCCAAATCACACTATTAAAACATGCTTCCTGCATGGATTTATTTAGGTAGCATGTTCTGATGGCCAAATCACACTATTAAAACATGCTTCCTGCATGGATTTATTTAGGTAGCATGTTCTGATGGCCAAATCACACTATTAAAACATGCTTCCTGCATGGATTTATTTAGGTAGCATGTTCAGATGGCCAAATCACACTATTAAAACATGCTTCCTGCATGGATTTATTTAGGTAGCATGTTCAGATGGCCAAATCACACTATTAAAACATGCTTCCTGCTGGGATTTATTTAGGTAGCATGTTCAGATGGCCAAATCACACTATTAAAACATGCTTCCTGCATGGATTTATTTAGGTAGCATGTTCAGATGGCCAAATCACACTATTAAAACATGCTTCCTGCTGGGATTTATTTAGGTAGCATGTTCTGATGGCCAAATCACACTATTAAAACATGCTTCCTGCTGGGATTTATTTAGGTAGCATGTTCAGATGGCCAAATCACACTATCAAAACATGCTTCCTGCATGGATTTATTTAGGTAGCATGTTCTGATGGCCAAATCACACTATTAAAACATGCTTCCTGCATGGGTTTATTTAGGTAGCATGTTCTGATGGCCAAATCACACTATTAAAACATACTTCCTGCTGGGATTTATTTAGGTAGCATGTTCTGATGGCCAAATCACACTATTAAAACATGCTTCCAGCTTGGATTTATTTAGGTAGCATGTTCTGATGGCCAAATCACACTATTAAAACATGCTTCTTGCTGGGATTTATTTAGGTAGCATGTTCTGATGGCCAAATCACACTATTAAAACGTGCGTCCAGCACACAATCATCTAATGTTGACAAAGAATGCAAAGAGACATGGAGAGGAAAAGACAGCTGTTTTTATTTGAAGTTGTTATGTGTTTTGCTTACATTTTTTGCATTTATATTCTTGGTTGCTCTCTTTATATTTTGCACATGCAAAATGTGCCCATCTTTGGCAAGATTCACACTGCACCTGGAAAGGAAAAATAAATAGCTCATATTATGTTTGGTGAATACTATTAGTCAACATTTTAAACATGATTAGCAAGTAATGATGCTAAGACTTATGTGTTTGTTTTGTTTTGTTTTGTTTTACCATTTCAATCATGCTGCGGTCAGCGTTAGCGTCTAACATAGAGCAAACAATGCAGTAATCCTCAGTGTTCCCTGAAACACATTCATGGTTAGGTTTTAATCAAACATTATTTATTGATTAATTAAAAAATAATAGTACATTTTTTCCACAAATACTTCATGGCAAATTAGTCCCCTGAATTTTTTAAATTAGACTTAAAGAAGGGTGTTATCTGAAAGTGTTTGAAAAGCACTATTTGTACTGTGCTGTTTAAAAAGCACTATTTAAATTGGAAGTACACACTCTAACGTGATAAGGACTTTACTGGACTTACCTCGATGTTCAAGTAGGGTGCAAGCTATCTGCATTCGCACCAGCACAACTGCTTCTGTAGTGGTTAATACTTCACTGACCTCTCCAAAAGCAAGGTAGTGTTCTGCAAACTGTGAGATTTCTCATTATTATAATGTAAAGTCCTAATTGTAGCTAACAATAAATGGAATCATTTGAATAAGGGTTACCTTTAACAGCAAAACTCCGCAACTGCTGGAATCCTGTTGCTTGTTGTGTTGCATAGTCTGTAACTGCCACTCCATGGTGTCTTCATGCCTTCTCATCCTCAGAAAATTCCTAGTTGAACAAAAATGTTTGTAATGAAACAAGAAATGTTTTATCTAAGAATAATACCTCAGTATCATGCATACCTCCAGTTGCGCAGAATTTTCCTGTCATAAACACCTTCATTCCCCATGGGGTCTATGAGCAGTATTTTCTGTGCAGAAATGTTGACAATCTAAAGAAAAAGTTAATAAATTAAAAATTACTATAGTTTTTGCCACTGAAAACTTAAATTACATTTAATTTATGCATTATCATAGTTGTTGCATAAATAGAATTCCTTAATAACACTTACTGGGACTTCAACAGGAACTTCAGAAGGATATGTAGCTTCTCTCCCATACATTAAACGGAATGGTGTGTATTTGGTTGTGGTGTGGACCTTGGACCTCAAAGAAAACAGTGTAGCATCCAGATACACATCCCAGTCATTCTGTTGACTGTTGACTAATTTTCTCAGGGCTCTACACGTGGACATAAAAAAACCACAATAGTGACAGTGTCTTAAAAGCAAATGAAATGTTACATACAAATAAAACATACCTTTTTATGTTGTCATTTGTCTTTTCGTCTAGGCCATTTGTCTGAGGGTGATACGCTGCTGTGACACTTCTTTCTATTTTCATTAAGATGCAAAGTCTTGAGTTGAGCTTCAAAGAAAAAAAGGAAATTGTTTTTTAAAAACAATCACACAAAACCTTTGGCCTGGCAGCTACTTGGCACACTGTGGCCAAGTATTTACCTAAAGAGGTATGGAAAAGTAAACTTAACACTTACCTCGCTAACAAATTCTCTTCCTTGGTCGGATAAAATTCGTTTTTGGGCAGCCATGTCTATATACGAGTGAGCACAACTGATGAGCTACCTCAGCAGCACTTTTGCTTTTTAATGGAAAAGCCTCGACCCATTTTGAAAAATAGTCTGTTGCAGTCATAATGTACTGGAAGCCACTAGACGTTTTTGGAAGAGGTCCAGTTAGATATATTCCGATTAGCTCCCAGACATGTGACACCTGTCAATGATAAAAGAATCACATTAATATGTAATGTACATGATAACATTACTATTTTCTACTAAAATGCTACTGATATTTAATTCAATTCAATTCAATTCAATTTTATTTATATAGCGCCAAATCACAACAAATGTCGCCTCAAGGTGCTTCATAGATACAGAGAAAAGCCCAACAATCATATGACCCCCTATGAGCAAGCACTTTGGCGACAGTGGGAAGGAAAAACTCCCTTTTAACAGGAAGAAACCTCCGGCAGAACCAGGCTCAGGGAGGGGCGGCCATCTGCTGCGACCTGGTTGGGGTGAGAGAAGGAAGACAGGATAAAAGACATGCTGTGGAAGAGAGACAGAGATTAATAACAGGTATGATTCAATACAGAGAGGTCTATTAACACATAGTGAGTGAGAAAGGTGACTGGAAAGGAAAAACTCAATGCATCATGGGTATCCCCCGGCAGCCTACATCTATTGCAGCATAACTAAGGGAGGATTCAGGGTCACCTGGTCCAGCCCTAACTATATGCTTTAGCAAAAAGGAAAGTTTTAAGCCTAATCTTAAAAGTAGAGATAGTGTCTGTCTCCCGAATCCAAACTGGAAGCTGGTTCCACACAAGAGGGGCCTGAAAACTGAAGGCTCTCCCTCCCATTCTACTTTTAAATACTCTAGGAACAACAAGTAGGCCTGCAGAGCGGGAGCGAAGTGCTCTAATAGGGTAATATGGTACTACAAGGTCATTAAGATAAGATGGGGCCTGATTATTTAAGACCTTGTATGTGAGGAGCAGGATTTTGAATTCAATTCTGGATTTAACAGGAAGCCAATGAAGGGAAGCCAAAACAGGAGAAATATGCTCTCTCTTTCTAGTCCCTGTCAGTACTCTTGCTGCAGCATTTTGGATTAACTGAAGGCTTTTCAGTGAGTTTTTTGGACATCCTGATAATAATGAATTGCAGTAGTCCAGCCTGGAAGTAATAAATGCATGAACTAGTTTTTCAGCGTCACTCTGAGACAGGATATTTCTAATTTTAGAGATGTTGCGCAAATGGAAGAACGCAGTCTTACATATTTGTTTAATATGTGCGTTGAAGGACATATCCTGGTCAAAAATGACTCCAAGGTTCCTCACAGTGTTACTGGAGGCCAAGGTAATGCCATCCAGAGTAAGAATCTGGTTAGATACCATATTTCTAAGCTTTTCAGCGCCGAGTACAATGACCTCAGTTTTATCTGAGTTAAGAAGCAGAAAGTTAGTGGCCATCCAAGTCTTTATGTCTTTAAGACATTCCTGCAGTTTAACTAATTGGTGTGTGTTATCTGGCTTCATGGACAGATAGAGCTGGGTGTCATCTGCATAGCAGTGAAAATGTATGCTATGTCTTCTAATGATGCTGCCTAGGGGAAGCATGTATAATGTAAACAGAATTGGTCCTAGCACTGAACCCTGTGGAACTCCATAATTAACCTCAGTGTGTGAAGAGGACTCTCCATTTACATGCACAAATTGGAGTCTATTAGATAGATATGATACAAACCACTGCAGTGCAATACCTGTAATACCTACAGCATGTTCTAATCGCTCTAATAGGATATTATGGTCAACAGTATCGAATGCTGCACTAAGGTCAAGAAGGACAAGCACAGAGATGAGTCCACTGTCAGAGGCCATAAGAAGATCATTTGTAACCTTCACTAAAGCTGTTTCTGTGCTGTGATGAACTCTGAAACCTGACTGAAACTCTTCAAATAAACCATTCCTCTGCAGATGATCTGTTAGCTGTTTGACAACTACTCTTTCAAGGATTTTTGATATGAAAGGAAGGTTGGAGATTGGCCTATAATTAGCTAAGACTGCTGGGTCTAGAGATGGCTTTTTGAGTAAAGGTTTAACTGCAGCCACCTTGAAGGCCTGTGGTACATAGCCGATTATTAGAGATAGGTTGATCATATATACAGTAAGATCGAAGAATTAATCAATGGCAGGACTTCTTTGAGCAGTTTTGTAGGAATGGGGTCTAAAACACACGTTGATGGTTTGGAGGAAGTAATTATTGAAGTTAACTCAGAAAGATCGATTGGAGAAAAAGAGTCTAACTTAACATCAATGGTACTAAGAGTAGCTGTAGATAATATTACATCTGTGGGATGATTATTGGTAATTTTTTCTCTAATGATAAAAATTTTATTTGTGAAGAAGTTCATGAAGTCATCACTAGTTAACGTTAAAGGGATGGTTGGCTCAAAAGAGCTCTGAATTTACCTTTATACACTGCAGTGGTTGCACAGCAGCCAATGGTTTTCCCATTTTTTGACACTGGTCACAAGCCAGGACCTTAAACATATTGAACGATCTTTATATTATCCAACAATCGCAATTAATTAAACAACAAAATTGCAAATGTTCTATAAAAAAAATACTCGATCAAGTGGCGAAACAGTGTTAATTACTGTACATCATCCTGAAATCTGGTACGTGTCTTCAGGATAACTATGCATTCTATTGGTGCACTATTAACATACTATATATAAATAACAACTTTAAAAATACATACCCAATTCCCAATGTCAACCGACATGCCATACCAGTAAAATCTGGAACAAATTGCAGTTCGAGTCTTGAGTACACCAGTGTGTCCACCAATGGGACTTAAATGAAACTCTTGGAATAGTCCCATGGCTTCTTCTTTTGTTTTTATCACTCTCCTGTTTCCAAACAAGAGCACTCCGCCTATATTTAAAAAAATGTAAATTAATTATAACATGTATTTAACCAATAATTACATTTAGTTGTTTATTTACATTACAATACTGACCTTTCAGCCTGAATTTTGCGGTGTATCTCCTAAGGGTTTGCCTCTGGGACTTATCGTATTCCGATGGGTAGGACCCAGCAGACAGAAACATGAGCAGTTCCTCGTATTTGTTCTCCATAACTAAGGAGAAAATCGGACAATTTCAACATGGCTTCGGAATCCATACAGTAAATAAAACGACTACACGACGTTATCACGCAATTAACAAGTATGTGGTGCAGTAGTACTTTCTTCAACATAACAACGGAGCGTTTATTCAACATAACAACGGAGCGTGGTGTCCAGTAACTGCAGGAGGACTAAAATAAATTGAGAAGGTTTGCAGAAGTTTAAAAGCACAAAATAAACACTTGGAATATGACTTTGAGTGAGCAGCTTAAGGTAAACAATTATCATCTGTAATAAAGAAGTAAAACTTATAATACAAACTGTAAATGGCCTCGCTAGAAGTCTGACTAGCTATCCAAACAGCTAAACATGAACCCAGGAACTCCAGACAATAGATGAGATCTTATGAAGTTTACTGGTTCTTTCATTTTGTGAAACTGTAACAATAAAGCATATGTGGAAATGTGCATTACTCATCTGTACTGTTAACAACAACATGTGCCTTAAACCAATGACCTAACAATGCATTTGAGAAGCTAGCATGACGATTAGGACCGCTAATTAGCATATGAACTGGCGATCTCATTTACATATGAATAGCACATAGAAAACTTGTTAACTGTGGTCCATCACACATAAAGACAACACTTGGAGTGTCTCATTGCTTTTCACCATTAAATACTTACAGACAATGCTTTAACAAACACCCAAAAGAATAACATGAATGTGGCGCGGCCATCTTGAAACAGCATAGCAAGAAAACATCCACTTCCTGTTTAACTCTTCTTCTACTGTCACAAAACATCGACTTAAAGGGGCCACAGGGTGGCACATTTTACTAACATTCAAAACATGAAATTAACTAAGCAGTAACATAACACAAACCTTTTTTTGAAAGCAACGAGATCGGCACAAGATCGGGGTAGGATGAAATAATAGGCGTGTACTATTTACACCGGAAACATGGCCGTTTTGAATTGTGCGCATGCGCAGTAACAATAAGTAGGGCAGCTTGATGGGTAGGACGTTTTGTCAGAACACCTGTGATTTAAAAATAGTTACGCAAAACAGAGCGTGCCGCTCCCACCGGTTTTAAAGGGTTAAGTGTCAAGAGCATTGCTGTGGATTACACACTGGAGGAAACCAAACCACTGGCTAAGCAGAGGGCACAATACAGAAGAGCCATCTCATCAGGATAGGACTCTGCCACCTACAGATGGTGGCCTCTCCTTTAGTGATAAGCATATGAACATCTAAGATGAGCAGAAAAAAAGAAATGACAATTGATAAACTGAGGCAGGGGCCAAAAGTTTTAATGCTGGAGAGAGGAAAAGGTGCTAAGGTTTTCCTGCAGTCAGCTAAGACTGAGGAAGACTGGAATGAGTGATTAAACATTTCTCCTATATCAATTAATCAGTCAGTCAACCAGTCAGTTAATCCATCCATCATGGTGGGTTGGTGGGTGGAGCTGCCATAGGGCAACACAGGTTACACCCTAGACAGGTCGCAGGTCTGTCACACTGCTAACACAGACAGACAGCCAACCACACTCACATTCACATCTATAGCCAATCACCATTTAACCCAGTCCCACTAACGGCATGTCTCTGGACTGTGGGAAGAAGACGAAGCACCCGGAGAGAAGCCACACAGACTCAGGGAGGACATGCAGGCTCCACATAGAAAGACCTCAGCCAGAGAGCTGATTCAAACCCAGGACCTTCTTACTGTGAGGCAACACTGCAAACCTGCATTCACATGAACACAATCAACTTTCTGACACATGCTAAGGTCTTACTTTTGTATCACAAGATGGAAAAAACCCCAGTGCCCAATGAGTAAACCAGCAGGTCTGGCACAAAAAGGTACCATTTCTCTGGGTCAGGGTGAGAAACTGTGACAGAATGTATAAAAAAGTAAATAAATAATCCCATGCTATACACCAACAATGTGCACAATGCAGAAAAACATTCATAAGAGATTCACACATTACACATAATAATACCACCAAAATATGAAAACTGCATTAAACTCTGGGTGATAAAGGACTATAATGATGCAGCTTGCTACTTTTGCATGCACTGACATTCCAGCTGGAGTTTGTTTCATACTATGGCAAACAAAAAAGAAAAACTATTTTTTCAAGTAATGAACATACGTGGAGCAGGATAAACTGAACAGCTCAAGGTACTACAAGAATATAGGATACTTTGGCTAACTTAAAACATTTCCACTCAGGCTCACTGAAGGTGGGGCAATTTGTTAAAGATAGAAATTGCTGAACAATAATAAAAGCAACAAATATCAAGTTAAAATGAAAAATAAATACAATGGAAATTAAAAACAATACAAAAAGAAAAACATACATATACACTCTGGGGTCTTCAAACTCAATAAAAGCGGTAAGCCAAATGACAAAAATATATTTTAAGGAGGGATTTAAGTCCAAAGTCGTTGGGCCCGTACTGCAAAGACTCACCTTTAGTGACTAAACAAGCCTCCTAAATCACTAGCCAGAAGATGTCAAGCAGCAGGCAGCCTGTGTAGGACTTTGAAAACCGACAATAAAATCTTAAAATCAATTCTAAAACTAACAGGTAGCCAGTGAAAGGCTGCAGGGACTCATTCGCCTGCTTTCCAGGCAGCTACATCACTTCCTCTTTCTCACGCTGTCAAACTCAGCCTCCGTTCGGTGTGCTTTAAATCTCACTGCTCTTCTGTCATTCTGCTTTCCAGAATCTGGTGCAAACCGCCTCCTCCCCAACTCTGCCCTATTCCCATCCAAGCCTCCATCTTCATCTTCACCACCACCAGTGTGTAGACTCCGGGGAGGAGGGGTCCTGTCATAATTTCTGTTCTGCTATGTTGGTTAATCCGAGTTTAATTGTCAAATAGCTTATTAATCAAATTCTGTATCTTAATAAATCATATTAAATTCTTGCAAATTATCTCTCCTTATTGAGCTACCTTTGCTCCCCGAGTCTGATTCAAGTCAGAGTGTTTAATCCAGGCACCCCCACAGAGCAGACAGATATTGTTCTGAGGTGTAGTCTTCAGCTCCGCGGAGCTGTAATGGGAGTTTTCTGAAGATTTTAGTTTCCCAAACGCAGCAACTAATAAATAAATTGAAATGACATGTTGAAGTCAGTGTAACAGTTATATTAACCTTTTCTTTTGCACTTTCGCCGATAAGCAAGCGCTATTAGGGAACAAACAGCATTTCAAGATAAGTTGGTTCTCATGAAGCTTCAGGCTGCTCGCTCACCGTTTCTATCATTCCTGCTGCACGGTTTCATTTTGATTTGTTGGTGAAAAACTCATTCAGCCCAACGAACCATAAAAGCTGAATTTCATCCCTGAGTGAGATAACTTAGAGGTATATTGACTGCATGGACATTAGAAGCAGGGGAAAGAGCATCACAAATAATCCACCTGTGTCTTACATCTCTGCGAGTCTCCTTTTTTCCTCTCCATTCATTCACTATGACCCACTGACCCTCTCACTGGGTGCCGTGAAATGGACAAATCTTTCAGTTTTTCAGTGTAATTGAAGACCCCAGCAGAATTACAGGTTTTCCAGTAGGGAGCACTGTTAGTATGTGCCAGTGTGTAACAGCAGATGCCTGCCGAGGGTTGTCCCAGTGATTTGTTTGTCCTGCAGAATGAGTTTGCTGCCTGTCATTAAAGCAGCCGAGCAGGGAGAAACAGTCTGTCTGTCACGAGTCCCTCTGTGGCTGTGCCGAGTTCAGCTTTCCCCAGGCTCGCTCCGTCTATATCTGTCTGTGTTTGTCTCTCTGCTCGCCTCGTCCATCATGCTGCAGACACAATCGCTCCATCTACATTTCAAACATTTAGCTGATGCTGTCATCCACAGCCGATCATAACATCTGCAACTTTACTAGAAGAAAACATTGTTTGCGTCCTATAACAAAGCTTTAACACGAGTAGTTCAATGATAAACAATGTATCACAGTATCTGCACATTTGAAGCCAGAAATTTGACTTTAATAGACTTGATACAGTTTGAGTGCATGTGTACACAATCATCGTCCTCTTTGACCTCATTCATTTACGCTTCAAAGGAGAAGTAGATACAAGTGGAAAGCTGTTTTTGGAAGGCTGTCTTGCTCAGCCTTGCACATGGATTGATAAGACTGGTCACCTGGGAGCTGCTAAGAGTAGAGCTGCTGGTTCGCCACATGGACATGAGCCAGTTCAGGTGGTTAAGGTGTCTGACTCCTTGTTTTAAGTGACATATTTTGGATATGTTCAACTGAGGGGAGACCTTGTTGTAGACTGAGGACAGACTGGTGGGGTTAAGATTAAGGAGGAAAGGTGGTGGATGAAGAGAAGAGATAAAAGCATTTGTGTTAAGCTGGAAAGAAAAGGTTAGTGGGGTTATTGTGCTGTTGTTGTGAGCTGGAGTTAAACAAAACAAATAAAAGCTTGAAAATAACTGAAGAAAAACTGCATATGTTCTAGATAAATGAAATTATGGGGTGTCACGTACTGTTGTTCTTAGTAAAAAGAAAAAACCCAGAAAACCCAAAGATGAATGGAGAGTAAGCGCTCAGTGCATCATGGGAAGCTACCCAGCAACAAGACCTTATTGCAGCATAACTAAGGGATGGCTCAGGGTCACCTGATCCAGCTTTAACTGTAAGCTTTAATGAAAAACAAAAAAGGTTTTTCTTTGCGTCTCCTGCATCCAAAGTGAGAGCTGGTTCATTTTGAGTGTAAGTCTTCCAACCTCAGTGCTAATTGTCTGTTATCTTCTTACTGTTTCACTTCGAAAGTTCATTTTCTTCGGCGTCTTCTTGTGGTTTTCAGTTCATTTTTATTTATATGGTTCCAATTCACAACAACATTCACCTCAAGATGCTTTATATAGTAAGGTAAAGACCATTCAGTGTTAGAAAGAGCACTTGGTGACAGTGGGAAGGAAAAACTTTCTTTTAACAGGAAGAAACCTCAGGTAGAACAAGGCTTAGGGAGGGGCAGCCATCCACCGCCACTGGTTGGGGATGAGAGGAAAGAGAAGAGAGGGGAAGCCCCCCGGCAGCCTAAGCCTACAGCACCATAACTAAGGGATGGCTCAGGGTCACCTGATCCAGCCCCAAGTATAAGCTTTAATCAAAAAGGAAAGTTTTAAGCCTAATCTTAAAAGCAGAGAGAGTGTCTGTCTCCTGAATCCAAACTGGGAGCTGATTCCATAGTAGAGAGGCCTCATAGCTGAAGGCGATGCCCTCTATTCTGCTTTTAGGAACCACTAGTAAGCCCACAGTCTGAGAGCAGTACTCTGTTACTGTGCAGTCTTCACAGGAAGAAAACTGCAGCACACTGCTGCACTGCTATTTTAGTAGGATGAATGGATGTCACTCACAATGTTGAATATGTGCGAATTAAAAATGATATTTGTGCATAAAAAAGTGTGCAAGGAAGAGCTTGATGAACACAGTGCAGCAATTACTATTAAAACACTTTGGGAGCACAGCAGTGTGCAGACTTATCTGGTTTTAAACTGATGCTCTCTTTTTGCGAACCTCCCTTTGGTGAAATTGTCAGTTTTACTTATGTTCATCTTGTCTCTGCAGGTTGAGATTACCATTGTTGTGCAGAGGGAGTGCGAACTATAACTCAATCTATGTTTTCTGCTGTATAAATATGCCGAGGAGGGATCAGTGCAGTCTATTAAAGTGATGAGATAGTAAAGTATAAACACGCAGCACTCCCTTGAGTTGTCATAGATTACTCACTATGCTTTAGGAATGTGTTTCTTGCATATATAAGCTTTATGTGAATGTGAGTACATATATGTGTGTTCCTACCCTTTATCAGAACCTCCCAGCTCTCCAGAGATTTCATTTACAGTACATATGGATTATTGTCTGACAGCTCATGCTATATTAAGGCTGTTTATTTCCATCCATTGCTCTCAATAATCCCCGAGGTGCAGCAGTGCTCTCATTTCTGCTGCTGCGGTGTCTCCCTTCTCCCATACATTGCAAATGTAACGGTACTTTCTTTGTTGAATGAGATGAGATCTGGGAGCTTTCCTCCCTGCCTGTGTGGGAAGCTAAGCAACCAATCCGTGTGCCTGGCTTTGCATTGTTATTGTTCAGCAGACACTGGAATCAATTTTACAATTGCAGCAGGACAGTAAAAGCAGGAGCATCAGTAGCAGACTGCACTGAGCCCAACACCTTCCAAAATTTAATCAATAGCAAAGTCATATGACACCGTTCTTCACTCCATGACGACTGGAAAAAGGGCAGTGTGGAGTGTGATATAGTGGAAGGCTTATCAAAAAATGCAGCTTTGTGCAATCGCATCATAATGGTGACTGTACCCTCCATTCAGACGGTCAGAGATGACTCATCTCTTCCTTTATCAGAGACACAAAAAAGTATTTTTATCCTAAACATATTGAAAATGTTTGCGTAGATCATGTATTTGTCCACAGTTGTAGGATTGTCCTGCGCTCCAAAAATACCCTCGGAGCACGACTCTGAATACAGAGGCTGAAAGCAACGGGGTGTGGATGCTTTCATGCTTTAAAATGATTGGAAGCATTTTCAAATGTGAATGCTATGAGCTTGTGCTGCCAGAAACTGCTCATTTTTTCAGTAAATGTTATCACAGGAAGGCAGAAATTTGAGCACAGGACTTATAAAAGGGGACTTGTCACTTGTGTTTTAAAGAAGGAAGGCTTAAACAAGGGAAGGACCAGTATTAGGAGTCAGATTCATCCACAGAAACAAAGGCGCTTTTGAAGAGCAGCTTAAACATATTGTAAATTGCATTGTAAATTTAGCACTTAGGGTGAATGCTGACCTATAAACTGATCATATATGATGCAGAAACTAACTAGAAGAATTGATTTGTAACCCCAATGTAAATAAAGCTCAGAGACACACTTCTCACTGAATTCATGGGTGTAAGAAAAGTAGTTATAGTAGCAAAGTTGGCAATAATTCAGTTCCATTCAACTATTTATATTGCCCCAAATCACAACAGCAGTCGCCTTAAGGCAGTTAAGGCCCTACAGTAACATAGAAAAAACCCCAACAGTCAGACAAGCCCATATGAGCATTTGGCAACCGCGGGAAGGAAAAACTCCCTTTTAACAGGAAGAGACCTCCAGCAGAACAAGGCTCAGGAAGCAGTGCGATGTCTGCCGCAATGTTACAAGATAACATGATAGACAATAAATACTTACACACGGATCATCTCTTCAACAGAAAATTGATGAGACTTTGTTCATTTTACTTGGAGAATTTTGCACTGACATCGGTCACAGACTGTATCTGAAAGACAATGCACACACAGGTACAGAATCTAAAGCCACACAATGGTCATAATGTCAAGATTGCTGTAGCTGTCTATAGCTTGCATGGAAAATATTGCAGGAAAATGCTAACCCCTGGCTAAACAGCAGGAGACATTTTTAAAAATGCAATATAGGAACAGTTGCCTTCAAAGGTAACGTTGTGCCTCACTGCTGCAGCCAATATATTTCAGAGGGAACAACTTTTACTTTAAAGAAAAATGGCTTACATTTCCAGTTTGCATTTGCACTTCTCACAGTTTCACTACTGCAAATGGACACAGTGAAGACACTGCAAAGTTGGTGTCTTCACTGCAAACTACAGCAACTGAGGCAATCACAATTTTGGTGCAACATCAAATGTCTCTTTGTGGCCAGTATAACCTTAAGACTCCCACAGCCTTCAGCAACCACTTGCCAACTGTGGGGAAATGCAGATTTTTCTCCTGTGATTTGGTAGTTGCGAGGTTGTTGCTGACCGATCTCTCAGGCTGTGTGACTGCGGTTATTTGCATCAATCTAGCTTTCAGTGCAGTGAAAATGTCAACATTATCATCAACCGGGAGGAAGAGTGTTTCGACCCTGGCCATGCTGACTGTAACAATGATCTGTTTGCTTCAGCATTAAGCAACTGGCCTTATATTTTTATATTTATCTCACTTTGGTTGGACAAGAAAAACAAAAAGGAACTCAATCTCCTGAGCACTTCCCACCCGACTCCTGGTGGTAAAACACAAAAACACACAACATAAAAAGCTAATTTAAGTATTTTGTTCCTTAAAGGAAACTGACAAATGACTCACAGTTCAACCACTTTGTCACCATAAAACTCATCCCGTTGACTAATCAGTACAAAAAGGGTAAATGGACTGCATTTATATAGAGATTTTCACTGCAAGCCACATTTACCCATTCATATACACACACACACACACACACACACACACACACACACACACACACTCACACACATACACACACACACATTCATACACTGCTCTTTTTGCATTCTAGATAAACAGGGCCTCCTGCTCAACCTCCTGGGCCATGGCAGCAAGCGCAGTAGAAGATATATACAAAATCACAAAGCATCTCATCTTACCACTCAAAGTTTCTGCTTAAAAATAAAAAGCACGAACAAATGAGTAAAATCACCTTTAGCAGTTTTTTTGACTGAATTGTTTAAACGCTCAAATCCGATGTTGTTTTTAATTGACAAGCAGCTTCACTTGTAACACTGCTCTGATTCGGAGTCTAAAGAGTCCTCTGGAATACTCCTAACCTTTTTCTTAATTAATATTTGATCAAAAAAGAAGAACTGAGGGTTGGGAATTAAACATTTTTGGACAGCATCCGCATGAGGCTGGGGATTGGTTTCTCCCCACAACCAGTTTTCTGAAAATCAAGGATGAGACCACTGGAAAAAAAAGAACTCAAAATGATAAGATTTGGATTATTTAAGCAGACATCAAGCTAAAGGATCTTATGATCTAGTATTCAAATATGATTCTCATTGGTTTTCAGTTTGAATAAAACAGACAGCAACCACTAAATACAGCTTATTTGATATTTAGTAATTGCCTATAAAGAAATTAGTCCAGTACAATGTGCAGAGTTGATAACGTGGCTCGAGACCCCGGCCATATAAAAGGGTGCATTACAGTTTAAATATTACTCAAAGACTGACCATCAAATTACTTTAAAACAATGAGAAGAAACATTTAGAAAGGTATCAAAAAGGAAAAGAATTTCATGTAAATTCATGTAATAATGTAAAATAATTACATGAAATAATTACATGAAAATAATGTAATTTCATGTTTTCATTTTGCATTATAATAAAATACAACTTTAGGGAACTGGGGTGTTTGGTGAGATGTCCACACCTAAGACTGTGGCACTGTTTTAGCGCACGCTCTGAGCGCCTTTTATAGAGGCGCTCACACTTGCTGTTGATCGATTAACCGAATTCATTTCGTTAACAGCACCTAGGTACTAATTAAACGTAATCCCTTAATTTCTACAGAAGCAGTAAGAATGGACTTTCTTTTCAGAAGAATCTTTTCTATCCTTTGTAAACCTATCCTTTTCACATGCCTGTATGTGATCAAAAATATGGAAAAACCTCAACAGGTCTATCAGATGGAGGATTGAGGTTTTTCTCCACAGCGACATGCATGCTGGACCTCCTGACTCCAAACGTGAACAGATGTTTACTTGTGTTGGGAATAAAACAGGGTAAATTATTCAGTTTGGTGTTGTTCTTTTTTATCAACTTGTATTAAGTTGTTTCTGTTTAAGTTTTAAAAAGTCTAAAATTAGATTTAAAACCGTGCAACATCCCTAAAACTCCAGGGATGGAGGAGACTTGACTGATTGCGAGTTAAATATTCTAGTGTTCCTTGTTTCAACTTGTAGTGAAACACTAGAGTATTGAATTATTGAAGTAATCAGTATGTTATTCTGCACTGTGACCGGAGGCAAAACTTGGATTTCAGTACAGCGAGCTGAATAATACAAAGCAGACGGAGGAGAGACAATCAGAGGAAGAACGACAGGCCGCAGCTCGCCAAGCTCCACCGACACTTTCTGCTTACTGCAATCAGGGAAACATTTGAAAACGGGAGCACAGGTGCAGTCTGATGTGGAAGCCATTCAACAGGAGATAAGAGGGGGCCAGAAAGCTGTGCGTGATCACGTGACCTCTCTAAATCAATTATGAAAAAACTTAGAAGATGACAGCTTTTTTTCTGTTACTCAAACACAAAACCCCAAACTCAGGGTTACACCAGAGAGCCCAGGTTTAGTGGGTTTGAGAGAAGTCGTCTATGAACTTCTATATAAATAATAGGGGTGCAACGATACACAAAATTCACGGTTCGGTTTGATACTTTGGTGTCACGGTTCGATATTTTTTCGATACAAAAAAAATGTTCATGCCTTTTTATTAATTTGTCATTTATTAAATTTTCACGGCACATTCTGCACCACATCTCTGTGCGTTCATCATTTGTTTGAAGCCAGCTCACCTCCTGCAACCACTTTTCAGAGAATACGCGCTTCTTTTGTGGTTCGGACTCCTTCTGACATTTCTTTGGAGGTGGAGGAACATCACAGTAACTGCTTAAAGGAGCTTCTTCGACATCTTTAAGAGTTCTAAACAAATGTCTGTCCTCCTGAAAATCTTATGTACGCAAACACGCGTTGCAACTTCTTATCTTGTGCGGGTTTTTATTTTGACAGCGAATGCGCACCTGCGGACCACTTATGTGCAGCCCTGGTTATTTAGCTCGTCATATTGCAGGTACAGAAATTCTTTTGTCCATGAAACCATAAAGCTGCACTTTCTTTTTTCCTTATAGTCTGATTTGTCATAACCTTTCCGTTTTGTGGTAAGCTTTTCTTTGGCTGTCACTTCTTCACGCTGACCTGTCTTATTTGGCTCAGCAGAACTAAAATATATATCCTGCTGCTTTTACACACGCACTAACATAACGCTCAGCGATTCTCTGCGCGATCAACCTCTCACATGTTTAAGCTGCGGGAGATTTCACTTGTCATGTTTGCATAGTAAGCTAACGATTGATAAGACGATGTCAGAGGAATTGGTGCGCAAATTATCATCACTCACCAATCAGTACTGTCGCTCTCTATACACAGTTCACGCGATTGCAAAGTGAAAGCAAAAAACAAGCGCAAATTCAAACGCGATTTCAGTATGTCACATATTGACAGTGGCCGATGCCAATGACATAATTACCCAGCTACATTTCCAAAAGAATGCAAAAGCATTGACATATATTTTTCCTTCCTAGGATAGGCCGACGGGCAGGGCAGAGATAGATTTTGGTAGCCCGACTGGAAAAAAGCCCCGTCGGGCTAGCGATTTTGCGAGCCCTGTATCTGATTGAGGAATCACTCATCTTTGGAAAAGAGAGTTTATTATGGAGAAATGTCTCTTTCCAAAATAAAAGCTATACTATACGCTTCTTCTGGGCTATATTCTCAGCAGCATATTAAACATATCAGGTCCCCATAAGGAGAATCGTGTGCTAACGGCTGTCTAAATGACTCGGGTAAAGTTTGTAGCATGCTGCTTGTTGTTTTTCTCTGCTTCCACTTGTCTTTGCACTAGGATGATGTCGGAGTAAATGTGCAGTCATATTGGTTGTGTTCCCACTAGTGCTGTCAGCGTAAATCTGAAATGACATTAACGTCACAACACGGCAAATCTCCGTTAACGAGCTACCGCGGATCACCTCATGAGTGGGGCTGGAAGACGTCAACACATTAACGAGCTAACTGCGCTAACACACTAGTTCCCACCAATTGAGCATTGCTGGCACATCCAACATACTGTTTTACTTTTGTCCATGACAGGCTTACCTTCAGGGTCATACATCACATGAAAACCAAAATAGTTCCAAACGCCAGATCTGAATGAGGGTGGGGGAGGTTCAATTTGCCATGTTGCAACTAGCCTAGCTTCTGTCTCGCTAGCTTGCCCTGCGCTCAGTGAATCTGTGTTCGACTACTCCGCCTAGGCTGCACTGTCGAGCGCAGATCCACTGAGCGCTCAACACAGACAGCATCATCAGAAGGAAAGTTGATAAAATAAATTAAAAATGTTGTATCGTTCGATACATATGCGTACCGAACCGAAAGCACTGTATCGAACGGTTCGATATCGATACGAGTATCGTTGCACCCCTAATAAATAAAGTTGAAATTTTCTAAGACGAGCGTCTTTGGTTCTCAAACTGGTTTTCCACAGCAGATGTCTTCTTATAAAACTCTAAATTTCTCAGTGACATAATGCCACCCTCACACACTAGTAAACATTTCACAGGTTTGATCTCAGCTGTAAAAGAGGAATCAGAAGCCATTTACCTGAGTAGAAGTTTAGCAGCTTGTTGGCTTTGCTCTTCTTCTTCTTCAGTTTTTATGCTACACACATGTGCACGCTGCCACCTACTGAAGGTAAAAACCTTTTTTTTTGTTCCACTTTCCTTAAACTTTATTCTAAAACAAAAACCTTTAAACATATTTGCATCTTCTCGGCTCATATTAAACTATTACTTTAAAAAAAGTGTTTACATTAATCTCATAATTTATTTACATAATGTCTTTTACAAAAATATGTGACTACATCTATATAAAAAACATTAGCTTTAAAAGATCAAAAAGAAAATGTATTTTTCAGTTAAAGCTTTAAATCTGTATTAAAGCTATTAATGATCTCCCCAAAACAACTGGGATGTTGTATAAAGTGTAAGTTCCAGGAGATTGCAGTGATCAGCAGATCCTACTCAATACATAGTTTATGGTACACCATCTGGTGTCTCTGGACACATCATCAGTGATGTAACCTGGGGTCATTGGGGGTTTCGGGTCTTTCAACAATCAGACCCCCTCTCCCTGCGACCCAGCCAGGGTTGATCAAGCTCCAGCTTGTGTCCAGGTAGCGCTGCCCTATGCCATGCCTCTCCTCTTTTGATCCACAGCCACCTCGATGCTGCTTCTGCTGGGTTGGTGACCAACTTGATAGCTATTCGCTGGTTAACCCCTACGATGCCTAGCATTTTGTATGCCCTGCAAACAGATTGGCACATGAATCCTCGACATCCCACTTCAATGGTTTGGCATCTCTGGCTACATTTAATTAAAATAGTACCAAAGTATTCTCTGTTCTTTGAACAACAGTGTTTCAGAGTTGAGGAGACCTGTTGGTGCTGCTTTAAAGGTGAAAAAGTTTCCCATTCTCACTTGAGCTGCTCAGCACTTTAGGGACCTCTTTTGTCATAATACCGTGAAGGCATTGTGCTGGATTATGGAGCAGGATGTGGTTTGACATTGTCTTGCCATCCCTGAATTGATGTTATCTGGATGGCTGCATATGTTGCTTTAAAACCTGCATGTTTTAAAGCAACATACTGGAACCAGTTCTATGGAACCAGCTTCCGGTTTGAATTTGGGAGACAAACACTATCTCTACTTGACCTTGAATCCTCCCTTAGTTATGCTGCAATAGGTGTAGGCTGCTGGGGGATTCCCATGATGCATTGAGTATTTCTTCTTCATTCATCTTTCTCACTCACTGTGCATTGAATCATACTTGTTATTAATCTCTGTCTCTCTTCCACAGCATGTCTTTATCCTGTCTTCCGTCTCTCACCCCAACCAGTCGCAGGAGATAGCTGCCCCTCCCTGAGCCTGGTTCTGCCGGAGGTTTCTTCCTGTTAAAAGGGAGTTTTTCCTTCCCACTGTCACCAAAGTGCTTGCTCATAGGGGGTCATATAATTATTAGGTTTTTCTCTCTGTGTATTGTAAAATTGAATTCAAATTGAATTGAATTGAATTAAAACCTGCATGTGCTGTTGAATATAACTGGGCATTCGCAGATGCCCCGTTCTGGTCTCTGGCCTTATTCATGATATCCATAATTAAAAATTTGTATTGGTCAGACCACAGGTTAGTTTCCCACCTAGTTTCAGTCAGATCAGCTCTTCTCTCATAGATGAGAAAACATTATAAAACAGTATTATTTATACTTACCAGTTGTAACCAAATTTCACCCAAAGTCACTATGATTCCCTTCAAAAAATAAACAATTTAAATTTGCTGTTAAACATCAGTCACTTCCTCTCATGGACATCAGGAAAGGCTTTCCTTGCACCAATCATCCCTTCTGTTCATCCTGAACATTCAGTGCAAGTGATAAACACAAAACACACAGTCCTTATTAAATTCCAAAATCGTTTTAAAAGTTCATCTGAAATTAAAACAAGGCTTCAGCAGTCTCAGCTAGACACATCAAATCCTTCTGCTTGTTCCTGCAACTTAAGAGAGAAACATAATAAGAAAATCTGGCACTTAAACAGCTGCAAAGCTGGAAGCTTAATTTATTTAATTAAGACTGCTGTGGGTTCATATTACCTTCGGATAAGCCCTAAAATACTTTTCTTCGCAAAACAGGTGCTGGGAGTTTTGCTTCCCATTACATCATTTGGAGGCACAGGAGGTGGGGATCTCTAAAACACACACTGCTCAGTGTTCGTGTGCTCCCCTCACAGTTACAAGAGAAAACCGGCAGCCTGTTTAAGCTCTGAGAAGAGAAAAAGAGTTACAAACGATAAAATCCACTTTGCTGCTACAGTTTCATGTGATTTGGTTGGCTGATGGCAGCAAACCTTTAGAGTTTTATCTGTCACCAGATGCTGCATTGGTGAAATTTCTGACTATTTTTGTACAACTTCCATGGCCAGGTAGCAAACATGTTACCACAAACGGTAATTAGTTATGGCATAGATACATTTTATGTGGCCCAAACAAAACGACATCTGCAATTTGGCCCATATGAGATGGACCTGTGGCTGATTTGAGGCAGCCGGACACAAACTAAATCAGTCTGTCAGTCAAGGTCAAATACCGTCTAGGCAGACAGACATTCATTGCTGTGTGGGCAAATGTTCAGCAAATGTTGCCATGTGACCAGGATATTTCAGCTTTGAATAAACTTTTGATTAATTTGTGTCAAATGTTTGGGACGGCTGTATGTATCAATTTAGTTTGTTAAACAGTGTCACTTTGAGTGACAGCAATACCCATAAAAATGTTTATTACGGCATCAAGATGGATAGCTTTAAATCAGTGCAAAATATACCACAGTGAGATGTTGCATTGGACATATTATATTTATTTACAGCTCGATATCTTAAATATTGGATTTTTTTAGCGCAGCTTTGGATGATCGACACTCCTAAAATCATTTTTATCTTATGCAGGGTCTTTGTGCAGCTGCTTATGATTTAAACAAGCAGTTTCTTTTTCTTTAAGGCCAACCTTGCCTCAAGCCGACCTTATTGTATCACCTGCAGGCTGTACTGAATGCAGCAGTTCACCTTATATCAGGAAAGAAATGGTAAGATCACATCGCTGGAAGCCCTACACTGGCTTCCAGTGCATGTCAGGATCCACCCAGTTTAAATTTCACAGTTTTCAGCAGTCTTAGCGGTTTGTCACCACCATATAAACTGAACTTTTACAGCCCCATGCTTCTACTAGAGCGCTGAACTCTATGAACCAGCTGCTCTTTGAAATTCCTGGTTCAAGGCTCAAAAGCAGAGGAGATGAAACCTTTTCAGCGGTGGGTCCTACTTTGTGAAGGAATCTACCTTTTTGCAGAAGAGCTGCCAAATCACTCCGTCATTTTAAAGCACTGTTAAAAGCCTGTTTAGTCATGCGTGCTTCCAGTTCTAGTTGAGCAGAGTATGCTGGTTCTTCATTGTACAAACACAGACATATTTCCTTCTGTTACTGTTTAATTTCATGATTTCTTTTTACCAAAAAGTCCCACTGAACGACACAGGAAATCATTCCTGCCTGTGGCCATCTCTCTGTACAACTCCTCCATCCAATACACTGAAAACACTGCAATAGTTACATCCTTTTGCACACACTCTTTTCTGACTCTGTAATGTTGCTGTCTATTTTCTTAATATTTATTTATAATCACATCTGTCAACCCTGGATATTTATTATTTGGTGATTTGTATATATCGTGCTATTCATTATATCTTAACATATGTTATTGCTAATACTCTGGTCTGTTTTTGTTTTTCTTAATGTTACTGTACTGGAGCAACCGTAACCCACATATTTCCCCCAGGGATTAATAAAGTATTCTGATTTTTCAAATTAAGATTTATAATTTTTGATTTTCATTGTGCACTTTAGTCTATATTTATTCTCAACTTACTGACTGCTGTGTGTAATACAGATTTTGCATAGCGTGCACAGCAGTTCTTTAGTTGATCACCGAAGATGTTTAAATGCACTGTAGAAATAAACTTGAACGTCTTGACGTCTTTCTTCTGATTGGCTGTCCATCACACACTGAGGGTTTCAACTGCAGGTGGGTGGGGCAAAATGCTCACAGCAAGAGAAGCGTGCCTAAAATCACCATATTCATACAGATCTCTGACATCATGCAGAGCCAGGAGCAGAAAAAACATGACAGAAACTGATTAATTGTACTTGTGTGGACCTCATAATTTGAGCATCTACTACAGTAACACTAAAACTCTGAATCAAAGAAATGAAAATACGTCCACTTTAAATACTAATTTTGCTGAACTGATAGAATGAGGTTTTGACTCCATTGCTCATCATAGCCCTGTCATGGCTCCAGACTCAGCCCTCTGCCCACTTCCAGCCTTAATCAAATCCTCAGCATCATCCTACACCGCTAGCCTCAGACCCCTGCACACACCCTGCTACCCTTCCAAACTTTGCCCGGCTTCCTGCTTCACTTTGAGCTCCGGCTCTTACCCCTAAACTGTCAATCACCTGCTGCTGCAACCGTGGATCCAGTGGACCGGTGGTTCAGTTTTCCACCTCAGGCTGCAAAACCAATTAGTGTCTGACAGTTTGCTGTGGAGCGGCTCCTCAAGTTTCCAAACTCTGTTTTTATTTTCTTCTCTGCGTGACCACAAAACAATCTCATCCTTTGACCCGTATCAGTGCAGGTCATGCAGAAAGGAGTCTCTGCAGGACGCTTCATTGTTGTGATTCACGTGTCCCCAGACTGTCCAAATCAGATTGTCTTCGTGTTTGCATTTCCAGAAGGGCTGTTTGAATCCTCTAATGGGGTGTATTTTCAACCCTAAAGCATTTTTGCATTTACTCACTAGTATTTTCCACACACAAGAAATCCCACAAAAGATGTAACAATCATCAAAATCACCAGCAGAGTTTATCTGAAGTTCCTAAGCTGAGATGAGACCAGGCACAAATGACCCTTGTGGAAGTGTTAATTTGCTTTAGCAGCATGTGTCTGTGTTATTTGCATATGAAATCTGTTTTATTGTTCTCTGATGAGACGTTTAGCTTAGTGGCATTTAGAAAACACAAGTTTCCTCATCTGATTCCATTTGGCAAACACAACAGGAGCAGTTAGGGGACATCATGGCTAAATGTTTATCTCATTTTAAGCATACTGCAACATCTCCATTACAGAAGCGAGGAAGTCTTCTCTGAGTGCCAGAAGCACCAGCCTCTGAACTCAGCAGTGTTGGGAAGGTTACTTTTAAAATGTATTCCATTACAGAATACATGCCCTAAAATGTATTCTGTAACGTATTCCGTTACGTTACTCAATGAGAGTAACGTATTCTAAATACTTTGGATTACTTAATATATTATCATGCTGTTTACAACTACATGAATGTACTATTGCTGTGATTTATTACTGTTACTGAAGGTCCGCGGCTCCGAACCGTAGTAAAGGGACCTCTGGCTAATACGGTGGGTTCTGTGTCGGGCTCGTAGCTGAAAACTAGCTTTACTTTGTTGTCTGGGTCAACTTTGCTAGCGAGAGACAGAGAGAGGCGTTGAAAGGCTGCTCCAACGGAACTTATTGTTTTTGGAGGAAAACACGAACACGGTGTACAGTCGAGTCTTAATAGCTTACTTACAACTGGGCTCGTCAGGCACTCTTCTTGGCTGCAGTGGTTATTATTATATTTACATGCTTCCAGCTCCCGTTTTTGCTCGATGACAGCTCATACTTTTCCTTTTTCTCCCTCCCTCGCTCAGACACATAACAGGTATGGCAGTCCATTCTCCCTGCAGCACGGACTACACTGCCCATGATGCTACATTCTTTAGAGCTATACCGGTAGCATTCTGCCTATTAGCTTAGCACAACAACAACAAAAAGGCCTCTCTCACCCAGGAAACACGCAGAGAGAGAGCGTCACCCTGTAACCATGGCAACCGTAACGCTGCCACCTGGAACAACAGAACGTAGCTGTCAAACAAAACCCAAACAGTCCTGACCCGCCACAATATGAAACAGGAAAGTACCGCCGTGTAATCCATTTATTTCAAGTAACTGTATTCTAAATACCACCTTTTTAAACGGTAACTGTAACGGAATACAGTTACTCATATTTTGTATTTTAAATACGTAACGGCGGTACATGTATTCCATTACTCCCCAACACTGGAACTCAGTCTGCATTAGGGATCTGTTCAAGTCCTGGAGAAAGTTTATTGTTCAAAAGGTAGTTGTGTAACAACAAAAAAACCCCTCAAAATCTAACAAAATTAAACCCAGAAAGCCATAAAACACATGTTTCTCTCTACTTATGTGCTCATTATATGTGCATGCAGGTCATGGAGGATGCAAATGTTCTTAAAGTGAAGACAGAACCTTGCTTGGTAAAGACCGTTTGAATGCACTGGGTACCTTTGCTGTACCTTGGGAGTAACACCCACATTTATTTAGTTTTTAGCTACTTTGACGAACGTGTTAGTTTTTATCAACATCTCCTCTAGTTGTTCTAATCTCCACCCAGTTGTTTACTCTTGTTGTCTCTCCTGTTTGATGCTCAGCAGGTTGTGTGCAGTGTTTCTTAAGCTTTCGTGACCCTAAAGAGAATGCTGGGCAGCAAGCTGAAACGTTGAAATGAAAACAGTTAATTTACAGGTGCTAAAGCTCTACACAGGTTGGTAAGTAGTAGAAAATCTGAAGTCAGTGAAGTCTGAAGTTCACCAGTAAAAGTAATTAGAGATCATCATTAAAATAGCTCACAGCTGTACTACATAAATCTAAAGCATAAGCTCTGACAGATGCTGAGAGGGGGGACCTGGTAGAGGAGAGGGGCCTGAAAATGAGCAGCTGAAGCAAACTTACACTTCCACAAAAGTCACGCATACTATAAAAACCAAAAGAAGATGCAAAGTGAAGTGAAACCCATAATGGGACAAAATCTGGAATGCAGCAGACACGAAATGATGCAAAATACCTGCAAGTTTCACAGCTGAAGACACAAAATAACCAGAAATCATACGTATGTGATTTCGATAAAAATATATTTTTTAAAAAGAAAAAATGTATAACTGGTTTTTAAAGCAGTCAAACTTTTGCACAACTAAGAACACTACTGTACTTCTTTTTAGGATGTGATTGTGCAAAGAGGGATTGAAAATGCAAAGCAGCTTTTGCCACAAACGGCTGATTAAAACGATTTCTGCTGCAGTATTTCCCAACATAATATACATAGAAATGTAGAGGGCACTGAGGTAAAGCTGTAACAGATATAACAAGGTCATGCTAGTGGAGTCTGAAAACTTGTCATGTCAGACAGGTGAGTCATAACACCTGGGGAGGTTTGCTCCACTGAGGACAGCCTGTCTCTGACTTCGTATCCACAGCAGGAGTGCAGCAGAAAAAAGAGAAGCAGAAAGGAAAGGAACGATCTGCCTCTGGGTGTAATCTTACTATATTCTGGAGATCAGTGTCTGTGGTTGGATCACATGTAAGCAGGAGATGACAACAAAAAGGAAAAAGAGCCAGAAAAGAACAGAAGGGACAGTTGGGAAAGTAGAAAGAGACGCCTGCAGGAAGCATTAACAGAACAGACACAGTAACACAACCAGACTAACGGTAAAAAGAAAGTTGTCGAGTGTTTCTTTGGATTCCGAATAAATACCAAATGACTGGGACAGAACAGAGAGGTGAAAAAAAAAACCAGGAAATCTCTTATTTGAGGCAGAGAGAAGCAGGAGAGAGGAAGAGAGATAAATGGAGAGCCTCTGGGGAGCTGCACAAAGGAAAAAGGAAAACTGTTACCCTCCTTCACCTTGACAGCTCCCTTCCTCCTCCTCTGTGAATTTTCTTTCTTCCTTCATCTGTGACGTCCACCTTCTCACACAGCACTTCTTCTTGCCCATGTTTCTACCATCGTAACCCTTTTGAGGGTTCACCCATTAAATTAAATCGCTGTCACAAAAATAAGACATGGGTGTGCATAACTGCATATGTATTACAGCACGTATTTAAAAAGCTTGCAGGTTTATTATGCTTCTTAACAATATTTAAACAATGTTGTTAATATACAACACAGGTTTTTTTTTTTTTTAGTAATAAAAGTTTATTTCACTAAGTGGATCTTAAAGATAAAAATTTTCACATATACTTTGTATGTTAGTCTAAAATACATCAGACTAAGGCATAAGGGAGGTCTGGCTTAATACATGCATATGCAGCTATTTTCTAGTTATGTGACAGCTAGAAAGAAAACGAGGAAGACTATTTGCTATACACATAATTATCTGCAGTGTTGGGAAGGTTACTTTTAAAATGTATTCCATTACAGATTACAGAATACATGCCCCAAAATGTATTCTGTAACGTATTCCGTTACGTTACTCGATGACAGTAACGTATTCTGAATACTTTGGATTACTTAATATATTATCATGCTGTTTACAACTACATGAATGTACTATTGCTGTGATTTATTACTGTTACTGAAGGTCCGCGGCTCCGAACCGTAGTAAGGGGACCTCTGGCTAATACGGTGGGTTCTGTGTCGGGCTCGTAGCCGAAAAATAGCTTTACTTTGTTGTCTGGGTCAAGTTTGCTAGACAGAGAGAGGCGTTGAAAGGCTGCTCCAACGGAACTTATTGTTTCGAGGAAAACACGAACACGGTGTACAGTCGAGTCTTAATAGCTTACTTACAACTGGGCTCATCAGGCACTCTTCTTGGCTGCAGTGGTTATTATTATATTTACATGCTTCCAGCTCCCGTTTTTGCTCGATGACAGCTCGTACTTTTCCTTTTTCTCCCTCCCTCGCTCACAGACACATAACAGGTATGGCAGTCCATTCTCCCTGCAGCACGGACTACACTGCCTATGATGCTACATTCTTTAGAGCTATACCTGTAGCATTCTGCCTATTAGCTTAGCACAACAACAACAAAAAGGCCTCTCTCACCCAGGAAACACGCAGAGAGAGAGCGTCACCCTGTAACCATGGCAACCGTAACGCTGCCACCTGGAACAACAGAACATAGCTGTCAAACAAAACCCAAACAGGCCTGACCCGCCACAATATGAAACAGGGAAGTACCGCCGTGTAATCCATTTATTTCAACAAAGTAACTGTATTCTAAATACCACCTTTTTAAACGGTAACTGTAACGGAATACAGTTACTCATATTTTGTATTTTAAATACGTAACGGCGGTACATGTATTCCGTTACTCCCCAACACTGACTATCTGCCATCACATTTCATCACAGTGCCAGAGAAATGTAAGCCCTGCTATCACCTTTTTTATTTATTTTTTTAAAAAGAGAATATATTACTGCAATTTGTCAAAACAAGACATTAAGTTTCCTCTGTTGTCACTTTTAGCATCCTATAGAATTATTAAATATGTTTCAGGTAGCCATCTCTGAAAGATTTGACTAAAGTACATGTAATGTGTATTTTTGTAAAATAATGTGTATGACATTTTACGTTCCCCGTTTGAACACAATTTGAACTGATGCGTGGCACTTTTCTGTTTGCTCCCCACACAGTTTTCTGTTTATGCAACCAAAGCCTGCAAAAAATGTAATTAGTCATATCAATATGACAACAAGTGGACTTCAGATGGAGTCCATGTTTAGCTTAGCATGATTTCAAGGAAGTAAAAAATAAGAGAGGTACTCTAAAGGCTTACATCCGTAGAAATCATTGCTCCTCGGGTCTCTCATACATATTCTGTATTTATATGCTCTAATCTTTCCAAACTACAGTGTAAAAAAGAAGGTCTGTTTGAGTAGTAACATCAGGCGAACTAATGATCAGGCAAACAGCTTCAGGCTGTTGAACAGCAGCAGCAGCTGGACCGACTCCCACTGGACTCCACCCGAACATCCTCCAGCAGTCCAAACCTCATCAAACATTCAAACACTGATACCAGAACTGGACAGTCGACTGAAATGATTAATGGGACTCTGCTGTTTTCACACAAAAACATTTCACAGCTGTGATGAAAGCGTCAACGGACACGATAAAGGAACATAACATATTCTAGGAGTGACTTTAACCATTTACGAAAGAGAAGAAAAGAGTCACAGAGTGGCACGGGGGGATAATGTGAGACAAAAGAAAGGGCTGACAGAGGAAAGGGTCAGGAGGAAGAGGAGGGAGGCAGCTGACGAGGCTTCAGAAGCTCAGCTGGAAGTTCGTTCATTCGCTTGTCTGCTGATAGAAACATCACAGCTCCATCCTCTCTGACTGAAGGTCTGCTATCAGCGGGCTGCAGCCTGTTATGGGAGACAGAGAAAGAAAAAGGAAAAAAAAATAGAAAGAAAGTGAGGCAGAAAGAAAGGCGCAGCCGGGGATCAGCAGCTTAAAGTTCATTATGCAGATTGTGGAGCTAAAATGCTTCCAGTCTGCGAGTCTAATTTCTCTTTCATGGTCTTTGTGAGTGTGCCGTTCCTCCATTACAGGTTAGGAAAGAGCAGCGAGGTCAGAACAATCAGATTAGCAATGCATCCCTCTGAATTCACCATTTGGATTTTTCCATCGGCTTTGAGCAGAAGAACAGTGAGCACAAGAAGGCAGCGTGCAGGTCTCAGAGTTTTTGTTGGGCTTTCTTTAAAAAATGGATATACTGTGATGGAAATAAACAGTCACACAAGCTCAAGGTCAAACACTCACACAGACTCCCACGCTCAAACAAATAATAAGCTTTTTATCTTCTTCCTTTACTTTTTTCTGCAGTCGACACTGTAATTTAATTCACTAATTATAATCAGCTTTCGCTTAAGGCGAACAAAGCAGCGCTGTACTGTATATGTGTTATGCTAATATAAGAGAGAATTTAACTTGCAAAGCTCCTGTCTGAACATTGTTCTGCCTGTTAAAAAACAATAAGGTTGTGCTGTATGGGAAATAAAATATATGAAGTGCAAAGAAAGGTCATCTGAAGATCTGAAAACTTTTCCATAACATATTAATCAAATTATAGAAGGTTCACAGTGAGTTATAATAAATAAAGTACAATAATTAATATTCATTTGTATATTTAATGTATTTAGGATAACGTACAAGCCCAATGAGTACTCTTTACCACAATCATACAGTTAGACATTTATCACAAAACCTGCAAATGTAAATAACGCGCTTCTTAATGCATGTCGACTTACTGTCCAATTTGCCAGTGAGTGGGCTGATGGGAAGGAGTGGTAGGAAAACTGATAATTAAAAAAGATTATGTTACATCTGGAGATGATGAGATTTAGGAAATATGCTTCAATTTCTTACCGAGAGAGAAAAAATAAGATCAAACTGCTGGTTATCTGAGTCTAACGCAAAGTGGAAATGTTGGACCGACTTTGTTCAAAGGTAATAAAATCAGCCCATTTGATAAGTTTTCTACCTGCAGAGAATGAAACACCAGACAGCCCTGCCCCCTAAAAATCAGGTTTGGGGACATTTACTCTTATTCTTTTACCAGTTTCATATAAATAAGTTAGTGAGTGATATTTTCTTTTAAGAGGAAAAAAGCACCACATTTATAAAAGCCCGTAGATGCTATAGTTCACAGTCAGACTTCCATCTCCATTAAATAAGCACCAAAATCACCTTTGCCAACCCCCTGAGGTCTCGGCTTAAACATAGTTGTGAGTTGGTCCTATGTAGAGCCTATGAACAGCACTGTGGACCGTGGTCTGCATGTTGTAGTTGTTTATTCCCACCAGACTTTACTGTAACAAACACCAGTATGTGGGCTACTCTTGCTAGTGACCTTGAAGCAGCTGTGGAGAAGTGCAGAAATGCACTGAGCTGAAGTGGAACCAAGCATTAAAAACAATGGACACTGTCCACTTTGCTGCTGCCTGTGCTTTTGGTGTCCCCACCTTTTTAATCTGATGCTTTTTCGCTCCCATTGCTATCCTCCGCTTCCAGTCAGGATTCAGTCTAAGAACAGCATCATCCGCATACATCTACACATGGGTTGCATACCTCTCGGGGTAGGGTCTGCACAGGCAACTATCTAAAAATGCCAATGTAAAACCTGTGTCATCAGTAATGACTCCAAACCAATTCTTGACGCTAACTGTAATTTTAGTTTTTATGAAACTGTTCTCCCAAATCTCAGGGAACAAAGAAAATAATCATTCTATCTGACAAACATCAGCAGTTATTCACATTTTTCTCCATTCTTCTCCCAGATGTGGAGTGTCTGTAGTTATCCAGCAGCAGCCCTCCTCTGGGTGGAGACTGGTTGCTCCTCTCTGTCCGGCCATCTGTTGGCAATTATTCCAGCAGCATATAAGACCTGCACGCTCAATTAATCATTGTCTGAGCATCTGCTAACCCATGTTAGCCGTATCGCTCAGTCTAGATCTTGTGTGAAAATTTACCTGTTTTTTCCTGTCTTCATAGTCGGCTCTTGGAGTGGGGTCTTTGCCTCAGTCATCCCTTGGTCACCCCTCTTGCTTCCCTCCACCTGTAGCCAGAGATGGGCAGTAACACGTTCCGTGTAACGCGTTACTGTAATCCGATTACTTTTTCAAGTAACGAGTAAAGTAAGGGATTACTATTGCAAAAACAGTAATTAGATTACCGTTACTTTCCCGTTGGAACGCTGCGTTACTGCGTTACTAAAACCGTGATTTTTTTTTTGTTGCGAGAATGTCTCATGACAGTGACGTAAGCAAGTGCGACGTTTGTGACAAGTAATTAGTTACTGATTACTTTTTTCAAGTAACTTGACCAACACTGCCTGTACCCAAATAAGGTGACTCAGTTTGACTTTGGGAACTCCGATTCACCGCTGGACCGCTCTGACTGTGCTCTCCTCTCATTTCAGTGGTCATAGTTTCCCCCCGGCCCAGCTGCCACCTCCCCACAGTCACAGATGTACCACTGTATTCTAGAGCTGCCTAGTTTTCAGTTAAATGCCTTAGCTTTGCTAGCACGCCAACTAATATAGTGTCATAGTTTCAATTTGGATTTTGTGTTTACTATGTGGGAAAATAAACTTTTGTTCACTTACTGCCTCTCTTCCGGTTTGGATCCTGCGCTTGTGTCCATGTCATTTTCCTTGGGCCATGACATGGAGTTATGGTAGGATACAGATCCTGAGTTACCATCTATCATGAAGTATCATCAAGAAAAAATGTTTGCTATGGTTGAATACTGTATTAAACTAGACCGCAGTGTTTTTGTCAAAACATAACCACAATATAAGGACTTGAGCCTTGTTAGCTGGCAAATACTAACACTGTGTCTAATATATTTATGGAGTTTAATGTAAATGAGCGCTACGTGTGTCATGTTATAATTCAGTTTTCCAGAATGTGACTCTTCACTTACTTTAGCTTCATCAGCTAGCCCACCCAACCTAGATCTCTGTGAAAGTGTTTTGAGCTGTAGTGAACCAAAGCTAAAGGGTCAGTCAGTTCCTGTTACTTCATGCTGTAGCGATGCACAAACTGCAGCTTCAGCTTATAATCAGCCTTAAACAGCTCGAAGTCTGTGTTTGCATACTTGTTCTGCACCTTATAAAGTGTTACTCTTGACCAAAGAACTGGCTCATTGTCATGTTAATATCATGCACTGGCAGTATGCTTGCCGAGAAAACACTGTGCTGAATTGATGAGGATTACTTCAAGCTGCACGGATTCATTTGTGCCCACAGCTGCTGGAGTAAACACGGAGATCATGAAACTGGAAAGCAGTGATTACATTTTCTCTTGAAATGTAATGTGGGCTTTAAAAGTCAATACATGAAACAGACTAGAGATGTCAAGACTAGGCCAAAAAAACCCAACCAAACAAAACAAACATATTCCAGTTTGTAACAATCCTTTAAGGTTTTAGCATCATCACTTCCTCCTTGAATCCTGAATGCGTCAGACCTGGAAAGAACTTTTTTATAACCATTTTGGCCAGAGAGTGAAATAATTAGATCAGCTCCCTGAATTACTGTGAAACAGTTAATTAAGGCTGAGTGGGAGTGGATTTGAGGTCTTGGCAAACATAAGATTAATATTCTTCTGTTTACTCACACACACACTGGATGACAGATTACCCATGGGCCTCTGGGGCCAGGCCAAGGCATGCAGGCAGAGTCGTGGGTGGTCAGTTAGTTGACACAGTAACAAGCTGCTAGCCAGCGGCCTTCTGGGAAGGCGGCATCCACGACAGCCTGCGGGCTGAATGAGAAACAAGCAATGTGAGCATTCAGACTCATGATTAATGGCTGCTGCTGGTTTTACAGCAATGAGGAATATGAAAGTAAATGATAGTGTGGGTGTTAGAACAGAAAAAAATAACAGCATGTATCGAGGCACAGAATCACTCGTTGATCCATACGTTTGGGTATCGGGCTGCAGAATAATGAGAAGGTCTCAGAAACTGAGCAGAAATGACCCAACAAGGAGAGAACTGAGTAGAGGTGAGCCTCCTGGGAAATCAATATAATGAAACCTTCTCACCTGAAAGCACAGACGGACCGGCCGCAGAGCGACTGCCTTTCATCAGGCCGTCTAGCTGACAGTGTGGACAAACACAGAGGCTTCTGACTGAGGATTTAAGCAGCCTGTAAGGACATAACGGTGGCTTTATACACTGTTTGATAGACTATAACTGCTCTGCTGCTTTAAGCCCTGTGTGGGAGACGGTCTTGTATGGTTCCCATTGAAATGCTAAGGAAAATGGGCATTAAAGGGCTTTTTAAGGAGGCTCTTTAAATGGCAACCTCATCCTCATGTTCGTTTAAAGATTTAAAATGACGGTTCTCATGTACTATATTGCCAAAATTATTCACTCATCCATCCAAATTACTGAATTAAGATGTTCCAAGCACTTGAATGGGTGTATGAAAATCAAGCACCTAGGCATTCAAACATTTGTGAAAGAATGGGTAGTCTAAGGCAGCGGTCCCCAACCTTTTTTTGCAAAGCAAGGTGCATAAAGATGTGAATGAGAAAGTTGGGTGTTGAAGAGTCCTTCACACTACACTAAACTTTTGGCAGTATAGTGCATGTAGTGTCTTCTTCACTTCAGTCTGGAACAAAGTGAAATTGGGTCAAACATTTGTAATTAAATCACACAAAAATGTACATGCAGAGGAAATGAAACAACAGTTATAACAGGAACTGTATATAAAACATGAACGTAACCACCAAGAAGTAACATGTTGGTTTGATAATGGTTTTTACCAAAAAGTGGAGGGTAGAGCCTGAGAACATCTGTGTACAAAAACTTGTCAACCATAATTTACAACATGGATATAATGTTGTGTTGAATATAACTCGAACCTTGCATTTGAGACTCTACATACTCTCATCAGCAAAATACTTGGTAAAGTAATAAATCAAGGGAGAAGTAAGACTTCTATATAATTTGAAGTCAGGGGAGCCAGTCCTTGCTAGCTATTACAAAAAACTGCAGGTTTAAGACACTTCCACATGCATGGGCTTCACTTTTTAGACTCAGTGGCTAGATCCATGGTAACTGTTGCCAGTCTGTTGTACAGTGTGGCATATACCTGTGAAAAGTATATCCAGAAAAGAATCTATATACCATTTGCAGGTCAAACTGCAATTGTGGCATGTGATATCATTTATAAACTACTCAGTAGCAGCATATATTAAATTGAAAAGAGGTTCGTGGCAATGGAATATCCTTTTCTGCAGAAGCATTCATTTAAAAATACAGTAGGTGGGGTGATCCAGAGCAGGCTTAAAATTTAATGGACATGTCGTGCAGAGATCAAGCTGGAACAATGTGTTACAATAAATATAATGAAATCATCCTGAGAGAACGAGGGCTGTCTGCAGCACATAAGCTGACGTCGTTACAGCTTGCCGGACCTTAAGAAGTAAATGAAGGAGCAGAGCTGGTAGGGCTCGGTCTGAGTCTGTGTCAGATTTAAGTGGCTTCTATAAACAAGCAGGCTGGTTCACATCTAATACACAGGTAATGAAAAGAGCTGCCATCTCCAGGAGTGGCCAGTGGGAATAAACAACCAAATGATGCTGAAATGAATATGGGTCAGATCTCATTATAGCTGCACATGTTTTCTTTCAGCCATGTGTGAATTTAATTCCTCTAATTAGAGGTGTGTACGTGCGGTGAAAGTAGAGTCTGGCTAGGTGTTAAATATGTGACACTTTTCATTTGGGCAGAGAAAGTTATTTGGTGTCAGGCGGCCGGTATTCCTGCTGAATGTGATTATAAAATAATGTACAGCCAGATCTCTGCCATCTGCTCTGGTGGCTTCACTGGTTTTTATAGATCAGAGGCGGCAGAGATTAAACCGCGGATGAAAAATACAGCTGTAGACAGGATGATATGACTGCAGCCACACTCTGCACGCGTGTGTGTACAAGACAGCTTCCTGGTATGGTGTTAGTAGTGGTGATATGCTCAGTAGGGTTGCGTGCAAATACAGTATGGAAACTACATTAACCATATAATGCTCACCTTTACATTGAAGACATAGTTCAAAGTCAACATCCTTGTTTTGCCTCAAATTGTGCACTTCCGCTTGCTACTTTGTTGCTATCTTGTGTGTTCACACTGACACGCATGGCTACATGCATCTGGGAGAACTCAGCTGTTGGAGGAAATCTAAGATCAGGTACAGTGATGCATTGGAAAAAAAACAAAAAACAAAAAAAACCCAGACAGCACCAGAACACTACTGGACCCAAAGCTGAAACCACGGGAGAATTTCACCAGTGATTTTCTGCCCACAGATTCTGTAATGAGTTTCTAACTAGTTAGCAGACTAACTTCTGCTAGCAATACTACATAAAACACTGCATACCATATTTGGGGAAAACCAGTATATGAGAACCCAGATGATGGCCTAACAGTAAAAAAGTTGAGTATGAAAAGCTGTGGATGCTTAATGGTCTAATAATCAATACACTTAATGGCATATTGACTGAACAGAGGACAAGGTAGCCAACCAGTTTTCAGCTGGTAGGAGGAATGATGGTCTGCACAGATAGCAAAGCTTAAGCTGTCTACTGCTAGCATAGACAGTATAATATATTATGCACACAGTGATGGCAATGTTTTTGCTATTGCCATCTTCCTGTTTTGAAACAGTTTTCTTCAAAAGAAGTGAAACTACTGATTGAGCCTGTAAAGTCATTAGGGTTTGCAGAGTGAAGGGTAAATTATGGTTTAGTGGTGGTTGGCACTCTTGCGGCAGTGGGGTCCGTCTACCTGAAGAGAGCATCTGTTGTCAGACTGGGGTTGTATATGTGGTACAATCAGCCTGTGGGTGTCTCTGACTTGTGCTGTTGTTGGTCTATCAGCCAGCTGTGGAGAAGAGTAAAACTATAACATACAGAGTGAAATGGAGTGTTAAAAACAGTGAAAACTGTCCACGTCCGTTACTGTGTGTACTTTTCTTACTGTATTTTGTAAATCTTTGATAGTTGCTCCATTGTATAAGGATTTATAGATTTGCCTAACAAGTAAAAGATTCCTGGTTTGATCCTACACGGAGTTACAGATTCCTTGTGGGTTGCATTAGGAGGGACATCTGGTGTGACAATCTGCCAAATATGCAGAGTTACCTGCTGTAGAAACTTATTGTGAATAAAGGAGCAGCTGAAAGTAGCTTTTTGTTAATGTTTGAGTTTTTTTTGTGCCGCTCCCATTTCTGGTGAACCCAACTGTCGCTTCCCTGTTCTGGATCACTTAATAATAATATTAATAACAACAATAATAATAATAATAATAGATTGCATTCATATAACGCTTTTTGGGGCCCTCAAAGCGCTGTACAATTCCACTATTCATTCACTCTCACATTCACACACTGGTGGAGGCAAGCTACAGTTGTAGCCACAGCTGCCCTGTGGCAGACTGACAGATGCGAGGCATATGGCAACTAACTGGCATTTCACTAGCTGGGCCTACGTCCTCATTTAGGTTTGACAGCATATTTGAAGGTAAAGGTGAATGGCTTGGACATGAATTAAGCTGCGGTTTGGGGAAGGCCCCGAAGGGGACTGGCGGCAGCTCCCGGGCCTGGCAGCTCCCTACCTACTAAATAGAAGTGAAGAAGTTAAAGAATTGAAAGGGGTGGGGGAGGGTGGGGCAAGTAAATGAGAATGAACAGTTTGTAGCACTGGGGGAACCCATATAAATGAAAACCAGAAGGAGCATGTTTGTAGGCGTGGTCCTGCTCCTGAAATTTCGAAACTCAATCTCCATTGGACCAGCACACAGCGTCATTCACCTCAAGGAATGAGAAGTCTGGATTTTGGAGGACTGCAAAGAAACATGTTTTCAGTAGGTGCTCTGTAGGCATATACACATGCAAAGTGATGCAACCTTATCAACATTTATTAAATGTGAAGAAGCCGAGGGCTAATTCTACCGTGGACTTGTATGAACTTCGCCTCGCCCCCTAGTGCCTGTTAAAAAGAATGCACATATGAAGCACAAGTGTCTTGTCTTCACTTTTCAGATTTTTTTATACCGTCTATGCTAGCTCACAGCAGCAGTTCTTGGGCACACTGAAATTACAGTAGTTTGGTATTACCTCATGTTAATTTGCCATTATAACATATAAAACAGTGTTATATATGCAGTGTTGGGAAGGTTACTTTAAAATGTATTCCATTACAGATTACAGAATACATGCCCCAAAATGTATTCTGTAACGTATTCCGTTACGTTACTCAATGAGAGTAACGTATTCTGAATACTATGAATTACTTAACATATTATCATGCATTTTACAACTACATGAATGTACTATTGCTGTGATTTATTACTGTTACTGAAGGTCCGCGGCTCCGAACCGTAGTAAGGGGACCTCTGGCTAATACCGTGGGTTCTGTGTCGGGCTCGTAGCCGAAAACTAGCTTTACTTTGTTGTCTGGGTCAACTTTGCTAGTGAGAGACAGAGAGAGGCGTTGAAAGGCTGCTCCAACGGAACTTATTGTTTTGGAGGAAAACACGAACAAAGCGTACAGTCGAGTTTTAATAGCTTACTTACAACTGGGCTTGTCAGGCACTCTTCTTGGCTGCAGTGGTTATTATCATATTTACATGCTTCCAGCTCCCGCTCTTGATAACAACTTGTACTTTTCGACTCTCCTTTTTCTCCCTCCCTCCCTCACAGACACATAACGTGTATGGCAGTCCATTCTCCCTGCAGCACGGACGACACTGCCTATGATGCTACATTCTTTAGAGCTATACCTGTAGCATTCTGCCTATTAGCTTAGCACAACAACAACAAAAAGGCCTCTCTCACCCAGGAAACACGCAGAGAGAGAGCGGCACCCTGTAACCATGGCAACCGCAACGCTGCCGCCTGGAACTACAGAACGTAGCTGTCAAACAAAACCCAAACAGTCCTGACCCGCCACAATATGAAACAGGGAAGTACCGCCGTGTAATCCATTTATTTCAACAAAGTAACTGTATTCTAAATACCACCTTTTTAAACGGTAACTGTAACGGAATACAGTTACTCATATTTTGTATTTTAAATACGTAACGGCGGTACATGTATTCCGTTACTCCCCAACACTGTATATATGTGGTATACATGCAAAAGGCCTGACAAGCTGTAAATGTTTGCAAAAGGTGTAAATCATGGTCAAAATGGTACAGCTGTCATTGCATGTTCAGTTTGAGGCAACACAGTTCTGTCAAACATGTATCACGCCAGTAAGTACTGCACATTGTGTGCTCACAGAAGTATCCAAATTGAGACAGTGTGCGACTCAATACATAAAAGACACTTTCTAAATGTTTGCCAGTTCATAATAGAAAGGCATGGTGAGTAATTTTCAACATATACTGAAGAAATAATATTGTTCGCTGTATGAGCACACAGCAACAGAAGAAAAGTGTAGGAGGCATTTCTATTTTTCAGGTGCAATCAGCATCGCTAAAGTAACTCCAAGTGTGTCTTTTAAAACGATGTGTTTGCTGCATGAAGCGTGAGAGGGGAGGAAACAGTGTTTACTTGAGCAAAAATAAAAGGCAGTCATTATGTGAAAGGCAGCCAGATATAGAAAGAAAAAAGGATCTTTTTCTTCTTCTTCTTTTTTTTTTGTCCCGTTTGGATCTTTAGCCATCAGAATTGTTGTCTTAAGGCCAAGAAAGATGCCAAGCGGATTTATTTTACCAAGTGGATCATCATGGCCTTGCCATATTGGTCCATTTGATTGACCTTTATTATAATTATGTATTTATTATATTTTCGGTTGCTACAAACGGGACAGACATGACTGGGGGATAGGACAGGGAGAAAGAATGAAAGAAAGAGAGGGAGAGAAAGAAAACCAGAGGGGAGAAGAGACGGTGAGAAAGGGGGGAAGAAAGAAAGAAAAGCAAACAAAAAAAGACCAACATAATAAATACAGCACCATCACAATAAACTAGCTAGCAGTAGATAACAGTAGATACTAAATATTAAATGCTATTGTGCAGCACGCAAGATAGACAGCGCACAATGTGCTTTGAGGCAGCAGCCAAGAAAGGTGTAGTCCGTGTCTGTGAACACCCTTGTGTACACCTGTGTGGATCAGCATGCTTGTATTCCAAAGGTTTCTCCATGTAACGATCTGCTAGGGAGTGTGGGGAGCCATAGCCCCATCCTCCAGGGCATGAAGCAGGTATGGAGGAGATCCAGGCCCCAGATATCCAGAGGCCCCAGAGTACGAGGACCCGAGGAGGACCACCAAAAGGGGGGGAACAGTGCCACCCTCCTGGGAAGAGTGGAGTAGAGCCCCAAACGAGAGGTCACCCAGCAGCTATGGAGCAGAGGCCAGAGGGGGTTGCAGTGGCGTGCCTGCAGGGTCTGCCGGCGGCCAGCTGGCAGGTATCTAAGATACAGTGAAGGGGTTGCAAATTTCAGGTTGGCAAGACAAAAAGAGGACAGAAAAATATAAATCAAAGGAAGTTGGAGAAGTTTATAAATGTGAGCAGGGTAGTATTTATTGGAAAATAAGGCTGATGACAAATGAGATGCAGGTATGTGGTGAGGAGACCGACCAGGCGTTGAGGGCACGAAGAATAAAATTCCAGTCACATCTTAAATGTTCAGTGATTCTGGTTTCTATAAACTATAAAGAGTTCGACACATTAATTTGCACTGTTTACTGAAACTATTTGGAATGTGCTACCGTTTGACATAATGGTCAATGGATCATAGTGTATTTGTCCATTATTCACTTTGTATAACTAGAATTTAAACTGAATCATGAAAGCGGAATGACTTGTGAGGCATAAATATTTGGTAAAAAGTGGCTAAAACCAACATTCTATAGTTAAAGATGCAATGAAATGAATAAAGAAGTATCTGTTAGTGACAACCCTACAATGACTTATCATCTAAATCTGAGGCTCATCTTGGCTTCACAGAGCTTTATCGTAAGTTGTAGCTCATTGTTTGGCTGTCCAGCCTCTAAATTTATAGTTCTGTTCCACTCTCACTGCTCTACTATTGTCCTTGGCACGATAGGAACTACTCGCACAGATCAGGGAACTGATAATTGTCTGACGACTTGGCATCTAGGGTTATTGGCTAGTTTTTAGGGGCTTCCAGTATGAAACATTTTGGTAATTTTCACTGCATAAAGTCAAATGAATTTGTGCATTTCTGTGTCCATCCATTGAAAGAAAGGCACAGATGCCTCAAAATCCCTCTCTATAGGACTTCTGTGCAGTTACTGAGAGATCCCACATCAATGTGGAGGAGCAGCACATGAATGACTGAGGTCTTCATCCTTTCTAACTGTATCCATGATCTTATCGTTTCAGTTACCAACCAAAGTTTGTGTCCATAGGTGAAGAGTTAATCAAGCAGTAAATCAGCAGCTTCACTTTAATGCTCAGCTTTGTCTTCACTACAACCTGTCCAGTCTGTTTCCAGCTCCACTCTTAATCCACTCAAACATTAAAAGCAACCAAATAATTAATACACATAAAGAACCTTTCATATATGAAAGATGTTCTTTGAAGAGCCAGGCAGCCTTTAAATAACCAGCATTTTTCTTTCTACTATACACACATGACATCTGGACCAAAACGTCTTGCTCTGAGTGGAGTTTTAAAGTCCTGTTTTGAATACAGGTAAATTTACAATACAATAAGTAACAAAAAGCAAAATGCTCATGAGTGGATAGTCGATGGTTTTGCGATTGCTATTCAGCCAGTGTGCCCTTCTGTGATCTCCATGGAGACAGTTTACCTACAGTATATATATACCCACAGATGATTCAGATGGGATGGATTAATACTACTCGGACAACAAATGTGTGATGGCTGCGTGCAACCACACAACTGAAATACTCGGGTAATACTCATGTTTACCTTTTTGTCTTATTTTTACATTGTGCTGTAAAGCTTCAAAGTTCATCAATTCTAAATTTTGAGTTGGTTTGTAATACACGACGGCTACAGCTACAGTCCAAATGATGGCATAGAATCTGTTTTGTATTGTTTGTTATGGTAATATGTATATATGGTATATTAATTATTTTCTGTTCTTTTTGACTTACCTGGCTGCTGCTCCAGTCCTTCCTGGTTTGGGTGAAAGAGGAGGCTGAGGGTGGAGCTGGTTTAAATGTAGAAGCCAATAAAATGGACTGATCCATCTATTGTGACCATGCAGGGGGAAATGGGGTTCTTCTTGAATTATGGTTAGCTGGTATCTCTGTGGTTTTCACCTTTGGTGTATACAATGGTTTATTCATTGCTTTATAACTGGGGCTGTTTCTCATTTGGGAAGGTCAGTTTGTTGAGTTATGTTTTGTTAAGTGGCTTTTGAGTAGAAATTTGTTAAGTTGACCTCCTTTATGGGCCAACTTGGTTCTTAATATACTTTGTTTTTGTAATTTTTAAAATAATTGTCCTTTTTGGGGTATAATAAAACCCATTTTTTTAAGATGTCACCTGTGTCTGTATGTTCTTGGCTGCCTAGTCCCTGATAAAATGGAAACCAGAGAGTTAAATCTTTTGCTTGCCACTAGATTCTGTGTGCTCAAAAGCAGATCTCTATTTATGGAGATTACCCAGAGAGAAAAAAAAACAAATCTGTCTGTTAACAACTTCACCAAAAGGGCATGATGTGACTGATGTGAATGCCACTTTCTATAGCCTGACCTCAGTGCTGATGTTTCCACTGCTTCCAAGCTGCACATAGTGAGATTTCAAATTTCACACATGATTAAACCAACTTAACTCTCTTCAACCTTAGACCATTAGATCATTTTTATACAAAGGAGTGATAGCAGGTGATGGTGACATAGCTCACTCTCCCTGAGCCTCAGATGTGTGCTGCATGTGGCCGGATTGGTTCACCATCTGCATCATGATGCAGGCTTCCAGGAGTCCATTCGAGCAGCAGGTGCGCCTTTAAACAGCTGCTTATGTTGCCTAATGGGCCACGCCAGCATCGGTGAAAATCTCCCAGATAAATAAAAGGAGCTGCCTGCTTTTTCAAAGTCACACTGCACTCGAGCTTCAAGACAACCACAGAAACCCAGCAGGTATCTGCTTCTAATGAGGATGGTCTGCTCTGTTTTGTTTTGCAAAACCCAAGGGGTGTGCATTTTGTTGCACCTCTGCAGAAGTTTCCTAGTCTTCTGTACTTTCTAAAAAGCCATCCCTGCATTTTTGATCTTGCAGCCATTTTTCTGTTCATATCAAATTGTTTCTTGGAGCTGCGAAAGCCCCGTGGAGCGTTGAGCTGTGCCAATTCTTATCAAAGCCCCCAAGACTGGGTCTGAAAACAACAGTCAAATCACAGCAGGCCTGTTCAATGAGCAGACAAAGTGGTGGAGGTGGCTGTAACAGGCAGGTGTGTATTTAGAAGAACTGTGACTGAACATGAAAGCCCACAGCAAAGCCAGTTTGTTATTTCCTTACCAGGTGAGTCCCCACAGATCTCCTGCACCTTTCAAACAAAAACAATCCCAAACACATGATTGTGTGGTGCGGAGCAAAGACGGGCCTAAACAACAATCAAATGACTTTTGTAGTAAAACCAGCAGGTATTATTAATTATTTAGCAATAAAAAGGAACCAGCACTGAGGAGAATCTCTCAGGATTACTCGCAGGGCTCTTACTGACTGAATGCAGCAGCCAAAAGGAGACGCAGGACAACTTTCCCTTTAGGTGAATGCACTTTCTGTATTCATGGAAAAAGCTGACATTTTCTCGCAAATTCCCGAAGGGGGAATTCCGCTGATTTTACACATGGAGCTCAGCTGAGAAGTACAAATCAGTCAGAACAGGAATTTAATGTCTTCTGTGGAACTTGATATGGCAAACAAAAACAATTACAAACCTGAGGTGTGCTGTGTTTGCTGCTTTCACACAGATCCAGAAAAATGCCACTTCAATTTGAGTGTATGCACCAGGGATAAACCTTGTTGTCACATCAGATAAATGTCTAAAATTATCTGCTTCTGTTTTGTTAACCAGGTCGTTTGAATAAAATATTGACATAACCACCTGCTGGTTTGTTGAAACCTACAACATAATGGCCATAGTCCTCTGGATTCTTTGGAACCTGAACAAAATATCTGCATGAGAAAGTGAAAGAAAAGAAAGAAGTTAATGCCTGCAAGCTGTGTGAGCAAGGTGCAGCCATACTGTACACTGTGTGTGTATGCAATGCAGATGCTAATTAGTGCTAAATTACCTACAGTTTGGAGCACAGTCAGCCATATTATAATTATAGCAACGACACAAACATATTCAGGAGGGCCAGTTCAGTAAAGTAGTGGCGAAGCCTACCAGAGCTGCTAAAGCTGCCTGTGATCCCCAACAAAGCATACATTTATATTTATTCAGAAGCTTACATTTCAATAATTAACTTATGATGTTCTCTCAGCAGTTGTGATCAAGTGGGCAGTTTATTTATAAAAACTAAAACAGCTTTGTGTGTGTGTGAGCCTGTAAAATGTTTATTTCTGTTGTAAAGTGGGGCATTTCAATGTTGAAGGCTATGGTGGAAAAATCTTGTGAATATTTATAGAGTCTGTGTGTGAGGGCAAAGGTTTATGTTGTGTCTTACCAAGTAAATCGCGCTAAATTACCTGAGTGAAATGAATTAAAGGCACAGTATTACTGGGCTGCTGTGAACCAGCTGTGGAGGATTTACAGCTGTTATGATTCAGACTGACAGGAACATTTTTCCCAACTCAGGGATCATAATAAAATATATAATGTTAAGACAGTTTTAAGAAGGCAGAGTTAGTCAGTCTAAAGCAGGGGTGTCAGACATGAGGTCTGGGGGCCAGAATGTTTGTAAATTAACAAAACTTTGTTTCATAAATACGGGACAGTCTGAACAACAAGTTATACCAGAATTTTTGCCATAATTTTCAGAATACTTCATTAATCCCTGAGGAAATAACCATTTTTTTTTTTTACAATTTAAGTTGTGCTGACAGATTTCTTTCATTTTTCTACAGCAGCATTTCTGTATCATGTAGGAAAACTGAGACGTCTAGTTGAAATTGCACTTCTCCTCATATTAAGACATCTCAGGGAGTGAATGTGTTGTTAAACTTCTTTACACCGACAGAAAGGGGAATTTCACCAATCTGGCCCACTTAAGATCAAAGTATCTAGCCCTTGATGCAAAATCAGGTTGACATCCTTGGTTTAAAGCTGTCTTGTTAGTCAAACTGGAGTAAAAAGTAAAGATGTTATTGCATCTGTTGTTTTGACTTTGACGGTTCAATTTAAAGTCTTCCTATTCTGAGTGACTTTATGGAAGTCACTGATGAGACCTGATAAAATTTGTAAACACATTACATATTCAGAAGTTGTTTGTTTATTCTTCAGAGATATGCAAATGAATCAAGATCACTGTAATTGTAAAATATAAGCTAAATGGCTAAAGCTATCCCTTTGTTTCTTCCTCTTGGGTAAAGTAGCAAGTATCTTTTTTCAGCATCAACAATGTAGTACAGAGACATACATATAGCAAGGCCGCAACGCTCCTTTTTATATATTTACCCCACCCCAAGAACATATTGGACACCGATCCAGAGGGGAAAAAATTAAAATAAATAAATGAATAAAGTGAATTTAAATGAGGTACAAATTCACCATATTTGAAGATGTGCACTTAAAGGGGTATAGTTTGCACAAAAATTAATCCCAATCACACACAAAAAAAGGATTTACGGCAGCTGTCAAGCATCTTTCAGGTGGGTATGGTTTGAATTTTCTCTAAATGTTTTAGCAATGTATCCCAAACAGCAAAGAATCTCTCCTTCAACCCCTTGAGAGCGTACTTTGTCTTTTCCAACTGTATAAATTGTGTCAGGTCACGAAACCACAGAGCCGCTTTGTGTGGCTTTTTTGACTTCCAATGCAACAATATCCTTCTGCGTGCAAGCAGTGTAGTGAAAGCGATTATGTTTTTATGACTTTTAATGTTCTATGTCCACTATCTGTGACACGAAATATACCCATAGCTGCACTGGGTTGAAGCTCAACATTCAATGCTTCGGACAATGTTTTGAAAATTGTTGACCAGTAGGCTTTTAAAGTTGGACATGACCAAACCATTTGTGTTAAATCTGCAGAGGGATTTCTACATCTTTTACAGCTTGCATCTATGTTTGGAGGTGAAGGACATTTATGAAAAAGAAGGAAAAGAAAAAGGGAAGGAAGGGAAAATCTTGTCTATCTTGTATTTTTGTATTACTGTGAGAACTATGCTCATTTCTACATTTGAACGTGATGTAGGCAGGTTTGATGTATGTATGGATGTGTGAATGTGTTCAACATTTGTTTGTATTGTACTATAAAAAATTTCAATAAAAATATATGAAAAAAAAAAAAAAAAAAAAAAAGGAGCACTCTCCCAGGTCTCCTCCTCCAAGTCCACCCCCAGGCTATACAATTACTAATTCTTGAAATAAGGCCTTTAGGCTTAAATGTCAGTTTCAACAGATCATCTACAGCAGTAAATGGAGTTATATTTGGAAAGTCAGGGTTATGATGCTGAAGGAAGTGGCGAACTTTAAAGTATCTAAATAAGCTGGACCGGGGGAGGTCAAATTTGTGTGACAAATCCTGAAAACTTGCCAAGACACCGTCTATGTACATGTCAGAAAAGTTATGGAGGCCTCGTCTCTGCCAAAGAGCAAATTCAGAGTGTAATCTGGCGGGAAGGAAAAGGTGATTGTGTATAGGGGTTAAATGGAGAAGATTTTCAAACCCAAAGTTCTTTTGAAATTGAGCCCACATTTTGAGGGTGTTAATAACTATAAGACTGGTGGTGTGCTGCCGTGAGGAAATTGGAAGGCTGGAGCTGACCAAGGCTCTGAGAGAGGTGGCGATGCAAGACGCCACTTCAATTTGGCACCAGTCTTCATCAGGGGTATTGAGCCAGTATATGATTTTTTTGAACATTTGAGGCCCAATAGTAATGGCGAAAATTTGGAAGGGCTTAGCCGCCTAGGTTTTTAGGCCTCTGTAACAGATCCAGGCGTATTCTAAGTTTTTTCCCCCCCATCCCATATAAATGAGATCAGAGCTTTATCAATAGATTTAAAAAATAATTTTGGAAGTTAAAGTGGGATACACTGAAAAAGATAAAGAAACTTGGGGTGTATATTCATTTTTATACAATTTACCTTCCCTGCCAACGATAAATGAAGTGGCTTCCATTTCTTTAAGTCTGATTTGACCTTTTCAAGTAACGGACAGAAGTTTTCTTCATAGAGATTATGCAAATCTCTTGTTATATTTATGCCTAGCCATTTTTGGCTGTTTTGAAAGGTAGCAAGTATCTTTTTAACCACATTTGTGATTACATGTAAGGGATCAGTAAGACTCACTGGTTTGCATATTTAGTGAAAGGATGGTGAACAGGTTTCCCCCTTGGGACAGTAGTTTCCACTCTTTTTTGCATCTAGAAAAATGTCCCACCATTTGTTAAATAAATTATGGAGGTGGTACAACAAACAAAGAAAACATACCTATGACAGCAATTGTCTAGTGCCATTAGAGCTTATTTATACGCAGACTGCAGAGGCTTTATTACTGCATCAGTGGTGAAATAAAAAAAAAAGAGGTTGTTATTTGAAACAACAACAACAACAACAACAACATGCAAATAAATCTCAACAGCTTCAAGTGTTGGGTAATCATGAATAAATTTAGTTTAACTAAGATTTTTTGCTTTTGTAGGAAGGTGCTAAACTTGTTCTTTAAAAAAAAAAAAAAAAAAAAAAAAAAATGAAGGCTTTACTTTAAAAATATACCATGATATTTAAAACTGGACCTACATCACTGACTGAATATCTTTGAGAAAACCAATTTCCTTTAAAAAAAAACAAAATACAATTTTAAAACCTTTTAAAATACATTTTAGCATAAAGGCAAAAAAAAAAAAAAGGAAAAAAAAAAGCTGCAAGCCACACATACAGTTACTTTAAAAACAAACACACACAACAGCAGAAATATTCTCCTCACAGACGAAAAACAATTAGGCAACCAAAGCAAGAGTTCAGGCAGCAGCTTTGGTTCAGTCCACTGATGCTGACTTCCTTGCAGAGCAGCACGGTACCTTCTAGCAATGTTTGACAGCTTTGACAACAGTTACATCAGAATCTGACATACCTCTATGACTGCTGGTTTCCCACCTGGCACGCTTCTCCCTCACAGAAATCTCAGGAGAGCAACTCCATCCTGTCTCATAAGACAGAGGGGCATGGGAGGAATTCTCCGCTCAGTTGGCGTGCAACCTGCTGCAACTATTTCAAGTTGCTTGACACTAACCTCTTCCTTCAGGCAGAGAAAAGGGCGACCTCCATTCCGGTGCAGAACCAAAGCGAAGCACCAACATGCAGAAATCTTCTATGATGGAAGATCTGTAGCTTTGACATCTCTGCTGGGCAAATGTGTGATGCAAAGGGCTTGTCAGGAAAAAAAACAAAAGTGTAAGAACTGACCCCGTCGAGTCTGATTACATAGTGAAACAGCTTGGGGCTTTGATGCCCCGTGGTGCCACAAGATGAATTTGAAGAGATGTAGTCTGATAGTTTTTTTCTTTCCTGCAAATTCTGAACAATTTTAACTAATTATTCAATTTAAAAGAGCAAAATAGGAAGGATTAATCCTGCTGTGGTCTCAGTACTCAATGTCAAGCATGAGAAAAACAGAGATCCAACAGAGAATATTTCTTGAACAGACAAAGATAGAAAGCCTTTACTGTCATTGCATTAAGGATACAAAAAGACTGGAAGTGCCGCTCTTGCTTGGCGCACCAAGGCTAACTTTACATGCTTGCATTGTGGTTAAAAAAATAAATAAATAAAATTGATTAAGCACACCATAAAAGGACTACTTAAATAGAAGCATTTTAACATCAAGCACATTGCAAAGAACCACATGCAGACAACATAAAATACTGCAATCAATAAAGTGCCGGCGTCAATTGATTTTGCAAAAGTAACGGTTTTCGCAACATAAAGCATAATAAATAGCATATAAACACATTGTGTGTGGACTGTGACTGCTCATCTTGTATGGTGAGAGTGTGAACAGTCTCAGGCAGAAAGTGCTTGTGTGTCTGTAAGTCAGTTTTTAGTAACCTGTAGCATCTCCCTGACCGCAGAAGGTCAAACAGACGGTCTCTGAGATGAGAATAGTCTTTTACAACATTTTGGCCTCTGGAAAGGTGACGTATGTTTGCAATGTCTCAAAGGGAGACATGGGGCAGTCAATTACTTTTTGGGCAGTGATGATGACCCTCTGTGGAGCTTTTCTGTCAGCTACAGAGCAACTGGCATAGCACACTGTGAGGCAGTATTTGAACATCCTCTCTACTGCGATATAGCCAAACATCACCACCAACTTCTGTTCAGAGGTTATTTAAACGAGGGTGCCGGATGGGCCTAGCTGCAAGGCTGAGTATGCCCACATAAAGCACCAATGCAGAGCATGTTCCTCTCCAACATCCATCACAAACACAAAAGGAATGACATTAAGTTACTGATAACTGTCTGATGATAATAGAGAACTAGCTTCACCAGGTTACTGTATAACTAGCAAGCTGCACAAGAAGAGGCATCACTACATACAATAAGTAGTGTTCACACAGCCAGCTCATAGACATTTTTAGGGCCATAAAAAATGCAATTCTCCGTGTCAAGAACATACTATAAGATACAGAATCCTAATTTTCAAGCATTTTATTAAAAATCTGATAATAGTCTGTGGCTGGTGTTATTTGAGGTTACCTGTTACACATTTCTTTATTTTTATTATTTCACTCTATAGCAAAGTACACACAATGCAACCGCTCAGTCTATCCACTGTCTGAAATAAGCTGCTCATCTCTTTAAGCCAACTTTCTTCTCATTGGGTGCCCCTCACTAACGAAACATTTTCAGGTGGGTGGGGCTTCCGTACTCTGACCATATAAGGGGTATCTGCTATTACTGACACCATATTGGTGACATCAGATCACTCTGAAGCCTGAGTTTAGTGAGCTTTAGTCACACCAAAAGACCTTTAAAATTCACCGTATTTTTCAATATAAAAGACTAAACGCATGAAGACATTTAATTCATTGGAGTCTTGTAGTCTGTGAAGGAAATAATGTGGAGTACATAGTGATTAAACAAGAATGTGCCCTTATCTTTGAAAGGAAAGCACTCTTATTACAAAGTAGGGAACTGCTGTTGCTGTAACGTTGACATTTAAAAATGATTTATACTGTTTCAACGCCTCAGCTCTGTCTTTTCAAATTACACATAATCAGGCCAGCGCTCTTAGAGAGTCTAGAGCCGAATTTTCACCTCATCTGTATTCAAGCATGAAGTTATACAGAAAAGTTAAAGCAAATTTAAGGCAGTCACCAGCAAAGCTCCAGGAGAAAACCTGCAAAAGGAGTGAGAAGTTTAAGGGCAATGCAGTCAGCCGATTGGCTAAAGATTTCCTATTCCATGTCTGTCAGTGTGATTTGTTTGACTCCCATACAGTATCTTCTTCCCATCTATTAGTATTGTCAACACAAAGATAAAGTCCCATTGTTTTTTTGTACAAGATGATCAAAGTGATTCTGATTGTTGTTCATTGTCTCACTCAGGAGAACTTAGAGGTCATTTTTCATCCAGCCACTCTGATGCTTCAGCCCGAAACGCTCCACAGAAAACTGCTTTTCTCCGATTCACTGAAATCTGTCTCTGTCTCATGCAGTTCAAAGCTGTGCAAAGTAATAATCCATCACTGGGCGCTCTGACCTTGGGACATAAGCGGCATCACAATAACACCACAAACGGCACAGAGAGGCGACAACTTTCAACACCTGTTCCGACTGGCTCGCTGCCCATTGCCAATATGGATGAGTAGAAATATGGATCCAGGTGGGATGTGAATATGGATGCGATCACAGCTTTGATTATGGTGGAAACACAGTGAGATGGAGCTGGGAATAGATTGATGGATACATGGAGAGAACAAAGTTTTATTCGTGTAAAATATTCCGATGTAGTGAATTTAATTATGATGACAAATCTGGTTATACATGAAAACAGCGTGGGTGGCAATATAGATGGTTTCAATAAAGTTGCTTTAATGCTATCCAGATAAATCCCTTCATATCTGCTGCGTGGTAAATTAATGACTCCAAATGTAACTCTATCACTGCTCAGTGGCGCTCGTGATGAATTTCTGAGCGCATGTGTAAAAAAAGAAAAAGCAGGAGACACGATCATAATGAAGCCAGCCTAAAAACCCCCCATTCACAAAAAAAAGATGTGAGGGAAAGATACTATGGTCTGTTTATTTGAAGACAAGCAAAATGCTCATATCAGACATCGTTCTTACAACATAAAATAACCCAACTGAGGGGAACCTGTGTACTTATTCTGGAAACATTTCTACTTTAGACGTGGAATCAGGAGAAGGATGGGTGACGCAATATTCAACCAGGAATAATAACACAGATTGAGTCTTTTCCAACAGTGGTTGCACTCAAGACAACAGAACTCCATATGAACATGGAAGGCTCCCTTTAATTATTATTTAAAATTAAATTTCATGCTTTTTTTTTTTAAACAAATCAATGGTGGTTTCATGTAAATGGTCTTTTTTTGGCAGATATGTAGTTCAAGCTACAGTGTTCAAGTTGTATGTTAAACCATTCATAAACTTATTACTGCTGTATATAATCAGGATAAGGAACAACATGTACTGTATTTTTCGGACCATAAGGCGCATTAAGCGAAACAAAACAGTCAGATAAGTCAAACTTTACTCAACTCATTCTTCTTGCTTCATCCATTTCCGTACCATTGATTCATTAATGTTGAATTCTCTCGCAGCTGCTCTATTCCAATGTTGTTGCAGTATATTAATGACTAACCTCATATGGATTATCTCAGTTGTTCTCCTGACTGAAGTTTGGTTCGTTTACAGCATCCTGCCATGCGATTACATTTGTCCCTAACCATCAGGAACCCTCACCTCTACTTTTATCCAGTGGAACAAAGTTAGCGTTCATCCTCCAGCTTCACTGCGTATATGTTATGCTAACATAGCTGTGTCGCTAGTGATCGTGTAGCACATCATTATGTACCAGCTAGTCCAACTTCAATAACCCTACAAAAGTCACTGCTGTTTAGTTTTGTCTTCATTTATGTTGGAAGTGATAGCATACGTTTAAATTTTTTCAGAACATGCTATATCATGTTCAGGTGGAAACTAGCGAGCTAACTTCCAGCTTCCTGCTAACTTCTAACTCATTGTTCGTTAGACTTTGGGACCTGAAGCAGACAGAGTTTTGGACCCAGATTACTCTGTGAGGCTCCTGACTACGGTAGCCATAATACTCTGACAATCCATCAAGCCGTGCGGCTTCGTAGCTTACCAAAGTCATAATAAAAGATTTTTTGACAGATTTGTGAGCACTGTGTAGCACATAACATCGGTTCGAGGTCAGTAAGCACAACCAGAATTCATACATAAGGTGCACCGGATTATAAGGCGCACTGTCGATTTTGAGAAAATTAAAGGATTTTAAGTGCACCTTATAGTGTGGAAAATACAGTATATGTTATTTACATAAAGGTTTGCCCAAACTGAAGAAACATTTCAAACCATCTAATTCAAATGTTTTACTTTTGCAAACAATTAAATGCTTAATGTGATTTGTTGCAAAATACATTTGTTGCAGGAGTGGTACTGATTTTTGGTCTGGATCACCATTTTGCTAATATCTGCAATATAAAGAAACCAACTCTCTAAAAAAAAAACCAAAAACAAACAAACAAAAAAATCTAACTTCATGGGAGCCTCTGCTTCGGCTCCACCCGGGAGCGAGGAAACTGAAATGTTTTCATTTAATTTCTGTGAAAGCACATCAGTGAGTGTACAAATCCAGCTTTTCTGTGAAGCTTCACACTAAATAATACCAAAAGGATGAGAAAGGAAAAAGATTAACACGACTGATCTCAGCCTCCTCTGGACAGAGCGTTCAATCACAGATGTTTTTCTTTTCTCTCTCTCTCTTTGTCACCTTGTACGTGAAGAGGATTTCTCACCAGTGACCACATAACTTCTGAATTTCAATTAGGGACCTGGAGTATATGGACAGCTCTCACTTAGCAAAGATAGGGATCTTTTAAATGTCATATAATCTATACACACTTACCAGTAACTTTGTTAGTTACACCTTGCGAGTATTGATTTGGATCACCTTTTGCCTTCAGAACAGCCTTAATTTGTGCTGGGTTTTGAGAGACGCTCTTCTGCAGGGGTGTCGAACTCCAGGCCTCGAGGACCAGTGTCCTACAAGTTTAGATGTGTCCAACACAGATGATTTAAATGGCTAAATTACCCTCTCAACATGTTTTGCAGTTCTCCAAAGGCCTGCTAATGAACTAATCATTTGATGCAGGTGTGTTGACGCAGAGTGATATCTAAAACCTGCTGGACACCGGCCCTGGAGGCCTGGAGTTCAACACGCCTGCTCTTCTGCATACTTTGGGTGTAATGAGCTCAATAGAGTCAAGTAATTCTTCTGCTCAGTGAACTGCTACACACTGGGTATTTTCTCTTTTTCTGGACCAGTCTCTGTTAACCTTGAAGGTTTATAAGCAGTGTTGGGAAGGTTACTTTTAAAATGTATTCCATTACAGAATACAGAATACATGCCCCAAAATGTATTCTGTAACGTATTCTGTTACGTTACTCAATGACAGTAACGTATTCTGAATACTTTGGATTACTTATCATGCTGTTTACAACTACATGAATGTACTATTGCTGTGATTTATTACTGTTACTGAAGGTCCGCGGCTCCGAACCGTAGTAAAGGGACCTCTGGCTAATACGGTGGGTTCTGTGTCGGGCTCGTAGCCGAAAACTAGCTTTACTTTGTTGTCTGGGTCAACTTTGCTAGCGAGAGACAGAGAGAGGCGTTGAAAGGCTGCTCCAACGGAACTTATTGTTTTTGGAGGAAAACATAGTATAATAGCTTACTTACAGCTGGGCTCGTCAGGCACTCTTCTTGGCTGCAGTGGTTATTATTATATTTACATGCTTCCAGCTCCCGTTTTTGCTTGATGACAGCTCGTACTTTTCCTTTTTCTCCCTCCCTCGCTCACAGACACATAACGTGTATGGCAGTCCATTCTCCCTGCAGCACGGACTACACTGCCTATGATGCTACATTCTTTAGAGCTATACCGGTAGCATTCTGCCTATTAGCTTAGCACAACAACAACAACAAAAAGGCCTCTCTCACCCAGGAAACACGCAGAGAGAGAGCGTCACCCTGTAACCATGGCAACCGTAACGCTGCCACCTGGAACAACAGAACGTAGCTGTCAAACAAAACCCAAACAGTCCTGACCCGCGACAATATGAAACAGGAAAGTACCGCTGTGTAATCCATTTATTTCAAACTGTAACTGTATTCTAAATACCACCTTTTTAAACGGTAACTGTAACGGAATACAGTTACTCATATTTTGTATTTTAAATACGTAACGGCGGTACATGTATTCCGTTACTCCCCAACACTGTTTATAAGTCAAACCCTGAACCGGTTTGTGGGGATAATCTTCATTTACTTATTTTCTGTACTTATTTCCTTTTGTCTATTGAGGCATTTTTCTGTTTTTCTGATTTATGCCAAGGCAACATGTATGTCCTATCTAATACGTGGTTCTGATTAGACGTTATTGCCACTGGTCGTGTTCATGTGACTTATCACGGGTGATTTAAAATGGCGTATCCCTGTGTTTCACTGTCTGTTGAAGAGGAGGTGTCCTCAAACCGTTGCACATTACTAGATGCAGTAAATAAGAAAATTTGAGTTCTGCTGTGGGCAAACTGTCAATTCTTTTCTATGTTCAGCTCTGCACTTGCCCCACGTGGTGGTGAGGATGTACATGGATTTCTTTAAATAACAGTTGAACAGGAGGTACTTGGGGAAGTGCATGGCGACTTTTTGATGCAACATTTCACAGCCTTGCCTGGTGCAGCATTAAATGCGCTCTGTGTTTTCCTTTAAGTCCAGTCAATTTGATTTGTAATGACTTTAATCAAGGCTGCAGTCTCACAGGGCTTCACGACGCCTACATTTTGAAACAACAAATGAAAACAAGGGTAGCAATGCTTTCTAAATCTAGAATCTGCCTGGTGGGGAAATTAAACTGCAGCTGCCAGTTCTAACAGCTTTCTCTGAGCAAAAATAAGAAAAAAATGCAGAAAACCGATGTGAGGTTAAATAGATCTATTTAGAAATACATTATTCATGTGCCCTTCAGTAGACATTAAACTGACTTTAAATTATAGCCTGAAAACATTTCTCTTGCCTCGTTGTTGGCTGAATATATTGCCCTTTTAAAGCATCTGCAGGGATGGTTTTGCACTAATGATTCCTGCAACGCTTGACCATAATCCACTTTACTCTGCTGTAGGTTGATAATATAAATCCCACTGTCACAACAGGAAAACATGTTAAGAGATTTGTGGTTATATTTACAGAGTTTATATCCTGTGTACTTTGGCTTAATAAAGCTGTTTTCTGAGCATCTTATCAAGCACCGAAAACACACAACCAATGTCAGCGTAATCCTCATGGTGCCAGGCGACTGTCAAAGCATCTTTGTTCCTCTGCCCGTCACCTGGATAAAAAGTAAACTGATCCTAAATTGAACAATATACGCTGCCGCTGCTGCTCCTGTGAGAGTCATTTCGCATTGACTCTGGAAAAGCTTTTGAAAAAGCTCTAAAAAAAAAGAGAAAAGTTGACCAAGTTGAAGATAGCCTGACAATATCTGGGAAAATATAACAGCAAACTGAAGAAGAAAAAAAAAAAGAGACAATAATTTGAGGGAGAATGAGATGGAGGCTCCTGCTGAGCAGAAAATAGCTCACCATCTCGGTTTGTGAGATAACAACAAATAGGAGGCTTCTGTAAATGTCATCCTGTGGGCGTGTGTAATGGGAGGTGTGTCACCGGGTAAATGAGAGACTTTAGCTGGAGAGAACCTCATGGTATCGACTGTAATGGGACAGCTTAGGTGATACATGCAGGAAAATGGAGGCTTCTTACTGAGATAATTATATATGACTGAAAACACGGGCAATTTTCATTACAATCTTAAAGAATTGAAAATGACTTGGGCTTGTTGAATATCACTTTAGAGTCCAGGTAATTTACGGGCAAACATGAGAAAATTGGCATTTGTGCAGGTGGAAGCTGAATTTCTGAATTACATTATGTTTTAATAGAACAGGCAGCTCATGTTGTAAAATGAACCGAGGCTGCTGAGAATAAATCTGAGCTTTTTTTTCTTTTTTTTAAACTTTTTTACAGCAGAATGTTTTTAAAGGTTTAGTTTCATTAAAAAATAAAATAAAATAAAATAAAAGATTTTGCCGTAATAATATGGATTAAAATGTGTCTAACACTATCAAACAGATTATGACATCTAAATTTTTAAGGTAACTTCTATTACCTTAATCTGTTAACGATCATTAGACTGCATTTTAAAAAATGACATCTTCTCATCTTAAAAGTTAAGCTGCGACTCAAGATCATAGCAAAGTGTGTAATGGACACACTGGTAAACCCTGTGGATGTTCAGCTTTCTCTGTCCTAAGCGTCAAATGGACATGCATGGTTAATTTGCACTACCAGCAGGGGGAGATAATATTTAAAGCCAACAAGTCGCTACCAGAAATATATGAAATACATTCCAGGCTCCTTCCATGCCAGGAACTATTAAGACGCTGGCTGATATGTATTTAGAAGTAAATGTGCTAGCAATGTCTCTTTAAATGTTTTCCATTTATTTTTTCATGTTGGCTTGAAATAAAATATCGCCATCTGCTGGTACTGCAACTTACCGCAACTTAAGCAACTTGCGACAGGCAAAGCTTGACATCGTTACACGCATTGCTGTGGCTAGAAGTGCCGCAAATCTGTATTTTTTTGAATGCCCACCAGGGGGCCACTCATCTGGCTGCAAAAATAAATATGATTGTGTAAAAGTGTAATAGAAAAAAGCTATTTTCTGTTCAGATCAGTTCATAATACTACATAATGTTCAGTTTGTAAATTATGGATGCTCTAAGAGTCAGAGTACTTTGATGGACTTCTGCTGCATAACAATGGTAAATGGCCTGTATTTATATAGCGCTTTACACTACATTCAATCATCCACCCATTCACACACAGGTGATGGCAAGCTACATTGTAGCCACAGGGCGCACTGACAGAGGCAAGGTTGACGGACACTGACCACCACCAGTAGGCAACGGGTGAAGTGTCTTGCCCAAGGACACAACGACTGAGACTGTCAGAGCCAGGACTCGAACCGACAACCTTCCGATTACAAGACGAACTGCCAACCACCATCACTTTGTTTACAAAACACCTCACTTCACTTGTCAGTGAGGTATGTCATGGAGGTTAACTCCATCTTCTCTACATCGTAACAGCAGTATGACTTTAGTCCTTCAATTTTCAAAAAAAAGAGCCTTTTCCGACTAAACGGTTTGCAAAGGATAAAAACAAACAGTCTTGGAGACACTGCGCCACAGACATCCAGGCGAGGAATTTCTGGGATTAGATTGTTGGACAGTGTCAGAAATCTCCCAACCTCACATCTTCCTGCTGTCAGATATTTGAAGGTCCTTCCAGCACATTTTTTTTAAAAACTTTCCAGTTTATGCAGAAATTTTTGAGGAGATGTGAAATTCTTTCTACCTCTCTTTCTTCATTCTTCACATTTGTGCATACTACTGCGACAACAGAAAGGAAATGAAGAGCACGGACTGCTATCTCCAGTTTTCCAGTTTAATAGTTCAGTTTGTCCCCTCCTGTTTTAGAACAATGGACTTTTTTAGTTGCATTGAGAAGAGACACAGGAAATGCATATTTTCGTATTTATTGCAACAACATCAAAGTAACAAAAACAACAGAAGCGTTATTTTTCAAATATATGACAAGGTATATAATGTCTAATGACTCGACTGGATAAACATCTGACAGCACTGTGTTCAGGTTAATTACACCTGCTAAAGGCTCAGGATACATGAGCCAGGAAGTGCAGGGCACAGAGACAGGTTACATAACTAAAAGTAAAGGATGAGAGGGAGAGTTAAAAAGCGGGACTATATTTTATCCATACACAGTGGTGATTAATGATGAAACCAGGCAGCTAAAAGACAATAGAGATGATGCAATCACAATGGAGGTAAAGAAACAAAAAGCAGGAAGTAAAGAAGACACGGTAAACACGCAGCAGGCTAGCACTAAAAATGAAAAGCAGAAACCAGGAAATGTCTGTGTAGGTTTTCAGTCATGGTAGCTTTAAGAGCTTAATAAAAGAAGACAACTAAAGAAGTCCAGTTGCTTTCCTGTTTTCAAGCTCTCAATAGAGCTGTTTAGAAGCTGGTTCACATATAGACATAACATTGATCTTAGGCAGCATCATGTGTCGGCGTTGAGAAGCGGTTGGATTATCATGCAAATGTCAGGTTACAGTGCGCTGCTGATGGGTTTTAAACCAAGTTTTCCTCCATGGTCACAATGACTCACTAGTCAGTGATTGAGTCTAACAGACTGATGAGGGCAGAAGATGAAGGAAAGAAGTCAGACAGAGGAAGGTAGAAGGCGATGACAAGTCAAGAGACAGAGTTTAAATGGAGCATTAGCTCTTCTGGTCTGCAGAGAATATTTATCAGATTGCTCTACAGTTCCCCAGCTTCGGTTTAAGAGCACCTTGACTCTTCCAAGCTCTCCTTCTTAATAGAAGATAACACTGGTCTAATCTCTAATGGAAAAATAACAGTCCCCAGAGAAACAGAGCTAATCTGTGACAGAGAAATAACAGCAGACGAGGACAACTTTTTAAACATGTCTGCCTGCAGACGACATGTACTTTTAACGGATTATCCTCGCACTCATCGCCTTCTCTCCCCAAAAACATTTCCAGCCTCTCCTCTGTGTCTGCTTCCACATAGTGGAGTCAGTGTTTGCCCTGATTTGTATCAGTTATCACGGCAGAGCTACCTTACAACCTTGCTATCCAATAATGAAATGATTTTCCAGTTTCACCTCCAAATGCTGTTATCAGCCATGTTGAAGGCTGTGAGGAGGAGGGTCAAGCCTTCAACAGCCCATACATTTTTTCTATTAATTATGATCTTTTATCCAGCTTTAAATCCCTCTAATCTGGGTAAAGACTTAAATCTGATAAAAAGTTAGAAATCAATTGGATTTGTTAATTATATCTTTATGGATATGGAGTATTATGGAAAAAATGCTCAACATATAGAGCCTGAGTAAACGCCACGTTTACTGATGTTTACCTTACAAACATAAGATTGTCTGTCGTGTTGCCTGTATTTTCCCTAAGAAACTGCTAGGCACTATTGTGCAGCAGTGCAGTGTTGTTGCTGCATGAATGAACCATGGTTACTTTTCCAATAGCAAGCAAAGCAACACATTCACAGTCACACAGAAATGCAAAAACAGAAACAGAATGAATTCTTATGAACTGACGAGAGAGTCCAACATTATCCCGTGAAGGTCAGGAGATCCCTGAGAATCTCCATGTTGAGCATTTGAAACATCCAGGAATTTGTTTGTGCTGGTTAGGCAGCGTTTTTGTGCAAAATCTTCGATGTGGAGAAGTGGAGCCCAGTGATCTTCTCCACTCTCCTTACTACTCTCTACAGGCTCCCAACCACACATGCATGTGGTCAATAAACTGTCTATAGTGCCGATATAGTGCTGAGGGTGGGAGAGGGAAGGTGAGCTCTTCTCAAAAATTGCACGAGCCGCTAAGCTCTCTTTATAAGAGCTTCGGTGTTCAGTGACCACAACAAACTGTCTGTTATCTGTAACCTTTTTATTTATTGAAGTTGTTGAATGAAGTAAAAGAAAAAAGACAGGCTAAAACCTCCATCTAAACATAAATATACATGTGCTGTGTGGAATCCAGGGCAGTTCTATTGGGTTAAAACTGCTTTTTCACATATCTTTGTCACATCTTTCCACTGAATCTCTTTCGTTTTTTCTGTGTTTTATATACTCATTCAAAATATAAAACATATAGGAAATATGAGTACAAATCTAGGTATAATACGTGTAGAAAATGTGCATTTCAAATGGCAACATGTTTAAGGTGTTAACAAAATTACTGAAAATTAAAGCACGTTGCTTCTGTTTTATAGATAGATTGAGAGAGAGAGAGAAACAGATCACTTTACATATACAACAGTGATAAAAAACAACAAAAATAAAAAATACAAATTAGGTAAGGTAATAAAGAGTAAAAAGTAGGGCTGCAACGATACCAGTTTTTTCAAACCGATACGATACCGATACTTGGATCTGAGTACTTGCCGATACAGAGTACAAAAACCGATACTTCTACCACACACACACACAAATGCAATGAATTGGAAGACAGGTTTTATTTTATTCTCTGCTGATAAAAAATTAAATCTTAATAAAAATGACCACAAAAAAATTTCAAGTGAAAAATAAGCACTTCTGTTAAATTATTGCGGAGTCTCCACATTGTAATTTAACAAAATATCACTGAACTATTGGCACTGTCCCGAGCTTTCAGAATAATAAATAAACACTTCTGTTTATTTATTATATTTCATATCACAGCTCGAGTATGCTGAGAAGACGGTGCAATCCTATGTTTTCCACAACCGGCATTGGCTGGTCATCCAGAGCGATAAAATGAGTCAGAGCCTCTGTTATTTTAACTGCCCATGGATTTTCTCTTGACATTTTTCTTCGCTTTTCCAAAACCTGAGCTAAAGTTGGCTGTTCCGGTCCACACTGCTGACATTTTGTTTAGCCTAGCTACAGCAGCCTCCAGTTTCTCTTTTTTTCTGGAGCCGCCAGTCTGACTCGTCTAACCCTGTGCCTGTTTAGCGCGGGATGTCCCCCTAGTGGCCAATCTAAAAAACTACAACAAAAATGACAAGCCACCCTCTGATTAATGAAATAAGTTGGTATCGGTTCATGGTATCGGTTAACTTTTACGAGTATGAGTACACACACATTTTACAGTATCGGCCCCGGTACCCGATACCAGTATCAGTATCGGTGCATCCCTAGTAAAAAGTAAGACTGAGATTATCCAAGAGAGTAGTTCAAATGTCATTAATAAATAATAAGTATTGTATAAATCTGAGAAAGAACTGCAAGAAGGTATAATACAGAAAAATGCCTGATAGGTATGTTGATGTGCCACAGAAAGAAGAGTTATTGTTCAGTTTTATAGAGAACAGTAATTTCCTGCAGCGTTCTTCACGTCAGAAAGATAAAAACCCAAAATGTAATTCTTCAAAGTGTTATAACTAAAATGCCAATAAATAGAGCTGATTTTAACCATGTCGACTGATTTCTGACATTTAGGGACGAATAAGGCTTTGCACACGATTTAAAAGAGAGACAAGGTTGGAGAGGCAAGTTTGAGATGTCTTGGACATGTACTATGGGGGATAGTGGATATATTGGGCAAATGATGTTGAAGCTGTCAGGCAGAAAGAAAAAAGGAAAACCACAAAGGAAATTCATGGATGTAGTGAAGAAGGACACGCTGACGACTGACCTGACAGAAGATGCTTCAGATGAGGTGAGACTGAGGCAGACGACTCCTAAAGGAAGCAACAGAAAGAAGAAGACAGGATTTAAGCACCACTTTCTCAGATAAGAGCACCGTTATATGAATTCCTATATGGATTTCCTAAGTCTCACCTGATCTGGTCGGAAATCCCTGTGATAGACCAAAGTCTCTACCGACAGGATCGTTTTTCACAAGCCTGAAAAAGAGGCCAAAGGAAATACAGGAATCTGGTTCCCTCTCGGAGCACTCGAATATGCTGAAAAGCTAACACGGCTTGTTGTCCAGTGACACCATAAACACTCTGCCTAACCCCATCTTTAATTGATTGTAATGAGCTATTCAGACAAGGCTCCTGTGTCAAATGTCTTGAGTGTCTCATTTAACCAGCCCACACATGAATGGAATTAAGTGTGTTCATTAGAGATGAATGAAGGAGAAGTGGAGGGAAGTAGCAGCGGACAGACTTTGTTACTTCCTACATGCTGTACTGTAGGTGGGCTGATAATTAGCAGGACAAACTCTGCCATCTAATTACTCCGCAGTCGGTCAAATTATAATCTGTGGGAGGTCTGGATGATTACCAGAAGCCTGCTATTAGAATAGAGATCTTTTCCCTTCAGCAAAACATCATGTCAAAATATCAAGGGCTTCAAGCTGAACCAGACACTGCTTTTTAATGAGAGAGCTTCTCCGCTCTGCTCACTTCCCTGAGAAAGCAGCATAGAACTGGTTATTGTGAAATAACTACCTTTGCTGTTAGCTGTAAGGTCTCTAACATCATGTTGCGATGGTTTGATGCTGACATGGTGAGCAGAAAATATATAAAAACCGTATTATGTGCTGATCCTTGTAGCTGAATATGAGGAAGAGAATCACAGACATTACAGAAGAAGTTCGGGGGCTGTTAAGGGTCATTTGTTTAATTCATTCAGTAGCAGGTGCTGTAAACATCAAGGAAAAAAACAGCATCTTCACCATGTTACAGAGCTTCAAAGGCTAAATTAGACTGGGTTCCTTTAAAAGCTTTGAAGTCTGTAATGCAATGATTTTTTCTTTCTTTAGTTGGTGCATTAACACAGATGTAATATGCTTACATGCAGTACTGATATGACACGGCTTACTTAAGACAATAACCTGTTCCCACCAAGTGGAGATGCTGGACTTTGGTGAGATTAACGATGATACTTTTTAATAATGTTGAATTTGGAATAGATATTTAATTTAAATGGTGTAGGTGTGTGTGGAAAAAATAAGAGGAGCAAAAGAAGGGAACTGAAGGCTTTAGTGGACAGTGTTGGGAAGGTTACTTTTAAAATGTATTCCATTACAGAATACAGAATACATGCCCCAAAATGTATTCTGTAACGTATTCCGTTACGTTACTCAATGAGAATAACGTATTCTGAATACTTTGGATTACTTAATATATTATTATGCTGTTTACAACTACATGAATGTACTATTGCTGTGTGATTTATTACTGTTACTGAAGGTCCGCGGCTCCGAACCGTAGTAAAGGGACCTCTGGCTAATAGGGTTCTGTGTCGGCTCATAGCCGAAAACTAGCTTTACTTTGTTGTCTGGGTCAACTTTGCTAGCGAGAGACAGAGAGAGGCGTTGAAAGGCTGCTGCAACCGAACTTATTGTTTTTGGAGGAAAACACGAACACGGTGTACAGTCGAGTCTTAATAGCTTACTTACAACTGGGCTCGTCAGGTACTCTTCTTGGCTGCAGTGGTTATTATTATATTTACATGCTTCCAGCTCCTGTTTCTGCTCGATGACAGCTCGTACTTTTCCTTTTTCTCCCTCCCTCGCTCACAGACACATAACGGGTATGGCAGTCCATTCTCCCTGCAGCACGGACTACACTGCCTATGATGCTACATTCTTTAGAGCTATACCGGTAGCATTCTGCCTATTAGCTTAGCACAACAACAACAAAAAGGCCTCTCTCACCCAGGATTCACGCAGAGAGAGAGAGTCACCCTGTAACCATGGCAACCGTAAGCTGCCACCTGGAACAACAGAACGTAGCTGTCAAACAAAACCCAAACAGTCCTGACCCGCCACAATATGAAACAGGGAAGTACCGCTGTGTAATCCATCTATTTCAACAAAGTAACTGTATTCTAAATACCACCTTTTTAAACGGTAACTGTAACGGAATACAGTTACTCATATTTTGTATTTTAAATACGTAACGGCGGTACATGTATTCCGTTACTCCCCAACACTGTTAGTGGGTTGTTAATAACAAGCTAACCGGTGCTCTGCCAAAAGTCTAGATGTACCCAACAAACAGCAAAGCAAGACAAAGCCAACACTGGTCACTACCAATTAGGACTTCACGCATCTGGCTGAAGAGTCTCTTTCACTTTGTCTCAGAGCATTAGCAAGCTTGTATTTTCACTATGTACACAATGTGCAGGGTGGTTGAGTCCAGCATCTAAGAAGGCAAGTTGTGATGACCTCATTGACTGCAGTAATCACCTGCTAAAATCTGCCAGCTTTGATCACTTGACTTAACTATTGTGTACCTGCTGCACAGCTTGAAGGTTTTTTTTTTTTTTTTAAATAATTGCTCAGTCACACTAGATTAAAAGTAGAATTGCAACTTCCCTGCAACTGGGGAAAAAATAAGTGGTTTCCAGTTTTTTTGCATTTGGTGACAGATTGCAAGTAACTGTAGGTTTTGTTTTCTAGTCAGAAGTAACCCAATTCCAAACAACTGTGGTTGACTTTGTCTGAATCTAGTTTGCAGATAACTGCCATCTAATTTATAAATGCAGACAGACTGCCAGCACTTCGCCATGAATCTGAATCAGACTCAGTTGGATGTATTCTGGTTATATTTCTATATATAAATGCACAACACGTTCTCACTGCCAAAGCGTAACATTTTACGCTAGGTGACAAATCGTTGGTATATTATGCTTCCAGGCACCCAACACGTCCCTATATTACAAGATCGGAAAAATTAGAACCGTTTGGAATGAATCTACACATGTACATTCATTTTACTTAAATTGCTTTGGAAAACACTATCTAACATCATTACAGTGGTGAGGGTTACTGATAAGGTTAGGGTTAGGGCTGGAATGTCTATTACTGCGGGACTGTTGTTCTACTGGATTTCATCCACAACCCGGCGCTTAGCAGAGGAATGCAAAAGGTCGCTTTTTGCGTTCAACGCCTCGGGATGTGACGAATCGTCGGTATATTACGCATCGGAAGTGAGAACGGTCTGAAGTGCAAGGTTGCCAAGCACCTGTGTCATTTTAAATTGCTGTCATACAGCAACTATGTAGCTATTTGTGACCCTCATAGATTTATGTTTAACTCAACTTCGAGGCATCAAGATAAAGACGCCAAGTGGCTGCAAGTGGTTGCAGTGCTAGGTCCATCTACAGATGTTGGCTACACACTAGTCATTGCATTTTAAAGCGATGATAATATGTGTTTAACGTTAAGGTTAGAGTGAGACTGGGACTAGGTTGAGGCCCTACAGCTTTCCTATAACCACCCTATAAATACTTTGTTTTACCATTAATTCAGTTCAAACGAGTCGCCTCAAGATTCTTTAACGGAGTGTGTCTCACAGTAAATAGTGATGAGATTTTAGGACATTACGTGATATCAAAAAGAAGAAAAACAAATACAGAAAAGCTGGAATCAAGTCCTTAATCGGAAGTTCAGTTTTTTCTACCCCGTATTCAGCTGAGATGAGGAAACACACAATATCTCTACACTAAAAGCCCTTTGTAGAGCCAAAACAGCGCTCCATTTTCCTGCATCCTAAAAAATTGTGAAATCTCACCAAATACAGGGTTTATAATCTGGGTATGGCTACACTACTTACACTCTCAGCCTAATAGCATGTGTAAATCCATGCATTATGTACTCTTAATTGCAAGTATGAAAGAACATGATTTAACACATAACAAATTTTAGTTGGCTAGCTCTGGGTTAACTGCAGGGTTTAGGGTGAGCAAAAAGTCATTTCAATTGCAAAGTGGGATTAGTAGCCTATTCATGAAAATGTGTATTTCCATCCGTTCAGCTGGCTTACAGTACTATTCTGCTATTGCATTGCCGCATATTCTGCTCATTTATTGTGTGAGCGATGACATAACTGGATACTTACTGCATTAGCATCTTGTACGTAAAGATTAAAACACAATTGCACCATGTTTACAGGCGCACAAAAAGCATGCATCAGCAGCTCTCATCAACATGCAGATCTGTCCCGCTAAACCCTCACTCACCCCTCTGTCATCTAAGAAGCCTTTAATATAGCTGAATACCACAGTAATTACAGATTTTAAAGCTGCTGTTTACATCGCTGTTGAGGAGTAGAGGTGAATAATTGAGGGATTTAAGTCAGCAAACTGGCCAACTGGAGGAGAAAACAGAGCCAGAGATTTTTAATGGGGGAAACAGCAGTACCTGATTTCAGCAAAGGGCATGCTCTTTAATTTCACTCAGGTTTCTCTATTTTCTGCTGATGTGACTTATAGATCAAACTTACCTGTCCATTCATGATAAAATAAAGAAAAACAAAAGCAAAGAGATGCCAGTAAAGTTTAAATTATTCATCTGTGTGGAGGTGCTGTGAAGTAACACTGCATCTATAGGCAGCACTGGGTGATATAGATCTGTCTCAGACCACTGACCACTGGTGTAATACTGCTGTAAATGGTAAATGGACTGCATTACCATGGTGGTTTTCTGGACTCTAAGTGCTTTACGCTATAAACTTCATCCAGCCATTGACACGTGCTTTAATATAAATGGAAGTGATTTCAATTCACCATTACCTACAAACAATATCTTTTTCATATTGTTTTGGTGGTGTGTAATGACTATGGAGCAGCCTACTTTTGTGGCACACACATTTTCTTAAATATAATAATAAGTAATACTGCTTGAAAGTTCAGATAATAATAATAATAATAATAATAATAATAATAATAATAATAATAATAATAATACAAGTGAAACCCTTTCTACAATCACATTGCTGTAATACAGTGATGTAATGCATTACAGTATATCAATATAATAATTACATTACATTTACAGTTTAAGGTAGTAAAACCTACCTTGCCTTGATTCTGCAAAACCGTAGTCACACAAACCTCAAGACTGGTCACCTGGACCATCGATGAGATGCTGCTAGATGTTATTGGCAGTCACTAGTTGAAATTGATTGCAAATAAGTGCGATATGGTGCCACATTAAAAAACCTCCTTGCAGTTGCTTAGTTTGCTAGCAGACTGCAGCGGTTGTCACTAGTTGCATGGAAGATATCAGGTGATCTGCTAAAAATCACAAATATCCATGAAAACTGAGCAAACTTCAATCTAAAGTTGGGCTTTTTGAAATGTAATGGTTGCAGTGGTAAGGTTCAAATTTTAGTCTGAAGGGAACTGCCAATAGAAATCACATTATTCTTAGCAGTTGCTCTCACTGAAACTTAACGACCAGCTTGTACTAACCAACAATTTGGTTTGCTGTGTAAGGGTAAAACCATACCATAGAGGGTCCATAGAGGATCCTTATATAATTATTAAGATAAGTGGACTTATATAATAGTAAAATAATGCATTACTATATGTGTAATTTATAATTTTTTTTTCAGCGTAACAACTCCAGAACAATTTTCAGGTGCCTTTATCTAACATGTGAATGAACATCAAGCAAAACTATAATAAAGCAAAGTTAAATTAAAACATATTTGTTGCACTTTGTATATTTTGCAAAAATACTGTATGGTTGTGACAAACGTGCACAGCACACCATTCAGGAGAAACGCTCAGTCCGGCATCAACCGGTGCAGTTTTAACACGGCGTTGCTTTAAAACAGAGGCAGCTCCAAAGCTTCAACCACTGTGTGTGTCGAAAATAACCAAAGGAAGGGAGCTGCATAAAGCCCTGTGAGTCACAGCGCCATCGCAGATGAAAAAGCTAGCACATCAAAGCTCTTTCAAATGTTAACCCAGGATGACAGTCTCTTTCCCTCTGCTGTCAACTGATTGGCGAAGAGGGGAAGAGACTGGTATTTATCATCCTAATCAGACGCATTAGATGTATACCGCACTGCCCACAGATGAGACTGAATCCTTTAACGAGTTTAAATTCTAGTTGGCTGTAGAGATTATTTGATCCGTTTGATGTTTTCTTCAGCGAGTCTCTGATATCGCAGCTGATGCTGAAGATGTCAGTTATCAGCTTTACTTGTGGCCTCTGATCACAACCAGTAAGCAGATACTTAAACGAATCGAGCAGGGACCACTGATGTGCGGCAGCTGAATCATATCATAACCTCAGGCGTCTTAGCGCTTGAACAGAGAGAGGCGCTAAGTGACTCTTCACAGGCAATCACTTTGTCACCCTCTGCTCCTGGATGCCACATGGCTTTACATATTTCTCTCATCTCTGGGATGTTAACAGCCATCATAAATGTCAGCGGTGAAGGATGAGCATCCTCCCACACTCCAGTTAAAAGGAACACACATAAAAGATGTAAATGTATGTAAATTGTTATGGTTATTGAGGGGGAAGTCCTTGCTGTATGTCACATTCATTTAACAAAGAAACAAAAGATTGCAGTGGTTTACATTTTTTTTGTAAAGAATCTTACCTCAACTAATTTTCTTTCATTTTGTTGCGGAAAGACATGTCATCGTCCTGCAGAACCCTTCAGATATGTAAATGTAAGAACAAATTGATTCACAAGCACAATTACTGTTTAACACTCCTGCAATTCGTGTGTAAAGCATGAAAACAGGATAGTTTTTATTTTTAAAAAAAGCATTGTTATTTATTTTCATCAAACAGGCCTTTTTTGTTGATAACCAAACAACCAGAGTTATGGATGAAAGCTGTATATTTCTATTGCATGTCACTCACACTCACATCACTGTATTCACTAACACTACAGATACACTGACAACATTTCATCGTTAAACAAGTGCATTGTCAGAGAGAAACTACACCACTGTCAGTCAAAAAAAAAATAAGACGAATAAGACTTTAATTACTCTATATTTATCTTAAAGTCAATAAATCCCATGAAAAGGTCAAATTTCACTTCCCCAAACTTTTTTTTTTAGCCTCAGTACTGTTGAAAAAAACTGCCAAAAACTAATTTGACGGTAGTTTTTGGCAAACCTTACCGGGACTTCGCTACGTACTTATATGTTAGCAACTCAGCTAGGCAGTAGATTCACACACAAATACTTTAGCAAGCATTTCCCATAGCAGGACAGTTTATACACAGACAGTATAAAGGATGGACGTAGCCACTCTGATTTGGCCTGTTGGTCAATAAAGTCCTGTTATGAAGCCTTGAGTAGAGCATTTCAAGCCGTTTGAAACCAGATGCAATGAGGGAAGGGCAGCTCCAACAGTGAAATAGTGTGCAATGATAAGTCCCTCACAACTCTCTGGATGGCAGTAATTTACAAAATGGGCTTAATGTTGTTATTTGTTATGGCGAATGACCATAAATCCATCAGGGGAATATTTACTGAAGTCACACAGAGCAAGGGAGCCAGGGAGTGTTTTCCCATAGACTTCTATACAACTGTAAGTTTTATTGAAAGAGGAGTTGCCCCCTGCTGGACAATTAGAAAACTGTAGGTTTAAGGCACTTCAGTAATGCTTTTCAGACCTGGAAGCTATGTCCATGTTTTATCCTGTCTATAGGTGCACCTGTGTACTGTGCTCACGGTAACAAAATGACTCGTCAATCAAAGTAAAGTCTCACAGAGAAATATATATCACAATTAATATCAGTTACCTGTTGTTGTTGTTGTTGTTTTTTTAACTTCACAGAGTTTGATGACAATAAGAAAACTGCATAACTTCAGACCTGGTCACATGATGTAAGTTTCATCAAATTAATAATAATAACCCCCCACAACCTGCTAGGGTAATGATCTAACATGGCACCAATGCAAAGTGAATTTAAGCAATTTTTTTTGCTTTATTTTAATCACATTAATTTAGGTTATTAGCCAATTTGCATATTTTATCAACATTTGAGGGAACGTAGAGCCAGAGATCGTAGAGGAAGGTTTTGTAGGTTGTTAGCCATGTTGCATCAATCACTTCTATTTAGATTATCAAAAATAAATAAATAAATAAACAAATCGGGAACATGAAATTTAAAATACATGATTTTAAATATGTATTTAAAACGTTTAAGTTAGTAAGTGGACAAACTTGATGACAATAAGGACTTCCTGATTTTATTTTGGAAAGTTCTTTAGTCAGTTAATCTGTACTGACAAATATGATGACGAAATGACAGGCGGTGTAAACAGCCCGTTACACAATTAAACTAAAAGACAGTCAAGAAGCTGTAGCTCATCAGCTAGTGGAGCATTAAGAATGTATAGTTCTTGTGGCTGTGCTCACATTACAGGCTTTGCTGCACATTTCTGATTTTTAACTCGTTCTTTTTAGACAATTTTTTAAAGTCACAAACGTAATTTTTTTCCGTTTTAATCGTGAGAGTTTGATACATTCAGCTCAGTTACAGATCAAAGTATTAGACTAAAAGTTCAGTAATGCTTTGAAAGTAGCGGTATGATTATTTCATTAAAGTCCATTAGTCGGTTTGAGGGAGCCAAGTGGAAGTCAGTAGGAGTGGCATGTGGGAGTCTCGGGTATGCATGCTCTCTGGAGTGTCACAGATAATATTCCTGTATTCATGGGCTTAAATTTGGCGAGAATGCAGAGCATACAGGATAACTAGCCCGTGCTTTATTTAGAACCTGAATGAAAGAGCCACAATGTTTTAATACAGCATCCAGTTCTCTTTAATACGTCCACTTGATGACAACAGAAAATATACAACAGGAAGTGGGATGTAACCCTCCCACACCAACGGTACCACTCTGAAGTGGTTGTATGGCCCAATATAATATAATATAATATAATATAATATAATATAATATAATAGTGCTGTCAGCGTCAATCTCAATAAAATGACATTAACGCCATAACTGCATTAATGCGGCAAATCTTCGTTAACGAGTTACTGTGGATCGCCCCGTGCGTGTGGCTGCACAGCATCAACGCGTTAGCATGGTTAGCTCGTTAATGCATTGATGTCATCCAGTTATGGCGTTAACGTCATTTTAACGAGATTAACGCTGACAGTACTAAATATGATATAATATAATAATGCAATTTCCTAAAAACACAGGCTTCCTTTAATTCTCGTGTGACCAGGTCTTCATCCTTTAAATGACAAATTAACAAAATTCTACACAATAGTGTAGAAAATGATCAGCCTCAAATGTAACATGGTTGTAATCTTGTTCGTCGTGTTAAAATGGTTTGACAAAACCAGAGACGCTCACAGTGGCAGTTTGCACACGGTTTCCACGAATCACTTCACAAATCCCACATTAGTGACTGGTGCCAAAGTTACGCTGTGTTTGCAGAGGAAACTTTTGAAAATGTTCTTCTCTGGGTCTTGAGAAACGTCTTATTTGCTTTATACATATGCAGCGTGTCATCCAGCACAGTTCAGTCTGCACGCTCGTCTGGATGTCAGAGTTACCTGTTGAACCTAAGAGTGCTGCACTGCAGTAACTTCTGCTGCGAGGACAGTCAGTGCTTCTTCACCAGAGAATGAACTCTCTGGAATCAAGAATGGGACAGACAACAACACAAAGAGATGAATTATGCACTTTGAAGATTTAGCAACTTTTGTCATTAAAATCCCATCTGTGCATTGGGTCTCTCAGAGAGACGGTGGTGTGTGTGCGTGTGTTGATAAACAGCTGCTGTTGGGCCTCTCTGCTTGGTGGTGTTTTCATTATAACCATGTTTGCTTGACACAGTCTCTCAGATTATCTTTCAGTGTTATTATTCTCCTCTGTCTCTGCTTTCCATCAAATCACAATTCACCTGTCAGATCAGAGCAGATTAGCATTTCACAAACACATTAACCGTCTCTGTGTGCAGTGAATGAGGTGACAGACAGCCGCACTGTTACCGCCAGCAATAAAAACTTCCCCATTCAGAGACATTTAGAGCATTTGGGGAGGATGCTCCCAGCAGGCAACATGCAGCGCGGAGGAGAAAACTTTAATAAAAGAAAAATATATATAAAAAGCTAGGAAACTACAAGAAAAGGTTTAATGTTGTGGTGTGCTCTGAGACTGAAAAAGAAAGGAGAAAATGAGTCCCTACTGTATAAAAATCTCTTATTTCCACAACTGCAGCATACCAACAGTACAAATGCAATATGTGCTTATTCATGTGTGAGCAAGACTGTTGACCTTAAGATGTCACTTAAAAAGGACCAAAATAATCTATTCTAGCACAGCATGGCTGGAAAGTAATCACTCAATAAAATGTATAATTGAAATGCTGACAAAAGCAGTCCATAGATGTTTGTTAGCTAAATTCCTCTGACAAAGTACAATTGTACAAGCTCGCACAGTTTTCCTTTAAAGACGTCTTCAAGGTTCCAGAAACTCCAAATTGTTATTCTCCCAAAACTTCCCGCATAATAAAAAGGCATTACAAATGAACAAATGCCAGCACTTACAGAAGTAGTCTTCCTGAGGGCCTGATTAAGGGACAGACTTTTCCACTTCCAGTTAAGCAAACAACATTCATGACCCTCATAAAAATGCACCATCAGCCAAATAACTGCAAACAACCTGATTCTCAGGAATAAAGAAATAAAGTTAAATCAACCCATAAAAAAAAACAACACACAAAATACCTGCAACCTTTGAATATGACAGAGTGACAATACCTAGAGACTGCTGTAGACATAATTTCCAACATATACATTTTTTTTAAAATATTTATAGTAGTGGAAACAAGTTTGTCAACACTTTTTAGGTCCAGCACTGTAGTCTGTTTGATTCACTATATACATAATATACAGTAAAAGACAAAACTGTTCCTTTTATACGTTCTCTATTGCGTGGAGCCGCTGCGTTGTGGCTCAGTGTGCAGTCTGAAGTGCTGAGGGATGACGGACAGTCCGGTCTGCACCCCTCCAAAAACCACCATCTCATCAGGCATTCAGGATTCTTGTTAAATGATATACTCCTTTGGGTTTTCACAGGGGACGCTCTGGGTATCAGCCTGGTTGCTAAAAGCAAAATCCTGGCTGTTTTCCTGCCGGTCCTTCGCTTGCTGGTTTCGATATGTCTCTTTTCTCTGGTAGAGTAATCTGCCCGTTATCGCCAGCCCAGTCACAACCACAAAGATCACAACAGCGATGACACCTGCAGGGCAGACATATCCAGGCATTCAGGTTTGGACAGGTCTTTTATGTTATGTAGCCCGCACTTAAACTTTATATTTGAATCAATGGAGTGGACTTAATTATACACAATAGAGTTTAAAAGCACTACAAACTACAAGCCTGGAGAACTACTTACAGAAATCACAACAAAGCTTGCTTAACAGAGATCAGAGGCTGTGTTTCAGAGTAAAAGGCGGTCAAACCAAATATTAATATCACTCTCGTATACCCTGCAAGTCCTTGTATGTTTGCACGTTTCAATAAATCCCTGCACCTATTTGAGGTGGCTCAAAACCTGCTCGCTGTGCTGTTTATTAAAGAAAATGTTAATTAAAGAAGGTACAAAATAGTTAGTGCTGAGCAGCTGCTGTTGGGTTTGTTGACACAGAGTGGATATCTCATCTCAGGGACAAAGATGTAACACAAGAAGCCCTTTAAAAGGTAAACACTAACATTTTTATTTATTTAAGTCTTACTTTTCTTATCTGACTGTAAGTATGCCAATAACAGTAACACGCTTAGCCTTTGGAAATCACTCGTCAAAAAGACATAAAGAACTGTCATCATAAGAAAGCTGGAAATAATGTGATGTCCTGCAGCTAATACCTACAGTCCTATAATTGGGTTAGACAATGAAGTGAGTAGAATCCACATTGTAATTCACTTGTAAATCTCTCACAGTGCTCACAGTCTCACAGTACATTGTCTGCCCATCACTCCTGGGTAAGTCGGCTTTCTTGCCCTGCAGTCTGGTTGTTCTAATCTAACTTCTGCACACACTGAACAGAATTTCACACATTTGTACCCAGCTGGACTCCTGTTTGACACATTTCTTCATTCAGAGAAAGTTTCATCTAATTGGAATTCAAAAACAGATATCAATTTTGCGCTTTACTACTTTGGTTTTAAAACTTTTGAAGATAACAGGGTGAAAGTTTCAGCAGAGGTTTGGTTAGTTCAGCTGCCCTTTGTACACTGAAACACCAGAATCTCTCACTTTTGTCTCGCTACAACTTTATGGGAACACTTTGGAATCAATCTTCATTTTGAATCGTTCTGCAGAGAAGCGGGGGGGATGTAATTTAGTTCAAATGTAATATTTTGCTCATCATATCACCTTTGCCAAAAACCCCTTATCGCTGAAATATTGAGTCTCACGTAGTTCAAGAAAAGTTCAACAGCAAAACGCAGCAAAACAAGGTGAAAAAGGTTCACGGTATATTGAAGTATGTTTTTAAAAAAAAACGGTACCTCCAATAAGAGCCGAGTCCGTCCTAATGGCATTGATCAAAGGTTGACCCGAACCTGCTGAACCAGACTGATCTACAGCAGAGAAAGAGAAAGGATGAGATAAAGAGGGAAAAACGAGGTAAATAGACGCAGTAAGGATGAAAAACCAAGGGCAACGTGAATTAAAAGGAGATACAGAGAGCTATAATAGAAAAGCGAGGTAAGGTAGATGAATGAGAGGCAATAAGAGGAAATGAACAGGTCAGACAAAAGAAATGGACAAGGAGGGCTATTTAGAGAAACAATAACGCTCATAAAAACAGATACAAACACTACAGCAGCAAGTTAGACGACTGTTTAAGAAATATAAAACTGGATGAAAACAAGACCGGAGGAAATGTTTGTAACTCCCCTGTGTGGGCCTAATTAATTATGTTATCAAGCACATTGTCATTTGTCGTCCCAACAAGGTGTACAAATTTAATGACACCATACTGCAGCTCACAAAAAGCAGCTCTCATCAATAAGACACACACACAAACACACACATACACACACACGCGCCTTCTAACCTGCTACTGCACAATTATTATCATGTTAAAAGGGTTGGAAATTATAAGGCGTTTAGGCCAGCGAGAGCAGCAGTTACATTTAAAATGAAAGGGCAGAGGTATCCTCTGAATGTTTTTTGGGGGGCGTGTTTAATATATTTTTCTAGAAATATTAATTGAACTCTCATCTGCAGTGAGCAAAAGTACAGCACCCTGGGTGATTCAAGGGCTCATACAGCAAGGCTGATGTTTCCAGTGCAAGAAAATTGGGCTTTCGCTTTTTATGAAACAACTTTCCAGCCATGGTGTGAGGCAAGAATTCCCTGTCGAGCCTCTATTGACCTCCCATCCCACCCTCTGAACATCACGTCCTCTCCAAACTGCAAAGCACACAGCGGGCTATATGACAGCTTGATTGGACCCAGAGAAATAACCCTGAGCTGGAATGATAAATTCTGGCTGGAGGATTTCTGTGTACCAAACAGTTTACACGACCATCCCTTAGAAATTATGTATATATATACAGTTATGGAATAGAGCAAGTCTTTTGATGTTTAAGACTCTAATAATTTGTGAGCAATTTAATTACCACAAAACAGCTTCTTCACAGATGATGCAAATGAGGCTCTTCCTTTCTTACCTGACAGGTGGTGTGTGTTCTCAGCTGCATAGGGATTGGTTGAAGCTGCAGAGCCACAGTTAGATTGGACTAATGGTCCAGTGATAATGACGGGGCTGGTGTCTGAGTGGAGAAGAGCTGCTTTCAGAGGACTCATGGTGTTAAAGTGAACCACAGACAGACAACCGGTAAAACCGAGGGACGCCAACTTGGCCAGGTCTGGATCCAGGTCATCAGATTCTGGGAATAAGAAAATATCAGACTCTTAAAATCAAAAATACCAAAAAGTCTTTTTTTTTGTGACAACCATATAATCCACTTTTGAGAGTTTTGCCCTTTTGTCGATTTTATAATGATTTGAAAGTGTAACTTTACAAATCAACCAGCAAGCCTTGTGCAAGGAGAAGGATCTCTCAGTGAACAAATGCAGACCTGGACAAAATTGTTGGTACCCTTCAGTCAATAAAAGAAAACCTCACAATGCTCACAGAAATAACTTACATCTGACAAAAGTAATAATAAATAAAAATTCTATAAATGTTAACCAATGAAAGTCAGACATTACTTTTCAACCATGCTTCAACGTAATTATTTTAAAAATAAATGCATGAAAAAGGCCTGGACAAAAATGATGGTACCCACAACTTAATATTTTGTTGCACAACCTTTTGAGGCAATCACTGCAATTAAACGATTCCTGTAACTGTCAATGAGACTTCTGCACCTCCCAGCAGGTATTTTGGCCCACTTCAAAGGAAACAGTGCTCCAGGTGTTTCCGATTTGAAGGGCGGCTTTTCCAAAGATGCTCAATAGGATTGAGGTCAGGGCTCATAAAAGGCCACTTTAAAATAGTCCAATGCTTTCCTCTTAGCCATTCTTGGGTGTTTTCGCTGTGTGTTTTGGGTCATTGTCCTGTTGCAAGACCCACGACCTGCGACTGAGACCAAGCTTTCTGACACTGGCCAGCACATTTCTCTCTAGAAGTCCTTGATAGTCTTGAGATTTCCTTGTACCCCGCACAGATTCAAGACACCCTGTGCCAGATGCCACAAAGCAGCCCCAGAACATAACAGAGCCTCCTCCATGTTTCACAGTAGGATATTGATATGCTTCATTTTTCCGTTGGTGAACATAGAGCTGATGTACCTTTGCAAAAAGTTCCATTTTTGTCTCATCTGTCCACAGGACGTTCTCCCAGAAGCTTTGTGGCTTGTCAACATGTAGTTTGGCATATTCCAGTCTGGCTGTTTTATGATTTGTTTTCAACAATGGTGTCCTCCTTGGTCGTCCCCCATGTAGTCCACTTTGGCTTAAACAACAACGGATGGTGCGATCTGACACTAACGTTCTTTGAGCATGAAGTTCACCTTGGATCTCTTTAGAAGTCTTTTTGGGCTCTTTTGTTACCATTCGGATTATCCGTCTCTTTGATTTCATCAATTTTCCTCCTGCAGCCACGTCCAGGGAGGTTGGCTACAGTCCCATGGATCTTAAATTTCTGAATGACATGTGCAACTGTAGTCACAGGAACATCTAGCTGCTTGGAGATGGTCTTATAGCCCTTACCTTTAACATGATTATCTATGATTTTCTTTCTCATCTCCTGAGACAACTCTTTGCTTTGCTTCCTCTGGTCCTTGTTGAGTGTGGCACACACCATGTCACCAAACAACACAGCGACTACCTGGAGTCCTATACATAGGCCCACTGACTGATTACAAGATTGTAGACACCAGGGATGCTAATTAGTGGACACACCTTGGATTAACGTGTCCCTTTGGTCACATTATTTTGATTCTTTTCTAGGGGTACCATCATTTTTGTCCAGGCCTGTTCCATGCATTTATTTTTTAAATAATTCAGTTGAAGCACGGTTGAAAAACAATGTCTGACTTTCATTGGTTAACATTCATCGAATTTTTATTTATTAAGACTTTTGTCAGATGAAAGTTATTTCTGTGAGCATTGTGAGTTTTTCTTTTATTGACTGAAGGGTACCAACAATTTTGTCCACGTCTGTAACTCATTGCTTCGAGTATTTGAGACGTGCATGTCTTTGCTTTTTTTGGAAAGAGTTTAGTGAGAAGCTTTGTATCACTAAGAAATGTGTATCTATTGTCAGCCGTAAGTTAGCTTCACCTTGTAAGTTTAATCTATAGTTTTACAATTTACTGGCATGCCACAGCGGCCAGACCTTGCTGTTTTGTCTTATTATCAGACTGAACTTGTTAACTAACGCAGGGGACATGGGAGACAAAAAAATTAAGACGGACTTTTGCGAGATCTCGCAAAAGTCCGTCTTAATTTTTTTGTAAACCGAGCAGATAGCTGACGTTTACACAACTACATTCACGCCTCAAAATATCTTAAAAATGTATTTTGTGACCCAGAAAGAGTAATATTACAACTAAGTAGCTGCCGCCATTGTTGGAATTCAACTTTTGCGAGATCTCGCAGAAATTTTGCGAGATCTCGCAAAAGTCCGTCTTAATTTTTTTTCTCCCATGTCCCCTGCGGGGCTCCGTAGTTAACTTGGTTTTAGGACTAACTTTAAATGTAAATTTAAAATGTAAACGAAATGCTTTACATTAAAAGAAGCCATGTGTGTCATCATTTCAACAACAGCTTTAAAAATATAAACCTTATGGTTTCCATAGGACAGTTTAGTTAATCACTTCAGATAACTGAACTTTTAACCTTTCAGAAGCTTGCTCTGTCAACCAATAGGGTGACCTGACACGACAAAAAGCACGACAAACACTGACAGGTTCATTGATCCTGCTTCACATTCCCACGTTATCAGAGTGGGACAATAGTGGCAGCTCATTGACAGTAATAAGGACACACACAACCTCACACACACTGTCAATACAACACAAACCGTTCAGCTGGTCAGCTTTAAAGTCTGCATCCATCACTCCGTTTGACACGTGCACTCTCCAGCTCTTTCTGTTCATTTTATTGACTTCAAACTCTCCATCATTCACCTCTGCTCCTTCACAGCAGTGTAAACAGCAGCTGTGAAAGCCCACACTACTGCTGGAAACAGCTGCATCACTATCTGTTCAGATGACTGAGAGGTGACTGTGGTTTAAGCAGCACACATCTGCATGCTGATGAGAGCAGCAGGAGACACTGGCGCAGCCTGTAAGCTCCTCTCGGCTGATACACTACAGCCACTCTCTCTATCCCCACTTTGTTTCTGTGTATTCCTTCCGGGTCCATTAGTTAGGCTGATGGATGACAGGGTTCGAGGGGAGTGACAGAAAATCCACTTTCCTGCTGCTTTTCAGATCCTGATCTGACTCCCAGCCTCTGCTGGTTACACAGAGGGGAGGACCGGTCACATGCTGACATGACAGGGTTAAAACCCACAGTGGAACACTGAGCAGATTTACTGCATAAAGAAAAGGATCCTGAGGGGATTTGTATTAGTTGTGTAATAAGACAGCATGAATGCACGGCTTCTATTACATGGGGATTTCCATTATTTCGTTAATTGTTGTTCTTTTAAACTGTTAAAGATTTTGCCACAGTTTTTCAGTTCTTACATGGTGCAAAATTCTACATTATCTTATGTTCATTACATAGCACGTCCTGATGGATGCCCCGGATGAAAGGCATTTCATTCGGCTGACTCATGTTTCACTATTAATTGCAGAGTGTTACGTTTTAAACCACCAGTGCGCTGCTGTGACTCCGAGTCTTATCAGAAAGCTGTGACCACAGCCTGCAGCCTCTCAGCACCTCGTGTTATTAACAGCTTATATCTCAGCCTGTCTTTGATGGTACTGCTCAGGAAGAGCATGAATAAGTCATGACAGAGCCCATTTCTCCCTCACCCCAGCACCGTTACAGGTCCCAGTTCAAGAGTATGCATTGGAGATCAATGAAGATGTGGTTTACATCTCCCAGAGAGTGAGTACTTTTCCCCAGGTGTAAAATCTGCACTTGTGCATTAAAGCAAACACAGTTCTGGTTTAACCTCACCCACCAATCACGGTAAACCCTCGACGGAACCCCATTTGCCAGAATAAGTATCTATTTTTGTATGATAGAAAGGTAAAAAAGGAAAACATTTGTATTTATTTTAGTTGTTATGTAATTTTTAAATATCTACATGTCTAAATTGCACATACTGCGATAATAACATGCATTTTACTATAAGTGAAGTGGTTATACCATCTATGAAGATTTATGCTGTTTACAGATTATACTGTGTTGACCGAACCATATGTTTTAAGGTTGCTTTATGCATACACTGCATTATACAGAGAAATGTTCTGAATATTTATCCTAGCCCCATTAATAGAAATGGGATGGAAAAAATAATGGAAATGTAATGCAATTCAGATTAATGGCTAAAAAAACACTAAAACTGAATCCCATATTCTCCATTAACTTAATATTTATGAATCCTTCTCACCAGCACATCCTTATACTGGGACCAAACAGATCATATCCATAATTAAAATGCAATAAGTACCAATTTGTGAATAATAACAAAAAGATTGTTTAGCAGTGATTTGCATAAATGCACCATCGTTGTGTTTTGTTTCATTTGCATAGTATTTGATAGAAATATAAATATCCTTTATTGTCCCTCACTAGGGAAATTCACCTGTTCCAACAGCAATGTGAGAGAGAAATGGAGCAAGAAAATTCACACAACAGTAAAGAATAAAAATACAAGAAATAAGAGTCTGTACAGGGCAAATTCACAACACAAGAAAGTTAGGGTTTCAATAAAATAAGGGTCACTAATTGAAAAATCTGTAATCCCGGATACGTTACTGCAAAAGGCATGACGTTCAACCTCCCCAGCTGTTATTTGCTGAGGGAATTTGTCAACCTCCTACAACAACACCTGCATCATCTTAGACTGAGAGTTTGATTTTCTGTGTTTCCTATTTACTGAGCCGAAGTTGTTCTTCATGTTTTCACTATGAACTGGCGATGGGGATGAGTTCTTACGTTTATTCGTTTTTACAAACTACTGCATCTCAAAAAAGTAATATAGACTTTTTTAAAAATATAATTTAATTGAATTAGTAAACCCCCCCACTATGAATGTCTCTTTGTGCTCAGTTGAACAGTCAACTTTCAAAGACGTTGGCCCTCACGCAATGTTTACGCAAAGTTTCATGGAGACTGATCGAGTTGTCTCGAGTTGAGAGTGAAGCTTCTTAAAGCTCAAGTTGTCTGTTTGAACTAGCGTCCAAGCTTCCATTAATTACAGAAACAATATTATATTATATTAGTCATCATATTTCAGGGTTAAAACACATACGCAATGGTGTTTCCTTTAGCTTGTTGTAATAACAAATTTTCCCACAATTGATGAGCATTAAAATTAAACATATTTCAATTCAAATTGATTTTATTGAAAAGCGCCAAGTTACAAGAGCTTACATTGTAAAGACACTAAAGTAATACATGGAAACCCCAATAATTAAACAATGTTTAATCAACAATATTGTATCGTTAGCTTTATTTTTTCTAAAATCTTGTTTCTATTTTTATTTAAGTTAACTGAAATGTTTTTTATACCTACTTTTTAGTTTTAGCTACCTATAATTGCCTGTGTTTTATAGAGAAAATGGACAATGCTATGAAACACTTGCCATTTTCAGGACATCATACATTAAAGTTGATATCATTTTTGCTTTTTTTGGCTTCTGAACTATGGCATCTTTTTTAAACGAAAGATACTAGAAATGTCTGAACATCAGTTCCTGCAGCAGCTATACACAAAGTTCAGGGTTAAAGTCATGATTAAAGACATTTTTCCATTTTGCCTCAGTCTTTTTTTTTCCAGATAATCTGAATAATCAGGCTTGCTGAGAACAGCTAAAGCTACGTTTATTTCTTTGAGTTTCCCAAAGCTGAGTGTGAAATGAGGCCAAACACCCCAGAGCTGTTATTCAAATGAGTGCGAGTCTGAGTGTTCTTTAAGTAAAAAGGCTTATTCTCTATTTTTACAGGCTCCTCACTTACTGTGCACTCTGCCCAACACCAGCGACTTCACAGCGTTGAATTCCCCATCAGATGTCAGATTGAAGTCTTCTCTGGCATTTTCATCAATCTGAAGGAAGAGAGCTATTTCCATTATTTAAATAGGAAAGTTTTGTTTTAATTTCGGCAACTTTGAGCGGTAGGTGTGGTACGGGAAAAACATCTTACAGAGTTCTCGGAAACAGAAATGGTATTACGAGGTACACGTGCTTCAAATTTGCTTCAAATTTGTTTAAAATGGATGTAAAACTATCACCTTATGACTCCTATACTGTATGCTGCTAAAGATACAACAATTCAGTATGACGGAAAGTGATAAGATGAAATGTGCCTCATAGTTTACTGGAGACTCACAACACAGTGAATCAGGAGGCTACACCCACGCAAGACAAGGTCACCTTGTAATTTATCTCACAGTTGATAATTATATAGGCATTCTGGCTGCTGCCTCCTGGTTAGATAGAATTTACCTCATTCATCATCTGAGGCTCTTGTTAACAAGATAGGAGATTCAGGAGATCCAGATACGATGAAGATGCTTCATATTTCATCTGTGCCTTATTTAATGGGCAGTTTGTCCGCGCTGTCCTGCTATAGCTGCATCCAACTACTGTGGGTGGAAGTAAACTAAATTGCTGACTAAGGCTTAAAACAAAGAGGGATTTTTTTACAATACTGTAGTGCGGTCCACACCAGAACTGCTTGCATGTGTGTGTGTGTGTGTGTGTGTGTGTGTGTGTGTGTGTGTGTGTGTGTGTGTTATTGCCCTTGAGATAAGCTCCTCATTGGCAAAGACATGGAACAAAAAAAGTTTATCTTAAGTAGCTTTGCACCTCATCTTCTTTATCTGCGTGTACAAAAGCACATCATCGACATAAAAGGTTTTACGACACAGTGATGCATGACTTTGCATTATTTATGGAATAATTTTAGCAAGTGGCTCAAGCACCATTACATTACTGGTAACGGTACTGGTTACTGGATAATCACAATTAGGATATTGTATTTGATGCAACATAATAACAACGTAGCAACATCATAACATCATAACCTGTTGCGTCAGGCTAAATTCTGGAAGTGTCAGAAGAATCACTACACCTATCTCACAATGAGACTGCTGTGACTGTTACGAGCCACACCTGCTAATCATTCTGGAAATACAAAATAAAGTGATTCTCAGTGTGTGGTTCAAACATGCAAACTAAATGTTTCCAGCAAAGAAGAAACTCTTGTCAAGTTGTGGCAGCAGAAGCTTGTTTGTATGATGTGTTTTCTGGTGTGATAATGACAGTGCAAAGGAGCAAGTAATATGGAGAGAGACACCCTCGGGATTGCTGCCGTGCACTGAAATTCTATAGCATATATCACCTTTACAACAGTCGGCAAACAGTGAATAAAACATGATGCTGTGTACCAAAGCTTATGAGATCCACAATAATGAAACATCAGTCTGTAGACTTTTTAAGGGTTATGAAGCGAAGGTGGCAGGGATGTGGCCAAAGGTTTCTAATGGAATGTGTTGTTGTTGTCACTCACATTAACTCTGCAAACAGGATCATTTGTGTTCTGCTAATCTGTCTTTTGTTCCTCCGATGTAAGAAAACAACAACCTTGCAAATTTGCATTAAACGCTGGACTTTTTTTTTTTTTTTACATAAAACAATACCGACGCCTTTGTGCGAGCTGGATGTCTTTGTACTTTGCCAATTTGCAAACTTGCAGTAATTTCATGAGCTGATGAGGTGTTTTTACCTGCACAGACACAGAGTCTGTCAGCCTCCTGATGGTAACGGTGTGAAGCTGTCCATTGGCCACGTTCCTCACGCTGCTCCTTAACACTTCAGCATCTCTGCTGCTGTCCAGCTTGTATCTCACCTCCAGCTTATCTTCATACACAACAGACACACACACATACTCATCAAATAATAGTGTTACAACTCAGATATATGAAAGAAGTAACATTTCTACACTTTCACAGAAGAAGGATTTGAGATCATCAGCATTAAGTTTTGTCTTTTCCTGAAAATTAGGCTTTGCTACGTTGTATAATCTTCACCAACAGGGCAAACATACATTTAATCCTTCATATATGGATCTGAATGTTTTGAAGAAGTTGTTGTTCTATTAATTGAGATTTGCATATAAAAAGGATAAGCGCTAATTACCCATCTATAACAGAGCTAATCCAATTAATTCCCCTAATAGTCAAGCATATTAATTGGAGATTTATCAAAAGAGTGAAGTTTCTTTCTCACATCTGCAATATTTCCATAAATCAAAGTGAATAAATCATATCACAAGGTTAAAATTACAATTCAATATCTTCTTTTTGAGGTGCTGAGGAGAAGGGGGAAACATTAAAGACCTCCACCTACCAGCTACTGCTCTAATAACAATAAATGTATTCTTTAAAAAAGGAAAAAGGGCCCTAAGTGAAGCAGTAGTGCTCGGGCTGAGGGGGTTTAACTGCAGTCAAGGATAAAAAGAAATGAGCCATCTTAGGGCAAACAAGAGAAAGCTCTCAGGGATTTAATTGGACGCTTCATTTTAAGAGCATTTACCTGACGACTCCACGGTCAGCAGCAAATCTTAATGCCCTGCTGTCCATCAGCTTTCTCTGAATCATTAACACCAGAAAAAATCCATTTACAACTAATCTAGCAGCAAAGTGCCAATTTTATTAGATTCCTGGATGCTGAAAATGTAATTTTCAACTCAAAGTGCCTCGTACCACGTTTAAAAGTCAAACTCACAACACAATTATTTCACACAGAAGCTAAGAAAACACTTCAGCATGTTTCTGGCTCTTTTATTCAGAAGTGCGCTGACCTGCCTCCTATTATCGGCCGACCTAATCCTTATTCCTGCAGTGTCACTCTTTGGGTCTCAGAGATAAGTTCAGAAAACGCTTTATTCTTAACTTGAGACAAAACCTAATAGCTGGCAAAGCTGGCTGTATAGAAAATGCTAAAGGCTGACGAGGCAAATCCAGAGAGAGGAGTGATCTGACAGATTTTGATGATGGAGAGCAGGAAACGAGGTCAAAATCAGGAAAAGTTGTTAGGAATGAATAGGAGAGAACAGGAGGGAATAAAAGGAGAGGAGAAGAGAAACGAGAGGAGCATCCGGGAGGAGAAGCAAATTTAAAAAATATAACTAGACAAAGTTTAGGGAGAAAAATGAGGGCTGGCATTAAAAGTTTCTGAGGCTTCAAAACTTTAAAGTTGGGAAAACTAAAAGTGGAGTTAGCGGGGTAAGACTGAGAAGAACAGTGTACAAGGAGGATCAAGACACCTCTCAATTAACTTAAGGAGGAGGATAAGGAAAGAAAGGAGATGAGATCATTAAAAGGAAAAGAAGAAAAGACAAACAAGCGTAGGAGGTCTGTGCTCCTCTTACCATGCTTGTTGATGAGCACAGCCAGGTATTCTCTGTAGTAGGAGCTGACGTAGAGCAGCAGAGCTGGACTCTGGTTTGTCCTGAAGCTCAAAGAGATGTTCTCTGCTCTCAGTGTCATCTCAGAGTAGATGGAGGACGGCAGAGCGCTGCTGTTCCTGCTCAGCTCATAGGGCTCCTTGAAGGTGTAGCTGACTGATGTTCCAGGCTTGAAGCTGGCTGACACCTCTGGCAGACAGGACAAAAATAAATAGGCGAGGATTTAGAGTGCTGTTCAAATTAAACATTAAAAGAGTTAAAGAGGTTATAGAATAGTGCAACAACATCTTATTGCTGTCATACATACATGAAATATATGACTTTATAATTAAAAAAAAAAAAAGTCAACTGACACAAAATTTTAAACTCACATTGCATATTTTATCATCATTCTGAGGCAGCGGTCCCCAACCCCCGAGACACGGAGCAGTACCGGTCTGTAATTCGTTCAGTACTGGGCCGCGAGAGTTGAGGCTCGGGTGTGAAATGTATGGTTTTCACATTATATTTTTATTGTTTTTATCATTAACTCGGTTTCCCTGGGTCTTTTCACGTGTGTTATGAATAAATCTTCTGTTTTTTTGGTACTGGTACTGGTTTTATTTGGTTGTATTTATCCGCGACACCTTAAAGGCTGGTCCGTGAAAATATTGTCGGACATAAACCAGTCCGTGGCGCAAGAAAGGTTGGTGACCGCTGTTCTGAGGTATCAAAGGTCACTGGAGCTCAAACGTAAACTTTTTACTCCTGCGCAACGAGATCAGCCTTTGGAATGAGCCCAGATGACACCCAGCTCTACCTATCCTCCAAAACCACAGCTACTCTCCCACCCACATCCATTTCTGACTGTTTAAGTGAAATCAAGTCTGGTTTTCTCACAACTTTCTTAAACTTAATGGCAATAAAACAGAATTCATTTTAATAGGCACCAGATCAAAACTAAATACAGTTCCAACCAGTCTTTTGTTATCCATTGATAACTCTGTTGTCACACCCTCCCCTCAGGTTAAGAGTCTTGGTGTCATTCTCGATAGCACTGTGTCCTTCACAGCACATATAAATATTATCACTCGGTCTTCCTACTTTCATCTCCGTAATATTAACCGTCTTCGTCCCTCACTCACTTCACACAGTACCGCCATACTTGTCAATGCTCTTGTCACATCTCGTCTGGATTACTGTAATTCTCTTCTCTATGGTTTACCTCATAAATCCCTCCATAAACTGCAGTTGGTTCAAAATACAGCTGCTCGTATTATTTCCAGAACTAGATCCACTGAACATATAACACCTGTTCTTAAACAGCTCCATTGGCTCCCAATTCACCTCCGTGTCAATTTCAAGATCCTGCTTCTCACTTTCAAAGCGCTTCATAACCTTGCTCCTCCATATCTATCCGATCTTCTCCATACATACTCGCCCCTTCGTACACTCCGCTCTTCTTCACCTTCCCTTCTGTCAGTTCCACCTGCTCGCCTGACTACCATTGGACTCAGAGCCTTTAATTGTTCTGCCCCGAGACTTTGGATGCACTTCCACTTGCTCTACGGACCACACACTGTCTCACCACTTTTAAATCACTACTCAAAACCCATCTGTTTAGAATTGCATACACCTGATCTGTCTTAGGCCATTTTTACCTTGCTCATTTTTTATATTTGCTTTTATACTTTTATGACTGTTTATGTCTAAATTCTATCTACCATGTTTGCTATATATACATTTTTCTTATGTTTTTCATGGTATGTTTACGTGTTACTGTAAGGTGACCTTGAGGGTCTGAAAGGCGCCTATAAATAAAATGTATTATTATTATTATTATTATTATTATTATTATCATCATCATCATCAACCTACAGTATCTATCTATTCATTTTCTTTCTCTTACCCGGGTCCAGCTCGCAACGGTAGGGGTTTGAGCAGCGATGCCCAGGGTGTCCTCCTAGCTGGACATGCCTGAACACCTCACTTATGACATCACAGCTAAATGCCCAAACCACCTCAACTAGCTTCTTTCACTGTGAAGGAGTAGTGGCTTTATTTAACTCCCTCTTAAATTAAACAGCTCTAAGGGATGACGTTTGCTTCTGCTGCTTGCATCCACAATATCATCCTTTCAGTCACTACTCATAGCTTGCGGCTATAGGTAAGCGTAGATTAACTGGTAAACTGACAGCTTTGCTTTCACTCTCAGCTGTACCTTTACCACAAGAGAGTCGTACATTGTCCACATCACTGCAGACATGTGTGAGTCTGCAGAGCGAGTGAGGTGTGTTGCCTCTGTGTGACAGAGTGAAGCTCAAGTACCCAGCCTGAACTAGCTGGATATTTGAAACCCACCTTATTTGTTTTACCAGTTTACCGACGTCTCCAGAATTTCAGTTATCAAAAATATCATTAATAATCTTCTGCTTTTCAGCTGATTGCTAGAGCATTGGCAATAATTTGAAAACTTCACACCCTAAGTTTTCAGCCTACATGAAAAAGATTCTAGTTTGAAAAGTGTTAGCTCTGCTTTCAATAATGTAAGAGTAAACAAATTATTTCTGGGGCACAGAACAATAAATATATACAAAATTATCCCCACAGTGTTTTCCAACTTTAATTAACTTCAAATGAGGGCTGTGGTGTAGGAAGGATCGTGCATGTCTTATTACTTAGGAACTTTATATTTCTAATTACAGAAATTAGTCTTTAGAACTTCTTGCTTTCATTTTCCAACCAGATTCAGAGATTAACTTTTAATATATCAAACACAGAGTGTCTCACTGTGACTCACACAGAAAAACAAAGCGTGCATCAGCATCAGCATCAGCATGATGTGGGAGATCAGTAGATATTGGTGTTTAGTGGGAGGCGGGCTAAAAAAGGACAGATGGTTGAAACTCAGCTATTGAACTAATGGAGAACACAAAGGTCAATGTAGTGACGCACTGTTAGTGACTTTAACATCAAAAACAAATCACTAAAATAGACTTCAACCATATGAAACAGTAGCTATCTACATCAAACCACATCAAGTACTTCTTGATGGGTGCTGAGTAGCATAAAAGCAGAAAAATGTTTTCAGTAAAGTATAGGTTCTTAACCTTCAGGCAGCAGGATAAACACTCACTTGTAAGTGCTTTGGCATTATTTCAACTTCCACTCCACAAACTTGAGGAATTTCACCCATCTGTATTAGAAATAACTCTGAAAGACTAATTTTCTATGGCAAGAGAGACAATCAGGACTGATCTTCACAGTGAAGGACTCTTCTCAGAGAAATAAAACTAACCTACATATCTTCAAACTATGCTTTAACCTTAGTTTGTGAGATGTATAAGGCAGTTGCGCTGAGGGAAGGGGATGGAAGTATGATGTGACACTGTGCAGCATACTGTAGAGTTTAGACAGATCCTCTGGAGAGGGGTCAAAGCAGGTGACACCACTGAAATAAAACCCAATCCAAACTCTCTCTTCTGAATATCAAATGATTTGCCATCTCCAAAACTTTTGCTTTTCACACAGAACAGTGGTTTTGGTCAGGATGTTATAAGAGAGCTAAAGACAGGGGAAGGGGTTCACTTCATATTTCTTATCTTCTGTTCTTCCCACCCTCAGAAGAACTTGTGTTTGGTTTCTTTACCTGTGTGCTTTGAGCCAGTCAGCAAACTGCAAAAACAACCAACCATAAGGTGTAAAAATTCCTTAGAATAGAAATGTTCTGGTTAATTTAAAATTAATGTGTGACTATAAACCTCAATATGCACAATGAAAAGCATGTGCGTCTGAATAGTTCTGCATGGGGATCCTGACATAAGCTACTTAGATTAAAATACGCTTTTGCATTGATTAGCTCAATCAATGCTGTTTTGAATCCAGGTCAAACTGAACAGTTCTTTTTGTATCACAAATAATCATTGTGATCTTTTTGCTCTGTATTTGAGATTTGAAAAGTAAAAGTGTCACGATTAGCTGTGTGGCTGGCAGTGGCTGGACCCAAGTGCAGGCCCCCGAGACAAAATATTAACTTAAGACGGCAGCTTTATTTGCTGGAAACACAAACTTGGCAATACAAAAACACTCAAACAAGGATTGCTTAACTAGACTGGGAATGCATGGCGTGGCATGACATAACCTGACGACAGAAGACGAGGGATACACACATAACTAACGTGGAGGACGCAACGACAAGTACTGACTGACAGGGGCTAAAATACACTAGCAGGAAGATGAGGAAATGAGGAACAGGTGGACACAACTTATTAGGCAAGACCAGTGTTGGGACTAACGCGTTATTAAGTAATGCGTTACAGTAACTATGTTATTATTGTGGTAACGAGCACGTTAACTAGTTATTATGCCAAAATGAGGAACGCGTTAATCGTTACTGGGATTTAGATAGGGTTGTTATTCTTTACTTCTTGCGGTGGCTATCGCGGAGCTTCCACTGATTCAGTAACATTAGCAAGTGGTGGAGGCCAGCAGGTGGATGAGGGAAAGGGGACGCAGGAGGAGCAGAGACCCGAGGCGGCCGCCGGTCCAAGTGTCAGGTGAACTGAACTTCAGGTAAGAAGTTATGACCTGCAGTCTATCTGGGTCAGATATAAACCAAGTTTAGGTGGAGTTTATTTTCGTTATGCTGACTTTTTCGTACTGGGTACTAGCTAGCATGACGGAGTTTCTATACAGCTGGGCGGGTGCTATGATACTGATGTTGAACCGATTTTTTGTCCCAGTCCAGCCCTGTATGCAGCTCATCTGCAGTCTGGTGTTACCTACATCTTCCTATTCGGAAGGCAGAATTTCCAAGTTCTGAGTGCAATCAAAGGACCATGACTGCAGTTTTTGTGTTGGATGTAAAAAGCGCACATGACGCTGTGACGTAGGCTAGAATCATGGCGGCGGTTTGATCGGGTCGAGTGGAAATACTTATTCACAGTTCTAGATAAATTCAATTTTGGATCAAAATTTATTTCATGGATAAGGTTATTGTATATGTGTCCTAACGCTTCAGTTTTTACTAATTCCATACAGTCGCAGCCTTTCAACCTCCAACAAGGAACCCACCAGGGATGCCCCTTAAGCCCTCTTCTTTTCAACCTGGCTATAGAACCACTTGCCATTGCACTCCGCAGCTGTGGCAAGATCGATGGGATATGGAGGAAGGGTGTTGAACACAAAGTATCCTTGTATGCAGATGATCTCTTAATCTTTATCTCAAACCCCAAAATATCTATACCTACATTGTTATCCATACTTCGCCAATTTGGCCACTTTTCAGGATACAAGCTCAACCTATATAAAAGTGAGTTGTTTCCTGTGGATGGAGATGCATCAGTGTATGCACTATACTACCCTCCCCTTTAAAATGGCAGGAAATCAATTTACATATCTAGGTGTAATAATTACAAGGAAACATAATTGTCTCTTCAAAGCGAACCTTTTCCCTCTGTTAAATAATACAAAAAAACCCATCTGGCACAGTGGTCCCCTCTCTCCACCTCTTTGGTGGGAAGAATCAACTCAATCCAAATGAATATACTTCCTAAATTTTTGTATCTCTTCCCATTGTTACCAGTATTTATCCCCAAATCCTTCTTTGATTCATTGGACTCAATTATCTCCTCTTATATATGGAGAGGTAAACGCCCTCGAATGAACAAGGCTCAACTCCAAAAACCCAAGAGTCGTGGAGGCTTGGCACTGCCTAACTTTCGATATTACCATTGGGAAGCTACACTATTTCTTGACTGTACTTCCAAAACAAAGGTAATTGCCCGTCTTGGGTGCTCATGGAATTGAACTCAACTACAGGCTCTTCTGTCCTGGCCCTGATTGGTTCTTCACTCCCCCTTCCCCCAAACAAGACAATTGATAATCCAGTTGTCTGGCACATGGTGAGGGTGTGGGCTCAGATGAGGAAGCATTTTCGATTTACAGGCTTCTCCCTTCTGAGTCCAATTTTTTCTAACCCTTTTTTTCAGCCATCATTATCTGATCCTATATTTCGAGATTGCCGTGACAGGGGCATTACATGTTTCAATGATCTGTTTTCTGACAATATCTTTGCATCTTTTCAGATATCTGCAGACCAGACATTTCCTCCAATCTCAGATTCCAAACTTCCCGGTAGCACCAGCTGCAAGCCCAGGGGATATGCTCCTTACCCTAGTTCCAACACGTAAAGGGTTTATCTCTCTTATCTATGACAGGCTGGTGAGCATGAACGGTTCTTCGATAGATCGGATTAAAACGGCCTGGGAACAAGATTTAAATCGGTCATTGTCTATGGATACATGGGACTTAATACTCAAGTTAGTTAACTCCACATCACTATGTGCCCGCCACTGTCTTTTACAATTTAAGGTCGTGCATAGGTTTCAACTCTCCAAAGTCAAACCATCTCGTATGTATCCGAATGTTGAACCCACTTGTGATAAGTGTGGGAGTGCGGAGGCTTCCCTTATCCATATGTTCTGGACGTGCCCTAGCCTTGAAGGATTCTGGAGAGATGTATTTCAAACCTTGTCCCTAATTCTTGGACACCATATGGATCCTAACCCATTAGTTGCACTTTTTGGCACCACTGGAGAAGCTGATGCACGGTTGACCTCGTCACAGCGTTGCATGCTCTCCTTCGCCTTCCTTGTAGCTAGGTGTGCAATCCTACTAAGATGGAGGGGTGCCCCTTTGCCCACCCAGACGCAATGGCTGAGGGACCTTATGTACTATCTGAGCCTTCAAAAGATCCGATATGCGATTAGTAATAACAGCGGTAGGTTTTACAAGGTGTGGGGGCAATTCCTGAAATACTTTTCCAGCCTCCAGGTTGCGAACCTGACTTCCAGCATTACTCAGGAAGTCCTGCACCCCTTCTTCTTTTTTTTTGTTTATTTAAAAAAAAAAAGTTATTTTTTTTTCTAGTCATGTGTGTTTGTCTTATTTTATTGTTGTTGTATTTGCAATGTTTTTTTTGTATTTTTTAACTGATGTAAGCAATTACAAGACATGTGAGTGTGTCATTAATCTGTATTCTAATATTTCAGTTCACACAGTCACTGTGAAACTTGTTGTTTAACAATTCTGTGTGTATCTGTTTTTCTTTGTTGCTTTAAATCAATAAAAATATCTTTGAGAAAAAAAAATACAAGAAACTGAAAATGCTGGGTCAAAATAACCCAGAACCGTGACAAAAAGTATTTTAAATATCAAATAAAATGTCACGGTGTGTTTCTAAAATCATGCTTCCAAAAAGTTTAACTCTACATTATTGAGAAGTAATCTTACATTAACTAAGAGCTCAGCATTTTTTCATCAACGATGGAGCGCCTTTAAGACATTTTGGTTATACTGGACTTTTACTCTACTCATTCGACCTCAGGTGTCTCGTCAATAAGAAGCTACCCAGCAACAAACAACAAAAAAGACAAACTTTTCAAAAAGCCAAAATAAGATAAGGGCGAATGAGTGGGCCATGTACCTCACCTTGCTGTGGAGTTCCTCTACACATAAACAATACATTTGTCATGTTTAATGAAGTGAGAGTACCACGATGCAGAATGCGTGAAGCAGACTGAGACCTTTATGACGGGCTGATGAAAAAACTGTTTAACCAGATTAAACTAAAACCAGACAAAAGAGAAAATAACTTCCAAAAAGAAACGAGAAGTGAGAAACAAAAAAACGAGGGGGTACAGACACATGAATAAAGTTAACAGAGGGAAACTCACAGGAGACGAGGACAAAGGACACATTGAGGGAACTATAAAACTCTAAATGAAATCCGTAACTAAAAAACAAGGACTTAAGGCAGTGACAAATAGGTAGAAAAACAAAACCTGCATTAAATAAAGAACAAAGAAACCACAGAGAAGTAAACCCAGCATAAAAAAAGGACTCCAAAACAAAAAAAAAAATGAGTGGGACAGACCTGGGGGTCAGCATCACTAAGTATCTAAAACAATCTGTTTTTATAAGAGAAAAGCTTGTGCAATCAACTTCCTAAGCCATACACAGTATTAATAGTAAAATGTGTGTTCCTGTATCTGCTCACCTGCTTGGCAGAAAACTCCAGCATACGCTGACAGGCTGCAGTCACACTGGAAGCCACTGGCTCTCTCCACACAGCGGCCATGGTTCTGGCAGAGCGAGCCGTAGCTGCTGCAGTGACCCGGGCAGCCGGGTTGAACCCCTGGTGTTATCTTTGCCCTCTCCTCCAGGTCCAGAGTGACGCCGTTCAGCTGCAGAGAGCGGATACAGCCCCGGAAGCCTTTCTGCCTAGATGCTGTGCCTCCTGATAACACAAAAAGAGGGCATGGCATTAGCATCCCATTTCCATTTTAAACATTAATGAACTAAAACTCAAAGGCTCCAAAACAAAGAGGAAGCAAAATTCTGCATGTTTAGCTAACGATCTACTACAGCATGACAACATGTTGTCTTTGTTTCAGCCCTTCTTTCATTTCTTTATGTGTTGACAGCTTCTCCTGTCAACTACAGCAGATACACATGTCGCCTGTGCTTCCCCAGAAGCTCCAAACTGTCAAACGTTTTTATGAAATGACTCAACGATAAAACAGCAATGAAGCAACAAACTGTAGGTGGGAAGCAGTTTGGGGGACGTAACTTTTATCATCCATCTGTCTGCCTGTCTAACAGGACATTCTGCATGCTCTCTTTAGTGGAGGTTTAAACCTTGTTTTCATTGTTACACACTCTCTCTGAGATCTTACAAAGTCACCAATTCTTCACATAGTTCAAATAAGACAACCCCTCTTTTTCTACATATATCAGAGTCGATCTATAACCTTGCTCGAGGCACTAACTCAGCAGCTCTTTGCAGTCAAAGTTAGAAGGAGACAACGTCCTGTTGTTCAGCAGCAGCTTTTCACACCAACAAGTCACTGATCTCTGTTAGAGTCTCGTCTAGGCCTTCCGTCTTTGCTCTGATACAACTCCCATAAATGATTAAACCAGCAAAGCACCGCATAATATGAAACTTGCTTCTGACATAACATAATAGTCATTTGAATCCTCACAGACTCTCCTGGAAGTCGTTGTTCATGATTCAAATGTCTGCAATCCAGTCATCCTGTCATCCTTTCAACTGTTACTCTTTAAATAATCACTCAGAGAGGTTAGACACTTGGACGCCTTCACTTGCATAACAATGCAACCCTGCAGCGGTCAGACTTACAGTGTAATCACATGTTAATCAGTGTTATAATCACAGCTATTGTACCACAGTTTTCTGCATAGTGATTCAAATTAATACAATATGCAAACACCTTTCTTTAACTGCAAATGTGTCCCGACCCACAAATCTCCAGCTGTAAATGTATTAGAACATGTTACTCTGCACTTATTAAACACAGGCGTACACATACAAAATTGTGACAGTTATTGCTGTCACGTGTTTAAATATGCCTCCTGGACATCCTGACAAAAGACAAATGTGTTTACATTTTCTTCAGTCAAGAGGTTCACATGTAAAAACTGGGAGTTTAGGCTCATGCTGACATTTTTAATCAGTATGATTCTTAATCTCAGGCCATGCTGAGATTAAGAAGATTAAGAATCATATTACTTATTACACCATTTTTTAAATAAAATTTCCATTCAGTCATGTAAAGGTTTAGCTATTAAGAAGATTTCTTTAAAAAATTGCATTCTGAGACTCAGAAAGCACAGTTTAAAAAAACCTATGTAGCCATCTTAAACTGGCCTCCAACAACAACAACAACCCAATATAAAAGAACTAAAATAATTAACACAATCTCACGCTGTGACTCTGATATTAAAACTACAGCTCACAGCTGGCCTATTATACAGCAATGATTTCAAATACTCAACAGGAAGCAAGTTTGTCCATTTTAAATGAAGTTTCAAAAGGTTCCAGGAAGAACACCCAGCACACATAAAAGTCATTTTTACCAAACACTAATTTGAGATAGTCACACAGTTAAGAATTTTATGTTTTTTATGTCTTTTGTAGTTATGACCACCAGTTTTAATTATTTCAGCTTCATTTATCAGGAATTCTATATTTTGTCCCCTTAACCTCCTAGGACCTGGCGTCCACATATGTGGACATCACATTTTGGGTTATTTAGACCAAAATACTCAATTTTGCTCTACAAGGGCCTGATATCCACTTACAAGAACATTATACTGCCTCTGTCCATTTTAAATGAATATCCTCATATTTGGCTCTTATTTTTCTTAAAAACAAAAATAACGTAAAAAAAATAAATCTGGTAATTCTTTGTTTTTACATTCATCGGGCCCCAATATGCCCAAATATCAAAGAGAAATTAAAAATGCATGCTGTGGAAGAGTTCGGGTCTCAGGAGGTTAAGAGGTTTCCTATGGCTCCTAGTATTACCAATGACCTTCAGTGCTTTGCTTTTTTGAAGAGCTGAAGATACAGAAACTAGTTCATGCATTTATTACTTCCAGGCTGGACTACTGCAATTCATTATTATCAGGATGTCCAAAAAACTCACTGAAAAGCCTTCAGTTAATCCAAAATGCTGCAGCAAGAGTACTGACAGGGACTAGAAAGAGAGAGCATATTTCTCCTGTTTTGGCTTCCCTTCATTGGCTTCCTGTTAAATCCAGAATTGAATTCAAAATCCTGCTCCTCACATACAAGGTCTTACATAATCAGGCCCCATCTTATCTTAATGACCTTGTAGTACCATATCACCCTATTAGAGCACTTCGCTCTCGCTCTGCAGGCCTACTTGTTGTTCCTAGAGTATTTAAAAGTAGAATGGGAGGGAGAGCCTTCAGTTTTCAGGCCCCTCTTCTGTGGAACCAGCTTCCAGTTTGGATTCGGGAGACAGACACTATCTCTACTTTTAAGATTAGGCTTAAAACTTTCCTTTTTGCTAAATTATATAGTTAGGGCTGGACCAGGTGACCCTGAATCCTCCCTTAGTTATGCTGCAATAGATGTAGGCTGCCGGGGGATTCCCATGATGCATTGAGTTTTTCCTTTCCAGTCACCTTTCTCACTCACTATGTGTTAACAGACCTCTCTGTATTGAATCGTATCTGTTATTAATCTCTGTCTCTCTTCCACAGCATGTCTTTTATCCTGTCTTCCTTCTCTCACCCCAACCGGTCGCAGCAGATGGCCGCCCCTCCCTGAGCCTGGTTCTGCCGGAGGTTTCTTCCTGTTAAAAGGGAGTTTTTCCTTCCCACTGTCGCCAAAGTGCTTGCTCATAGGGGGTCATATGATTGTTGGGCTTTTCTCTGTATCTATGAAGCGCCTTGAGGCGACATTTGTTGTGATTTGGCGCTATATAAATAAAATTGAATTGAAATTGAATTGAATTGAATTGAATAGAAAGCTGGCAAAATAGAATAATATATTTCAAAGTACATTTTTATTAAATTCAGATACATTCAAATATTTATCCAGTAAGTGAAAGAAAACTTTTATCAGAATTATACAATTACAATGATTAGCTTCCACGCAACCAAATCAGAAATCTGCTGACTTGATGTTTCTCCCAAAAGTGCATTTTGAGAGTCACCATTATCTGCTGTTGTTGAGTTTTATGCATATTTTTTTGAGGAAACAAATCTTTTGACACAGACGCTCATATTTCAGGACGAACATTTACACAGGATATTTTTCACGTCTATCCAAGCTTTAAGTGCTCCACTCATCTTTGTCACGTCCAAAACCCCAGATGTCGGAAATATCTTACTCCACTTCTGTTTGGCAGCCAAAAAGAAAAGCTTTAGTAGCGCTGGTTTTTTTAAATGGCAGTGTGTGAGAGTGAAAGAGGTGACTGTAGCAGTGAGCAGAAAAGCATCCCTGAGGACCACCACCTCTGATCAAAGCAATAAAACAGCAGCAAGGAGAGGTTATTAAAGAACAAACCCTCCTACCAGGGAGGCTATCAGAGCGGTGAGGGTTTCCAACAAACATCCTGCCATACAACTTCAGCTCCAACAAGGATTACAGAGTCTTCACATCAAATGGAAACGCTGCTTCAAGAAAACACTTAAAACAGCATAATGAGGGATTTGTGATGTGGGGATCAAAGCATACATCAAAGAATTGAAATGCAGATAAACTCCACCTCTGACCAAAGGAGCAGAGCTACGAGTAAGACCTTCAAGAGAATTTCAGCCTCATATCCATCAAAAATGCATCAGCTCTAACAAGACATTTTCAGTGTCTACTATACGTCTGGATCCTGTGTAATACTGGACACGTGAGACGACATGAGAGTGAATAGAAATTAATTAGTGAAATGGAGATCAAAGCTGATGCGTGTTCAAGCCTGGACATCGAGCTCAAAAAGCAAAACGCAGGAAAAAGAAAAGTTAAACTAAGAAGGAGCAAAAGCACAGCACAGCTCTGAGAAAAGACTTCAAATCTCAATATGAAACCAGGATATTTTCTGAAAACACAGATCAAAAACAAACAACCAAAAACAGTATGCTGTAGGATGAGCTGACCTGCACCGCTTGAGCGATGGCGAACAAAACAATCATCAAACACTATATGTGCTGTGTGGGCTGCTTATGCTGCACACATGAAAAGAGCATATAGATAACATGGCAATTGATATATATGTTCAGCCTAAACACTTTACATTTGATGTCTATTCCACCCCTACAGTTAAGAGTCTGTAAAGTTGCAATTATAAAAAAGGAAACATACAGTTTTGTTAGCCTTTTTATTCCTTTCTTCACTCATTAATTGTTCCTTATACAACAGTTCCTCAATTTACTCATTACTGAGAAGAAACTTTCAGATGTTTGAGCAAGTATTTACTTTGTACCATCACGGATAAACACTGATTCACAAAATAATCATTGCCACATCTCGAAATTTTGGCAAGATCATTTTTACTCAATAACTGTGTGCAAGCTGGAGGGTAAGAATATTTTTATAATCTTTACTGAATAGAACACAGAGGCATATAAAAGCAGAAAAAAGGTAGCATTAAAAAAAAAAAACACTGGAAGTTAGGCAATAATCACACATGCCTAGGAACCTGTTTGTGGCCCTCTGATAGCTACAGGTTGCTAGGGAAGAATGGTTCATTCCCTGATTGGTTGCCAGTGTTGGGAAGGTTACTTTTAAAATGTATTCCATTACAGAATACAGAATACATGCCCCAAAATGTATTCTGTAACGTATTCCGTTACGTTACTCAATGAGAGTAACGTATTCTGAATACTTTGGATTATTTATCATGCTGTTTACAACTACATGACTGTACTATTGCTGTGATTTATTACTGTTACTGAAGGTCCGCGGCTCCGAACCGTAGTAAAGGGACCTCTGGCTAATACCGTGGGTTCTGTGTCGGGCTCGTAGCTGAAAACTAGCTTTACTTTGTTGTCTGGGTCAACTTTGCTTGCGAGAGACAGAGAGAGGCGTTGAAAGGCTGCTCCAACGGAACTTATTGTTTTTGGAGGAAAACACGAACACGGTGTACAGTCGAGTCTTACTTACAACTGGGCTCGTCAGGCTCTCTTCTTGGCTGCAGTGGTTATTATTATATTTACAGGCTTCCAGCTCCCGTTTTTGCTCGATGACAGCTCGTACTTTTCCTTTTTCTCCCTCCTTGCGCTCACAGACACATAACGTGTATGGCAGTCCATTCTCCCTGCAGCACGGACTACACTGCCTATGATGCTACATTCTTTAGAGCTATACCTGTAGCATTCTGCCTATTAGCTTAGCACAACAACAACAAAAAGGCCTCTCTCACCCAGGAAACACGCAGAGAGAGCGTCACCCTGTAACCATGGCAACCGTAAGGCTGCCACCTGGAACAACAGAACGTAGCTGTCAAACAAAACCCAAACAGGCCTGACCCGCCACAATATGAAACAGGGAAGTACCGCCGTGTAATCCATTTATTTCAACAAAGTAACTGTATTCTAAATACCACCTTTTTAAACGGTAACTGTAACGGAATACAGTTACTCATATTTTGTATTTTAAATACGTAACGGCGGTACATGTATTCCGTTACTCCCCAACACTGTTGGTTGCTAAGTGGTTTCTGGCAGTTGCTATGTGAAACTGGGCACCGAATGGTACACAGTGCTAGACTGAAAACCTCCTTGTGATTGCTTTGATCTTTAGCGGGTTGCTGTGATGGTTTGCAAGGAAGATGTTGACTCGTGTGCAAAGACTTGATAAAAAGCTCTCCACTTCAGAATTCACTTAAGTCATTATAAGCAGTTGTTGCCCGGTTCCACTGGCCATAACACTGGCTCCATCATGTTTGACAGAAGATGTGGTATGCTTTGGCTCATGAGCTTTTCTCTCTATGCCCATACTTTTTTTGTATTCTTAGCCTCCTCATCATCATTCATGAGGGCATCTCCTGAACTTAACAAAGATAAGTCTATCCTCCTAATGAGTGTTTTTAACCTAGCTAGATGGAAATGGAAACGATGGAAATAATTCTTTGATCATAAACATAAGTCTTTCAGGCCTTTTGGTGTTCTTGCGCTAGTCATTGCATTCATTCATTTTAGGCAATGACTGCAGTGATCAGCTGACCTCTGATAAAACCTTTGCTATCCCTCTTTTTTTTCAGCCTAATGATGACTTCCTCCTACATCACCATGCCTTTGGACCTAATATTGAGAGTCCCCCCCCCCCACTAAGCTGCGCTTCAAAGGGGATTAGAAGAAAAATAACAACCTTGACTTGACAGGATGCCGTGCACACCGCACTGTCTATAATAGGACAATCTAGTGCCAATGCAGCTGCATTTCGAGGGATATGAAGGGAAGATCAAAGGAATCCTGAAAATCCTTGTAGAGGATGGAGTCTCATCTACACATCCCAGCATGGAGGAATAAACTGTGCATCAGTTGGTGGATAGTGATGCTGCACAAATATACAAAGGCTCAGCTATCCAAACAAAACAAAACAACTGCTCCTAACCTTCACAAAGGAAGTGATTTCTGCTGAGCTAATTGCCGAGCTCACTTTAAATTGCTGTGTGTGGATTTTTAGCACCTCCAACACAAACAGCATGCTGGGGATTATAAATCCATGCAAGGCAATAACACGGCTTATTAATCAAGACAATGGAATCCGCTGCCTTATAAAGCAAGGCAGGATTATGGCACATAAGTACAGCATACATTGAAATATGGCTTGTGAATTTATACAAACCAACACAGGAGCTTATAATTTACACAATAGAACAGTTTTGCCTTACAAATGGAGTCTTACAAATACAATTCATGTGGTAAAATGGATTGTAAATGTAATCACGCCCATGCTGAGGCTTGTGAATGCAAATAACTTAATATTCAGCCTTTCATACTATGTGAACAAGGAGGGACGCGGTGAGATACTGACGATGTAGAGAGAAATCTGAACACGGCTTTAAAGTCACCCCCCCGCCAAGACACTAAAAGGGTTACATTTCATATATACGTTTTACACTTAAAATCTTATTAATAATTGTGGGGATTATTATGAGTGCAATATAGCTGAATGATATCTTTTAAGAAACGTGTTGGATGACATATTACCCTGTAGAGGTTTGATATTTTTAACTTTTAAAGTGAGATTGTTTGGTACAAACTGGGGGGATGAGAGGTAGAAGTAAGGAGCCATCCAGCTGTCAGGGAGGGCTTAATAAAAAACAAGATATGAGATTACAGCCATGCTGCGAACTGTGTGGAGGATGTATTTAGGCACCGTGGTGGTGAGAGAAATGCTGACATCAGCTTGTCATGCTGATGTTTAGCAGCTAATGTTCAGCATCTTAATCGTAGTTTATTAACATGCAAATTTGCACAAAATTCAAAGTACAGCTAGGGTTGATGGGAATGTCATTAGTTTTATTTATCCATTTTAGCATATATTTACTAATAAACCAAAGAACCGGACAATATAGCTACAGTTTTGATCTGATGATGGTGATAGGAAAAAAGAAAGGGGCACATGTAAATAAACCGAAATTTTACTGGGAAAAAACCCCCAACAAAATTGAACAATTTATTGAGGGATCTGTATCCAAACCAACATTTTTAGACATATCTAGACGTGATCCTTGAGGCCTTGTGTAGAAAATCAAACTGGACTGCATGTGTTATTAAGCTGATGCCAAATAGCCCCACAACAGAAACGAGGCATTCATTTAAATATTACTCAAAATGTGATTTGGGGGGTCTCAAGCCATTCTACTCCTACTGCTGGTCCCAGGCCCGGATAAATGGGAGGGCTGTGGCAGGTAAGGCATTTGTAAAACCTGTGCCAAAAATGTAGATCCATCCAAGTAAGGGAGCAATGCTGCCGTCTTCAAAAAAATTCAGGTTTGTGAAAAACAAAAACAAAAACACACACAAAAAAAAAAAAAAAAAACTTGAAGAAAAATCTCTCATAAATAAACTGCTGGAAAAGGTGTGCATATCTAAGACCCTGTCACTGATGATAAGCAAAATGTGTTTGCCCTTCAAAAGCAGCGTAAATGAATAAATAAATCTCAACAATTACAAGTCATTAATCAGTTTATTTACTTTGGTGCCAAATTATGAGTCTTCTGCTCAACAACATCATTGCTAATATTTAAAACATTAATGCACAAATAAAGCTAACAAAATAAAACATAGAAACAAAAAGAGAACCAACAACAAACCAGGTAATGTAGCTAGCATCCATCCAGGTATCAATTGATGTCAGCTGCTGCTTTTTTAATTACTGACATAAACTATCAGTATAAAAAGTAGAGTATAACTGCTTGCTGTTTAAAGAAAAGCTACAGTATGAACCACCTGTTTTTTAAATTTACTGTCAGTTTATTGCAAAAGTAATCTTGATGTTCTTTATATTTTAAGAAAAGACAGCACAGCTTGATCAAGCAAGCACTTTGTGAATGTGGGGATAAAGAACTCCATTTTAACAGGAAGTGACCTCTATCAGAACCACACTCAGGAAAGAGCAACCTTCCGCCATGACTGTTTGAAGGGTGAGGGGTTAGACACTGAAACCTGTTGTTTTTGTAATTATTTCCTCTATTGATGTCTTTGGTTGAGTTACTTTGTTTGAGAGGGACAGGTTGGGTCAGGTGATTTATATACAGCCATAAAGAGATGCTGATTTGAGGAGAATTCATGTGAAACTGACCATGACCATTCGTAAAGAGAGATTACAGACTTTATAGCACTTTAAGAGGCTAACTCATCAGATTTAACAGCTGCTGGAGACAGTGTACAAGTTGCAGAAGAACCATAATATATAGGAAGCAGCAAAACGACAGCAGATATTTTTCTCTGCCACCTGCTGCCTGCTCTGCTTTGTAGGTGAGGCGCAGTTAATTTACAAAAAGCCTATTGGTTAAACACATTCAGCCAAACTCCTTGATTTGTCTGTTCTTGTGACCATCAGACAATTTCAGAGTTTGTTGGCTTGTTTTCCCTTCAGTGTGATTACTGATAAGAAGTGAAAGACTAAATATTTACAGAATGATAAGACTTGAATTGTAGAATTGTACTGGCTGTAAGTTAAATAGGGCCGCGGCATTGATGAAGTGCGAAATGAATAACTTAGAGGTTTAGAGTTCTTTGCAGTTTATTTAAAGCTTACTGCTGCAAGAAATCACACCATGGGCTATATATATTATATATATATATATATATATGTATATATATTAGAGATGGACCGATCCGATATTACGTATCGGTCCGATACTGACCTAAATTACTGGATCGGATATCGGAGAGAAATAAAAAATGTAATCCGATCCATTAAATATCAAAAAAACACCTCACAAAACTTGCGACACGGCGTAACTCGGCTCCTAACCGTAGCACGTTGCAGCAGTGTGGTCACGTGATAGAGCGGCTGTGTGTATTTGTAGCCTGCTAGCAAACATTTCATCTCCGAGGAAGTTATCTCAGAGAGAAGTAAAGCAAGTGTGTAAGTTCATCTCTGAATGTTTGTAAAGCATTCCCGCGTTAAGCTTAACAACCGATATATAGAGCAACTGCCTCTTCTCTCTCTCTCCTGCTGCTACGTCAATCGTGAAACTGCTTAATGATCAGCTGATCGGCTTTTCTGTCACGAGTCCGTCTCTCTTCTTAGTTTTTGGCCCACTTTGCACCAGAAAGAGGAAACCAGCGGCTGAACAACAGCAGCACTATTAAGCTTGATAAGCTGTTGTTAGAATTTATTTAATATTACTTTCTACACCAGGATCTTTTTCTATGTAGCTGACGACTGGTAACTGTGCAGGGGCGGATCTAGCAAAGTTTAGCCAGGGGGGCCGATAGGGCATTAACAGGGAAAAGGGGGCACAAAGACATACTTTTCTTTCTTATTCTCATTTAAAATATCTAGCTTTTAATTATTTAATAATTATCTGAATCTTACACCCAAAGTTTTAATCTGATGTAAAATGTATAGAAGTCCATTACTGTATATAGTAACTGTTAAGTCTAATATACCCTAGTAAGCTGTAGTACTTTTTCCTTTGGGAAAGTACCATCTGTGAATTCTGCAATTCTGTTGAAGAAAGACGTTGAATCTATTTAATTATTCCTGAAAAATAATTTATTTCTGTGAATTTTATTCACCCTGCATCAAATTAAAGTTGATTACATTGATTAAGCATCATGAGGAAGAGGGTGGTTCCCTATTTTCTTTTGCTGGGAGTTTGCAACCCTATTAGTTAGGTTGCTTAATATTTCTGCTAAGTGCTCTTTAAAATACCAGAATAAGGAGGATGGAGCAGGTTTAAGTTTATTAGATTGATCAGTGTTGCTGATCTATGAAATATTTTGGGTGCAGTGTGTTTTTTTTTTTTTTTTACATACAGGTATAACAGAATAGCTTTACTGTTGTTGTTGTTTTTTAACTTGAGTATGAACTTATACAAAAAGCAGCAAGATATTAAAAAAACAGTTTTATTGATTAAAAAACACACTATATCGGATTCATATCGGTATCGGCAGATATCCAAATTTATGATATCGGTATCGGACATAAAAAAGTGGTATCGTGCCATCTCTAATTAATATATATATATATATATATATATATATATATAGTAAATAATCACATAACCATGTGATTATTTACTATATAGATAATCACAACTCCCTACTGCATGCATATTTATTGTGATTATTGTTCAGTGGTCAGAACCATGGCCTCAGCACTTTCATATTCAATAATACTGAAGAGCTGATGGCATCTGGCCAAGAACAGTTTAGCACTCTGTTGTAGAGGATTTCTTGTCCTTTAAAGTATGACTCTGAAAGAGGAATCCAGACGTGGGGCCTGCTTTTGAATTCAAGTCTAGGAGGATTTCTCACAAAATTAGGAGAAAATAATCTGAAAAAAGAAAAAAAGATTTGCTTCTCTTGTACTTTTTTAATCTTATTTTTTTTTAAAAATCTCACTCACAGTTCATTTGACCTAGAGCCAAGAAGTTGAAAAGTCAAAATTATCTTGTAGATCTCAACTGAGCTCAACTGCTAGAGCGCAAATCAAAAATAGACTGTAAAACCTCTACTTAATCTCTCAACTGGTCCCGGGTGTTGGCTGGGTTTTGGCTTTCATAGACATCCTGCAGTGGAGCTGATAGGCTGCACTTGTGAAACACACTTTAGGGTCAAAAACAAGCATTAGCTTTCTAGGAGCCTCTAAAAACACTCTCTCTCACCAAGTCAGCTTTTTAGAAATGATCAGGCAACAGGATTTATATAAACAGTAGTAAAAAAAAAAAGTGGACTACTAATCTTTAAAATTTATTTTTCCACCCAACGTTAGCTTAGAAGCCAAAAAAACAAACTCCCAAAAAACAAGGCTTGTATAGGCTCTGATGGTGCAATAGTCAGCATCTTTCCTTGGCCCTCTCTCTCTGGAGTTGGCATCTACTGCTTGCACCTGTGAGGGGTTTCTCCAAGTTTGCACGTGAGGTTAACTGGTGCTTCTAAATTTGTGATGTGGATGTGAGATAGATGAAAATAATCAGAGTCAATGAAGAAGTGTGTGTGGAAAAAAAAGCGCCATGATTTTTTAAATCGTTAAGAATCCAGATACTGGTTGAAATATTTGTTTAAAAAAACCTCTTGTTTTTGGTTCGTTCATATTCCTTTAACTTAGTTTTATTATATATATTTTCTAAAGGTAATCAGGACCTCCTGAGTGGATCTATTCACCGTCTGTTTGAGAGCCGGTCCTCTACAGGAGCAACTGCACTGTTTATACAAGGTATCAACAAACTAACACAGTAAAACTTTCCGGTTCCAAACAACAGCTGGGCATTTTGGTGTCTGTGAAAAATGGCTCGACAAAACCAACAGAATTGTTTTTTATTAATAATTAATCCTCAGGGATGTTTGAAAGAATATATATATCAGCACAATTTAATTCTGTGTGGGTTTTTTCCTCGTAAACAATAGAACTTCTTTGTTACATTGGATATTTGCCAGCTAAACACTCCAATTAAGTGGTCTGTGCACTGTATCTATTATCCTGCACCTGGCCTAAACGTCGGAAGGACACACAACAACCATTCTGCAAAACACAACAAAAATCCTAACTATCAGTGCTTCATCAACGCTAACATGCATTGCTAATTAGTGTTCGGCTTAATGTGCTGAACACTAATTTTTATTGTTCATTAAGGTTAAATTTGTGTGATGTGATGATGAACCAACAAATAAATCCAGAAAATCCCTGAATTTAGCAAACTATAGCGAGAACAAAAACACAACAGCAACAAGAACACGAAGACACTCAAGAATGAATTAAAACTCAACAGCTGACTATTTAATGCTACACATGCAAATACGAGTCCGTATTTGCTCCATATTTTACTTTTTCCGTCTCTGCAATGCCGACTGTAACCTACAGGTTCCAAACATTTAAAATAAAGCTAAAAGTTGAGGTAGCTCTACTTCCTGGCACAGATGGCTATACAAGCTACCGTGAGAATGAAATGTTCTAAACCAAGGCCTTTGGGAACCAGAAATAGCCCTGTACAGCACAACAATTCCTACAGTGACATCTGATGTGAACTTAAGTGGGAGGCACAGAGTTATACTACGGGGACACGGAGGAAAGAAAAGGACTAAAAGCTAAAAGCAGACTTTAGAAGGAGCAGTACAGAAACACTGAGCTGAACTACTGTTCCCCAGAGAACAAAGAAGATATTGTCTGAGATATAGACTACGTATATTATATTCTAAAGAAGTGCAGGGGAATATATGGAGACAGAGAATTCCTTAAACAAAAGAGACATTAAAAAAAAAGACACCAAAACCAGCAGTACTACTATTAACAAACAAAAACTGTGTGCAAGTGCATCCATGTCATCCTCACCTATGAACAGCTGGCTGTTGAGCTGCAGGTGGAAGTGTCCGTCAGCTGGCGCCTCCTGCGTGGCGACAGGAAGCTCATCCAGTCGAAGCGACGCTTCCTTGACGTTCCGCTCAGCTCGGACTCGATGCCACCGGTTGTCATTCAGCGGGACGCTTGACTCCACACGAACCTCCAGCGGGCCGTTACCAACATCAAAGGAGAAAACCACCTGAGTGGAGGCTGAAAAAGTAGCAAGAGACAGGAAAACAGCGTAATTTCATTTATTTATTTATTTTTTTGGTTGTGTTAGTTCAGTGAGGGAATTAATTAAAAGAAAACAATTTTCACTAGTAGTCAGAAACTAATGTATACACTCATTTCTGCATTTTTATTTTGTTAAATACGAACAAAATTGTGCGTCCATGTTCCTGGCCAGAAAGACAGGACCAATTTGTTTATTTGGTAGTTCAACGAAAGGCTTCAGTTAGTTAAAAGTGAGAAAAATAAATTGTGTTCATGCTTGCAGTTTTGTCATGTTATACAATATTTGAAATTTGAAAAAAAGCAAACAAAACACTTCATTTTCTGAAATATTTGTGGGTGTTTTCTTGTTTTCCTTTGAAGTACTTGAACACTAAAGTGGCCCTCACATGACACGACAGTGCCTGCAGTGGCCCACGGCTCATTTAAGTTTGAGAGCTCTGCTCTATAGTATACTGTAGTACTTACAGGTATTTTATCTGTATGTTAAAGTGACTGTGGAAACACTTCTCTTTTGGAAAAATATGTCAGATATCACATTCTTAAAACTATCACTAAACTATATGGATTCAACACACAGACACCTGACAAAATACAGTACTTATATTTTACTCACCAAAACTAGAATACCCAAAAGTACAACACTAATGTTTTGGAGGGGCTGTCCACCATACAGCAGGCTTTAGTATTTGTTAACTCATTCAATAAAAAAATGTTCTAGAAGGCATAAATCAGGTTCAGCTGCCTGTCAATCAACGCTAGCATGCCCCCAATTCACATATTCCAAAGAGTGGGTCAACAAAAGTCACCCAATACAGTAACATTATACAGGCAAAAGTATTAGGCCACACCTCGGTCACAGTCTGTCCAACAACCTGCTGCAGAGACCATCTGTTGTACATCTATCAGCCAGCTGCAGGAAGCAGTGAAGTTAGAATATATAGAGACTAGGGGTGCAACCGTTCGACACAGTGCTTTCGGTTCGGTATGCATATGTATCAAACAATACAAAATTTTTTTATTTATTTGATCAACTTTTCTTCTGACGATGCTGTCTGTGTTGACAGCTCAGTGGATCTGCGTTCGACTACTCCGCCTAGGCTGCACTGTCGAGCGCAGATCCACTGAGCGCAGCGCAAGCTAGCAAGACAGAAGCTAAGCTCGTTGCAACATGGCAAATTGAACCTCCCCCACCCTTATTCAGATCTGGCCTTTGGAACTATTTTGGTTTTCATGTGAAGTATGACCCTGAATGTAAGCGCGTCATGGACAAAAGTATGCCACAGTAACAGTATGTCGGATGTGCCACGCAATGCTCAATTACATGGGTGGGAACTACTGTTAGCGCAGTTAGCTCGTTAACGTGTTGACGGCATCCAGCTGAAGCACGGGGCGATCCGCTGTAGCTCGTTAACGGAGATTTGCCGTGTTGTGGCGTTAACGTCATTTCAGATTAACACTGACAGCACTAGTGGGAACACAACGAATATGACTGCACATTTACTCCGACATCATCCTAGTGCAAAGACAAGTGGAAACAGACAAAAACAAGCACGCATGCTACAAACTTTACCCGAGTCATTTAGACAGCCGTTAGCACATGATTCTCCTTATGGGGACCTGATATGTTTAATATGCTGATGAGAATATAGCCCAGAAGAAGCATATAGTATAGCTTTTATTTTGGAAAGAGCCATTTCGCTGTAATAAACTTTCTTTTCCAAAGATGAGTGATTTCTCGATCAGATAGATTTATTTTTTATTACTTTGTTGTTTCAGCAACATTAAATTTAAAAACTGTACTTTTGAGTTGAAATATATATTTATAATTTTAATAAAAGACAAGTTTAAAAAAGCATGAACATTTTTTTGTATCGGAAAAATATCAAACCGTGACACCAAAGTATCGAACCGAACCGTAAATTTTGTGTATCGTTGCACCCCTAATAGAGACCTGAAGTGAAACTGAGTGTTTGTCTCTACTTTTCATGCTGTATTGTTTTAAATCTTTTTCTTCTCAAAGTCAAGTTCAAGATTTTTCAAGTTTCTCCAATTCTTGGTAAAGTTGCTGTCACTCCCTTCCCTATTCCGGTCCATTTGCCAACCAATCAGCATTTGACCGACGCATCAGTCATCCACGCCCCAACGTACAGATGGGGCTTTGGAGGATTGCCTGGGAGCACATTTGTAGTGGGTGAAAGTGCCACTGCAAACAGAAACACGTATGCAGACGAACACGTTTGGAGTATCATAAATGATACATTATGAACTTTGAATTCAGGTGTTTTTAATTCTACTGCCAGAATTAAAAACAAGGAAGCACCTTATTTTTTTTATAAGGTGCTTCCTTATACAAAAAAAAAATGAAGCACCTTGCTCTCCAGTTTGTCTTCATAACCATTTGTGAAATAAAGGATTTTCTATACTGTAACAGGATTCTACTGTTGCAGCAAGTTACTTTGTGAAATTTCTTTCCTTCTAGATATCCACTGATCAACTGTAAATTATATTATTGCAAAGTGGGAGTGTTTAGTAACCATAGCAACTGTCAAAGCCATGAAGTGAGAGGCCATGTAAAGTTACAGAGCGGGGTCACTGTTTGCAGATGCACATAGTGCGTAACACTCAGTTTTTTTTTTCAAATGACTTGATGGAGCACACACACACACACACACACACACACACACACACAGAATGGCTATATTGTGATGAAGCAACTCACAGATCTATATATATATGCTATATGAAATAAAGGCTGTAACTAAATCCTAGCTGGCTGATAAATCTATAGTGTCATGGTATAGATCATCCTTTCACCAAGCTTTGACAGAAACCAGGGAAGCAGTTTTGGTAACACTGAGCAGGAAGTGAAAAGTCTAATCACATTTTAAAGTGCTGCACCTTTTTGCACATCCTCGAGAAAAAAAGCTTCCTGCGGTGTTCATCCGAACAAAAAGACATGATGGCAGTTGTGTAACAAACTCTCATCCTTCATGGTTTGGAAGGAGAAGATGTATTACTCTGTGAGCACAGAACAAGATGAAACAATATCCTGCAGTAACTTCATTTAGAAATTGTTCTCAGGCCCAGCTGCAGCGTTACAGAGTGATCTGAGGCAGCTGCCAACAAAGCAACACTGTTCAGATCTGAAACAACCTCGCTGACAGTGATTTCCCCGAGGAGAAAAGCTGTTGCTCCAGCAGTGTCCCTGTATTCAGCTGTGTATGTGCCCCTTTAAATCTATTTTTTAGGAAAATGCAAAAAGCAGTGCAGCGATAACACTGCAAACTAACCTCAAACTAAACTGACTATAAAACTGGCTCATAAATGTGTACCTGTCACTTTGCTGCACTGCAGTCAGTGCTGTAGGCAAAGTAATGAGCATCCATGAGTGTAGTTCTGCTATTTCCTAAATGATACTATAGAAAGTATATAGAAGATGGACACATGACTTAAACATGCACTCTGTCTGATGGCCAGCGTGGAGTGACACTTCTGAGTTCAAAGTTCAACTTTTTTTAGTTTAAACTCTTAGGGTACACTCATTCTGTAAATCAGGGTTCCCATTAGATGGGGGAAAAGAAGAATTTCAACTTATCAGTTCAATCAATTCTCTTATTGACTCCCACTGGGTCAACATTGGTACCAATCATCTATCACCACCATTGCTAAACAGCATATCAAAGACATTATGTGCATACAAATTAATTGCTGTGTGGCATTGTCTCATAATTACTATCTAACAATATAAACCTACAGGCTACAGTTCACTCAGCTTTAACATCACACTGTATTCTTGGCTACTTAGCATCAGCATGCTGTCTGTGCAGATGTTAGCAAAGCGCCAAAGCTGTGTTAGCAGCATAATGGAGTTGTTTCTGTATTTTCAACTTTACCATCACATTCTTGTCCTTTTGCACAATAAAAAAGTGATGTCCATAGCCATGCCAAAGACTGTGCCACAGTTCTCTTCTTCTGGCTTCCTCTGGCTAAATGTCTCCATTAAATTAAATATTTTCAAAAACGATTATTCATTAAATATTAAGTTGCTAGAAGATTCTGCAGGTAGCACAGAAAGCTAGCATTTAGAAATGAAAATTTCAAAAGTAAAGAAGAGAAACACCCTTTAGCCACGCTATGACTGTTGATGCTACACATATTGTCCACCAGAGGGCGCTATGCAGCGTCCCTGTTGGCAGCAGTTCTTTGGGCCACAAACACAGCTGATCTGAGCAGAGTTGGGCAGAACATAAACAAATAAAGTGTTAGCTTATTTTTGTTTGGAATTAAAATTCCTGCATGTAAGGTTGAGTTCAGTTACTCGACTTTATCCCGAACTGTTGGGATGATGATTGTGATGATTCAGATATCGTCATTATTCGGTTTCCTGCAGCTAGGTTTGACGGTGTCCCGGAAGAATCGAGGGTAACGTTGCAGCAAACCATTGCCAAAGTTACAAATGGTGTCCTTGCGTCAACTTAATGTCGCTTGTTTGCATTCAGATTGTGCAAGACACAGAACGATACAGTGATGTTTTAAAAATGTAATATTTCTGCCTACAGGACAGTTTTGACACAGATAAAGTCTTTAACCTCTGGGTTTACACAAATCCAGATTAAAACTTTAACTTCCAGGTTTTAGTGACACATCACTCTAATCCTCATTAAATTGGTGCCCTCAAGCTCCTACAGTACTCACAGCTCAGTTCGATGCGAATGAAGTCTTTGATGCCCAGGTTTTCCAGGAACACACCAGAGGAGCCCGTGGTTTTAAAAAGGAAGGAGATGTCGGCGCTCAGCTCTCCATGGAAGGTGGGGAAGTGCAGGTACGACGTCTCCTTGTCGAAAAATGCGGCATTCCAGAAGTTCTCTAAGAAGCATGATAAAAACTTTGTGTCATGAACATTAAATGTAGCTCATAACACTTATTTATCAATGTTGTGAAGCATTTACACAGTGACTGGAACAGCAGTCAATGAAAAGAAGAACAAAGTCGGTGCGATACTTTGACTTTGATTTACCTTGCATTTTATTCTTAATGAGAAGCAGTTAACAGAGAATGCAGACTTAAAAGGAAACATGGATTAGTAACAGTTATGTTAGTGATAGCTAGAAGGAGGAGGAGGTGCTGAACCCATAAGAATCCATTTAATTCATAATTAATTAAACATTAGACACATAATCGTTTTTTCTAAGCTTGATACTTAATAAAAACTTCTAGTCTATTTTTTTTTAAATTTAGTACTCAGCATCTTTTACATCAAGGAAATGGCATTACTTCCATAATTCATAGATCTGTGTCACATGACTGAGATCTCAAGGGAAAGTTCCAACAAGCTGCCCACAAGCTTGTCAACCTTCTGTTTCTGTTCACAAACATCTGACCTCCTCTAAAAAGCAGGGAAACAAACGTGTTTGAATAGACTTTCTGAATTTCTAAAAAGAGCAAAGTCCAAGTCAGAGCATCATGATGTTTAAAAATATCTTGTAGACAAATCATATCTGTAACCTGCTTCCAGGATCAAAGTGTACAATAAAACAGACGGCTTTATGTATTTCTTTCCGTGATTGGTTAAAAATGTCACCATTTCAGAACGGTGAAGACCATGAAATTCTCCAGTGTCAAAGGTTAGGCTTTGATTAAAATGGGACATATCCAGTTGGAATAGATGTTTAATCCCAGTGAAACTTGTCCAAACCAATGAAATCATCGTTAAGCCCTTCCTACCAACTGTCCAAACTGATGAAATCAATGTTAAAACTTGTTCAAAGCTGTCCAAACCAATTAAGTAGATGGTTAACTTTTCAGAAACCAGTCCAAATTAATGCATGACCACAACTTAACTTGTCTAAACCAATGATATTGATGCTTAACACCTCCAAAAACACTGCCCAAATTCAGCATTTAAACGAATTAAAATACATGGGCTGTTAAATGGTTAAGCTTTAATGCTGCTCTATTCTACAGTTTGCAGACAGGCATACTTGTGCAATGTGGACATTTGGTATGGCAGATTTAGGACAATGACGGCAAGTCATTAGTGCATATTATTTAACAACCATCCAGTATTTTGGCTAAACAAACCTGTTATAAAAAACAACTGGCAGGCAGCGATAGAGAGCTTTGTTTTGCCTTCCAGGTGGTCATTTATATAATGATGTGTGGTCACATAAAACCTATAAATAGGATGGTTTTTGTCAGCTTTCCGTCTGCTGTAACCAAGCAGTTATGGAGACTTACTGTCTCCCTGGCAACGGAGTGGTCCCACCCGGTAGGCAGCCTCCGACCCTGGCCTCTGGATGTCACCCAGCACCAAAGACCTAACCGGGAGGGTGTCCTTATGGGTCAGAAGGCCTGAATCTTCAGTCCTGTAAAGAGGAAGGTGAGAAAGGAAGCAGAGATGGAGAAAAGTAAGCAGGGAGAAGGAAAAGGTGGTGAGAGATTGAGAGAGAGCAGGAGACAAGGGAGAGAAGAAACACATGAAGAATGATTAGGAAGGAAAACGGGAAAGAAGAGGAATCGATGAAAGAGAAAGTTGGAGTAGGAGCAAGAAAAATGAGGAGAGAGGGAAGAAGATGAGAAAAACCATGAAAAAGGACAAATTACTTTTTATTGGGATTAACTGCTTTGACATGTATGCTAATTAGGCTAATTTGCTTGCATAAATCTCCAAGCAAATGGCACTGCTGAAAAAAAGTCTAGACTGCTGTAATAATCTGCCACAACCTGTTTTATGTGCAAGACAAATTTTCAGGAAGACAATTTAGCAGCGAGACAGATCGTATCATATCCAACCTGACACTCAACACTCCATCTCCGCCAGTTTCTGTGACAGCCTTTTCCAAAAGCGCTCTCCAGACAGACAGCCGAACGAGCAGCGCCGTCCGTTTACACACGTGTTCAGATAATCTACAAGACAGTCTCGCTGTCAGGTGAGAATTTTATCCAAGACTGGAAATGAGTGGCATACTCGCAAAGCAGATCTGTGAAGCCTGTGTCTGCGCTGAAAAGCTTGACAGCGAGATGAGAGAAAGTAGAAGGTGAAGTGTGATGAAAGCAGCAGGATTGTTCACAGCACGAAGAACGGTAAGTAAAGAGCAATAATTTATTACTCGAGGCTAGAAAGTCTGTTTCTCCGTGTATTCAAAAACAAGTCAAATTCAAAATAATTAATCCCACACTCTGAAAGGATTAACACAAGAATTTGATCAGAAATAAATACCTGCCTACTTTAGTATTTTCTTTTATCTTTTAGAAATTACAGCTTTTGGTGTACCTAAGTTTTTTCAGTTATCGTTACAGGTAGTAATGTTTAAATGCATGGGAGGTAGCCTGAAAAATGATCATACAAACTCTAAATCTAAGCCCAAAAGAGAGAGCACATACCTAATACCTGCTGATGCTGCATTTTTTAAATTACAGGTAGAGAGCTGAGTGTGCTACTGAGAGCCAAGACTCTGCAGGTTTTGTTTTACAACCCAAACTCCACCTGTCTGATTAGCAGAGAAGACTTCATTAGCGAACTCACTCGCTGAGTTGATTAGTTAGACAAAAAACCCTGCACACTGGCATGTGGTTGGTAAATAATTAATTCCAGTACAAACAAATCACTGGCAAACCAAAAGTTACCACAGAGAGGAGGAAACCCCTCAAACTAGAATGGATCATTAATGTTGGACTGTGGCAGGGCTACCATAGTTTAATTTATGAAATAATGTTGAGAGAGCAAACTTGGCATGAAATGAACAAAGTAATAATAATGCCTATGAATTTTTAAAAGTCAGTACCACTCCAGGCGATCTGCATCACAGTTGCAGTAGTGTTGTAGATCCACGCAGTCGCCCTGCAGGCCGCAGGCACACTGCTGGCTTCCTGGATGAGCTCCTCCCCAGTAAGTCTGGACTCGACCTTGACCTGGACCGCCGAGCCACCAGCTAAATGGAGAGCCCTCTGAAACACACAATCATGTTCATGTGTAGCTTCAACATAATTTTTTTTACTACTACAACTTCTACTATTATTATTATTATTATTATTAAATAACGCCAACTAAGGAATCCTTAAATGTTTATCCTTCTACTTCTTTTTACCTATTGCTGAGTTGAAAACCGCGACGCAATCAAAAGGCTAAATTAAAAATATTTAATTGAGATGGACAGCCAGGGATTTCCAGTGACTGGCTCGTCAGTCGCATGGATGTCTCATTATGAGCCAGTTAATTTCAGTCTTGCCAAACAGCCATACACAAACTCATAGATGCATGCTAACACATTATTAGCATATAAGTTCTTTATTTTGAGTGGAGACACAAAGTTCATCAAACTGTGAGGAGATTGCCGCAAAATGTTCTCAACAACAAACCTAATCGAACCTAAATCATCCCGACTCTGCTGAACGTGAACATTTTAAACACACCCATAAATCAAAGTGGCTAAAGTTAAAGTTATGCAGATCTCAGATCAGGCTCCAAGCCAGCAGCCTCGGTATGAGCAAAGAATCAAAGCAGCTATCAGACAAATTATGGAGAGTTGTTACGTAAATCTGTTGCACCTGCTTTTGTTTGGTAAGGTAAAATATGTTGGGTAAAGGTGGTTGAATAGCAGCTCATCTTCGGCTAATTGTTTTCACTTCTACCACCAGTAGCATTTTGTTTTCAGTTGTTTCAGTGAGAGAAGCTCCTGTGATTTACTTGAAGTTTTGGAGGAAACTGTAAAGTTGAACTTTTTTGTAATTGTGAAAATAATATACTGCATAGAGTAACAGTTTAGTTTTCTTTGTATATCCTGTCAATTATTGTTCTGATAAGGAAAATTGGAATTGGCTAAAATCCATATCCTCAATTCAAAGATAAAAATCATAATCGGCCAAGAAAAATTCACTCAGTGCATCTCTAATATCTAAACTACAGCTAGACTGCTTACGCATTGGGAAATGTCAAAGTCTTCCATTTCATAACTGGTATAATTTTCCTACACTAACAGATATTCTTCCTGTCAAATCAAAGAAATGTTTATCTTTATTCTCAAAGACTGAGCACATCTTATTTAACTTCAGCCTGCTGCTCTCAGTGCCAGCCCAAATTAGCTGACTGCAACTGATGCAGATCCTTTACTCAAATCACAGGAAATATCAGAACTCTCACTACAGCATGCGTGCCTTCTAAATACAGGCTTTTTACTTTTAATTTACCATCAATCTAATTCCTCCTTTAAAAAATAATCTTCAGAAAACTGGGAAAACCTGTGGAGCTTCCAATGCTAAACACAGACAAATCTCTCTCTTACAACTGTTTTCACTGATTTCAATAAACTGAGCCCAAAAAGAAGCAGGAGATGGAAAGACAAGGTTCTGCATTTGGAAACTTGTAGAGGGTGTTTTTGATCAAATTAAATTGGATATTTTTGTTGCTATGTAAGTGTCCGGTTCTATAAAATCATCAAATTCAAAATGAAACAACAACTAGACTGATTATTTTGTGATAAAAGCATTTTACTATTCTCTGTAAATGACCTTCAGCTTTAAGGGGGATCCTCCTTTAAGAAAAAAAATCTCTTTTTGAGACAAGATTGTTAGATTTATTAGTTTTCTTTAGTTTTCCTAGAATTCTGGAGCATCTGCAAGCTGGTTTGTCACCCAGCAGCACCTTTAGCTTTGCATGACTTAGAGTCATGTCTGCTGTCATTGATATCTGCTCTGTTCTGCAGGGAACGGTCTTATTATTGGTCTCCCAGCCTTAGTTTTTCCATGTAAGTACATATAAGCGCAGGAGGTGTGAACATATTGGTGAGAAAAACCTAGAAGAGAGTCAGCAAACATAAATTACAGTCATTTGACCAATCGAATGACTGTAGAATCGCTTGCAGCCATATGACTGGTCATTTTAAACCCACTAAGTATTATGTGGGAGTTGTAACGTCATGAATTATTTCAAACTTTTAAAAGAAAACTGAGTCTCAAATTTTTAAGCACAATTTTCAAATGCAGGCTAAGATGTTGCCATTTGTACAACACATACCTTATTGCGCTTTCTTTGGATGCCATATTGTGCCCAAGATGGATTGGGCTGTGAGAAAATAGAGTGCGGCATGGAAAGAGCCCACATGATCCTCCAAAGACAAAGCTAGTGTTTGAGGCGGAGGGATGCTTGCCAGCTTCTAACCCTAACACTGAATATATTGTTTTTCATATTGAGGACGATGACAGTATAAGCTGAAATATGTATTTCACATTTTGAGAGCGTGTAGGTGGAGAGATGGCGAGAGGGTGATTGGAGATGTCTCTGCTGAGTCAGCACTCCTTTATTTTTCCCAGGGAGTGCCAGAGAGTTTATAATGGAACTTCTATTTCTCCGCTCGTTCTTCCTTTTCGACCACTTTTCCCACTTTCATCCATCATTCTATTACCCACCAGACCAAAAGTTTCTTCAGGGCTGAAATCTTTCCCTTATACACTCCATTATAGGTCCTGAGTTGATAAAAACTTTCAAGACGTCCACTGATCTGCACTGGACGGGTAGCAATCAAAAGACAAAACTAAACTGTTTATCTGGTTTGCTGAGACACCTGACGGACATTTCTGAGGGTCAGTCAGCTTCGTTACTACAGGCTGATATTTCTTGACCACTTTTGGGTTGTTGAAAGGACAAAACTCAAAGGACTTCTAAGTTTGAAGTCCACATGTGAGCAATATTTTACATTTCCTTTCTTAACCCTCTCAAGGCAGGCGTTGCAGATTTGCAACAGTTAAAAGCTGACAACCTGATTACCCCACATACATATTTTGTGAGTTGTTTTTACTCAGAAGTACCACTGCAGGTATTCTTTTGTGCATTAGCAACAAAAACTTAATTTGAGCCTGAGAGGGTTAATTGTTTTATTTCCTCCTTTTTTTGTTTAGTTTTTTTTTGGAAAGCTTTAGAAAAAGATCCGTTTGCTGGGTTGCCCCTCACAAGCATCGCATTTCATCACAATTTGCCGTGAGACCAGCGTTTGATAAGTTAAATCAATGTTTTTATTCTTTATTTCTCAACACTGAACGTTCGGATGCTCTTTTACACAGACTCTGAAAGGATAAGCTGTTGAATCCACTGCTACTAAAACAAATTTAATGCAACTTAGGGATCAAAGTAATTCTAATTCTGTTTCTAATACTCACCGCCTCTGAGTCAATGCAATCACAACAAAACACATGAACAGAAAAAGAAAACACTAATCCAACTCGATACTCATTCCAAAAGGGGGAGGTTTTTAACAAATCCTGAACAATCAATGTTTCTGAATCATTTGTGAAAGACAAGAAAATCCCTGCAACCAAACTAAGTTTGAAGAAAGGAGTGAAATAGGTTTGTTCTCTGGCTGAGAGTATGATGTGGTGAGCTCCAGCTGAACAGAGTCAGCCTAATCGAGTTTTTATTGATTTTTTTTCTTTTTGACCCAAACACATTAATTAAAAGCAAGTTTTGTCTTATTTGCCAGTTTTTTCTTAACACATATCAAAGGAAAAAGCAAGTTAAAACCTCAACGCCAATATTTTAACTACAGTTACATTACAGGGATGAGGATTAAGTAGGATGTTTAAATAGTGAGAATTACTGAAGTTTAACATGCATAAAGAAAATTTCAGCAGCAACAGAGAACGCAATTCAAGTTGTCTAAGTTAAAGCTGTCAGAAACTGAACTGATAAACTAGTATCTATTTTCAGAGAGGGAAATACAAAGTGAATATCAAGCATCATATTACAGAACATCGTTAAAGTGGAAAGAAATGTTTTGCCTTGCAGCAAATGGGACATGAACAACGAGCCAAGAAGAGGCAGACTTCATGCTACAGAAGAGAGTTTAGTGTTTGGAGGTTGAAAAAAAATTTCATAGCTACGTGCTTTTTACACTGTAACACTTCCAGTTGTTCCAGCTGAGCAGCATCAGAATAATTCTCCACAGAATAATAAAGAAAGACATATAATGTTATACTGCAACTAACAGCAAATCTTTACCCAAAGTGTTGAGGAGGCGGGACTTCCTGCAGTGGTAGGACAGTTCCTGTTCGCAGTGCTCTGACTGGCTGATGGCAGCCAGCAGCTGCTCCTCTTGAGATGAATAGTCGAAGTGAACCGAATGCTGGGACACAGCCGGAGACGGTCGCACTCGGGTCAGCTCAGTGTTGTTGTGCAGGAGCACCATCCATGTGTTTTCCTCTGGTGGGAAAGATGAGCATGCAATTTATACTCAGTTATTATTATTACAATAAAGCTCCACTGCAAAGTTTCTTTCCTAGAATGTGCACCATTTAAATACCATCTAAGTAGCCAGACTGTGAAATTAGCAAGATATGCATGATGTAACTACACAAATAAGCCTGTGATGGAAGAAAGTGAAATGGATGACAATTATATTTCTGCAGATTATACTTTTTAGAAAATAGCACAGATTCAAGAGTCGTCTACTTTCGTATAAATATCCCTCCACTTTGGTCCTTCTGTTTAGTGTCGTGGAGTGGCTGGAGCTTATTCCAGTGTAAGATGCGACATGCAGACAACCACAGACTCCCACATTCACACCTACAGCTAAGTTTGAATCGCTATTTAATCTGTGGGTGGAAGTCGGCGTACCCACAGGAAGAACAGGTGAACACAGGACTCGAGCTGACCGGGAGTTTTTAGCCACAAAATCTTTTGCTATGATGCAACAGAGCTGATGGAGCTGCCCTTTTCATGCTGGATCTGCATATTTTCGTTCAGCGCTTCGCTTTCGAGTTTGCCGCAGCGAATCATCTGCTTCCATCTCCCTTGATCCACTACCACGCTCTCCTGTCAGAACAACCCGCTGCATGTCCTCCTTCACTACATCCATGAACCTCCTCTGTGGTCTTCCTCTTTTTCTTCTTCTTCTTGGCAGCTCCATGTTCAACTACTGCTGTGCAAAATATCTACTATACCTTTTCTGCGCATTTCCAGACCATCTCAACCCTGACTCTCTAAATTTCCATTCAAACTGCTCAACTTGAGCTCTTCCTCTGATACTCATTTCTAATCCTCTACCAGGAGAGAAAGACAATCTTAGCATTTTCAACTCTAGCACCTTTGACTCCGCATCCCGTCTTTTTGTTAGAGCAACAATTTCCAAACAATATACCATAGCACAGGGGTGGGCAATTCCAGGCCCCGAGGGATGGTGTCCTGCAGGTTTTAGATGTGTCCTTGAACCAACACAGCTGATTTAAATGGCTAAATTAGCTCCTGATGGGCTGTATCCCAATTCAGGGTCTGCAGCCTTAAAGGCCGCATTTTAAGGCCGATTACGTCACCGCGACGCGACAAAGGCTGTCCCAATTCGAAGGCTGATTGAAATGCGGCCCTCAAATGCGTCCTTAATTTCCCTGAATTTTAAGGACGTGGCGGTGTAGACTTCGTGGCCCAACATATCCCAGAATGCATAGCGCGGTGGTGGGTGTGGATAATTTTGCTGAAAAAAAACGGCGGATGAGGGGCGCCGAAGAGTAAACTTTAAGTAAGTACTGAATATTATGTCACTTATTTATGTGCAAATGTTTAATAACGAAGAACATTAAAACATTACTGTTGGCCACATGTCGGCAAAGTTATGTGACATTAGTGACGTTTGTGCTAACTTGGTTTTAAAGCCTTTACTTTAAAATATACGCCGTTCAATAGCTGAGCTTAATCTTACAGAGAATGATCAAAGCTCATGTAGAGACAAACAAACAAACAAATGAACAAAAGATTTTCTCCTTCATTTCTGTCAAACAAAGCTGTATGAAACGTTTCCAGCTGTTAGTATCATGGTTGCTAGGCAACCTGGGCAGCGCAACGGAGGCTAGACCGTCCCATTTCACAAGCCTCGCACTTCCGGCCTTAGCGGTCTTTAAGTACGCGGCCCTTGAGGATCGTTGAGGCTGCGTACTTTAAGGCTGCAGACCCTGAATTGGGATACAGCCAAGTTCTCCAGAGGCCTGGTAATGAACTAATCATGTGATTCAGGTGTGTTGACCCAAGGTGAGATCTAAAACCTGCAGGACACTGGCCCTCGGGGCCTGGAATTGCCCACCCCTGCCATAGCAGGTCTCACCACGGTCCTGTAAACCTTCCCTTTCATTCTTGCTACTATTCTTTTAACAAATAACTGCCCTTTTGATGCTACGTGAAAAAAAGTACAATGTCAAATTTCAGAAGCTGGAGCTTGGGAATGTTTTACTGGAAGAAACAGGAACACATCAATTATCCAAATAGTTGATCTAAAGTATTTAATGGTCATTTGATCTTCTGCAAACCAGCCAGCTGATTCATCGGCTAGGTTTTGCAGTTATGTTTTGTTTTTTAATGTATATTTGATGTATAAATGTAAAGTGGTGACAATGGTTATCAGTGCTATTGACTGCTATAAATTTCCCAGTCCTTCAATAGTAAATGTTTGACCTTGTTTCCTAATGTTTATGTCTAACGCTATAATTAACGAAACATAAAAAGTAATACTTTTTTTTTTCATTTCTTTATGAGTGGGTGATTTCAGCTCAGCTCACTCTGTGTGTGGATTTTTCATGTTTTTCATGCTGCTTCCAAACACATGCATGTGAAGTTAGTGTGTTACTCCTATTCTAGTGACTGATCTAGGCAGTAAATTTTCACTTTCCGTCAATGAGTTGGACAAAGATAGAAAAGTAAAAACAAAAAACTAAGTAAGCATGTGATTCATAGAAAGGTAAAGAACGTTATCATAGTTCATTTATATGATTACACAAAGGGCATGAAAGATTGAGTGAAAGAGAAACAGGAGGAGAGGGAGTGATTGAAGTCTAGGATGAAATAAAAAAAGATGAAGGTGGACAATAATGTGGGTGTGGGTGTGATAAGCGGGGACATCATTTAAAGTTATGTAATCATCTCAATCATAAAAAAGGTTCAGTGATGATGGAAGGCAGGCGAGGTGTAAAAGCATGTGTGAGTCTGTGTGTGTCACCTGTCATGTTGCAGTAGACCAGCTGTGGTTTGATCGGTCCGCTGCCATCCACGTCAATGTAAAAATGTCCTGACGTGTTGCCGTTGTGTTTGTATGCCTCACAGGACTGTTCGTACACAGCTGGGAGGAAAATAATGAGAACTACATCAACACGCTGACCCACCGGAGCTGCGAGGGGATGAAGATCACACACTGTGGAGGATGCTGTGGGTGCTGCTTCATACATATGTATCACAACTGAATCAAAGTCCCGTGATCAGAGAAAAAATAATAATCGGAGGTTCCTTTTCTGCACCGGCATCCGATAAACTAAAGTTTAATCCAACTGGAGATGACAGTAATGACTGATGGGAATACACAGCCTCAATAAATTTAACTTTATCAGACCTTCTCGCCTCTTTCTCTGTGTCTCCATAAGTCTTCCTCTCATCTCCGTCTCAAGCACGCAACAGTACATCTTCTGCAGTCAAAGAAAGGAGCCCTTCAATTCAAATCCATATCTGAAAGTTCCCACACTCTGCTCACCTGTTTATCTCGCTTCTTCTCCACAGCTAAAGGCTTTTTATTCCTCACACTCCCCGAGTGTGGTTAGAGACCAGTTTTCAAAGAAACATCAGAAATAAAAATGAGACCATAGGTGAACCGTGTGGGAAACGCTCCTTGTTTTAGTCTCGAGGATTTGACTCGAGGCATTCAGCACACAGCCACTAAATCTCACCTGCAAGCTCAACTCACTGTCACGGTTTTATTTATTTATTCCCCTCTTTGGTATTTTAGTCACAGCTACAGTCTCATTAACCTCCATCATATCACCTTATACACAAAAAGGCGTTATAGAGAGAAAAGATGTGCAGGTAATAAAAATAGATCTCAGGGGACACCTCATTTAAAGTTTGATTCCATAATAAAGATTTATGGACACGCAAGCAGTCAGAAGATCACACAAGAGTTTTCATCTTCCTTCAGATAAACAATATTTTCTAAGCAGGTATTTGTCAATATTTATTCTCTAACAAATACTTATATTACTTTTAAATTACATACTTTTATTCTCAGACTCTTTCTACAGCAGAGTCACAGTTGAAGATTGTTCTTATTTGTCTTATTTTGAGCATTAGTGCAGTTAATGCACCGTCAGAGACAAGATGCTCAGCTCTCTTCTACTTTCCTTCAAGTGATCTTTCTTTTGGCCGGCTGAAAATCTGAATGGCAGGCTTCTGGGGCTTCCATACTCATCACCAGAGATGGGCAGTAACGCGTTACTTGTAACGCGTTACTGTAATCCGATTACTTTTTTCAAGTAACGAGTAAAGTAAGGGATTACTATTGCAAAAACGGTAATTAGATTACCGTTACTTTCCCGTAGGAACGCTGCGTTACTGCGTTACTAAAACCGTGATTTTCTTGCGAGAATGTCTCATGACAGTGACGTAAGCGAGTGTGATGTTCGTGACAACAGCTGTGTGCAGATCAACAATGGATAATATATCGAGTGCGGGAGAGAGTATGAGCGTGCAGCGTTTAAAGCGTGGAAGTACTGACCTTATTTTGAGTTTGATTCCGTAAAAAGTGACAAAAACATTAGTGTCCGCTGTGCGTGGGAAGAAAACTTCTTTTTACAGCGAAAAAAACCCCTAAACTTCCAAGCAAGCGCCGAGTGCATAATGACGTAATGAGAAACTCACAGAGAAACTGCGGTATCCTTCCACTGACCGCTGCGGCACACCTGCACCAGGATAAACCTCCGCCTACTCTACTCCTGCTTTACAGGTGAAAATAGAGCAAAAGGACCGCTAGTCTGTGACTTTATTTATTTTCTGCTGTGTTTTACTTGCATCTGAAAGAGTGAGTGTAAACACAAAAAAAAAAAAAAAAAAAAAAAAAAAAAAAAAAAAATATATATATATATATATATATATATATATATATATATATATATATATATATATATATTTTAATTTTTATTATATATATTATGTGCTGGAATGTGCAGAAAATAGGTTTAAATGTTAAACTAATTTCTTCCAGTCAGAGAATGGTGCATATAATTAAAATTTTGCTTCATGCATAAAGTTAAAAGATTAAAACTAACAAAACAAGTTTTAAAAAGAGACTTTTCCATTTGATTACATTTTGTATGATGGATTATGTAGAAAAAGTAGAATTGGGCTGAAAGATCTATCGCTTTATCACCTATTCAGGTTGTAAATCATGTTTTTAAAAAGTAACTAAGTAACTAAGTAACTAAGTAATTAATTACTTTTGAAAATAAGTAATCAGTAAAGTAATGGGATTACTTTTTTGGGGAAGTAATCAGTAATTAATTACTGATTACTTTTTTCAAGTAACTTGACCAACACTGCTCATCACATGTGAGTATGTAACAGGTGCAAGGATTGTAAATAACACAAATCAGGTGTCAAAAATCAAGCTGATGCAGAAGTGCTTTAAACCTGGCCAGCAGGAAGTGACTTCCTGAGGTGTACAAAGTCTGTTTGTATAGAGGTCTATGGGGAAATGACCTTCAGCTTTCTTTAGTTAGAGTCAAAAAGGGGGAAAATGTAGGGTTTACTTCAGAGTGGGCCTCCCTCACTGACAAGTGGTACCATATGAGTGTGCAGGAAGTAGCAACAGCAAAAAAACATCAATTACAATACATAGCTGTGTACCACCCTTAGAGTTTACTTTGGTTGTCACACACAATAACGACAGGAATCACAGTTTTGTGTTACCAAGGTTGGATATGTTGTAAATAACTTAATAATTTTGACTGAACCAACCCACCCAAGGCATTTTAATTGATTTTATTTGCCATTCCCCTTCCCTGTTTTTTCCCCCTCCTAGTTTAAATTATTCAAGATGAAAAACATCCTCATTATCTTGCTTGACACGCTATCTGTTCCTCATTTGCATTTCATCTGTCCCTCTTACCCTCCCCCCATCTTTCTCCATTTGCCCTCACTTGTTGTACTTGTCATGTGGTGATGTTTAGCTGTCGGGTGACTCACAGCTGTGGCAGGTTGCTCCGCTGTAGCCGGTGTCAGAGCAGTTACAGTGAAAGACGGTCCAGGATTGGCTGCAGCGGCCACCGTGTTCACAGCGACTGGGAGAACACCTGAGAGAGGGAGAGAGATGTATAAACCAGAGGAAGAAATCCCAGTTTCCATCAAGTTTTTGCAAGTAAAGAGACCATATCAGCAACAGGAAAAGGCACCATGCTGCATTCATTTTGATTAAAGCATTTTAAGAGCAGACTGTAACGTGTAGCTGGAGAGAAGATCCTGATGCAGGATGCAGATGCAGACAATACTGACAAAAAACACCCCAAACGACCAATTGGGAACAAATGTTTTTTTTTAATTGTTATTTTATGTTAATTCAATAAGCAGAAAAAATGAATAAATAAATAAATAAACATAATCGTGTGGAACAGTAGGAAACCCCAGAGAGCGCAAACAACAATCTGACAAGGACAAGGGGAAAAAAAGAAGGGAAACACAAGCGAAATCAAACGGGAAAAAAAGACAGAAAGCAACAGAAGCAGGACGTGAAATCACCACAAAATCACCTTCAAAGCAAATCACAAGACAAGTAACTACCATTAAGACACGTCTAATAACCAAACACAGAAAGAAAAGAAAGAAAAAAAACACTAAATGAATAAATAAACTAACAGATCCCACGAGAACCATGACAAAGAGTAACAGAGCAGCAGCACCTTGAGGAAAAAGGAACATAATGTGTTTCTGTTGCTGATCTAGCAACCGAGCATTTAAGTGTTTGACTTGTAAACTTTACTTTTGTATGGAAGAAATAAATGACAAAAAAAGATCATTTCAGTTTGACAGTGACAAATAAGAAGATTAATGTGTTACATGGGGATCTACTGTGCTTTTTCCCATTTTCTGCTGTATACTGTCAGATATTATAAGGAAAATGGTCAAAGTTTCAAAATAATGAGGTCAGTTTCAGACAGAATTTTTTTCTACTATTGATTCAGTTTGATGTCAACATTGATCAGAAATCGTTTGCTTTTGTCTGACTAATTCTGCTTGAGACTATTATTATAACCCAGGGGTAGGCAACTCCAGGCCTCGAGTGCCAGGTTTTAGATGTGTCCATGATCCATCACAGCTGATTTAAAGGGCTAAATGACTCCTCAACATTTCTTGAAGTTCTCTAGAGGCCTGGTAATGGACTAATCATTTGATTCAGGTGTGTTAACCCAGGGTGCGATCTAAAACCTGCAGGACACCGGCACTCGAGGCCTGGAGTTGCCTACCCCTGTTATAACCCATGATAAAAACATACTTATATATATGTAAAATAGTATGTTTTCCCTCTACACAGTATTTTGTTCTGCAGCAGTGTAAAACACTCACACTATGCCACCTCCTGTGAGTTATAAGAGCAATTTAAAAGATAAATGAATAATCTGAAGATAATATACACATACATTATTCACAGACATAAAGAGTGTGTGAAAAATAAATCTTTCCGATGTATCAGTGCAGCTTGAAGCTGATGTTATATTAACTGCACCCAAATATTAATTTCAATGCTCCTCTAAGGCTGGGGAAGTCTCCGAGTTATTAAATTATTTACATGTTGTTGTATAATGTGTGCCTTGGTGTCATTGTAATAACGGTATTTACTGGCATGTAAATGCACTTTGAATCTTGGCGTCGCGGACTAAAAGCGTATATTGAGAAGAAAAACAAACAAACATAAAAAAACACCATCATTAAACTAGCTCTGCTTCTAAAATTCACCTTTTCATTTCACAGAGGGAAAAACGTTTTTCGCAGATGTTCGAGGTCATTTATCCTAAGACTCTAAATCCACCTAATGGGCTACTAAACAGCAGTGAAACGACATAAACATTTTCAATCATTTCCAGTATCGGTTTTTGTATTTAGGTACAATCTGAGATGTTGCTGGGTTAAAAAGAAATTGACTTCCTTATGCTTAATGGAAAATATCCATTGAAATTCCTCTGTGAGATCAAAAGAATAAATTCATTACTTCACAGACTCGTGCTTTAGATTTTTCTTTCATTTTATATAAAAGGAAAGGTTTTCCAGTGAACAGAGGATATCTTTTCGCTTCTTCTCAGCGGCAGATCTTCTCTGACTGCTGCAAGACTGTTTGAAGAAGCTCCATCAATGACTCCAAATCCCAGGAGACTTTACTGAAGCTATGTGTGTTATTTATAGATAAATATCATACTGCTGTAACCATCATGACACCGGTCCTGTGTGGGAGGAGGAGGGATGGAGTGGACTGAAGGAGGCAGGCAGAGACCGTTAAAATCTTAAGTTTCAGTGCTGCAAATGAAATCACTAAACTCCAACATTTAAAAACTCCGCTCCCTTTGACGTGTGCTTTCCACTTCCCCTTCATTTATATGATCTACAGTGGATATGTGTGCAGCTCACAAGATACTAAGGGAGTTATAAACTGCCTGTGCCATGACAAATATTGTAGAGACTGTAATCATATTTACAACTTGCGTCAATGACTCCAGATCCCAGTTTTTTGTTTGTTTGGATCATCGTGCTTTTACAATTTTTCCCTGACTTGTTGTTTGCAATGTTTGCAAATGTGACTTGTGATTACTTTGTCCACTGTGGGAGATTTGTTGTGATGAAAGGCAATGTGTAATTTATTATAATAAAACAGAGCAGTTTGTTATTAGAAAGCAAACGTCCACAACTGCAGAGCAGAATATTTTGTCACATGATGGTAGAAGGTAAAGGTAAAAAAACAAGTGAACGTCACTGTTACGTTCCTCCTATAAAGTCCAAGGGATGTGGTAAAGTAACAAAAAATATCCAGCTTAAAAAAGTAGACAAGGAGGCAAAATTGTTAAAGTTAAAGGTTATTTAATTTGAATTAATTGATAAATCAAAAGAGACAGACAAGCCGCTATCAACTTTTAAAGAAAGAAAACAAAACCCAGGAGTTGGTCTCTAAACTGAAAAGTCACTGAAACACACTCCTCTCCACAGAGCAGGAATAAACAGCCACCCCACACACAGCTCACTAGCTTCTATGGCTCTATGACACCAGAGCTCACCTTTTCTCTGGACTTAAGTGCTCTATCTTAATTGCTGAGTAGAATCAGCTGTACAAAAAGGGTGGCGCCTAAAGCAGGAGAGACGGCAGGAACATCCACACAAGGCTAAATTCACAGGAAGCCCCGCTGAGGCTGTAACAGTCGCAGATAGAAAACTATGCTCTCTGTTTGTCTGAAGATTTTCTAAAGCGCAACTGGAAGAGAAAAACTTTGTAGGCAACCATCAAATGAGCAACTTGTGAAGTCAGAATAAAAGATTACTTCAGCTGTGAAATAATCGTACTAACAGTTAAATGATCATGTTTTATGTAGTTATAAAAACTTGCTCTTAACTTTTATTAATTTAGTTTCTCTTTGCTTCTAAGTTCTGTGATAAGTTTTACTTTTATGAAAACTCAAAAGGCTGTACATCTTTCTGCATCTTCTATGTGCGAGGCTTCGTTTTGTTTTATTTAAGCTGAAAACACAAATCAAGGCACTAATTGCTCTTTTATTAATGACATGGCTGAAATGGCTGAATATGTCGTCATAATATGTACTGTGGCATAATTCATTCTTCTCGGTATTTCTGAACTTCTATCAGTTTATTTATATGTTTATATACACTACAGAAACATTGCTGTTGAACACTGCATACTTTTATTTGTTCACTGGCCCTGAGACTCCAACTCAGATATTTTCAGTTTCCACCAAAATGTGATGGCATGACTGGGACACAGTGTTGTTGCCATTGTCACTCAGGAGGTTACTGAATCAATAATCCACGAGTTGTATTAGAAGGTAAACAAATATGTAAATCCTCTGTTTTATTTGTCTCTTCACTCTATTAACATGGCCCATAGATTATACCCAGATTATGTTTATTTTCCATAAATTGCACACAAAAGATGAGTATAGGAAATGTGACATCATGTATTACTGTGTTTAAGACCTAACACTGGCATTTCGGCTGTTGCCATCTTGTTATTTTGGAGCCAGAACCAACCTTATTTTGAAAAGACAGATGAGTGATAAACTACCAACTGCTCCACAGAATGTAAAGTGTAACACAAAGACACAGATACCCATTACAAACTTTAAAACATGATACCAGAACGCCGATAAAAATTGAGCATAGATTTCGAGGTCCAGTTCACTGACAGAAATCATTGAGCTGACACAGTTTAGCCTGTCCTGGCACCCACGTGTCACTCAAAGAGGACGACACTCCAAAACTGCATAATTTTAAGTTTTAATAGATCAGTTGGGTCACTTATGTAAACCCTGAATAGAAACGTGTTTATTCCACTTTAACTTTGGGCATTTTGTCATGCGACCTCTCATGGACTACCTACGTGTCCAGGCTGTACCCCTGTCATTTACTCAATGGCGGCTACGGCAGGGCCCAGCCCTCCTGAATCCCTGAATTGGATAGGCGGTTGAGGAGAGGACTAATGTTAACATGGGAGTCTAGAGGGATTGACTCACCTTTGAAACCAGCCTGAAGTGGCCATTTAAGGGCCTGCATTTTTTGACATTTTCACACAGACTCTATTTTTCCAGCCCCACAGGTTGATGGTACCAACCTTTTTTGGTTAATAGCGGTATCTGCAGTGATATAAAGTTTAAGAATAGTATTAGTGGTGTTTTGCAATTAGGTTCAATTTTCTGCATTTTTTCCTCAGCTTGCTTGAGCATCGTCTGTTTGTATTTGTTACTCTGGTGTGTTGAGCTCTCAAACCACTGCACAACACCAATCTTTGAGACAGATACCCCAAAAACTGTGCTGTACCTGAGAGAAGTTAGAGAATATATGTGACAGATTGAGCTGCTGTGTCTCTGCTAACCCACATAAAGGAGTAATGTGACCTCATTCTCTTGAGATAAAGACACAGAGAGGACAACAGGAAACGATGAGTAACAGTGTTTTTATCTACACCGGTTGCTTTCCATCTGTTCCACGACCGGCTGGCACCTCCAGGAGGTTTGACACACACACAGACACACACACACACACAAAGACAATTTTAAGTCAGCGGTGGATGCAGCGCTCGGCGGTATGTGCAGGCTTTGAGCAGTGTGTTTTTCTCTTCTATCCTAAACGTACATTTCAGTGTGTGAGTTTACTTATGTAAATGTATGTGACAGTGTTAAACTGTGTGTTTGCCCGAACACAGGCAGCAATATTTAAGAGAAAACAGATGACTGCACAGAATCTGCAAGCTCGCCTTTATTTAGATAAAAGCCCTAACTCAGCAGCCTGTCAGCCTGCAACAGTGTGATTTTTTTTTTTTAAACCTCCATTTATCTCTATACTACTTTAATCTCAGAGTAAGCTGGAGCCTTGAAGATAAACCACTTAGCTTTCACTTTAAATTCGCACTTCCACTTTGCTCCATTCCTTTATTTTACACAGTATATTGAGTATTTGTGCATGTGAGTCAGTAGCAGGGAGGGTTTCAGGAACGTGACTGTTGATGCAATCAGACTCAGTGTGTCAGTAGTGTATACTGTACATGATCTATATAGATGCTTTTGTCTGACTGCTGATGAGCTTCGAATTCAATGCGGCTTTTGCTGAAATGAGAAGTCTCTACACGTCTTACATGCACATGCACTCAGGGGTAGCAAACAAATATGAATTACTGAGAGCCTGTGAGGAGATGAATGTGTGAAATTGTTTTGCGCTCTGAATCACTTTCGCAATTTTGTTTAAATGGTCTAAAACATTCACTATCCTAAGAAGGAGCTCTCACACTTAGCTCACACTGCAATATGAGATGTTAGTGATTCGGTCAGCATCATATGGATTCTATAAAGGGCCTTAGTGGTTTTGTAAGACAGTTCACACTGTTATTCTGACTCTTAAAACCGTAAAGAGCCCAATCACAGTTGTTCTTTGCTAGGTGCAGCTTAAAGTTTCCAGGAGTAGTTTGGATGAGTGGCACAAGATTAAAAGACAGACACGCAACAAAATTCAAATTTCTGGAACCACAGAAGGTATAACTTACCTTGGTATAAGTGGATCATGATTGAAATACATTTTCTTGTGGCCAGTGTACCAGGAGTGGTTAAGGCCGAGTGGTTAAGGCGTTGGACTTAAGTTCCAATGAGCAGATGCTCTTGTGGGTTCGAGTCCCACTCCTGGTATAATTTGGTACCACATGTGTGGTAAACTAAAGAACCAGTGAGTGAATAAATTGTAAAGTGCTTTGAGGGCCCTGAAAAGTGCTATATAAATGCAATCCATTATTATTAAACTAGAAGTTTAATAATAAGGGTGGACTAAATCACAAGTTAATGAGTATCTGTGTTATATTAAAGGAAGACAATGAGAAAGGTCTTTCGGCCAATGATATTTATCTACTAGACACAGTGATTTTTACTATATGATATCATATGTTACCTTCTCAAGCAAATGTTTTGTAGTGGATCTCCAAAAGTTGATTCTGTTCATCTGGACGTAGCGTTTTCAGTAGGAGAAACGTTTCGTCACTCATCCAAGTGACTTCTTCACTGCTGACTGCAGGTTTCCCCAACCTTATAAACAGTACATTTGCATAATGACAGAAACCAGCCCACTGAAGGAACAATGGGCTGGGAGGTCAATTCCTTCATCATAATTATGCAAATTGATCAACAACCACTGATTAAAGGCCATGAGTACCATTCACAGAGAGTTGGGGAAGGGCTGCAATCGCAGTATTGCAAGAGGGCGAAAGATGTACCCTCAGGCCCCCTCCTTGATTCAGAGATGGTCTTTCCCTTTTAAGGTAAATGGCCACCTTGACTCAGCGCTCAAACCAGCGTTCCTCCCTGTCCAGGATGTGTACATCCTCATCATTGAAAGAGTGTCCACTGGCCTGTAGGTGTAAATATACTGCAGAGTCCTGGCCTGACGAGGTAGCTCTTCTGTGTTGTGCCATCTGCTTCGCAAGAGGTTGTTTGGTTTCCCCGATATATAAATCCTGACAATCCTCCTGGCACAACAGCGTACACTATGTTACTCTGTTTGTGTCGGGGGACCCGATCCTTGGAGTGGACCAATTTTGTTGGCGCTACGTGTTTTGGGGTTTAAAAGCCACAGAGACTCTGTGTTTAGAAAAAATGCTAAACTGTTCCGATACTCCTGACACATACGGGATCACTACAGGTTTTTGCTTAGGCAGCTGTTGTCCTTCTCTCCTGGATTGACTGGCGCTTTCTTTTGGCGCCTTCCCAGCTTTGACAAAAGTCCAGCTGGGATAACCACATTTACTCAGGGCCTTCTTGATGTGATGTTGGCTTGGGTCAGTGGCAGATACCAGGATGGCCGAGTGGTTAAGGCGTTGGACTTAAGTTCCAATGAGCACATGCTCTCGTGGGTTCAAACCCCACTCCTGGTACATTTTGGAACCCCATGTGTGGTAATCTGGAAGTTATCTGTGGGAACTTACTTGCGCTTCCTTCTGCATGTTAGTAAGTAAGTGTTGTGTTAAAGGAAGACAATGAAATGCAGCTCAAAAAGTAGTACTTCATCTTTCCTTGGCCTAATGATATATATCTACCAGACACAGTGATTTTTACTATATGATATCATATGTTACCTTCTCAAGCAAATGTTTTGTAGTTGATAAAAAGTTACGTGTTTCTGGGCTTGTTGATCGTGACAAACTATTACTATGTGAGCGGACACCAGGATGGCCGAGTGGTTAAGGCGTTGGACTTAAGTTCCAATGAGCAGATGCTCTCGTGGGTTCAAACCCCACTCCTGGTATACATAAAGAACTCACATCATTTGCCCTGTTCTTTACCAGAAAGAACATTTATAATGTAATGTTAGGAAGTAGTAATGTTATTACTTTGTGTATCATCAACACAGAAGCTAATTGTTTCTGCTACACATGACTAACTCTACAGATCTGAGATGACTATAAATTACTTTTAGAAAATGGAAACTTGGTTTGCTGTAACAAAGTGGGATCCAATGAGCAAATGCTCTTGTGAGTTCAAAAGCAACTCCTGGTATCTAATCTGAGTGGCTAACGTTACCACAGTAAACTGCAGTTTAATACATGCATGAAGGCCAAGGAAAACAATGTAACGGCTACTAACATGAGCATAAACTCAAATATCCTTAATCCTCATTGTGCGTGTATAACATGTCTGTGTGTGCATCAAGTTTACAAAAACACACTGAACTCACCAGCCAATTGCGTTGCTTGTGGCCAAAGATAAGTGATTAACGGTGAGTAAAGAAGGCTTCAGGGGCAAAATACTAGATAAAATATAAAGTGTCGCCTCAGGCAAGTATTTTTCCAAATTGACAAAAAGAAAGGGATCTCACAGCTGTCGACTACATTGCTATGAGTTTTAGTCACATCCATCATGCAGGTATAATCACGGTGACATTTTAATCAGCAGGAATGCAGCACAATGTGAAAACAGTGCCCTGTTGATTTAATTATGTGTTTAGTTTTTGTACAAGTTTTTTTTTTTTTTTTTTTCATATTTTGATGTTTCTTTGAATTTTGGTAAATATGGAGCACCAGGTCAGTGTTCAGATAAGGTTGTAAACAAGATGTTTACAACAACAGAATATTCTGCTGCAGGCATATTTGCCTCCACACTGCAGTTTTACTGGTTTTCAGTAAGCTGTGCTTTTTCTAAATAGCTATACTGCACATATGTTAGTGTCATGACACTCTAGCAATGTTTTAGTTTACTCCCTGGTTGTGATCACACATCCTTAGTTGCTTGGCAACTCTTCTTGCACTGACAAGAGCAATCAAGCTTGAAACCAAGTTTATCTAAGAAAAAATAGCCATCAGTTTGCTTATCACAAACAGACTTGTACATATTCAATATCAGGGTTAATGTCTGTCAAGTAAACACTGAACCATAAACAATCAATAATGCAAAAGACAAAACTATGTCCAGATGAGCAGATTCAACTTTCTGTGATTCATCTTGTTACGGCCCTGTTCACTACATTTAAAGCTACAGTCCTTGCCAGGACTGTTACAGCGTAACAGCTGGCATGACATGTATCAGGCCTTGTACATCACCAGGCTGTGCAAGACCTGAATATTTAAGATGTTGGACTCAGATGGGTGTGTACCCATGTGGATTTAGGCTCTACTCTAGCTATCACAGATATTCTTGAGGACAAAACAGTTCTTTTTGAACCTTTGACAGCTTTTCAAGTCAGTTGAAAGGTGGATAATTTTCTTGCTTTACGTGTTCAGCTGATGTCTGTCAAAGCAGGCTCAATCTTTCATAGCTCTAGGTGAACAAGCCTAAATATGATCTTCCACTGGTATGTAGACGCCTCACCAGAGATGACCCCGGGGGAACAATTCCATGTACTATATATAGTATGTGGTATTGTTAGATATGAATACATGTGGGCTGCATTTAATCATGCAAGGAAACACCAAAATAAACAAAAAACAAAAGAGTAGGCAAGAAAATCTCTTCCAAGGTTGTGAACAGGCTGGCTGAGTAGTTATGGTGTTGTACTCGAGCTGCTTAAGAAACATTTTAATTGTGTTGCTTACAGTTTGAAGTGTTGAGTATAAAAAACATGGATGCTTCTACATACTTCTATAACAGTCTCCTTTATATGGAAGGTGTGTGTGGTGTGACCCATTTTTCTTTATATCTCACAAGTACGATTGTACAGTAGAGGCTATGTTTTTTTTGTTTTATGTCTTGTTCTGTTCCTGCAGCCAGAGCTGAGCAGGAGCTGAATTCTCATGAAAAATAATCTGATAAATGTGAGAAAAGAAAGGTATTTAATTAAACCAGCTGGAGGAGATCCTCTTTCTCTGGTGAAAATGTGTAGCTGATGTCTGCAACTGTATTCACAAACTCCATATCATATATAAGTGTGTGTTTTCTGGTTTTTGCCACAAGGAACATTCATAATTATGATAATCGTTCCTCTTATTGCATTGTGTAATTAGTGTATCATCAAGACAGAGGGCAATTGTTTCTGTTGTGCATGACTTACTCTGCCGATCTCAGAGGACTATAAATTACTTTTAGAAAATGGAAACTCTTACACTTGTTCTCAATGTCTTTCTGCATCTGCTGTATGCCCTGCCATATTTGCCTTTAAGATTTACAACAATTAGACCTCTTTTAACCATCCTGGTGACATAGCTTGCACTAGTAAAACGATTGCTAATTATTGGACATTAAACTGAATTATTGTGAAACTAAACTGGAATGGTTACAGTGCCATACTTAGGGATGACATTTCACTTTTTTGTGTGTGGATGACTGATGGGATTTTATGTCAGAAATTTAAAATCCCTCCTCAGAGTCAATCTCATATATGCCTTGATCAAGTGCATTGAAAAGTTATATAGGAACCAGGATGGCCGAGTGGTTAAGGCGTTGGACTTAAGTTCCAATGAGCAAATGCTCTCGTGGGTTCAAACCCCACTCCTGGTATTATGTGCTTTGGTGAAGCTTCACATAACCCTTACCTTGTGTAACAAACCTAGGTAAAAAAAAATACATAGGTAAGTGAAACTGCAGTCATTTGCATAACACAGATTTCATGTCATATATGTTCCATATAATAGTGATTATCTGCTGGTTGTTGTAAAAAAAGCTTTTGCAATAATTGTTCCTACACTGTTTTGAGACCAGTTTTAAATAAGACTGTTTTTAAAGTTTCCATAATGCTTGCAGTGTTTATAATATCTAGGAAAGCCAGTTTTCATAACTACCGTTTTCCTAGCTTTGGCTGTATGAAGATACTGGGCTATTCCTCCAGTAAAAATACCTAGCTTGCATTGTAAAACTGCAGTGATTTGCTTACATGTAACATGCGCTTACATCTACTTGGTAGTTTGCTTGGAAACTACCAGGATGGCCGAGTGGTTAAGGCGTTGGACTTAAGTTCCAATGAGCAAATGCTCTCGTGGGTTCAAACCCCACTCCTGGTAGAGTCAAATTTGCTGTCCATGTGGAGTTCTGATTTACTTTGATGTTAGTAAAAAGTAGTGACTATAACCAAAAAGTTACAGTGATGTGTTAAGTTCCAGTGGATTCAAATCCCATTCAAATGTTAGAGCAGGGGTCTTGAACTAAAGCCTCTACATCCGGTGTCCTGCAGGTTTTAGATGTGTCTTTGATCCAACACAGCTGATTTAAATGGGTAAATTATCTCCTCAACATGTCTTGAAGTTCTCCAGAGTCAAAGGAGCTTGCAAAGAAAAGCATCTGGACTTCTTTAAGTTGCTTGAAGACGTTTCACCTCTCATCCGAGAAGCTTCTTCAGTTCTAAGGTCAAATGGTGGAGAGTCCCAAATTTAAACCTAGTGGGAGTATCCCCCCGCAGAGGGGGGTAGTAGTTGATCATTATACCTTAGAGGAGGGGTGTCCAACTCCAGTCCTTGAGAGTAGGGCTGGGTATCGTCACTGATTTCTAGAATCGATTCAATTCCGATTCACAGGGTCCCGAATCGATTCGATTTAATTCGATTCGATTCGATTCGATTCACTTTGATTTGAATCTGGGAAATTTTGACAGTCAGAAATATTATAATTCAGATCAGTACATTTACATATTTTTGTATCTATAAAAAGGAAGCTGACACACCAAGACTTTATCAAAGGTGTGAGCATCACAGCAGAGGCCTTTGTGTCAAAGTAGCTGAAGATAAAACACAGAAAAACATGAAGGTGATTTTCCTGTTCTGGGATTTTATAAAAATATTCTGCAGTAGATCAAAAACGAAAGAAAACCAACTTGTGCGTAACAAGCAAGCGAATAATGCAGAAAACAGTACAGAGAGAGAGAGGGAGAGAGAGCGCGCAAGAGAGCAAGCATGAGAGAGAGCTGTGCATCGTGGTCGAAGCAAAACAATAAAAGTCAGAGTGAATTCATGACGATGTTTATGTGAAGCCTAGTTTGGATCTTCTTTTGCTGCTGGTTCGGTCAATATTGTTTGGAGAGAGATAAAACTAACAGCTTTAGAATCAGCGCATAAAGGGCGTGAACACAAAGCGCGGACCGCCGACAGATCAGAATCAGCGCGCTGTCGGCTTTCAGCCCCGACTGTGAGAAAGGCAACATCTCACTGATTCTGATCCGCGGTTGGGCTGTGTGTTTAAGTCTTTGTGCAGAATCCATGTTCCTGCTCTCATTTACTGTCTTAGCTGTTTGGTGGTTGTTGAAATTTTGTGAGATTTCACCAGAGATTCTGGCATTTCGGGCAAAATAAATTTATATTAAAAAAATCGATTCAGGATTTTAATGAATCGATTTTACGTTATCCAAGCCAGAATCGATTTTAATCGATAAATCGATTATAAAAACCCACCCCTACTTGAAAGCTACTGTCCTGCAGCTTTTAGATGCATCCTTGTGAATGAATGGCTTGTTACCAGGCCTTTGCCAAACGTGATGGCATGCTGAAGAGGTAATCCAATCATTTGATTCAGCTGTGTTGGAGTAGGGATGCATCTAAAAGCTGCAGGACCGAAGCTCTCGGGGACTGGAGTTGGACACCCCTTCCTTAGACTTTCCTTCTATTTTCAGAACCACACAGTCATTAACCTGTGATAATTATCCAGTGAATTCACAGCAGGCAGTTTACCTAAAATCAAACTGATTATATCCAAGAATAGAAAATATATGTCCGCTAGCATGTGTGTGATTAATGTTCATTTGTGAAAATGTAGCATTGCGTGGCTTTCTTTCAACAGGTCTGATTTGGATTAGTTCATATTCTTGGATTTTGGCCACTGAAGATGCCAAAAAGCTGAATTATTGCATTAGTACAATGATATTGGCAGATGTGAACACTGTTGTGTTTGCATTCACTACAGCTCCATTATGTTCCCATCGTCACGCACACCCACCAACCGAGGGTGAACATATCTCAAAGGCTGCTGCAAAACACTGAGCTCTCTTGGGAGGAAATAAATTATTTTACCAGAAAAACAATTTCAATCTGTTCCAAACGTTATTCACTGAACCCTCCCTGAGTCTCCCTGAATATCACATCCATACTCTCTGTAGGATCAAAGCACCAAACACAGAGAACACCAGGTGATCAGCAAAAGTACCCGGTGTATTATGTGTGATGCTCAATTCCTTCTCTAGCTCATAAAAGATGGAAGAAAGCAAAAAAATGATGGCGCTAAAAGCGATGATGCGAACAAAAAATAATAATAAAAAAGGATGAAAGGCAGCAGCCAAAATGCTGTAAATAAAAGATGACAAATGTTACAAAATGCTATCCCTCAAAAACCAAACAAAGAACCACACCAAGACTGACTCCACCTACAAGCAGGCTGAATAGACAGTTTTCAAAGGTTGTCATTCAGCTTGTTGAATGTCAGGAATAGACTCAAAAGAACAACAAATGAATACAAGAGGCAGGAGGAGCTGCAGGTGCACTACCGATAAGAGCTTTAACACCTAACACATGTTCAACATCCAGTTTTTAGATCTTGCTCTCTTTAGAAGTATTGCCTTTCTTTTTATGTTTTCATGTGTTTGAAAACTCAGGTCTGTATTTACTGCAGGGCATTTTTACATGCGCCCCCTTACTGTACCATTAAAGGCATTATTCGTCAACCCGCCTCTATAGCTAGAAAAACTATTTAATTGACATGTACTCCTATTATTAAACATGGTCTACTTTACTGTGTGGAACAACAATGATTATGGTTTCCATTCATTTTGTCTCTGTGTATTAAACGTTTATGTGTTGATTTATTATTTTTACTGTAATTCATCCCTTTGAACTTTATCAAGGCTTACGCTAAGGGTATCGGCAGATGAATGCAGATTCAGGCAGCTTTTTAAAGGCAGAATTTTAAATTAAACCGTCTTTCTATGCCCAAGAAGCCCGTGTACCCATTTGGGTTAATAAAAGTTATTGTTATATTACTTAGAAGTAATTAGCTGCTACGTGTTTATGTGTGACAGACTGAACTCTTTGATGGGATGACGGAGTGGGTATGCAATAAGCAGTGTTGGGAAGGTTACTTTTTAAATGTATTCCATTACAGAATACATGCCCCAAAATGTATTCTGTAACGTATTCCGTTACGTTACTCAATGAGAGTAACGTATTCTGAATACTTTGGATTACTTAATATATTATCATGCTGTTTACAACTACATGAATGTACTATTGCTGTGATTTATTACTGTTACTGAAGGTCCGCGGCTCCGAACCGTAGTAAAGGGACCTCTGGCTAATACGGTGGGTTCTGTGTCGGGCTCGTAGCCGAAAACTAGCTTTACTTTGTTGTCTGGGTCAACTTTGCTAGCGAGAGACAGAGAGAGGCGTTGAAAGGCTGCTCCAACAGAACTTATTGTTTTTGGAGGAAAACACGAACACGGTGTACAGTCGAGTCTTAATAGCTTACTTACAACTGGGCTCGTCAGGCACTCTTCTTGGCTGCAGTGGTTATTATTATATTTACATGCTTCCAGCTCCCGTTTTTGCTCGATGACAGCTCGTACTTTTCCTTTTTCTCCCTCCCTCGCTCACAGACACATAACGGGTATGGCAGTCCATTCTCCCTGCAGCACGGACTACACTGCCCATGATGCTACATTCTTTAGAGCTATACCTGCAGCATTCTGCCTATTAGCTTAGCACAACAACAACAAAAAGGCCTCTCTCACCCAGGAAACACGCAGAGAGAGAGCGTCACCCTGTAACCATGGCAACCGTAACGCTGCCGCCTGGAACAACAGAACGTAGCTGTCAAACAAAACCCAAACAGTCCTGACCCGCCACAATATGAAACAGAAAAGTACCGCCGTGTAATCCATTTATTTCAACAAAGTAACTGTATTCTAAATACCACCTTTTTAAACGGTAACTGTAACGGAATACAGTTACTCATATTTTGTATTTTAAATACGTAACGGCGGTACATGTATTCCGTTACTCCCCAACACTGGCAATAAGTTACCAACATATTGTAACTGACTATATTATTTGTGCATATGTATGTACAAACGCCCCATACAGTCAAGGAAAAAGACTAGCATGTTTTATTAGCTAAGGGGAATGTGTGTCATGCTTGTGTATGTGTACAGAATGCTGCAGTCAATGACAGAGCCACTCCATCACATTATGGCTAAAATTAAACATGAATGCTTATCCAAGCAACACAGCGGTAAGGATTTATGCATCGGTGTCGGTGCGTCTCAGTGTCAATGACAGCGAGGGTATAAAATGATTTAATCTGAGCTCAGTGAGACGGGTTCCTGCTGGTGCTGACCTGTCAATGATGCCGCACATGTCGATCTGCAGCTGGCTGTAATTTCCCAGCAGTCTTTGCTGCACCTTGATCAGGTCGACTCGCTGGTTCTCCACCGTGAGTAGACGCATGCAGCCCTGGAAAGTCTCGAAGAGGTTTCTGCATTCCTCACTGTGCTCTTCAGCAGGACAACCTTGATGGGAAAGAAGTTTTATCAGTTAAAAAAAAAGCCAAGACAACACCGATGAGATTATGCTATCCCCCAAAGAAAACAACAGGACAGGCCATGTGCACAAGGTGTTAACAAGACCAGTAGTTTGGTTTTAAAGTTTAGTGGTGGTGTGAAAATTACATGTATATTGCAGGAACTTTCAGATTGGCTTTAAATGTATAAATGAAAGCTTTGCAGCATGCTTGTGAAGTGAAAACATGTAGCACAAAGCAGTAAAAACTTTGCTTCACACACATTTGTACCAGTGAAAATAATCTGTAAAATGTACGTGAGACTGCTGCCTTACTAGTGCATACAGGAGACAGAGCACATAACACCCACTTGCTAGTGAATGTGCCCAAATATTAGTTGCTCTGTTCTTATATCAACACAATCCAACATCACATGCCCTTTGTCCCACAGAGCTGGCTGGTTAAAGATCAGTTAATATCTCATCTGCATTGAACACTTCTGTTCATACAGCTTTCTTAGGTAAGTCCTTAAGCCCTTTAGAAAATGTCAGAACTGCAGTGCATGAGTAAAATGATGAGTGAGAGTAAAATGAAGTCAAACTCTGGTAAAAGGTCTTCTACCACATAAAGAGTGGTGCTGTTATTTGTGCTTTTTTCTTGTACTCCTAAGTGCCTAAAATCCTGCAAATGTGGACCAGAGTTCACTCCTTTCCCTTTAACACACCTTGGATTGTGTGCACTATCGAGTGCCTCCTAACTGAGAAAAAGGAAGTTTTCAAGTTTAGTGACTGGGAAAAAAATTAGGTTGGCATAGCATGAGTTGAAAAGCAGTTTGAAACAGGAAAAAGGGGACTGTAAAAGGAAGTTAGACAGGAAACTGCAGTGCAATAACATCAAAGAGGTGTAGAGAGGAATGAGCATCATTACTGGCTTCAAGCAGAAGAGAAATCAGCCGTTTAAGATGCTCTGCAAACAGATTTGACCAGCTGCTCCCTTCAACCTCTGCCAGTCCAGCCTCTTCGCCACCACCACCCTCACTAAGCATCTTCTACACCCGCTTCTCCTCAGCTCTTCTTTACAGTGGATTGGGTGAGGAGGCAGAATTCAGGGAAGGCGGAAGACCGTGGTGCCCGGTACTCTGGCACTTAAAGACCGTGTGTCAAAGCCGGTGGAGCCTGCCTGTGCTATCTTCAGCCTAAGTCATTGGTGCAGGAGGGAAACATCATGTCTTATGCCAGTAAGGCAGGGCAGCTAATGATGATTAATCACTACAGAGCAATTGCTCTCACTTCTCAAATAACAGAGATATGATATGGGGAGTGGGAGCCCCATGAGACCACAAGTCCAACATGCACTGGAACCATTACAGTTTGAGTACCAGGGGAACACTGTTGAGGATGACCTGGTCTTCTCATGCAGTTAATAGCGTTCATAATACTGATGATTAGTCTTACGGGGATCATTTGCACCTTTTAATTGGCTATTTTATAGCTTCATATCTATCTTTAAATCATATGAAAACAGGTAATCTTTTTTGTTGTTGTCCATTTACTGCAGCTAGCGAGAGTAAATGTGTAATTGTGCGAGAGTGCACTTGCAGGATGATAAAAAAAGCCTAAAGCTGTTAAACAAAATGCTAGACTACAATATTGCTGAGCAGATAGAAAACAAAGGAGATGAGATTTTTTAGGCAGCGAGGGAGGCAGTGGAGTATGAACAAAAGGGGGAAAGGGAGGGAGAAAAAAGAAAGAGAATGAAGTGGATTGCAGCATGAGGCAAGGACAGAGTAAAGAGAGACAAAAGCAAGATGAGAGAAAGAGTACACTAACCGTATATACACATCTTCTATATAAACATAGCTATGCTCTTTTAAACTGTATTGGAACAAGCTGTTTAATCCTCTGCCTTTAAGCCAACTTAATCTGACTGACTTCCCCTCGTTAGCAGAAAATCTGAACAACAGATGGGTGGAACTGTTGTGTGCCAGAGATGACCATATTAGGGATATCCAACCTCTCACTGAAACGAGAATGTGGACCAGTCTAAAGCCTGCATGAGTTTTTGGCATGTAGGGTGTACTTGCACATGCACTGACCTCAGCATTTGAAACTGAGCCATGTTTAGTATGAGCATCCATCCTTGTAAGTGTGTGTATATCTATATCAATAGCCCACTTGTGCCTTCTTGTTCTAGTAGCCCACTTCTCATCAGCGTGTCCTGGTTCCTCAACATCCGGGCAACGTCCAAGCTGGTATGGTTTCAGTTCCCTGTCTTTTGCTCATGTCTGAAGTAGGCTTGGATAGCATGGGGGGTCTAGCCTAGGGACCCTTGTTGGATACAGGAGCTTTGAAAGAAAAGCATCTGGACTAGTTTCAGTTTCTTGAAGACGTTTCACCTCTCATGTGAGAAGCTTCTTCAGTTCTAAGACCAATTGATGGATTTTAGTCCCAGATTTTTTTGGGAGTGACCCTATAATGTTCATGGACCTACTATTGATCCTCCGCCGAATCTCACCAGCCAAGGTGTGAAAACCGGTGTGGGTCACTATCAGCCAAGGTTTCAGGTGAACCCATTGCGACACTTTGCCTCACCCAGTCATGTGACTTACTGAGATCAAATGACTCAAAATGTGAGTGAACGTTAAGGCGTCTGGGAAGGGATCTCAAAACTGGATTATAGATGGCAGACAGTTGTAAGCGACCCCCTCTGTTCAAAGATGGTCGCTGGCATCCTCGAAAGAGTGACCTTCATCCTTTAGATGCAGATATACAGCTCAGTCTTGTCCTGTTGAGCTTCTTGAAGAAGCTGAGACCTCTAAAAGTTAGGTAACAGCACCTTGACTGCCATTAGGTATCAGGATGTTGTTGCCTTAGACCCACTGTCAGACCCTAGTATGTTGGTGCAATAGGTCCAGGGTTCCTCCTGTGCACCACAACGCCATATGTGGTGACAGTATGCAGGCAGTTTGGGGAGGATACAACTGAGTGCCAGTTCCAATTATTCACTCCCAACCCCTGGGAGTCACTTGGTACCGGTCCATGAGAGTTGAGGCTCGGGTGTGAAATTTATGGTTTTCAGGGATTTTATCGATAACTCGGTTTCCCTGGGTCTTTTCCCGTGTTGTAGTTGTGTGTCTTATTTTGAAAGAAATATTTACACGTTATCATAGCGACCAGAGAACATTAAGGGGGAGAGAGGAGGATGTTACTCTCAATGTTGTTGGTGCATTACAGGAGGACGCTGCTAATAAAGTTACACAATTTCACAGTGAATTTGCGTTTATTATTATATTTACATAATACCACATTTTTTTCTTGGTCGTATCATTTTATTTTGTCGTATTTATCCGTGACATCTTACAGGCCGGTCCGTGAAAATATTGTCTGACATTAAACCGCTCCGTGGCGTAAAAAAGGTTGGGGACCGCTGCAATAGAGCACTTCTGGGACGTTACATTTCGGTCCATCTGATGCCACCAGTTTGCACCTCAGACTATCCAGAAGCTTGTTGATGTGCTGGTTCAGAGCTGGGAGGAGATTCCCCAGAACACCATCCATCATCTTATTTGGAAAATGTCCCAACATCGTCAGGCATGCATACAACCACCAGCTGCATCATTTTTGAAAGAGTGTCTTTGAATTCAGTCCTCTGTACGTTGATAATTTTTACTTCCATGAAATGATGTAGAATCATTTTGTTCCTCCCGCATTACCCAATCCATATCAGTAAAGATATCAAGCATGATTTATTTTCCACAATGGTTTCTGATGTACTTTGCCATCCAATTTATTATACGAATCAGGATTATGCAATATTTAAACAGATATGAGATTGTTCGCTTTTATTCTCAGCTTCCTGAATTTAATAAGAACACACCCACACAGTCACGATGAAGGAGGTTAGCTGTGTATGTAGTGTTAAACACCTCAAAGAGTATTTTTTTCATGAACATTTAGCTTTCCAGAGAAATACTTTTAAAATCACTTTTCAGGGGATCTTGTAACTGAATAAGAACTTTAATTACAGCCAACAGAAGGAACAGAAATCTTCTAATTGCCTTTCCAGTTAATCTAAGCATAGATATAATATGTAGAAACACATATACTTGAGGAATTTCAAAGTTTTTTAGTTTATAAAAGCCCAAAAGCCTGAATTCACTCTTACCGCCAAAGAACAGTTGACTTTCTGTGGTGATGGGAAATGAGGGAGCAGCATGAGCAATGCCCCCTTCTCCTTTATCCACAGAGATTGTCAAGCGACCGCGTCTGGCTGTAAAATCCACTGAATGCCACTGACCATCATTTAGAGCAGCACCTGAGAAAACAGCAGGCGACAACCCTAATCATATTTTATTTCTTTTTATTTTAAAAACAGTATTAAACACATAAATCAGTAAGGGGTTGACACATGAAAGGTTAGGATTTCATTGTGCAGGTTTATACACTGACCTGCACTGAGCTCCGGCACCACTGAGCCACTTTTATGGATCATCAGTCGGAGTCTGGCGTCACTCAGATATAACCAGACCATGCCCTCTTGTTGAGGAAGGCTAAAGGTGAACAGAAGCCCCCCCTTGTTCCACGTCCTGAACTGGAATCCGACAGACACGCCACCCGGCGAGGACGCTGCAGTCCCGGGCAACTGGAGGAAGCTCCGTGGCCCGGGGAACGTCAAAGCAACGGAAACTGGCTCAGCACAAGAAAAGGTCACATTGCCCTGAGAGAGAAACATGAAGAGTGGAGAGTGGGGAGGTGGGAAGAAAAAAAATGATTACTGGTGAGATAAAACAACATAAAACATGAATATTAATCAGCTGCTGAGGGCGTGTCGCTGTGACCTTGTGGCGCAGCGATCTCATCAGCAAGTCTCCTTGAATATAGCAATATAGCAATGGCTCCTAACTGGAAAACAGCAATGTCACCCATCACAGAGCTGTACAGGGAGGTAGATATGCATATGAACAGTGCTATACAGGCATTTCCACTGCGGCCCATTGTTTTGAGTAGTGGTAATGACACTAGGTCCATTGCTAAGGCTGTAGCAGTTATATATTACAGCCCCTGCACTCTTCTGGGAATATCAGCCTGCTATCTTTATAATGCTCTGGAAACACAGATGACATCTAAAAGCCCTTTGTAGAGTAGTTAAAGTGATATATGAAAGTATACGGTGGAGAAAGCTTCACCACTGCAAAATAAAAAGTAAAAAGTGGGCTATAAAATTCCCCAAAAGCCATTCACTAACACATATGCACAACCAAAATACTCCACATTACCTTTAAGAAAGGCTAAAAGTGCTCTCTTTATCAAGACAGACTAGAACAGTGTTAATACTCTATTACTATGAGATGTACGGAGCTCTTGTAAAACAGCCTCTATTAGACCTTCAGCCATGCATGTGAATCTCTGAACCATTTTTACCAAGACGTTTTGCTTCTCTGCTCTCTCATCCTAAACTGTAATGAGAAACCATTTGTTACAAAATGCTTCAGAGTTGCTCTCCACTGAGTTCGCTACACTTATTGTCATTGGAGAATTTTTTTTTTTTCTTTTTCTAATGATAAAGGCGAGGAAGAAATCTTACTAGAAATCTAACCACCATCAAGGCTCCTCTGTCTTCTCATCGCTCAGTCTCCTCGTTAGGAGCTCATTAGCATCATTAACCAGCTAGCAGCGCCGCTGCAGGCATCCACATAATTTCCCAGTGGTGCTCTGAGGATGTGAACATGTATGAACACACCTGCACGTACAAACACATTCATATACTCTCGAGGCTAACCTGTCGTTATTTATGCACGCGGAGGATTGGTGAGTGCTGGAGAAGTAGCAGAGGAATCTGCCTCGTGCTGTTTGTAGGAATTTCTTAATAATACTAATAATCAAGTCACTAAAAGAAAAAAAACTGAGTCACGAGTCTGCAGTTTATACTTTTTTTTTTAGTGCCTCCGATCTAGCTATTGATGCTGTGTTTTCTCTCAGATATAAAACCCACAGAGCCTGGGGAGTTTGAGGAGCTAAACATCAAAGCACAAAATCAGTCGTCATCACACTATAGAAAAATAAAAAAGTTTATGAACAAATATTTTTTTCCATATTAACCCTCTCGATGCACTGATCAATAAATTATCAGAGTGTGTAAAGGACGGATTAAGCTTTAAGAAAATAGAACATGTCTAAAGATAAATATAAGGAAAGCTGTACAGCTCACACATGGTAAATGGCCTGTATTTGTATAGCGCTTTTCTGGTCCCTAAGGACCCCAAAGTGCTTTACACAACCAGTCATCCACCCATTCACACACTGGTGATGGCAAGCTACATTGTAGCCACAGCGGTGCACTGACAGAGGCGAGGCTGCCGGACACTGGCGGCACCGGGCCCTCTGACCACCACCAGTAGGCAACGGGTGAAGTGTCTTGCCCAATGACACAATGACTGAGACTGTCCAAGCCGGGGCTTGGACCGGCAACCTTCCGATTACAAGGCGAACTCCCAACTCTTGAGCCACGATTGCCCACATAGCTCATTCTGCAAAGCATTTACCCCCTAAAAGTCTATTTTCTTTGCTAATTGTAGTCTATTGACCTCACTGAAAATTTCAGTCAGAACACTGTTTCCCAATAATCATTCATCTATTGGGAAATAGATGACAGATTAAATGAATTTTAATCTCTTGCTACATTGCCAACTGAGCCATGTCGTCACTAACTACACTTTATCCAGATTCTTGAGATGCTCAGGAAACCTCAACCAAATCTTCATCAGGTATCAGGTTACTCTGCTAACTGTACACACTAATAATTGTTTCATAATGCTTATGTCTTTAGAATAAATGTATTTTTCTTCCAATTGATTACTACTCCTGAAGAAGAAGCACGATTAAAAACATCCATGAGTCATGTTTAGCTTTTCCTACTCTCAACTAATTAAGCTTCTCAGCCAACAAATTGTTACAGTTATCTTATCTAAACCATTAGAAGTAACACCACCCTCTCCTGTGCTAATAGTCTGCTCAGCTATTAGCCCTGCGTGTTGCAGATATTTTATGCTGTAACGTTGTATCTCTTTCTATTTTAGGAAGGCAAGAATCATGACAGTTTTGCAAGATACTTAAACCCTGAGTAGCCAGGGTTTTGTTTTTACATTTATTTAAGTAGAGGAAGATGTCTTGGGTTCTAATATTTGACCCCAAATTGAAAAAGTGGAAATAATATATATATCTCTGTTTGAGAGCCTGGAATCACAGCATATAAGTGCTTTCTTGAAAACAGAAAAATGGGTGTTCTTGGTATCATGTACTTACCCTGACAGTAACTTGGTGGTCACTATTCTTAGCCAGCTCTATCAAGTTGAAGCCATTGTACAGCAGGTTTTCTATGCAGCCATGGAGGTCCTTACTGGAGGCGTCTGGCTTCTGCGATTGAAGGCTATGGACAGCTCCCAAACTCAACTATGTAGAGATCACAATGAAAAAAATATTGTATTTTTTCTGTGCACATTTATATGAACACGCCACTGGTCAGTTTTATATCAGTGTGTTTTAGCACACCTGTTCGATGGCCCAGCGGCTGAACTCTGGCGGGAGCTGCACTCTCTCCGTGTTTTTGTCCACAGTGAGGTTGAGGTGAGCACTTTTTTGCTCCAGTACTACATGGTGCCAATGCTGATCATCCAACAGGCTGCCAAGGGAGGTGACACGCAGTGGTTCAGGGGAAGTCTTACCTGAAAGAGAAAGCGGGAGACAGAAAAGATGGGTGAATAAAGAATAACAAGAGAAATGGTGAAGAATGCAAAAGGAAAGACAAAAGAAGAAAGTGTTGGAAAAATACATTTAGGATAAAAAGGAGAAGGAATGGGTGAAGAAGGTAAAAATCAGCTAGAGGTAGAAGAGAGGTGGGGAGAGGAGATACATGTCATGGAAGAAAAACAAAGAAGACTGATGGATGGCAGGGAAAGAATAAGAGGTGGTAGAGGATAAAGCAGGCAGAGACAAATAGATCGTTATTGAAAACTACTCAGAGTGAAACTGAAATTACAAAGACAGACTTTGTTTTTTAATCAACACACCAAAACTGTTTTATTTGTAAGAAACAAGAAAAAAAAGAAACACTGTACATCAAATTGGTCACTATGAAATAGAAAAGAAGTGAAGCGCTCATCAAATGATTTCACTTATGTCATTAGGATTATTCAGTTTTCTGGTGGCTTTTAGCACTTTTTCTATTTTTACCTGATTTGACAGCGACTTTTGTTATATGACCTGTTAGCTTGCATGCTTGTCGATATCTGACCCACTATTCTGGGGAACAACAACAACCAGACTTTATACTGCATCTAAATATTTCATTTTTCTCTGAATCCCACAGCGAGGATCACTGAGAGGCCACCCTTGGTCATCTCATTAGGAACAACTAGACATAACTGCACGCTAACACTGAAAACCGAAGCCAAATATGTCCTAATGCCTAATCTGAGGGGGAAAAACTGGAGAAGACACATGGCAAGACACCATTAAAGATAGATGAGCACCAGCCGGTCCTAATAAGTGGATCCATCTCTATTCCCCCCCTAGGGATGTGAAAGAAACTGTGTTTCTGCTTACAGGGGGAACTGGAGAGAGCAGAATACTGTCAGTCATTAAAAATGTATTAGATAGTCTTAAGGGAAAAGCAATTTCAACTTCAGAGAAAGAAACAGACCACTTGGAAGCTGATGGTCAAATAGCTTTGATATTTCACTTCGGTCTGTGAGAATATATACAACCTAGTGAGAAATCAAAGGAAAACCCTGAACTGTTCATGCTTACAGTTAGAGATCATGCACGAGTTGTTAAGGTGCCTATGCTCACCTTTCCCTTCAGTCAGTTTATTGTCCTTGTAATTGTTTGTCTGGTCCTCTTCAGCTTTACCTCTGCTGAATCTTTCTCGCCTAAATACAACTAGCCAGATTTGTAAGTTTGTAATAAAACAAGTATTCCAGCAGTTCCCAGTATCTCCTTGTGTTTTTCCTAATGTTCTTACCAATGTCCTAATTTATGGTGTGGGTTTAACCCCTTGGTGGAAGTGTTTTCTTCCTCTGGCTGCCTTTAAATGTAACTCCTACCTGGATTAAAGGATTTGGATTTCTAAACTTACTCTACTTCCTGGTGCCCTAGATTTACGCCCTTTCTTCTGTTTTTTTGCAAGTTTAATACAAAGCTTAAAAAACTCTCTGACTTAGGTCTAATGAAACTGTACAACATCAGGTGTTACAAATGAATACTGTCTCCTAACACGTCAGTCATGGGCTATGATGCACAGCTGGAATTCCTCCACCTTTTGCTTCCACACGTCTTCTATTGCCACATTTTCTTCTTGTTGGTGTCCCAAACTGTTACGTTCCCACATTTTACTGACTGCTGTCTGCTTGAGATAAGTTACTATTCTGTTGTTGTTGTTTTTTCTAACTAGCGCTGTAGTTACACTAACCACTACATCATTTCAAGCTTGCATTTCTGTTTGTTGGTTGGTAGAGTTGAATAGGTGGTCATCCAGAATTTGGAACATTTTTTTCTAGGCTACCTTTAGCCTTTAGCCTTCTGCTTAAGAACACCATTTTGGAGCCACTACAAAAGAAAGATATTTCTGTGATTTGATGATTATGGTGCTTGCGTGGGACACTGTGTATACCCAGCTTTATAGAGTCAATTTAAATCAGCACAAAGCTCTTGATATAAGTGGTCTGCACAACATCCCATATGACAATCGATAGGGAGCAAGAGGTCACTGTAAGGTTCAAAAATATGAATATGGTTTCATATGTCTGACCTTCACAGTAATCAGGTATTGGGAGGATTAAATGATACGCTAGACCATGCTCTCATTTGCCATTATTGAAAAACCAAATGAAGGAAAAAAGAACATCTTTTCAAAGAATTACATTTCTATCTTTCAGCAAAGTTATCAAAGAATCAATGTCAACTCAGACGATGTTAAAGAATGACTCTGCCACATGCATATATTGCAGCTCTGGTTAAATACCGAAAGCTGGAAGGCCAGCTTTTCAGGTTATTTAAAATACATTTAGCAAAAGATGACAAGTCCTCCTCCTCAGTGTCTCTTCAAACTCAGACAGCTGGTTGATTCAAACCCAGACCCTTTGTGCTTCAAGGGAACTTCGCGTACTACCTTTCCACTCCAGCATGTGGGAACAATAAGTTCCAGAGGTTGCTACAAATACATGCAACACGCTTTTCTTTTTTCCAAAACTTCAATCTGATATAACTAAATGAAATGCCAATCAAATATTCTATAACTTTCACCTTTCACCGGATTAGAACTAATTTTAACCTTGAAAGGCCTTAAACCCTTAAGCTCTAATTAACAGAAAATTGTTTACTTGGATAAGCACGAATTGCTGCAGTTTGGTACAATTCAAGAATAGTAATACCACAAATTTGAGTGACCAGAAAAACAATGTTCTTGGATAGTTTGTGCTTGGAAGAAACATTAAAACTCTTCTGATGTTAACACCTTACTGAGCTTTGAGCTTTCTTTTGTTTTTTAACTTGAGTTTGTCACGTTTTCACATTCTTACATCAGGTGGAGTGAAGAAAAAACAATTTTATTATTTTATCAGAGAAAATTAAACTAATGATACAGAGGAAGTCTCTCCTGTCAACACAGTTATTGTGATGACTTATTTGATTAGAGTCTGGATGAACAGAAAGAGACACTGCAATCAATACGAGAGGGAAAGATGAGAATCTCTTTATGGGCTTTGATTAATGTAAAAATTACTGTGTTGTAGGAGGTAGAGAAGAGGGCCTTACTGGATGGATGTTTCATTAGATGGATGATTTGATTACTGCATGAATGATGGGAAAGAGAAAGCAGGAATCAATATCAGAGATCAGAGGCCAAAACAGAAAATTGCTTTACTAATATTAATAAATAGAGCCATCTCTTTCCATCTCTTCATCAATCTTTCCTCGTGCGTTTTCTGTCTTTCGTATTCTCCGATTGTTTTTGGCTGTGAAATCATCGCCTATGAGGGAGGAAACTTTTCCAGTTTTGAGGACTTAGTGTTACAAAATATGAGACTGTCTCACCTTTTTTGTCATCACAGTCCTCTGTTAGACATAGCTGTTAATTAAACGAGTAGTTTGTGTTATTTAATCAGCGATGCAGTCAGTTTAACTCGGTATGTTAGATATAAATGATATAATTATGCTGAGCCGTAGAAGAGCTGCAATCAAAAGGTTCCAACAAACATGACAATGAAGAGGAAAACTTGTAAATATTTACAACCTTCCCTTCAAGGTCATCTTCATGTGCACCTCTTCACTACTGTCACTGCGCCTGATATCTTTTAGGTCACTCTGGAAGTCCCACTATGACCAGTTGTGTTGTGGTCCTGAGTCTTTGACCCAGCATTTTATGTTTTTGAGTTGCGTTTGTCGTTGTTTAAGCTTGTAGCTGCTTACTGTTCAGTTGTCGCTTTTGTGTATTTTTTTTTTTTGTCCCGTTTGGATCTTTAGCCATCAGAATTGTTGTCTTAAGGCCAAGAAAGATGCCAAGTGGATTTATTTTACCAAGTGGATCATCATGGCCTTGCCATATTGGTCCATTTGATTGACCTTTATTATAATTATGTATTTATTTTATTTTCGGTTGCTACAAACGGGTCACACATGACTGGGGGATAGGACAGGGAGAAAGAATGAAAGAAAGAGAGGGAGAGAAAGAAAACCAGAGGGGAGAAGAGACGGTGAGAAAGGGGGGAGAAAGAAAGAAAAGCAAACAAAAAAAGACCAACATAATAAATACAGCACCATCACAATAAAGTAGCTAGCAGTAGATAACAGTAGATACTAAATATTAAATGGTATTGTGCAGCACGCAAGATAGACAGCGCACAATGTGCTTTGAGGCAGCAGCCAAGAAAGGTGTAGTCCGTGTCTGTGAACACCTGTGTGTACACCTGTGTGGATCAGCATGCTTGTATTCCAAAGGTTTTTCCATGTAACGATCTGCTAGGGAGTGTGGGGAGCCATAGCCCCGTCCCCCAGGGAATGAAGCAGGTATGGAGGAGATCCAGGCCCCAGATATCCAGAGGCCCCAGAGTACGAGGACCCGAGGAGGACCACCAAAAGGGGGGGAACCGTGCCACCCTCCTGGGAAGAGCTGAGTAGAGCCCCAAACGAGAGGTCACCCAGCAGCTATGGAGCAGAGGCCAGAGGGGGTTGCAGTGGCGTGCCCGCGGGCTCTGCCGGCAGCCAGCTGTGCCAGAGAGGACCGAGCTTCAGGCCCCGAGGCCAGAGGCCTGAGGGCACCCCACCCCCCGGAAGGGGCCCAGCTGGGCCACAGGCGCCAGGCCCCGCCAATCGGCCACCAGGAGTGAGCGCCCATGTATTTTTTTTTTTAAATTTATCCTCTGTTACAGGCATTTTTGTTTGTGCTCTTAGTTTAGTCTTTAAGTGTTCTTAATTATTGGTCTTGATAATTAATGCCTCTCCACGTTTTGTCAAGTCTCTGTCTGTTATGTTTCCCTGTTAAGTTATTTCTTGTTTTATTTGGGTAACATTTGTCTTGTGTGTTCTATGTTCACTTTTACTTCACCTGTCTCATTATCCCTGAGTTACACCTGCCATATTTCCCACCTGTTTTTTCCTTAGCCTCATTATCATTTGTCCCTTTGTCCTGTCTCATGTCTTCCCAACCTTTGGGATTATTTATCCCAGAACTGAGTTTCTTTGCATTTCTGTAAAAAGTCTTAGAGACTTAGACTTAGAGCTTTTTATTGTCATTGTGCAGTTTCTTGCACAGCGACATTGGGTAGCTGAACCACAAAGGTGCTAAAGTAAGAAGAAGAGAAACCAATATACAACGAAGGCGGAAAATAAATAAATAATTAAATAAATAGAATAAAATAAAAAACAATGTATATGTATACATATGTGAGTGTAACTATATACATGGTGTATGTGTAGGAAACATTGAAACAGACTGGGACCAAAATAAATGCACATGAGCCAAAAATATTGCAATAAGCTGCATTTGGGTCCACTCCCTGCCTACCACACAGCTGAACCTTGACAACTCTAACTTGTGCATCTTTGCTGGACCCTGCAGTGGATGAAAACTCCAGCCTACTCATTTGGTTAGGTAAAAAGATGAAGTCAGAGCCACGATGACATGTGCTATCATGGAGGTCAGTTGTGCTGAATGTTGTCAAATGCCTTACTGTAGAACCTTATGTTGACAGTATGACACTGGGGGACAATTTCAATGTGCACAATCTTGTGAATGTCACAAAAAATGACAAACATGCTCCAGGTTATCTCCCCCAACTGATGTGTGGCTTTGGGCTTGGACACTGTGCACTTTTCCTCTGACAACTTCTGGTTGCTGACAGGGTTGTAGCCAAAGCCCCGGCTCTCATTACCAGTGATGATACTTATTAAGGTGACTTCTGAGTCAGTTTGACATATAAGCTGATATTTGCTCTCAGCAGGTTTGAATTCTGCATTCATATTGTAGGACAGTGGTGCAGTGGACTGCTGCCTCACATATTCATATTCAAAAGTCCTGATCGGTTGGGGCTGAATTAGAATCTTGTCCAGGCTTTCCATGGTGTAACCTGCCTTTCACTAAATGTTACTCAGCCTCCTTGCAACCTTAGGATAGATAAACAGTTCAGATACACAGATACAAGTAGTCAAAATGGGACTAGGCCAAAAAACAGCAGTCCAAAGATGAACATGTAGAGCTTGGCCAACTACCAGTCAGTATGTTTTTATTTTTAAGTTATTAAGTACCCAGTCATACAAGTCTTTATTCCCACTGATTAAAACCTGATACCAAACATAATGATTGTATGTTTTAGAGATGGCACGATACCACTTTTTTATGTCCGATACCGATACCGATATCATAAATTTGGATATCTGCCGATACCGATATGAATCCGATATAGTGTGTTTTTTTAATCAATAAAACGTTTTTTTAATATCTTGTTGCATTTTGTATAAGTTCATACTCAAGTTTAAATAAATAACAACACTAAAGCTATTCTGTTATACCTGTATGTAAAAAATACACTGCGCCGAAAATATTTCATAGTTCAGCAACACTGATCAATCTAATAAAGTTAAACCTGCACCATCCTCCCTATTCTGGTATTTTAAAGAGTACTTAGCAGAAATATTAAGCAACCTAACTAATAGGGTTGCAAACTCCCAGCAAAAAAAATAGGGAACCACCCTCCACCTCATGATGCTTAATCGATGTAATCAAATTTAATTTGATGCAGGGGGGAAATGCACAAAAATAAATTATTTTTCAAGAATAATTAAATAGATTCAACATCTTTCTTCAACAGAATTGCAGACTGCACAAATGGTACCTTCCCAAAGGAAAAAGTACTATAGCTTACTAGGGTATATTAGACTTAACAGTTACTATATACAGTAATGGACTTCTATATATTTTACATCAGATTAAAACTTTGGGTGTAAGAGTCAGATAATTATTTATTAAAAACTAGACATTTTAAATGAGAATAAGAAAGAAAAGTATGTCTTTGTGCCCCCTTTTCCCTGTTCATGCCCTATCGGCCCCCCTGGCTAAACTTTGCTAGATCCACCCCTGCACAGTTACCAGCCGTCAGCTACGATCCTGGTGTAGAAAGTAATATTAAATAAATTCTAACAACAGCTTATCAAGCTTAATAGTGCTGCTGTTGTTCAGCCGCTGGTTTCCTCTTTCTGGTGAGAAGTGGGCCAAAAACTAAGAAGAGAGACGGACTCGCGACAGAAAAGCCGATCAGCTGATCATTAAGCGGTTTCTCGATTGAAGTAGCCGCAGGAAAGAGAGAGAGAGTGAGAGAGAGAGAGGCAGTCGCTCCATATATCGGTTGTTAAGCTTAACGTGGGAATGGTTTACAGACATTCAGAGATGAACTTACACTCTTGCTTTACTTCTCTCTGGGAAAACTTCCTCGGAGATGAAATGCTGGTTTGCTAGCTAGGCTACAAATGCACACAGCCGCTCTATCACGTGATGCACACTGCTGCGATGTGCTACGGTTATGAGCAGAGTTACGCTGTGTAGCAAGTTTTGTGAGGTGCTTTTTTGATATTTAATGGATCGGATTACATTTTTTATTTCTCGCCGATATCCGATCCAGTAATTTGGGTCAGTATCGGACCGATACCGATACGTAATATCGGATCGGTCCATCTCTAGTATGTTTATTATTATTTATAGTTTATTTTGCCATTCTTCAGGTTAATGGAAAACATGAGTATTTGAATTGTATTTAATACCATTCATTATTCATTATGCCAGTGTTTCCCAACCTTTGGGAGCCACGTCACATATTTCACATTAGAAAAATCACACAGCATCATGTTAGGGCCTTCATCTGGGTTGGAGGTTTCTCCAGGACCCAGGTCAGATTGACTACTTTTTCTTTACAAATATTTATCTATTGCTATTATGTACTGTGTCATCTCACAGCATGACTATTATGGAATTTCTTCTTCACCTTCTTATGTTTTACTGGTAGTTGGCAACCATTTAATTAGAGCAAGGTAGTTGCACTGCCCTCTAGTGGAAGAGAATGTAATTGTTCTGCGGGTTACTCATGCCGATTGCTTAGAGTACTAATCAGATGGAACCAGATCACGGCACACCTGATCACACCTCAGTGGTTGGGAAACACTGTATTATGCACTGTAGATTTATGACCTTCACACTAAATGTGAAGGTCAAGTGTTTAGCAAAGGAGTACATAGTAACAATTACTTGGCTCAGTTCTGATATTTCCACCTTCCAAAACTCTTTTGTCTGCTCACTGTTATATCTCTGCATTAAAACTCTGTGGATCAGAACTTACCAGGTTGTTTAAATAGAACCAATTATTGTAACAGATCACTTAATCTTGCACACACAAAGCCAGGCACCTTACAAGAAACACTTACTCCTACGTGCTGGAATAATCAATAATATACCATAAGGTATATCCGATTAGACTCCGTGTAACACAAATAAACACAGATGATGTTCTGTAGCTGCACGACATCTCATCCCAGAAACAGTCAGAAAATCTATTTTAAACTTTTAAAATATGTGTCATTTGATAAATTGTGCAAGATTTTATTTATGAACATCAGAGAAAAAGACAGAATATCCTGAGTAATTGTCTTCAGCGTATTCACCCGAAGGCCTTACTAGACAAAACTGAGAGAAGATGCAGATCAGATCCATTTTTTAATGACTTAAATCTGACTTAAATGGAAATGTGTGTGCCCACGAGCAAGACGTTGTTGAGAAATGAAACCTAGTTTAAACTGTGAATGACTGCAGCAGTTCTTCCTCAGATCGAGTCTGCTGTCTCATCATTATAAGTCCGTACTGAACACAAGTTTAAATCATTTTGTCATTCTACTCATGCCCGCAAGACACTATCGCGTCACTGTATCTTGTCTCCTATTCTATTACAGCTCCTCAAAATCTGATTGCTCTTATCAGAAAACTGGCTGGTATAATTATTTCAGCAACTGACTGCCATAAAACACCATGTCTGTCACAGAAACTCGCCAATGATTCACAGCTCAGGTCACCAAGTGAGAAGTTTGCAGGAAGATTTTTGCTTCCTCAGAAAGTATTTCTAGTGCCTTTTCCCTCCTGCATCATGTGAAGTGAGGTTAATCATCTTTTTATATTTTATTTCTTTTCACTTTTTATTGTAGACTTAATTTGCACAATAATCTAACAAAAATGACATGTGCAAAAATCACATTTGGTCATATTAAGAGAAGCTGATCAAACAAAAACCAATAGATACAGGATCATTTCTCATCTTAAAAGAGTCATTTAATATATATTGAGCATTTGAGTGTTGCTATAATTTGGATATTGTGAAATACTGTGGGATTTATTGAATTCTGCTGTAGGGGCTAAGAGCTTAATGTCTTCTTTCCAACGCTAGCAAAGGTGCAAAGGTTCAAACTTGCATTATATGTATGTGCTGAAGTAGCTGCCAACAAATTCAAGCATACACTGGACTATCTGATTCATTCTCATTTATCATTTTTATTTACAGGCAATGGGAGAGCCTGTGAGTACTTTGTGAATAGTTCTGTTTTGGGTTTAGAGAGTTCAGTGATCCCAGCAAACATCGCTGAGACAGAAGTTTTGTGTCTCTGGCCAAAAATGGTCAAAGGCTGAAGCCAAAAGTGTGATTATGAGGCAGACAGCCAGAGGAGACACATCAAATAATAGTCCAGTCATACCCTCTCATACAAACCAGGGAAAAACAATCATACAGTACTGTGGAAAGAGCCACCCTTCATTTCTTTACATTTTCCTTCTTAGGAGCCAGGCTTTCTGTCGTTTTTTAAAGTGGTCTTGACACTTGATCTTCAAGTGATCTTCTCCAGGATTTCTAAAGGTCTTTCAGCAGTCTTTGGTTGTGGTGTTCTCTTCTTCTTGTCTGGTCTAGGCATCGACTCAAAATTATACGTTTTTGTTTGAAGTGAACTGAAGACAGTCATGAAAAGTGAGTGAAGAACTTATCAGACAGGAACCTCATTGAACCTGAAAAGAAGGCACTAGCCAAAGGACTCCATTTTGCCGTTTCTCCACAACAGCTGCCCACAGTGGATCTAATCACAGCCACGAAAACAACAATCCATCCTAGCTCCCCTTGTGGGGAACACACCCCATCACATCAAAAAATCCTCTGACTTTACCAACAAGTTCCAGAAACTTCCTCTGGATCCAGATTAAACCAAAATGTTCTTTGATGTGGTTTCACCCTTCACTTGCATACCTGAGGCAGTGGAGACTGTCAGAAAACGACTACAGGAAGACAGTTTCAGATTTGCACACTGTTGGACCTCTGCATTACCACCAGATATTTTAAATACAACAAGGGTGTCTACAGACAAAAGCATGGATGTGCCATGGACTCCCCAGTGTCACCCACCAACATTTACATGGAGGAAATGGACAGTAAAGCCCTTGGCAGCACGTAGCCACTGGTAAAGATACGTGAATGACAACAGGGTCAAAATCAAAAGCCAAGAAGTTTAAGCCTTCACATCAACTCAGTGGATAGAAACATAAAGTTCAACACAAAGGACAACAGTTTGCCACTTCTATACTGTGCTGTGCACATTGAGGAGAATGGAAACCTCAACACTGAAGTTTACTGGAAGCCCACACACACAGACCAGTACCTACTCTTGGACGTAGGTACTGGTCTGTACCTACGTCCAAGAGTAGTCAGCAGTCAGCTGTCTTGACTGAAACTCGTCTTCACTGATTTGATGAAAGCCCAACTAAGATAACTTGTTTTAAAAGATTTCTTTACATGGTCAAAGGAGCTTGCAAAGAAAAGCGTCTGGAATTCTTTAAAGAATTCCAGACGCTTTTCTTTGCAAGCTCCTTTGACTACGATGACCTGGATGACTGAGAACCTTCACAGACTTTCTTTACATGTATGTGTTCCTTTTGTGTACCTACTCAAGTCCAAGAGTAGGTACTGGACCTACTCTTGGACTTGGACGCGCTGGAACACAAACTTGGAGTAATCAAGACCCTGCAACGCCGGGCAGAAAACATTTGCTCAGAGGTAGAAGGGAAAGAAAAGGAACACATACATGTAAAGAAAGTCTGTGAAGGTTCTCAGTCATCCAGGTCATCGTAGTCAAAGGAGCTTGCAAAGAAAAGCGTCTGGAATTCTTTAAAGAATTCCAGACGCTTTTCTTTGCAAGCTCCTTTGACCATGTAAAGAAATCTTTTAAAACAAGTTATCTTAGTTGGGCTTTCATCAAATCAGTGAAGACGAGTTTCAGTCAAGACAGCTCATTGGCAGTTTGTACTAATTTACCAAACTGCAGTATAAATCCCTTTTTTTCCTTTTGCCCAAGTACCAGGATGGCCGAGTGGTTAAGGCGTTGGACTTAAGTTCCAATGAGCAAATGCTCTCGTGGGTTCAAACCCCACTCCTGGTACACACCTTGGCTCATGTGATGATCAATAGTGGGCCAATCAACCTCTTAATATACAACTCCCACTAGGGAATCTCCATCATTTGGTCTTAGAAATGAAGAAGCTTCTTGGATGAGAGGTGAAACATCTTCAAGAAACTCAAAGAAGTCTAGTCGCTTTTCTTTCCATGCTCCTTAGCTGTTAGCATTGTTATATTTGCTGAACAACAATTAAGTTATAGAAACCTTGCGACCTTGCAACAAGGTCCAAAAAGCTTTTCTAGTCGACATTTAGAAAGGCCATCTGGCAGACAGCTGGGAAAAATCAGACAATTACAGGATGCTTAAATGTAAATTTTGAGATTTCATTCTAGTCATTAAAAACAAGCACTTAAAGACACAAACATGTCTGACTTCCCAGCCCAGACTGCTTGAAAATTAAAATTTTCTTTTTTTCTTTTTTTACTGTCAAGAGGAGATTCATTGCTCTATGTTTTCAGTCTCTACCTCACTGCATTACCTCAGTACTTATAATTAAAAAAACTCACCAGAGAAGCCTCAGATTGTTGTCTTTGCACTGACTTTGGTACCAAATCGCTTTGATAGCTGCAGCTGTAGGTTTTGCATATTAAATATGCATAAAATTGAGGAAAATTGAAAGAAAAACAAATCTGGCTGTAATAAGTCTGTGACTGTTGATTAATCTTAGTATCTTAAAGTGGACATTTCAACCTCTCCAATATTTTCTGTTATATTGTTACAATCATTGATAGTCACATCAAACAAGGTCATCCATCCATCCATTCTCTTCCACTTATCGGGGTCGCAGGAGCATTGGAGCCTATCCTCGCTACCATAGGGTGAGACGCAGGTTATACCCTGGACAAATCACCAAGATCAAAGAAGGCCAAAGATTCAAAATAATAAAGGCGAAATATGTGCAGCAATCGCAAATATAGGCTTCACGCTGCTCTCAGTTCTTGCTTTCAGACAGTTTTTCTACTCTTGGCTCTCTATGATGCAAATGGTGCTGATATCTATAATATGGTGGCACATTGCTCTGACCGTGACCACACAGACACCATCCACCTGATATTCAAAACGACTAAAACAGTCTCTATTGCAAGGTGCAGGAAATTTCAAGAAAGCTGTCTTAAAGGCATCGAGAAGGAAGCTAGAACAGCTTGTTTCAGAGAGTAAATGAACTGAGAGGTTGAACCAAAGCCCAGCATAACATAAACATTTCAAATATGTTTTGAAATGAAATGATGAATGAAATAATGAAAACTAGTCCAAGAATTAAAAAAAAAATGAGATGGAAATGAGCATGAAAGGTCCTCTTAAAAACTAACTTCTCTTCAAATGTATATTCAGTTAACCCAAATTTATAAAGGCCCCTGGGTTTATAAGTTGAATGAACTTAAAACGACCTGCTGTAAAGTAAACTTTTATTGGAATTTTTTTTTTGTGGGGTAGTGTGATATTTGCTGGGAGATTTCATAACATGTTTAGCTGCCAACGCAGTGTCACGAAATAAGATTGGCCAGTAATTACACCCTGCAGTGCAGCCAAGTAGGTGACTGTGACTAATGACCTGGTTACTACTTTCATATCTAGGAAGCAAGTAACAAGGCTTCTTTATGTGCTGGGGCTTTCCATACAGTCAGCTATGTATTTAAACTTCTAGTCCTTATATATTCACTACACATACCTGCTGCAATCACACAGATTCCATCAAGAATGCAATTATCTAAAAAGAGATGGTCGACAAATTGGCAACGAGTGACAGGAGAGGTGATTTTTTAAATTTCTCTCATGCAGAAAATTATAATTGGTTAATAAGTAAAAGGAGAGTGACAGGGGCAGGAATTAATCACATTATTTAAAGCACTGAACTGCTGAAGGTACTAGCATCTGCTAAAAAGTAATTAATCTAACCACCTAGTTTTTATTTTGTATTTTGGTTCCTCTGTCTTCAGGACAGAGCTGCTGTTTGTGCAGGGTTGTTACTCAGTGTTGCCTCATAATGTGGAGAACATCTGCTCCAGGAGGGTCAGACCTGGATGTGTTAGTGTTAGTACAAAAGTGCACGAAGCAGATGACCCAAATTGCACAATTCGTAACCTAAAAACTTTGGGCAGAAAAGTGAAAAAGAGAGAGAGGGAGAAAAAAGTAGAAAATATGAGGCAGAAAGATGAAGGACTGAAAAATGGTTTACGGAAGCTTTTGAAATAACATAAGAGGAAAAGAATTGCTCTGGCATATCCAAAAGACAGAGATACATAACAATGAAGGAAAACAGAAAAGATGGTTGCAGAGAATAACAAAAAGGTCTTTGTGTGTGTCAAGAAGGCAAGACAGGAGAATGAAAATTAAAGTACAACTAAAAACAGCCAAAGTGTCTCTTCTGATTAAAAAAATAATAAAAAAAATAAAACACTGAGATGTGGGCAGAGAAACTCAGAAAAACAACACTAATTAATCAGAAAAGGAGGAAAAACGGAAGCAAAGTCTTGCTGAGAAACAGGGTGGAGAGGAAGAGAAACCACAATGAAAGCTCTGTTGCTATTATTTCAAAGGACTTGGGATATTGCTATGTTGAGTACATGTGTTTGTTCACACTAGGGATCTTTCTTATGACTAATTTACAAGTTGATTAGATGGGAAGAAAAATTCTGACTAATCAACCAGTCTGCAAGTATGAAAACAATAAGAAGGCATTTAAATCCAAGTCAATCTAATGGATGAGGTTAAACACAGGCAATAAACAAAATCCAGCTGAAAAGTGTGACACCATGCATAACACTGTACACTCTCAGTGTCACATGCTGAGTGTTGCTAACATTAGCAGTGGTTGTGCCAGCTGCCTTCTTTCCTTGCAAATTAACATCCACCCGCTGTGCTAGATGTAGTTCTGCATTGCTCTGGGCGAGCGGTAATCCGCCAGCTTATTCTGAGGCAACAAGGCAGAGAGGGCTGGTGTCGTCTGCTCGGGCTAAGAGTCTGTGCAACATCTGCATAACATCTCAGAAGTGACAGTTAACTGGCAGTGTACAATCAGAATAATTGCTCCAGCAAGTATGTATAGCAAGGGTGGCAGTATTTAAAAACCTAGTCAACTAGTCGCTCACACCCCTGGTTCAAAAAGGGGAGGCAAAAACTGGAAGGTGAATGGCCAGCTTGGCTAAATAGCAGAATGAAAGGGGGGCAAAAATTACATTTTCAGCCAATAGGAGGATGATATGTCCTCAGCATCGATGGCAATGCCAATGATACCTAGCTAACAGCAGTACACTTACCATACATTTTTCTACACTAATGTTTTCTATTACATGCTATATGGTGAAGTCAGAGCCAACATAACAGCAAAACTTTAACAAAATGTATAATTAACTGCAGTCATTTCTTTTAATGTCATTTCTTTTAAGTCTATAATTGAGATCAAACCACCCTGATGGGTTACTGAACAAGTACAGGGGTCCCTTGTTTATCCTCATGTATCGCGGGAGTTACGTTCTAAAAATCTGTGAAGTAGCCAACTTTATTGTTTACAATTATTATAGATGTTTTATGGCTGTAAAACCCGTCACTACACCCTTTATACACGTTTCTCCGACAGGCTTGAACATGTTCACACTTTTCTCTATGGTTCAAACCTTCGTAGAAAAATAAGTCCACTATTATAAAATAAAACCAAAGGGACCAATGGTGCAAAACGTTTCATCGACATTTTTGTGTTTATGGGAGAAAACTTACAAACATACAGTGCAGCACTTCAGAGTCACACTGCTGGCGATCGAAGATTAAGATAAATTTGACAAGCTGAACGCATTCTGTACTGCGCAGGAGACATGACACAAGATTGATTGACAATGATGTACAGCCAATCAGGACACCGAACACAATGCGCTGTAAAAAAAAAAGCAAAAAAAAGCAAAAGCAAAATTGCACCAAATAAATCAGCGAAACAGCGAGACCGCGAAAGGTGAACGGCGTTATAGCGAGGGACCCCTGTACACAGTGTATATCCCATATGGAAGCATACTAGAGAAAGTACACTTTGACCTGCCTTTATGTAAAATGATGCCTAATCTGATTAAGCTAGAGCGCTCTCGTTATAATTGATTTAAGTTTCTTGAAGGTGACAGTCCACCTTCAGAAAGCTCTTCAAGGTGATCAACTTCCTACAATGACATTTTGAAAAAGTCTCGGTCATTTTTTGAGGCGGTAGTGTTTCTTTGCTGCCTGCGTTGAGTGCTGGAGCGGACATAGCGAATGTTGCTTTAAGAAGTCGTAACCTTTCTTTAAGATGTTACTTTCTTTAAGGATGTGCAAAACAAGTTTACAGTCTCAGAGAAGAGACACGGCGATGTCTCTGACAGATGGATGAAAGGTAGAACAGATGATGGATACATGAGAGAGGGATGGGAGATAAAGATGCAGAGATGAAGAGCATTTGTGAGAAATAGAAGTCAGGGGGTGGATAAAAGGGAAGATGAAAGCAAATAGGAGGCGATGGAGGAATCATTTTTAGTAGACATGAAATGGCGAGAGGGCAAAAAGATGGAAAGATAGATGGATGAATAGACCTGATAGGAATCCTGATGACTGGCAAGCCATATGTTAACGATGGCAGTCTGACAGCCTCTGGTTTAACCCTATTCACACACCCACACAGACACACACACACACACGCACACACACAATCTATACAGACTGTAAGCCATGCATCAAGGCTTACAGAGTCCAGCCCCAACACATGCTACAGTGAATGGGTACCATCCATCACGGCTGTAACTAGACAGAGATGCAGCAGCAGCCAAGACTAAACCAATCAGATGGCAGTGTGTGTAACGACCATCTCAAACCAAAAACAATCTAAAGTTATTTTAGAGTTTGAGCTGTCCTCAAACTTATACAGATGTTTTTTTACCAATACGACCCCGAAGTGACAAAAAACCTCTGTGTGCTAAAATAACATAGAATACCAGAACCAGAAAATAAAAACAGAAATAGCATGTTTCTTCTCAGAGGAAATGTGCTTAACTGCAAAATTGGTGTGCTAAAAATGCTGTTACCAATTGCAGTAGCATGTCTGAGTGCTAAAATGCCTTTCTTTTGTCTATTTGTATACAAACCGCTGAAAGGATAAAAAAAACCCTGACGTAGTTACTGCTTGATTATCAGTTTGATTAAAAAAATCTTACATATGGACACTCAAAAAGCCTCTTAGACTAAAATGTATACTTATGTCAAATATCAGGAACCACATTGCATTTTTACATGTTGCCATTTATACTTCAAATATTTGTTCATAAATGGAAAATCAGAGCAACAACAAGCATTACTGATAACAGATAACCTTTAAAGGTATCGCACAGAAAGAAAATAAGATCAGTGGTTATGTAGCAGCTGGGAGCCAACTAAAGCTCCACAAATAGCTTGACGATATGATGCAAAGAATGATGAGCCATCAGATGATTTTGGCTTCCACTGAGACCAGCTGATCTTCGGGGACTGCAGGGAAATTTGAGTTAAGAGCCAGAGCTAATGCTATACTGCTTTTTTGTGCATAGGGTGCAGTTAAAAAAATCTGGCAATCTAAAAAAAAAAAAGACCAAACATATAGGTTCCCTCCAACCAGCTGATCTTTGCAAGCGCCTTACAATTAAAAGTGGTTGTCCAGAAGCTGAGGATGTTGCATGCTCAACCACCGGGACACCAGTTGGTCACTGCAACGGGTCGCTTAATGTAACAGAAATTCAGTGCAATTCAGTGCAATCACCAGATCACCACCCCTCTAGTGTGACAGTGCCATTACACGTATTATGTGTGTGCTTTGATTTCAGCACACAGAAAAACATCAACTTTCAATCTGACCAGACAGACTGGCAATAGCACAACAGTTTTCAGGAGAGTGCAAAGCTTTGAAGCCCAAAGGAGGCACAGAAGGACAGGAATGGGGCAATCACATCGCAAATTCACCCACAGCATTAGACAGTCAACACAGTTTTACTGTAGTGTCTGTGATGGTGTCCTCCTTACCAAAATCAAGCTTAAGAGTCACTGTTTTCACACAGTGAGGATGAAAGCATGCAGTGAAGGGGCACGTGTGCAGGGGAAGTTCCACTGTATGATCTAAAAAAGGCAGTAGCACTGGACATGTACCAGATTATGACCCCGACTAGGAGATCAGACAAATTTATATCAGGTTATAGTTTTGGCCAATAACATGTATCTTTTTTGTGTCTATTTCTTTAAATACAATTTTTTAAAAGAGGTTTTTAATAAATCTGTCCCACGTTTTTCTCTTAAATACTGTTACTTCTACTCCAGTATGTATGAGGAAAAGTCTGCTTCCATAAATGGCGACCATTATGTTTGTGTTGTGTTGTACCTTGTCTGAGCAGCAGCTGTAGCTTTCCTCTCTCTAACTCCAGGCTGAGGCTGACTCCTTGCTGCCCCTCTGCATGCAGCAGTATCCCAGAATTCCTCAGGGTTTTAAACTTCAGAGAGACAACCTCTTTGGATGTCCGCCACGGCCCGGGACTCAGCCTGTACACCAGGCTGCTGCTGCCACCATTTAGGCTCACCACATCAGAGGCTAAAAATCAAGAACAAAAATAGATTTCGTGATAAAAGAAACGAGAGCAAAACATCGAAACCAGAATCTTAAGCAAAAGCTTAACAGTTCATATCATATAACCCTGAAACAGACAGTCCTTGTGTTTGTGCAATTTTCCTACAGCATCAGATTGTTCAAAGCTCCGACTTATAACTGGGTGTCAGAGTTACTTTTAATGCCATGTAATATTCTAATTCAATTCTTAAATAATGCTTATGCTACCGTGCATAAACTCACAGTTACTCACACCTGTTACTCATCTACCTGTACCTGTAATTCTGCAGTTGTAGCACACAATTTGTTAAACAGTGAGGGAAAACCTTGCAGCAAGGACTGAATCTGTATTCTGCTTAACACTTTTCATCAAGAAGTCTCAGTTACTCTGTGCTGCTCGCCGGGGATTTGGGCTGAGGTCATGTGAGGAAAACGGTGTGGGTGGTAAAGAATGAACTGCAAATACTGAACTGTTTAAACAGAGCTGCGGCTGAGTTCAGCATCAAAAGCCTTTTCAGTTGTACAACTAATTTCTTCGACTGAATGTTTCTTAATGGACTTGGCAACTCTTTGGCTTCCCAAGACTTACAATCAGCCAACCACTTTGCTTGCAGTAATGCTCTTATTGCATTGTACAGTGTATTTCCTGCTGATTGCAGAGCAGTAGGCTCGGGCTCGGAAGCACTGAGTCATCCTCTGCGACTGAAAGCTGAAAACATTACTTGAAGTCGACTCTGTGGACTATCAAGCCATTCTAATTAAGTCCCAGATTACATTTTGTTCTACAATATTACGTATTATGTAATTACAATCAGCCATATCCCTGTAATTATCCCCAGAACATATTGTTGATTATTTTTGACTCACTACCTGTGTACTGAAATAGCACTGGACATAGTGAGTGCAGTAATTAGCTGGACATAGTTCTACACACATATATTTGATTGATTGCAGTAAATATCATCATAGAAACACACACATATGACAATGGGAAGAAATTAAAAAAAGATACATAAATAGAGAAGACAAGTCCCTTTAGCTCTGCTGTTGCATTCTAGCATCAGTTAATTAGACTGGTATGAATATCATACTTCAAAGACGTGTGGTTATCAGCAAGAAGGCCTATAAAATGGACTAGTCTGGCCCATGGGATGGTTTCAGGAATACTGCAGAGAAGATGGGGAAGAATGTTTGTATTTCCCACTGTTTGCTTCTGTAGGAAGCATTGGGTTACAGGTCGTTAAGAATAGAGGACGTCAAGGGACTGGTTGTCCAATTCTTAATGTCATTTGAGTCAGAGATCTGAATCATAATCGATGTTTAGCTCTCCTAAAATCAAACTGGACTTGTTATTCTATAGATCTGGAGGTATTTTTATAGTGCTCCTGCACACTTAAGATTAACTTGGACTGTATGCGCTTTAATAACTTAAACATTTGACACCTCTGTGTTGCAAGCTGCAGACAGCACAATTGTCTGTGTCTACATTTAAGACAAACTATCCCATGGGTGGCAATGATTTAACTCCGAAAGTCATCCTCGTGGTGCCAGGAAAATAATCTTTACTCCATGACTCACTGTATAAACTTTAAATCCATCCAGCAGATGCTGGTATCTTTCAGGACCAGCTTAACCACCTACTGTCATTTACAGACGTTTGACGCTAGTGCAAAAAGAAATCTTCCTTTCACAGAAAAATGCTCTTTTGCTCAAGATGTAGTGAAAATACTCCTCATTTATACTTCGTTGTTTTGCCTTCTTAAAGTGTTTTACACTATTAGCAAATAACACAGATCATCACACTTCCAGCACTTCCAGAAACCAAAAAGCTCTGGTGTGTGACTAATTCCACTAATTAACTTTTTAATCATGATTTTTTAAATTTTTTTGTTCAAGTTTAAACTCTCGTGTAGGCCAGGGAAAATGTTCTCCATCCATTCTTATAACGTTAACTACAAAACACATTATTTTGTGTTTCCTTAAAAAAGACTAATATCCACCGAGCATTTACATTCAGTGCATTTCTCACACTGTGGCAAACCGTTTGTCACCAGCAGCTATATCGCAGCTCCCTGCGATGTATTACATTTGTTTTTCCGGGGAGGATTCCGCTGTGAATGCTGCATTAGTTTTCTGCAGGAACACCAGGAATCTTCTCTGACAACTGTGACACCAGCTGATAAATATAGCACACAAATATATCCGTAAGTAATAACGACTATAGGCTATTCATCAAAATCCATCTTTTAATGTTTCTCCAAATCCATCTTCTTCTCACGCAGACAACAGTAAATAGAGTTAAATAAGGATATATACAATGGTTTTAGCATAAATCATCTTTATACTTGGCAGATTACATGTGATGAAGATGCAAGTACAAGATGTAAGACTATAAAGAAGATACAGAGATCACGTAAAAGTGGCGATCACCAAGAACAAACTAAAGAAAACCTGAGGACACATTCAGTATGAATTAGAAATAAATGGAAAAAGTAGAACACTTTCAAAAGACACCTTTTGAAACCAAGTCGTATTTGTGAAATTGCTTTTTCCTTTTTAGTCCATTCAAAGCAAACAAGCTGATGTCCTTTTATTTTTATACTTCTATTTTAAAATTCCACTCAGAGTACAGCCGGAGAAATATAGGCGGAAACTTGAAATAATACACAGAGACGGCTGTGGAGGAAATCCCAGGAAACTGTGTTTGCACATGAATAGTTATTGTTTGCTAAGTCTATTCGAGCATGTATATGTAAATATATGGAGTTGCTTTTGATATTCATGAGTATGTCGTGTTTTGATTAGAGCACAGAAATCCGGGCAGAGCAGCAAATGAACGCTGAGAAGACAAAAGACTACAAACACCTGCTCGTTTAAGAAAATGAGCAAAGCCTGTATGTCTGACTGTACACCTTAGCTGTAAAGGGAATAAAGAAGAGGATGAAGAGGAGTTCCATTCATTGAAAATATAGTCTAATGTGTTTAAAGTCATGCTGAGTCAAGAGGATTCATATTTTATATGGAAAAAAAAAACCCAACTCTAAGAAGATAAAGCCACGGTGTGCCGCTAGGGTAAAAGAAGAAACTCTGACAGGTTACGTATCTATTATTTTTGTCAAAAAGAAATATTTTGGACACACATATGTTATGTAACTGAATGTGAATAAATCTGACAGCAATGCTTATGTGCAAAACCAATGTTGTGTTTGTTTAGTTCATTGTACTGATGCTACGGCTGCTGGGGCCAGCATGTATAAAAGCAGCTCTTAACTCTTAACAAAAGGCTTTCAGTGAAAGAAAAGCAGCCCAATAACAAAATCATGAAATGTGTACATTTTTCAAGACAAGACTAAATAAAATTCAGGAGTTCCAGTCGGGATAAAGAAGACAGAACTTACTGTAAGGACATCCGTAGGTTTCCAGTCGCAGTCCGATCCGTCCGCTGGGATTCCAGTCCAGAGGAATGAGGCGGAGAAAACGTGCAATCGCTGGTTGTTGCAGCTTGTATTGAACCACACTGTCTGCATTGCTGTTACCTGGAAATGACTAAAAACATGCAAGCAGAGAAAAAAGATTACATGTAAATATTTACATATGTAAATATTTGCACTGGAAATTCAAGTTTTTTGGTTTCCTGTTTGTAATACTTGAGGGTGCATGGGAGTTTGCCCAACCAGTCTACATGTGTTTTGTGGACTTGGAGAAGGCATTCAACCGTGTCCCTTGGGGGGTTCTGTGGGTGGTGCTCCTGGAGTATGGGGTGTCTGGCCCATTGCTACGGGCCATTCTGTCCTTATACAGCCGTTGCAAGAGCTTGGCCCGCATAGCCGGATTCGTTACTGGTGGGTGATGGGCTCCACCAGGGCTGCCCTTTGTCACCAATTCATAATTTTTATGGACAGAATTTCTAGGCATAGCCAAACGGCAGAAGGTTTCACTTGGGTGGTCTCAAGATCTCATCTCTGCTTTTTGCAGATGATGTGGTCCTGTTGGCTTCATCAGGTGATGGCCTCCAGCTCGCCTTGGAACGGTTTGCAGCCAAGTGTGAAGTGGTGGGAATGAGAATCAGCACCTCCAAATCTGAGGCCATGGTTCTCAGCCGGAAAAGGGTGGCTTGCCCACTCCGGCAAAAGCGAAGCTCTCAATTTACCGGTCGATCTACGCCCCTACCCTCACCTATGGCCACGAGCTGTGGGTAGTGACCGAAAGAACGAGATCACGAATACAAGCGGCGGAAATGAGCTTCCTCCGAAGGGTGGCTGGCCTCTCCCTTAGAGATAGGATGAGAAGTTCGGCCATTCGGGAGGGGCTCAGAGTAGAGCCGCTGCTCCTCCACATCGAAAGGAGCCAGTTGAGGTGGTTCGGGCATTTGACAAGGATGCCACGTTTAGTCAAATAGCCACGATTATGTCGACTATCAAAATCGTCGACGACTAATTTAATAGTCGACGCGTCGTTTGAAGCTTTGTAAGATCCTAAAAGACGCAGGAATAAGTAGTAGGATTTAAGAGTGTAATAACGGACTGAAACAGAAGATGGCAGCACTGCATGTACAAGGATGCTAGCTGCCGTTAAACCCCGAAGAAGAAGAAGCAGTGTCCCAGAATTCATAGCGCGGCCCAGCTCAGTTTACAACAGAAAGGCCCCGGGGCGGACCCTGGACACGCTGGAGAGATTATATCTCTTGGCTGGCCTGGGAACGCCTTGGTGTCCCCCCAGACAAGCTGGAGGAGGTGGCTGGGGAGAGGGAGGTCTGGGCTTCTCTGCTTGGGCTGCTGCCCCGGATAAGCGGAAGAAAATGTATGTTTGTAATCTGCTTGCAGTCTGAGCTTTCTTGACCAATCGTGTTTGAGGAAGCTTTGAGGGCATATAATTCACACTGTATAATCCACATTCCCAATAATATAATAATATATCAACCAAGACTACTGTCGGCGTATCTTTTTGTTGTTTGCTTTCTGTTTTTTGGGGTTTTTTTTGCATTGTTGAAGAACGAATGGCTGGGGGAAGAGGAGGTCTTTGATTGGGTGTCTTGTGGCTCCACCGAAAGTCCTGACATATTGGAAAATCTCCCCCAGGGACTAAGCCACAAGACTAGCCTATGACTGCAATCATCTTGATATTAAAGAGTAAGATATGATATGATATGTAGCAAGCTGTAATGTTTATCATGTCAAAATTTTCCCACATTCACCAAAGCATCGAAAGCAAAAAATATAAAAGCAGTAAAGTAAAACTTTTAATTGACGATAAATCGGTAAATGTTAAGGAAGCACCGAAATAACTGAAAATCATTTAGCAGCTGTCCACTCAACAAGATCAACCGTCCCATTAGCATCATTAAAAGGGGACATTTACTGTGTACAGGGTCAAATACATCCACATGTAGTGCAATTACTGATGCAATATTCACAATATTCTTTCCTCGCTCTGATACTCCTTTAATCACAACGCTATTCCACCTTTTTGTTGAAACAAATAAGAGTTTTGTGTCTGACTGTGGACTATTTCAATCTTTAATCAATGGGCCGTAAAAGCAGCACGATCAATAGTAGTGATTCAGCTTCTGAGATGGAGGGTCAGCGCTTTTTCTGTATTTCTAAAAACACAAATTTATGATTATTTGTAGCTTTTTTTTTATTTGATTTAATCTCAATGTCATCCAGTCTAGGCTGTTTTATCTAGTTCTCACTTGGCTTACCACCTATGTAGACACACAGTGCTTTTAATTGGGTAAAATTACGGCAGAGATATGCCATCTGTGTTGTCCTTAAATGTATAAAATAAAGCTGATCACACTGGCAGCTTATATAATGACCATGTTAAGGACACAGCACATTTCCATTAGGAATTGGAGACACACCATGCTGCATAGAAAAAGCTGTTTCTGATGGGCAGATGAGGCAGGAAGCAGAGGTGAGGGGGAAGTTTAACAGCAGTTTGTATCTTTTCAGATTTGGAAACTTTTCCTTTGAGGAAATTATATTCATTAACCTACTTTATGCTAAAATCCTTCCATAAAATGAGGAGTGTTAGCAGCGAATTGGTTTGTCGGTCTCTCAGACTCTGGGCATAATGCCTGATGGATTTCTTTCCATCTCCTCCATCTGGCTATCTACCCTAATTACATGCCTCCCTTGAAGTTGACACGCAGGTTAACTCGCTCTCCCAATACTGAATAAAACTTAGACACTTAATTAACTTATTAATTCCTCTGTAATCAAAAGAAAGTGAAGTTGGATCACATCATATGATGAAAAGAGACTATTGACTGAAAGGAAAAAAACATTCAATGTGAAATCTGAGAATTCATTTTTGAGACTTTTATGTGTGATTTAGTTCACTTTGTTCTTTAGAGGATGAAAACTTTAAACTCTTGGTCTTTTGAAACATCTGAAAATCCTCACATATAACATGATACTGATGCTCTCTTAAAAGAAAACATATACTCAGCTCTTAAAGCATTTTTATGTTTAAGAAGCTGAAAACAGCTAACATTTTAAGGTAAAAAAGAAAAGACTAAAGCAGTTAATTAATCTGCAACATCAGTAAGTTTGGAATAAATTGTATTATTTGTATCATGTGATCTAATAGCACCAAGTTTTTCTTAACAGGAATGTTCCATTAATATTAGGAGGTTTTTGATACCACATGTTCCTTTGAAGAGACTAAAAGAACAATAGATTATTGTTAAAATAACAGCATGTTGTTTGCAGACAGGATGTGAGCATCAATCTTCTGACTCAAAGCCGAAACATTTATGAACCAGACCTGCAACCTTGACTCAAGACGGAGACCTCATCAGAGAGGACGAGAAGAGAACACTACATTACTTTTAAGTGCTGGAATTCAGGGCCAATGCTGTCCCACTGAGAAAAATCTGATACAGAATTGTTTAGGAGTGTAAGAGTAATGTTTCTGTTCGTACGGAGTTGAGTGAAAGCTGCAGTCCAAAAAAGTGAGAGGCTGAGTGTTTCATCTGCTCAAAGCATTGAGGCAAACAGCAGGAAGGATGGACCAGAGTGATGAGTATCAGTGGAAAATGACAGAGGGGGAAGAGAATCACCTGGTGAGAAGAAGGAGGGCGATAAGCAGTAAAGACAGTGAATAAGAAAACAAAATAAAGTAATAAAGGGAATTTGAGAAACAGGGAAAAGTGAAAAGAGCAGGACTTGTTTCCTCATCTTTAGCCCTCCAGGCAAGAGAAAGCAAACAGATAAAGAGGAACGAGACAATAAAGAAAAGATGGATTGCAGTATTTCCAAGCACCCACGGGCTTCTGAGGAAAAAGAGAGAGAGAGAAAAAAGATGTCATCCTCAGAGAGGAAGAGGAAAACAACAAATTCCCTTCCCTGGTCTTCTGCCCACTAAAGCAAAAGTCGCAAATGATCCAGGAACTCTGCCATTAACTTTCTCTTCTGGAAGAGTCTTTATGCCTGGCTGACAAATTCACAAAGTTTCCGAAACCCTTTGAAATGTGACTGGGTTTGTAGAGAACTTGTGTAGCACCTCAGATTAAGATGTTTTTCAACTGTTAGGAGCAGTTTCCTCTGCTTTCTCAGAAAAGATCCACGGTTCTGAGATTAGTTGGATTAAAACTCAGCTCGACTTCTAATCAAAGCTCCTCTCTGCAGCTCTGTAACAAATGCACTTTCTTCCTGGATCAGTGTCCATGTACACAGTGGAACACTTTGCAGGTTTGTTGTTTGATCTAGTGTCCAAGTCACTGGGAGCATGCAGGTACATATTTTGAAGTGGCTCACTGAGCTCACAGGATTCATCACTGTGTTTGCTTTCAACACCAAAGCTACTTAGTATTCTAGTGCCATTATACTAAACCATGTATCGCCGCTGCAGTGGGACAAATACAACAGAGTCCAACATGACACTTGTGCAATGAGAAAACGCGAAAGGGAAGTGCTGTGTCTATGGAGAGGCGGGAGGCGATGCCTCGCTGCGTCTGTGACCCATCTCGCTGATTTTTTTCATTAATCAGCCCTTCAGAGACCAGCTGAGGCTTTATCACTTCATGCCTATGTTTTGCCATGTTTCTGCCATGTTGTTAGTTGTGATCAGTGGGGGAAAAGTAATAAAATAAGCCACAGGAAGGTAACAAATTACAGAAGAATTCTACAGAAGGTGTCTGATTAAGGCTTTGGGCCTACACAGGATTTCCAGAACAGCTTCACTGATCCTTTCATGTCTATTTCACCCAGTGCAAACAGTACTGTGATGAGTACACAGTCATTCATCGCAGCACAAACGTGACCATTTTTGGTTAATTTGCATTGATCCTTACGGAGACAAGTGGAAATAAGCCCCGTGAGCAAAATCCTGCTATGGTAGAAAGACTTACTGGACTTAAGTGGTTCTGGTTTTCCTTTACATTTGTTATCTGTCTGTTTACTCTGGTTCTGTCTTTAGGATGCACTTTAGTGAAACACCTAACTGAGTGTGTAAGAGTGAGGGCTTTTTTATCACGTGGCCTTGGCTTATCTATAACAGACAGACTGGAACCAGTAACTTTGGGGCGTGTTGTTTTTCGCATTATTTTTATTGCGGAATAAAAATGAAATATATATATAAAAAATGAATTAATGAGGAGCACAGGATATTTTTGTTTTTTAAAACACATGCATCTTCCACTAATCAACAGCAAAAAGTGTCAAGTGATCAAGTGTATGATGCAACATCAGCAGACATTGTGGATGGACTTAATTTGTTAGATCATTACATCTTTTTTTAAGATCTAATGGCCAAGGGTTCATCGGAGTTTGAACCCAAATCTTGGTAGACTAATTGAGAACTGGGGTTATATAAAAAGCTGATAATTCAGCCTTTGAAGACTGTTGGCAGGTTCTGAAATATTCCCTTGCTTTGTCACCTTTGACCTCATGTATTGGGCCTTAAATGTGAGTGACACATGCTCTTTTCTGTTCTCTTAGATGACTAGCTGTAGGTGAAGCTATTTTGGACAGATAAGAGCAGAATAATGTATTTAATCATTGCTTTTTGTCTTTAAAAACAAACAATGGCCTTAACCTTCTTGCACTTAAAATGCAATAATCACATGTTTGATTTGAGATTAAAAATCAAAGGTTCATCGTGTACAGCTGGGGTTAGCCTTTATAAGACAAATCTGTATTTTCTGATAGAAGGGGTATGTCTATAAGTCTTAAATGTTAGATCTTATTTGCATTTAGTTTGAATCATATTAAAGGGTAAAATGTAAGTAGAGTGGTATTTATATATAATTTATTTTAGTCTTTCTGACTTTTCAAAGCGCTTCAACTAGCAACAAAACATAAAGTGCTTTGAACAGCAAGAGCAAGTAGAACTGTTATTTAAATCTATCCATCTATCATCTATTTATCTATTTTTGACTGCCTCTCTCCTCATGATCTGAGGCTAACTGTGGTGTCAGAAGGTCTGCAGACTCAGCAGATTCCGACCTGGGCTCATACATCAGAAATGAAAGGATAAACGCATAATGGCTGAGTTTATCTGTACAGGACAGATCAAGCCACAACAAGACAACACATCACTTCATATGACTTACAATAAGTGCATCATGTTTAGTGATCCCTGGGGGGAAACACCACAGTGCAATACAGGGTAGGAGCTTAGACTTACTAAGTTTTTGACTCATTTAATGTGGCTGGAAAGAGTGATTGTTGGGGAAACTGAACAACTCAATGCCACACACATCCAAAAAGTTCTCTTTTGGTTAACTTGTTTTATTGTGTAACACTTATTGTGTCTGTACTGTAGGTAGTGAGGCAACAGAATCTGCTAAGACAGCAAGCTCATTTATTCAGCATCTGACTTTAATGCGGACGCAGTGATTAGCTGCTTACAAAGTCCCGAAATAGGAATGTTGTTTCCAGGTTGCAGTGAAATGTGAGTTGAAATTGTGTAGTGTGTGGACTGTGTATGTAGACGGTGCTTCTTTGTCAATTTGGCACTGGGGTAAAAGACAAACTAACAAAATTTATGGATGCCTGGATTATGGATTACAGCAGCGGTCCCCAACCTTTTTTGCGCCACGGACCGGTTTATGCCCGACAATATTTTCATGGACCGGCCTTTAAGGTGTCGCGGATAAATACAACAAAATAAAACTAGTACCGGTACCGAAAAAAAGAAAATTTATTCATAACACATGTGAAAAGAACAAGGAAAACCAAGTAAACGATAAAAACGATAACAAAATAACGCTGAAAACCGGTAAAAACCCTGAAAACTATACATTTCACACCTGAGCCTCAACTCTCGCGGCCCGGTACCAAACGACTCACGGACCGGTATCGGTCCGAGGCCCGGGGGTTGGGGACCGCTGGATTACAGCATTGAATTCAATTTGATTTTCAATAGCGCCGCAATGTCCTTTAATACAGAAAAAACAGAGAAAACCCCAAAAATCAGGACCCCTGTGAGCAAGCACTTTGGCAGCAGTGGGAAGGAAAAACTCCCTTTTGACAGGAAGAAACCTCTGGCAGAACCAGGCTCAGGGAGTCAACAGTCATTGTAAATTTTTCCTGGAAACACAGGAGAAACCTGGGGAAAAGGATTGTTGGCAGCTGTGGTTTGGAGAGCAGCTACATTCACCAGTCAGCATCACAAAAATAGGAAGAGGGTACTTTAGTCTGTTGTCACTCTGGTCTATGAAACCTTTTTATTTTGTGTGTTTGTTGGTAAAAGACTGCTGTGTGTGGTGAGGTCATGGTGAAGAATAGAGACAGAGATATGTTCCACATATACAAAAACAGACTGAAAAGCCCACTTACAGGCATTAATTATGACAGACTAAACGATTCACAATTATATCTAAACTATGTTCTCCTGCTGGTGTAGCCAACTTGTTTTGTATCATGCTGGAAGTGTAAAAACAATCCTCTGTCTTTCTCTCCGTCTGTCTCATAGCTTTAGCGCCGGTGGCGTTTTTCTATTTCCCACACAGCACTGTATGTTTTATGGAAGCTGGACAGCTGCCTTAACAACTACCTGTTCGGTTACCTTCCCTGTTCGTGGATGGAAGGGGGCGGGGGGGACACTTATCTCACAGGGGGACAATAGGACTATGGAGAAGATCGCCAAACCCTACTCACCCCTATGCTGTCCTCCTGTCTGTACTGCTTCCAGTTGTGTCCCGTGTCACTGAACATCAGCAGGTAGGACGTCAGCCAATCCGAGCTGCCATAACGGCCTTGTGTGGCAACAGCTGTGATCTTGGTGCGCTCGCCTAAGTCGACCTCCAACCACTGATACTTGTCTGAGATGAGAGGAGACCAGCCTCCAGCTCCTGCAGACAAATGTGAATAAAAAAAAGACACCATTTATAGATAAGTGATGTATTAGATGTCCATGTAGATTGGATGAGATGAAATAAGTTCTGGTGAGGAGAAAAGAATGAATTGCATTGCTTGACCTTTCATTGTGAGCCAAAAATCCCACTTTTCAGTTATGAAACCCGAATAATGAAAATTGATTGAACCGCAGTATGCATCATTAGAACCATTCAGAAGCTATACTCAAATATAAATCGTACTTTAAGAACTTTCTTTAGGAACTTAAAAAGTTGAATTTGTCACGATGCACAGGGCCTTAAAGTTTTGGTACAGAAGCATATTTATTGGTCAAATGTAAGATTAAAAGATGGCGTATTCAATTCAATTCAATTTTATTTATAATCACCAAACACAACAACAGTTGCCTCAAGGTAAAGACATTAAAAGCATTAAATATTTCAAAGCAATGAAAAATGTCTGTGTGTAAACTGTAGATCCGTAAAAGATCTGCTTAACACAGCGACACTAAACCTGATCACTTCATCCTATTAAATTGAATATATTCCGTATTTGATTCAATGGAGCTCGTTCTGCAAAGATATCCTGTTGCAGTGGAGAATGTTCATATTTGAATTTCCAATAATGAGGTCAGTAAATCTAACAGTCCATATGAGCCAAAAGCTTAGAGGTTATCCTGCTCAAAATGCTCCATTTCAAAACATTTTTCTCTACCTACAGCTCTGTATAAGGTCAAGGAGAAGAGGAGGTCACGCAGGCGCTTGAGCTGATAGGTTGCCCCACCTATGTGCTTATTACATAGCCAGTCCAGGAAGTTGGCTTAAGGGAGAAGAAAGCGAGCTAAAATACTTTGCTTCAGACAGGATGAACTGTGGGCTGCACCAAGGCCCAGAATAACATGAATAGAGATCATTCTGAGCTATGAATCATGCAAAGCTACTCCAGTAAAAGAAAAACTGAACTGGAAATAAATGTTATAGGTCCAGGTATAGGCTCATTGCAATCCATCCATTGCAGGCACAGCAGTCAGACAATCCATGACCTCCCTCTCCCTAGCCACCTCCTCAACTCATCTGGGAAGTCACAGAAGTATTCCCAACCAGCCAAGAGCTATAATCTCTTCATTGTGTCCTGGGTCTGCTCCAGGGCCTTGCTCTCTAAGACATGCCTGAAAATATCTCACCTAGGAGGCATCCTGAGACAGATACCTGAACCACCTCAACTGGCTCTTTTAAATGCTGAGGAGAATCAGCTGTACTCCGAGTGCTTCCCAAATGACCAAGCTCCTCACCCTGTCTCTAAGAGAGAACCCAGCCCCCCTTGGAGGAAGTTTATTCCCAACCCTCGCATTAGAGAAAGTACACTGATAGTGTGACATGAAACCGCCCTGAACAAGTGAAGGTTTAGTAACTGGGCACATAATCAATTTTCATAATGTGTAGTTATGAGAATACACCATTGGAACCGAATATGGAAAAGCATAACAGATCCCCTTTAAGACTGAGCCAAGGTGAGGTCCTGGAAATCAATGTAAGTCAATATAATGTCCTCCGAAGTGGTAAACCCCAGTTGTGTGTGTGTGCACACTGCTCACAATGCATGCAGAAGTGTGGGAGTTATTGACAGACGTCTGCCTGGACAGATAAACTGCAGTTGATTAAATGGGCTGCTGCACAATAAAGAAGTGTTAAAAGCAGAAAAAGAGAGGCAATTGTGTGTGTGTGTGTGTGTGTGTGTGTGTGTGGTTGCATGTGTGGAAAGCAGCCACACAGAGCTCAAACACCAGATGGACGAATTCTGAAGAAGGAGGCTGCTGACCAGAGTCCCACTGAGCTCACAAGCTAACACGCCCATGCTGCGTGTCAGAAAGCCGTAGAGAACATAAACACGCTCGCAGCCATCTCTCATTTTCTTTCATCAGCTTGGAGCCAATTATTCTCTCAAAATGCTGCTGTGCAGGCAGGCTAAAAGGCAAAAGCATGCACAAAGCTAAATAGCTGCAGGACCACCTCTTGCAGCCCAATGACAAAATCTAGACCATCAAGATCAGATTACAGAACACCGGTGTCACTCCAGATAGCCACTTGTAAGATTTGGTGATTTTGTTTCCTTAAAAACCTGCTGTGTCACCGAACACTGTATCCTAGCCAATTATGGCTTAGAGCGACCTGCATCATGAATAAAGGAATTAAAGCAGTAAGAACCAGAGACAGAAGCTTTGGCATAACAAAACACTTCACAAATGCCAGCTAAAGGCTCATTGAGTATCCTAGACAATTACTTGCATCTTGCCATGGCCTAAAACAACAAAAGAACAATGGATCACACTGACTGTCTCATTTCCAGGTGATATCAGGTGGTTTGAAGTCATATGTTATCAGTTTGACCCATTAGATTTAGCTTGCTGCTTCCACTTCTCAGCTCTGCAGACAGTTTGTGCCATCATCTGAGAATGAATGCAGACCATAGGCAGCACTGTTACTCACTGGTTCCTTCAAAACGAGGTTCTTGAGCATAATTTGCGCAGGGCCTTGCTTTGTGGAGTTTGCATTTTCTCCTGTGCTTTTATAGTCTTTCCCTGAGACCTTCATTTTCACAAAAGAGATTATAAACCTTCGAAAAACACGAAGATTTGAATGTTTCTGTCCAATTTTTGGGAGCCGGGTCAAAGTGGAAGCAGGTTTAGCAGGGTATTTCAGACGTCAGTTTGCCTAGCAATGCTTACAAGTTCCTCCCAGTGGACTCAAAGATGCTCCCGGGCCAGACAAGTTATATAAACTCTCCAGCAAGTTCTGCGGTTTTCAATATTTTGAAAACTGTCCCTACTGACAACCTGAACTGTACAGGTTGTCAATAGGGACAGTTTTTGAGGTAAAGAAGTTCAAATGGGAAACGGCAGTTGGAACAACTATTTATTTTGTTTATCATTTTAAAATAATGCAGAACAATGTGGCGGCAGACTGATGGGAAAAAAGCGGTGAAAGGAAATCCGTGCCGGTCTGGTGGCAGGTCCAGTCTGATCTTTAAAGGCCAGAGCTAAGAACTTGACTAACAGACGTGTCCAGTGACAGCAGAACAGAAAAGAGCAGACACTCTGACCTTTGCTCATAAAGATAAGACTGTGGAGAAAAGGAGAAAGAGATTAAAGCAAAATGACTGAGAGGCTAAGAGGCGTTACAAAGATTTACTGTGTCCACCCTGTCACAGTAACTGCAGCTAATACAATGGAGGTGAAGTGATGGTGGTAGGTCTGAACACTTTGTGTCACGGCTGTCGCTTTAAATCAAAGAGATCGTTCTGGATTCTTTCTCCCCCACTCTCTGTCAGCATACCTGATCTGACCACCTACAAAAAGAGCTAAAGGTTAATGGAGGTCAGGAGTGTGATATCACAGCCTTTACGGCCAAACAGAGGATGAAATTATGAATGTAGCCCGACGAATCGGGGCAGAGTCACGCTGCGCTGCATACATTGTTATTTTGCAAAGATCTGTTTTGGATATTTTTCCAAAAGTCAAATAAACAATGATTAACGTTACACCGGTTTCAACTTTTCAGATAGTTTTACTGACAGTTGTCTTTTCAAGGAATACTCTTACCACACTAGCAAGTCCAGCCTTGGGAACTTCCCAAAACAGTTTAACCTTTGGGCCGCTGAGCAGCTCAAGGACTGTTCAGTGATGGAAATTTGGGAGAGCCAAGTGCATTTCTTCATTCCCACCCAGATTTATCATGATGGCCTTTAGGGGTCAGATTTTAGATCACCATTACCATTTTCCCACAGACTCTTATAGAACCTTTGGAACTAGTGGATCTATCGGCTGCTGGCCATTCCAGAAGAAATGATTTAAGACACTTTGAATTTTAGAAACGAAACCTACAGCTGCATTTCCAATCTTTGGTACTGAATGATAACATTTAGGGCATTTCAGTCTGGTGTCTCAACTCCACACAGAAAGCCTGAAGGCGGTGGATTTGACCCCAGTGACAGTAGTAACCACTGCACCACTGTGTGTGTCATGCTCTAAGAACCTCCTGCAGTCCAAGACGAGGCACTTGGTGACAGCTGTAGAAGTGAATGGGAGTGCAACTGCAACCGTCTCTCTGTGTTACGTCCCACACCCCCACAATCCTGAATTAGATAAGCAATTAAGAAAATAGGTGGGTAGATGGATGGATTGCGGAGCGCATGACATACAATTCAGCACTGAATGGAGAGAAAATGAGGTGTTTTTCATAATTAGCTGCCCGAGGGCGAATGCAGTCTTTGTCTAATATTAATTATGCAACAATATTGGACGCTGCAAAGTACAACGTTGGTGAATGAGTACAAACAAATGACTATTTCACCTTCAATTGTGCACTAATACATGATCATGCAGCTACAGGCAGGCAGACTGAGTGGAACAGAACAGAGGCAATGACCAGAGGAAGAAATAAAAGGAACTGAAAGACAGACAATTAAAAAAAGTGAGACAGGAAATGGTAGAGAGAGACGGGCAGCTTAAAGGGATAGAAAGCTGGAAAGACATGTAGCAGATTGATACAAGCACCCGACCCAGAATGAGCACTGGTCATTTGCATGAGAATACCAAGTCTGGAGGGTAATTTCAGCTGCCTGATAACATGTCAGTCGGACAGAAAGTCCACCAGGAGGCCAATGGGCTCGATGCGGCACTGACAGCAGCAGCAGGCTGAGGAATACTGCAGGTTCTCTGCAGGAGAAGCAGGAAAGATTCATCCATATGAGATGCTACAAAAAGAGCCCACGAAGGAAGTAATACATCTTATTTTAGAGTGTAAAAATCTCAATTTGCAGAATTTGCTGAAATAGTTTCAAACTAATCAAAGTGTTCGTGGGGTTTCCGACACTTGCAGTTGACTTGATAAATGTCAGGTGTCCAAACTAATTAACTAATTAATGAATCTGTTCTGACCTTTGTGATAATATTGCTGTTTTTGCAATTTATGGAAACAAGAAGATTACTTTCAAAAGATCCAGCATCATGTAAATTTGGGGAATGTATGAATTATTCAGACTAGAAACATGAGCTCGGACTGCTGCAAATATAATTACATGCAGGGGAAAAAAACAGATACTTAAGTATTACTATTTTAGAAATAACAACTTTTTTGGAAACCGCAGAGCGTAACTGAATATGAAAATCAATACCTGATTAGTTGGCTGCTCTTACATAGTTCCAATTTACAGATTCCAATTAAAGTTTAATTCTGTCTTCAAATCCAACCCTTTGGGAAAATGATTACTGTGGCACAATAATTCTTTCAAGTCAATTTCAACATAATTGCAGTGGCGTCACTGATAACTGTCAGCGGCGCCTACAGAAGAAAGAAAATGTTTAAACATGAAGACTGCTATTAACATTTGGCAAGAAGACCGAGATGGCTAAATGACTTCTTACCAGTGAAAATAAAATGTAATACAGATGAAGCAGAAGATGGACAGGGGCAATTCAGCGAAAGGATGAGGTGGGATGGGCAAGATATATGGAAAGAAAAATGGGACATCACGAAGAGAAGGAGAGGGTGAGCGGCAGAGAAAGGAAAGATAAATGAAGGATAACAGTAACCAGTGGGGAAACTGAAATAGTTGAGTCATTCATCCTCCAGGTTTCTGTTAATAGGCCATTCATATCTAATCAATAGACTATAAAAGGGTTTTTATCCACTTCTGGTGTCCCCTTCAGACCTCCAATGTGATCAGCTACATCAGGTTAAAGTCCCAAGTACATTGTCAGGCCCTCAGGTGAATGTGTGAATGCAAAGGGAAGGTGCTTTGTTTCATAAAGTGTCTGGCTTAAAAGGATATTTTTGTGTCCTTTATAAATGACTTTGGGATTTTGTTTTTTTGTCTTTCATTTGCAAATCCCAGTGTTGCTGCCTTGTTGTTGTATGGCTGCTGTGGCTGAAGAGGCAGAGAGGGTCATCCACTTATTGGTTAAACCCTCGCTCCTCCAGTCCTGGGTAAGACATCTGTTATCTGCTTGTGCTGGGAGAAGAGCTCTATGTACAAATTTGCTTGCGGTATAAAGTACTTTGAGTGGTTCCTCTGGATCTCTATTAGCATCCTCATTATCATCAGATTTAAGATAAGATAAGATAAGATAACCTTTATTAGTCCCACACGTGGGAAATTTGTTTTGTCACAGCAGGAAGTGGACAGTGCAAAAGTTATGAAGCAAAAATTAGAATACAATAAAAATAAATACAGTACACAACTGTACAGAATAGAATAAAATAAAATACTATATACAGTAGAATAAAATAGAATAAAATATACAATAAGATAAAAATAGAATACAAATGCTATATACAACTGAGTAAAAATACAACGATGCCAGAAAAGATTATTGCACATTTGTGGATGTGTGTGTTTGATCAGTTAAAGTCTGATCCCTGACTGTTCTTCCTTAGGTCTTCCATATATGTGAAGAATAGTATAAAGCCATATACAAACAGTCCATTCATTCCTTGCATGCGTCAGTAAAATATCAAGCTGTAGTTTACATAAATGTGCAATATTTCCAGACTGAGGTGAGTGGTGAACCTCGAAGTTCTCAGCTGGTTTGGTTTTACTTTCTCTCACCCTTTACATATAATGACTTCCACTTTCTTCCTTTTGGAAAAATTATCATCACAGATCATCACAGTTTAAAAAGATGAACAAATCATAACGTTGCCATGCTACATTCTCTGTAATTTATTTCAGTACTTTGTATTATGATTCTTTATTGTCTCCGTTTTACTGGAAATACTGGCGAGGATGGATGACTCACTCAATCTGTTGACGGGTAGAAATAAAGTGACTTGGACTTCACCTTAATTCCAAAAACATGTTTCTGGTCACAGTGACCTTAATTGTTGACCACCAAAGTCCAATCACTATCATTTTTCAGTGAGTATTTAGTGAAAGTTTGAAAAACAAATCTGTAAAGCCCGACCCGACACACTGTTATTGTGATCACTTTGTTTATTGCAATTTCCCACATGCAGTTGCCTTCGGTTTGACGCCCGATTCGCCAACTTTGCAGCTGGTCTCCAGCACATACTCTTTCCTCTCCAGTCGCCAGCTTCACTGTAAAACGAAGACTCTTCGTTAGGAAGATCATCACCACCTGACCAGACCTGACCGGACCTGCCTCCCTGCCACCGCCCCCTTGAGCTCACTGCACCACCCCTCCCCTGCAACTGAGCCAGGGACCACACCTCTGCCACAAAATCAAAGTTTAGATTCACAAGAAAATTGGGCCACCTGAAACGTGATTTTTGTAGCCAACTTTATGGTGTCTGAGCACTTTGAGACTTAGATCCACAATTTCTTTATGTTTGGTCTACAACTTTTGTCTGCAATCCTTCAGCAGTTATTTGATCATTTATAATAAAATCTTTGGCAACTACTTGATCGACACTGAGGTTTATACACAGACATAGAGGATTTATTACTTTATAATTTAGCACAAATTAGTCTCATAACAAAATACAGAATTGCACTCAAAAAATGATAACAGCAACTTCAACTTCATTGTAGTTACTTGAACATGCACACTGACAATCCTCCGCTAAGCTTCAACATAATAACATTTTGTATTTAAACATGTTAATATGCCAGTTTTTAGCTCAAAGCACCACTGTCCCTGGCAGGGAAAATAACTGATCTTTGAAGATCACAGTTTCTGTCAAACAAAAGGCTGTAATTCAAAACTGGTTCAGTAGTTAAAAGAAGCCAAAAAAAATTGTTTTTGTTTGCTATCAGCGAACACAGACCTCCCATGATTAAAGAAGACACTCCAATCTTCTGTTCTGATGCTGCTCTGCTCGTATTCACATTTTTTTGGTGTATAAATGTACTTGATATATCATGAAAAATGGAATTGTAATCTATAGTTATTCCATTTAAAGTGAATAATCTCATCACATATAACACATGTTCATGACCTTCACTGCTCATCAATAACAATAAAGTTTGAATGAGTGAAACATTATAGATTTCTTGTTATGGTGTGCCGTGTAGGTCATATTTAAAGCCTGATAATCGGTGTTCACTTAGTGGATAAATGAAGTGAGAGTGAAGCGGCTCCTTAGAGAACAACCAGAGGAAGCAGATTTTGCAGCAGAGATGGAAATGAGTCGGAGACATTCATTTATTCATCGATTTCCTCAGCAAACAGCTGGGAATGCTCCCTGGGATCCCGAACCAAGAACTTCCTTATCTACTGGCAACACACTAGAGCAAGATTAGGAAAAATAAATGCATGAAGGTTACCGCTGTCTTGAAATTATTTGTTAGGACATTAAACCAGATGTTGCTGTGGGATCTCAGCTGGTACTCTATTATAGCCCAGGAGTTCTTTCATGTTTAAATGATCTGTTTCTACAGATTTCCCTTCACACATTAACGACAACCCCTGTGGATACACTGTACTACTTAAAGAATGTAGAGTTTATTCTGGGTCTTTTGACTGTACCTGGATTATTTTAGTGCAGGGGTATAGCATCATCATGTTTTTATATTCATGTAAATTTAATGAACTGGCAGCCTGAGGAAGTTATTTGTCCTATAACGCTCTCCTCTGTGGCAAATTTAAAATGTATGGGTCGGCTGGGGGCAATTCTAACAATTGTCATATTTTTGTAAGACTACAAATTTCAATCTAATTTCAGTAAACAAGCTAGAGTCCGAAACCTGACTCTGCACATGCTCAGTGAGATCCTGTCCGAACCTTGATAAAGGTAAGGACACGAGTTTGAAGAAAAATACTGATTTTGAGGAATAAAACTATACACATTTTTCTTCAGACTTAATCTTTAACCTATATATTCAAAATGACAACAAACAACTCCTGCCACAAATTTTCAACATGACCCCAAAATCAGGTGCATCTGGTTCACAGTTCACAGGTGCACATCGGTTATTGTAACGTGAAGTAGAAAAGAAAAGCGACCAGTTTTCTTGTCATCGGTTAGCAGTACTACACAAACTAATGAGAACTAAAGACTTTTGTTGAAGATCCATCAGGTGACCGTCTGAAACTTTCACCAAAATCCGGTCATTCCAGTAGGAGGAGTGAAACTGTGGGTAGATGCACGATCGACACTTCACCACAGCATAAGATCATCGGTGGCCAATTGAGCTAAAAATATTACAGTTGCCTTGGTCTTCCAACCTTGATTTTTTCCCACAGTACAGAAATGAATATTTATGCCTGTGTACCACTGAGATTTTTTAATATATACAGTATATACTGCATAAATATACAGCACAAAGTGTCTGTGATATTGATGGCAGCAGTGAGAGGATTTATGTGAGAAATTACTCAATATATAAAATCCTGGAGGCACTTTCTATCTCTTCTCTGTCTTCTCTTTTTACTACTGTTTAACATAACTACAAAACATGGAAACAAGACATTTCACTTGGATTTCGAGGAAATAAAAACCCAGTCGTATACTGTGCAACATATAAGACAGCTGAAACAATTCCAGTTGCAAACTCAGCTCATGTTAATGATAACTGTGTAAACGCCATCAAGTGAGACAGATGCAATGGATAGTGCATTTACACAAAGAACAAACTTGTGTTGCTGCGCTTCTCTGCATAAATCCTGAATCCTTGTAAATAATGACAACGCTGGCCGATACTTGCTTGTGGGTTGCTTGTGCACGCTGGTATTATGTAGGTGCTAGCAAGTGTAAGTGCCAGCAAGTAGATGAAGATACCAGGAAGTCAGACACAGGAATGGATAGAGAACTTGGTCGATTATCAGAGTAAAGTGCTCAGCGCACACTAAATGCTTCACTTCCTGTGTAATTTGAACCCATGTGAAGGCTGTAATAAACCTGCACTGGAGACACACCCGGTGTCTTACTGGGTAAGGCATGATTTACAGCACTGTGTTGAATCTGTAACGTATAGGGCGATGTAGATGTTTGCATTAATAATACTTGTGTAGTGTTGGGTCTGTGTTGCTCTGCAATCACAAGGAAACTGAGCTGTTCATACTGGATTTGGAACTAATAAATCTTAAACACAAACAGCACACAGTATATAAAAAAGCCACCTACTGAAACACAGGAAAGATGGAAGCCTTCAGGAAGTCTGAATCTATTTACATACTGTCACAGCTTTGAAAAGGAGAAAAACTGCTTATGTCTACTCTGGAAGAATACTGGCTACTGCATTAGCATAATGAGCAAGCAAGAGACAATTACAGCCTATTACATGTTGTTTCACTGAGGTATCATCCTTGTGCTAATCAATATGCTATGTTTACAAGACATATTACTCCCAAACAGACCTGCATTGTCACTGAAGTCTGGTTATTGTAGTGCGTAGTTATATTTCTGAGAAGGTGCAGGTCTGTATATGCTGTAGTCTGGATCAGAGACTTATAAATCAAGTCAACAGTCTACAGGCTGTTATGCAATATAGCTTTTATTTCTAATTGCTTCACATCCTAACATGCAGTGCCTTTAATCAATCAGCAGTAAGTATAATCTGCTTTATGGGTAATATAAAATGGTCTCAGGTTACTTTTAATATTAGTTTTAAGAGTTTTAAATGTTCACAAATCTTTGAAATCTTGTCTCTGTCATCTTTGCGTCTCCTAGTTAATGAAAGACCAAGAAATGTCAGTTCCATTACAGCAGGGTGGCTTTTGAACATCAAATGCCAGCAAAGGGCAACAATGAAAAATGAGCTCTTACAGTCTTTAATACACGGCCTGAAGTGTCACTGCGACGCCTGCTCATTTCTTTACTACCAAGCAGAGTAGAAAGTCACATTCAGATTTAATGAGTCACGCTCTATTATAATTCATGCTAAAATAATTTAGCATTTAATGTTGACAGAGTACTCCTACAGATTGCTCAGATACAAATTACAGAAGTCGATTTTTTTCCCTAAGATCACACTGGCACCTTCTTGTTTACTGTAAGCCTCACATACTAACACGCTGTGTTTTTCAAGCATTTTTTTCCCAGTTAAAAACATTCAGGTCTAAATTAAAAGCATGTACCACCCTCCCACTAATAGTTAATCCATAATCCTATTTTTTCCCCAAACCATGCCAAAGGCACAAACACTATTCGCATCAGTTTTTTGCATATTTGACACACTTACATGTTTCAGATCATCAAATATATTTTAATACTAGTTAGGTAGGAAGCAGCAGAATCTGTTCCTCACCTTCTCTTTTGTTGAGTTTGGCGAAACCCGGGGCGTGGCTGCTGGACAGCTGGGAAGAGCTTCGGAAGGAAGATGGCGGCAGATTGGAGACCAGTGCGCTGTCACACGCCTCTGTCGAGAAATATCAAAACATAAAGTATAATGAATATCCTTCAGATTTTGACATTTACATGTAAATGTCAGCATGTGCACTGCTGTGCTTTTTGAGGGTCTATAATTACATTTGTTTCAACATCTCCCCACAAATATAGCCTCCTCAAAATATTCCTAGAGTGAACAAAACAAAATTAAAAGTCTGAGAGAAGTAAGCATAGTTGAACACAGCTATGACGCATCCTGAGTAATAGCACTCTTAGCTCAAGAAATCTGTTCCTGGGCTTCAGTGCCAGTTTTAGCCCTAATAAGCAGAGAGGAGCAGTGGATGTGTTGTCTTTGAATTGCAGGGTTAATGTCAGCTACAGTTCCTCGCTGCACAGTTAAGTAGTTCACAACAGTTGATGCGGGAATGTCTTTTTTATGCTTTAAAATCAAGAGAAAAAAAAGAAGGAAGCATTTAAACTTTTTATCTGAGTGAAAAAAAAGCTGAGTGGTTCAAAGAGTAGAGATCAACAGCAAAAAAGCACAATGAGAATATCACAATACCCGACACAGCTGGAGATGGATTAGTCTCCATCTCTTAGCCTGAGTGGAAACCTGATGAAATGTTATAAACAGCGGGGTGGGAGTGCTCTGATGCTGAGAGGTAAAAGCGTTGTCTCTGCAAATGATCAGCTTTTTTAAGATAAAAGAAGTTTATTCGGACACCTTTTGATTGTTTCATTCTAAAGTCTTAAAGAGGCGCTAATGACAACTAAAGTGTTGAGCCTGTGAATATAACAACATGCGTGTCAGAGGGGAGTCTAATCATTCAGGAGCTGGTTTAATGTTCCCCAGGTAGAAACAGGTCTTTCAGCAGTAATGGCTCCATATTAGATGAATGAACAGCGTAATAATGTCCAGTCGGATGAGTAAATGGTGTAATTCTGGCTCAATGGATAAATGAACGTTGCAATCATGTCGTGTTGCGGAGATGAATGGCGTCCTGAGTGAGTCATTATAGCCTGGATGCTGATGGGGATGATTCAGTGTTGTCAGAGGAAACCTTTACATCTTTCTCATATTTAGTTTATGGATGATTCCCTGAATTCAAAACATAATATATTGAACATTATGCAGTAATTAACATTAATTACTCTTATATTAATTGGAGCCTCTCTCACAGTTGCCAATAAACCTACAAAAAAAGAAAACAAGCACTTTTTTGTTCAAATTAAAGCAGATTTCTCTTTCCTTTATTATAGCTACATGACATAGAGAAATCTTTTGTAAAGACAGAATACAAATGAATGTTTGTTTTACTGTATTTGATTGTCTTTGGTCTGCACAGCATAATCACATCCCACAGATATACACACGGATTCATGATCACCAGCCCCATAAATATTCATACTTTTCCTCTCAAGCTGCAAACTGTAAGCTAAAGCCAAACTATCACCGCCTCCATCCAAAGCCTCTCCGTTAATGGATGTTGTTCTCCACCACTGAGACAAGAGCCAATTACTATGATTCACGCGGCAGTCCGATCTGGGCCCAGAACTCTGACAGCAAGGCTTTAGTTTCGATTACTCTGTCAACATCAGTGCACTTCATCTCAACAACACAAGGTCTTCATCCGCCTCCCGATAATTTCATAGAGGAATACCATTCCATTTACAGCAGCTCTTTTCAAATGAAATGTGTAGCTAGAGCCAACAACAATATTGGCCTATTTACCTGTAGTTAAAAGAGCAGGATTTGACATTTTAAAGCTGTTAAATCCTGGAATATTTATTTAGTAAATTAAATACACCGTAGAGCCCAAATGTGGCATTCACTCTCAAGATAATGGTCTAAATGTGATTTTTTCTCATTTGAATGCTTCAAAATACTGGATTTTGATATTATTAAATCTATCTCTTCGGCAGGTGTTTTAACCGAACTGCAACACACGATAGCAATGAGCAACAGCTGTACTTTCAAACACACCACAAGTCAGTTGAGGATTTACAGTATTACACTTCTGTTAAAGAGAATACAGAAACAGTCAACAGTCTTCTCCAATACGGTCTCACATAGGAACCCTGAGGGGTAGCTGTGACTCAGGGGGTAGTCGGGGTTGCCCACTAATAAGAAGGTCAATGCTTCAATCTCAAGCTACAGTACTTCATGTCAAAGTGATCCTGGACAAGATACTAAGTGCCAAAAGCAACAGTTGATATATCCATCACAGTTTGTGACAGTGTAAAGTGCTTAGAGCGGTGAGTATACTACAACATATATACCCAGAATATTCGATCAAAAGGCTTCTTCACCATTACTTATGCATTAGCTGTCTCCTGCAGCACATCCAGTACCTGCATGTAGCATTTTCTGTCCGCCAATTTTATGTGCTGATACTATTTTAATCCTCCTTAGGACAGGAAGGAGTATTTGCCTGTAACATAAAAAGCACTGCAATGTACAGTGAAAAGCAATACAGTGAGCAGCTACTGCTAAAAATTCCATCGAAATCTATCATAAAATTTTTTGTTTGATTTAATAAAAATATAAAGACTATCATCAGCCTTAATTCCAAGCTGCTTTCAGCTAGAAAGATCTGTACACTTTGCTATGCTATCCACCCAGCAACAGTTTGTAGATAAAGTTAAAGAGCAGCTAAACATAATGAGACATTTCACAGATTAAAAGTCTGATATTTCCAAAAGGAACTGATACAAAATGAAACAAAAAAACATTCCTCATAGACATCCCGACGTGCTCTACTGGATTCAGATCTAGTGACTATGGAGGTTATTTAAGTACGATGAACTCAGTGACCTCATGTTCAAGAAATCACTGTAATATGGTATTTTATCCTGTTGGAAGCAGCCATCAGAAGATGTGAACAAAGGCATCAACAAGCTAAGAAACAATACTGAGGTAGGCTGTAGCATTTAAATGATGCTTAGTTGGCACTTTTGATACAAGGCAGAATGGTTGCACGTTTATTCATTTAACCCAAATTCTGACCATACCATCTGAACGGCGAAGCAGAGATTGTTTTGTTTTTCCAGTCTTCAACTGATCACTTTTAGTAAATTCTTGCAAATTCTGGACTAATTTTCCAGTTTTTGGCTGACAGGAGTGGCACCCAGGATGATCTTCTGCTACCGTAGCTCATCTGCTTCAAGATTAAATGTGTTGCACGTTCAGAGATGCTCTTCTGCACACCTTGATTGCAACGAGTGGTTATTTGAGTCACTATTCGTATCAGATCGAAGCAGTCTCCTCTGATCTCTGGCATCAACAAGGCATTTTCATGCAGATAATTGCTGATCAATGGATATTGTCTTTTTGTCAGACTATTCTCTTTAAACTCTAAAGATGATTGTGTGGGAAAATCCCAGAGGATCAGCCTGTAAGTCACCAACAACCATGCAAGTCACTTATATCATGTTTCTTTCCCATTCTGATGCCCAGTTTGAACATCAATACTTCATCTTCACCATCTCTATGTAGCTAAATGCACTGAGATGCTGCCATGTGATCGGCTGATAGATATTTGCGTCAGCGAGCAGTTGAACAGGTGTACCTAATGAAGTGGTTGGTGAGTGTATATCCACGTGGAGGGATAAATGTCTATGAATATTTGGTCCAGCTGCTTGTTAACATTAGAAAGCCTTCAGCTTGGCCTCAGTGGCACTGTAATTTGATTGTAAAATTATTGGGTATTAACAGAGTCTGAACTCTGTTTAGTACAGTGTGTTGCAGCAGTTATCATTAAACATCAGACCATATAACACAGTTATACTGCACTTTATAGTTACCAGAGTGGAGCAGAGGCTCATACATATTTAATTCTAGCATTTTAAATGCCATCCAGCTACTCAACAATCATCAGAAGGCGTCCAGCTCCTTTGTCCTCTGAAGTTCCTCCTGATAGTCTTTATTCCTCCAGGCTTTGCCCTTACCGACACTTATAACTGTGGGTGGTGGGGGAGCTCTCAGTATGAAAAGCAGGTGAATTACAGTAGTCTGAAGAGGTGAGATGAGAGGGACGGCTCTCCAACGCGGAGTGCTGTAATCCCTGAGGAGATAATGTGTGGTGAGAGCAGTGGAGTTTTAAAACACAGGGCCACTTTTCCTCGGCGGAGCTGTGGCATTTAAAAGCCGATGTCCCTGACAGTGTGACTAGTGGAGCACAAACACAGACAGCTCAGAGGAAAATGGAGCTAAATGTTGAATACCTGCTGGCCTCTGTAGCCAACGAACCTCAACACTGACCCTGGCTGTGTTGGACAGAGAGCCTTCCTGAATATTAAACTGCTGCACCCTCCTGAAAACACCTCCTGTCTTTGTGTAAGCTTCACATTTAAGGGTGTTAGACTAAAAAAATATATAATAATGCTTTTAGGCATTCAGATCACCACAAAAACATTATTCCTGATCAAAGTATTATAAATTTACCCAGAAAAGATGATTCTTCAATCTTTGGCAAAGTGAAATATCTCCAGGCAGAAAAAAGAAGCATTCTTTGCCTTTGATAAAACAAAAACTCCAGAACTGGAAGCAAGTATTGAACTCTGAGTGATGGGAAATATCCTTTCAGTTCAGTCAAAAACCTCCTGGACACCCATCACTCAGCGTCTGCACTATCCATCAATTCATACAGTGCCAACTTTATCGTTGCACCAAATGTGACAAATGGTCAGTTTGACCGCATTAAAAAACATTAAAGGAAATTTTGAAAATATCTCAGGAGGGTATAAGGCAAATACATTTTATCACCCCTGAAGTGACAGACTAATACCAGAGTGGCTCATTCACCTGCACTGTCCACTTCTTTACTGAATAGAAAGTGCCCACAGAGTCCGTGACTGAGCTGGGGACCCTGAATACCGATGAGCTCCATCCATCACCTCGGCAAACAGAAGGTCTTGCACTTCAGAGCTCTATAAGCCCCACAAACCCAAAGTTCAGTGCCTCTCAGTATGAGCCAACTTATTTAGCCGTTCAAAGCACGTAGCAGTAAGCAGGATAATGAGGCTCCAGCGATGGCTGTTTTTGCTCCGGAGCGCTAACAATCATCCTCAAGCAAAAAAACATCAATGCTCATTTTACTAATCCGCACAACGTCTACCTCCAGTTTGACCCAAGGGGGTTCAAGCCCGCTCCTGCCTGGATATACACAGAGAAAGAAAGAACGCATTAAAAATACAACACAGTGGGCTTTTTTGCATTTTGTTTTACTTCAGCTCAGCCGCGTGGTTTATTTTTTCAATGTTGCGAAGCTAAAAGAAATAAAAAAGAAAAAGAAATCTTATATTTTGAGTTGTAACTGGTAAAGGGTATTTAAAAATAGTCTCCAAATAGACCAAAGATCTTAATTTCGTTATCGGCTCAAATGGTTTTGACATTTAGGATATTTAATTCTATCTTGTGCTGTCTTATTTATCAATGACATCTGAAACTTAAATAGCCATGTGTCACTTAATTTAGTTTTGACATATATTTCAACTTTTTCCCACTCGTTCAGTCCAGTTTATTGTTGTTGCACTTGCAGAATTTATTGAAACCTTTGGCCCAATATGTTTTTTAGATTACGTGCTTTAGCTTTACTTCTTTAAGCCTGGTTGTTCAAGGCTGCTAAATCATTTCAAGTTTACCCAAGTTTATATAGTTAAGTAACCCTTTAAGTTAGGGCTGGGCGATATATCGAGTTTTTAAAAAATATCGATATATTTTCATACGAGATATAAGATGTGACAATATCCTTTATATCGATATAGTCTATGTTACGTTATAATTATACTTGTGGAGCCACACGTTTGCCTCTCTTTCGTCCACTTTTGTCTCTACGCAACGTTACTCGGCCTCGCCCCTCCTTCACTGAACACAACTCTCCCTCCTCCCCCATAGCTTCACCTGCAGGCAGCGACATGCAGTGTTGCCAACTTAGCGACTTTGTCGCTATATTTAGCGAGCTTTCAGACCCCCTAGCAACTTTTTTCTAAAAAAAAGTCGCTAAAAAAAAGACGTGAAAGACATTACAAAAAACAATAATTGCTAAAAGAAATTTAATTTGTAGTTCTAAATAAATTCTAAATGCATTTAGGACGTTTTTTGCTCACTTTATGTCTCGTCCACGATGTTATTTCTCTCTCCAGCAGCTTAGGTTACAATTACATTAGCATGACCAATTATGCAAATTAGGTGATGATGTCATTTAGCGACTTCTAGCGACTTTTAGGACAACCAATAGCGATTTTCCATACTGAGGAGTTGGCAACACTGGCGACACGATGGACACGGCAAATCTCCGTTAGCGAGTTGTGGGGCTGGACGGCGTCAACGTGTTAGCGAGCTAACCGCGCTAACGAGCTAACGAGCTAACCATGCTAACGTCAGCCCACAGGGGCTGCACGGCCTAGAATCCCTTCATTTTCTCAAAAGTTGACAGCGCGGCTTATGTATGAATTCTGGTTGTGCTTACTGACCGCGAACCGATTTTAGGTGGTACACGGCGCTCAGCAATCTGTCAAAAAATGTTTTAGTACAACTTTGGTAAGCTAAGGAGATGCAGCGCTTGATAGATTGTCAGAGCATTACGGCTACCGTAGTCTGGAGCCTCGCGGAGTGATACGTACCGTGCTTCAACGTAATATTACCACATTGTGTGTGTATAAGGGCCATAAATGGCACCTGTTAAGAGACATGGTTACAAACTCAAGGCTGTCAGTCACACAGTAGAAGTTGGGAACAGAGCAGCTGTGAAATCTGTCTTTGTTATTGTGCTCAGCGTCTGTTAGTTTACATTTTGACTGCACAATTATGAGCTTTTTGTTATGCACAAAAACAACATTGTTTTCTTTTATTTATGGAGCATGATTATTTAATAAATGCTGATAATTTCTTTTTGAGTAATTTCTTCATGTAAATCTATGCTGTATGTAAATAAAAATGCCTGTGTGACATCTGGGACACAGTGTGACTTATGGCTTTAAAAAAATATCGAGATATATATCTTATATCGCCACCCAGCTAAAAAATATCGAGATATGAATTTTGGGTCATATCGCCCAGCCCTACTTTAAGTCCTTGAATATTGTTCCACAGTACCGTGAATAACCTTAGAGTTTTATGAAAGACATTTGGGAAAAATGCATTCGCATCAGTCCAGACAGCGATTTGCAAAACTCCATGAAACTCTGACAATTTTAGAGTAATTAAATAACTGTCACCAAACTTGTTGGAACATAAATCAAATGCAACAAATCCGACATCCCCTTAGTGAGAAAGCAGTAAATGATTTCTCGATTGGTTGAATGAACTTGCCATGCAGTTTTGAAAAATAGCCCCATAAGTTGTTTTTTTTAGACCAGGAGCGCAAGGGAGGAATAGGTTAATTAAATGAAAAGGTCAGATCGACAAGTGAGAATAAAAAAGAAAAAAAAAAGACAAAATGTACAAAAAAAGTGCTGAACAATGTACTAAATGTAGGTTTAAATATAGGCTTTTAATTTTAAACATCAAATTTTAAAAACATACACATTACTCACACTACTTGAAGACACTGTCTAGATTAGAACTTGACTATATTTTCTCATTTTTAAGTGTACAACCTACATTTGTTTATACAAATTGTATGACTGTTTTCTATCACAGTGCTATCAGAAGAGAATAAAACAAAGAAATAGTCATTGTGACATAAAAACAATGTAGATCTTACTGCTGATTCAGACATTACTCATTTTGTACAGTAATTTTAGATGTAAAACCACACCACTGCCTCACATATTTTATCTGTTTAAAAGATACAGGGAAGCAAGAAAAAAGATTTAAACTGGATTGTTGTCATGTATCTGTTGACCAGATAGCTCTGGAGATTTCTCTGGAGAAATTCCTTTTGCACTCACACATTTGACCTTAAACTTCAACAACATCAACTCTTCTGTCAAACTGACCGTTGCCCGTGTTGAGGTTCTAACCGGCAGTTTTAAGTCAAACACTTTTGATTTTCCAACCTCGGACGTACACATCACATAACTATTTATTTCTTTTATTCTTTGGAGATTCACAAGGTTGCCTAGCTTGAATATGTAATGGTGTTGTGGTTCTTTTTTGGTTTGTTTGTTTTGGTTTGTTTGTTTTTCCATAACTTGTGTATCTGCAAATATACACCTTCTGTATTTTTCATATGAAAGAAACTATACTGTGGTGGGGCTTGCTAATTTCTTGTTTTTGATTTATGTATGTTTTGTTTTGTTTTACTTTACTTTCGTTTAATATGTTGTTTGTTTAATTTAAAACTAAAAAAAAAAATTAAATGAATGAGAGGTAAAACTTGAGGGGGTAGGGACAAATAAGTAAATACTTCTGCCTACTCCTTTTCAAACAAATAATGGAATGATATTTTGCAATGATTGTGAAGGCACATGTTTGAAATGTTTGAAATAAAAAAGAACTGAACTGAACTGAACTGAATATGTTCCCTAGGGTCATTTTGTTGATTTAAAGTTCTAATGTAGTGCTCTGAGAGCTCTGACACAGAAAAAACACCCGGACAATCTTCGTTTCCCATTGTCCACTCACCCAAAATGAAATTTAAGTTGTTGTTTGACAAACTGAAAGAACGTGTGCATCACTGACTCATAAGCATACGAGGACAGAACAGACCTATGGAAAGCCTGAAAGAGGTCCAGAGGGTGATAGGAAGATGACCTTGCAGGGTAATAGAGTTTTGGAGTTTTCTTGATATTTGTGTGACACTGGAAACACAAGATAAAGAATTATATTTCTTGCTCACTGTTTTTAATGCTTCAAAGTACTAGATCAGCTTTAAGGAATCAGTACTTTATGGCGGGCTTCCTCTTGTTTGCTTCCTGTGTTCTTCCCTGCAAACATTTGCCTGTCTGACAGCTACCAAACTGAGATGCTCAGCACTTTAACTCCTCTGGCTGTGAGCAATAGCAAGGATATTTGTTCTTCAGCTCCAATTCTTTAGCCAGATGTCGAACAGGCTCCTGCATAATGCCGATTCATTCTGGCCTTATCCAGCTAGAAAACACCAGATAATCAACTCATTAAGTGCAACACAATCTGTGTGTGTAAGGCTATACAGTAGCCCACACACAATCCGACACTGCCTTTGAAAGCAGAGAACAATCATCCTTCTTATTGAGGCTCGTCACACTGATCAGTGATGTGGGCGGCTGTGTGGGAGACAGACATCAACCAAATGAAGTGATCAAAACAGCAACGAGCCACAGAACCACAGCATTTAAAATCCCTTCATCTTGAAACTGCCAGGTTTAACTTGCAAAAAGACACGGATACAGAGTTACAAGAAGCTGCTAAGAGATTAGACTTTGGTCCGTTTATATGCTGCTAAAACCGAGAACATTTATCATGAATCACAACGTCTGAGATATGCAGATTTAGAAGGAGTGCTGCAGGAAACACCAATCATAGTGATGGCCCCAAGAGGATATATATTTAATTTAAAAAATCCACTAATTCACTGGCAGCAATAAGCAAATGATTTTAATATATTTGCCCCTAAATATCTATTAATAGAGAGCAGCAGACCAACAAGTCTCTGTGGGGAAAAGAAATGGTACAAAATGTAATACCGTTCTGTCATTCAAGTAAAATGCAGGGATGTTCATATCATTCAAGCAATGGCAAATCTAATTTATTTCAAAAAGGAAACACTGAATTGGACACTGGGGATTCATAAAATTGAAAACTGCATTGCACCAGCAGAAGAGCTTACACTACAAACTATTTTTATGCAAATGAGTGCCACAGTGTAACTTTTATCTTTTTTCATAGGGTCAGTAGTTATAAATATGAAGCAGTATTGTAATATGAAACTTTATTTTATTGATTTTCATTTTGCTTCATGCTTAAAGGGCATTTTTTTTGCATTGATATATGTTGATTCAGACTCCTTAAAGGGCACTTCACCTCAGGAATCAAATGCACAAATGTAATTTTTCCTCTGGTGCCATTTATCCACCTGTACTCCAGTGTGATTACATGTGTGTTTTTAAGACGTCTAGCTTATCTTGACTATAATATAAAAAAGAAATAAAAATAAATCTGTTGGAAAACTGAACAGCATCAATGTCTCTTTTCATGTCATCTTACCACAATTTTCTTTGTGCTGAAATTCACTTGCAAACCAAAGGAAACATGCAGCTAGTTGACTTTACAGCTAAGCCGAGTGGGTGTAATCAGGATTTTAAATCGACTTGGTTACGACCCTCTCATCACAGGTAATCCTTTTGCACAGTTATAGTTAATGAAGTTCACATGAAACTGGTTACTATGTTGATGTTTGGAGTAAGCCGTGAATGATTTCCAAAAACACTGTTATTTTTCAAATGTACTTTTGTGGAATTTTAAGCAGCACAACGTGAGTGCCCTTTAATTGTATTAAACTGAAGAGAAGGTACACGTACAGTTCTGGTGAGGCATCATTCTGACTGGATAATTAACTACTCTTCTGGGTAGAAAAACAGTTAAGATCAGTTAAATTGTTGGGATTATTTTCATGCTAGGCCACCCAACTATGTACAAGTTTCAAACATCTAGCTGTTGATTTGAAGTGAAGATGAAGAATTAGTGCTGCTTCTTCATTATTCTATCCACTTTGGCCCATATACCAGCACCACTGTCAGCAAAACAACCCCAGAGGATGCTGCTGCCACTTGTATGATGCTTAACAGATGAACAGTGTTCTTTGGTTATAAAGCCTCATCTTTACCCCTCCCAGCATACCTGTTGTCATTGTGGCCAGGTAGCTCTTTGTCTCTAATGAACATAAAACTTTTGGCTTCTCTGAGTGGAAAGCTGCAAACTTCAGTTGAACTTAGGGTATTGATTTTGGTTTCTTTATTGGTTAAAAGACCAATAAAGAAACCCCTGTACATTATACATCCTTCAGCGGCACTTTTTAAAAAGGTTCAAGTGTAGCTATATATTTGGACCCGTATGTTAAACTGCTTTAATTTGTTTTTAAATGTTTGTCCAATGCTGCCCCTCTGTACCTCTCTAAGCTTCTTCATCCATACATACCTTCCCGGTCCCTCAGATCGGCAGACCAGCTCCTCCTGAATGTGCCCAGGACTAATCGTAAGCTCAGAGGGGATCGGGCGTTTGCTGTGGCAGCACCAAAATTGTGGAATGAGTTGCCTTTACATGTTAGACAGGCACCTTCCTTACCTGTTTTTAAATCACGTCTTATTTACCTTGGCTTTTAGCACAGCAGGACTTGTTGATGTCTCTTAATATATTTTCTTATTAATTATATTATTTTTAATTTTAAGATATTTTATATGTAATTTAAACTGTTTCCTCTCTACGTTATAAATAAAGATGCTATGCTATGCTATGCTATGCTATACCTTTGACCCTGTGTGGGTCAAATTAAAACACTAAAACACAAATCTCGGACATGTAAAATTGATTTTGGGGTGGACAATCCCGTTAAGTTCATGCGAAAGCTTTAAAGCTTAGCTCAGCCTTAGAGGTAACAGATTTTAAACAGCTGGAATGAATGATGACTTAAATCATCAAATCTATTCACTAATTTTCAGAGCTATGAAACAAGAAACACTGTGTTAACACTGAAACAGCACCAGTTATTAACATTGTGCTTTACGTTGAAATACATCATCTATTACATTTTCTTAAACAGAGAAATTATCTTTGTGCTAATCAATTTATTTTATTACCAAGACGTGTTAAGAACAAGAAGTCTAATCACAGCTGTTGCCTTGACATATTGTTAATTTTCTGGAAAGTACAACAGAATTATCACATTACTATAAATCAAGCTTAACTGCCCACCTACTCTTTAAATAGGATGAATAATATAATTGATTAGACCTTTTTCAACTTAACAGTTGATTTCTTGCTTGTGTAAATTATTGCAATTAGCTGGTTGGTGACATAATCTTTTTTAGAGAGCATTTAACTTACGCCTGATTAAAGCTAGTTTAGGCGCTTTAATAAACTACAAAATACAAACAATGATTGACAGGAAATGCTACAACCCCTTTTTCTTTGGCTCTGGTATCAAATTAACATAGGCAGCTCAGACTTTTTGACCAAGATTACCTTTTTTTTTCTACAAGAGAGAAAAAAAACACTCTGTCAGCATATCAACATGCTTTAAATCTGGTATGACAGAACTGGTATTAATATTCAAAGTGCTTTCACGGTTGAGAGGAGTCATACTTGGAGCAGATTTCTGCTCAGGCCAGAAACTTTCATCTGAAGAGCTTAGTGCCAAGTACTAACCGTACTCTCTGCCAGGTGTTAAGCTACTCTGTGATATTTGATATTGTAAATAAAACTGAGCTCTGTCTATGAATGTTGGCGAGCGTTGTTAGAGGGACACTACATAAACTGAGAGTGGCAGAGAAAAAGACAACATGTTCAGGTTGGATTCCTTCTGGCTATAAGCTGTATAGTAACGTTTTAAACCAATACTGCATGAACACAAAGCCATGTTAAGCTTCTTTTCCTCCTCTAGAGGTTTATGAGGGCCATCACTGTAAACAACAGCGGTGGTCAGCTAGAGAACTGCTTGCAGTAGATGCTGCTTGCAGAAAATATTGTCAGTCTGTGGGGGGACAGGTTTCCTGTAAAATGAGGTCAAGATCCAGTCACTGCAACAGCAAGGCAGCGAAGATCACATCCACACCCACTGTAACCTGCTGCACAGAGAGAAAACCTCACTGCACTGTCACCGCTATAATATTTTTTTTTATATGAACATCAAACCTAACAAAAAAAAAACCCTTGATGTCATGATGACAGAGGACGTTTATAAATCGTTCTATAAATTCTGTCTCTCTCCCTGTGTGGTGTCTGTCTGTGCGCACAACCGCTTCACACCTTCACTAAACCACAACAGGAGCCACATTCACAACAACTACTTAGTTTTACTTTACAGCCAGCTTCCCCAAGGAGACATTAAAATAAGCGCTCTTTAAAAAAAAATCTTCTCTGCAGATAATTTGATGTTCTCGATCTTCCCCGGCCTCTTCAGCAATTCCAGCTCAGGTTTCCTCAGGGCTGAAACACAAAACCTACTAGGTTTTCTCCAGCTAACAGCAGAGCTTTCCAAAAAGTTGTAGAGGAAAGTACTGAAGCACAACTTTTGGCTTGAACTGTTAAATCTTCACAGTGCAGGGTAATTGAGGGGAGCTGGAGTTAAAATATGGACTCCAATTAGGCCTGCGGTCACAAATGAAGGCTGTTATCTCCTGTCATAGTGGGAAAGCCTGAATAAAACACAATATTATGCCTGGATGTTGGACTTTCTGTCTGATAGATTCCAAAAAGCAAAGGTGATTAAGTGTCTCTATAGAGAGCTGTTTGTTCCCTCCAGATTTCCTCATAGTTGTACTTTGTACTCTTTAAACATGGCTGTGACTGCACCTATTGAAATGGCTTCACTTTAAAGCAAATGGCTGTGATATTGTTCGCTTCATTGAGCCTTTTATTGTAGTAGAAGGACAATGATCTCCAAATGAATTATGGAACAGAACCAAATGTGAAAATCAGTAAAAACTTTATATTACCCACATTTTTATGGATCACCTTTAAACTTCACAACAATATTCTAGGCCTTGGGGGACATAAGTACCTGGGTTGACTAACAATTTGACCTTGGCCTTCAATGTTAGCACCTAAGGTCAAAGCTGACCTTGAAAAAAACTTTCAAATAAACATATTAAGTACTTTATATCAAGATTTACTAGGTAATAATTAGTTTAAAACTATCCATGAATCACTTTTTCCTGATTAATGTTGATTCAAAATACACCAGTATACCACTGCTCATTTATTATTGTTTACTCCGCCATCCGTTGTCATTCTTGTGTTACTCAATTAATCTGGAATTAATTTGTAACTGTTTGATATGATGTTTCACCACTTAAAGAAGCACAAAGAGAGTAGTTATGAATGCGTAACTGTGGTTTAACAAGCGGTTCATTCATTTGCACTAACAGTTTCCCCAACTGGTTCTTTAGAAAACATCATCATCTACCATTTACTCATTTCATTTCTTTACTTGTGCTTTGATAGTAAGTAAGTTTTGTGTTGATGTATTATGGTAATGCCACCCTACTTCGGCGATATAGAGGCAGACCGCTGACAGAGCAAACCAGATGGGCAGGTCTGAGATTTTCCCACTAAACCATCTCTAGGGTTTACAGAGAATGGTCTGAAAAAGAGAAAATATTCAGTGACGTGCTCCAGAAAGCATTTCTAAATGCTCAGCTCAACAGATGAGCCACAGACAACCAAACTGGGTGCTACTACTGTCAACTAAAAATAGGAAACTAAGTCTTAAAATCGCACAAGCTCACCATTCAGTGTACCCCAGTGCTGCTGCTGTTCATCTCTATCCCTTTATAACCACAGTGCACCCATCTGATGATGGCGGTTCCCAGCAGAATAATGTGTTAAGTCACAAAGCTCAAATCATCTAAAACTGGTTTCAAGAACATGAATACGAGTTCACTGTATTCAAATGACCTCCATAGTCACCAGATCTCAGTGCAACAGAGCAGCTTAGGGATGATGATGGACAGTGTTGGGAAGGTTACTTTTAAAATGTATTCCATTACAGAATACAGAATACATGCCCCAAAATGTATTCTGTAACGTATTCCGTTACGTTACTCAATGAGAGTATTCTGAATACTTTGGATTACTTAATATATTATCATGCTGTTTACAACTACATGAATGTACTATTGCTGTGATTTATTACTGTTACTGAAGGTCCGCAGCTCCGAACCGTAGTAAAGGGACCTCTGGCTAATACGGTGGGTTCTGTGTCGGGCTCGTAGCCAAAAACTAGCTTTACTTTGTTGTCCGGGTCAACTTTGCTAGTGAGAGACAGAGAGAGGCGTTGAAAGGCTGCTCCAACAGAACTTATTGTTTTTGGAGGAAAACACGAACACGGTGTAGTCTTAATAGCTTACTTACAACTGGGCTCGTCAGGCACTCTTCTTGGCTGCAGTGGTTATTATTATATTTGCATGCTTCCAGCTCCCGTTTTTGCTCGATGACAGCTCGTACTTTTCCTTTTTCTCCCTCCCTCGCTCACAGACACATAACGTGTACAGCAGTCCATTCTCCCTGCAGCACGGACTACACTGCCTATGATGCTACATTCTTTAGAGCTATACCGGTAGCATTCTGCCTATTAGCTTAGCACAACAACAACAAAAAGGCCTCTCTCACCCAGGAAACACACAGAGAGAGGGCGTCACCCTGTAACCATGGCAACCGTAACGCTGCCACCTGGAACTACAGAACGTAGCTGTCAAACAAAACCCAAACAGGCCTGACCCGCCACAATATGAAACAGGGAAGTACCGCCGTGTAATCCATTTATTTCAACAAAGTAACTGTATTCTAAATACCACCTTTTTAAACGGTAACTGTAACGGAATATAGTTACTCATATTTTGTATTTTAAATACGTAACGGCGGTACATGTATTCCGTTACTCCCCAACACTGATGATGGAGCAGGAGATTCACACAATGGATGTGCATCTGTCTGCAGCAACCGTGTGATCATGTCGATATCGACCAAAATCGGAAAAATGTTTCCAGCCAAAATCTTACAACTAACATTAACATCCATTTGCACCATAAAGTTAAACTTGACTTGACCTTGAGTCCAAAAACATCACTAGTTGCAGAACTTTTGAGACTTCATCAGTCAGCCAGACAGGCAATCATTAGAGTCCTTCTTTCAGCTCACATGAAAAAAAGCACACAACAAGATGACACACAAACTGATAAACCAGCATCGTCACACCAAAGATGAACTCCAATGTCTTTTCAGAAAAAAAGCAGCTCTGGGTGATCATGGTGGTTAGGGAGCACGAGATTGTAGGTGGCATTGCTCCAGACCAGTATTACACACATTTGTTCTCAGCCTGCCTTAAATTGAATCTTTTGCTGAAGCTTGAAGTGTTTTATCTCCAAGTTGATAATACACCCTGTAGAGAAATTCAATTTTTTGGTGTTTGGTTGCTGGGTTTAGAATTTATCACACAACTGCAGTATGACCGGTCAAGACCTGAAATCCCCTCAAGCTGCACTTTTCTCCCTGAGGACCAGTAAAACACGCAGCTTGGATAACCCTTTACATTTAATCTCTGGAATAATATCATGCTGTAATAAGAGGGAAATAGTGTGACACCACTGGCAATATAAAAACTTGCAAAACGGGTAAAATATTTCATGAAATTGAAACAAACACTGATTTTCATCTAATTTATGGTTCAGATTTTTATTTTTTTCCTCTTAGTTCTTGTTACTGAAAGTTTAAGAGTTAAAATACTATGAAAAGACAGCAGCTTTATGTTTTCCACATACATTTCTTCATTATTTGTAAAGCACCATAATAGTTCTTGGCATAAAAAAACCATACATTCTTCATGGTCATGGCCAAAACACCTACAAATGTAGTTGAAGAACAATTTTAATAAGGGTTGTTTCCGAGCTGCATTCACTGATTGTTTTTAGGTATCTGAGGTGTTAAGGGATGAGTAAAACTCATCTGCACAATTTTCAAGGGCATTTTCTGGGAAAGAAGTTTGTATTCTTACGAACTTCAATCATGCAGCGGTGAGCACCTCATGGCAAGTTTCTGGATTGAACAAGCATGCCTCCATCTCATCCTATCCCAGCATCCTCCTGTGTCACACCTACGAGTGCATGTCCTTCTTCACTACATCCATGAACCTCTTCTGTGGTCTTCCATTTTTCCTCCTTCCTGGCAGCTCCATCTTCAACATCTTTTGTCCAACATATCCACTATCTATCCTCTGCACATGCCCAAACCACCTCAACTTTGCCTCTCTAACTTTATCTCCAAAGCACTTGATCTAAGATGTCATTCTGATGTATTCATTTCTAACGCTGTCCATTCAGGCCATTCCCAGTGGAAATCTTCAAAAGCATCTTCAAGTCAGCTACCTCCAGATAATCACAGCAGGTCTCACTACCCTCATCTAAACCTTCCCTTTCACTCTTGCTGTCATCCTTCTGTCACAAACCCCCCTGACACTTGTCTCCACCCACTCCACGCTGCCTTCACTCTCTTCTTCACCTCTGTTGTACTCCATCCATGGCTTTGTTTGCTGTATTGACCTTCACTACCTCTGCTACTTTTATCTGCCCGGTTACACCTGTCTTTCTCTCATCCACAGATGTATTCTTGCTTCTACTATTTCATTCCTCATCTCTCCAGAGCATACCTCCACCTCTCTAGGCTCTCTCTCACCTGCTCCCTACTCTCACTACAGCTCAGTGTCATCTGTGAATACGATACTCTGCGGAAACTCCTGCCTGATCTCATTTATCAACCTGTCCATCACCACTACAAACAAGGAAGGTCTCAGAGCCAATTGCCACCTTGAAAGCATCTGTCACTCCTACCACACACCTCACCACTGTCTCGCTATCCTTATATATGTCTCATACATGTCCTGCATAACAGTCACATACTTCTCAGCCACTCAACTTAATCAACTTAATATCATTATACCTTTTGTTTCTTTAAAAGTCATGGTGACAAAATCTGCAATAAAGAATCACCAATTTAAATTAAAATTACCGTAAAATGCTCTCAAAGTTCACTAAATTTCACCCAAATTAAGGTTCCAAGAGCTTTGCTCCCTCCAAGTTTCACTTCCACCATAAGTAAACAACATTACGTCTTCATTAGCGGCTCAATACAGAATGCCAACACATCACCTTTTCTGTCTCAACCCATCAACATCGGGGATATAATTAGAGAAGAGAAATGATGAGTTCCTTTACCAATAACAGGATTGGTTCATATGTTTCTCAGACAGTTCCCATGGATTTTTCTAAAGTAAATTATTTTTCCTTCCATCTCAAACCCGTGTAAATTTTCCTGACACAAAATATAACAGTTTCCATTTTAAGGGATGCAGAGAATGTGCATTATGGAGTAGGTGGGTTGGCTGTAGGGGTGGGGGAAAAAATCGATACTGTGTAGGATTGTGATATTTTGTTTGTTAATAATGTATCGATACAGGGACAGCAGAAATCGATATTTTGTTACAAAAAAAGTTTTTGTGGACTGGAACTGACTTCAGAGCATGTTTTTCCTTTTTCTGAGCAAGAATCCTGACATTCCTTCACTGTCCAAATGTGTTTAACTTTTTTTTGGCAGCAATAAACATGACAGTTTACTTATTTTAATTTAAGACATGTTTTATTTTAATTAAGTTTAAAACTTTTTTATTTAATGTCAAATTATATTTTGGTTTAATTTACTTTCAAATTCTTCAGTTGCTGAAGGGGCTGCATAGTTTTCATAAACTGCATAGTTCAGAATAGCTATAATTGTACCAGATGGTTGCATTCAGTTAAGTTGGACTAGACTGTAATACAAACCGTTCAGTTTGTCAACAATAAAACTGAAATGAGAGAAAGACTGAGTGTGAGACTTTGTTATTAGATAAAATGAATATTGATAAAGTTTACCTTTATGTACAGAATCTGAATATCGCAAAAAATCTTTAAAAATTGCAATAATATCTTATCGTGCGTTAAGTATTGTGATAATATCGTATCGTGGGATGTATGGTGATTCCCACCTCTAGTTGGCTGTGCCACAAGCAGGTCCAGATGTGAGTTCAAGTCGAGCCTCTTTTCTTTGTTACTCGCTCTTTAGTTTTATTTGGAAAATCGAATAAGTTGGGTTACAGAAAGAGCAACATGAGGTGTAATATAATTTATAATGATGTTAAAAACAGGATACTACACTCCATGCCATCTACATAGTTTCTGCTTGTGGTCATGCACAGTAATAACATTATCTAGTAAAACTACTGAACATTTTGGATCATTTTCATGGGGAAGACAGAAGTAGAAAAACCTTTTAAAAATGATCCAAAACACTCTTAAATGCCCCACAGAGTTGAAAAGGGTGAAAATCCCTGTGGGTGCATCCACTATGAAGGACTCCGTTTTTTAATCCAGTGTTAATCTAAAACTATTCATGAGAACAGCTTTAAAAAACGGATGCCTGATAGCTTAGATGCAAAAAATAAATCAATGAATATATTATAAATGTCTGATGAAGCTGAATTCACATCCTTAACATCTTCAGCCCAAAGTCATATGAGATTAGATTTCATTGGCTATGATGAAAAAAACAAAGAAATTAGACCCTGACTAATTCTTTAATACAGAGAAAACTCCCCTGTAATTGTTTCAGGAAGTAGCGACACTGACACAAATACAGACAGATCCGACCACTCTTAGCAAAAATCTATTGCTTAAACGTTCACTTCTCTGGACAGACATTAATATTTATAGCACTGCTGCTTTGCAGAAACCCAGTACTCTTGAGGCTTTGCAAAACTGAGGGCTGCATGGGAACACATAGACACTAACACTCCCTAAAAAGCCAGCGGGGGTGAAATTGTAGAAGAGGTTCAGCGTGTCACAGCAGGGAAACAAACGGGGGGACTATTAGCTAGACGTTTTTTCTTATCATCCCTTTTTTCCTCTCCTTCTTCATTCCTCACCTCACCCTAATCCTCCTCTTCCCCTCTGTCTTCTCTACACTCTTATCCTCGAGTGCTTATCATTTCTTTCCCCATACACAGTCTGTTCTTTGCTTCTCATGAAGTCAAATCATCTCCAAGATGTGAGGTGGGGCATCCAGAGAAGCAGATGGAGGCCGGTGCATACATACGGCAAAATCAGTGAGGGATAAAATGGGAAAGGCAGAGGAAAATGTCACTGCAGTTGTGAGAAACACAGAGGGAATACTCCAGCCAGACAGCCTGCTACCCCTAAAATGTAGCCTTTCATACTTTATACAGCTCTCCTCACTTCTCATTCCTCCTCTTCCTCACTGTCCACCTATTCTCCTCATCCTCTTCTGTTTCACCTCAAAGTGCTTAGTTCTGATTTACCGCTGTCTTGTTGTGTAGAAATTCAGCCTCACCCTTCTGTCTTTAATGGCCACTGACTCAGCTCTGTCCTCCTCTCTAATACAAACTGACTGGCCGTGCTTCTTCTCATCAGCATTCGCTGCAGAATATCAGAGGAGCAGGCTGCAGAGCTGTTGGACACTGAAATCATAAAAAATAGTCAGCAGAGAAAACACTGAACTATGATCAGCATCCATTCTGGTGTGTAAAGATGACACCCTAGAGCTTGGACTGAGGTATAAAGTAAATTTGATACACCAGCTACTTAAAACTGACAGCAGTAAAAACTACTGTTTACAGTATGCTGCACTGGAATTTCTGACTTTGTAACAAAACCCTGAAAGAATATTGATTTATTCCATTTCCCATAGCTTCTGGAAAAGTATTATCAGCCCCGAGGTTAGGTTTGACATCCACACTGAGCATCAGAATGAAGAAAAAAAGGTGATTTAAGTACGTCTGAATGTGGCATGTTTGTTGCTGATTTTCCCCACACAGACATCTGTGAGATTTAAAGAGAATGTTCTGAAGAAAGAGAGAAAATATCCAGTGAGTGGCAGCTGTCTGGATGAAAATGCCGTGTTTATGACAGATATCAGAGGAGAACGGCCAGACTGCTTTGAGCTGATAGGAAGACAAAAGTAACTAAAATCATCAGCCGTTACAAACAAGGCATGCAAAAGAGCATTTCTAATAGACAAAACAGCGAACCTTGAAGCAGATGGGCTACAGCAGCAGAAGACCACACCGAGCACTAGGCTACAATGTGAATCAGCTGATTCAGTTTTCAAATGATTGGGTCAGAATTTGGCCTAAACAAGCTGAGAACACAGACTTTTCCTGCCTTGTATCAACAGTTTAGGCTGCTGCTGGTGATGTGTGGGCGATATATTTTTGGCACACTTTGGTAGTGGTTTCAACTGGCACATGAAATTAATGCAGACTCCATCATCAAACACCAACTTAACTAAACTGTAATTATTGCCTCTAATAAGGCAAATAGTAGAAAACGGCTTGACTAAACCAGAATGAAATGAGTTATTCCTGGAGTGCAATGAAGCCAGTGTGTCTGTTTTACCAGACTTTTTGTTCTGGCATTTTCTCTATGCAATTAAAAATAAGTAGTAGTAGCAGTAGTGGCAGGATCTACTCTGTGAGTGTGAAAATTAAACCCAGAATTATGCACAAATTCCCTGAATGAAAGGAACTGATAAATTGCTGAGTTCCGGATGATGCGATAATAAACAACTCAGAGTTGTTTAAATATCTGGTTGTTTGCTCAAAAATTGCAGACACCAATTAGAATTTCTTGTTTCATCAAATTTTTAACCACAGCTTAAATTTGAAGATTACAATGTTGAGAAAGCTGAAAATACAACTTTCAGTTTGCTTTCTGGACTAATTACGGACAAATTCGGAAACTCTGGTTGGACACTTTATTCACACATGTGATCTGAGCCTCTGACATACAGGGAAGAAAGTGAAAGCAATTCCAGCTGCAGGCGATGACACAAACCTTCAGGACTACAACTGTATTAATACGATGCTGGTGTTAAATAACACTGAGCAGTTTGTTTGAGGGGAAAAAATGGGCACAAAAGAGAAAAAAAACTTTTGAATGCTAGTGTGTCCAATTCAGAAGAAAAGCCTGGTCTTTCAGCATAAACGCTAGCTTTGCAGGAGAATTGCATGGACTCTATATTCCCAGTATCTAAGTCACACTGTGAGGGCAGGATGATGTCGGCTTTTCCATAAGTGGAAAAGAAGGGGTCAAATGATGTTGAGGAAAAACCATTTTCCCATTGCGACCTCATCTAGGGAGCATCAGACTGAGATGCAGGGTAGACACATAAGGCCAAAGGACACAGATGATACAGAGAATACAAAAGATCCCCAAACGATGACTCATTATGACTTTTATGACTTCCTTAGGCTCTACCACCAGGCTGCAATGACTACATCCACAAGGCAAATATCACACCAGTGCATATGCAGAGCTCTAACTACTAAGTTCAAGGAATTCAATTATATAAATATTTTTCACTCTTCAACAGTGTCTTGTACTAAAATAATCTAATTAATTAGTAATTGGTAAATTTTATTGGGTTGCCCCATGAAGCAAATTTGTAACTTGCAATCAATTAAATATTCATCACGTTCATATTCACCCAAAAAAGTTTTTTAAAGTCTTTTAGAGCGTATGATCCCCAGAGAACAAACCCTGATGTAGCTGGTGTCACTGCAAAGCTTTTCTGTACCACCACCAAGAGGCCAAAGTTTCAGATATGTATCAGATATAGATGAGACAGTGTGTCATGAACATCAACACCATCCACCTGTAGCGTTTCCATATATCATCCAGGCATGCGTTCTTGTCTCCTTCACATTAAAGGGGACCTAATGCTTTCACTTTGGGCACCAAATACTTATTTGTCAAATCTACTGGAGCCTTTTCATAATTAAATTCAAAGTATTTTTCAAAGTATTTAAAGCATAATCTGTTATAATACTAACTGCAGCAGAACTTAATCTGTAATCTGTCTCATGAAAGGCTAATCTCTGGTGGGTGAAACAGCGTGGCAACTCTGGTATGCAGTTAGAGCTGGTAAGTTTGATGTCCTCAGTATATATATCAAATTATGACACTCATAACTAATACAGTATGAGCTGCTGCAAATAGAGTTTTAAGTGTAAAATCCATTTACTGTTAGAGTCTACAGTCTCAGAGTGATGGAGCATCGTGACCTCCACACATGAGAGCTGATATCTGAAGCGACAACAAGTCATCTTCGATAACAATGGCTGCGTTTGATAAATGGCTTCATTGTTTTGGGAGCCAGACTTCTGCTAGGGACATCCTTGAACAAACACCAGTCCAGCAGGTCCTAATATCACAAGGCTGGACTGTAGCTCCCTTTTTAGCTCCTGGTTTAACTACCTGTTCCTGGGTTAATAAATCCAGATTCATGACCGGTGGTTCCTCGTTTGCTCTGCAACCTTGACTTCATCAAAACCCATTCATGGTTCCACTTTGCCAGCACGCATTTCCATAAATGACACTAAAGAAGAAATATGAAGGGGATTTACCCTCAGTTACTTTCTATCCCCCTCCCCCATACCCCCCCATCCCAGCTCCTGTTGATGCTGCCCTCTCATGAATCATAAACAGCCGGGGAGGTTTGCAAGGAATTCCACCACATATTCACACCAAATGACAATGCCATTGTTTTTCTCAGCTACCTCACTGAAAAGCAATAAATTCCCCTGAGACAGGGCTGCGCCACACCTGAAATGACTTCAAGTTCACACTCTCCATCCTCAGGATTTTCTTTACCAGATTAATCCTGGAACAGATGAGGGATACTTCATGAGCACGGAGATTTAATCAAGCCCTCCTAATATTCCCCTGGAGCCTCCACAGCTTAAATAACCAACTCTTTCTAAAGGCAGCCAATAGCCTTCATTGGGTGAATAATAACACCTCTGATTTTGCCATTGAGCCTTCAGCATCTCAATAATTTACTTTAACTCATATTAAATCCCTCCAGCCTGCAGCAGCTGAATAATCAAACTTTTCCTTCAGCATCAAGCATGTGAATAACCAATAACGATGCAGATCTTACAGCCTAATTAGCTTAGAAACAGGTTACTAAGTTCAAGATAATGAAAGTAGGATTACCTGTCCAATTATATCAACCATCATGAAGTTCAGTCATAGGACAAATGGGCAGAGGCAGTCTGAAACTCAGTAGTCTGACACCTGACTCATAAAGAGCATTTAGTTTGACTTTCAGGCAGGACACCTCAGGCTCTCTCTGCAGGGAGAAAGTAAACCGACTACAAAGTTTTAATTTTATTTGTCGTACTGGGAATGTGGTGACTCAGAGGAACCAGTGAGTCACCATCATTTAAACACAGAGGGACCAGGGCGAAAATGCAAATCAGTGTACACACACACAGCAGGGATCGTGTGGTATTATCTGTCATTAGGCTAGGATTAAAGTCACTCAGTGTTCTTGAGATTATCTGTCATTAGGCTATGATTATAGCACACACTCCAGCGGATGTGAACCAGCTCAGAGGGGAGATAAAATCCTAAAGGAAGACTGATGAGAGAGGGGGAGAGTATTATGAAGATGAAAACATGCAAAGCAAAAAAAAAATTCCATTAAGGCTAAACAATTTGAGAAAAACATCCAAGCGCAGTTTTTCTGACCAATTTTGCAATTTCTATTTAAATTGGAATAATTTTTCAAAAACTGAACCAAAGACTTTTTGGTTCAGTTTTTAAATCAAGAGTAATTGCTGACATTTCGTACATAAATAAATATAGGGACATGTAGGAATAATTTAAACAAGGCAGCAATAACACTGGGACAGAGAAAGCAGATTAAACACGTAAGAGGCCACTAGTTTTCCTTTTTCTTGGCTGTAAAGACAGATGTTCAGCTTAAAGGGTGACACAATGAAAATATTGAGGTCAACCCATGTATAAGTATTCCACTTTTGGCAATGTATAATGTCAGTAAGAAGGGCTGTCCTTAATACAGTCAGCAAAAAAAAAAAGAAGAAAAAAAAGATGCAGAGTAGCAAAAAACTGCAGTTTCTCTGATGGCCACTTGAGGCTGGCTCCAGAAATGAGACAGTTCAGTCCCCTTTAACTTCCATGTATAAACACGTGAATTTCTTTTGCCATATTAAATTCTACATCAGAAACAAGAAATGGGCATTTCTGTGTGAAGCCTGCTTGTTTAGTTTTTTTCTAGGTACTCTGACTTCCACCCACAGTCCAAAACATGCACCTTAAGTTAAATGATGCATCTAAATTGAGCATGGATGGGAGCTAGAGAACTTATACAGGAAAAAAAGCACTGAAGGTATGATTAAATGAGCCTTGTAGTCTAGAGAGCTACATAGATGTCCATTTTCCATCTCTATGGTCCACCCCCTCATCTGCAACAGCTGTATGCAAAATGATCTGTTTTATAACTCAGCTGCTTTCATTTGGTTAAGGCTTAATGTTAGGACAAGTGCTAATTACTGTCATTTCTGGTTCTAAAAAACCAACACGGTGGTGGCGAGAATGCTCATGTTTAGGATTCAACATGCGAGGCCCAGAAACCAATGAATGCAGATTATCCCTGCGAGACATGTGCCCCACTATACTTCAAACGTTTTAGGCCTCCAAACTCCTCAGATGCCAGTCCAAATGAACATCTGCGAGATTCCCCATACTAAGTCCAATCCACTGAGGCCCTCACCCCACAAAACTCAAAATACTCATTACCAACATATCTATGCCCTAATGGGTCAGAGCTGTTTTAATTTATTTTTGTTTTAATGTTGTGATTCATCAATGTAAAGCCTTCCCCCCCTAATCCTGATGAAAAGTGAAATATTGTTAGTGAAGAAACACAAATATCAAACCTCTCAGGGCGAATTTTAGCCCCTTCAGTTCATTCTGATAAACAGCTTTAGCCAGACCTTGCCCCTGGCAGCAGCAGAGCACTGAAACAAATGAAATGTGGAGGGAAAAGTCGACGTGGATGATTATTAAGTGAACAATGTGCTATAGGTGGACTCTCTGAGGAGTAAATAGCTGAAGGACAACTTATTGGTCTCAGGCATCTGTGGTTTGTGTTTGGTTATAGCTTATAAATTGCAGAAACTCCTCTGGGTCCAGAAGCTTTTCCATCTCGGCTATAAGGTGGTTTTAATTTCATGGCAGTGCATATACTTTGAGTGGCAGCTTTTGTTTTCTAAATTTATATACCCTCTACCAAACCTCTACAAATGTAGTTTTTCATGTTTAGATTTCCCCTTAGAAACCATTCGTCCACATATTGGTGTATCCTTAATTCTGTAAGATGTCAGGGTATGGCTTTTATAAGTGTATTCTTCATCTCAGAATCATTATAATTTTTATTGCACAGAATAAATTAAATACATAAAATTCCTCTTTCTTCGCCATCCTAAAGAAGAAATCTGCTAATGTTCATACTAATACACAGCTAGGCACCAGCTTCGCCTTCTGTATGACATTACTGTGTGTATGTGTGTGTGTGTGTGTGTGTGTGTGTGTGTATTTCTTTTTTCCAGCTGCACTGACCCCCACAAGGAACATTAAAGTTTTATTTCATCTCGTTTCTCTTTCTTTCAGGGAGCACACTAGTCTTCATTCTATCGACTCCTGAGCCCGCCTCTGTCAATGCAGTCTTACGTTTAATCCACCGGTAATGTTCAAATTTAAGTAACTGAAATTTCTTTCATTCATTTTATTTCAAATTATCTTTATAAAATGACACAAAAGACAAAAAGTGACCCTTTTACTGTAAAAATTGAGTAACTGAATTAATTGTTCGGTGGTTACTTACTACATTAAACTCAAAGGCACCGATCTTCACTCTCTGCACTCTGCAAAGTATTTTAAGATCCTTCAACTCCTGTTTTTAATGTTACGCCCCACATCTTCACAAATAGTGGCACAGAATTGTTTACAATAACCAAGCTGTGGAAAGCCCAAGTCAAACAGGCCTAGAGAGTGGTTTGCGACCTTCTGACCATCACCAATCATGAGGGAAAAAATGTGTATTCCCCCACTGAGTGCAGGCAATTATTGGTAGTTGCAGTAGCTGAAGAATTACTGGTAAGTTATCCCTATTTTGTCAAATTAAGGTGATTACTGGTAGACAGTAGCTTGAAACTGGTTGCAATGATGTATCCAGCTTGTCTGCAAAATGTTGCAAGTAGTGAGATTGACAACAATATCCAGAAATGGTGAAAGCTCACCTTCAAAGTAAACGTGGCACCTTTTAATTGATTGCAGCAGTATGTTAGAGCTTTTACTTTGGGTGCAAACCTTCACCATTTTGGTTTGAATTGCACTTTTTTACAACTGCTTTGGAAGTAAATAAGATTGCAGACAAGTCTGTGTCTCCCATCCAAACTGCAGGTGCAATTACAAGGAGGTTTTAATTGCTGTACTGCCCTCCTTGCAGCCAACTTCATCTATCAACAAGCAAGCAGTGTTTATCTCTAGAGACGGGAGGTTGCCAGTAGGTCAGCAGCCTTGGCCTAACTCAAGTACTGTATTCACTACCTACCAGAGCCAAAATAAAAACAAGATAGGGAATATGGTGGACCAAAATCAACTGTTTCAAGTTATTCTGTATTTTGGGTGCAAGTATGGATTGGCAAACAGATATGTTCACAATGTGAAGTTTATTACTTGATTTCATCCTGCTGATTCAACCCAAGGGGTCAGGAAGACAATTTTTTAAATAACTACAATTACTTAAAGCATTGGACATGCACATACAAATGATTGCTTGTTTCTGAATTCCATGTTTGCAGCACCTCCTTATAAATTAGAAATGGTAAATGGCCTGTATTTATATAGAGCTTTACTAGTCCCTAAGGACCCCAAAGCGCTTTACACAACCAGTCATCCACCCATTCACACACACATTCACACACTGGTGATGGCAGCTACATTGTAGCCACAGCCACCCTGGGGCGCACTGACAGAGGCGAGACTGCCGGACACTGCCGCCACCGGGCCCTCTGACCACCACCAGTAGGCAAAGGGTGAAGTGTCTTGCCCAAGGACACAACGACCGAGACTGTCCAAGCCGACAACCTTCCGATTACAAGGCGAACTCCCAACTCTTGAGCCACGATCGCCCGTAAATGGCACGATACCACTTTTTAATGTCCGATACCGATTCCGATATTATAAATTTGGATATCTGCCAATACCGATATGAATCCGATATAGCGTATTTTGTAATCAATAAAACTGTTTTTTATAAATATCATGCCGCATTTTGTATAAGTTCATACTCAAGTTTTAAAAAAACAAGAGATTGAAGCTATTCTGTTATACCTGCATGCAAAAAATACACTCCAGCCAAAACATTTTCTAGTTCAGCAACACTGATCAATCTAATAAATTTAAACCTACACCATCCTCCCTATTCTGGTATTTTAAAGAGTACTTACCTACCTAACTAATAGGGTTGCCAACTCCCAGCAAAAATATTAGGGAACCACCCCCCGCCCTTAATCGATGTAATCAACTTTAATTTAATGCAAGTGTAAAACAAATGCACAGAAATCAATTATTTTTCTACAATAATTAAATAGATTCAACATCTTGCTTCAACAGAATTGCAGACTGCACAGATGGTACCTTCCCAAAGGAAAAAGAACTATAGCTTACTAGGGTGTATATTAGACTTATTAGTTACTATATACAATAATGGATTTCTATACATTTAATCAAATGACCACTTTTGTTGTAAGATTCAGGTAATTATTTATTCAACGTTTTTAAATGACATGACAAAGAAAAGTATTTCTTTGTGCCCCCCTCTCCCTGTTAATGCCCAACCTGGCCCCCGACAAAACATTGCTAGATCCGCCCCTGCACAGTTACCAGCCGTCAGCTGTAGAAAAGGAACCTGGTGTTATTTGTCTCTCATAAACAGTTCATAACTTCCCTTCAACCCATTCATGTCACCTAAAAGGTAAACCTGTTTCTCCATCACCTGCTCAGCTCTGATGATACAGTAAGGACATCTCCTGGTTTCATCTTCATGTTTCCCTCTCACCACATATCCAAACCGATATCATGACCAGCAGCTTTTACAGCCGTGGCTCCAGCAAACATCAAAGACAGAATAACTCCAGCCTTGTGTCTATTTTTTAATTCTAGCTGAAGTACGGGACAAATCACTTCGTTTTCACCTCAATATGGAACTCCGATGGCCAGTCCAGCTGTGGCTCAATATATCAGTTGTTAAGCTTAACGTGGAAAAACTGCGCAAACATTCAGGGATGAACTTACACACTTGCTTTACTTCTCTGGGATAGTTTTTACCTAGATGAAATGTCGCGGTTAGGAAGCATGTAGCAAGGCTCCAAATGCTCCAACAGACCGCCAACAGCCGCTCTATCACGTGACACATACTGCTCCGATGAGCTGGGTTACGCTAAGTAGCGCGTTTTGTGATGTGATTTTGTGATACTTTGGATCGGATCACATTTTTTATTTCTCTCCGATATCCGATCCAGTAATTTAGGTCAGTATCAGACCGATACGGATACGTAATATCGGATCGGTCCATCTCTATAATAAATACATGACAGTTAGTCATCTGCAGTGTACTGGCATCACTCCCTATCACAGCCACATGGCAATCTTCCTTTTTGGATTACATAAATGTTTAAACAAAAAACATATTTGCCATATGGCCTGGTCTGCAACCTCAACCTAGTCTGATTTTCCAGGGTTGCTTTCCAGACCACTGTCAGCAATCATAGGTAAACCCCAGCTGAACAGCTCAGCAGGTGAGCCAAGAGATAAACATTATGCTGCAGCCATAACAGTAAACAGTTTATGACATATGCGTGAAATTCTGAAGCAATCAGTGTATGAATTCTTCAGTTATGACAAAAAAAATTGTGCCTTTTATCGAAAAATTGTAAACGTTTTTCGTTGAACCAAAATGATCACGTGTGCCAAACACAGACAACAGTTTATCCACTTCTCTCGGCAGCTGTATAAGCTGTGCAACTGATTAAATGCAGTGCCACTATATAAGATGCTTCACAGTAAATGAGCAGTTCTTTTGTTTTAGCTGAAAGTTGTTTCCAGCGACTGCCGCCTGTTCCGCTCTGTCTGTAAGGGGAGCGAGAGGCCTACAAGAAGCCAAAAAATGTTTAACCTTTACAAAATGTTACTATTCTGTTGGTATAAAACTCAAAAACATAATACACACGTTTTTTTTTTGTATTGTATTCTACACTACTTTTACTTATACGAGTATTCATTGCCACTAGTTTGACTTCAGTCACCCACTCATCTTGTTTGGATGAGCAGTTCTTAAGAAAAGTGCAATGCACAATCTGTCCATTCTGCACAATCAAAAACAGAATGAGTCAATTTATCCTTATTGTTCTCTCCTGAAACAGTAACATAATGATTCCTGCATGTGACATGTTCAGGGGAAATCTGTAAATATTATGTCCGAAAAAATAACCTGGGTTACTCTCTCTCCAGACGCACTCCCGCAGTGTCGTGGTCGCAGGAAGAACGGACAATTCGAAAAACAAGATTCCTCCTCCACAGCTGTCTCCAATGCACAAGCATAAAAATTCATTACTGAGGAGGCGGGAGACCAATATTGCACCCAAAGTAGCCTCTTCAAAATCTTCTTTTCATAATTTGAACAGATGGAAAGCGTGTGCTAGAACACCCATACCTCTACGCTACAACTTTTCCTCCCCTGGAAGTTCATTACTTTACCACAAACGCTTCATCCACCTACACTTATATGGTACACCAGAGACAACAAGCTACTCAGAAGGATCTTAGGATTCAAATAAAGTGCATGATATTAGACTTCAGAGATTTACCCCTTGAACTTCACTGATAGTAGACTAGATATAGCAGCAAGAACTGGCTGAATTTCCGCAATAAGACTTGGTTGATGTCAGCGAGCGTCCACATAAATGAGGTACAAACCTCTAATGTGGATTTTTTCTTAATTGTTTTCTTTTCTGAGTAATACTGTCAGGAAAAGTAATAGCTGTCTTCATTCTTCATAATGGAAATACACACACACACATAAAACAATTAACCAATAAAACCCCTCAAAAATCAAAAAGCAAAGCTAATTAAATCCAGTAATTAAAACAGGAGTCTCAAAATTCAAAGTAGCGCAGCGCTCATATTTAATAAAATAAATCAGAAGAAAACAGGTCATGATATTAAACTTTTAGAGGGCACAATTAGAGACACAGCAGTTTTGAAACAAACCTCTAATTAATTACTGTTATTCAATGCAGGGCTTCACTGTTCTGCAGTTTCTTGCTTTGCATCAATTCTACCCACTCAGTAGAGCAATACAAAATCTTTGGCTCCTTCAATGCTCAGTGCAAACCGCTCCGCCGTCAGGTTGTGGACACGTTTGTGGTTTTAGCTGAAATTCTGTTCTCGCAAGATGAATTTTTAAGAGATTCACATGAGTAAACTCGCCGCTCTAGTAAATGTTTCTTTGCTGTCTTAAAGATTTTGCAGGTCAACCTTCATAGTGCAGGTTGTTTCCCAGCAGGCAGCTAAAAGGATTCACTATAAGCTCTGATGTTCAACATGCTTCACACTGATCCTGGTTAATATTGCTCTAAAATTCCATTTAAGCGTGACATCTTCTCTTAATAAAGATTAAAATATTAATTGATATTATATAATATATACATTATATGGTATTATATATATTAATAAAATAAACAGTTTCTTTAAAACTTACTGGAGCAATTAATAGCCCCCTATAATATTTAACCTTCAGTACAGAGAACGTTATTTTTATTGTCTTCCTCCCATCAGCCCTAACCAAACACAGCAGTTTGCTCCCCTCCCTGAGCCTGGCAATCGGGAGTTCTCCTTCCCACTGTTACCAAGTGCTTGCTCAGAGAGTCATTTAATTGTTGTTTTCTTTCTGCTATTGTACCATCTTTACCTTGCAATAAAATGTATTGATGTGACTATTTGGCTATCCATCCATCTATTCTCTTCCACTTATCCTTATCTGGGTCACGGGGAGGTTGGGGTGGCTGGAAAGCAACCCTTTAGAAATGTTGTTGTTTTTTATAACTTTTTATTTATTAATTTATAGTATGAGAATACAAAAATTTAGGTCAGCATGGAAGACATACTCATTACCAACATTAGTATCTACTTACATCATGGTAATATTTAATTGTTCAGTACAAAGGGAGTACACAATCCATTTTTCCCAGAGCTTCTTGAATTTCTCAAGCTCAAGTCTAAGGACAAAGGTAAGTCTTTCCATTCCAAAAATTTCTTCCACTATCCCATGCCACTGGGCCCGAGTTGGAGGGTCTGCCTTTAGCCATCTTCGGGTTATGGCCTTTCTGCTGCTAGTCAAAAGTATTTTCAATAAATAATTATCTTTATGTGGAAGCGCCTTAGGTAAATTGCCAAGATACAACGTATCAAATGAATAGTCTATTTTTATCCCGATTATTTTGTTTATCTCAATGGCCACCTCCCCCCAATATGGCTGGATCCTTGGGCAGGCCCAGAAGACATGAAAATGGTTTGCCATGGGAGTACCACAACCTCTCCAACATAGGCCCTGGCTCTGTGAGCCTGTTTGCCGAGCTGTGAATTTAGGAGTGATAAAAAATCTCATATTTTTCCAACCAAACTCTCTTAAGGACCTTGAATTTGCAGTGGTAGCCTGAGACTCACAACCCTATAGAAATTAATAAATAAAATGGAATTGAATTGAATTGAATTGAATCCATTTGCAAATTAACAAATGAATAGTCATCTACACATCACAATTTCTGTGCATGAAATAAAACTAAAAAAGCATCTGCATCATAAATGAAATGTTATAATGTGTCAGTTTAATTATTAACTTTCTGCCACTGTACATATGTCCCCCTCTCAATCAGCAGTCTGTCAGAGTAAGATAGAACCATAGACAGTATAAAGTGTGGATGTAGTTACCATGACGTCACTGTGTGGTTTCTGAAAGACTTGAGATGTGTTTTCATTGTTGTCATTCAGATAATCTTCCCTTCTGAAACTTAAAGTGACCAGAATTCACATAATGGACTTAATCTTTTATTTTGTATGCCCTAAGAAGACTGGCTGAACCTGAACACTCTTTAGAAAAGTGCTTACTGAAGTTAACTCCGTGGGCGGGTTTCCTATAGAAAATCACGGGCATTGTCCCCTGATGGCTATTAAAACGTCTGCAAGTTTACACTGGCTTCACTTTTCATGTCCAACTTTTGTACCGCCTATAGTTAGGACCTTCTTCCAGACAGTAGGAGGTGTATGAGAGTAACTTTCCACATTCTGCATGTATATCTCTGTGTTCAACACAACAAAATGGAGCAAAAACATGTTTCAAACAGGAACAGTGGTGCACTGACAGCATATTGTTAACCCAACTCAAGCACCAATGGCAGCTGACAAATTCTACAGAGTCTATGTTTCTATATTCTAATTTTCAATTTCATTTGTACTCCTGCATTTAGAAAAAAGCACTTCTATCCACATCAAGATTTGCTAACAGTTTGTTTAAAACCTGCAGGGTTTTATTCTCATTACCTCATTCTGACACCTAAAACTGACCTGAGGCTCGAAGCTCCAGCCGATAAACAGTTACTCACTGTTTTTGGAGCTTAAAGGGGATTGTGGCGGGGCGTGGTCTGCGGTGGCGTGCAGGGAGGGCGGACGCACCTGCACGGCATCCGCAATCACGCCCGCCACGTTAAAAACACGGGGACTCAGGTGTGTGTGGTGTGTGAGGTGTTGTAAATAAAATGACACAAAACGTTGATCCCTGGACCCGCCGTGCCTTATTCCTGCCACAGTGGTGCCGAAACCCAGGAGGCGGCACGGCGGGTTCTTATCGGAGCCAGGGAGCGGAGGAGCTGGCCCAGAGGGTGGCCGAAATGGCGGCCGCCCAGCGGGAGCAGGCGGCGGAGGTGCGTCGCCAGCAGGCAGAGCTGCAGGACCAGTCCGAGCGCCACCTGCAACGGATTGGGGAGCTGGCGGCGCTGCTCTGGGCCGGGCGCCACCCCCACAGGCATGTACCGAGGACAGTGAAACGGTGGAGGAGCCGCGTGGGGCACCTGAACAGCCGGAGGTGGCAGACGAGGCGCGCGGGGATCTGCGCCTGCCGGAGGAGGGGGACCAGCCGGGTGAAGGGCTGCTCCTGCCGGGAGCGGTGGACGAGCCGCTCCGACCGGAGGCGGCAGACGAGGCGCGCGAGGGTCGGCACCGGCTGGAGGAAGAGGAGTCGCGGGAGGGGCTGCCGGAGCCGCTCCCGCCAGCGCCCCAGCCAGCGGCGGACGAGCCGCTCCCGCCAGCGCCCCCGCCAGCGCCCCAGCCAGCGGCGGACGAGCCGCTCCCGCCAGCGCCCCAGCGGCGGACGAGCCGCTCCCGCCAGCGCCCCAGCCAGCGGCGGACGAGCCGCTCCCGCCAGCGCCCCAGCCAGCGGCGGACGAGCCGCTCCCGCCAGCGCCCCAGCCAGCGCTCCAGCCAGCGGCGGTGGAGAAACCGGGAGGGGAGATGGCGGTCCCCGTGCCAGGGGAGCCTGCTCGACCTGTGCCCGAGGTCGAGGATCGAGCTGCCCCGGAGCGTCAGATGCGCCGGGTAGTGAGCTCCTCCCGGGGCCGGCGGGGTCGTGCCGGCTTGCCGGGTAGCCGGCCTCCAGACCGGGTTCGCCGCTGCTGCTGGAGGCGTGGCCGACCCCCGGACAAGGCTCGCCGCCATTGGAGGTGTGGGCGGCCTCCGCAACGGACGTTGCTCCCCCCAACCGGTGGGGTGGGGGGGAGTAGGTTCGGCCGGATGACTCCCCGGCCTCAATCGGGCGATGGGGGTGTGTGGCGGGGCGTGGTCTGCGGTGGCGTGCAGGGAGGGCGGACGCACCTGCACGGCATCCGCAATCACGCCCGCCACGTTAAAAACACGGGGACTCAGGTTTGTGTGGTGTGTGAGGTGTTGTAAATAAAATAACACAAAACGTTGATCCCTGGACCCGCCGTGCCTTATTCCTGCCACAGGGATATTTTAGCTTTTATTTTCGTCATATAGCAGCTGCTGAACATGCATTGACTCTTTTATCTTTTCATATTGGAAGGCGATTAAATGCACACTGGCTTTACGGCCCTGCGGATAGCTGCTTCACACACCGACTTCCCTGAATCTCATCAGCTCAACTCCAGTGGCAAAGCAGCTCGCTGCTTCGGCTAACAAGTCATCCGAGCGCCGTCGGTTGTTAAAATATGTATCTCTACTTTGTTGTCATTTAGTGCCACCTCCATAATGAACAGTGAACTGTCTCCGTGGAGAATTGAGACGTGAGGCTCAGGCTAAGAACTTGCAGCTGGGATCCCTCCATCTCTGCAGTCTTAACTTATTATGCTGCTGTGGTTTATGGTCCGTGCATGATGAGTGTGCTGCTGGGTCACGCTGAGCGAGATAATCACAGGCAGAGACAGATACAGAGAGAGAGAGAGAGCCTAGCCAAGGAAAAGAACCACAAAGCAAAAAATAAAGAAAACGGAGAGAGATCGACAGAAACACTGACTGTAACAGTCGCAGTTATTTTTTAAATATTCATGCAATACTGGCAGGCCACTGCCATGGCACGACTTCTTTGCATTTTCTAAGCTTTAAGTATGTGTTAGTAAACAGCCTTATCATTTAAAAGCTTCCATAAATCACTGATTTTTCCTGTCACTGAACATGTGAGACTCACTTTAAAAGCTAATTCAAGGCAAACGAACATATCCCGAGATGGAGATCCATAATGCAGTTAGCTAAGCAGCTGTTCTAGGGAGTAAATTTCACTCTTGGGCAAACATGAAGAGAAGTGTTCAAACTACGGGTTTTGAACCTGTGGCTCTGAGCCTCATGCAGCTCTTTGTGAGTCTCCAGTGGTGATCACCACAGCTTTGACAAAAACTAAAAAGCTACTGTTGGCTGCTCCCTTGTCACAGAGGGTAGCGCCGCATGTTTCATCTGGCAGATTTTTTACGCTGGGTGCTCTTCCTGACAGAGATGGATAATGTTTTTCTTTAACAGTTAATTATCATTGCTGCCAGTGATTCTTTACATTCTGATTGTAACATGTATGCAATATGCAGTAATAGCTCCTGCACGCTGTCATTTACAATGATGCTAATTTCTACTTTCCCAGCTTTTACTGTGGGTGCACCTCCTCGCACATAAATACGTACATGTGGAGCTGACAAGACGCAGCTGCATTGCTGTTTGTTCATTCTTTTGGTGACAATATGTTACGTTATTTTAAGTGCAAAAGCTAAAAGCTTCTCAAAAAGTGTTAAAGCAACGAGAACAGAGCTGAATAACATGTCGACACCTTCCACTGTTCATGCGTCACTTGTGCTTCTCGTACAAGTAAACTGCAAATGTGTGGTGGTCTCATTCTGACTAGAAATCAAGCTGCCATCACAAGTTTTGCCAGATTTTTTTTGATAAAATAGTTCCTTGTTGTTGTTTTGTTTTGAGAAAAGAAAAGCAACATTTGAAAGATTTGCTTTTACAATCAGAGCTCCGTTATAAGGGGTGTTTTGCAGCCACATCACAAATTAAGTGTTTGAGTTGTTTCAACCAACAACAACTACAAATAGAGACATCTTATTCAAATGTGGGATTGTTTTGGGAGGCCGAGCGCTCTGTTGCTAATAAACCCTCAGATAAGCATTGCCAACAGCATTTACAGATACGCAGCGCACCAAAATAGACTTTTTCACTTCTACTATCTTTGTCTCAGGATTACAATTGCACATATTACGTGTTAGACTGCAAATCTTCTGGATTTCCCTGTTAGCTTTCTTGCACGTGCAAAGGTGGCACAAATGGCTTGTCTGTTATTCCTGTAATACCGATGGCAGGCGACTCCACATACAGCTCCACACACCTTCAAGCTGAGCTGGGAAATGTGCAGAAACACATCTATCTAGCAAGGTCTCTCAGAAAAAAAAGATTTTGGGTCATAAAGAATTAACAAACTGTTTTCAGCTTCACGTGGAAGGACTCAGTGAGCAGGGAGGACACATGCAGAGCGGGAAAGATGAAGAAATGCGGAGGCATGAATTGGAAGAACAGTGATGGCGCAGTGAGACATCCTCTTTGATCCGGGTGTAGAGAAGAGATTTGGGTAGAGGAGGACAAAGAGAAAGACACTCGAAAGGAAAACAAATAGAGACGCATCTCTTCAGTAGGACAAAGGGAGTGGAGAGACACTGGCAGGAAACAAAAGGAAGGCTAAAAGAAAAACGCAACAGGCAGAGAGACAAGTCGGACAAGGAGGAACGGATGGAGAGCTCGCACCACATCTGAGTGAGAAGCAGCAGGAAAGCGAGGAGGAAACACAGCAGGTGGAAAAAGAGAGAGAGCCTGATATTTTGGTGAAGCTCTAGATGTTTTATTCAAGGAGGAAGGATGGAAACTACAAAGCCATCGACTCTAACTGCTTACACACGGCTTTGTCTACACTCTTTCCACAACACCATTTATCCATCATCTGTCTGCAGACGTAGCAATGTGTCTCTTTCCTTACCTCATTACTGTTAGACAACAAAATCACACACAAACTGAAAGAGACTTTTTATGCGCCTCTTTGCTCCTGGCAGTTTACAAAGGGTGAAACATTAGGATTCTCTCTTTGCTTTTATGTTTAATTTGGTATTTCCACTCAATGATGTTTCAAATTATATAGAGACAAATAAGTTTCACAAAACTGTTTCTATTACTGTGTCTCAGAAATCCTAAACCTACAAATATGCAAATATCCATTTCAGAAGATGAGATGTTTCATTATTTCACTTTGCACTTGTCTAAGTGGCTCACTCATATATCCTATACTGGGGTCTCAGTGCAGCCCGTCACAGTCCAGCCTCTCTCCTTCCCTTAAGAAAAGAAAATTCACTTAACGGGGAGAAGATGAGGACTAGCTGCTCCTTGTAAACAGAAGGTTTGAGCAGGCAGGTGGCTGCGTGTATGAGATGACCATATATATGATATCGGCTCTCTAAAACAGCACACATTGTAACGAATAGAAAAAGACTGAACCTGTGCTCTGACTTTATTATCTGAAACTCTATTTAAAAAAATGAATATCTACCACTGTAACAGCAAAGTAATGACAGCAAAATATGAAAATCATAATAGGTTCCATTTAAACTGAGATATAAGGTGAGCTGAGAGAGCCCCTCCCCCCTTCAGCGGATGAAAAGTGAATCCAGCCTTCTGGTGTCAAAGTGCCCATATATCATTCTGCACAGTGAAGCTCAAACATCCAAATGCATTAATAAGCACAACACTTCATGTATTTTCATGACTGCGCCCTTCTATCAAGTGGAAATATTCAGGCTGTCTAGTGCATCGCTTTAACCCGGACATGCTCGCAACACTCAGCCTGACAAATGTGGTGTCTTTGGAAACTTTGAAGTCTCCACTTGAATTTCAAATAAAGCTCTGCGAGTGTGAGCAATGTTTGGCTGCACAGCAAGAGTTTCTAATGACTGTGGGATTCAGGGGGTCAGCGACTGTAAATCTGGACGCGAGAGGAAAAGGGAACACGAAAAAGAAAAGTGGAGGACTTGCACTTTCTTCTACGGAGAAGAAAGTGAAGATAACAATATTTTACACAAATCACGTCTTTAAGAGTGTAAGGTAGCGAAGCTATGAAATAAGAAATGAAAAGAAATCACTGAGCTGCGAGAAAAGAGAACAAGACAGGAGGGCGGGAGAGTCATTTTGCCATCTGTTTCCAACATGTACAAGCGTATGGCATCTCCCTCTCTGCTCCTTTTGTCCATCTCTCTCCTCTTCGCCTCTTCTTTCGGGCAGAGGAAGAAAACAGCAACGCCCAGCTTCACATTCCCACAGTGACACATAACTAGAGACCTGGAGGCTGACTAATGCTCAACTCAGACATGATTCAGTGATGAAAAGTGACATTTCATCACCTCAGACGCAACCCAGCATCCTCTCAGTCCCAAGCCCACATCTACTGTACAAGCTGCATTCAACCTCTATCTCTATCTCTCTCTCTCTCTCTCTCTCTCTCACACTCACACACACACACACACACACACACACACACACACACACACACACACACACTCTTGTACTCCGGGCAGGCTCAACATGCTTTGCCAAGCACAAAATTAACCAGAAAGCAAACACATAACCTTGCTGTATGGAGTGGATGAACTTGATTCAGCGGTTATCATAAAGGCTTCAGCCTACAGAGGTTTGAACACACAGCTGAGACCTTTTACTGACAAACACTGAGCTCTGTGAAACCTTCTGGGCTGCAGCATCCTAAATACAAAGGTTTTCAGGAGGCACTGTGAGCCTGAGAATCAGGAATCTTTGGAAAGATGTATTACAAGGGGCTTAATCGCAAGGGGAATGTTTTCTAGAGAAGTTGACTTGTGCAGGGCAAGCGTTTGGCTTAAATGTTGCTCTAATAAAAATATCTTTAAAACCAATCTAGTTCTTTAATTTCCTCTGATTGGCAACGAAGACGCGCTGAAAGCTGATGAAGAAGAAGAAAGCTCTTTATAAAGCTCGAATGTTAATTTAAAAAGTAACAAAAACATATCGGTCAACAGGGACTCTGTGTTTCTATCGCTCTAATCAGATGAATGGTGTCGTGTTTTAAGCAGACTCCCCGCACTTGCTGCGCTACCTGCGGGAAAAGTAAAAAAAAACGCACAGCCGGCTCACCTTCTCCGGTCGTCCCGTACGCGCAGGAGAGAAGCAGGGCGACCTGAGCGATAATCCCAGCAACTCTTTCAGTTCCCAGATCCATGGTGAAGCGGCGAGAGGCTGCGGCTGCTGGAGGAGAGAGACGAACGAACTCTCCTCTCCAGCTCCAAGAGAGATCTCCTCAAACCAGAACTGAAGGGGAGGAAGGGAGGCAGTGAGGGAGAGTGAGAAAGAGAGAGAGGGCGAGAGCGAGGGTCTTACTACGCGTTCCCAGCGGCAGCTTCCATGCGCCTCCCTCTCCTCTGAAAGCTTTTCTTCAGTCCATCGATGTTTAATAAGCGCAGTTTCAAAAGCCCTGCGCCTTGCAAGATTGGGTCCTTCAGTTCCAATGGGGTAATAAATCCTGCCAGGCAGACTCGTTTCACGTGAAATGCACCACACACAAATCCACGCCTTACTCAACACTTCATTTTTATGGTGTGTGCATTTTAAATCTCACTAACTCGAATGCTTTTTATTTACAAAAAGTAAAGTAGTTGTGCAAGCGCCTAAATTTGTGTACATTTGGAGCAAGTTATATTCCCGTGTGGGCTTAAAACGTGCGCACAGCTGAGGAACAAACATTGTGAGAAGAATTGATCCTTTAAATTTTGCTGAGTCCCATTAGTTTAAAAATAAATATAAACAAGCAATACAAAAAGTGCATAAGAATGAAGGCGATGTGTGATAGCTAATAAAAAAAAGGGCTGTCATTACAACGTTCAGCTGTAAAATCTCATATAAAGCTGTAGGGGAGACCGAGGATAGTTGTAACATTTTTGACATTTCTGTCTGTAAATTAGAGCTCTTTTAAGGTAGTGGATTCAAAATGTAATGCAAAGTATTTACATGTCTCTGCTATTAAATAGTGCAGCTATTTTCTCTGCAGCACAATTACCCATTGCATGGTATGGTCTCAAACACAAAGAGTGAAATGTTACAATTAACCCCATAGTCTGGGTTAGTTGTAACATATCCTGGGGTGAAATGTAACACAATGAGATAAGGGTACTAACAAAACATTAACATGTAATCTTTGTTTATTCAACACATGAATGCACTTAGAGCCATTTATGTAGCTATGTGTGTGTGACAGAATGCAGAAATCTAGCTTTTGAACATATGCCAACCCCCCCAAAAAAGACAAATTATGGAATTTTCTGCAACTGAATATTTCATTAATTTTGGTTGGTCTTCCTTGAGTTTGGCCTCATTGGCTCAGTGGGCATTATAATCTACAACTCAACTTTTGAACATAACAATGAAGCTGAAAAAATGTAGTTGTGCACCAGCATCGCAATTCCATTACTTTTTATCATGGCTTACCTTGGTGTGGTTTGCAAAGTGCTTCAGAAAGATGAGGAAATCTGTTTCTTGCACCCATCCTGATTTATTTCCACTACCAATACTTCCTACTGGTCCATCTCTGACACAGTGGTCTGCATAACGTATGTGTGGGAACACAAACAGTGGAGGAATTGTGTTGCCAATGGCATTAACCGCATATACAAAGGTGACCAGTGAACCTCTCTCTGCTGATGTCGTTGCCCCAACTTGTTTAATATAAGTTAAAGTAATAGTGTGGTAAGTTGTAACATCTGCATTATTGTTACAACTGACCCAGACTGTTGCTGTTACAACTGACCCAGACTCCTATAGCCATGAACTAGCTAACATTACAGCCAACGGCTAAAATATTATCACTAAAGACCTACACAGAATATATCCCCATAGACATACAAATGACATAATTTAAGTTTGATGAGTTTAACTGCAAAGCAGATAATGCTATTAGAAATTGAAATAAAGTAGAAAAACGTACTTTTTGGCATACAAATTACTTTTTTTCGTGTTAAATTGTCTGTGTTTGACAAAATATGCTGATTTTTCACATGTGATAGCAGAACTGAATTGGACATGTACAGGATGAATCACATCATTTGAAACTTAGCCCTGATTGGAGAAATTGGAAGTGTTACAACTGACCCACGTTACAACTATCCCCGGTCTCCCCTATTTACATTTCTTGGGGAGAAATAAGGGGCAACATGTGTACAACTCCAGGAAGTACTGCCAAGACCCAAGCTAACCTAATCAGCTAGTGACTGTGCTTTACATTTGCTACAACATCATCGATCTTCTCACCCAGCTCTGTAAGTAATCAAACAAGCATATTTTCCACAATCTTTAATTATCTCGTTGTTTTAAGTTGGGTGGACTTTTTCAATTGTCACCAAGACATGACAAGTGTTTGCATTAGCATCCCATTACTGTCTTGAAAATGTATTCCACAAGTGCCCTGTACTTGGCTGGAACATTGGTGCTCATCCCTTTGAGATGCTGCAGATACATTAGAAGAACAGGTGGCACCCAGCGAAGGTGAGTCTGCAAAAGGAAAATTGTGGTATAAGCATACTTAATGTATTTGTGAGACAAGTTCACCAAACTAAAGCATGCTCTGCTTTGTTCTCCTTTTTAAGTCAGATGGAAACCATCATTTATAACATGATCCTCACGTTATTTTAAATAAGCTTTGTAACTTGTGACTGAGACCACTTCTGTGGCCATAGCTCAGTGAGCAAAGGGTTGCTTTCCCATAGACCTCTATAAAATCTGACTTGTTTTTAAACCTAAAGACGTGCCCCCTTCTGGCAACTGGAAATAATGCAGGTTTTAGGCACATATGAGCTTCCCTTTTCAAATGCAGAAGCTACAGTGTCCATCTTTATTTTAAACTGAAGAAGAATATCAGCCTGTGTGTTTAAAAAAAAATGACATTGTGCTACAGAGGGTACTCTGGATACATGGTCAGTGATTGTTGGGTTGTCAGTTGGGTTTGGGCTTTTCATCAAACCAGGTAACAATCGGGCACCATGTTGTGGAAACTCCTGTTCTGGAATAGCTAATATGGATATCTCCCAATTTGAATTTAAACAAAAACAATGCACTCTTTGAGCAAAATGGCAGCTGTCAAGTATTTCCCCTCTATCCACGACAAAACAGACAACAAGAAAACCTGGCCTTTTTTTGACCCTGCGCCAAACCAGGAAAACTCTTTGCCCATCGGTTCCAGAAACGACTGCTCTGCTAACAACTTGAGTGATGGTGCTGATCAGCAGCTCGAAGCTCCAGCAGCCTGGAAGACATCAAACATTTTGCCGGTGCCTGATTACCAGCCTCTGGATGTTTTCAGTGCGGCAGAAGAAGATCCTACTGTAGCGTCATGGAGCGAGGCGGATGATATCTGTGAGCTCTGCATCAGACTCAAAGAAATTGAGCTATGCAACATGATAGGAGAGACAACAAGCAACCAGGAGAGTGAGTGTGATAGCAATTACCTGTGATGTTATTAGACAACTTAATAGCTCACTTTAGAGCCACGGGAGTTAACACAGTTGGTTATTGTGCAGTTTTGATGAGTATCATCATTAGTATAACTAAACTAAATTAGTATCATTTAGTCGTCTGAAAATGATAAAGGAAAAGAGCAGAAGAGATATATGAAAAGAAGTGAAGCTGTGAAAAGAAATTGTAATATATTGTGCACAAAACATTCTGTTAGTGCTAAAATGTTTTCAGATCCTACATGATACGACTGTCAAAGTACTACACATCACATGTGAAAGTCCTGCACTGAAACTACAGCCTAAGTTAATGTTTTTAAATATGATAATAAATGGTTTAAAGTAGTAAAAATGAAAAATGCTCAATTTGAACAATATTTTTAAATGTGAAGTTCACCTGTATTTTTCATAGATGAGACCTAGATTAGATCAGTTCAATTTAAAGTCTGTCAAATGATTTATAAATTAATTGACTTGTCACTTTAGTTTTACATGTATTTATTTTCAAGTGGTTTTAAATAATAACAGAAATATTTAAGGTCTGTTAAATGTAAGGGGTTTAAAATGCATTTATTTCACAGTGAAATGTAGAAGCTTGGATTAAGTGAAAATATATAATATAATATAATATAAAGAATTTTATCCCCTCTAATGCTTATTTAAGTGAAATTCTTGCAGTGTGTGATGCATTACGGTCTCTCTCTCTCTTTCAGAAAAGTTTCTGAGGAACATTGGGTATTACTGGATCAAGCAGAAGAGGAGAAAAAGGAAATAAAAATCTCAGAAAGACAAAAACATTAAAATGAACTGCAATGACAAGCAATTACACTTTTGAGCTGAAATGTTTTTCTGTTTGTGTGGGTTCTCAGTTTAGCCACTTGACTGCTTTTCCTACTATGTGATCCCAGAGGTGCATCTTTGTCCATCAGTTTTTATCATTAAAACACTGTGTAAACACTGGAAACCTGCAAAACCACAAAAATTGTAGTATCACAAAAATCTAGCTCGTTGTACTAAACTGAACACTTTCAGACAGCGAGTAGTGAGTTGTTTTTAAAATAAATTTCTGACTGGCTGCCATGGCTCATTGCAACCATGCCAACCCACAGAAACCACAGCAAGAGAAACATTACAGGAGATCATTTACAGCCCCAAAATTTTAAGCTACTACCAGGGGTTTGAATGATTAAGGGTTAAAAACAACTCTTACTTGTCTGTTAAGGGTAAAGTAGAATTTGGCAGATGGGGGAACTTTAAGGCAACGCTGATAAATGACTGACCTTAAAAAATGATTCATCTTGAGAACTCCGGTGGACTTGCTCTGATTGAGAAAGGCGATCAGCTCATTTACTGCTTATGGCTCTGATGTTTCCAAGTCTTTGTGGATTTAGGCAACTGTAGTCTACGGAATACATTTAAAGTTGGGAAGGGGTGTTTTTTGTTGTTTTTTCATTTCTAGTCCATTTTATTTCCTGGCTATAATACCAAGACTGCAGCAGGACTGGCTGAATGAAGTAAGCAGTCACTGAAGGAAAGAGGAACGATATCTGCATTGAACAACTGCTGGTCATCACCCAGTAATGACTTAGCTTCCGAGGGCAGAGATGTGATTTCCTAAACTGGAAGTCTTGAAATATTGGACCCCAGGAGCTAAATTACAATTAAATCAGGATGGCTGATGGATTTCCGAACCCATCAGCTAGTCTGATGGGTTTTATCAAGACCTGTGAATGTGATATCAGAAGCAAGTTTTGCAACTTGGCAATGATCTTGAAACTTCCTATCTAGTAGAATGGGGAGACAGCTTTTATTTCAGTGGTCACTGCCGCGTGAAATATAAAGTGTGCTGCTTTAAAACTTTGCGTATTTTGGCCACCAAGAGTCTTTTCCCTCCACCAGTTATATTCCTACTGCACTGTTTCACAACATCACACCTTCATTTAGTGCTCAATCCAGAGTGCCGACACAAAAGTGTCTCGGCTTCTCCCACAAAAACAACAACTGTGATCAAATACCATGCTTATGCTTAAGGATACAGCAAGCTGATAAAAATTAATGAACACTACAGTTACCTACAGCTTTACTACAGTAATCATGTTTAAAGATGTAGAAATGTGCCAGCTACCAAACAGCTGTAACGATCTGCTTTGCGCATGTATCGGTGTAGCAAGAAAATTAGCCAATATGTTTCCCATTTGACGCTTGATTGGCTTTTTGGGGGGCAGGGGTGAGGCAACAGCCACTCAGGATTGTCCCATGGATTTTTATTCAGGATTCTTTGAGCCATGTCTCCTCCTCATACATTGTCTCAGATAAAGTATATCAACAGCTTGCGCTGTGCATGCCATTATAATCTGAAGTATCCGGGAGCTGCTGCTAATTCAAATGACAGAACAACAACGTTGCCAGGCAGTCGCTGTAGGTGGCAATAGTTTGCTGTGCTCATGTGAAGTAAAGCTTGCATCGTGAGAGACAAAAGCATCTGATTGGCATGTAAAGAAGAGGAGGCTATAAAGGTCCCCAGATAAGCACATTCAAAATCTACTTTGGTCTGCTACTTTTTTGTTGTATAAGGTTTTACAAACACACACACACACACATACACACACACAAAATGCATGGAGTGCTCTGATGGCGCCCAGATTTTCTAAACACTAGGTTAAAATTTGCTCTACAGTTCGAAGCGAAATTTGTTCTTGGCTTTACTTAAGTCAAGAGTAAGGGGTGCGTTAAAGCAACCGTGATTCAACGCACAGTAGTCGTTTGAGACCAATTTGTGTAACACAGAAGTGCCTGGGGATGAGGTTATAATGTTACATTCAACAGATCGGGTGCAGTGCAGAATAGTGAGTGCATACATTTAGAGAGAGAAGCTTTCGGTTGCGTTCGGTCGATAATGCACGGTCAAGAAAAAGCCCTGAAAACAGAGAAGGGAGGGGAAGGCGTGCAGAGAGGCAGCAGGGGGATCTGATAATGAAAACCTACTGAGAGTATAGACAGCAGGGGGATGAGATGATAAAAAACCTGTTGAGAGCAAACACAGTGGGAGAATCAGATACAAACACTCAACATTAGCATCAGACACCTTGCTGGCCTGTGGACATACCGCACACAGAGAAAACAGCTGCTGCTTAATGTTTAAATCAGACCAGTGAGAGGTTTTCAAACTATGTCAATGTGAGACGTGCAGAAAATGCAGAGACAGAAAATAGCAGGCTTTTGGTGGCAGAGGTCGAACTGAGAGTGACACACAGCAAGAAAGTTACAGTAGATTGATAAGGTGAGACAGAAAATCTAAAATAACATTTTAGAAGCAGGTAAAGGGATAATGAATGCACTTTTTTTTCTCTTTCAACCAGCTCTGAACATCAAAAAATCCTCAAAGAGTAAAATATGGGGAGGAAAAGACCGACAAATCTTAGGTTTTGTAGAGTCTGAAAAGAAAAACAACAACTTCACAACACGGGCGTAGTTTCAACTTTGTGAAAGGAAGATTAGTTTTTGCCTTATCTGACAGGTTTGACAGAATCACTTGGCAGTTCTCAGTGAAAGCCTACAATGGGACACAGGGGAAAACCAATTTGCTTCTTTTCAACTAGAAAAACTTTCAAAGAATTGTGTGTAAAAAGTGACCAGATTTTCATTTACAGGTTAAAGAAAGAAAATAAGACTCTTTCTGTCCACTTGGTTTGGCACCAGTGAATACAGTACAGATGAAAGCAGAGCAGGGGAGTTAATTGTGACCCAGACGTTACCCACCAACGAACACTAATGTCCCTCCATCCTCCATAGCAGAATTTGATCTCTCTGGAGTTAGTCAGTTAAACCTGGATGGAGCTCATTTATCAGACTGTAACATCTCATCTTGTCTGGTTGGAGATTTTGGCAGCAGAAGGAAATCCACCCAAATTGTGATGACAGCACATCGTGACAGGCATGTGGAGAAGTGCTCGTATGAGCATGAAAGGCCACTGTCAATTAAATGTTAACTTTTGCTTCAATATATCTCTAATAAGAAAACTGCCTTACTTTTGAATTATCAAATTGTTTGAGCGTACCCTTTGTGGCCTGGGGGATTTTATAGTCTGGTGTAATAATGCTCATAACAGTGTGATGGGAAACTGTTAGAATAATCAATCCTCAATTTTAAAATTGGGACACTGAACAAAGCTCAGCAAAGTTTCCATTCTGCCAGAGCTGGCAGGGAAATGAAACCAAAGCAGGAAGCACACCCATGAATTTGTCATTCACACAGACTGCAAATTTTGCACTTGTTGGTTGCTTTTTCTTTACTTTTACATTTAAATCGTACTAAAACCTTCTCAGCTGGGTTAAGGTCAGTGAGCTGATACAGGACTCTGTCACGCTCCTTTGTCAAGAATCCTTTAAGATCCTTGAGGTGTGTTTTGGGTCATTGTCTCAGATGTTGTGGTGTACATGGTGGTTAAGTCTTGTTTGATGATAAAAGAGTCACTCAGTCTCCATCCAGCTGATTTTGAGATGCATGTGCTGCTTGGACTGATGCAGTTTCTAATGGAGTGAATCAATCCTTTGCAGCAGTGGCTGTCATGAAACAGCTGTTTAGCAGGCAGGATGTCCACCCAGATGCAAGATTTGGGAGACCTGAGTAAACTCAAAAAGCAGCTTTTAATGGTGAGCTCTCACAAAATATAAAACAATCGCAAGTCAGGAAGAAGAAATACAAAACGACAAGTCTTTTATAAAAACACCGAACACCGAGAAACACAACTGAAGGTAAAGACTTGTGGAAAAGTTAAAAAAATTAAACAAGAAAGAACTAACTATTACCAAGACAATAACTCTGACTCACAAGCCTGAAACAGAAAAACAAAAATGCAGAGAGCAAAACCAAAAACCCACATGAGCCAACAAAAAGATGAAAGCCTGGCTCCAAGGCCCAGACACATGACGATGGCCACCTTTGGTCTTCCTTTCCAGAATTTCATCACAGCATTTCATGGTTCTTGTGACTGAACTTGGGGTCTTTTGGTGATTAAGTGCTGCTTTGCTTTTCTTAGCTGAGCGGGGAAAACAATTACCCAATGAATTACCAACGTAGGCAGATAGAACTGTTTTTATGTATACCAGCAGTAGCTCAACACAGCACAACTGATGGTCTCATTAGAGGGTGAGAAATCCCACAAACTAACTTTTGACAAGTTGTCTGTTAATTAAAAGGCACCCCGGGCATTAATGCTGGCAAGGATACTGCCTCTCTTTTGTAAAGTTGTGATCACAGCAAACACTTTGATGGATCTAAAATCTGACACATATTCATGAAATTATATACAGGTTTTATTTGTCTTCAGCACCTCATTAATTTTGTGTTTAGTCTATAGATTCTTACTGGTTTTATTATGTGACTCATATCTCTCTTCGGTTTTCTTTATTGTAATTATCAGAGTATTTTATTTCCATGCTACGGAGCCCCGCAGGGGACATGGGAGAAAAAAAAATTAAGACGGACTTTTGCGAGATCTCGCAAAACTTTTGCGAGATCTCGCAAAACAAACTCGGGATCTCGCAAAACTTTTGCGAGATCTCGCAAACGTTTTAGCCGCATTCTTCGGACGCTGGCTCGAAGCCGACCGGGAGGTCGAGGCACGATGTGCCGGGAAAGCGGTGTTCCTCCCGGCTGTAGTAGGTCTCGACCTCCCGATAGCTCGAAGCTAACGGGAGGTCTTGACCTCCCGTTAGCTTCAAGCTAATGGGCTAAAGCTTTTGCGAGATCTCGCAAAACTTTTGCGAGATCCCGAGTTTGTTTTGCGAGATCTCGCAAAACTTTTGCGAGATCCCGAGTTAGTTTTGCGAGATCTCGCAAAACTTTTGCGAGATCCCGAGTTAGTTTTGCGAGATCTCGCAAAACTTTTGCGAGATCCCGAGTTAGTTTTGCGAGATCTCGCAAAAGTCCGTCTTAATTTTTTTTTTCTCCCATGTCCCCTGCGGGGCTCCGTACCATGCTTACACTATATGTTTACTTTTATCTTTGCTGGGCTGTATTAGAAATGACATCACTTCCTTGGTGTTTCTAAATAAGAATAAAAAGCTGATGAAAGCTAAACTTTTTAGATCGCAGACTTATTGATGACACTAGATTGCTTCACTCCCACTTTGCAGAATAAACCAAACCAAAGAAGCAAAAGGTTTAGTGATTGAATAAATGCAAGCAAACTTGCTTTTATTTGAGCACTCATTCAACCATTAGCTCCCAATGGATCCTTCCCTGCACTAAACCATCTCCTCTTCTGTCAAACGCAGAGGAATTTCTTTCTCTGATCCCTGAACCTGATCCCCGACCAGCAACTTGTTACTTCTGCACCACATAGCAATTAATGACATATTTTCCCTTTACCATGGTAACTTCCTGCACAGCTAAACAGAGATGCTGAATGGACTTCTGAAAAATAGAATGAGGAGCTGCATAAGAATGAGCACAGAGGGAGTGGGAGGCCAGTGTAGATGTAACTACAACTGAAAGAAAGTAATATAGATGGTTTTTAATTATGGCTTCATCTATGATTGGTATTTTTTAATCTAAATTCATTTCATTATACTTTATGAGCAGAGCTGAAAATTCCTCCTGACAGAGTGTGAAAATAGGTGAAAGGATGAACTTGGGATCTGTTAGTATTTCTGTGCATGTCTTTGGATAAAAACTGATAAGAGAAAGAAGCTTTTCTTTTGAGACCATTCACTAATGTGCTGTCTAAGCCACTTTAGAGTCATGTTTGTTTCTACAAATCAGGACCTTTTTCTAACAGAGCATGGAGACAAATCTTACTATAATATACCAAATCTCTGACTGGGAGCAACCAAACCTGGCACGCAGGTATGTCTTAGGCCTCTGAAGGTTTTATCTATATCACATTATCATGTTGTAATGCTGCCTAGCAACCAGAGGATTTTTTTCCGTTTTTTTGTTTTTTTTCAAATGGTCCCAAAGGACGACTGTTAAGAGACGACTATTCATAAAGTTTGGGAAAGTTGAGAAGGAAGAAGTCATGTGGATGAGTGATGAAAGGTTTCTCTCAGTGAAAATGCTGCATTCAAATGAACAGAATCAACTTTCTGCAAACAGACTTCACAGTTTCTGAGGAGAAAACAGCAGAAAAGAGGGAGGGAGGGTGGGGGGTTAGGGGAAATATTCGACACCGAGTTAATGAAATGCTGCAGGTTAGATGGTGCAGGGATAATGTTTGTGGTCGATCCCATTAGAGATGCTCACATCTCCAACCCAATGCAAAAAAAAATAAAATAAAATGATTAAAGTTGAGTTTTTTTTCCCCACAAAATTCAGCAGCAAAATTACCAGCATGATGAATAAACATCAAATAAATATAACAGCTTTCAGCATGTGAATGGGCTACTGCACAGGTAGATCTGTGCTTCCAAGCATTTTGAAAGCAACTTTGAAAGCATACTTTAAACTTTATTCATCTCCATGGGGATCAAATGCTGGGAACAGCCCAACTGATATCACTGTGCATTCTATGACCATTATCAGCGACTATGATAATGGGCATTTGGGAATAAACTATGATAACTTTGAAGTTTTGCATTTGTCCAACAAGGAAGCGCGTATTGGTGCTGTCACTCACCGGTTGCCTCAACAGTTAAACGGCTCATGTAAAGCCGAGTTACATTTGAACATGCTGGGTACCCTTTAGCATCATTTTGCTTGTAGGGTTTCTTTGAATGAGGTGTATTTGAACCAACCATTGAAAACCAACCTCTTTTCCTAAAGTTGAACCAAATGTTGGTGCCTAGACCTTACTGAACAGAAATGAAAGCAAACGTAAAGATAAAGAGAGGGTGAAAAGAAAACTAATCAAATAAGCAGCACTTCCATATGGCACCACACTCTTTGGGCAGTATTTACTTTAAAGGGACTAATATTGTATTTTGTTTTTGTTTTGTTTTTTTGTTCTTTTTAAATAAGTTTGTAGTAAAGATGAAGGTAATATGACAGGTGTTTACTTTGAAGTTAGTAATGGATAAAAAGTATAGATTTGTAAATTAGTGAACATATAAAACTTGAGCTTATTATATAATAACTAACTACGCAGCTCATTCACTTTCTCTTAGCAACACATTCTTTAAAGATATAACACATTTTGGGGTCAACTTGAAAGAAAGGAAGATGTGAATGTAATAAAATTGAGATTATATGTTAAGTCTTCATAAGTTTCATAAGCACCTCATAGTTTCTAAGTTCAAAGATTGTTCTGGTAATTTTCGAATTAACCTTGAAGACTGTGGTGGATTTAAGCCAAATTTTAACGGGTTGTTAAAATGACTCTACTCTACACCCTTACAAAGTTTTATTGGAATTCATTAAAAACAAATTATGATGTTTACAAGCAGAAAAAAGTACACATGCACACAAACACTACCAACAAACATGACCTAAAAATGTCTAAACAGGAATGAACCATGGCCTAATGGTAGATTGTCTGTCACAGATCAAAATGGCATTTTTTGATGCCCTGAGGTAAGAGCAGTTTGACAGCGCCAACCTCTGAGGAAACAAAAAGCTGGAAAAAAACAAAGAAGCTGTTATAACTTCTTTGCAGTTTTGCACTTTCTCTTTAACTTCCTGAGTATAAACACTCTAAAAGAGGAATGTTTTTCAAGCAGTCCTGCCCGAAACTTAATTAATTAGGTTCCAAACTCACAGTTAGCAATTGCTCATAGTTTTACACAGCTAATTTAAACTCTTCATCAAATTAAATGATGTACAGTCTATAGAACAAGACTCCCAGAGAGCTAAAGTGACTGACTAGTGCTGCCACGAACCAATCCAGCTATTAATGAACTCATTGCCAGAGTATTTCACAAGTTAAACTTGCAAATCGTCCCTATGCCATCAAACATCTCGAAGCACATTTCTTTCCAAGATGAAATTCTCTGACTCAAAGCAGTGGATTCATCCAGCATTATGAAATGTAAGGGAGAAGCACATTTATTAGTAGATAATGGAGTAAAGTGAGGCATTAAAGGCTCAAAATGTCTCTAACATGATGACTCAGATTGCAGCTGAATGATGTGAGCCCGGGCTACTGCTTCGCCTTTTGTCCACGGTTGTATTTGTGTTGAATAGCAGATGGAGAGAGCTGGTGATCAGTGCATTCTGCCTCTGCTTTATATTCACAGCAGCAGCTGCAGGCTGTTGGAGGCCTGCTGCCTGACCGGCCGGCCAGTTGGCTGAAGCAGAAAAGACACTCAGAGTTTCTTTGAGAGCAGAGCAGAGATCAAGCTGCTGGGAGCCAGAAAAGAGGCAGCGAAATTAACGAGTTTTACAAAGAAGTTCAGTCTTCTGTGTACTGTAAACTCTCTACTAGGGATGCACCGATGCCACTTTTTTGGAAACGAGTACGAGTACTTGCATTTCAGTACTCACCGATACCGATACCGAGTACTTAATAAAAACATGATTTAAATTTACAGGAACAGCTTTAGTCCTATAATTTAACAAAAAACAAACAAGGGACTAGTTTGGAATTAAGAACATTTATTTAAAATGAAAAGCATGTTGTATGCAACATATTACAGAATAAATAATTATAAAAAAACAAAATTTAATTTTAAATATGTTCGTCTGTTTCTCTGTTTAGAAGTCTCACTAGCACAGTCACAGCTGGGATGACATCAGAGGCTAGTGCGTCGTAGCTGCTCACTTTTTTAGTTAGTTCCTCAAAGGGGGCGAGGATGGCAACAGTCGTCTCCATAAGAGCCCATTGGTGAGCGGTGAGGGGTCAGGGAGTTCATGCTTGGACACCCCCAGCACTCGCTTTTGCTCAATGAGGGACTGGAGCATGTAATACCTGCTGTTCCAGCGTGTCTGTACGTCCTGCTGCAGTCTCTTTATTGGCTGGTTGAGCTGTCCCTGAATGTCCTCGAGGCGGGAGTAGGCTAAGGCGGAATGTTTAAAATGCCCAACTATTTTCCGTCCCACTGCTATAGCATCAGCTATGCTCCTCTGTGCTAATAAGCGTGGGTAAATAAGCGTGGGTAAACTCTTTGTACTCGTTGTTGTGTTGGGATTTTAGGTGCTTGATTAAATTGCTTGTGTTAAATGCGCTACCTTTAGAGCCTCCTCTGGACAATTTCGCTGAGCACAATTTGCAGTCCGCCTTTGTTTTCGCGTCTTTGTTCACTTTGAAATAGTTCCACACGGCTGATATGTCTCGCCTCGCCTTCTCCCCGCTCTGAGCTGCAGCCGGGGCCTGGAGGCGGGCACTCTGGGCCTGGGGGCGGGCACTCGGCGCCTGTGATTAACCCCTTACATGCCGCTCAAACATAGACAGGTCTCAGACCGTGGTATTGGTCCCCGGTATCGGGGGACTTTTAACGAGTACGAGTACTTTAGAAAATGTGGTATCGAGGCCGATACCCGATACCGGTATCGGTGCATCCCTACTCTCTACTGCAGGGGTGTCGAACTCCAGGCCTCAAGGGCCGGTGTCCTGCAGGTTTTAGATCTCACCCTGGGTCAACACACCTGAATCAAATGATTAGTTCATTAGCAGGCATCTGGAGAACTTCAAGACATGTTGAGGAGGTCATTTAGCCATTTGAATCAGCTGTGTTGGATCAAGGACACATCTAAAACCTGCAGGACACCGGCCCTCGAGGCCTGGAGTTCGACACCTGTGCTCTACTGCATTCTAGGTACTAAGAGCTGGAATGAGAGTTCCTCTGTTGGAAATTAAAGAGCCATTTAAGTCAAATAGCACAATGAGTTACCTGCTGTTGTATCTAGTGCTTTGTAGAAATAGCCAAAATATAAAGTATTACAGCTACAATAGATATCGGTGTATTGCATAAGAATCGGGATTGGATTAATTGGATAGTGTTATATGTGTATAATTCAGGAAACCTCAAGTTTTCTGTGTGGTTGAATTGGTAGCTATGGATATTCACTTTAATTTCATTTCATTTATATAGCACCAAATCACAACCGCTGCTTCAATGTGCAGGATTTTACCAACATGGAACTGCCACAGAGTCGCAGATCAATGAATCCTAACAGGACTCCAGCTTCATTGTAGCTGGAGGAGTTCGTCTACAGGAAACTGTGTGCATTCATGCCTTGAAATGGTTTATATTGTTACATCTGATGCAGGTGTGTCACGGTACACTGAAACTGATGAGTGATATTTAAAAATTTAATATTGATAATAATAATAATCATCTATCCTCTTCTGCTTATCCAGTTCAGGGTCAAGGGGAGTCTATCCCAGCTACTGTCAGGTGAGCCAAGATACAACACAGTCAGGTCGCCAGTCTATCACAGGGCTAACACACAAGCATTCAAACTCGCATTCACACCTATAGGCAATCTCTTGGGCTGTGGGAGGAAGCCGGAGTTCCCAAAGACACGTGAAAAACATGCACACTCAACATAGTAAGGCCAGGTGGTAGATTTGAACCCAGAGCCGTCTTGCTGTGAGGCAAAAGTCCTAACCACATTATAATAATATTAATCCAGCAGCAGTAACTACTGAAGCTTGAGGCTTGGCAAAAATGACTCTATTTGTTCTTTCTGACCAGTTACCTTACAATGACCAACTTTGTCTTGGCTGCTACTGCAGTATCAGTGAGAGTTAAAGAGAGGATTTTGGGGAATTGGATAATTTCCTTATTGATTAACATCAATCTCACTGACTAGTTTAAAAGTAAGAAAACACTTAAAACAGTCAAATCTGAGCAGTGTAATGGACAAGGTTAAATTCAGTCTGTAGAAGTACTTTGGATATACTGTGGGGGAAATTCTGGAGAAAAGCAATCTCTGCAGTTTCTGTAGCTTCTCACCATCTTACAGCTGGAGCGTACCTTAGCCAAAACTAGCATAACAGTTTCTATCTCACAACAAGGGCGTGCATGAATATAAACAACAGATGAAGGACAGGAAATAAGTAAATTGATTAAAGTTGTCATCTCTGGTCCTTCTGCTTTGACCCATTTTTTTACAGTGTTGTTGGAGTGCAGTTTTAAGTCAGTAGAGCACTCTTAATATGTTTAATGTGTCACTGGGAATAATATTTTGATTAACATCTCAGTGCAGGAGTAAATGAATCACCATTCAACTGGTTACCAAACAGCATTGAGAGCACATTGCAAGGTTGCTTATCCATAAACAGCCATTTGCATGTAGATAATAGCTGCGCAGTATTTCAAATTAAAATTCTGATATTAAAAACTGTAGCGCTTCTGTTACCAAGCATCATATTACCGTGCATGTTACATTTCCCCCCAAATAGACTGATGCTTCCTTTTCAGTTTTAAGCTGAATGAATGAGTTATTTTCATAACCTTCAGAAACCCTGGAAAAAAAATCTCTGCAACCCCGTCAACAACACATCAAGGTGCAGTCTCTGAGAATGCGGGGTAGAGAGTGGGTGTGGGGTGAGGGGGTGAAGGTGTGCAGAGAGAAGGTGAGTACCCTTGTAATAAATAATGAAAACAAATATATATATATATATCTTAAAAATTCCTGTTTAACTGGAAAGCTTTAACACGATACTACACCAAATAATACAAATAATATGGGGGTAAGGAAGGTAAAAAAGCCAATGACTCCACAGAAAGCTGCCTGCAAGGCAAAACTCTGCACTATATATATATACATATATATATATATATACATATATATATATATACATATACATATATATATATATATATATATATATATATATATATATATATGTATATGTATATATATATATATATATACATATACATATATATATACACACATATACATATATATATATATATATATATATATATATATAATCACTGTTTTCTATTATTGATTTGATCCCCGATGCGATTGGATTCGATTCAGTTTTGACTAAGACAGTCAGAAATATTGTGATTTTAATAATTTATCAGTAATGAAACTTGTGAGACTTCATCACGTGTAAAAGGTGCACCACCTTTTACACCACATACACCCCTCACAAGTTCCTGGCTCTCTCGACTCCCCTGTAGAAGTGTTTCTCCGAGAAGGGGCAGGCAGTGAGGCACAGCCCCCGTCCTCCGGCACCCCCCATGGAACTTGTAAGTTGTGTTTGTCCACTCAGGCATCATTGATACCTTCTCTGAGATAAACCAAAGAAGAAAAAGCGGAACTGGCGGCTTTGGCTTTTCACCTAATTGACGTCAACATCATGTCCTAAAAATCATATTTATATACAGCCAAACTGTCAGTGCAGCAAATATGTAAATAGATTATTCATCATCTAGTGAGGAATCATCCATTTTTAACATATTCGGGAGTCAAATGTAGTTGTATATAAATATGATTTCTGGGACACTAAGGCCAATAACAGACTAATTTGGACAATTGGGAAAAAACAAAATTTAAAAAAAATAACATAGATGTGTCATTGTTTCATATAGATTTCATATAGATATAAATAACATACCATTTGATGTCAACATATTGCTGTTACATTTGCAGTGCTCGTGCTGTTATTTTATTATGATTCTGTTCATTTTATCAGTATATCCTTCTGCTTTGCTTCACATATATACTGTTGCTTGGCTAGCTTTAGTCATGCTAGCATCAGCACAGGTAGAAGCAGATACACATCAGAGATTCGGCCATGTATCTGCCTAAATACAAATGGAAAACTACAAAAATATTAATAACTTTCAGATTAGTTAAGCTATCAATGGATCCACTGTTCCCCTAGTGAAAACATGTTATTTCATTTTATGTTCAAGTTCAATTTTAAAACTTTAAAATATAATAAAGTCTATTTTTAGTTTACTTTGTTAATAAAGACATTTCTTAGGATTTTCAGAAACACAAAAATTATACATTGCAGATTGCTTCATATTTTTCCAACTTTTTCAGCTGAGGCGTTCAAAATAGATAACCAAATTGGTGACAGTCACAGTGTAACGTGGGCAGCTGCCTGCCTAATATAATGTAACATCATCACAATATTTTACATAAAGTGAGCAAATGTACCTTTGTTTCCTCAGCTAAGAAAGCTGGGCTGCAGTAGCTTGTGTTGAGAGTGACATCTGTTTTAAAAGCAGGGTGTTCATGCACAGACTACATGTGCATACTGTTGTGCACATAAACTCACAGATGTATATGATAACTCAAGTTTGTGGCATTACATTTGTATTCTTATTCAAAAAATGTAATACAATACTCACATCAGGCCATCTGACAAAACCATTCGGAGGCTCGGTTTGGTTTCAGCAGGCTGTTTCGACCATGTTTACATGCCTAAGTGCTTTGAGTTGCTGCTGATGTAAAAGGATGATTATATATGTGGTTTGCTGTAATGAACAATGGAACAGATGTACAGTGGGGCAAAAAAGTATTTAGTCAGCCACCGATTGTGCAAGTTCCCCCACTTAAAATGATGACAGAGGTCAGTAATATGCACCAGAGGTACACTTCAACTGTGAGAGACAGAATGTGAAAAAAAAATCCATGAATTCACATGGTAGGATTTGTAAAGAATTTATTCGTAAATCAGGGTGGAAAATAAGTATTTGGTCACCTCAAACAAGGAAAATCCCTGGCTCTCACAGACCTGTAACGTCTTCTGTAAGAAGCTTTTCTGTCCCCCACTCGTTACCTGTATGAATGGCACCTGTTTGACCTCATCATCTGTATAAAAGACACCTGTCCACAGCCTCAACCAGTCAGACTCCAAACGCCGCCATGGCCAAGACCAAAGAGCTTTCGAAGGACACCAGGAAAAGAATTGTAGACCTGCACCAGACTGGGAAGAGTGAATCTACAATAGGCAAGCAGCTTGGTGTGAAAAAATCAACTGTGGGAGCAATCATCAGAAAATGGAAGACATACAAGACCACTGATAATCTCCCTCGATCTGGGGCTCCACGCAAGATCTCATCCCGTGGGGTCAAAATAATCATGAGAACGGTGAGCAAAGATCCCAGAACCACACGGGGGGACCTGGTGAATGACCTGCAGAGAGCTGGGACCAAAGTAACAAAGGTCACCATCAGTAACACACTACAACGGCAGGGAATCAAATCCCGCAGTGCCAGACGTGTTCCGCTGCTGAAGCCAGTGCATGTCCAGGCCCGTCTGAAGTTTGCCAGAGAGCACATGGATGATACAGCAGAGGATTGGGAGAATGTCATGTGGTCAGATGAAACCAAAGTAGAACTTTTTGGTATAAACTCAACTCGTCGTGTTTGGAGGAAGAAGAATACTGAGTTGCATCCCAAGAACACCATACCTACTGTGAAGCATGGGGGTGGAAACATCATGCTATGGGGCTGTTTTTCTGCCAAGGGGACAGGACGACTGATCCGTGTTAAGGACAGAATGAATGGGGCCAAGTATCGTGAGATTTTGAGCCAAAACCTCCTTCCATCAGTGAGAACTTTGAAGATGAAACGAGGCTGGGTCTTCCAACATGACAATGATCCAAAACACACCGCCCGGGCAACAAAGGAGTGGCTCCGTAAGAAGCATTTGAAAGTCCTGGAGTGGCCTAGCCAGTCTCCAGACCTCAACCCCATAGAAAATCTGTGGCGGGAGTTGAAAGTCCGTGTTGCTCGGCGACAGCCCCAAAACATCACTGCTCTTGAGAAGATCTGCATGGAGGAATGGGCCAAAATACCAGCTACTGTGTGTGCAAACCTGGTAAAGACCTATAGTAAACGTTTGACCTCTGTTATTGCCAACAAAGGTTATGTTACAAAGTATTGAGTTGTATTTTTGTTATTGACCAAATACTTATTTTCCACCCTGATTTACGAATAAATTCTTTACAAATCCTACCATGTGAATTCATGGATTTTTTTTTTTTTTAACATTCTGTCTCTCACAGTTGAAGTGTACCTCTGGTGCAAATTACTGACCTCTGTCATCATTTTAAGTGGGGGAACTTGCACAATCGGTGGCTGACTAAATACTTTTTTGCCCCACTGTAACTAATAAAGTGGTTGCTAAAGGTATGTAGCATGACTTTACTGGACTATACATTCGCGCTTTGTTCTTAGAATGTACGTAATTTCTTTTTCTGTTTTCTGATGTACATAGATTTACTTTCCATTTTGTTGTTCTCAATTTTATAAAGTTAAAAAAAACAAAAAAAACAATCTACTCTACATTAGGCCGTCATTTTTGCAGAACCATTTTTTAAAGGGTAGTGAAATGTTTTTAGTCATTTATCAGAGTTGATGTGATTGACTATTCACGTTTTAACACTCATCTATAAGTTTTGATTGTTTGATTGCACGGGTGAGTCTGGAGTATAAAAATGCCTTAACTGTTTTGAGAACTGCATTAAGAGTGATGAGAATGACATACCTGATGTGAGAACTGCACCAAAGTGATTGAGAAAACCTGTAAACTCTGAACACACACTCACTCTGAATTTACATATTTCTATCAAATACCAGTGATGTAAATAAATAATAATAAAAAAAAGGTTCATCGAGTTTTCCAGGCCTCAAATAAGGACAGTTTCTCCATCACAGGGTCTTTGACTACGAGTGACCTGGGTTAAATTTAAAGTCCTGTTCTGCTTTTTGTAGCATTCATGCTGAGTAACTTGTCATTTAGTTTACATTTGTGAATAGAAAGACATAAACATTATCCTTTTGGTGTCTCAATACCATAACACATGCTGTAAATGTGCATTTACCGCTCGAGCAGCCAGCTACTTGCTTTTATGTTGAGGTTTTTAACCATTAGTAGAACACATTACATTCACTCTTTAGTTCCATAACTGCCATTTCCTATTAGGGTCCACGCTTTGCTCAGCCACACTTCCTTACAAAGCTACTCAAATATTCACATCTTGAACCATTTGTGGTGATGTTGTGTACATTTCTCTGGATTATATTTCTCGTAGCCGGGGTTTCTTTTGAAATCAATTTTCATTTCTTACATTTTGCTATAAGTAGATTTAACTGTGGAAAATATCGGCTCATTCCACCCAGTCTTGTATTGTCTAGATGTTTTTTGTGTTTTTCTTTTTAAATTTCAGCTCTTCAGTGAAGCAACAAAATCATTGTTTTCTCTTACGTATTTAACTCAGGCTAAGAAGGGCTGAAACCAATCCCGGCTAATACTGGGCAAATGGCAGGGTATAAACTCAACAGGCGACAGTCCATCATGGGGCAAATGGTAGAAGTGTTTTATTCACACAGAATAAATTCATAACCCAAAGTTCACTACTGGACACAGCATGGTAGGCAGGTTAGTATGGCCTCTTTACTGCAAAAGGTCCTGGGTTCAAACCTGTTTGGAGTCTTTCTGGAGATTACATGTTGTCCCTGTGCCTTTGGAATTTCCTCCAGCTACTTTGGTTTCTTCCCACATTTCAAAGACAGACTCATTTGGTTAATCGGCCATTCAATATTGGATATAGGTTGATGTGAGCTTGGTTCCCCTGTCCCCTGTCCAAAGTGTAGCTTACCTCTCACTTTATGTTATGTGGATCCATGGGCTGCTGCCTAATCTGGATCACCAGTAAGGAGATGGATAGAAAATTTTATTTGGTACCTTTTACAGTATCACTTGTGCAGAGAGTATAATCTATGTTTTTGTGGTTAGTGTTTAAAGAAGAGTCACAAGACTTATAAGTTTTCATAAGAACAAAATTATTTTTTGTAATTTGAACTTTCGTATTTTTTTTTGTCATCATGAAATAAGGGAACAAGGCCACCTGACCATGAAACTGCTTGATATCAACTGTCCAATTAATTTTCAGATGCTTTGTGCAAATTTTTTTATTAAACCCCTCGAAACAAAGCTGAGAATCTGCTTTTTGCAGCCACGATAATTGATTTAAAGCTTGCAGAACGTTTTGTCCAGCCCTTATATATTTTTTCAATCCACATTGTTTCCCTCCCAGATCTGTTTCAGGGTTACAACTTTATTTTAGCATCTGAACTGGGTTTCAGTAGACTACAGTTGTAGCACTAAAATACAAATAATGTCAGTTATGATCCTTACAAAGACTGTGCACCCTTTTCCCCAAAACCCAGCATTGAGCAGGTAGTGCCCAGCAGTCACGGGAACACTTTGACTGAGCACTACACTTACTCTTGTCCCGAGCAATACATTGGCTAAGTCAAAATAAAAAAGGACCAATTGACAGATTTCTTGAAGTATTCGGAAGATTCAAGACAAACTTTTGTGACTTTATAATGCTCTGCAGCTCAATATTGTTCAGAGTCTGTATTGAGTGGGTACATCAGTAAGGTTTAAGGTTAAAAGTTACCTGGAAGGAGGTGAAGAAAATGTACTTTGACTGTTCTATACAAAAACAAAAAAAAAGTTTGTGTCTACTATGTAGATATGATGTACAAAAGTAGTCAGGTCACCCTTTCGTCAGAAGAGGCTCTGTTATGTGATAACAGAGTCAGAATTTCTGTTTTCCTTATCTGCTTTCCTTTTGGGCTTCTAAGCAGCACAAACCTTTGAGTCGAGTCATGTAACCTTTCTAAAAGCACCGAACTGCAGCAACATTTGAACAAAAGTCATTAAAATGTCATTTCACCTTTGCCAATTTCAATAACATATGCCAGACATAATTAAAACTACACAGCAAAGACGAAGTCGTAATTAGCCGCTGACAAAATGTTTCTACACAAAGTAGTTAGACTGACGTGATGAAATAAACTTCATCTGGGACAAAGTTAACAAACACGTATCACTCAGATCACCTTCACATCATCCTGCTGTCAATCCTGGTAACAATCTGTGATCAATCAAGTTCCAATGAGAAGATTAAATTTAAGAATATATAATATTAATCAGGGGCATAAACACCAACTAGACAAGTATCAATTTAATTATCTCTGCTGTCTGGATTTAATGAAGTTCACCAAGACTTAATGATTAAAAAAAAGAAAAAAGCGCACGATGCTCACTGCTAACTAGATCCAGACTTGTCTGTTTTTCTTGGGGTTTTGTGTAAGAAGGTGAATTGTTAGCGAGCGTTAGAGAGCCTCAGGTGTCGATAGTTCTGCTTTGTTTAATCCTTACCTGACAGGTGGTGAGAAATGCCTTCAGGCTGGCAGTCCGATGAGGGCGGTGGCAGGTTTCACCAGAGAGGTTTTTCCTGCCTTTGCTGGGTGGACTGCAGGTTAGCTGCATTTCATCAGATCTTTGAGAGGAGAGTAATGAGGGTTTGTTGAGCTGACAGTCTTTTGTCTGTCTGCAGCTATATGTCTTTATCACTACAGGTCCAGGGAAAGTATACTTAGTATTGTAAGACTCATGTTTTGTGTATCGTATATAGTTTAAGTTGCTGCATTATCCATTTGCACTTATTACTAAAATCCACTTACTTTGTATTAAAAAAGAGACCATAATAAGAATGCACTACTTGATTTGAAGTTCATATTAAAATTTTGTTTCTTTCCAGGTCCATTTTTTATATTCTGGAACTATAAGAGCTTTTTATGAATCTGTTCTATATAAACCCCATTTACTCAGGATTTTCACTTCCTCAGTCCATCCACTAAACTAGAAGCTAGTTGCTTTCCCTTTCATTCACAGTAAGAGAGCTTATGATTTTAGTTAGCTATAAACAATTACAGTGGGGCAAAAAAGTATTTAGTCAGCCACCGATTGTGCAAGTTCCCCCACTTAAAATGATGACAGAGGTCAGTAATTTGCACCAGAGGTACACTTCAACTGTGAGAGACAGAATGTGAAAAAAAAAATCCATGAATTCACATGGTAGGATTTGTAAAGAATTAATTCGTAAATCAGGGTGGAAAATAAGTATTTGGTCACCTCAAACAAGGAAAATCCCTGGCTCTCACAGACCTGTAACGTCTTCTGTAAGAAGCTTTTCTGTCCCCCACTCGTTACCTGTATGAATGGCACCTGTTTGACCTCATCATCTGTATAAAAGACACCTGTCCACAGCCTCAACCAGTCAGACTCCAAACTCCGCCATGGCCAAGACCAAAGAGCTTTCGAAGGACACCAGGAAAAGAATTGTAGACCTGCACCAGACTGGGAAGAGTGAATCTACAATAGGCAAGCAGCTTGGTGTGAAAAAATCAACTGTGGGAGCAATCATCAGAAAATGGAAGACATACAAGACCACTGATAATCTCCCTCGATCTGGGGCTCCACGCAAGATCTCATCCCGTGGGGTCAAAATGATCATGAGAACGGTGAGCAAAGATCCCAGAACCACACGGGGGGACCTGGTGAATGACCTGCAGAGAGCTGGGACCAAAGTAACAAAGGTCACCATCAGTAACACACTACAACGGCAGGGAATCAAATCCCGCAGTGCCAGACGTGTTCCGCTGCTGAAGCCAGTGCATGTCCAGGCCCGTCTGAAGTTTGCCAGAGAGCACATGGATGATACAGCAGAGGATTGGGAGAATGTCATGTGGTCAGATGAAACCAAAGTAGAACTTTTTGGTATAAACTCAACTCGTCGTGTTTGGAGGAAGAAGAATACTGAGTTGCATCCCAAGAACACCATACCTACTGTGAAGCATGGGGGTGGAAACATCATGCTATGGGGCTGTTTTTCTGCCAAGGGGACAGGACGACTGATCCGTGTTAAGGACAGAATGAATGGGGCCAAGTATCGTGAGATTTTGAGCCAAAACCTCCTTCCATCAGTGAGAACTTTGAAGATGAAACGAGGCTGGGTCTTCCAACATGACAATGATCCAAAACACACCGCCCGGGCAACAAAGGAGTGGCTCCGTAAGAAGCATTTGAAAGTCCTGGAGTGGCCTAGCCAGTCTCCAGACCTCAACCCCATAGAAAATCTGTGGCGGGAGTTGAAAGTCCGTGTTGCTCGGCGACAGCCCCAAAACATCACTGCTCTTGAGAAGATCTGCATGGAGGAATGGGCCAAAATACCAGCTACTGTGTGTGCAAACCTGGTAAAGACCTATAGTAAACGTTTGACCTCTGTTATTGCCAACAAAGGTTATGTTACAAAGTATTGAGTTGTATTTTTGTTATTGACCAAATACTTATTTTCCACCCTGATTTACGAATAAATTCTTTACAAATCCTACCATGTGAATTCATGGATTTTTTTTTTTCACATTCTGTCTCTCACAGTTGAAGTGTACCTCTGGTGCAAATTACTGACCTCTGTCATCATTTTAAGTGGGGGAACTTGCACAATCGGTGGCTGACTAAATACTTTTTTGCCCCACTGTATATATGAACAAAACTTCATAATTATTCATATTGTATTATTCAGCATTAGCAACATGTCCCACAAAAACTCACACCTGTGCTGTATTGTGTTTTATTGGGTCACTCTGCAGCGAGAGGTTGACTGCAAACACAGTGGGAGGAAGGATGACATGCAACATTTATCTTAACCAGCCAGCCAATTAATTTGTATTTTGCAGGGGAAAAAGAAGTTCAAATCTACTATTGTAGATTTCTGTGAATACATTTAGTACCAGTAGCAGCACCAGTGAAATCTGATAATATCTTATAAAAAGCACTGAATGTTACAAAATCAATGGCTGCTTAAAATAAGTTTCCTGGCAACTTTCTGCATTTTAGAAAAACAGGCCCCTTTGCCTTCTTTGTAAAATTAAAACAAGGGCATTTGTCAGCACTTGCAAGCTATTTCTGCATTGCTTAAATCTTGCAACCTGGAGCATTTTGCATATCAGAAACTCTTACAATGCATGCACTTTAATGTGCATGCATTTAAGTGTTAGTCTACATGGGGCGACCGTGGCTCAGGGGGTTGGGAAGCATATCTGTAACCGGAAGGTTGCCGGTTCAATCCCTGGTCTGTCCTGGTCGTTGTGTCCTTGGGCAAGACACTTTCCCCTACCGCCAACTGGTGTTGGCCAGAGGGGCCGATGGCGCCGATATGGCAGCCTTGCTTCTGTCAGTCTGCCCCAGGGCAGCTGTGGCTACAACTGTAGCTGCCTCCACCAGTGTGTGAATGCGAGAGTGAATGAATAGTGGCATTGTAAAGCGCTTTGGGTGCCTTGAAAAGCGCTATATAAATCCAATCCATTATTATTATTATTTAAGTCAGTGCCACTGTCAAAATCAACAGGACACGAAATCTAGAAGTGATAGATTAGGTTTGAATTATGAATTATGTAACACGATTTCACTTGAAACCCAGATGAAAGTTATACTAATCAGTGTCCAGCTCCGGTGCTTTTTTGTTCTCATCTCACTCTTGGAGAAAAATATTTAATTATTAATTATTTACTGACATCAAATTTGTCAGTGAAGAAAAAAAATATAGTAACACCAACAAACATGACTGGGCCTCAGAAAAAAAGTTCCAATCAATATAAAGTAGGTGAGCAGGAGATATTTCGTCTGCTTAAAAGATTTTCTTCTGCACCTCTGTGGGGGTCTTGAACCCCTTCTGCTCTGACTCACACTGCCTGATTCAATTCAATTCAATTTTATTTATACAGCACCAAATCACAACAACTCGCCTCAAAGTGCTTGTAAGGTAGACCCTACAATAATACATACATATGCAAATGATTGCAGTGACTCCTGTCTGAGGCTATATACATGAAAGTGTATTAAGACAACATCTTTGATTTACTAACATTAAAAATAGCCTCAAGGTGTTTCATAGACTAAGCCTGGATTTACAGTATAAAACCAGGGCAGAGAAAAGCAAACTGAATAATTTTATGTTTTATCTCTGAAACACTGGTGTTAAGACAACAACAGACAGCAACTTCTCTAATCCTGTTGGTCTCCCTTTCAGGGCATTTCAGGTTTCGATTGTTTTGGAACAAAGCTGATCAGACCGGCAGCAGCCTCCTCGAAGCGCCAGACGTCTGAGCTGTTGGCCGGTTCACTGCAGCTCATCTCTTCCAGGAATTAACACACTTGCTGCTGGATTACACAAAAGCTCTACCGTTGCAAAGCTCAGACAATTAAACATCAGCATAACAGCTGAAAAAGAAATAAGTCTATGACATGCTTACATTGAACTACTTATTTTGTTGCCCTCTCTATGAGAGCCCAATGAACATGTGGCTTTTTGTGGCTAACGCTGATTTTAGAGTAAAACAATGACAGATCCCATTCGAAGTGAATGCAGGCTCACTAAATAATCGTTTCAGGATGAAAATCCTCAAAATAACTCATCTGTGCACCAGATCGAGATTGGTTAACCACTGTGGGAGATTTTGGACTGATGAGTTCAACAGCTCTTCCACCACCAAAGCACCAAATGAGTAAAAATCTTTTGAAAGTTGTTTTCATCCCTCCCAGTAGAGTTGAAACACAAAATCAGAGCCAAAGGACACAGAAGCTGTGCTAGTGACACATTGTGGCCTATGCTGGTTTTTCTTTAAACTGGCGATCCTTTTGGTATATACATTTGTTATATTGAAAGAGGACTTCAATATCCTTAACTATTACCACCTTTGCATTTATTTTAAATACATGTTTACTACTTACCATGCTGCGGACAAAAGCAGAGTGCATAATCACTCACTATAATCAGTATCACTATAATGCTGTGATATTTATAAAATTATTATAGTCAAAGTATGATTTGAGTAAGTGTTGCAGCACAAGGACTGAGCAGTGGGAAACTGGAGGACTGCCAACATGGAGGATGCTTTCATGAGAGTATTTAGACAGAATTATTTCTTCCGATTTTTACTGGATGCACACAGCTAGCTTTACTTTTTAGGTAGGTCCTTGCTTTACCGATGAACCTGTTGGAGATTTCTTGATTTTGCTGGTTTACTCTTGGTTAAGTCAAAGCATGGATCAGGAAGAAAACTAGGAAAGAAGATGAGGTCACATAATTAGAACCTCCCAGGTAAGTAAATCACAAGTTACTACAACAACCTGGCAAAGATTGAAGATTTCAGATGGCTGTTTAAGTCTTTGGATAATGAGTAAGCAGATATAACAGGATATACCAGAACTATTCCCAAACTCCACCAGAGAGCAAAGAGAAAGGGAGAGAGTAAAAGAAGGCAAAGAAATAGCAGGAGGCAACCAAAACCCAGACAGTGAAGGGATGTTCTATTACTACTGCATCCAGTGAAGCAATGATGCTTAATCAAAACCCATTTAGTACAGTAGGATGATCCTCACGGCTAATCCATTGTTCAAGAGTACAGTTAAATGGAACACAAGGATTTGCTTCTGGATGAAAATACACCTTTGCTAATTCTATATATATATATATATATATATATATATATATATATATATATATATATAATTCTTGATGTTCAACTATTTGAATATGGATGTCCAAGCTGCCCGATACTCTCAAAAAAGAGTAAAGCTTTAACATGAAGACATCTGACAAGATATTAATCAACATGTCAATCAGCTGAGTGTAAATTGATTCCACCAGAGCTTCTCTATTTTTGTGCATTAATGGATTAATTAAGGAACGGAGGAGAAGGGGTTTCATTAAACCTGAAAATAGCATTTCAATTTGCCTCCTTCATTAAAAATGTTTTTGGGAGGAAATTTGTCTGAGCCCAGATCATCAGCCCAATTATAGTGTGGAAATTAATCATGTAGTTCATAAATTACTTATGCACTGGGGTTTAATGTGGATTTACTTGGACTGTATTTTTGTTGTAATTTGAAGTTATTGAACGGTAGATACGTTTACTCTTCTCATACAGCTGCCATTGTACAGCTCAGCGTCTGTGTTGCATGTAAGTGCAGAGTTGAAGAAAAGCTTTATCCAGATAGCTCAATTACCCTGACTCTGGGCTGCTGAACATGGCGTGAAGACAACAGGCTCACCAGTTATCTGTCAGTCGGAATAACAAAAAGATGAAGTTGACATCATCCATTGATTCTGGGCTAAAAATTCTAGAGTCAAAGCATTGTTTTAGCATATATACACAAGCTTTTTTAATATATTTAGATATTTAGGGAAGAGGGTGGATTGCCAAGTTATCAAGTAACACTGACAAGCTTAGTTAATGAGCTGCATCCATGAACTGTAAAGAAAGCAGACTTTCTGTCTGCCACAGATTACCTCCAAGATGCCTGGAGAGCTAAAAAAAAAACCAAACAAACAAAAAAAAACCCTGCAGAGGTTAGAGCTCAAGCTTTATCAGTTTGTATTCTTTTTCAGGGTGCAAAGAAGAGTTATTATAGTTTAGATTTTCTCATTAGCTCTCGTTTTCACTTTTTGTTTTTAATTCAGCTTAGTTTCAGTTTCCAGAGTGGATTTCCTTGTCAGCCGATTTCCCCCATTCAAATGTTAAACTGTTCTGCTCTTTTTATGCCATTTTTAGGCCCATTTTGCTGAATGGGACCACCCAGCTTGCAGGCTGGGCCATGTTTTAGCTCAGTGAGATGAGCAGCCGTTCTCAGAGCAGGAGGGCCAGGTTCGAATCCCGCTTATGGCAATTTTTTTTCAGTTAGCAATTCAAATTTTTTAACTCTTTTCAACACAAATTTTACCTTCTTCACCTCTTTTCAGCAGAATTTTCAGTTTTTTCACCTCTTTTCAACACAAATTCCAGATTCTTCAGCTGTTTTCAGCAGAAAATTCAGATTTTTGACTCTTTTCAGCACAAATTTCAGCCTCTTCTTCTCTTTTCAGCAGAATTTTCAGCTTCTTCACCTCCTTTCAGCACAAATTTGCTTCTTCTGCACAGTGCACATTTTTACTCTCATGTTTGCTTGAGATCAGAACTGGTTTGGCTCAGTGGGATGAGCAGCCGCCGTAAGACCTGGTGGCAAAGGTTTGAATCCTACCTGCGGCATTTGCTGCATATCTTCCCTGCTTGCATGTACTCTGCTTTATTGACACTATTCAATGTACCCTTTCAAATACAGAAGTTTTCAGCAAATAGTTCAGCTTCTACACAGTGTTTTCAGCTGATAGTTCTCCTTCTTGTGCTGTTTTCAGACTCCACTACACGGCATTCACACTGCATTTTCGCAGAGTGAATGCAACTTTTTCTAGTTTCAGTTTAGCTTTCATCCCTTAACTGCAAAAGCCTAATGTGGCATTGTCATCGCCTCACCGGGTGTGCAGGTGGCTTGGACACCCAAGTTTGTGAATGCAATGACTCGGGAACAAGATGACATAGGATTCTGAAATCCATACCATAGATGCATCTACTAAAAATCTTGCAAGAGTTCAAAACCTGGTCACCTTGACCTGAAGGTCCAGCAGTGATAGAGATTAGGACAGGACACCCCGGAATCTAGACGCTGGTGGTGGAGATGAAGATGCAGGCTTGGATGGAGCCGAATAACATGGGAGAGGCAGAAATGGGGAGGATAGTGGGTTGGACGAGGATGTCTTCAAGGGAGAATGACAGATGAGCAGTGAGATTTAAGTCGTGTCCAAATTCATGGACTGCATCCTCCTGAGGACCCAGCCTTCGCAATCTACATGGGCCGGGTCCTCAGAAGGTCGGGTAGGCCGGAAGTAAATGGCTGTGAAATTGGAAAGTCTAGCCTTCAGATCTGCGTCACCGCTGTCTCGGTGCAGTTTAATAAACGCAGCTGTCTGCTCCTTGCTATCTAAAATATAACAGGACACTGGTGTAAATTCTCGACCATCTCACACTTCTGTTTAATCAGTTTTCTGTCTGACATTTATTCAGCCGTGTGAAAACCAAGGAGGAACCCACCCGGGGGATTAATAAAGTTTTATTTTATCCAATCTATTCTAATAACTTTAATCTCAGCCAAACCGATTTACTCACGAACAAATAAAACACTGAAAAAGCCAAACAATAACATTTTTAGTTTGTCTAAGTGACTTATATATTACGTTTAACCTGAGTAGTGAAAGACTGTGCTGATCTGAAAATAATGTGTCGGGAGTTTGATGTTCTCGGCGTCTCTAGTGACCCTCGAGCTCCTGACAAGCTATCGAGCTGGTGGATAACAGACGTCTCTGAAAACGTCAGAGCACTTTTGCAAATATGTGATATCTTGATAAACCGAGCAGATATTTGAAGTTGATATTCTCGCCTGAAAATATGTTAAAAATTTATTTTGTGACCCAGAAAGAATAATAAGAGTAATATTAAAAACTTAGTAACGGCCGCCATTGTTGAAAACTGGAATTGGCTCTGCCGCGCTATGAATTCTGGGATATGGTGGGCCACGAAGGACACACCCGACCCATCCTTCAAATTCGGGGAAAAGGAGGACGCATTTGTCGGCTGCATTCGGAGGAGTTTACGAATTTGGACAGTCTTCGTCGCGGCGCTGTGACGTAATCGCGGCCTCAGGAGGATGCAGCCCATGAATTTGGACCCCTTTAAAATACACAGAGTGGAGGCTGATTGGCCTGAAAAAGGCGGGCAGAAAGATGATTAGACTAGGCCAGTGACGATGCAATAAGTTTGATAGCGTGGGAAAGTGGAAGTGGTGTAAAAATTAGATTAGCCACAACTGTTGTTTGTGAGGGTATAGAAGAGGAGCTGAGACGTCCCAAGAGCAGAGCTTTCCTGACTGTATAACTGTGATGATTGATGTCTGTTTTGCTCTCCTGCATGCAGTAATTAAAAAGCTTGGCCACAGCTGATTGTATTGCAGACTGTATTAACAGAAAATTCCACAAGTAACACAGGGTTAAATTAGCTATAGACACAAAACCTTATTTGTAGGAGGCTTTAAAGAAGTCAGACCTAAAGTATTTGGACATTTTTAGATGGAAGTCTTTTAGCATTAACTTGAGGAACTGACTTCCATCCCTGGAGGTTTCTGCAAGTTAGTTCTGTGATGGACTGGGGCCTGTCCAGGGCATACTTTGCATTTTTCCATCTGACTGCTGGGACAAGCTCCAGCTCCAAATATGATGAGCACTACAGAAGAATGGATGGATAAGAAGAAAAACTGACACAAAAGATAGCAGTTAATAAGGAAAGAGGTTGCCATCCCCTTTGTCAAACCAGCTGAATGACTGCAGCATCCACCGGAGCAACAGAATTTATAACCACCTGAAAGGGCCTCATTTACAGAGCTTCACGATAACCTATACCCAGACAGACAAATATCTCAGAGCCCTCAAATCATGTTGCTTTGCACTTAAGAATGCACTTCTACTTTTTGTGAAGACCTGAGTGGCTTCTGTAAAAATGACACAAAAGAGAGTTTAAATGTCCCAGAGGGACAGCTTAGGTTGTCAAAGTTTTCTACTATGCACCACTTCAAAAGGCAAAACAAGTGGTTTCTTTCCCTTCAATGGTTTTAGCCTCTACAGTTTGAGAACCACTGGGTAACACACAGAAATTGGACAAATCTGGATTTGAGTTCACACAGGTTCATCCTGTCACACAAGAGAACAAAAAACCCCAAAACAAAACAAATATATGTTCACAGTTTACAAACCAACATGATAAAAGCTCACTGACTGAGCTTTCGTGAGGTTGCACCCAAACCACCTGCCTTAGAAAAAAACCAAAAACATACAGAACTGTAAAAAGCTTGCAGTGCAAGGCGGTAATTGATTTATGTTTTCCCCTCTGGACTTACTGTAGTTGCATCTGCTCCCTGCTGTGGGGAGTTGGGGGCCCTCTACTACAAGCCTGTTGTGCTCAGCATATACTGATACCCATATAGAATCAGCAGAACTATACTGTAGTGTGAACACAGCCAGGGGGCTACCTAAGGAGGAGGCAGGCTGAGAGCTTTTTGATAAAGTGCTCTAGAAGTAAAGTTACTGGAGATGGATCCAGCATACATCATCAGCAGAGTGAGACAATTTCAGAAAGGGTGGAATAGAAATTGTGGTATGATAAGATCCACCTCTTTACAGACCCTTAGCTCACAAAGTAATCATTTATATGAAACAGATAATTTTGCATTCATTTTCTTACTAATCAAAGTTTTTTGGCTGGAGAGTCTGTAGGACAATTCGTTGAAAGTTTCTGGCATTAAATAAGCTACTTGTGCTTAAGTTCAGTCAGCAACACAGTCGGTGAGGTTATCAACAATTTCTAATAAGCAAAGCGGATCAGTGATGCAAGGCACACATTCCGGTTTTATAGCTTTATGCCGCAAAGACCCAGAGTTTCCAGATTTCCAAAGTTATCACTGTGTGATACAACAGCATCCACTCACTAGTAAAGTTGGCTTGTGCTTTGGCAGAGCAGGTCAGCCACTAATCAGAAGGTCAGTGGTTCGATCCCAGGCTGCCTCCTGGCTGCATGCCAAATATCCTTGGGCACTAACCCATGTTTGCCTACTGTGTGTGGCCTTTGCCTACTGGTGGTAGTCAGAGGCCACACTGGTGGTGCCAGTGTCTGGCAGCCTCGCCTCTGTCAGTGCGCCCCAGGGCAGCTGTGGCTACAATGTAGCTTGCCATCGCCAATGGGTGAATGACTGAATGTAGTGTGAAGCGCTTTGGGGTCCTTAGGGACTAGAAAAGCGCTATACAAATGCAGGCCATTTACCATTTACTAAAAGGTCTTTCACATCACTCTCTATCTCCATAGAACATCAGTCACATGTTACATTTTTGATATGCAGGTATGAACTGACTTTCATATTTAAATATCGTTACAAACAGTGCACCTAAGATGAAACGTGAAGAGAAAGACATGCTCATAATTGAAAGCATTACAAATCAAATCAAACTTTACGGCAGGAGAGGATTTCTTTTTCTTTGATTTATTAAAAAAAAGCTCTTAAGTCCCACTTTAATTTTTTGAGACAAGCTGCAGGCTTAAACGGAAAAGAGAAAAGAAGAAAATGTGAAATGGCTGAACTTTGTGAAGGATATGTTATCAGAGCTGAAGAAACTAAATTGTTTTTTCAATCTTATTATTAGCATTTGTCTATTCGCTTTGTTCAAATGATATTTATTCATACAATGTCTGACAGAAGCAAAAATTTAAATGAAAATAGTGCAAAGTGAACCTCAAAAGCTATGTTTGGCTTTCCTCGCCTCAGAAGTCAAAATGTCTATTTTAAGATAAGAGACGGCAGAGCTCCTTAAGCATTCTCAAACAAATGGAGGGTATGCAATTACTGTTATGGTCTTATCTCAAATCAGCTGTGAAAGAGAGAGTGGTAAATATCTTTCAGTTGAAGGTTATCTCTTACTGTGCATATTCCTTTCATTTGTCCTGCTTGAAAAGAAAGAAAGAAAGATCCTGAACTGAGGTCTAACTGAGATAAACTTAACAAATTTCCTCACTTATTTCGAGTGACTATGACTTTTAGTTTTCTTTTGCTGAGATAACCGACCTCAATGGATCTGCGAACACTCTGTGAATTTATCCAGGTCTTATCACATCAAGTTCAGGATCAGACCGCTATCTTGTATTGCCGAAAGAGATACAAAGAAAAGCAGAGTCAGCAAAGCAGTGTTTACATTTTCCACAGATAAGGAGACGGTGCAGTACTTCACTGAGGACGATGGGACAGGAGTTAATAAAGAACTGTTTACATGCCATTCAGTAGAGAGCACCTTTGAATGTTCAAGGAAAGATCAACAGTAACCACCTTAGATATAGAGCTGTAATTATGTTTCTGTTCACACAGTTTTTACGCCTCTTTTGCTTTAGTTTTTTTTCATTATTTTCCATTAAAACTGAGCACCACCTCACATGATTGGGGTCATTATAGCATTGCAGTCAAAAGTCCAATGCGGTCATTAGTATGCGACACCAAACAACAATGGAAGACATCGAGGCCATGGTATACCTACTGCTCGATCTATGGCCTTTTATCAGGCTCAGTGACAACGGCTTTGGTTTTTATGTTATTTCCCTCATTCCCGGGTCTCTAAAGCAGCGGTTTTGATTTGTGTGAAGGAGCCGCACCACTGACTGGCCAACAGGTGTCATACAGTTTGCTGATGTCACATTTTCATTTAAAAACTGAGTTGAGCCGAGCCAAGTAGGTACTAATGGATAAGGGTTATTAGAGAGTGTGTAGGGTGCAGTTCCACCAGTGGCCACTTGAGGCTTAAATTGTGATTCAGTCTCCACAGACGTTAAAATGTACTATTATTAAAGGAGAAATTTAAAAAAAATGTACAGCCTGCTGCAAAGCAATTTTGTTCCTATTTAATTTTATACTTCACAGCAATGATACAGGTGTTGAATTTTTGTGTAGCCCACCATGTTGTTGCTAAACAAGCTACCTGGCAGTAGTTGATATTGTAGTTCTCCATCCCTTTACTGAAATATGGTCTTGTTTGCCTCCACGAAATGAAAAGCTTGTATTTTGTTCCTTCAAAAGATTTCAGAAATAGAAATAGGAAAATAATATCTATTAAAAATCTTAATTTTTCACTTTTACTAAAAATAAAATTATAAGTTAACTCACAGTGCATACACTCCAATCAGATAAAAAAAAAAAAATCAGTAATTATTAATCATATGTGGTGAGTTAATCTGTTTTTATTTGATTTGTGTCCAAACAACCAGCAGTGGAGGAGCAATGGAAAAAAAGATAGCAAAGTCTACATTCATATTTTCCGAACCCACAGTAAGAAGAGCTTCTGCAAATTTTCAAAGTGAGCGAATGAGCGAGCAAGCAAAATTTATTACTACAGCACTTTTCAAAGTGTTTTGTTGAAAACCCAGGACATTTCAGTCTGGGGTCCAGAGGAGAGACCTGCAGCACACTTACTGAAGAGTTTAGAGCTGCAGCTTTTCCTTCATCAAAGGCTCCTCAGAGAGATGCCAGCATTACAATTCAAAAAACATTTATTCTTTACAGCTCAACCTGAGTGACCTTCACCAAATTTTCACCATATGATGGTTTAATGAGAAAAAAGTGGTGCAGCTGAATGATGAATTACTGTGGTAAAAGGTTGATCTAAGAGTTCATACAAACAACAAAAGCATGAGTAGGAAATCATGAATGGTGCAAACCCTTTGGGACGCTACAGTGAGCATAGTGCCTTTGTACTACAAATTGCATTCACCTGATCACACAGTGCTTATCTACACCTAAGTACTTTTTATCTAAGATTCACACAGACTCCATGGATACATCAGGAACAACTCAGGGTTCAGCATCTTGCCTAAGGATACTTCAACGCATGGACTGGAGCAGCCAGGGATTGATCCACTGACCTGTTTGCTTTACCTGCTGTTTTACCTGAGCCACAGCAACCTGTAGAAGAATCATCTCCATCTGCAGTCATTTATAAATGATTGGGCATATTGCTCTGCTCGGGGGGAGCAGCAGCAGGACCTGAGCACAGAGGAGGCATTAACAAGATCAGATAAAGTATTGTTTAAGTTAGGCACATCAAAAGAGAAGCTAGGTTTGAGGTAGGCTGCAAAGTGGTTTGCAGTGTGGAGGCACTACAGGCAGGCTAAAGAAATGTTAACAGCTCACCATGTGTCAGATTTTCAATTGTATTGAAGGTTATCAGTCGAGCTATGTAGGCTTTCGCTGAGATAAGCAGTGAGACCTGAGTGCTTAACTTTCATATATGCACCTCATGTGATTTCATCTTTATGTGTTTGTAAACACTGCTTTACAGTCTGAAGTGCAATGTGTTGCCAACAAAATTTTAGTGTTAACTTCAACACTGTCAACAGGTGTTTTGAGGAGTTAGTTGTCAGGACATTTTGAGCGAGATGTGAGATCAAAAAAGGAAGAGCCTCTCATTTACTGACATAAAACAGCAAACTGAGAGCCTGAAGCTGCCACCTGAGTCATCTAATATGTGAAGTCTGCTGAGACTTATCTGCAGCAAACTGCAGCAGGAATTAATCCCTGCATGTTCATTAACAGCAGTGAATTCTGCAGCATGTGAAGGAGCATGTGGGAACATCACAGTAGATTCACAAGAGGGCATTTATGAGCTCTAATGAAATCCTAGAGACAAGGACTTCAATATTTATGAAATTATAGAACATCATTTATCACATTTAAGAGATCTGTGTTTTAATATTCAGGTTTTAGTTTAAAGCAGACGAGCCAAAAAGGGTTTACACTCACAATGACTGTCAGTGCTGATTACTGTGTGAATAATAATATACATTTACAGAAGTGTGACATAATTCCTAGATGAGATCTCAGTATCACCGCAGTAGAGAAAGTATAACAGAACAAAAGAAAAGAGCCAGAGGGAAGCAGTGATTGAACTGTCACAGCAAGGCACTTTCACTCACTACTTAAAACATACTCACCATAGCTCTGATTTGGTAAAATAGAAACAGTCACTTATAAGCTCCAATTCATGCCACCCCTGCCTACCTACCTCTTAGTAGTTCTCCTGCCCCCAAAGGTCCTACGTGTATAGTAACATGTTGTGATATTATGCCTATGGTGCAATTAAAAAGGGAGAAACCGATTGCTGCACAGCACACCCAGCAAAGCCACATGAATGGCAGTACCAACTGTGACCTATGCAGCTCCTGTCCACCCCCCGAGACTCAAGGTGTGTAAGAGAGGAAACAGGCCGAGGAGATGATTAAGACCGGGAGCAAGAGGACAAGAAGTTTTTTGTGCTTCTCGCTGACTGCCTGTTTGAGTGACTGCTCCTTGAGGTTTGTATCCAGCTGCGGAGCCCTCAAGAGTGTTGTGAAGCGTGATATTAGATGCTGAACTTCACAGCAGGAAGCTTCCTAACAATCTCTGAGCGCCTATGACCCGTCAGCTATGACTGACAGCTGGAACAAAATGCTGCTTAAAGCTGTCTCTGTGCCATGAAATGAGGGGGAGAGGGTCAACATACTATACCCCTGTTAGGGCAGAGTCACTGTCTACAGATTAGTGAACACCTTGCAAACACTGATAGGTTTGGATGAGACTGAATGACAGATCACTAAACAATACGATTTCTCTGCCGCAACCCCAGTGACATGAAGGCATTGTTTCGTAAAAGGAAACAGGTGAGATGTGGAAAAAAATACATCATACAAAACATTTAACCAAGTTGAAATAAAAGGAAAGATGAGAAAATGTGCTTTAAAATACAGACTAATGGTTGAACTCTATTATTTAACGGTAAAAAGACTGATTTCTATGCCTAAGTGCTTTTTATCTAACATTTCTGCACTGATAGACGCATCAGAGAGCAACTTGTTGCTCAGTATCTTGCTCAAGGATACTTTGATGTGCAGACTGTAGCAGCCAAGGGTTGAACCACCAACCTTTCAGTTAGTGAACAACCTACTCTACCTCATAGAATAGAATAGAATAGAATTAAACTTTATTGTCATTGCACATGCACAGGTACAGGGCAACGAAATGCAGTTTGCATCCATCCAGAAGTGCTTTTTAGTGATATAGATATATTACAATATATATTAGCAATGAGCTCATGAGCTACATACTGATATATTACCCTTCTAGGATAAGATGAGCTAAGATAGACTTTATTAGTCCCACAGTTGAGAAATTAACATTATTACTGCAGCAGAGTGGTCAGAGCAGGAATAAATAGAAGCAACCTGTGAGATGGTAAAGTCTAAAGTGGTCCCAGTGGTAACAGGAACATTAGAGATGTCTGTCCAGAAAAGCACAGTGCTAGGAACTATTTAAAAGGTGGGTGGTCTGAACAACTGCATCTACATCTTAAAATGTCCTATGGCAAAATGCAGAAGCATCCATTTGGGTTTGCGTGAGCTCTGAAAATGTGTCTGTGGATGCAGCTTGCAGTGGTAAACTGATGCTACTGCTTGATGTGCTTTGAGTTTTAGGTGAGAGTACAATGGTGGTATATGAATTTCAGTCCATTTACAATGAACTAAACTAGCTGAGGGGAAAACACTGATCTTATGAACTGGATGGTGTGGTTAGTTACATTGGTGAGTAAGGAAAATAGCAAATATCTGGGCAGCACAGTGGTGCCTCAGTTGCCTCGCATCAAGAAGGTTCTTGGGTTAACTGGATCCAAAGACCTGATTGTCAGCTTGTTGGGGACTCTTAAGTGGTTGTTGGTGTGAGGGTAAGCTGTCATCTGTCTCTCTGTGTTAGGAAAAGGCGAGGACGTCCCCAAAGGAAGAATTCGTTTTCATGCATTGAATGCATGAAATACTTTGAAGTGAACACTGAATACAGTGGGACCTCATGAATGTTAAATGTTTGAACCAAGTTTTATGCAACATAGTGCCATGAAAGGGTAATCCCTCGACCTGCACTGACTCTGCAGCTGTAACTGTAATCAGACCACTGGAGCAACATGTATGTGTCAGCCTAATTATTTGGTTTTACAAAATAAATAAAAATGACTTACTGGTAGCCAAAAAGTGTGAAACCCCTTTCCAGTGGTTAAGTTCTTTAGTAAAACAGCTGCTTCCTAGTATGGGAAATGTTTCATTTTAAATTTTTTAAAACTCAAATGTCTAATTGTTTTTTTTTAATTGATGGGAGTTTTTAATATGCCAACTGAGGCCTGTAGCACCCAAGATGGGTTTTCTTTGCAATTTCTGAGCATTGCAGTTCACAGTCTGACCTTGGAGTGGAAGTCCCCTCCAGTAAAGATTGTGACTTTATGTTAATGCACACCTGAACGCTCCACACCAGGAAACTGCCAAAACTTCTGCTTTTACAGATATTCCTGATGATCAGCTAATCAGATGCCTTTGATTAGCAGCACCTGGTTGGTATTTAGCCTCTAAATTCCTATGGAAACAGTAAAGGTATTTTCATAGGACTGCATAGAGTCCTGTTAAATCTCCATCAAAGATTGTACTGTGGTTCAGTGCCTATCTATTCATCCAATAATTTATTATGCATGTTTATTTATGTATTTATTTATCATTTATTACTAAATATCCTCAAAAGACAAGCTCAAGACCTTTCAGTTAAAATGTCCGAGGTTCTATTCTTTATACTCTAATTACACTGTTTACAAAGGTTTACAAGCACCCCTTGTGACCAATAAAGTGACTTTGACATCTGCAAAATCAGTGAGGTTCCACTTTAAAAGTAAAATGTGAGATGAAAGTGGCCTGTTATCTAACTGGTTTGCGGGTTCGTATGTAGCTGAATTCATATTGTAAAACTGCACTGGTTTGGGGCTTAAACCTATAAAAAGGAAATTGCCCACATATACATTCGGACAATTACTCATTTCTAATAACCTGCTTCACACTCTTTGGGAAATAACATAATTTCCTTCTCTTCACTAACTCTTAATGCATTTAGAGCCGCCTTAGGCTACGCTCTCCATTCAGATTAAATTTCTGCTTCACGTATGTAATTTCCTCCCGTGCCTCTCCGCCTGTCTCACTCTCTGTCCATGTCACAGTAGCTCTTTCTCCTCCTCCTCCTCTTCCTCCTCCTCCTCTGTCTTTCTTCCTGTTAGTCTCGGACAGTTTTTTCTCTGCAAGGCTTCTTCCTGTCACAACAGACACTTGTTACCCCTCCACCAGATCAGCTCTGCTGACAGCAGCACAGATCTGAGCAAACTATTTCTCCCTTCTTGTAAACATCCATTACTGACCACTGAAGGAGAGAGGGGGGAGTGTGTGTCTGTGTGTGTGTGTGTGGGGGGGGGGGGGGGAATGTAAGATGCCACAAGGTGTTTCTTTTAGTATGAAAAAACCCTGAGAAAGCTTTGACCTCAATCCCCCAACAATATGCCACATTTTCATGCTGCAGTTTGCTTCCATTACAAAACCTCGGGCCATTAGTTGTTTCCAACAGTGGTTCACTTAAAAAGAAGACATTAGCAACGCGCGCGGTGGCAGCCTGTGAAGTAAGATGACAAATCTCTGAATGCAATACAGACTTCTTGGCTTCAGCCCAGTATGTCACGTAGGCTTTTAATGACTGAATATTGACATTATGAAGTCCTCATAATTAAAGAAATTACATTTGAAGCTGCATTAATTGATTTATTGGCAAGAGGAGAAAGAAGAATGCCACGATCTGCTGAAAGAATCAATACAATTGTGTCATTGCTTGACGAAGCTATTATAGCCGACATGCTTGCAAACCAGTGCCTATTTACTACAGATGTTCCTGGAAACTAATAGATTTAATACATTTAACAAGCAAAAAGAAAAACATGAAGACATGAGTACATGTGTAAGAAAATACTAAGATAACTATAAATCAGCACTAAGCACTGAATATTTGAAAATAATAATACTTGTGTAGTGTAACAACCCTTATTGTGTTATAGGACACAGTGGGGGGGGGGGTTGCCCTACTATTAGTAGTTGAGGGGAGTCTCCTAGTGTGTGTGAGTGTAGTGGCAGCCGTTACATGCTGCTCGTGTGTCTGTTCAGAGAGAGACCTCGTCATTGTAACGGGCTGGTGCCGGGCACTACCGATCCCCGAGCATGTATGTACGGACAAAGTAGACCCAAGGAATCTGGCTTGTGTGGTCTTATGTTGCTAACAACGAATAAAGGTTTGTTGTTCGATTTAACTGACTGGCTTCGAGTTATCTGGCTGGACCTGCTAGCCGCTTTTTCCTCGCCAGACTGCCATTACACAAGTTAGCTAATTGCACACATTGAGCTGACGTGTATCACAATTATTTGATGTAATGTTTCTGATAATCAGTGTTGGGGAGTAACGGAATACATGTACCGCCGTTACGTATTTAAAATACAAAATATGAGTAACTGTATTCCGTTACAGTTACCGTTTAAAAAGGTGGTATTTAGAATACAGTTACTTTGTTGAAATAAATGGATTACACGGCGGTACTTCCCTGTTTCATTTTGTGGCGGGTCAGGCCTGTTTGGGTTTTGTTTGACAGCTACGTTCTCTTGTTCCAGGCAGTGTTGCCAACTCCTCAGTAAGGAAAATCGCTATTGGTTGTCCTAAAAGTCGCTAGAAGTCGCTAAATGACGTCATCACCTAATTTGCATAATTGGTCATGCTAATGTAATTGTAACCTACGCTGCTGGAGAGAGAAATAACATGTGGAAGAGACATAAAGTGAGTAAAAAACGTCCTAAATGCATTTAGAATTTATTTAGAACTACAAATTAAATTTATTTTAGCAATTATTGTTTTTTTTAATGTCACAATTCCAACCCTGCTCCTTAATCCGGGCTTGGACCGGCAAAAGTGACCCGAAATAGGCACTCTGGTGGAGTTACTTTGTGTGTGTGTGTTTATAAGTAGTTTTAAACCTGATCCACAAAACAGCATAAGAGTAAAAGAAGAACTGACTGCGTTACAGCACCCGCTGCTTGTTGAGAGTAAAAGCGATATGCGCTTTCATGTCTTTTTTTTAGCGACTTTTCTTGGAAAAAAAGTCGCTAGGGGGTCTGAAAACTCGCTAAATATAGCGACAAAGTCGCTAAGTTGGCAACACTGGTTCCAGGTGGCAGCGTTACGGTTGCCATGGTTACAGGTTGACGCTCTCTCTGCGTGTTTCCTGGGTGAGAGAGGCCTTTTTGTTGTTGTTGGGCAGAATGCTACCGGTATAGCTCTAAAGAATGTAGCATCATAGGCAGTGTAGTCCGTGCTGCAGGGAGAATGGACTGCCATACACGTTATGTGTCTGTGAGCGAAGGAGAGAGAAAAAGGAAAAGTACGAGCTGTCATCGAGCAAAAACGGGAGCTGGAAGCATGTAAATATAATAATAACCACTGCAGCCAAGAAGAGTGCCTGACGAGCCCAGTTGTAAGTAAGCTATTAAGACTCGACTGTACACCGTGTTCGTGTTTTCCTCCAAAAACAATAAGTTCCGTTGGAGCAGCCTTTCAACGCCTCTCTCTGTCTCTCGCTAGCAAAGTTGACCCAGACAACAAAGTAAAGCTAGTTTTCGGCTACGAGCCCGACACAGAACCCACCGTATTAGCCAGAGGTCCCTTTACTACGGTTCGGAGCCGCAGACCTTCAGTAATAGTAATAAATCACAGCAATAGTACATTCATGTAGTTGTAAACAGCATGATAATATATTAAGTAATCCAAAGTATTCAGAATACGTTACTCAATGAGAGTAACGTAACAGAATACGTTACAGAATACATTTTGGGGCATGTATTCTGTATTCTGTAATGGAATACATTTTAAAAGTAACCTTCCCAACGCTGCTGATAATTGATGCTTTCCCTCGAAGCTCTGTTTGACTGCTGACTGCTAGCTGCACTGTTCTAGCAGAAGATGTTGAATTGAATTTGCAGGATGCACGATCAAAAATATTTAAGAGCAGAGTTTGTTAAACCTCAGTTAATGCAGCTGCAAATAATGTCTTCCAAGTTAAAGGACTGCATAGTGCCACATGTCCTCATTGTACCTGAATGGCGGTTGAATTTTTGCAGCAAGATGTTAAAATGCGTTGGCCGTTGACACGCCCACATTAGAGATTATAGCAACAATGGTGTTTTCCTCACTCTAGTGTCAAGTGTTCACTGCTGTGGTCAAAAAAAATACTGTAACTCTCGAACGAAGGAAACCATGTATAACTTTAAAGCAGTGAAATCCTTTTTATTTCATTACATCCTGCTCAGTTTCATCAAACTTCTGACTTTCTTGTGACACTAATGCTCTGAGTGACAAAGAACAAATTAAAACACCTCATTTCCCCATCAGCACTTTCCCACAAAAGGTCAAGCAATCATTGAACAATTCAGCAATTTTATGGCCAAGCTGTATCATTCCTCAGAGCTCTGAACTGTCCCAGCGCTCGCCCTCGAAATGTCACCAATCATCTGTTGATTCAGTATCGTGATGTTTGACCTGAACTACTATATGTGAACTGTGACTTTTCCTCTGGGCACAAATATTCTGCTGTAACGATCCACTGCAAACCTGCTCGCTTCGTCCTTCGGCTGTTTGAATTGTCTTGTGCGGGAGCTGAACTGCATTGAATTAAAGGAGATACTAATGACTCCGCTGAATTAAATCAAAGCCGTTTGCTGCTTCAGTAGCTGCAGGTTCAAAGGGTTAATGGATTATTTCTTCTTTAGGGCCAAAAAGGCAAATAACGTGAAGACATTTTAATCTGAGTAGAAGAGATCTTGCTCCTCTTTTATCTCTCTCTCTTCATGAGAAAGTAGAACCTGCAAAGTTTTAAACCCCCTCAAAGGAGTAGCAGCAGAGATTCAGCAGGTAATTTTTTAATCATAGTAACACTCTTTTATGTTGTACCAAGACTAATTAATAGCTTAATATTTGCTGTTTTGTCATAGCACAATTAATTAGCTAATGCCCCCTGATCTAAATGAGGAAAGGAAAATATCACTTTATATCAAGGTTCTGCTTTTCAGTAATGAATGAAAACTAAAATGAAAACTGACAGTTATGTTGACATTCATTAGAACTTTTATTCTGATTAAAATAAATAGTGCTTACAATAATTAGTGGGTCTAGACAGTTTATCAAATGTTATTTTCAATCAAAATTTCAGCGTTCAATGAATATGACAACAAGATGATAAAAATAAAATGTCTGAGCTGCTTTCTGTTTTACAATGATGCTCTCTTTTTATGTTGTGTTATCCATCCATCCATCTAATACTAATATTTCCTACTGTTCATCCAGGTTCAGAAAGTGGAGGCAGTATTGTAAGCAGAGACACCAAGACGTCTCTCCCAGACACCTCCTCCAACTCATCTGTGGGGACAAAGATGTGTTCCCAAGCCAGCAAAGAGATTTCTCCATCATGTCCTGGGTCTTCTCTGGGGCCTTCGCCTGGTAGATCAGGCCCTAAATCCTTCATCGATGAGATGCAGAGGCATCCTAGTCAGATTCCCAAACCCCCTCAAATGGGTCCTTTTGATGTAAACGACTAATAACTCTGCCCTGAGCCTTACCTGAATGACCACGTGCCAAGCGAGACCTAGCACCACTGCAAAAACCTTTAGCTATGACTTTACACTTAGGCATGAAGGTAAAATTCATGCTTTATTATTACTCGGATGTGAATTTTCTATTTTTGTGTTACAAAGTCACACGTTGCTGTAATCACAACAGGATTTCAACTACAATTTTGTCATTACTTGGGCTACAAAGGTACTTCAATTATCTGCATGACTGACAGATAACTGATAATTGACAAGGAAAGAAAAAAATGTTTCTTTCTTCCTACGTGTTTGCACTGGAATCAGGGGATTTCAGCTTATGTGCAATGAGATGGAAAATGATGTAGTGTTTTACAACATTAGAAGAATTGTCACATTATCATTACTTTTAATTTAATTCCATTAAAGCAGGGGTGGGGGACTCCTGGCCTCAAGAGCCGTTTTTAGGTTTTAGATATCACCCTGGGGCAGCACACCTGAATCAAATGATTAGTTCATTAGCAGGCATCTAGAGAACTTCAAGACATGTTGATGAGTTCAGTTAGCCATTTAAATCAGATGTGTTGGATCAAGGTCACATCTAAAACCTGCAGGACACCGGCCATTGAGCCCTGGAGTTCCCCACCCCTGCATTAAAGGATACGAGTGCCATGGTAAAGTGCAAATTATGCCCAAGGACTGACAGACTTGGATTACACTGCTAACAATACATCCACTCTTTAAAAACTTCAGTATGTGATGCAGCATGCTACTGTATGACAAAGCTAGCGAAGAACTCAGAGTGATGTTAAAGTTGAATGCATGCCCACCCAAGCCCAGCAGCCAGCACCTGAGCAGTCAGGCTTGTATCCGCTGCAGTAGCAGTCACTTTAAAGCCTCTTTGGATTGGTTTTCGACTTTGCTTTGTGTTGTCAGCTTTATGTTCACACTTCAACGCTAAAAGAAAGCTCTCCGTCATTACGATGGGGATTTGTGTCAGTGTGTGGGACTGTGGCCTAAGGTTCACATCGTTAACTGCTGTTAGCTGACAGTGAATCTCAGGCCACGTTACACAGTAATGTGAAAGTAATGCAATGAATGGTGTAATTAATGTAATACTAATGCATTACTTCTAAAATAGTAGCAGGTAACGTGTAAACTACTTTTTTTTAAAGCAATGTATTAAAAATTTTTGTTCCAGCACTTCTAGATTTAACCCACATCTCGGTTGTTAAATCTCTTGTTTGCGAAAAGAATATAATGTTAAAATAATCAGCATTTTTTTGGTGGAAGTTTTCCTCCAGACTAGATCTTGATGTAAACTAAACTGCTGCTGTGTCAGAGCAGTTTATGTCTTAACCACGACAAAGACTGTGACACTAAGATTTCACTAAGTCCCTGTTCCTGGCAAAGAACTGGTCCCATGTTTTGCTAAAGTTGTGATATACTTTCATCAGTCAGTTATTGGTCATAAAACTCTGTCACCAAGTCACCAGTGCTTACAGTTCACCTCTGTCCATTTCTATATAATTTTTACCTATTTCGTATACCCAAAGAGAAAGCTTAAAAGAATCAAAATATCAAAATCAGTTGGAAAGACGTGATTTGAAAGGTAACATCTTCTAGTCTTTCACATCTTCTGAAAGTAAGTCCCATGTGACTAAAATGTCAACATGAATGAATATTGATGGATGAATATAAATATTATATGAAGTGGACAGGCAACCAGCTTTGACACGGGACATTAGTCTTTTATAAATCTTTGCTAAGTCTTCTAATGCAGTGTAAGCATGAGTCTACAGTTTGTTTTACTGCTTGGGAAAAAGTTTTAGCAAATTGAGGCTCAACAAAACGATAAAATCATTCTCTGTGTTGGACATAATAAAACAGAATCACAAAGATGACCAACTCCCAACTTCATCTGAAACCAGCCAATCACAGGCTGCCACTGTAATGGTGTTGAGCGATGGATTGTGATCTGATGGTATTCAGCCCTTCCTACAATCATAAGAGCCAGACTGGCCTCGGTCACATCACATTGGCTGTCTAAGTGGGGACTCTCTCCGCTCTTTGCAATTATCAACCATTTGACACAGTCGGAGCGTCTCGTGTGGAATATGAATGAGGAAGATAAAAATACAGAGATCACAGCGAACCGGAACCTCGTACCTGAAAGAATTATCAACGCCTCGACTCCCATCATTGTCCTCACCGAGCGTTTTCTAACACACGACAATTATCTCATTTGTGGCCACTTTGCTTTTGTCCATCTTCAGTCAGGTCATTTATTTCCTTTGAGAAGTGAATTCCTGCTGTAAATCCTAAATATCAGCCAGTGTTGCAGTTTTTTAGAAGATGTATGGCATAAAGCCCAGACTTACTATTGATGTGAAAAGCTTTTAGTGATGCCACTAATAAGAGCTTAATGATTTGTGTGTGTTTTGTGTGTATGTGCTGTGTCTCATGGGAGTCTGCTTCACTGATTAAAGGTCAGGTCCAGGCAGTTTTTCACCGCATCCTGTTTACTAACCTTTGACTAAAAGGGGAAAACAGGACTTTCAAATGTCCTCTTTTGACTTGACCGTCCTAAAATATGCTAATCCAGTTATTACATTTCCCTCAAAAAGCTGATATGTGACAGAAGAATTGCTTTTGAAGTAACCTAAGGGAAGCGTGTTAATCACAGAGGCTATTTTAAGACAGATTGATGGACATTTAACTGGTTTTGCTGCTATTTTCAGACAATTTAAAGAACTGCTTTGTACTGTATACAGCTTGATCCACAACATGTTGGGCAAAGGCACAATCTTATAGTTTTATAATCTAACAAAGTAGATTTTAAACTAAACAATAAATATGTGATTGAAGTTCAGACTCTCAGCTTTAATTTTATGGGACACTGCTATGAAAAATGTTTAGGAATTACAGCTATTTATATCCATAAAGGTGATATGGTGACATTCAGTCGCAAATATTCAGGTGTTTAGTCCAACGTAACCACAACATAGGAGCATTTAAACTGGATCTCCACCTCAAAATTACCTGTTAATTTGTGTCATTTTTATGGTTCAAAGCAGCAGCGGCTCAAAAGCCTGGTTTACATATGAATGTTAGCAATTTATGATCCTGCACGACAGTGAAATCTCTTCCCAGCGAGGTTAATATGGCTCCATTCAGGATATCAAAGACCTCAAAAAGATGATGCAGAAATTCAGTGCTTTCAGCCTGTCAGGTACAGAATTGGATTTCAGTGGAGGAGATTCAGGAAAGCAAAGCAACAGACCACCGAGTACAACATCGTAAGTGAAGAAGAGACGACAGTGAAAGGGAACTAAGATAAAAAACATGTTTGGATATTTTTCCAGCTTTCATGTGAAGTATTGGGCCGAGTGAAAGAGTGGCAGAGGGGGGAGCGGGGGTATCCAGCTGTCTGTGGAAATAAAAGACACTGGGACACCATTACACACACACTGACTTTCTCTCATACTGGTCAAGGTCATTCTCAGTTATCTGATCCATAGTGAGTTCTTTGATGAGCTTCTCTAGACTCCATGAGCAAGGCAGTCAAGACAGCGTTATGGGTTTTATGGTTTTTACTGGTTCAAAACAGACCTTCAGGCAGTAACTAAGCAAGGGTACGCTGCACACAGGAACAGTATTAAGCCTGTTATTTGACAAAAACTGTGGATTTTTATTTATTTAACTGACAAAAACAACACCCAAATAATAAATTTGTCGTAAGCAATGCAGAACTGGCAAATCACCTTTTTCACTCACAATCTGTTACTAGACCTCTCTGCATTGAATCATACTTCTATTAATCTTTGTCTCTCTTACACAGCATGTCTTTTTTCCTGTCTTCCTCTCCTCACTCCCAACCAATCACAGCAGATGGCCCCGCCCCTCCCTGAGCCTGGTTCTGCCGGAGGTTTCTTCCTGTTAAAAGGAAGTTTTTCCTTCCCACTGTCGCCAAAGTGCTTGCTCATAGGGGGTCATATGATCATTGGGGTTTTTTTCTGTTGTATTATTGTAGGAACTGCCTTACAATATAAAGTGCCTTGAGGTGACTGTTGTTGTGATTTGGCGCTGTATAAATAAAATAAATTGAATTAAATGACATTTAAAGTCTAATTGAATTGACACAACATTTTTTTCTTGGCAGTGGAGGCATGGAATAACAGTGAGTGAGCTGCCAGTTAGGTCTTCATGTGAGTGGTTTTCAGAGTGACGGTAGATTTATAGATGAACTAAGTTCCTAGAATGAGGCTGACTGACACACAAATGGAATTTAGGGAACAAGAAGGGCGAGAAGTGAGCGTAAAGGCCATTACACACCAAGCATGTTGTGAAAAAGTGACACAAAATTCAGATTTTTTTTAGATGTAAAGACAGAAAGACTTGTGATTTTTGCAGAAATTTCCCCCTTAAAAAATGAAGTCTTTAAAAGAGTAAAATAACATCAAGTGGGAGAAACAGAGATTCTAGGTTCATACAACAAGAGAAGACAGCAGCAGACAAAATGTCATGGTTTGATCCAAGAGTTGAAAATTTATCACAGGCACTTTCGTACATGTTTCAGGATGTCAGTGGGTAAAATAGTGCTATATTACTATATAGACAGAGAGTGAGAGTGGAGAGCATATAAACACAGTGCTGCAGCTGAGGGCAGTAGAAAAGTGACTCTGTTAAAGACAGTCGACACATAAAATCCTTGCAAATATTTTGTGGGTTTTTCAAACTCATCTATTCTTATCGCGACTGTTCATGCTGACTGCCAAATTTCACTGGATGATATTATTATTATTATTTTTTCAAACCAACCAAATAAACAGATCTGGCCAATCAGATCCCTGCATTTGGGTACAACTGAATTTTTTGCTAAAAAAAAAATTGTACTGAACACACAATGATATACAAATAGTAAAATAATAGTATTTTACCTCAGACACACAGTAAGACGCTGCTCAGGTTCAGTCGGCTAGGATCTGGAAAATTTGTAATTTTTGCAATACCCTTGGTGTGCAATGTCCTTTAGGATGCTCTTTAGTTTTCATTCCCTTGTTTTCCACTGAGTTATCAGTTCTTTTACTAGTTAGCTAAAAATATACTAATTCAACTCAAATAGCAACAACCAACCAACCCACTGATGTCATATCCTGTACTGGAACAGGACGTCACTATACAGGCTCTAAAAACATGTACTTTAAACACTTGTACAGCTTCAATACAGCTTCACAGACAGCGTAAAGTTAACTGTGGACGTTTTTAGAGTAGGACTCCATGGTGTAAATTAGCCTAATATAAGATGCAGTGTTTCATGTCCACTTTAAGGATCTTGCAATGACAAGAAAGTCTGCACACTCAGAATCACATGCACACAAAGCAACTAGCGAGAAAGAGAGAAAGTGGTGGATGACACTAAAGGCAAGCAGAGACTATCCATCCATCACAGCCGTCACCGGGCAACAGACGGGGCTCATCGTTGACAGATCACCAATCTTTTACAGCGCCGACACACACAGACATCTTAAAATCATTAATTATCTTTGAATAATTTAAATCATCGTCCTCCATTTAAAATTACACAATATCACAGGATCTTTACCTTACAGTATAAATCACCTTGAGGCAGCTGTCGTTGTGATTTGGTGCTATATGAATAAAATGTAATTTAAGAAATTGAATTGAATTGAAGACTTTGAATATCTCCTCACACACAGCGCATAATATCAGAGATTCAGAGAATCTAGAGAAATCTCGGCCCAACAGACAAGACTGAGTATCAGTGTGGGATGTCTGTGATCTTCAGGCCCTCAGGCAGCGCTGCATTAAACACAGACATGATTCTGTCCTGGAAATCACCGTGAGCTCATTTAATATGTACTGAGGCAAAGAGAAAAACTGTTCTGCGTCAAACAAATTGAATTTTTTTTAGGAAAACATGAACACCACATCCTAAGGGCTGAGGAGGAGCGGGACCATCCGGCCATATCAGCACTCATTTTAATCGCCAGATGTTTGTGGACTGTCAAGAAGAGGGGATGCTAACCAGTGCTTAATAGGATGCTGCCCCAACTTTTGAACTGCTTTCTATGACCCTTACCCATCAAATTCTAAATTAACTAATATTTTAAATAAAAGTATTATATTTTAAGAAAAATTCTGTAAATGTACATCGACTTTTTTGGAACCTGTATGTAATGGTTGTATGGTAATGTTATTTTTATTTTTTACTTCAGCTGCATCCATTAATTTCCATTTCTTCCCATTTCATCAGCAAGCTGTGACAAAGCTCTCACATTAGAGGCAGACTCCCAAATCAACACTCCAAACATAACTCTCCCCCACACACACACACATTTTATATGGTCGCTTACAAAAACTAGGAGATGTGGACTTGTTCCCAGTGGTATGTGAGATTATTTCCTTCTATCTCTTCATCCTCCTTCCCCTGAGTGGCTGCCGGAGTCCTTCGAAGGCAGTTTAACATTCAGTTCCTGTCCTTGGAGAAAGAAGAGCCTCTGCGCTCGTCCAATCAAAGCTCTTCAAGCGCGGCTCTGATTACATTTTATAAACAAAAATCTTCAGTTTGACTCACAGAGGAGATGCTTTGAGTAACGGTTGGAGAGTCTTTTACAAAGACTCTGATTGGGAAGATGTTCTCTTCATCATCATCTCCTTCTCCTTCTTTTCTAGCACACACTCACACATACAGTGCACATAAGTAAATCCCCACATCTACATCCATTTATTATGGAGAAATGGAAAGTGACAGCCCGAGACTGTGAAATACGTCTGATAATGTTAACTATGATAAAGTAATAAAAGTATAGCTGTGCACACTTGTTTCCTTTAATAACTTGATGTACTTGATTAATCTAAGTACAGAAAACTTCTGGGCGGGTAAGCACAAAGACTCTGAGGCTGTTTTAACAAGAACACTTCAATTTAGTAGCTTTGTGATCATTTTGGGGTAGATTAGGATTATTGTGATGTGGATGTGATGAGCTATTACTGTCACGTTTGCTGGTACTGGACTCAGAAGGCAAGACTGTGCAGGCAAACAAGTGCGTTCATTTACAACACCAGTGATATTTACATATATACCGTGAGACAGGGAGAAGAAGGCTTCCAAGGATAGGTCCAGGGCTGGGACACATGCTCACGCTCCACTTCATACAGTCCAAGTCCAGATTTCACACCGTCCACTCCAAAACCATGCTCATTCTCACTCAAGCTCAACCGGAAAGGGTCCAGGGAAGACAGGTTCAGGTCCAGGAAGGTCTATATAGGGGGGATTGAGACCGATGCCAGAGAAACACTCAGGTACACAGGGAGCTCAATAAGAGATTGAGCCAGGCTACACTAACACTAACAAGTACAACGCTCTAGCGAGGAACATCAATCCAACCAGGCCTTAAGTACGGTTGGTGTTCATCACCTGTGATGAGCTGCAGGTGCGTGTACGTGGGTGTGAAGGCAGGCACCGCCCTGTTGGATCATGACAGTTGCAGCTTTTCTTGATTGCTTTTCACGCAATTCTCACATAAGAAACATTGTTTCACTTACTTGTGGAGCAGTACTGGAATCATTATGTTTGTCCCCATCTATTGTTTGTGTTAACTCAAAAGACACGACGTCGTACTCTCATTCACAGCGCTTTATTCGTTCCGCCATTTCACATACGAACAACAACAATACTTTTCGCGGGCAACAGTACTCTCGGGATAAAACAGAAAATAACAAGTTAACAATCTCCCTCTTTCTTTAAAAAAATAAAATAAAAATAAAATAATAGTATAAACACACCGCTGTAAACATTTGTATACATATATGTATATATATATATAAACAAAAAAAAAACATTTCAAAAGTGCTTTGCTTTACTTAAAGCATACTATCATTGCACACAATAAACAATGGTGCATTTTAATGCAAAGACAACTTTGTAAACAAAGGATTACAGTATCCAGAGTCCTTCATCTAGCGCCTTTAGAAGGGTTAAAGGTGAAACTCCCTTTTTTGTCAGACAATCAGCAAGTTGGGATTTTGAATCTGACCAACAAACCTGTCTGATTTTTTTGGCTTGTATGAGCTCTTTAATGCTGCTCATTTCTAGCCTCAGTCTCTTCTCTGTAACCTGCTTAGTAGATTTGAGTGCATCAAACAAGGAATGATTGTCAGTCACACAGATCAAAGGAAGAGCGTTCAGACCAGCGTTACCAGTTGTAAGCTCAGAAAAAAGTGTTGCCAGGAAGACAGCACTGTCTATTCCATCTGACATGGCAAGAGTTTCTCCTGCCAGTGTACTTCTGACCACGCGTCTGATTTTTTTTAGACTGCCAGAAGAGAGGACAAAACTTTCCTCCTTTACCCATAAGGAGGATTAATGCCCCTCCTTGAGTACCGCCATCAGGAAGGTTGCCAAATGAAGCATCACTGAAAACAACCAATGTCAGATCCTCACTGTTACCCAAGTTCTGAAACTTAAGAGTCACTTTCTCTGCCTTAAGTTTACGGATAACTTTGTTCACTTCATGAATAGACTGTACAGTTGCATCTTTGATATTAGATCCAAGGCTACATGTGTCAAACATAACATCAGGCCTCGTTTGTTTGGCAACCCACAAAATCTGTCCTATTTTTGACCTGAGTTGCTCACGTTCTGTTTCACTTAAGGAAGCCTCCCTCTGTACAGCCCGTGCTGCTTGTAACTGAACCGGTTGTAGGTTGTCAATGTAAAGTTGTTGATGCACCTCTATTACATCATTAACTGTACAAATGTCCATACCAACATAAGAAAAGCTGTCATGTTCTTCACGGCCCACAAGGAAGGTAGATTTCAGTACAGGAATGATATGTACTGATGCATTGATGCATTGAGTTTTTCCTTTCCAGTCACCTTTCTCACTCACTATGTATTAACAGACCTCTCTGTATTGAATCATATCTGTTATTAATCTCTGTCTCTCTTCCACAGCATGTCTTTATCCTGTCTTCCTTCTCTCACCCCAACCGGTCGCAGCAGATGGCCGCCCCTCCCTGAGCCTGGTTCTGCCGGAGGTTTCTTCCTGTTAAAAGGGAGTTTTTCCTTCCCACTGTCGCCAAAGTGCTTGCTCATAGGGGGTCATATGATTGTTGGGCTTTTCTCTGTATCTATGAAGCGCCTTGAGGCGACATTTGTTGTGATTTGGCGCTATATAAATAAAATTGAATTGAATTGAATTGAATATGAGTTGCAAAGTGACTTGAACCAGCCCAAAGGAAATCATCAACGTGACATGCAAGCACTCCTGTAACCTCAGATTGTTCATTCTGCCAATAGAACACTGCAGGATCAACCTGTGATATTTTACCACCGGTTTTGAGCATAATGTCTTTGACTTTATTGTACCAATAAAGTGAAGCATCTGCAAGTCCATAAACACACTTTTTTAGTTTCCATAGAACATTGTCCTTGCCAGCTTCAGGTGGGGGACGAAGATAAATGTCTCTTGACAGTTCCATTCCCTGCAAGAAGGCAGATTTAATGTCCATTGAATTGACTCTCCACTTGTTTTGACATATCACAGCTAGCACCAGTCTGAGGGACTCAGACGCACATGTTGGAGAGTCTTTCTGTAGTTCTTTAGTATTTACCTCTTCAAACCCCCGTGCCACAAGTCGAGCCTTTGGAACAACACCATCAGTAGTTTCTTTGAGTGTACAGACCCATCTGGTAGACACACATTTTTGACCCAGGTCTTTCACTTCATCAAACACACCATTACTTTGCCAGCTCTCAATCTCCTGCTGCTTAGCAGAATCAAAGGAAATATCTTTTGTTATGAGTACATCTGCATCTCTGTTTTCAGCTTCAGTGCAAAGACCATCAACAAGTGACATGTCTACAGCTTTCTTTTCACCTTCACTACCATCATGCTCAAGATATTGCACATTGTACCAGTTTTTGTATTGCCCTCTTGCTTTTCCCGCTCTGCCTAGCACTCTGGCTGTGTGTTGAACACCATTGTCTCTGTTGGTAAAAGTGATCAGCTGTCCTGATCTTAACTTTACATTTGCAGAGACATGATCAGTGGGTGTAGAGGGCTCATTTGCAGTTTGTGTGACAGACCTGTTTTCTGTCGTGTTTGTGACAGACATGTTTTCTGTAGTGTTAGTTTCTCTGTCAATAGTGATGTCTTCTTCCTCACTAATAACTCTGTTCACCATCGGGTGTGTTAGTGTCATCATTTTCAACTGCGTCTTTGTTGTCATCATCAGTAGTACTGTGTGGTATTTGTTTATCTCCAGTCTGTGAATCCACTTTACTCAACCTTGACTGGTGTACTCTTACAAGAGTCCCCCCATGTCTTACAAATACAACAGTTCCATCCTGCCCAATAACTACACCTGGACCCTTCCACTCTGTACAGTCGACTCGTTTGTAGTAAACTTTATCTCCTGCCTCATATTTGTCATCTGTAGGCCTAAGTTGTTTGCGTAGTGCTCTCCTGATCCTTTCTGAACACTCTGCCTCAGTAAATGCTTTCCTGGAAGCATGTAATGCTGATATATGTTCATCTACTCTTGCACTTACAGTTGTGCCCTCTAAGGCAGGTGGCTTATCCATCAACACAGAAGGAAGGTTGGGGTTTTGGCCAAACACAAGTTGATGTGGACTATAACCATGTACATTAAGCATACTGTTTTTGGCCATAAGGGCCCAGTCTAGCGCAGTGTGCCAGTCACATCCTCGTTCCTTTTTTACCTTCAGGAGGATTTCTGTAAGTGTCATGTTATGTCTCTCCAGTAGTCCGTTGCTCCAGGGACTATACCGTCTGTCTCATTATCAGTGTTGGGTAAGTTACTTTAAAATAGTAACTTAGTTACATTACTAGTTACTTCTATCAAAAGTAACTCAGTTACTTCAAGTTACTTGTTACTTTCAAAGTAACTAGTTACTAGGGAAAGTAACTTTGGTTTTACTCAGAATTCTCTTGTTAATGTATTGCTTCCATAACTTTGCCAGTCTTCTAGCTTGCTTACTTGCCACAAGTGCACTGTGCCACCTACCAATAGAAAGGAAAAGAAAATGTGCATATTTCCACGAGAGAAATCCCACGCCTGGACCGTCATTGACTGCTTCCATGATTCTAGCCTACGTCACAGCATCATGTGCGCCTTTTACATCCAACACAAAAACTGCAGTCGTGGTGCTTTGATTGTACTCAGAACTCGGAAATTCTGCCTTCTGAATAGGAAGATGTAGGCAACACCAGACTGCAGATGAGCTGCATACAGGGCTGGACTGGGACAGAAAATTGGCCCGGGCATTTTGACTAGAGACCGGCCCACCATTATAGGAAAAATCATAAAGCCTTTGAATGAAAACAAACGCTGTTGTGACAGTGATGTACACTGTCTTGATGGTATATATGCATCAATCTATCAATCGTTTGTTGTAAGATTCAGATAATTATTTTTTAAAAGCTAGATATTTTAAATGAGAATAAGAAAGAAAAGTATTTCCTTGTGCCCACCTATCCCTGTTAATGCCCTACCTGGCCCCCCTGGCAAAAACTTTGCTAGATCCGCCCCTGCACAGTTACCAGCTGTCAGCTACCTAAAAAAAAGGATCCTGGGGTTATTTGTCTCTCAGAAACAGTTCATAACTTCCCTTCAACTCATTCATGTCACCTAAAAGGTAAACCTGTTTCTCCATCACCTGTTCAGCTTTGATGATTCAGTAAGGACATCTCCTGGTTTCATCTTCATGTTTCCCTCTCACCAGATAACCAAACCGATATCATGACCAGCAGCTTTTTTGCAGCTGTGGCTCCAGCAAACATCAGCTGATACTAGAAATTAATATTAAATAAATTCTAACAACAGCTGATCAAGCTAAAACGTGCTGCTGTTGTTTAACGCGACATCGGCTGGTTTCCTCTCTCTGGCGCAAAGTGACCAATAAACAAACAAGAGAGAAAAGCCGATCAGCTGATCACTGATCAGTTTTCATGATTGAAGTAGAAACGGGAGAGGGAGGGGGGAGAATGAAAGAAGAAGAGGCAGCTGTGCAGCAAAGACACAGAATAACTCCAGCTTTGTGTCTTTTTCATTGTAGCTGAATTACGGGACAAACTGTTCCTTTTCACCTCAATACGCGTAATATTTTCTCTGAATACCAGACGGGACGATTGGCAACTCTAATAACTTATGAACAAAATAAAGTTCAACATCTTTAACATCATAGCACCCACCCAGCTGTATAGAAACTCCGTCATGCTAGCTAGTACGCAGTACGGAAAAAGTCAGAATAACGAAAATAAACTCCACCTAAACTTGGTTTATATCTGACCCAGATAGACTGCAGGTCATAACTTCTTACCTGAAGTTCAGTTCACACTCGGACCGGCGGCCGCCTCGGGTCTCTTTTCCTTCTGCGTCCCCTTTCTCTCATCCACCTGCTGGCCTCCACCACTTGCTAATGTTACTGAATCTGTGGAAGCTCCGCGATAGCCACCACACGAAGTAACGAGTAACGACCCTATCTAAATCCCAGTAACGACTAACGCGTTCCTGATTTTGGCATAATAACTAGTTACCGTGCTCGTTACCACAATAATAACGTAGTTACTGTAACGCGTTACTTAATAACGCGTTAGTCCCAACACTGCTCATTATACTCAGAAGCCAGGGGTAGACCAACAGCAGGTCTCGGCTTGGTTTTGCAATATTTCTGACAAATGTCACAGTCACGAACTATCTCTTGTAGAATAGCTGCACATTGTTTATCTGTATTGCCAGAGCTTTGGATGAGCCTCAATAACCTCTCTGCAGATGCATGACCAAACTGCTTATGAAGCTTCACGAGGACTTTCTGTTTCTCTTTTGTGGACATTTCAGCAGTTACCATGAGAACTTCATTTTCATTGCAGCTTTCTGTAGTATTTTCATCTCTAATGGCCACACAATAGTGTCCCGAACTAGTGAGCTCTAGGGGAACAGGCTGCTTGAACATGACAACACTGTCATTCTCCATGTCTAGAACAGTCCCTGCTTTCTTGAGAGACGTTTTGCTCAGTAGTAGTGGAATGTCAACAGGAACTACTTCACTTTCAATGTCACATTTTGTTTGTCCAATTTTGGCTGGAAGTTTCACTTTTCTGCTGGAATACACTACAATACCATCCCCAAAGCGAAATGGTCTGGAGCTGGGGGTTTCTGATTGCAACATCTTGTTTACTTGGCCTTGGCTGAGGTCACACATGTAACTATCTAGCCACTTCTGACCACAAACTGTACGTGTACATGCAGTATCAATAATGGCTGACCCCAGTGCCTCAGTCAGGAAGATTTCAGAGTCTGTCATTGAGGCTTTAGTGTACAAAGTAATGTTACACTCCTCCACTTTCCCATCTTCAGTTAGCTTTACTTGGTCACCATTGCGATGAGGACAGTCTTTCGCCCAGTGGTAAGTGCTCTGACAAATAGCACATCTTGTTCGCTTGCCAAACTTGTCAAGTGGGTTGGTACCTTGTAGTGGTTGTCGCTGTCCACTCCGCGACGAAGTACCGTTGTTTCGTTTGTATTTGGCACCTCTTTGTTCCGTAAGGAAAACTGCATCTTGGTTCAGTTGAATTCCGCTGAAAACTCCGGTTACTTTCCCTCCGAAAATCCGTTTCAGTGCAGACTTCATAGACGCAAACGTTAAGTCCGTGGACGCTGTCAGTGCAAGCTGTCGACTTTTCTCATCAAGACAAGCTGTATCTAGAAGCTTAAATGCTAGCACAGCATCAGGCAGCGTCATGTTGTACTTTTTCATCCGGTTATAACGCTTTTCAAAGTCTATAATGTAGTCTGCCATGGACACGCTGTGGTTCTTTGCAATGGAGTCAAAACACGAGTAGGCTGCATAAGCGTTGTGTTTCTCTTCTCTCTGAAACACCGCGTCAAGTTTTGCAAGTAGTATTTCCATACCGTCATCTTTGTCCAAATCTTCCGCGGGTATCTCCATGGCCGTTTCTCTGGCTCTTCCCTCGAGCCCCAGCGCCACCGCGAGTGCCTGTTTCTTTTTATCCAGCTCCGCAACTCGACTCCAGATATTGACTTCATTCTTCCAGCACTCGTATGGCCTGGCTTCATCAAGCTTTGGTGGTACTTTGTAATTGGTAACCATCCTCTGCTACCAATGTTAACTCAAAAGACACGACGTCGTACTCTCATTCACAGCGCTTTATTCGTTCCGCCATTTCACATACGAACAACAACAATACTTTTCGCGGGCAACAGTACTCTCGCGATAAAACAGAAAATAACAAGTTAACAGTTTGTACTTGACTCTTAAGGATGTTTTGTAATTGTGCTGTCATTTTGTCAGGCAGAACTACAGAGCTCTCACTTACCTAATACTGTCTGGCATTACATTAATGATTTCCTCCATGATTGTGTCAAGTTTTAAACAATTCCATCATATTTCATTGTTGTGTCTGTTCACTTTTGACCCTACAGTTTTTGCAGCAGTTTTTTTTAAAGGTGGTAAGGTTTTGAAAAACACATAAAATGATTTTATTCACTGGTCACAAAATGAGAATTTGCATGACTGACCCTACATGTTTGGACATGCTATGAAGATTTTGATTGTTTTAGTGAGGTATGACAAAGGCCTTAATGATGACAATGATGTCTGTGAGTTAAGAATTGCTTCACAGCCATGAAGGAAAACAATGATTACTGACTTTAGTTCAGGGTTTGTGTTCAACGGTTGTTGTTCAGTTTTAATAAAAAAAAACATTGTTTCTATAACAGTGCGGTGTATGGGGCACAGGAATGTAACAAATGAACATCTCTGGGGACAGATTTCCAGGACCAGGGCTCTGATATTGAATTAATATGCTTTTTCTTTCCTTTAAGGCAATAAAGAGACTTGTTGTTACCACTTAAGTCTCTGTTAGATTGTATTGAATGTACTGCATAAACATCAGTCTTTGTAATATTTGCATATGCTAATTTCTGTTGTGGAACACTGACATTCATTATTAAAGCCATTACCCACCATTTGTCATTGGATGGTCTGCTTTGTCCTTCCTTAGGCTCCATTAATAGTATATTCTTATTTGGAAGACCACTTTTAGTCAGCTTCCAACTTCTATACCAACTTGTACTGCTCTTTATAACTTGTATCCTCTGTGTTATTCTCACTACTCACTTTTAGTAATATGCAGTCAGACTAGACAAATGACCATAAATGACCATTTTTTTCCCCGAGGCACCATGTCTGTGTACATTTTTAAAATAAATCAACTTTTACCAAATTTTTCAGGGTCCAGTAACATGAAGGGAAAATAACTTATCCATCACACTCTGTATATTGAATCTCCGTCACTGTAAGGGTATATCTAAGTAAAGCCACAAGGACCACTGTAAAAGAGTAGCAGGATGGCCTTTTACAGACTGATGAATGTATTTCAAAGATAAAGAAACAAACTTTTATTGTCGATGTGTTTCAGTTCAGTACAATTCTAGAAAAGGAAATGTTCAATCTCTGCATGTAATTGTAATCAAATATTTTTTTTTACTTTTAATGGAGACTTGGGATGCCGTGTTGTGTTTAATTTAGTGGTAACTCTAATAAAATTTCCCTGTGGAGAAGTTAACACCATTGACAACATGATGACTTTGCGTCTTCATATTTGCATTCAAAAGGCGGCAGGGTAGCACTGCTTGCCTGCAGACCCCTCACTCTCTCACATACACATGCACACGCACACACACAGGCGCACACACACAATGTGGGCTCTGTGGGAGTAGATTTGAAGCATGCTTAATTAATGATTTGATAACTGCTGAGGCGTTAAACTGAGCACAGGGAAAGGAGAGAATCCCAGATGAGGAGTGAGAGCAGAGCTTAACAGACTTTTAATACAAAGTGAAGGGTTTCTCTCAGCCTGCTGCAACACATTGTTTTTCTATTCTTCCTCTGTCTGGATCATTCTTTCTCTGCCTCAGTCTTTCCATCCCCTGCCTTCTCTGCCTTGATCTCTGGCTCAGATCAGTTCAGCAGGATGCCTGCAACACGCCGCTGGTGATACTGTAAATGTGGAGGAGGAGAGCTCTTGTCTCTGCACACTCTGAGCTCTCTGTGGTTCCCGTTTCATTCGAAAGCAGTGGTGGTTCTTTTACCTGGCCAGAGTCAGGTTTTTAATGAAATGTGCGAAACTTCAAAGAAAAGGTAACCTTGTAATTTCAAAAGAACCGACCCAGACTAAAGTTTGTTCCAGCTTAAACTTTTCTCAGAGAGGAATTCCTGCAGGTTAAAGATGTGAATTTAAGCGGTCGGAACACAAAACTATCTCTGAGTCCTTCAGTTTGATAACAGTTATAAGTATAAGTGAGCTTCAACTGAAATGAAAATCAAGCTCAAAGCTGCCTTGATCAAAAATATTTTACTAGATTGTGAGAATAAAAGTTGTCAAGAATTACCAGTCGACAAAGGCTGGCTTCAGTGTTTTATTCTTAATTTAGTTTTATAGTTTTCAGTAACTTAGTTCCCAACTGTGCTATAACATTTAGCATGACAGGTGACAGACAAATGTACCATCTCTCCTGTGAAAATCGTGAAGCATTTAGTTAAACCACAGAGCCAGAAACATGAGCTACATGTCTAATTTTGTACATCTCTAATACTTTTCCTCATCGTGCGTCTCCATGTGTTAAATCGACACCATCATAACCACAAGCGCCATTGAAACCCCAAACTGCAACCCACTCCATAACACATGCCATAGATTGATGTGCAACTGCCTGGATATGGTAAGTGTGCAATGCTTTGATGCAGTCTATTTAGTACTACCAATCCCTCCTATGCAAGTTTTCACACAGTTTTTTAATTTGTCAGCTAAAGAATAATCATCATCATTTAAACACGAGGACTGACAGATGTCCTCTGGTGGGAAAAAAGTCCCAGCATTTTTTGTTTCTGTCATGGACTGCATCTAAAACACAAGACATTGCCACTTACGCAGGTTTATTCATAGGGTCTACAATGTCAATTTTGTCTATGTAGTGTATTTTATTAAATGTAAATTACTACTACTTTACAAGAAAATAAAATACAAGTTCATATTCACACACACACACACACACACACACATACGGACTCAAACATTCACTGCAGGAGTTTAAATCAGCCAATACAGCCTTCTTGGATTCGCTTTGATCTGAGTGTCGTATGCTTTACCAACAAATGGTGAGAATGAGGTTCAGTGCAAACGTTCGTGTGCTTTATAACGCTAAGCTACAATACACCAAATACCCATGTTGGTGTGGACTTCAGTGGAGAATAATTCCAAAGAGATGAAAGAGGATGAGGCTAGGAAGAAACGATGATTGATGGAATTTAAAGCCAGAAAATACACGTTCATCTTCAACAGAACAGGAGCAGCTGTGGGACGGAAAACAAGTCAACAACAAAAAAAACAACAAAAAAAATCACATGCTCACACACTGTGGGACTCCAATTTTGCCTCTTTTGTCCATCTAATGAATAGCAGGTATGCTCAAAATGATACAGTTTCCATGGTGCGACAGAAAAGACAAAATTGGCTTCTGGCAGAGTGCAAGCGCATTTTTTTAAATTATTTTTTTGTTTACACGGAATTAAAATGCACACCGTAGCATAATTTGAAAAGCCCAAGACCCCAGTAGCATTCATGCACAAGCCTTGTGTATTCATGTATAAATGCTGTTGGGATCTTGGGCTTTTCAACATATATATCTGTCAAAATTTAATATAGTGTTATATATTTAGTTTGTCATTTGTTTCTGAGTTTCTAGTTTTGCTCTCACCTTAAAAGAGTAGATATTTGTCATGGTCCTCCATCGTCAGACCAGTGTTTGAGTTTGTTATCGTCTTGAGATTCATTCATTTGGATTTAAGAGATTTTTATGTTTTAGTCTCTGTTTTAGTTGGTCTTCAGTTTTGTATTCTGTAGACCAGCGGTCCCCAACCCCCGGGCCTCGGACCGGTACCGGTCCGTGAGTCGTTTGGTACCAGGCCGCGAGAGTTGAGGCTCAGGTGTGAAATGTATAGTTTTCAGGGTTTTTAATCGGTTTTCAGCGTTATTTTGTTATCATTTTTATCGTTTACTCGGTTTTCCTTGGTCTTTTCACGTGTGTTGTGAATAAATTTTCTTTTTTTCGGTACCGGTACTAGTTTTATTTTGTTGTATTTATCCGCGACACCTTAAAGGCCGGTCCATGAAAATATTGTCCGTGGCAAAAAGGTTGGGGACCGCTGCTGTAGTGCATCTGAGTTATTATCTGGTGTTGTTCCCCGATCTGTCTGTTCTCTCTGTGTTCTGTCTGTTTTCCCTGTTGTTTCATGTTATTTTGTACTGGTTGTCCCTAGCCATTTCTCAAACATGCGTATTTACTGTGTACTCGTGAATTTGTGATATGTGATATGTTGCATTCCAAGTAGTGTTCCAATTCAAGATACGCATCAAGTCCGAAACTCAAAATCAGTAAAGGAGAGTGGCTAAAAGTGTAAGTAAAGTTTGAAATATTAGTCTTTCTGTGAAATAAAATAAACTTTTAAGATATTTCCAGGCAACAATGTGGGCATGTAAACTTCAAGTATTGGCTTGAATTATCGAGACATCGCCTATGTGCAGCCCCGACATTTTCTGAGATGTCTGTTGAAATCAGTCTTTTGTTCGTCTTTATTCCCTGATGTAAAAAATGTGCTTTTCTTATTTTAATGGCTTACTCTGAAATAAATCTATTTTAGTCCAGGAGCAAACATTTTCACACAGAGCAGAAACATCTGGAGTGGCATGTTGATACCTGCAGATTCTGAAGCCCGCTGTAGAAATGAACAAATTATGTTTTGAACATTCGTCTAATTCTTTTCCAAACACCAGCTGTCCGTCGTAAGTTTAAAGTGTCGACTAAAATATAAATAAAAGCAGTTTAACATCTGACCTGTTTGTTTTTATTCAATAAGCAGCGTCAACTGTGTATATGTGTATATTTTTTTGTTAAGAGAGATGAAGTTTGTGTTTCAGTCATGTGCTGATTGTTGGTGCTTTACTGTATTAAGCTTATTAGACACAGTGAAACAGATCATATGTATCTATTTTTTTCTTAAAGAAATCTGGTAATTACATGTATTATCTGCAATTTCCATAGCAAATATTTATCACATTTGTAGTAAGAGCGGTTAGTAGTAGTAAAAACAGTTGCGATGTCATCAAGTGCACTCAAGCACACTCATGTGCTGCGTTCTCCCATCTCGGGAAGTCCGGACTCCTGCGTGAACTTGTGAAGTGCGAAATAGCAAGAACACAAGTACGGACTTGAGTATTGAGAAACAGCCCCCAAGTCTAGTTCAAGTGTCTCAGTCTGAGGCTCAACGTGTGCTATTTCCTGTTTTATTTTGAAAGTCTCCTGTCTCGTGTGTATGATGTTCAGTTTTGCTTCCCCTGTCTTGTCAGATTCTGTTCAGCTGTGTTTCCCAGGTGTGTCCACTTTGCCTCATCTCCTCTGTGTATAGGGCTGTATCCCAATTCAGGGTCTGCAGCCTGAAAGGCCGCATTTTAAGGCCGATTACGTCACAGCGACGTGACGAAGGCTGTCCCAATTCGAAGGCTGCTCGAAATGCGACCCTCAAACCGAAAAAAAAAAACGGCGGATGAGGGGCGCCCGAAGCGTAAACTGAATATTATGTCACTTATTTATGTGAAAATGTTTAATAACGAAGAACATTAAAACATTACTGTTGCCCACATGTCGGCAAAGTTATGTGACATTAGTGACGTTTGTACTAACTTGGTTTTAAAGCCTTTACTTTAAAATATATGCCGTTCAATAGCTGACCTTAATCAGAGAATGATCAAAGCTCATGTAGAAACAAACAAACAAATGAACAAAAGATTTTCTCCTTCATTTCTGTCAAACAAAGCTGTATGAAACGTTTCCAGCTGTTAGTATCATGGTTGCTAGGCAACCTGGGCAGCGCGATGGAGGCTAGACCGTCCCATTTCACAAGCCTCGCACTTCCGACCTTAGCGGTCTTTGAGTACGCGGCCCTTGAGGATCGTTGAGGCTGCGTACTTTAAGGCTGCAGACCCTGAATTGGGATACAGCCTATGTTGTCGGCAGCTCCCTCCCTGGTTGGTCAGCTGTTTTTCACTGATGTTTTTCCAGCATTAAATAAATCTGTGACTTTTAGTTCACTTCTGTTGGTTCAGTCTTGCACTTTGCACCCTCTACCTGCCACACACTCACCTCACACGACAATATTTAGACTGAGGGGGTGCCCTGTTTTAATCCGGGGTGTCGTTGTGGACATTGTGGAGAACTACAAATGCCTCTCCCTGTACAACTCCTCCATCTGAGGCACAGTACAAACTGCAATAGTTACACCCTTTTGCACATGCTTCACAGTAAAATAACAAATAACCAATAATAGTTTTACAGTTGACATTTTAGAGTAAAATGTCTATCATATAATCATAATCATTGTAACATACTGGATGTTTATAATCGAGCTATTTGTACATATTTCTTATAGTTTGGAACTTTGTATTATATTGTGTTTTTTAATTTAGTTCAGCCTGTTACTGATCTTATTGTCTTAAAGCAACTGTAACCACATCATTTCCTTAGGGATTAATACAGTATTCTGAGTATTCTGACTTTTAGGAGAGTTTATGAATTCATCTTGGCATCTGGGATTGTTTGTTTTCTGCTTCTCTTAGAGAGAAACAGATTATGAAAATAGATTAAAGGACAAACCTTAATACTTAAACACACACTGCTGCTTGCTGCATCTATTTTCTGTTTCAGCAAGACATTTATTTTCTTATCTCCTGTGTTTTTCTTTCACTAACAGGTGATGTGTCCATTTTTGTAATTTTATACTTTGTGGCATCACAAAATACATGGATCCATGTCAAAGATGACAGCACTGTGACATTTTTATTTAAAGATACTGCCATGCTGTGAAGGAAGCATTTGTCTTTGACGTCATCAGCGAACCAGGTACAGTAACAGCAATTTGTCTCCTGAACCTTCGGTCTGCGGCTCTCCTCCGCCGTCATTAACCACCCGGCTGCAGCTCTGTTTTTCTCTCTGAGCTGCAGGCAAAGTCAGCCAATAAAGAAACAGGACAATTACACAAATAATGAACGGCGCCAAGAGGAGATATAAAAATTTAAACTGAGCCAGGTGAACTGATGAATGAGACAGGGGAAAAGAGTCAAATGTGTTGCCAGGTTTATGAAATTAGACGGAAGGATGTGAAAGGGGTCATATTGGATAAATAATTAAACTGAAGCTAGGTGGGAATTAGTCCAAGTTTTTATGAATTTCAGTTTCTCCTCATCAGCAACTGGTTCCAGATCAGATTGTCATATGCTGTGGGAGTGTCTGGTCAGGTGTGGTCCAGGTTCCTGTTGTCCGTCCCCTGGGGTGGAGTTGGCCAGCTCATCACCTGCTTCCCTAGGACTACACACTCATCTTCTCCTCAGCCTGCCCTCCAGCCCGTACTTCAACTTCCCTGGACACCTTGGAACCTGGACCAGCTTCCCCACACTCTCAACCATCCCTGGGACGCTCCCACGGCAACCCCTTCCCCGCCTAATAGCCGGTGTTTTCAAGTAAGCACAAGACTCTCCACTAGTACCACTCACCTCTGCCCTTTAATTGTTTCCCATTCAGTAAAACCCTTCTCCTGTGTTTGCAGAAGTTCCCGCCCGTGTTCTCCTTGTGTTCTACGTCCGTTTCTCCGCCCTCTGGCCTCCCTCAGTTCCTGCGAATGATTTCTGTTAGACCCAGTCTTTTTTTTCTTTTTTTTCTTTTTTTTTCCGCCTGTCCCATTTGGTTCTTTAGCCGTCAGAATTGTTGTCTGAAGACCAACAAGGATACCCAATGGATTTATTTTGCCAAATGGATCATCATGGCATTGCCGTATTGGTCCATTTGATCGACCTTTGTTTTTATTATTTATTTTATTTTCAGTTGTTACAGACGGGACAGACATGAGTGAGGGATAGGAAAGGGAGAAAGAAAGAGGAAGGAAAAGAAAAACAGAAGGGGAGAGGGACAGTGAGAAAGGGGGGAAGAAAAAATATCTCCGGGATCACCTGTTGAGAGAAAAAGAATAGAAAACAAGCAAAAAAAACAAAACAATGCAACATACTATACACAACACCATCGCATTAATCTAGCTAAGTGTAAACAGCAGTAAATACTAAATATTGAATGTTGTTGTGCAGCACGCAGGACAGACAGCGCACAATGTGCATTGAAGTAGCAGCCAAGAAAGGTGTGATTTAAGTCTACGAACAGTGAACACCCATGTGCACACCTGTGTGGATCGGCGCGCTTGTATTCAAATGGTTTCCCCATGTAATGGTCTGCTAGAGGATGTAGAGAGCCATAGCCCTGTCCCCCAGGGCATGAAGCAGGCATGGAGGAGATCCAGGCCCCAGACATCCAGAGGCCCCAGAGTGCAAGAGCCCAAGGAGGACCACGGAGGGGCATCCGTGCCACCTTCATGGGAAGGGCTGAGGATCCCCAGATGAGGGGTCACCCAGTAGCCACCGGGCAGAAGCTAGAGGGGGCTGCACTGGCGTGCCCGCCGGCTCCGCCGGCAGCCAGCTGTGCCAGAGTGAACCGAGCCGCAGGCACAGAGGCCGGAAGTTAGACCCAGTCTTGTTTAAGTTCCTTTTAATAAACTGTACATAGTTCGAGCAATTGAGTCTGATCTTGAGTCCACTGCATCCTTGTTTGTGACACAGATAGCAGAGGTGATGGATACGAAGAGGGGCAAAAGCTCCTTTTGATATAAGACAGTCTTTACATTTGTAAGTATGTAGCTCCTGACTAAATCTAAATCTCACTGTTGGAAGATAAAAGCGTTTTTATTCAAGAGCAGAAAGTTGTGCTCACTGCAGAAAGAGAACTACCTCCTAACTCTCGGCCTCCGTCTCTGATGACCTTATTTTCTCTAAACTATAATTCAGAGGTCTTGAGTTAAGCGGCATTTTGATCTAAATGATGTTATTAATCAGCAGCCGGAGGAGGGGAACCACTAATGACCTTTATAATGAGAGGGCGGGAGTCAACACGCTGCTTCTTCTCTTCCTCGACACCTCCTGCTGTGCACTTTTTACCCCCTCGAGTGTCATTTTCTCTCTTTGTCCTCATTTCTATTCTACTTATTCCTCTCGCTTCTTGCCCTCCTCTCCCTTTTCTTTTCACGTGCTTTAATTATTTGTTCATGTTTTAAATCTCCTTCAGGGAAAATTAAGAGCATGAATTAGGAAATGGTGCTGAAGGAGAATAAAGAACAAAAGCTTTTGTTCAGTTTCTTAACGTACTCGGTGTGCATACATTTAGTAGAACATGTATTCCCAGGAGGAAGCAAAACCCCACAGAGAGCCGCTTCGACTCACTGAACTTCTACAAGTCTGTGTGGCTGCCAGTGATAAAAACTCTCAACGACTATGTGACTGTCGTTACTGTAAAGTTGAGCATTTCTTATAAGAGAAAGCTTAATACATTTTCTGGCAAACGTTGGTTTTCTGCATGTTTTTAATAATTTATCTGCTTTCTTTAAGTCTTAAAGGGGACCTCTTACTGTGTTAATTAACAACTCCTCATTTTTATTCTTGAAATGTACTAGAGTGGGTTTGCATGATCCAGAAGTCAGCAGAGTCTTTACTAGGGATGGGTACCGGTATCCGGTGCCATGATGGCACCGGTTCTGACATAAACGGTAGTAACCAGACCGAAAAGCAGCGCACATTTCGGTGCTTTTTTTTCCTGAGCTGTGATACACTTTCTTCTTCCTTACATTTGTATTGGCGGTTGGCAAACAACTGAAAGGTGCATTACCGCCACCAACTGGTATGGAATGATACACTTTAGATTCTAGCCAATCATTTTACGTTTCCGAGGATAGTAGGCGGGGCCAGGTACGTATGTTCTTTTAGAGCAGAGCTACAGATTAAAAATGCCCAAGGCGAAGAGGTCAAAGTCTGGCTGTACTTCACAGAAAAATATGCAAACTCAGCAGCCTGCAACAAGTGTTTTAAGCTGATACTGTGATACTGTCAAAGGAGGTAACACCTCGAATCCGATGAAACACCTGGCGATGCATAGCTTCTTTTTTTTTAAAGCCGAGAAATGCGCCGTATTTGATAGCTTGCTGTGAGACCTCACACCGTGCACATCTACTGCGGGTGTGGTGCCTGTTATCGGACCGGAGTTAGCAACATCCCCTAAGAACCCGAAGAGGAGAGTCCTGGCCTCTAGCCCTGCCAGTGTAGCAGAAATGATGAGGATGATGATGGCAGCAGCAGCCGTTCTTCTCTGCGTGAGTAGCTTAATGTTGTTCATGTTTAATTTATGTTGAGTAGGCTAACCACGTTATTACATTAATGCATGTAAGGTGAACTAGTAAATACCGTCATAGTTACATGTGGCTGTCTTCTTGTTTGATGGCAGATACTCCCTTCACCCTGGCCAAAAAGGCTAAAATGACCAAAGAAAAAGTGGAAAACAGCTGAACATGAGAGGTTTTTGGACCAATTTTGTGTTCTCCATTCTTTAAGCACCGGCACCGTTTCAAAAGTACCGGTTTGGCACCGGTATCGGATAAAACCTAAACGATACCCATCCCTAGTCTTTACTTAACTTCCACAGTCTGACTGGAGCGCTTCAGCTCACCCACCGTCATTTTTGTTACTCTGTTTTTTAAGCCGACGCTTGGAAGAAATCTTACACAGCAAATTAAGATAATAAAAACAATGACTCTAAGTCTGCACAGTGCAATGGCACGGTGGTTAACACAGCAGTGACAGCTGCGTTTGAATAAACCAGTCGGCTGGGAACCCTCTGTCTTCTGTCTCATCTGGCATTAACATCAGCACAGATATTTTTGCGCTGGGAGCTTCATGGCATGGGTTTGCATGGCCAAGCAGCTCCTATAAGTGGACAGTGTCACAGTTATTCATTTATACTGCAGAAACAAAACAGTACCTAGAAAGCTCCGCCATCCAGAGCGCTAATCCTGCCAATCCTCCTGCTGGAGACTTTATCCTGTCTGTTTGGTGGAGAGTGATGGCATCTGGTGTTATTTGTCTGTGCACCTCTGATGTCTGGCACTGATAATCCAAAGCGTTTCCTCTCAGATAATTTCTTTATGGATAATAAAGAGTGTGGTCACAGTAAATATTTTTCTGTTTATGACCTCCTGTAGGCGTCGTCATGCCTGGATCAGTTCAGGCTCCTTACTATGTCAAACTGTATTACTTTCTCCCTTCGCTGGCTCCCAGTTGACTTCAGGATCCAGTTTTAAATTCTTGCCCTTACACGCTGAGCATTTCATAGTCGGGTTCCTGCAAACGTGGCTGATCTCCTTCATAATCACTCTTCATCTTGCTTACTTAAGTCTAATAAACTTACTGTCAGTCCCAGAGATTTTTACACACGCCTAAGGTCTCAGTGTGATTGGGCTTTTCAGTCCCCTGAACTGTGTAATACTCTGCCTGCATCTCTAAGATTTGCCAATCCTGTGGATGTTTTTGAAGACGGTTAAAAGCCTCTGATTGAAAACAGATTTGGGTGACACTAGGCGCAGCAGCCCTGCTTTTAGGTGTGCTGAATTATTCTTTTTTTCTACTTCAGTCTTACTATTTTGTCCGCAATTACTTATTATTTTCAATTCTTCAGTTAGTTTATTGATTAAGATCCTAGAATTGTTTCATTAATTTCTTTTTTATTGCTTTCAATTTGCATGCTGTTTTAAATTTTCGCGTTTCAAGTCCATTATAATATGTTTTTTAGGCATTTTTTGTGACGAATCCCTTTAAAAAGTCCAATATAAAGACATTTTGCTTGTTTGATCAGTGTTGACAACAGATAAATCACATGGGTGGCACTTCATGCCCACTTTTCTAAACTGTCCTTGAATAAATTGTTATTTAGTAATAACAAAGGGAAAGGTTTTAGCAGGTTTTAAGCCCTTTAGTTAGCTGTTCAGCCGGTCTTGTTGAATTTTGTTCTAATTCCCAAAAAATGTGCTCACAAGGATTAGTCAATTTAAGCCATGAGAAAAGATTTATATGACTCATGACTGGAAATGTTGTTTATGTTAAATAGCGTGTTTGCTTTCAGACATCTGCATGTTCTACAGACCAACTGTGCACTGACTATGAAGGGTTACACCAGCAATTAGCTGGAGTTAATTAACTGGAACTGAGTGCTGTGTAAATGTTTTCAATAACAAATATCTTTCCCCCCCACAGGAACTATGCTGTGAATTCCCAGTTAAAGATCAATTCCTTCATGGGGAAAGATGTACAACTGGTGGTATGAAATAAAGCATTAATATCTGGTGATCGTAAACTAACTAAGTATTCAGTTTATGTTGGGTGGGTAATGTAACAGTGCAGGTTAATGGCTTTATTCTGTTTTCCTATTTGGGGGGATTTCTGCTGTTTTCCCCAAAAAGGCTTAAGTGTGAGGAAAATGAAAATTGTACTTGTACAAAAGGTTGTAAGATGGGCACAGGAGGGAATAGACAACACTGATGTTAACACACGAAAACTCGTTGCCATCCGGGGAGCTCTCCACCTGAAGTCCAGCACCCTGAGGCTCTATGAGCAGCAGGAAGATAGAGAGTGGGGATTAGTGAGTGTCAGAACCACAGTTCAGGGTGAAACATGAAGCATCCACGAATACATCAGGAAGATGGCTCCCCTCAGGCAGCTGAAGACAGACAGTGATGAGGAACAGTAAGAGGAACTATGACCAAACCTCTGCACGGGATTGGTCATCCAGTTGACTGCAACATCAGGAAGAAGGAGCGCAAAGTAGAGAAGTACAACGAGCTGAAGGAAGAACTGTAGCAGATGTAAAATTAAAAAAAAGTGGACCCAGTGGTAAAAGCAGCATTAGACGTTGGTCTTTGACTGGAATAGGAGCAGCTAAGATACTGTACAGACAGTGTTGGGAAGGTTACTTTTAAAATGTATTCCATTACAGAATACAGAATACATGCCCCAAAATGTATTCTGTAACGTATTCCGTTACATTACTCAATGAGAGTAATGTATTCTGAATACTTTGGATTACTTAATATATTATCATGCTGTTTACAACTACGTGAATGTACTATTGCTGTGATTTATTACTGTTACTGAAGGTCCACGGCTCTGAACCGTAGTAAAGGGACCTCTGGCTAATGCGGTGGGTTCTGTGTCGGGCTCGTAGCCGAAAACTAGCTTTACTTTGTTGTCTGGGTCAACTTTGCTAGCGAGAGACAGAGAGAGGCGTTGAAAGGCTGCTCCAACGGAACTTATTGTTTTTGGAGGAAAACACGAACACGGTGTACAGTCGAGTCTTAATAGCTTACTTACAACTGGGCTCGTCAGGCTCTCTTCTTGGCTGCAGTGGTTATTATTATATTTACATGCTTCCAGCTCCCGTTTTTGCTCGATGACAGCTCGTACTTTTCCTTTTTCTCCCTCCCTCGCTCACAGACACATAACGTGTATGGCAGTCCATTCTCCCTGCAGCACGGACTACACTGCCTATGATGCTACATTCTTTAGAGCTATGCCTGTAGCATTCTGCCTGTTAGCTTAGCACAACAACAACAAAAAGGCCTCTCTCACCCAGGAAACACGCAGAGAGAGAGCGTCACCCTGTAACCATGGCAACCGTAATGCTGCCGCCTGGAACAACAGAACGTAGCTGTCAAACAAAACCCAAACAGGCCTGACCCGCCACAACATGAAACAGGGAAGTACGTGTAATCCATTTATTTCAACAAAGTAACTGTATTCTAAATACCACCTTTTTAAAAGGAATACGGAATACAGTTACTCATATTTTGTATTTTAAATACGTAACGGCGGTACATGTATTCCGTTACTCCCCAACACTGTGTACAGAACCCTAAAAAGGTCTCTGTGTTGTTAGTGTGAGTGTCATGTTGCTATTATCTGTACTGTCTGTCTTCTGTTTACACTGAGAGCAAAGAAAAAGCTTATTCTGATTCTGAAAAGGGTGAAGATGCCATCAAGAGTTACAGAAGATGGAAATAAAAATATTCCTTTGGCTGTAAAGGTGTGACTGAAATGCATAGTGTTACAGAATGCAGCTATAAATATTATGTAATAATAAGTTGATGATTTCCAACTGCGGTAAACAGTGACATGCCTCCAGCTTCCTTCAGGCAGACATCAGGTCTGGGACGTGTTAGCGTCCTGCTGTTCCTCAAAGTTACAGATTCAGTCTGCTGCAGCTGAAATATGAAGAGACTGATTTCACTGCTCCTAAAAGACATTCAGTATAGATGAAAGTGATCTGAAATTATGAGTTTTTAATTATTATTAACTACAGTTACAGCAACACAAAGCACATATAAATCCTGACAATCTCTGGAGACTTTTTATCCACTAACAGTTTTTACAGCTTTGCTGCTCATCCTCTCTGCTCAGACACTGAAGCTGGAGTTTAGCCAAGGACGTCCATTCACCTCGATAAGTTCCAGTCACTGAACAAATCCTTGTCCCACTGGACAGAAACACCTTCTCATCTTATTGTTGCTGCTGCGATGAAATGACCTTGGACTTTTGGGTGTTGGGAAAATGTTAACAAAACCTTTTGAGGAGTTTTGTTTTGTTTTGTTTTGTTTGTTTTCTCTCAATATTCAGCTCCGGGAGATAAAGAGTCCTCGGGGAGACGGACGTCCACAGTCACAGCAAGTTCATTTGGAGCTTTCCTTTTTATGTGTGAAGCTGCTGCACTTCAATTGTTTAGTGCACAGATGGTCCATTAGTCACTGATTATTTTACTTGATGATAGTTGTGAGATTAATATGAAACGAGAGTCATGTGCCTTTGTGCTGGTCCTTGTTTGTCACCTTGCCTTGTTCTTACTGTCTTAACAGAAGTGAACAAGCAGGAAAGCACATAAATTCATTTAAGCTGCATTTTCATGGACTTGGTTTTGTGACCACAAAAAGTATTTTATTTATCCTTTCGTTAGTATAATGCTGCAACTAAAATAAAGGATTCTTACTTAAACACGAGAGTCTGAATTTTTATTTTTAAAGGTGCTGCTTTTGCTTCACTGAACGTCTTTTTACAGTCCTGAAGAGTAATTACCAATTTTCACCCTGAGTGGCTGAAAGTCATCAAACGGCTCTGTCCTCTGCTCTACGGCTGAGCAAACAGAAAGGAGAGGAAGTCATTTAGAGAGCAGGATTTTCCTTCAAAACTGCTGATTAAAGCAGAGGATGGTTCACTGTAGTGAATTTAAGAACCTTTATTTATAATCGTTGTTTTTTTAACACACTTTCTAACTAAATAATCTTTTAGTGAATATATAGAACACATAAGGCTGGTATGTGTGTCTTCCTCAAGCTCAGGGCAAATCATCCTGATGTATGCATCCTGGAGTGACACTCACTAACTTCTCCTTTTTTCTGTTCGATGCTCAAAGTGCTTCAGCTTCGCCTCAGCTGGACTTTGGGTGGAACCCTCTGCTGTGAGGAGCTTTCACATCTCGACATCAGTGGGATCGTTCACCTGATGAAGCTGTCTTATTATTTCAGCTGGGTATTTGATGACTGGTAGGGGGCATAGCTGTTGGTGATGAAGGCTTGAATTTTAATGCTACTACTGAACTGGTTTCTCCTTACATGTCTTACCCTCTGGCAGTATTTGACTACAGCTGACCTCCTTGTGCCTTTATCATTGAACTGTGGGATATGCAGGTACTTGTAACTGTACTATATGTCTGTATGTATCCTACCCTGCCACTCCTTCGCTCCAGATTGTCTTTGCCACCAGAGTGCCACAGATAGCAAGTCTAATTTCCATCCTGATGTCTGTACTGTAGGTCCAGGTGAGTTGATGTCTCACTTGCTGTCTGTGTACAGGTCCTTGTCTTACCCATGTACAGGATGTAGCTAATGCCCACTTTAATCTTGAATCTTTGACCAGATCTGACATTGAGATGAGTTGGCTGAAGAGTTTCAGGTTCATGGAGAACAACAGTTTCTTAAAACTGATAGTCTTGGAGTCTTCCAGTACTAGACTGAGCTATGATCCATCGTTATACTTGCACCAAGCATGTGCTGCTCTAAACCAGTAGCTGGTGCTTTCAGCCTCTGGTTGTGGTGTGCTCATGTTTTGACCCAGGCACCTATTCAGCTTGGTTGCACTGATGTCTGAGAGGAACTTCCACGGTCCTGAGAGGCAGATGAATTGACGGTAGTTCAATGGTGATCTTTCATGATAAGGCTTGTCCTACCAGCCAATTAAGCTGTTCATTTATTTCTGCTGTGAAGTGCACACGGAGTGCTTTTTCAGCTAGAATGGATCATGCTAGGCCCTGGTGCTCTCCAGCTCTCTGTGTCTGAGGCTCATTGTTGGATGTCTGCCTTCATGATGTTGACCGGTTCTTATTCCAGCAACAAGTCACCTGTCATTGGTGTTGTGTGACAGCTCTTTCCTCCAGATGTTTTTGCTCAGCGTCACCTCTGGATGGGTCTAGCTTTATGCCATTGCTGAAGGTACACCCTAAATGGGTGTTTTGAGAAGAAGCCATGTATTTTCCTGGCTTCTGCTTCTGAGGTGTATCTCTTAATGCACGCTTTACCAATGTAATAGGTGCAAGAGAATATTTTTTCTGTCTTAGGACAGAAGTACAAGTTAGTCATTTTTGCACCTTTCCCTAATCCTTGAATATTTGGTATGTCAGAGTCCAATCCAGTCCCCAATGCTGTTTTTGAAATAACCAGCTAACTAATTATTAAGTTGGAATTAATTAAAGTGTGTTTAAATGAATACCTTTATTTCTGAATGAATTTCAGTGTTGTGGCATTGCTGTGTATGATATTCAGAACTGTTCCTGACTCACATAGTGGTCACATCCCTCACACAACAGTCAAATACATGAACCTAAAAACATTCCAGGTAAAAAATAACCAGATTTATTTTAGTTCTTCAGTCAGTGGTTTTTATTTCCACTTGGACCATCGAAACTAAGAGGCTGTGTACTCTCTGCACCACCAGCTGCTGCAGATAAGAACTCCAAACGAGCTGCATGTACGTATGATGACAACAAGGTGTCGATATTCCTCTCTGCCTGCTACTTCTGTCTTCTCTTTGCATGTTGTCGGTGTTGGGACAAAGAAGAAAAACTACTGCTACTGTGGCAAAAACCCCTCCTGGTTCCTGGTGGAGCCAACACTTCCTGTCTGACACCCTCCTGATAGAATCCAATGGAGACTGGACTCTTCCAAAGGTTTATCAGCAGCAAAACAGCAGCACAATTACACCACAATCTACAATGGAAATGATTACTGGGAACAGCTTCTGGAAATTTACATAACTTAGAGTGAATGCCTCTCTCTCTCTCTGCATCTCTGCTTTTTTCCCTCCTATCTCTTCAATCCTGCAGCATCCCAGCATTGTTCTCAGCTCCACAGTTAAACCTGTTAACTTGTATTACATGGAGGTAAAGGATTCCCTCACTGTAATTCACACTGCAGTGATGTCCAGGACTGTTGTTTTGCTTTCTGGCAGGTTTGAGTTAAGCAGTGATTAGTGGTGGAAAAAGGAAGAAAACATTGTCCTTTCCTTCTAAAGAAGCTCAGCTCACATAAACATCTATTGTCTCTACCAACATGGCTCCTCCGTCCTAACAGATAAACAACTTATCGCCTTATCTGGCTTCACCAACACAATTTTTGTCTTACTGGAAAAAAAATGAAACACTGTAACAACCTTTCAACGGTTTGTGACATACACACAAAATGTATTAATTCACGATTATTATATAAAATTCTGCACAAATACGGTCTCTCCAGGCTTTCTGAAGCTCTTTCAAAGTTTTCTTTGGATATTGTCGCTCATTTTCACTCCAGTCCATGTACTTGATCATTTTCAGAGGGCTTTTTTTTGTTCGTCCGTTTAAGACATTTAACACTGACCTATGAATTATTCAAGCACAGAAAAGGCACCTAACTCAAGTGATGAACCAGTGTTATCGCTACACACAACAGACAGCTCATCAAAGGACCAGTTTTAAATTCTGTCTGTTGGCGCTTTGTTACTCACATCCTGCCAAGAGAAACATATCACTTGTTCCCTTTTTTTTTTCTTTTTTTTTTGAATCCACAAAATATGCCAACAACAACAACAACACGTTTTTACAGGCATAAAATAGTATTTTTGAATCAACGAGGTGATTCCCAAAGAGTTTTCAGTGGAAACCTTGTCATACCTCAGTCCTTAAAAATGTGAGGAGAGTGGAGATATCAGAGGACAAAAGAAGTGGCAGGCCTAAATCGACATTTATATTTATCTATAAAATCTACAGCACATGAACAGTATCTGACACTCATGTCCTTAATGGGCAGAAACTACATTACAGGACCTGAGAGATTCGTCTGGCCCTTTCAGTTGATCGAACTACTGTTTGCTGAAGCATCATCTGTAGTGGTCTCAATGGAAAAGTGGCTGTCAAGTTGATTTCTCTTCCCATAAGAAAGGAAAATCAGGAGCCCTGGAGAACTACTCCTGAGAACTGCTGCAAGATGTTTACGTAAGAGAGTTGTTGTGTTTAAGAAATATCAACTTTCAAGCTTGTTACAATTGTGCAAACTCTGTTTTTGCCTTAAATATTGTATTCCCAGTTACATGTTTGCACATGTTTCAAAGTCATGCTGACTGTAACAGAAACCAGGACAAGTGCTCATACAAACAGATGGCATTTTTAAAGTTTGGTCGAGTTTTCCTCCTTTGCAAGGTCCTCACAGATATTCCTCAACAGGTCCTTCATGACAGAGAGATCAGCCATTATGCAAATACCTCCAGAAATCAAAGCGTGTGATGCTTTCCACTGGAACTTGTCAACATCAAATGACTGGAGAAGTGGAACTTGTTGAAAGCAATCAGGCATAGCAGCGAATCTCGACTCTGACACGGTGGACAAACTCAACCGAGCATGTAACAAATCACACCGTGACATTCGTCCAGCTTTTGCTCGACAGTGTCCCCGTGGAACAGGAAGCTCACTGATCCAACCAAGCACGGCGTGCTGCTGCGATCGGCAGCTTTTATTTAATCAACATGTTTTACACACGTGGATGTTTGACTGGGGCACCCGGGGACCTCAAGAATTATTTACAGTAAGAAGCAATTATAGTAACAAAATAATAAAAACAACAAAAAGTATTTCTTTTTAAAGTATTGTTGTGAACGTAATGTCCACAGTTTGTCCACAGTCATTTTTTCAGTTACTACCTGGAGCTTGTGACCACAGGCGAGTGTCGGCACGTAGGTCGACTTATAAATCGACACCTTCGGGGTCAACTCTCTTCACCGCAACAGACCGATACTTAAGCTCCTCCACGCCTTCACTGACCTGGACTGGCCACTCTACCCTACTCCAGCTGAGAACCACAGATTCAGACTTGGAGGTGCTAACTCTCATCCCATCTGCACCACAATCAGCTGCAAACCACTTCAGTCTTCACTTCACTTCACTTCAGCTCTCCTCACCTAGACAGCACCTAGAAACATTATGTAAATATTATGAACAGCATTAGTGACAGAGGCTCGGCCTGTCTGCCCAGACTGACTTACAGCTGGTGTGAACCAAGCTCTCACCGTGGCTGTACAGAGACCAGCATTGATTAAAAACAACTAAGACGTGGCACGGCATCCCTCAGCTGTCTCAGGTGCAGAAGATCAATAACGATAACGTCCCGTGCAGATGATAAGATAAGATAAGACTTTATTGATCCCACAACGGGGAAATTTTTGCGTCATCTCAGCTCAGGTACAGATATATCAAGGAAATACAAAAATACAAATAAGTACAATCAATGAAAAAAGTAAGATAATACACTATATACAATGGTAGCAAAAAGTATGTGATTATGGATATAGTTGGAAATATGGAAGACATAAACTATATAGCTTGGAAGGTCATGGAAGGTCCATTATGCATGAAAAGCAATGATAAAAGCAACACTGGAGTCCTTTGCATTTGCAATGACAGAGAGAGTAGTTAATTAATCTTAATCTTAATTTAGGAACAATGGCAAATATTAAGTGAACAAATAATTCAGTTTATTAAAACTGCAGAAGGCAGAATTGTGTACATGAGTCCCCAAAACATTTAAATTATGAAAAAAACCATATGATAAGGAACAAACTGATAAAATTATTTAAAAGAATTACGGGTTAACATATCAAAAGGAGGTGTGGTTGCTCCTACTGTCTCTGAAAAGCAAAATAAAACAAAAACAAACGTTCAGCCTTGAAGACCTAAGTTTAGGAGGAGTGGTTTTTTAATGCAGTGAATATTTGCCAGGAGAAGTGTGCAGGAGCAGTCTGGAGACAAATCCCTGAGCTGAGTCTTGACACTTTATGCTAATCTGCTCTATTATTTGCCTCTATTTGCCCTTGATGGAGACAGCTGCACCCTCAGGCAAGTTGGAGAAACAGTTTTTGGATTAATGCCTGCCACGACAAACGCGCACACACACACAGAGCGAGCCGGTGCTGATGTGAGTCTGACTTTCAGCACTGATCTGTGTCACGGCTCCAGCCAGCAGACATTTATAACATTTGCCATCCGAAACACCACGACACTTTCTTTGTATACGGGCAGCTGTTGAAATCTCCAAACAGTTCATTTTTTCACGCCACATTTCTTCTCTAAACGTCAATGCCGCTCTCTGATAGACCCCTGCGCCGGTTTAACGCAGAACTTAATGTTGGGCGCTGCTAAGAGCCGTGGAGAAGAGGCTGCAGCCAAAAGATGACAGCGGTGTCAACATTCACGCCCACCTCTTCAGCCCCGGTCAGCTTGACAAAGAGAACCTCAGGGGTGAAACGAAGAGGAGAAAGCACTAATGTTTCAGCGCTCGAGCCAGCCAGAACAGTTCAGCCAATCGAGTGGAAGAAGCTCTCATATTCAACTCTTCAGCCACTGATGTGCAAACTAGAAATATTTAAGGAGGAATTAAATGTGTTGGGGAACAGGGCAAAAGGAAAATCCTAATTGGAATATACTATTTAAAACTCTAAGGTATGTGCAGAGCTGTGCCCCTCACTGAAATATTAATACAATGCAAGCGCGCATAATGAGAACTTTTATTTTAGGCAGTATGTCTTCAGCCTATTTAAATATTTAAATATGGAGGCTATTTAAATAGTTGTTTTGCCAGTTTTCAGAAAGCGATATTAACTGAAAAGTTATGTTTAAACTCTTGTGCATTTTCATACTTAATGTGAAACATCTATGAGTGAATAAGGCTTCACGTGTCCCTGAAAATTACACCCAGCGTTTTCTACACTGTTTTAATTCTGATCAAATATTCTGGTGTCAAATTTATTCCTGCTGACAAAATTTTTTGAAGGTGCCCCTGAGTACAGCAGACGAGACGCAGCAGCTTAACAGACTTTCAGCCAGAAACTACACAAGGGATTACTGTAAGTCAGGGGTGGGACACTTCAGGCCTCGAGGGCCGGTGTCCTGCAGGTGACATGTTGACATTAGATGTCAACACACCTGAATCAAATGATTAGTTCATTACCAGGCCTCTGGAGAACTTCAAGACATGTTGAGGAGTTAATTTAGCCATTTAAATCAGCTGTGTTGGATCAAGGACACATCGAAAACCTCCAGGACACCATCCCTTGAGGCCTGGAGTTGCCCCACACCCCTGCTGTGAGTCATCAAGATCCACTTTCTGTAAATTTGCAAATGCAAATTTTAAATTTAAAGATGCAAAATCAGAGGGAAACCAATGGCTGTGCAGGAGAGATCTACACTTGTGTTTTTTACCTCACACGATATATTAATGAGTAAAAAGACAAACAAAGTGGCTTAAACTAAGAATAACTGTAACACAGTCGACCCAAGCAAATGAAAAACAGTCTTCTAGGAGGAGAGAGACGTCCTGGGAGGAAACCGTCTCGTATTTCAGGTGAAAATAAACAGCAACAACAAATACTAACATGAGGCTGTGGGTTGTCATAACTCTAATGTCACACCAGCCATCTCCATGTCCTCCTTCACTATCCATAAATCTTCTCTGCGTCTTCCACTTTTCCTCCTGCCTGACAGCTCTACATTCAACATGCTTCATCCAATATATCCACTATCCCTCCTCTGCACATGTCTCAACGGTTTCTCTAACTCTGTCTTCAAACTGCTGAGACTGGGCTGTCCATGCTGGTCACTCTCAACAAAAACTTACTATGGAGTGAGAATTAATAAGTGCATTTTTTAAAGCCGTGTGTGGCGTGGGTGTGGTCTCTGGCCAGCTGCAGAGGAGGGGTGACGCAGTGAGCTCCCGGGGCGGCGCAGGGGCGGGGTGAACAGGTGTGCTGGGATCTGACAGTGATTGTGTCTCTTTATATGTTGGCAGTGACAGTCGGAGGGGGAGCGGACGTGACAGCAGAGAGAGCGGCAGTGTCTGTGTCCCAGTGAACAATATAAAAACCACAGTGTCAAATAAAAAGTTCTGCTGTCATTATATTCGCTCCAGCTTATGTTTATCGGGTCCAACGTTACACTGTGTATAAAAAAAAAAAAGGACATCCCAGAGGGTGCTGCACTAGTAGAAAACAGCAAATGTGGTTCTGGTTGTCTGTATGTTGTATATCATACTATGTGTAAGTGTGTAATACTGCTGTCTGCAAAGCTAACTGCCCCAAAGTTTTACTCTAATACCAAATCAAATATGTACAAGAACATGTTACGTCTCCTCGAGGGCAGGAGGGGATAACACAACAACTCCGGAAACTCGGTACAGGTGTTATGAAAAAGGTTTAATGGCAGCGCTCTCACAAAATAAATAACCCAAATTCAAACAACAAATGTGGGGGAGAAAGGGACAGTTAGGTTGTGCCAAAAAAAAACAAAAACAAACAAACAAACAAAAAAAACACCAAAAAGACAAATCCAAAACTTAGCTGAGCTATTATCCTAGAAAAGCAAAAACAAGAGGGAAAGACCCTAAACCTCAACTCAAAACAAGCTCAAAATTACATGGGTGGCACCAATCTACTTACCTAGTGTTTCTAACAAAAAGACTCTACGTGAGTAAGTGTATGGGGTCCCCAAACTTACCTAGTCCACTTTACTCCCACCACAATTATCAAACAAAAGAAGGACAGCAGAGAAACACTCCTGGATTGTCCAATCAGGGTCTCCCTCCTCTAATTAGTTGGACGGCCCCAGATTGACATCGGCCTGCAGTCTGCAACCTAAGGGAACGGCAAACAAAAGGAGAGGGAAAGAAAACATGCAGCCTGCAGACACGTAACAAACATCAAAATTAATTTGTGCTTGGTTTATTAATAATAGTGAAGCTTTTTTCTGAGTGTGAAAGAAAATGAAAATGCAGTGAACAAGCAGATCATTTCTATTTTTTCATGTGCTGCGTCTGCTAGCTAGCATATAGAAGATATCTGCACAGCTGGCTCTCGTTGAGCAAACAAGTATACAGCCTCTGTGTGCATATTAAATCTGCTCATATGCATAATATTAATAAAACACTTAAATACTCCTCGCACTATTTAAATTCAATGAGAAGTTCAGCACGGCAGCTCAATTTTACGTAGGAGACAATTCAGTAGTTTAATATGTTTTTATCTTTTTCATCTGATACAGCTCCACACTGATTTGGAAGAACAACACACAGCAGACCTCAGATTATAATAGAGCATTTTTACATTTGCATTTTAATTTTTGTGAATATTTCAAGCGTTTAACCCAGTCTGTTGGGAGGAAGAGGGGGGAAAAAAGGTTGTTTTGATCCAGTGAGCAGTTTCATCTAAAGTCAGCATTTGCTGTGTTTTCGTTTTAATGTTTAGCCTTTAGGGGAAGGTCTGGCCACTTATCGATCAATCTATAGTGAGAGAAATGCCACTGCATCGCTGCGGCTCAGCAGATTGGCCTTTCTGGATAAATCTCATTAACTGGGCAACATTGCCAGTCTGCTGTCAGTCATCAAACCAAAATGTCAGGAGAATTCTGGCACCTTTGCTCCGTGTGCTGAGGGATTTTAAACAAGCCGATCAAACACGGAGGAGGCAGAAACCTCTCGCTCGAGTCTTGTCAGAGCGGGCTTCTAGCACTCAGATTTCACTTTAACTACATAAATGTCATCCACAAAGGCCGTGGCCGGGCCAGAAGTCCATGTGAAAAATAAAAGCACTGGGGTCAAAGAAGCATAATTACACACCTATTCATTCTGCAGTATTAAAATCCCCAAATCTGCCTGGGAAAACTTCAAGCTGCGAATAATCTTTTTACACTAAGTATCACGTTACCCCAAAGGCTAGATCTTTCATGTTTAAAACAAACTCATCAGTTAGTGTCAAATGACTCACACCACATGGCCAGTGACAGACCGTTCAGTAAAACTTAACATTCACAGGCAGTTCTGGTTTGGGATTAAATTAAAAGTCTGCCTTTAAGCATCGCATTTGGCTGCTGTTGTTGTTTTTCTCTTCATACTTGCTTTAAAGAGATCCCTTCTTAAAGTAATGAAGCTGGAAGAGCTGTTAGGAAAATCTAGTCTTTATTAAATGAAAGACGTAATGCCAGATTTCAGCGTTCCAAACACATAGACTGAGTAGATATTTCCCAAAATATTCTAACAGCAACTTAGGAAATATCCTCTTTTAATTTCCAGACTGTATTTCTTTGTGGAGCTGTGATGAGCATCCAGAAGAAAATGTGGCAATCTTGGCGGGGGAGAAAAGGGACTGGAAGTTTACCTGTTAAGTTAAGATCCACAAGGTTTGCTGCTTCTGTCTTTACACGTGTGGAATTTTTGTGGATGTATGCAAGAAAAAAAAACAGAAAGAAGAAAGAAAAGAAAATGCTGGTAAAGGATTATGTCCAATATTTAAAATGCTTGTCCTTTCCAACTAAGAAATGCATTTAGAAATGAGTGCTGTGAGATTTGTGTTGCTAAAAATATCAAACCTGATGCATATGCCAACATTTATTTATTTATTTGTCTGATTCAGACTACTGAAACCTCATTTCCATTGTGTTTGACATGAATATAAGACTGTGGATTTTGTCCAGCTGTCACACTGACGAGAAAAAGCCAAATTCATGCAGGAAACTATAAAAAGAATCAATGATTAACGACACAAAAGAACAAAACAAAGACAACAACGACAGAATCGTGTGTAATATAAAGATCATGACACCACCATCATTTACGTTTGCATCGCTTAAACGTAATTAAATTTCACCAAGGCCTGTGTAGAGAAGAGGAAAATGTTCAATATGGACCAACGTGGATTTAATCCATATTTTGTCAGCTGCACATCCATGTGTGACTCTCCTGTTCCCACATATCCCAAACATGCTCTGCTGGATTAAGATCTGGAACCTGACGGTGAACTCTGCGTCATGCTCAAGAAACCAGTTTGAGATGTTTTGAGCGTGTTATGCTGCTGCAAGCAGCCGTCAAAAATGGGGACACTGTGTCCACAAAAGGATGGACGTGGTCAGCAACAATACTCAGGTGGGCCGTGGCGATTTCTAAACAAAGTTTAGACGGTACTAAGGGGCCTAAAGTGTGCCAAGAAAATACCAACCACACCATTACACCACCTATACCTGCCTGAACCATTGATACGGGGCAAAATGGATCTGTGCTTTAATGTAATATACCCCAAACTGTGTCGCTACCGTTTTGTTTTTTTGTTTTTAGTTCATCTACACAACCATCTCCATGGTTTCCAGGAACTTCCCAGTGTCTCAACCGCATGTGCATCTCTTTAGCTACCCTCTAGACCAGGGGTGGGCAATTCCAGGCCTCGAGGGCCGGTGTCCTGCAGGTTTTAGATCTCACCTTGGGTCAGCACACCTGAATCACATGATTAGTTCGTTACCAGACCTCTGGAGAACTTCAGGACATGTTGGCTGTGTCCCATTTCAGGGTCTGCACGCTTGAAGTACGCATTTTAAGTGCGGTTACGTCACCGCCACGCAACGACGGCTGTCCCAATTCGAAGTGTACTTGAAATGCATACTCCAAATGCGCCGTCGATTTCCCCAAATATCAAGCGTGGTCCGGTGCACGCTTCGTGGTCCCATATATCCCACAATTCATAGCGCGGCGGTGGGTGTGGATAATTTTGCCGCAAGAAGGGAGCGGCCGAAGAGTGAACTGTCAAAAGTAAGTACTGAATATGACGTCACTTATTCATGTGCGAATGTTTAATAACGAAGAACATTAAAACATTGCTGTTGGCCACATGTCGGCAAAGTTGTGTGACATTAGTGATGTTTGTACTTTCAGCATTAACTTGGTTTTAAAGCCTCTACTTCTAAATATATATATAGTCGACCTTAATCTTACAGAGAATCTGATGATTTTATGGATAATTAAAGTCAGTCATAGATAGATAGATAGATAGATAGATAATAATCTGACAATACTATAATATTGGCCATATGATATTTACATTACCATAGTGAGATGACTTTAGTCTCATGAACAACATCAGCTAATTGTTATTTACTAACTACTCTTGAAATAACTGTTCAGTACAGAAATGAAGCCCTTGAATCATGTTTTACAGTCCTGTGGTTTCAGCCTCAGATACTCAACTAATCAAAGTGATGTCATGACAAAAACTGAATGACCAACAAAACATTTTTCTCCTTCATTTCTGTCACACAAAGCTGTATGTAACGTGTCTCGTGGTTAGTATCATGGTTGCTAGGCAACCTGAACAGCGCGACGAAGCATATACCGTCCCATTTCACAAGCCTCTCACTTCCGCACTTCTCGTACTTATAGTACGCACCGTACGTAGTACGCGTAGTGCGCGTACTTCAAGCGTGCAGACCCTGAAATGGGACACAGCGGTTGAGGAGCTAATTTAGCCATTTAAATCAGCTGTGTTGGTTCAAGGACACGTCTAAATCCTCCAGGGACACCGGCCCTCGAGGCCTGGAGTTGCCCACCCCTGTGCTAGACTCATCAACTTGTTTTTTTTTTCAAGTGACCTTTGTAGCAAGCTCTTTCTGCATGAACTGCAGGGGGCAACTGCTGTGCTTTAAAAAATAAGTCCAATTGCAAGGAAGTCTTTGGAAAAATGACCTTATTGTTCACTTTATTTATTACGGCCTTCCTGAAAGTTCACAGATTTTATGAAATGTGCTGTGTTTTGAAATGTTTTAGTGTCTTAAGTTATCTTGGTCCTTTATTCCAACTTGGACAAAAGGTATCCATCATTTCAACTTTCAGACATCCCACTTCATCAGAATCTCTGCTCGCACAACCTAAACTGCCTGGATGTCATTTCTCACTTGGGAAATATAGCTCTGTGATTTCTGTTTGAAGGTAGCAAAAGATATCGCCTCCGAGCAGCGCGCCCTCTCACTCATCAACATTTTGGGCCTTTCTGCTAAAGAAGAGCAGATACAGGGAGAAAAATCTGGGTAGGAAAGAGCGGGTGTGTGAAATATATTTTGACAGTTTCCAGCTCATTCTGACAGATAAGGAGTGACTCTTCAGGGCTGTCTTGGATAAAAATATAGTGGAAATTCAGAGCAACGTTTCAAAAGGCTGAGCAGCTTCCCTGCAGATTTTTATCCTGCTGGTTAGCTTTTTTTTTCTGTCCCCCTCTCACTAGTGAGTGGCTTACACCACACCATCACTGCCAACCAGCGGGGGATACGGAGAGATTGTTAGCTACCTGGAGCTCTTGTCACTCAGGTCTATCTTAATAGAGATCTCACAGTTTGGAGCAACCAGTGAAACCCAAAGCCTTATGAGGAGACAAAAACCAGCCCAGAGCTTTAACACCAGAAGCAGTTGTGACTGTTTTTCCTGTTGTTCGAGTAAACATGTTTAGCTGCACCTACACAGAGCTTCACATTCCCATACGTTATCAGTGCTTTCCATACCAAATCTGACTATTTCCAAAACAAGTCTTCTTTTCCCCGAAGGTCTGATCAGGTTCCAGCAGTTTAACTAAGTGGTTACGATAAGAGGGGAAAACTTATGTTCCATTTTATACATTTCATAGCACGACGGGTACTATCAGTATAGTATCAGCGACACATATGTGGGCAGTGTGGAGAAATTTTGTGTTAGACCTGGGTTATAAGGAAGTCTTACAGATGAACAAAGCAAAGGGGAAGAAGAAACGGTCTAGACAGACAGACAGACGTCCCAACAGTACAAAGAATGTCAAAATGTTCAAACCCTTACTGTAACCTTTTAAGGCTAGAAAGTGATAGCTCATAATGTGAGCTGAGGGATGCTCAGAAGGTTAGAGTAGAAGTAGAATAGTAGAAAAATAAGTTATTGAAGTTTAGTGTATCAGTGCATCATACTGTGAATAGAGTGGAGGCCCACTCATCTTCACAGAAACTCTCTAAATCCTTTAGGTTTCTTGGCTGCTGCTTGGCAACTCAAAACTTCAATTCCCTCCACAGATTTTCTACAGGATTGAGGTCTGGAGACTACCTGGGCTACTTTAATGTGTTTTCTTTTTTTCTTTTTAAAAAAAAATATATATTTATTCGTTTTACACAAATTGTGGTCACAATAGAATGAGAACATTGTGATTATACATAGAAATAACTCACAAAAATAAGAAAAAAAGACACTTCCTCCCTCCCGCCCCACCCGAGGCTCATGTACAAAAAAAAAATGGGGTCCCATCTGAAAAAATAGGTTTTTATATAGTCTATAAATGGATTTCAATTTTCGTTGTGATGAGAAAACCTTGTATCTAAGTTTTTCCGGTGGTAAAAAGGAAAGCACCTCCTTTAACCATTGTATGTATGAAGGAGCCTTATCAGACTTCCAGTGGAATAGAATGAGTCTACGGGCAAGCAATGTAGCAAATGCTATGGCATTTACTGGGATTCACTAATGTCATATTGAGGTGGCATAACTCCAAAAATGCCAATGCGGAAATCGAGTACCAAATTTTGTGCACTGATGTAAGATAATACCTTGAATATATTTCCCCAGTAATTGCCCAGGTTAGGACAAGCATCATGTGACCCTGATTTGCTGGATTATGTCCACACCTGGGCCAGGCAGGGTCAGCTTCCGGAAAGAACTTTGAAAGCCTCTCTCTTATATAGTGGAGGCGATGCAGAATTTTAAACGAAATTGAACCATGGCAGATGCAAAGGGAGGAGGTATGCATACGATTCAGGCAGGATCTCCACTAATCATCAGATAGATCCACCCCGATGTCTTTTCCCCAATTATTTTTAGTTTTTTCCCAAGTAATAGGCCTTAAGCTCTGTATCAGCTTGTATAGACAGATTTGCCTCTTGCCAAAAGGATCTATTTCCAAAATAGTATCCACTTGATTTTTAGGAGATAGGTGCAGATTTTCTACAGGATTGAGGTCTGGAGACTGGCTAGGCTGCTCCATGACCTTAATTTTTTTTTCTCTTTAGAGTCTCCTTTGTTGCCTTGGCGATATGTTTTGGGTCGTTGTCATGGTGGAAGACCCATCCACAACCCGTCTTCAATGTTCTGGCTGAGGGAAGGAGGTTATCGTCTAATATTTTACAGTACCTGGCTCTGTCCACTGACCCCTAAATGCTGATCCAAGCTCTAGGGTTTGATTTTGGTTTCAGCACTTTGTCCCAAGCCCTCTCTCACTTTAGATATTTACTGGCAAACTTAAGACAGGCCTTTGCGTGTGCCATCTTGAGCAGGATGACCTGGTGGGCGCTGCAAGGCTTCAATCCATTACAGCACAGTGTGTTACCAGTGCTGTTCTTGGTGACTGTAGTCCTAACTGCCTTCAGGTCATTAACTAGCGCCCCCTGTGTAGTTTTGGACTGATTCTCCACCTTTCTGATGACCATCCTCACCCCATGAGGCAAGATCCTGCACAGAGCTCCAGACTGAGGGCGACTGACGGTCATTTTAGTCAAAGGAGCTTGCAAAGAAAAGCGTCTGGACTTCTTTAAGTTTTTAGTCCAGACGCTTTTCTTTGCAAGCTCCTTTGACTACAATGACCTGGATGACTGAGAACCTTCACAGACAGACGGTCATTTTATACTTCTTTTATCTCTGAATAAGCACACCAACACAAAGCTTCTTGCTGAGGGTCTTGTAGCCTATTCTAATCTACAATCATGTCCCTGACATCATCAGGTGCTTTATACAATAATCAGGACTATCTGTAACTGATTTATTGATTGACTGTAGTCTGTGTACCACATGGACACAAAGACAAAACATTTAGAATTCATGCTGCAGACTTGCTGGATATGCGGCTGATTATAATGCTCTGTTTTGTTTTTTTTGTCTCTAAATACTTAGCAAATAACATATTTGTGCAATAGAAACTGTAGCAGTGGCATCACTATAGAAGTAACCAAATAAGAAACATTGTATTGTTTGCAGCCATTTTTATGTTGAAAAACATATAAATGGTCATATTTTGTTTTAGATATTAAATCTGGCATATGATTGTAGAACATGAACAAAAACATTAACTATGAAGTTTTTTATTATTGAGCAAACTTTAACTAATTAAAACTAGATTTTAAACAGTTTTCCAGACTTGATTAATGATAATAAATAATGACTGTAGTATTGATGTGCAATGAGACCTCAGAACTACACAGTAGATAAGGTTTAAGTTTAAAACTGCAACACTGTAGCAGTCTTAAACCCACTTCATCCCCACAGACTATCATTAAAAAAAAGGAGTTTATAAAAATCTTGACAGGAACTTTAAAACACAGGAAGCTCTTATCCTCTGCACTTTTAAATTCATGTAAGTCTGTCTGTAAAAGTTTTTACTGTGCCAAGAAAAGCAATTGGTAAGTCTTTGAGTTAAACTTGTTCCTATAAATCATACACACATGTTTAACAAGTTCAAATGACTTAAAAATTCAATACTGCATGCAGCACGCTGTGAGGTAGCTGCACTGAAGTCTTCTTCGCTCTCTGGTTTCCATTCAGCAGAGCCTCAGAGTAAACGTGCACTCTTAGTTTGCAACAAAAATCAGGAGTCAGAGGAGAACCCTGTCAACCAGTGTGTGTGTTTTTAAATAACCAGGAAGAATGCAATTACCATGCAGAGCCAGTAGCAAGAGACACAGAGGTAGGTTTGTCTACATTTGCATGTCTGTAGAAGGAAGGGGAGTTCCTCAGAGGTGGCCCCACACATACATATGCATGAGAGATAAAAACTGTGTCAGCCTGCCATGTACACGTTTAAACCCTCTATCATTGCTATCCGTCCTCAGCAGACGGCATCTCTTCATCCTGTGAGGCTAGCTGTCACTCAGCTGTTTAATGAGATGTAAATTAATGTTATACTGCTTTTAATTAATGTAGCAGATAGTCATAAGTCTTAATAAAAAGAAATACAGAGCTATTAAATTTAACTGTCTGTGGGGAGACAAATGCTGGCCTAAGTGAAAGAGCTGCATCTTGGATGAAGCGGAGACGGGAGCATCTGCGATGATGAGGGGTAGCATTACCAGCCTGAGCCAGTTGATCTGATTCCTACCCTCGGACGCGGTCATGACCCCTGGGTTACGACCAAAGGGAAAAAATTATGAATCCCAGCAACTGCCAAAAAACATCCACTGTAGGACCTGTGACTTTAGACTCGGGGAAAGGGTGAAGGCTATAATACAGCGGGGCAGAGAGAGATTTTGCTTTAGGGAGAGTAAATGCATCAGTTTGACTGGAGATTTAAGGCTCTAAGATTCTGACAGAGACGTGAGACTGGGAGGTCAGTTCTTTCATCGTAATTATGCAAATTCTCATGACCATTGATCAACAACCACTGATTAATGGCCATGAGTACCATTTACAGAGAGTTGGGGAATGGCTGCAATTGCAGGATTGTAAGATGGTGACAGATTTGTCCTCAGTCCCCCTCCTCGATTCAGAGATGGTCTTTCCCTTTTCACGTAAATGGCCTCCTTGACTCCGCGCTCAAACCAGCGTTCCTCCCTGTCCAGGATGTGTACATCCTCATCATTGAAAGAGTGTCCACTGGCCTGTAGGTGTAAATAGACTGCATTTAGAATCAAAAACCATACCTGACTTAAATTTGTTAGACTTCACCTTCAACATCTTCTGCGTTCTTGTGTCATGACGGCTGATCATTGGTTCTGTGCCTCCAGTGGCAGCACATCAGAGCATAATCAGGAGCACATGCGCTGCTTTTTTTCTAAATTGTTTATCATCACTTTGCTTCCTGAGCAAAATTTCAAGGGTTCAAAGATGCATGTAGAGCAGTTTCAAATGAAGCTATGTTTATCAGAGATGAAGGTTTAATAGATTAACCTGCAAATGTACATGTGCACTCACTTTATTGCTTACACCTTGCTACTACTGGTTTGGACCCTCTTTTGCTATGAGAACCAACTTAATTCTTCATGGAATATATTCAACAAGGTCCTGGAAACATTCTTCAGAGATGTTGATCCATGTTGCCGTAACAGCATCACTCAGTCGCTGCAGATTTGTCAATTACACATCTATGATCTAGCTCTCCTGTTTCAACACATCCCAGAGGTGCTCTATTGGACTGAGATCTGGAGGCTGTTTGAGTACATGGGTACACTGTGTTCATAAAGGGATGGATACTGTCAGCAGCAACAGGAGTGGCACCCGGTGTGGTCTTCTGCTGTTATCCAGTCGTTAAGTGATGAAGTGACGAATCCTACTTCCGGGCCTAAAGTAGTCTGTGTTTAATATGGCTTTTGTGTTTATGCCGGCTTGTACACATACACGAGAGACACGAGAGTTCTTCTTTACTGATGTTTACTGTGCTTCTTTAACGTACACAGGTACACCGTAGAACTGGTGAATACAAATGTACAAGAAAATTATATTTCAGCATTAAAACATATTACAATATAAAATTCACAAAATATAAACAAACATACCACTTTGGCCTGCAAGTAGACAAACCGGTGTAACTGGAACTTAGGACTTATTTCTTTAACATTCACACGGCTAGACCGTCACCATGAGCAGCTTCTCTGACCTTACTTCCCAAAACAGGAAGTGACCTCTGCCCTTACCTTATACTTACAAAATTATTTAAAATTATTTTCCATGTATCAAATTAACTGTACACCAATCCGGTAGGCAAAAAAGGAAAATGTTAACATGCTCAACACAAAAATAAAACATACAAAATAAAATGCGTTAATTACATTATCATTACAAGAGCTCCGCCTAGTGGTCAAATACTAACATAACAACTGTTACAGTGTTGTTAACATGTTTAATGTCTTGTATTTTCTTCTATTTAATCTCAAAAAGCTCCTAAAACAGTCAGTGATCACTGTTGACCTCCCTCGGCTTTTATTACCGCTAATCATTTATTTAAGCTCAGTTTATAAAACCTTAGGATGTAACTACAGCCCGGCCCATGCAGCAGTATATGAATGACTAACCTCGTATTGTGGATGGATTATCTCAGTTGTTCTCCTGGCTGAAGTTTGGTCCTTTTACAGCATCCTGCCATGCGATTACATTTGTTCCTGACCACCGAGAACACTCACGTTAACTTTTATCAAGTGGGAAAAAAGTTAGCTTGTTTATATTATGCTAACATAGCTGTGTCGCTAGCAGTCACGTAGCACATCATTATATACCAGCTAGCCAAACTTCAGTAACCCTACAAACGTCACTGCTGTTTAGTTTTCTGTCTTCATTTATGTTGGAAGTGATAACAGAGCTGTACGTTTTAATTTGTTTCCAAAACCCCGCAGTCAGGACATGCTATATTGTATTTAGATAGAAGCTAGCGAGCTAACTTCCTGCTAACTTCTAACTCCGTTAAATGTCATAAATTCCGTTTTCATGGATGCCTGGATGTTAAACTCAATTGTTACACCTGGTAGAGCAGAACGCTGATCATTTTATTAAAGATGAAAGACTTTAGACAGTTTTTCAGCTCTCAGTAATGCCATAGTGATTGTTTGATATATGGACCTGCAGCGGAGTTTAGGCCCAGACACGGCTAGTGACGTCAGACTTAACGACCGGATAGCCCATCAGCTTCAGGGTTCAACGTCCTGTGTGTTCACAGATGCTCTTCTGCATAGCTTGGTTATAAGGAGCAGTTATTTGAGTTACTGTTACTTTTGTTGTTTCTAAAGATTAAATATTACCAAGAAATGTATTATCTGTTCCCTTGCTTGTCTTCTACTCATAATCCATCAGTCATTTAATCAAGTTTAACTAACTTCTACTGAATGTGGCTCCTCACATCTCAGCATTTGTTGCTTTTTTTTTTTTTTCATTTTTATGAGATGATGATTTTTTTAATTGATTTGTCAAAGTGAAGATAATCAAAGGTACCAAATGAAATATTTCAGTGTAAGTTAAAAACCACATATAAAGCTAAAAGTGCACTTTAGGTGTTAGACTTAGTTTTTATTGTCCCGGTGGAGTGGACAGCAGCTCAGTCTATGTTTATCATTTCCCATGCAGCCAGTGACTGAGCAGATATTAGCTTGGCCTTATCAGCACAGGCCACAAAGGGCTGAGGGTGAAGTGGAGCAGAAACAGCTCCTCAGGGATACAGCTAATGATGGTCCCCACTGATGGAGCCTGACACGGGGCCTGAGGTGTCGCCTCACTGTGGAGCACCAGCAGCAACATCCACCACTGTGTAATTTCAAAGATAACAGAGAAATCTTCTTACTCTGTAAGGCTGGAGTTAAGAGTATTGATGTTAACTTTCTAATTTTAGCAGATTATAATTCAGAGGACAGACTGCAAGGTCAGTGTTAAAATCCTCAGAGGGGCCACAAAAGTCCAACTGAAGAGCACGAAACTCTCCGCTTCCACATCAGGACAAAGTCAACTACAAGAATCCACCAATACTCAAAGAAACCTGTCCTCGATCGTTCAGTCTCAGTCAAATATATGTGGCTTAAATACCTGATGAAGATGTGACATAATTTGAGTCAAAGTCTTTTAAAAAAGCTGTTTTTATTGAATTGGTGAATACAGCTTTAACCTCATCTCATGGGTATGAATGTGTAACTGAAGCAATTTAAAGTAGGACAGTCTTTAGAAAGAGAAAGAATGCAAGCTCAGCTAAACTGTTTTCCTGGAAGAATGAAGGTGTATTAATGTGGGGCTTGAGATAAGAGCAATTATAGAGAATTCAAAATTCTGAAGAACTATGTGCATACACAAGGGCGTAGATTTGGCATGGACGGAAGGGACATGTCCCCACCAATATCCAACGATTATTGAATTGTCCCCACCAATAATTTGATCTCTTCGAGTAAAGAAAAACAAACCCGATAGAAGGGAAAAAAACGATCTGTCAACGTCTCATTCACACAGCGGTGCAGAAAAAGTTAAATTACGTTCTCTACTGGAGTCCTACCTCATGTGACCTACCTCTGTTTAGTTTTAGCAGCGGCAAGCCTGCGCTGCAAGGACCTGCAAGGATGGGAGGAGGGCGGCAGCAACAAGGAAGAACGTGGATATAAGAAAGTATTTTTCAAAGAAACCTGCAAGTCACTTAAAGCCAAGTTCACTCATAAAATGTGTCCGTCTTAATAACGTTACAGGCTATGCTAGGCTTTGGCCCACATCAGTCTAAAACTGTATGTAACCATGAATAACATGTTTTGCAAACTAACTGCACAACATGCAGCACTATTAGTTACCTCAGTCTCAGAGTAGCATTTCTAATTTTGATTGAAACTGTCAGAGAAAACTGCAGCCTCGAGCAAGCCAGGATATTAGTTTACAGAGGCTGTTAAAATTATATGTCTAACATTAAAATGTTGGTGACACAATAATTTCATCCTAATGGCACTGACATATTCATAGGGTTGATTTTTGAGACAAAATATCATGAGGTAGTCATGATTTTGCAAATATCCACCTTGTAGTGCAGTTTGCACAAATTGCTTTAAAAATGCACTCACACTACAAACATTACTGATGACTCAAGATCTGCACAAAGTGACAGAAACACTGAAGCAGCTCCACATTTTATTCTTATTGTCATGTATGTCCTATTTGTCAGGTGACAGAGGCAGCTCTGCCATGTTGTAGCTCAGAGGTGAAGAGGCGAGGTCACAGGTGACTGACTGATGATTTGGTGCTGTAGTTTAAATAGTATTTATTGTCATGACAGTTGTTAGGCTGCTGACGTAAATTGATTCATTAGTGTATATTTGACAAAGAATCTGAATTGACACGTCTCACTTTTTATATGGCACGAATCCATGTGTTATTTTATCAGGTGGCAATATGTCCTAGTGCAGTCAGAGGGGAAGAGCCAAAGGTGAGGCACATCAAGCACAGAATAATAATTTTAATCTGAGGATAAAACTCATGTACTGAGGCTGAAAGAAGCTTCAGTGCTCTCAGAAGACTAAAAAGATGGCTAAGGTCAACAATGACTCAAATGAGATTAAACAATGCTGCTGTGTGTCCACCAGGAGAGACTGGACAGTATAGATGTAAAACAAATATGCCAGCAGTTTATCTCAGTTAACGAGAGGAGAAGGCATGTGTTTGGCTCCTTCACATAGTGGACATTGAGTTGTTGTGTGGGTCACCAGTAGTCCATGTCTGTTGCTGTAACAGTAGTTCATGTTTAGAGTAAAAAATCTCAGCTCACTGATTTGATCGGGGCAATTGTGCCTAAAATGTTGCATAATTTTGCTGAGAGATCTTTTACTTTGTGGTAATCTTAGATGACTAGTTTTATGGTCATTCAGTGTTCCCTTAGTGCTAATGTGTCAGAGATGTTGGTGTACTATAACTGAAGTAATGTTGTTAAGTCCTTAAAGTCATATTATTTTATTGTCATGACTATATTTGAAGCTATTTTTATTTTTGTATGATACCTGATTTATATGGATTATGGCTGAAGTAAACTAAAGCCTAAAATACTTTAGTCAGTCATTTGTTTAATAGTAATTTAACATTATATAATTCACATATATTCACACACACAAACACAAAGACACACAAACACATTACAAGTTTAAGCGTGCCGGCACGTGCACGTGTGGACCTTCATGCTGTACATCTATTCAGTACGGTGGCCCCTAGAGACAAAGCACGTACAAACTCCAAAACACTTGCAAACTCCAAAACACTTGCAAACTCCAAAACACATGCAAACTCCAAAACACTTGCAAACTCCAAAACACATGCAAACTCCAAAACACTTGCAAACTCCAAAACACATGCAAACTCCAAAACACTTGCAAACTCCAAAACACATGCAAACTCCAAAACACTTGCAAACTCCAAAACACTTGCAAACTCCAAAACACATGCAAACTCCAAAACACTTGTAAACCCCAAAGCACATGCAAATTCCAAAACACAACGGAAGTGCTCCAGGACGCTAGGGGCAGTGTTGAGCTTTTGTTACCTAGTAACTACACAAGCCAGGATGTACCAATGACCGGATTTGGGGTCTGCAGCCTTAAAGTCCGCATTTTAAGGCCGATTACGTCACAGCGACACGACGAAGGCTGTCCCAATTCAAAGGCTGCTCGAAATGCGGCCCTCAAATGCGTCCTTAATTTCCCTGAATTTTAAGAATGGGTCGCTGTAGCCTTCATGGCCCAACATATCCCAGATTTCATAGCTCGCCTGTGGTGTGGATAATTTTGCCGAAAAAAACGGCTGAAGCGGAGCCGCCAAGAGTAAACTTTCAGAAGTAAGTACTGAATATTATGTCACTTATTTATGCGCAAATGTTTTTTATAATGAAGAACATTAAAACATTACTGTTGGCCACATGTCGGGAAAGTTATGTGACATTAGCGATGTTTGTACTAACTTGGTTTTAAAGCCTTTACTCCAAAATATACGCCGTTCAATAGTTGACTTTAATCTTACAGAGAATGTGATGATTTTATGGATAATTAAAGTCAGTCATATATCCACAAACACAACAGGCTGAAAGTCAGTGATGCTGCTCGGTTTGCAGTCCTGAATATGACGGCACAAGCAGGATTCACTGCACTGTTAATGTTAGCTATGTTATATTGCTGCCACCGTTCGGTGGTGTCGAGCCAAACGGACTTTAACGTGTGTTTGAACGAGCTGACGGTTCACTCGTTAAGCTGAAAGAAAGGTGCTTTAATCACAGGAGTCACACACGTGTCCACTGTACCATCTGGGAACTCTTCTTGTTTCGTAATAACACAGTCCTCCTTCTTTTGTGCTGTTTTGTAGCAGTGTATACACCTGAGGCTGTCACCTGTCTGTCTGTCCTGCACTCTCTCTCTTTTTCTTTCTCTCTGATTGTGTAATAAAAGTATGAACATGTATTTATAAGTTACATTTGTGTTTGAATCCTGCAGCTTATCACACATTTGATTTCCATGTGTGACAACTGCAAGTGTCCAGAGTGAGGACAGACTGAGGGACTCACTGCTGCACATCATCTGTGAGGCTTTGCACCCCTGATGATCCACCAGGACTCAGCAGTGTGTGAGGAAGAGGAGGAGGAAGAGCCAGCAGCAGCTGACAGATGGAGAGAATAGACAGACTGTTCCCTGTTTGTGAAGGACTGCTAGGAAAGTTTAACATAACTAATTGTCTGTCCTGAATCAGTCTTATTAGGTAATGTTCAAATAATTTTATCATTCCAGTGTTTGCAGTGTGGGAGAAAGTACTCAGGGCCTTCAAGTTACACACTATGAAAGGAAGAAACAAGTTTAATATTCAGAAACCTAAAGTATGTATCAGCAGCTGAATGGACCTAAAAATAAATGTTTGTTTCAGTTCTATGAAGCTTTGAGTATTTTGGATTAGTAGCAGTGCTGTGTTTGTTGCATCATATTGCTGTAATTGTTTATATGCTTTATATATTCTGAGGTAAGTTGATCTATAGTGTTACATCATATTCTATAATGATGCTATGTGTTTGTATACTTTCTGCCCAGTTTGACCCATTTAGCAGAAGTCAGCCTGTTTAAGGCTCTGATATATATTCTGTATGACTTAAAGCAGTTATGACATGGTCTGATTTTCTCACCCAATAAAGGAATATTCAATATATCAGTCTACTCTTCATTTTATCAGAAACAGTTATCACAGCTCATATAATTTCTTTTTACACACGTATGTAAGCAATGAGCCAAATTTAGTAATGCCAACATACTGAAGGAACAACATTTCTCTCTTATATATGATACACCTATATATGCACTGTCAAAGATACTTGTCTTTGAGTGAAGATTTAAGGTGATAAGACCTATAAATAACTGCAACTTGAATCTGTACTGTGGCTCAGTATTTGACACAGAGTTCATGTTCACTGCTGTAATAGCTAATAATGATTAATATAATAACTATAATATTGGCCATATTATATTTACATTACCAAAGTGATATGACTTTAGTCTCATGAACAACATTAGCTAATTGTTATTTACTAACTAATCTTAAATGACTGTTCAGTACAGAAATGAAGCCCAAAAATCATGTTTTACTGTCCTGTGGTCTCAACCTCAGATACTTATCAAATCACACAAAGCTCTTGTAGAAACAAACAAACAAATGAACAAAATATGTTTTCCTTCATTTCTGTCAAACAAAATTGTATGACACGTTTCCAGCGGTTAGTATCATGGTTGCTAGGCAACCTGGGAAGCGCGACAGAGACTAGACCGTCCCATACAGACAAACTTGCCGTTTATTTTGCAAATCGAGCTCAACACTGCCCCTAGCGTCCTGGAGCACTTCCGTTGTGTTTTGGAATTTGCATGTGCTTTGGGGTTTGCATGTGTTTTGGAGTTTGCATGTGTTTTGGAGTTTGCATGTGTTTTGGAGTTTGCAAGTGTTTTGGCGTTTGCATGTGTTTTGGAGTTTGCAAGTGTTTTGGAGTTTGCATGTGTTTTGGAGTTTGTATGTGTTTTGGAGTTTGCAAGTGTTTTGGAGTTTGTACGTGCTTTGTCTCTAGGGGCCACCGTAATTCAGCCACAGAATTTCAAAGACAGACTCAGGACTGCTCCGAAATCGAATCCAAATGACTTTGCAAAATTATTTATTGAATTGTAATTTTAAATGGTTTAAAAGCATGCAGAATAGCATATGTAGGCAAGAATATTTCTCCCTTTTTTATCAGGAAGCAAAGACAAAAAGGAAGAAAAACAAACAAACAGGGCAGAGTTCGGTGGTTGAATCATCCGTCCCCACCAATGACAAAACCAAATCTACGCCCTTGTGCATACATGTCCTGCATGCATGAGTTAACCTCTGGCTCATGCATGTTTTCATAAAAAAAATAAAAAACGAGTCCTTTTTGTTGCCTTTTTCATTTTTAGATCTTATTTATTTGCACGTGTCACATGGACAGTATCTTTTCCTTCTGTTTTCCAGCAAACAGCAGAGCAAGACGACTCCATCTGTGTGCATGTTGATCATTTTTTAAACACTGATTAGTGCGAACACAAATCATCCAATGTGTGACTACAAAGCAGAGGTGTCAGCCTCGATGACCTTGATATATTTCTAATTAAAACTTCTTATGTTTATTTCCCTGCTGAGTAGCACACAGACTGTACATGACCTACTCCTGGAATCATTTCTCTTGACAGTAAAGTAGCGTATATAAAAATATCCGCTCAGTTTCTGTGGAAAAAGCGTTCTGTCTGTCTGGAGTTTCTGACATCAAATGCTCTCGCAGGTCGTGAGCTGGATGTCTGTACAAGCCTGCACATCATATCGGCAGAGTCACAGTTTCTGAGCTGCATGGATCTGTCTGATCTCCACGTTATTTCACACGTGTCTGCTTCCGTGAGTCCTGCGATGGGAGGTGTGACTACACCTCTGGCTTCTGGTAGATAACTTCCCCTCAGGGTTGCTGTCATGCAGAGGTTTTGAATTATAAAACTAATCAGCATGAAATCCTGAAGCCTGCAGAGGTGCACAAAAAACAAGACAACCTAAACTATTTGAAATAAAAAGGAAAATAAAGCAGGTCTGTGGCTCTTCACTCCTCTCCACCAGGTGTGTCTCATTAGCAGGATATTCACGGGTGTGATTCATCACCTTAATTAAGGCTTTGTTGCAGTACAGTGCTCCGCTTCTATAACCCCACTGTGCACACTGCCTGCTGGCTCCATGATCAAAAAGCAGCCATTGTTGAAGTCATTAGTTACGTATTGTTTTGCTGCAACAGAACTGTAAAAAGCCCTGCCCTGGCCTATTTATGGGCTCAAATTGTGGTCATAAATATTTTGTACTTGTAAATTAGTTTTGTATTTGTAAATCAGGATTTGCATGTGTAAAAAGAATTTGTGTGTGCATAAAAAAGATTTGTGTGTGGACTTAGCCAAAAAATATGTGTGAAACTCTGCACTCAAGTTTCAAGTTACAAGTACGGATTTTGACCCTATTTTTCTTCCTTTCATCTGATTGGCCAATGTCATGTCAATCACAAATTTAACAATCCAATCACATGCACATTACACATACAAATCTTTTTTATGCACACACAAATTCTTTTTACACATACAAAACTGATTTGGAAGTACAAAATATTTATGACCACAATTTGAGCCCATACCTATTCTGGTATTTTTATACGCAGAAAATGTGAGTTTAAATGTCACATTCTTGACACTGTGGAGGAATTAAAATCTATGATAAATAAAATATATGAACTTCTGAGAATAAAACTAATCTCACAGAAAATGAGATTGAATCAAATATAAAGAATAAATACAGACTCTTCATAAAAGATGATCAACTTTCTGGGTCTGAGAACCGACTCTGATGTGGAAGTGTCTTAACCCTGCAGTCTTTCTAATGGCCTGCAGGGGGCAGAGCCAAAAGGCTGATTGGATACAGGCTTACTGGGAAAACAACCCTTTGACTTCATTGATCTGAGTGCTCAGGAAACAATTTCCTGATGAGTGTATGGTTTTTATTCCAAGTCTTATTTAATGCAATATGTGATTTATTTTGCAAATTATAGTCTACATTAGAGTAAAAAAGGACAATAAAGCCGGGTAGGTGTGCCTACTTAACTGGTACAACCCCAATTCCCACCCCCAAAAAAGGATCTTGTGTGAAATGTAAATAAGAGCTGAATGCAATGACTTGTAATGTTTAAACTTCGAACATTTCCAATTTTAAGACTGAACAAAATGTTACCACATTTTAAATTCGATTGCAGCAACGTCTCAAAAACGTTGGAATGGTGTTAACAAAGGTAATCAGTACCAAAAAGGAAACAGCTGGAAGAATATTCACAAGGTTAATTGGCAACAAGTCCCTAACATGATTGGGCTTAAAAAGAGCAACAAAGTTTCTCAAAAGTACAGATGGGCAGACACCCATCATTCCACCAAAAATGGATCTACAAATTATGGAAAAGCTTCAGAATAATGCTCAACAAAAATGTGGAAAGTTTGAACATCTCATCATCTATACGACATATCATCCAAAGATTCAGAGAATCTGGGGAAATCTCTGTGAGCAAGGAGATGCAAAATGGATCTTTGGGCCCTCGAGCCCCAGTACATAAAAACAAGCATGAGTGTGTCATGGAAATCGGTGCGTTTCAGGAAATCCTCCAGAAACTATGAGGGAAGTGGGAGGACAGGGGTAAAGACAGTTCATTGTGCCACCAAAAAAGAAGTTTCAAGCTTTACCGTGAAGAAAAAGAAGCCATATGTGAATATGATCCCATCGCTATCTTCCGTGGACTGTTACTCATTTGAAATGGACGTGTGGCAAAGTGGAAAACTGTTCTGTGGTCAGAAAAACAAAACAAAAAACCCCAAACAAGCCAAAATGTCAAATTCTTACAATTCATGGATGCTGCACCTTCTTGAGTGAAGAAGAGGGACGAGGGTTCTCAGCTCTTGGTCCAAAAGAGGATGGGGTGCATATATTAGTGTCTGTGGAATTGGCAGCTTACACATCGTGCGAGACACAAACACTGCTATAAATTTTAAAGAAATATATGCTCTCATCCAGATGTCTTTTTCAGGGAGAGGCTTTTATACTTCACGAAGTTAATGCTAAACCACATACTGCACCTTTATTACAACAGCATGACTTCATATAGAGGAGTCTGGGTATCTGCAGTCCAGACCTTTCATCAGCTGAACAAAATCTGAAACAATCATGAAACCAAATATTTGACGCAGCGACTGAGGACTGTTGACTACCTGTCAGACAAGAATAGGACACCATTCCTCTCCCAAAGGTCAGCTGGTCTCCACAGTTCCCAGATGTTTACCGATCACTAAAAGACAGGTAGATGATTATGAGCATGCACCGTTTTGTTTCTCACTCACAGATCCAAACAGCAAAATAGCAAAACTGGAAATCCTCAGCTAGAGTATTTAATAACCAGCTGATGATGTCACAATGGCCATGTCCATCTGCTGCTGAGTTTTAAAAAATGGTCCTACCCAGCCCTCTGTGTTGTGATGCGGTGATATCAGTGGTCACTAAAATGCATGAAAAAGTGCAAAATCAACAAAGAACGAAGCTTTAGAGTATCTCTTATTTGAGGTCTTTAATTCAGTTAGACGCCAACAGTACTGACTCAAAGGTAAACCTCCACATCCCAGTTCATAATTTTATTTCTCAGGTCTGTTGGTTACACAATGATCACACAATAGTGATTTCTCCCTTGCATCATATATATTTTTAACACTCCAGGCGTACTTATATTTACTATTTTTACAATATATTGCTATTTAATTCATTCATTCATGAATCCATCCACCCTCCCCACTCACATGCACACGCACAAACACTGTACAATATCGTTAATTTGTTTTGCCCCCCCCAAGATGATGTTCTGCCCACTGTTAGATGATTGGAAAGGTGGCGTTCAGATGCAATACCGGAGGCGATAACCTTTATGTGTTCAGAGGACCTTGGTCCTGTTTCTCAGCAAGAAAATACAGAGAAGCAGATTCAAAGAGAGGGGGAACGATCCACTTAAACTAAATGTAAAAAAAGAAAAACTAAACAAACAAAATTAAAAAAACAACAACAACAAAAAATATTCTTCCCTCCTCTTCTTGTTCCAGCGTCAGCATGTTTCACCTTTTCTGTCCGAGGGTAAAGAGTCCACAGTTTGGTTTCCTTCTGTTGGTTCCTCAGTGTGGTTCATACAGGAGTGACTATACAGGTAATGAGATTTACAGTACAGTACATACAAGCTGCACCCAGCATCATAAACCTCCAACACTGCTGCCTCATCTGTAAATACAGCCTCCTGGACCTGCTGCTGCTCCTTTGGCCTCAGTCAGTCTGTGCAGTAGTTCAGGCTTGCTTGGCCCAGTAAGTAATAATAGTTTTAGGAATCCAGTGATAGGACAGAAGGACGCCACCTTTGCAGTAAAGTGGCACAAATACAGCTGCGGGAGAAAACGAGACTGAAAAGTGCAAAGAGTCCAAACTTTTTGGTCGATAATTATGGATTTTTTCATCGTATATTTTCGGTTGGCTTTGTTGGTCTAAGATTTTGAAGATCGGAGAAGTCAGCGACCAGAGAAGCCAGGTTGGTAAGAGTTCAGGATAAGCTGGCCCAGACCGGGGCAGGGTGAGGCTGGGCCGGGTCGACCCGAGCCGGGCCTGCCACGCTGGGTTAGGAAGAGCTCTGCACTGGGAGAGGAAAAGAAGAAGAAGAAAAAAAAAAGAGAAGCTCATCCTGTAGCATCTACCTTCCAAAAATGCTCTCATACTCTAGCAGTATAAGCTCTACAATCTGGTTCTGATACACCATGTGGACCGCCATGTTCCACGTCTCCGTTTCAGGCCGCAGCAGCGTGGGGCCGAATACAATGGCGACGCTCTGGGTTGTCATACGGTTCTCCTCGCCGTAGTCAATCACTCTGGAAAAACAAGAGTAAAATAAACCCATTGTCAGTTATTTACCGTGCAAGATAATATGGAAGCCAAAGAGTACTCAGTACTCATTTGTTAATTAACTGAGCAGTCATCAAGTAGATCAATCTTTTTTATTTTCTTCCATTATTTAACACCTTTGAGTTTGCTCATGTTGAGAATGAAGCCCTCTTATGATTGAATATGATTTTTTTTAATATTTAACTTTTGTTTTTCTAGGAGGGGAAAAAAATCAATCAGGGAAAAATCAATAACATGGTGTGCTGCTCTTACTTCCTGAGGTGTTTGAAGAGAGCCTGCATGGTGTCGTGGTTGGGTTTGGGCAGCTGTCTGACCAGCTCTTTGATCGATTGAACTCGATGCTTGTGGTCAGATATTTCTGCAGAACAAAAGACAAAATCCATCAAAGTCTGGATCCATCACAAAGTTACACCAGCTCACCAGCACAACATCCAACATATCTTTACTTTCAGTGAGACAATGATGAGAAAAAGTGCACTTCAGTTCACTGAAACTGATTTTTAAAGCGTTTTCAGAGAGAGGTTTGGCGACTGCAGCTGACCCTGCTGTCTTTACAGACCCTTACAGTAAATACAGATGAGTCCCTGGATAAAAACCCAGGAGCTGTAGTCCTTGACTGAGTTTGGGGCTTTGCTGTTTGGGTGCTGTGAACCAGCTGTTTAAAAAGTTAACAGGATTCCACTTAAGGGATACTACAGTGACACTGCATTTATTTACAGATACAGAGACACATACTGATGGCGCTGACAAAGTCGTTGAAGAGACTGTAGGTGAAGAGGGGCTCCGGCAGCTCTCTGAATAACATCTTCAGGGCTCCTGTGGTCACGTGGATGTCCTCCCACTTCCCGTCTGACAGATTCACCTTCTCATCTGGTGACAAATACATGTGAACACCCCTTAAGTATTTTATTGAGAATAAAAGAAAGGAATTCAAGTCAAAGTATCTTGTATAACACTGTATGTAAAATATTATGTTCATCTATGACCTGAATTAAGCAGTTTTAGCTTTCTCTTCCTATCTGTTTAGCTTTTGTCTGGTTGGTTTGAGCAAAAGGTCGATGGAGCTTCTAGAGAGCTGTGTGCTTGGAACATCAACACCATAAAAATCATAGGGTTGAAAAAAAAAGTGAAAATGAGCTCCATTTGGCTGATAGGGATTACCAGATTACCTGCTGTACTTCTAATGTAGAACTTTGACAATATTTAACATGACTTTAAACAAATATTTATTTTAAAAAATAAGAATATTTAATGCTTTTTAAAGTGTTGTTCCATAAATAGGTGATGCATCACACATCAAATCGTGTTTTTAAAATCGTGTTAAAAGCTCTTTAACTGATTATTATTACAAAAAAGTAAGTTTTGAATATTTTTTGGCTTTACTTTTCATTTTTACTCCATTATTCACTTCAGTGGTATCTCTGCAATTAATGGCAGAGGCAGTTTCACTTACCGTGATTGATAGCAAAGCGGAGTTTCTGTATGACTGCCAGGTTCCCGCTAACTCTGTACAGCCCGTCTACCGACAGACCTGCAGGGATCAACACCAGTTTATTAGTATCTGTAAGTTAACCTTAAAGTCTGAGTAGCAGAAAAGCACAATCAGCTAAAAGGAGACCACAGTCGCACCTTATTTCAGTAGGCAGTAAACCTCACCTTTCTTTTATGACAGGCAGGAAAACAGAGACTAGAATGATTTTCTCTTAACAGCAAAGTTACTCACCGTTGTTCTCCACATTGTCAATGCACATTTTGACAAAGTTCGGCACCGTGGTGTTCTCCCTTTGACACAAACTGGAAAGAGCGCAGCCAAACACCTGATCTGGAGACAGAAAATAAAGAACGGTACTTCAGTGCTTTTAGTTTTTATTAGAGGTTAAGGTACAGAAGGCGAAAACGAATCATAAATTCCTGATTTATGTGTGAAAACTGGACTCTGATGTCTTAAGCCAAAAGTCTTAACAGTAAAATAAATAACAAGAAACGCACCAAAGCACACGTGATGCATCCAAATGTACAGCTCTAATTAACTTTAAACGGCAAGTGGTGGCTAAAAAAGCACTGATGTGTGCCTCTTTACTGCTGTCATCTATCAGCTACATTTCCAAACCTTTGCTGCTTGTAACATCTTTTCAACTTTCCACAGAAGAAATGAAACCAAAAACATCGGAAACAACACCGAGTGTTGCTGTTGTTTCTTTGGCACCTTTAATGTATCCCTTGTCCTTGACGGTCTGAAGGGTGGGACGGCCGGTCAGGAGCTTCTTCAGCTTGTGCTTGGTCTTCTTCTGCTCGGCGGAGTCCATGCTGGTTGAGGGCTTCATGGCTGTGGAGGAGACACGAGACAGGACGGTGTTATCCACCATTCGTCTCAGCACGCTGATCGCCATGATGTTTTGGAGGAGTGAAACTGATAAGCTATTGTTTTATAGGGTAAGGAGGGCAGATGAGGTTACTGAGGCCTTTGACCAAATAGGCTTGTTGTTGTACTTTGTGCTTCCACTCATGTATCCCTTCCGCTCTTTGTTAGAGGAGTCATGCATATTAGTCATTTACTGCTACTGTAAATATTTGGCATGTGATGATTTGTGCCTACTTTCAGTCATTTTTAGTCACGTTTTATTTCTCGAATCCCACCCTGAATGAATGAATCCCACCATTTAACAGCATGCACACCTTTGGCTTTCTTGGAGTCTCTGCGGTCTTTCTCTTTGTCATGTTTCTCCGCACCAGGCGACTCGGGCATGTCCGCCTCTATGGGGTCATCAGACTCACTGGCCTAATACACACAGGAAAAAAATACACACACAAGGAAATAAGATACAACCGCTTGTAAAAGTCTCAAAAGGTGCTCTTTGGCCTCTGGAAAGAAAACAATAAACGCTCCATCTTCTCAGTTTAATTTTCACGCTACTCTGCTTTTATGTAGCTTTGAAGTGTTTATTTCCCTTACAGTTGCTGGTTGTAGGTTTTCCATAAATGTGAAATTGCGTTTCATTCAGACCATAAAACCTATTGTTGGTTAACGTTTTCCCTCAGTGGGTAAAAATGAGCAGCTGCTGTTTAGTTTGTGCTCAGAGCAAAAAGGTAACTGTGACACAGCAGTCCTCTTTGTTTCTCTTATCAGTCACCCGCACAAAGTCAAACCTGGACGTATTCCTTCATGCTGAACCACAAATCTTCTCACTGCAGATGATTTAAAATTGACGTTATTCTGTTTGAAACAGATGGAAACTATATTGACAGAGTGAAGGTGTTGCTGCTCACATGGTTGCCGATGGTGTCCTGCAGCGCCTTGAACCAATCGTTGACGATGATGTCGTTTTCTGACTGGATCAGCAGGTCTGTGCCCTGACGAGTCTTCAGCTGCAGAGAGGCACAAATCATTTTTCTCATAAACATTTTGAGTTTGTGAGTGCAGCACTGACTACTGACTAAATCACAAAACATCCGAATCCACCGGAGCGATTTCTATAGTTTATTCTCTAAACATTTTACAATAACTGCTGGATGTCCTGCATATAAGAAATTGTGAGACCCACCAGAGAAGCTTAAACCAGGAAAAACCTGTTATACTTCATAACTGAGAAATATTAACATGACTCAATGCTTTCTCCACCTGAATATGAAACATTTACTTCAATCAACCAAGCCGTCATAATCTGCAGTAACATACATGTTACTGTTTCAGTAACTGTCTGTGTTTGTTTTGTCATTTCTGTATTTAGATGCTTTAGCAACTCACTGGGGACAGCAGAGGAAAGTTATAAAACAAATTATAGCCAAATCTTGCACGTTTACATGGCACAGCCAAGCACTAACGTTAAACAACATGCACAATCGCTTTTCGATACAATAAACAGAAATAAAAGCTCAGGAGTAAGTGCTGGATTTTTTTGTTTCTAAACAGTCTGTGATGGCTTTTTGTTCCTTTCTCATGTTTTCAACGTTTGTTCATCAAGTAAAAAATGTGTTTATTTCATCTGTAAATAACGCTACTAACTAGAGTAGGACGATATGACCAAAAATATTTATCACAATATACATATGAAAATTTGCAATAACGATATAACTGACGATATAATTGACACTAGACAAAATACTGCTGTTTTTATGTGCATTAAAGTTGTATAAAAATGTAACAGTGCAAATTCCTTGCTGAAAGTTTAACCAAAAGTCATTTCCAGTGGAAACTGGCCGACATATCCTCAGCATAATCATGTATAATATCCTCAAAACTTAAAAAGAGGTTATACACACACAATACGGTAATATTATGTTGAAGCGCAGTACGTATCACTCCGCGAGGCTCCTCCCTACGATAGCCGTAATGCTCCGACAATCCATCAAGCGGTGCGGGTTCGTAGCTTAGCAAAGTCGTACTAAAACATTTGACAGATTTTCAAGCGCCGTGTACGACATAAAATCGTTTCGAGGTCAGTAAACACAACCAGAATTCATACATAAGGCACACGGGATTATAAGGGGCACTGTCGATTTTCAGGAAAAATCAAAGGATTGATTTTAAGTGTGCCGTATTTTCCAAACAACACGGTAATAACGACGGCCCGCTAGCATGCGCTACCAAAAATAGTGCTTTGTTGTGTATCCGAGGGACGAAAGCCAAACCAGTTCCACACCAGTGAAGTTGCAGCATTTTTACAAACCAATTCTGGTTCATCCGTTTCATTCAACTATCCGCTTTCGCTCTTCTCATTCTGCGTCGCCGCCATGCTTTTTCCGCCATGTGCGTATGTAAACAAAGGCACTGCGCATGCGCGTTTTACCCATATTCTATTGCGATATTTCATTTTCCTATCGCTGCCCAAAATTACACCGGTATTACCGTGAACGGTATGATATAGCCCAGCCCTACTACTAACTTTCTCATGTTTAAAAGAAATTTTGATTTCAACGCTGTAGCTTTTTCAATAGTTGAAGTTCTTTAAAATGTTTGCACAGATGTATAATATGACAGAGGCGAACAAGAGATTTTGGTCTACAGTTAATAGATTATCATTTTGTATTCAAAATCAAAATACATGTAAACAGTGACGCCTCATAAAAAGCGATAAAAGCAAAAGACTGGATGTTATTTAAAATCTCCCTCACCTCTATAACGTGCTTCTTGCTGGACTTGTCTTTGGAAGCCCATTCCACTGAGCCGCCCTTCAGATCCACTGTGAACTCTGGTTTCGACTGACCGCCTCCAAACTGGACAGAGACAGAAAAGCAATCATATTAACAAACAGAGGGCCTGCTTATATACAGTGGTCTCCTTTTTCTTTGATTGTTGAACCATGCAACAGCTCACATCAAAGAAAAGAAAAAGTCAAATGATAATGGTGCGCACGTCAGTCAAGTTTCTGCCCAACTGTAAAATTTTCTTAGCTTTTAAAGTTTGAGGAAGAAAACAGAAGAATAGTTTCAGTCGAGGCCAAACACTTAATGTATTTTCAGCTTTTTCCTTGCAAGTGTATTAGATGTGGTCGTCCTAGTTGCCTACTCAGTGCTCTGCTGCCTAATTTACTGCTGAAAACAAAGGCTTAAATATGCACTTCCCTTCAAAGGAAGACAAGAAATAACATTTAAAATGTCCAACTGCCTTTACAACAATGAGCCCCCCAAAAAAGCCCTGTGTGACAGAGTAAAGAGAGTAAAGTGCCCATCACCACCTAAATCAGTACTAGGGACTCGATGTAATTGCACACACTTTACTTCAGTATTTTCTTTTCTTGCCACACCAGGTGCCTTCACCCTTCAGCCAATCAGCTGACGAGACTGATGAGACTTTTTGATAGTAGAGTTTAAAAAAAAAAAAAAATCAAAACAATAAGAAAAACAAACAAAAAAACATGCATTTGATCCAAATTCACATGCATATAAAACGTAACTCCAGTGATTGATCTGTAGTCTTCCTGTGTGCTAAACAAAAACAAAAAAATGACAAAATCCACCTTTCTGTAGCACTCGTTTCACATCAGGAGCTCATAAACCAAAGGCAGTCTAGAAAAGTCTAAAAAAACTACATCTAAAACTCAAGGTAATCCTGCTTGTGTGTGAAATCAATAACTGTGATGCCCTGCAGATCTCCATCCCAGTTTTCCATTTCTAACCAAACAACTCTATGATTAAATTAAATCTACATCCTGTTTGTCAACTCAAACAGTAAAAATACATCAAGTCAACCCAGAAATCAGCAAGTAATGACAGCAATATTGTCCCTTTTTTTGAGTCATGCCAGTGAATATTAGTCAGAGCATGACAGACAGCAGGAAGATGGCATGCAGAGAAGTAGGAAGAGTTGGAAGCACGCATAAGGAAGGAGGAAGAACATACAGAGGAGGCTCGGTTGAGCCTTGAGCAGCCAAAGGAGACATCAGGTCGTTTCTTAGCTGACGGCCTCCAGTTACTCAACAGTGACAGGAGCAAGTCAGGGAAGTAGCCACTCTGATAGTATGGCTGAACAGAGGGATGGAGGGAGGAATGAAAGAAAAGGATGATGGGAGGATGAGGCCAAAGGTAAAGAGATGGAGGCATGGAAAGAAAAGGACACATACAGAAGAGAGAATATTCAACTCCCCCTCAGTGACCTAACAAACAGCCTGAAAAATGTTGTGCAAATTTTGAAGAGATGGGGTTTATATAATAACCCCAGATGCAGGGGAATAAGTACAGAATACAGATTATGAAGCAACACTTGAACCTAAATGTTAACAGGAGGCATGCTTAATTAATTCAGAAGTTTAACCCGTCACTGATTTTCTTAACCACTAGCTAACTATATCCAACAGGTAAGGGAACAGTTAGCAGCCAGGCTGCCCTTGAGACCGAGATAACAGAAACCAGATAGTCATCCAATACAAAAGCTTAAATGCACACAGTGTTTCTTAACACTCCTACATCTGCCCTTCAGATCAAAGGAACTGACCTGCACTATAAATAAGCAGAACGACCTTTCCACTGAGATTGACCTTTTTCAGGCCTCACTGAGTTAGTGAGACTTCACCAAAAGGAGAGGTTACCTCCAAAATATTCCATAATGTATGAAGTTATGGACTGTGTTAACAAAGCTGCAATCAAAATTGAACTGTACATAATGAAAAGGATACTGCTGCGCATATATCTAATCATGAAAGTCGGTGTTCGATACAGGCTGTGTCAGAAGCGTAAGAAAGTGAACTCAGATGACGAAGTCACTGAAGGAGGTCTTTCAATGCAACAGAGCAGCAGAGCCACATTAGTAACTCTTTTTAATGGTCTTTAATGTTCACAAAACAGTGTGTGGCTCTGTTTTGATACGAAACGACAGCTTTTAATGGCAGCAAGTTTCTATCACTCACCCAGCTAGTTCCACCTCCCTGTCCTTTGGCAAACAGGAGCGTTGAACCTTGGAGGACGGTCCAGGAAGAAGTCCAGTTCTTCCTGTAATGGATGTAAATAATAATAACAACAACAAAAAACATACTTCATGTACTTTAAACATGTGCTGAGATTAGAGACAACTACATCATGTACATGCAAGACAGAAAAGAACTGGAGAAACATTCACGGGATCGTTTCTATTGTTAATTTACTGAGAGTACTTAACTGCCTCCTTTTTTGTTTTTCAACCTTTTCTTTTGTCCTCTACTCATCTAACAGGGTAAAAGACTGACATAGTCACTTTAACATCACCCACAAGTTTATGAAGTCTAGTTTTAAAGTCTTGAGATAAGCATCGTTGCCATCAGCATCACCATCTTGCTTTTGAAGCGAATGTGATGAACAAGGGGTGGGTCTAAATGTGAAACCGGCTGGCCCATCAGAAACAAAGTAGTATAACCTGGATACGTCCTTTCTGACCCTTAGAATGACCAGCATGTACCAAACAGACCTGTATGACCTGAGGAGTGACTGAGGACATTAACTCATCTGGAAAATGTTTACTGAGGTGAAATGTATGAGCCGATTTCTCGTATACTTCGATAGGATCTTAAGTCTTTTTGCAGCCTTTTATTAGCTATCCTCCTTGTGGCTAATAAAAAGAATGCAGATTCAGGTTCTTCTACATTTGCTTCACTTTTCATAGCAAGAAGCTACGTCCATTTAATTTTTTTTTTTTCTAATGGCGTCTATAGCCTGTATTTCAACTGGTGTAACAAAATAATTTCCAAAATATTGGAAAAACAGTATTGTGTGTCATGCTGCATTGTTTGGAATTTATAAAGAAAAAAAGTAATGACAGCATGCATCAATCTTTAAGTCAGTCAGTTTATCATTACAAAGAAACCCTAATGTGGTAAATAAAAGAAAAAAATAAAACATGACAGCACATCTGCATGGGCTAAACGCATTACATCAGCGTCGCATAGCAGGCTGTGATACTCATATTCATATGGGAAGAAGTTCAAAAAAGCTTCTAAGATAGACTACCGTGCCCTGGATGACTCAGAACCTACACAGACAGGCTGTGAAATATTTGACAGTAAAGAGATGTCCTAGCAGCAGCATGGTGTCCAGAGACTACAGAACGTCAAACATTCAATAATGATGGGCAAAATAACCTCTGCTGAGCAGGTAGGTCCTTTATTCAACTTCCTTTCACAAAAAGTGAGAGCAAAGGATACCGCTGACTGACATTACAGGGTTGGTAAATACTTTCAAGGGTTACCTAGGCAACTGGAGTCTGACCAACCATCAGCCACAAAGTACTACATAAGTTAATTGTTTCCAGTGTGAACCCTCTTTGAGAAGGCAGATTAATTTGGACAAATTGTGGCCTTTTTTTAACAACACAATGATTCCTGGTGGAACCTAGAGGGAAATGTGCAAAAAAGCATTTATTATTATTTTTTAAATCATGAGGGGACTAGCCTAATAAGAGAGACCCTCTGCTGTGCTGATAATAATACTGAGTCAGTATTACTCACTGGGGTTGGATTTTCTCTATAGTTCAATTGTCCTATCATGCCCCTGCGGCACTGCTGCCATGGCGGCAGAGAGGGTCAATGTACACCTAATAAGAGTAGTGATATCCAGCCTCCATAATGCACAACGTGTAAGTGACAAACAGGAGCGCCGGGTGTTATGAAACATTTACACACTGACAAACAGTACAATGTTGACTGATTTGGCTGACCACGATTATTTGATGTAGTGGTAGAGATATCAGCTGAAGAGCTAAAATGGTGTTAAGTCACAACATTAGCTCGTTCTGTAGTTTAGTTCTACTAAATAATTCAGTTTTTTTCACTGTGTAAAATATTTCACTTGTCTCTCCTACAGTCTTCATTGCACCATTATCACACACAGCAGAGTCGTTCACCAACAAAAATAAAAGAGACGAGTTAAACGAGTACCTCTGCAAATACATTGTCTCCTGAAGCTCCATTTAAAAAGCAGATAAATAAATCCAACAGTCATAAATAGGCATCAGCTTTTTCACACACACTAACGTCAAAGGACTGAAAAGTCCAGGTACGAACCGGTTTACATGCAAGCCCACATCTGTGTCACAAATGTTGGTTATATGTGGAGACATGACCTGAAACTATGGCGAGGCAGCTTCAGTTTATTTTTAATCTCATATAATGAAATTCATTTATGGGGAATGGAGAAATTGATTGGCAAACTGATCAATCCCTTTAACCATAATCATCATGCTACTTACTACTACTTACCGCACTTTCTTGCCATTTTCAGTGATCTTTGTCACATTCAGAATTCCACATTTTTCAGATGGCTGCAGAGGGAAAAAATAAATACACAGTTTTAACATTGATTAATTTTGATAATTCCCACAAAAAGAGCCAGAGAGAGATACTTGTTTAATCTTGGTTGCTACTGCCGTAAAAAAACACCACCACCACCAAACATTCCACCACCAGAATAATAACAGCCTTCAGCTTGGAGGCAAAAAATCCAAAAAACTACTATACCACTTTTCTGAAAGGCAGAATTGAATGAATGAAAATGTATTAGAATAAACTAACGTTAAAACTACTTGTGCAACATTCAGACAAACAAGGTGATTTTTGGTGAATTAACCAACTCAGGAAAACAATTTCTGACAATATAAACACTTCTGTGTGATTAACCAAGGTCAAGAAATGCTTTTATAATCCACAGTGCTGCTTATTAACAGGATTTCCTACACAGGTTTAAGGTATTTGTTCAATTGGACTTTAGTTTTCCTTCAGGATGTTGAGCTTCTTTTATTTAACTGGGACAAAGACCTGTGCAGGAAACCTGCCATACAACATGTGTCACCATCCAACAATCTGAGACCACGTTAAATCCCTGCAGGATGTGACGAAGGTGAGGTTAGTGGTGAGTACTAACAGAGGCGGGGGGCTTGGGAGACGAAGGGCAGGAGTCAGAGTCAGGAGAGGGGGGCTTGAGACCCAAAGGAGCGTCCTGGTCAGGAGACAGGGATGAAAAAAAGAAACAATGTCAAATGGGCTAACAAAAGAAGGTTAATGAGAAAATGATGCAAGGTTAAGGAGACACGGACAACTGAAAGAGGGTGATGGTAATTAGCAGTGAGATTATAATGTGTGTCTAGTACCTGTGTGTTTTCCAGGAGACACAAAAGGATTATTAATTAAGATGCGGATGCAACTACAGTTTCTATGAGGTTTCATGCAGCTATAACTACTTCACGTTCAGGCTAATCGGTACATTTTAAAGACAATCATCCAACATTGCTGCAAAAGTCCAGTTTGTGATTAATACAAATTATTTAAATTAAAAATAAAATCAACAGAGTTAGAAAGGAGGTTTAATAATCACTCCGGTTGTGTGATTACGGTCATGCAGGCTGAAGGAACAGACACTGACTTGGTGTTTGTATGGATGTGGGCGTGCAGAGCCTGATCGGAAACGCCTGGTTTTTAACAGCCGCTGCAAAGCAATCAGTCTACAACTGAAAATCTCTTAACTCAACAAATATCTCGGTCTATTTTTAAATCCAGGCGCAGCAGGAAACCTTAAGGATAAGTAAGGTGCATAAGACTAACAGTACAATTTGTTGTATAGGGGTGTCAGACCTTGTCAGCTGGGTCCTGGACGTAGGCGCTATGTCTCCACTTGGTCAGGACGATGGGCTCCACATTTCTTCTGTCTAGACTGCGGGTCTTTGGAGCATCCCCAGAGGGTTGGGGAGGGGAGTGGTTGTACTTCATTGAAGAAACAAAGAATTGCATGACTTCAGTATACCCATAAAACCATTTTTTCCTTAACAACAACAACAAAAAAAAGCCCTTGCAATAATATATTAAATTATTAGGTGCAGCAGAGGTGTCGCAACTATTCTCTAGTTATCTCTTGTCGCATTGAAATATGAAGCTTTACCGCCCCATCGCGTGTGGTCCATCCTGTGCGGTTGTGCAGCACGTACACTGTGCTCACCTGTACGACACGTCAGTACGCCATTAATTCTCATCGCTCGACTGTTTAAGCGTCTCACCTTTGGCAGCTCCCATTCTGACCTGGAGCCATCTGCACTGTAGTAATAAGGTCTTCCCTGGTCATCAACGTGCTTTAACCACTGAGCAGACACACCGGAGAAAAATCATTCAGTGGTTTGAATCCTAAAAATGTATTTTATTTATATATTAATTTTCAGCCTTCTGTTATATTGTCTTGATTGAGATTTTATTAATTTATTTTCTGAGTAGATTTGACCTAATTGGGTTTCCTTTTAGTTACACATAAAAGCCATTAAAACAAATTATGACAATAAGAAAATAATAGTTAAAAGTGTGTATAGTTTGGTATCATCATAGTTTCCTTGTTAACAGGAAACATTTGTGCTGTGCCCCCCAAGCAGAACTTTCCTGCAAATCAAATCAAAACCTGCTCCCATGTGCAGTCCCAGAAACCCCCTGCAGTAAAGACAGATTGGAGCGGTGCAGCCGGTACCTTCTCGTTAGTATAGTCACTGACGTACAGCGTGTGACCGTACTCGTCCATCTCCTCGGACCAACCACGTGGCGGCGAGCCATATTGGCTGTCTGACTGGCTAGAGTAGGTAGAGTAGGTACTGAAGCAGGTGTCCTCCGATGACAGAGGCTGCAGTCGACCAATAGAAAGCGAGAGAAAGGGGAGGAAAGACGGCGAGAGCGAGAGAGGGGTGGTCTGCCATTTGTTTAAAAAGAGAAAGAGACAGGAGAGGGCAAATTTCACCACAGCGTTGGAGAGAAGAAAAGACAGTCATGCACCCAGAAACAATAAATCATCAGTAAAACACCCAACATCAGTTTGATTCAGTACAGAGACCCAGAAACGTCAACAGAGCGCTAAAAATGTTCATGCTTGATTTTGGCCAGTGATGAAGGCAGCTCCCGCACTGTGGCACAGAACAGATTAGGGGACAGTGCCTGCTTTGGGCCTGCAGGTGGCAGTGTGGTGCAGTCATTTAATGAAACAGAGGCTGAGTCAGTATTAGAGATGACTCAGGGGTATGTGGTACCTCACTAGCGCGTTTATGTGTGTGAGCTGATTATAAAAATAGTCATTCACTGTTGATCAGCTGTAGTCATCTCATTTGAACTGAAATACAGCATTGTGGACTTTTACTCATAGCTTTTCGAGGACAAATCATTCTGTTGTTGCGTCAGAAAGAAAACAAGAACTTTCATTATCTCCGAGATATATTCTGTCTGATAATCCAAATCTCCCAAAACAATCTGGCGGGGCTGAAAGAGCAATTTTGCAGTTGCCTCCATCTGTCTACGCGTATAGCAATGTGAGTGAGAAGACAGCCACAATATGTGATGAAGTACTGCCACGGCATATTTGTTTTCAGTTTAATATTTGTCTCTGACTCATGCTCTGACGCTGGGTGAGTATATATGAACAACTTCTGTGTACAAGCGGGTTTATGTAACTGTGTGCTTGTGAGAACCAGTTTGACTTTGTCAACATTTTTGCAACATCAAGTAATTAATGGCTTACCTGTTCGAAGGTTTAACAGTAACATTTCCGAGTTCATGTTGTTATAAAAATTGATGCGATAACAATTGGGACTTAATTTAAATTAAAGAATTTAATATAATATAAACTTTGTCAGAAGAGCTGTATAAAGGCTGGCTGCACCTGCTTTATTTTAATGCTTATTTAAAAGGGACAGTGCATATTAATTATGCAGTGATTGATCAGAGGCTTACATGTGTGGGAAAAAAAAAGGAAAAGGACCGGACCCTTTATGATCTCTACTTAGCACTTCTCAGATTCTTACAGCCTGCATTATTACCTGACTTGTAGACTGCTGTCTACTATGTTTCTGCTGATTTTCAAGATAAAAATACATAAAATGAAAAAAGTATTGATTTCTGTAACGTTTGTAATAGCTATCTAAAGCATTTTTACAGTACCAATGATGTGATGGGAAATTTCACGTTACTTTTATGTGCTCTTGCTGGGTGTTAAACAATTTGAACTTGCTCCAAACATTTTGATCATCTTACAGGCTTACTCATAGTCCAAGCAGCTGCTTATATTTCTATTTGTTACTGTTTACCAAAATATCTATGGTTACCAAAGTGTCATATATTGCATTTGCAAATCAGACTGGATTCAATGAAACTGCTGCACATTTCACAGCAACACAACTCATTATTAAAATGTATTGTTATCCATCATTTCACATATTAAGCATTTAAAATGATGTACATAAATATATCATCTGTAAATATAATTTGGTAGTTTGAGACTGTCTCCATGTCCAACACAAACTGTATTGGTTCATTTCTTAGCATTAACTTGTATTGTCTACTTTTCATTCTAATTTGATGACTTGACTGTGACCCAGCTCACACTCACTCCATGTTTTCATGCCTCAGTTTCTTATTTTTCTCAGAGAGCCGATCCTCAGATTTCTGCACAACCACCATGGAAATGCAGTAACGACACTGACATGCACAGAGGTGCCTGCATGAAAGGACCCTCTCTGTGAGATGTGCACCATAAAATGGTTTCTTTGATATTAGGGGGGGGGGGGGGGGGGGGGGGAGTAATGTTATGTTTTTATATTTATTCACGAGGCTATGTCACTGCTTGTTAAAACTCAAAGTAATGCATCCTGATACTAGGGCACATGGCTCAGGAAAAGGCAACCCAAAAGTGTTGCCAATGCTCGCGATACTTCACGAACCTCCACTACGGTAAATTGCGTTTACCTCTGAGCTCTCTCCGGTGCTGTGGCTCTCTCCTTGCAAGTTTCTGGTGCTATTGTCCCTGGTTCGAGGTGGCTTCCAGGTCCTCTCCTGGGTGGTGCGATTGTAGTAGAAGTGCCTACCATTCTGGTCCTTATGGGTCTCCCATTCTCCAACCACATGGAGCGGGGAGCCAGAGGGCAGAGGGGGCTGGGTAGACTGGGTGATCTTCAGTTCCTGGAGGTTGCTGTAGACGGGTGACTCGGGGCGGCCTTGGCCAGAAGACACAGTCTAAGGAAGGGAAAAAAGAAAGAGGGAACTGTGATTCATCTGTGACCGGATGTTACATAAAAGTTCCTGGACAGTGAGTGAAGGGGCATGATGTAAAATATTCACAGCTTTCAGGCTGTAAATCACCAGCTGCACGCACAAGCTGGTAGATATTTTCATTTGAAACCTTTTAGAACAGCACGTACATCAAACAGCTCACCCCCACACTCCATTCCTACAGAGTTTCACATGAAGTCAATCATTTAATCTTCACAGTAGATTTGAGGTTTACTCTACTCTCTCAGCTGCACTGGAGCATTGAGTGACTGACTAAAGTTAGAGAGAAATTACAAGCTCTACTTCAAGGCTTTGTGAGCCGTGGAGGAGCAGATCATTGAATGAACTTGGAGAAGGACAAGGGAAGGAAGTTGCTGCTGTTATACAACCGGGAGTGGCAATAACCCATGTCAGGTAGAAAAGAGGAAGTTAAACTAGCTCAAGATGCATCCTAAACACTGGGATGAGAGTTTGTCCAACCTCATCTGAACAACTCTGAACACAGAGAAGGACTGTTACTGGTTACTGGCAAACCCTAATGTGTTGATTGACATTTTTACTTAAAAACTAACTGGATAACTGCTAACGATAGGAATTCCTTTTAAACTTGCATTGTCCCCCCCGTACAGATTCAGAAGAAGAAGTTTCTGCAGACAGTGAAAAATGATACTGGCTGGACTGAGCTATTCAAGTTCACAAGGAAAATATGAGTTACGTTTCAGATCCTGTTTTAATTTCAACATGCAGCAATCAGGTCATGATACTTATACACTTACAAAAATGTTCCTGTATAACAAGCTGGAAAACCTGACCAACCATGACTCAAATGTTTTTAAGGGTGAGTCTGTAACCGTCACTTTAACCAGTGGCAAACATGATTACAACTCTAACCTCCTAAGAACATAAAATATGGTGATATTCAAGTGCCATGTGAACAAGAGAGCTCCTGTTCAGTCAAAGAAGAACATTTCTATTGCTGTGTAGTACAGCTCTGCTCTAATGACAGAGCATCCTTTAAAACCCAGATGAACCAGTGATCCAGTCAATGGGCTTCTTGTCATGATTATTTCATGTTGGCATTACAAAGAAGGAGCGCGGCTGCAGAGCGACAGGGCAGAGAGAGGCATGAATAATGCCAGTGCCCTGAGGCCTCCCAACGTTGGCTCTGTGATGTTTTTATTGCATGGGAATCAATGGGGATGAAATATGCAGGAGCCAAGCAAACAGCTGGATGTACCAAGGAGAACTTGATATTCAATAGAAGTGCTAGCTGTTCAATACAGTATCACAGCACCACAATATACATACTGTATCTTATTATATAATTTAAACAGTTTCATCCCTCTATTTGTGAAAACATTTCACAGAAGTCCAAATTTTCTTTAAAAGTTTCTGACCACGCGGGTTATCAAGCAAAGCTCTAGATTTCAAAGTTACAGCCAGCATTCAGTAGAAAGCCTCTGCAATGCTGAGAAAATTTACACCCATTAATTAAAATGCACGACAAATTACCTCCAGTGGTTGACAAATAGTAAATACGTCATCCTCTTCATGGACTGAAATGGCTTGCGAAAAACGTTTCATCAAACGGATCACTGCCATCGTCACTGTTTAGTATTTTGAGTGATTTGATTGAAGCTGTCAGTCTGCTTTACTGCATGCAGCGTGCAACACTGGTGACTGTTCTGTGGTCTTCCTGCATAATGCTGCACAAACATGTGATTTAGTGCATGGATCTGTGAAAGGGGAAGTCCTGGTAGTCAATCGACCGTTAAAAAGCCACAGAGGTGGTCGCCCACTTCAGTTTTGGCCACGAAAAACACAGTTTCCTTAAGGCTGCTCGGAAATTTAAGCTTAAGTGGAAAAAAAGACAACTCTGCGAATTCAACAAAGCAGTGTTGTTTTGTTTTTTTCTACCAGCAGTACAGCAACAAGCCACATGCGATCCATGCATAGGTAAAAAAAAAAGGCTATTTTCCTTGATACACAGCAACTATCATGTCTCAGTGCCTTAAGTGCATTTATTTTGTTTCATTTGTTTAATTGAAGCTGGAACAAACGTTCTTTGGCAGGCCAGAGTCTTCTTTGTTATTATAGGCTTTTGCAATCAAACGAAGGTGGATATTTAGATGATGGTGATTTTTGTCATTTCTGATTATATGTGATATACATCCACATCCTTTCACTGCTATTACCTTCATGTAAATGACTATATGCGTGTAACACTCTGCATACTCCATCAAATCTGTGCAGGACAAGTAGACACTTTATTATATTGTATTACTGCCAGACCAAAGGGTTGTATTTTTAAAAGAGATGAGAAGATGAAGATGAGTTTGTTTTTGTATCAATTCTGTAAAAACACAAGAATAAAAATCCCCTTCATGCCTGTACTAATCTGACCATCTCAGCAGTACAGAAAAGCTGTATATGCTCTATCAAATAGACCCCTATTATGTAACTAAAGTCATTACTGCCAGGTTGGCTCATTAAAAATGCACAGGGAGTCTCTTAACTCTGTTAAAGCAGCAGTATATTCCTGAGCAGCTGGTGCTGGACATCTGGTGTTATCAGACTGACCAGCTAATCAATACGGAGCTCTGAAGCCACTGAACATTAAGCGGTTGACCTCTCAGTATGAGGAAGCTGCTCTCTTTGTCAGTACACTGTGATTTAAGTACAGGTTTCAATGGAGTCAGGTGTCAGCGCCTACACACATTTTCTGCACCGGGATTCCTGCAGTGAAATATCCGAAATAAAGTGCTCGCTGTGACATTTTTATGAAGCATAAAATTAGGAGGTTGTGTATTTATGAGTAACCCTAGTGTTTAAAGTGCTATCTTATAATACAGACAATAAGAGGTGAGCTTGTATAATGCATCCGATGCAGCTCAGTGGGTGAACAGCTGATTAAGTTTGCTTTGCCACAATAAATCTGAGCCACTTGCGAGTCAATGACAGGAACACAGTAAACCTCTACAGTTTACAAGCTGGTAAAAGTGGAAACAAGTGTGGCCTCTGTAGTTATTGCAGGTGGGCTGTGAAAAGTATTTTAGAACAAATGATAAACATTTTTAATGTTTAGTCATAAACATTAAAAACTGTTTTAATGTTTAAAACATTAAAAACTGTTTTAATGTTTAAAACTACTGTTTAGTTTAGTAGTAATGTTTACTACTTTAATTCTATCTGAAATGACCATGAACATTTATGATTAAATAAATTAAAGTAAAACAAAAATAAGGAATCATGGGAAATTAAACAGGCAAATTAAATTAAGAAGAAAGAACCCATTTTAGTTTGGAAATGCTACACTATCAGAAACATTTAACGATGTTTTATGTTCTTCCTTGTGGAGGAAAATCAAATATTTCCCCAATCAAATATTTCCAAATATGACGGTGGTTATTTTCAGAGACGGCACAGACAGAAATCATTAAGAAACCAAACTGTGGGAAGAAAGAGGGCGATCGTGGCTCAAGAGTTGGGAGTTCGCCTTGTAATCGGAAGGTTGCCGGTTCGAGCCCCGGCTTGGACAGTCTCGGTCATTGTGTCCACCAGTAGACACTTTACCCGTTGCCTACTGGTGGTGGTCAGAGGGCCCGGTGGCGCCAGTGTCCGGCAGCCTCGCCTCTGTCAGTGCGCCCCAGGGTGGCTTTGGCTACAATGTAGCTTACCATCACCAGTGTGTGAATGGGTGAATGACTGGATATGTAAAGCACTTTGGGGTCCTTAGTGCTATACAAATACAGGCCATTTACCATTTTACACAGGCTGACCAAACCACAGTTCCACCAGAAGTTAAGTACACCCGGTGTACAGGCCACAGTCTGAGCCTGAGGGTTCACTACACAGCAGCAGCCAATTAACAGTTCTGATTGCAGCTCAGCATCTTAATTTCCTATTATAGGCCAGAACACCGCTTAATGGGTGGAGAAACGAAAAGGACTCTGAGTGATGCTGCCAGTTCTAAATTTACAGTCTTATCAGCACAGCCTGCAGTCTGAATAATAACCACCCGGCCCAGTGTTATTCAGCTCAGAGATAAACCGCATCAGGACCAGGAAAAACAGAAGAACCTAAGACTCCGCTTCAGGCAGTGAATCCATCAGCGCTAACACTGGAGAGAACTTGCTGCAGATGCTTTGGCATCACACTGTTTATATTTAGACTCGTCTGCTGAGAGATTCAGAGCAGTGTGTTCATTTTATGCAAAGTTATCCTGGTTCTCGTAAATTTGGGGTCAACTGTAAAACTGCTCAGCTGCTTTTCAAAAACAAATGTCTGGTGAAGTTAGTTTCAATGCTCAATTCTGTTGTTTGTAGTCAAATCATTTCAGCAACACTCTGAAAACAGATCAATGTGCAACACTGTGATCATGACTACAAACTGATGGTTACGATTTTATATATATATATATATATATATATATGTAAAAATATATAAAAATTTGTATATTATATACCACAATTATACAGTGGTGAAATGTATCATTAGTTTCAGCCGTTTATTAATTTTTTGTAATATTCACCATTCTGTTTCCACAGTTGCGGAAACACAGATAATCAAAGGTTAAGGTCGCACCGTCCTTTAGGTGGCAGTCTGACAACAAAGTTAAACCTAAAGAGACGTAGCAGTGATGCAGGAGGAATAGGAGGCAGAGGTGTGTCTGTCCACGTTTACCTCTTCTATTTGACACAGATGAACCTGCTCTGCCACATACCTGCAGGGATATGGGCCATGCAAACACAAACACACACACACAGGTACTTTGATGTGAATCAAGTGTGCGCGCTTGACTAGTGTGCATACATACAAGTGTGCACATGCACAATCATGCCCACAAAAACAAAAATAGACAGGCTGGCTCTTTCCCTCTTCTACTTCCTTGTCCATTCAGTTTTTTAGTTTCACTGGAGGGGTTTTTCACTGCAGTGCTTTACATGGTCATGTTGGGTGGTTACAGTGTATTGCATAATGTAGTTGGAAGGGTTTTATAACATTTCTTTTTGCACTAATGTAGCTGACGGAAGCAGAAAAACTCCCTATTTTTCTTCACATATGGGATACAGGTTTCAAGTTACAATGAAAAGTTCATGTTTTAATCATTTTTTTTTGATCCAAACAAAACTACCTTAAAGTGTTAAACAGTGTGTGGCTGTGTGCACATGCCAAAAAACACAGCTATCATAATAAAAATAATAGCAGCTGAAGATAAATCCATGATGCTAGCACAAGTTTATCCTCACTACATGAAGGAATTACAACTAAAAAACCCCAAACGAATTTAAATAAAAGTGAAAGAACCCCCCCCCCCCCCCCACCCCGCTTTGTTTGTATTTGTTTGTTTTGTTTGTATCCACTTTGGGATCAGTGTAGTTACTGGTGTACTGGTAAAATTTAATTCACAGCTACATGTGACAGGTGAAACCAGCTAGGAAGCATGACAACACCTGATCGAAACAGGAAGAAAGGAGGCTATGTTAGAGCCGAGCTGATTACATCACAGATACAAGAACTTTACAGCACGAGCAGTGAACTAAACTTGACACTTTTTCTTCTGTAGGAATAACACAGAGGGAAAGGGAAACAATAAAAAACACAGAGGGAAGGAGCTTGCAATCAAAAATAACATTTAATGCGTCTGGAAAAGTTACAAAGACACCCGGACAAACCCCAGGATTGTAAAACACATTGCAGCTTGATGCCTATTTCAGTCTAGTCTGAGGTAATCTCACCAAATATGACCCAACTGAATAATAAAGAACAGCAAACCATGGACAAACACACAGAAAGGCCTTGAAACACAGGCCCCACCCAAGATAGTTGCGCAACCCAAGAGAAGTGACATTCAACAGGAGAAAAGAGCTTACAATGCAGGGACAAAAAGAGAACAGCCTGAGGTGGGTTCAAGACCTGGGTGAACTCAAAATGCCTTCAGTATGTGGTACAGTTACAATGTTGCTTTTAATCACATGCCAAAAAAACCAAACAAACAAAAAGAAGGTATAAATCGGTACTTTTCCCAGCATGCTGGGAAAAGTACCGATTAATAATAATGAATAACATGTTCATTAATGTTATTAAAGTCACTGATTTACAGTTATAACTTCAGATAAGTGTTCAGTTCCTACAAATGGTCAATCTTATCCTTTTCAACAATACTATCCTACACCTTATAAATATCACATTTACAAATCCATCTTCAACTTAAAAAGGCTTCTTGGTATTTTATTGCAGATAACTGAACCGTCGTCTATTTGTCACATTGGTATAAGCAAGGATTCACAAACTATTATGTACATTCTCCAAACTCTTCTACCTAAGCTCAGTCTCCTGTCTTTTTCTCAGTGCCACCATCTCCAAGTACACATCATGGCTGGTCTCACCATCAGTTAAATTAATAATGTAGGCTTAAAAAAACTAACAAGTGAAAAATGCTTACTGCAGATTCTTCTATCTTGAGGTAACGTCTCCAAATTACTCATTTCAATTAATTTAACATGATAATAAGAGGAGAAAAAAGCTAATCCTCACATTTACATAACTGAAACCAGTGAACCTGTGTAGTTTTAAGCATTTTCCCCCAGTGATGTGATTAATTACTAAAACAATGTCAACATTCTGAATCAATTAATCATTTTAATTAATTAATTTATTTATTTATTTTTAAACATGAATCCCCACTGGGTTAGGTGCTGGATTTAAAAAAGAATTACAGGGAAATAAGTGGAAAAAATACCTTGCATAATTAATCAGTCAATCAAGGACGGCCAACTACTTAAACACAGTCCAATGGATAAGGCTGAACGTTATTCAAATATTGATGCCAATCTTTTCCATGGGGAACTAGGGGCATCTCTACAAGCTGATAAACCAGAGAAACTGTGAACATGTTATTTTTTTTTTTCATCCAATGCAGTAAAGTTCTCACACACATCAATGAGATTCATAAACAGAGGAGCAAATGAGCAGAAACAGGCTTGGTGTTACTCAGGGTCATCTATTCACTCCATGGGCTTGCAGCTGTGCCCACATTAACACATGTGTTCTTCTAATAAAGACTAAAAATACAATGGGTAATATTTGAAGAGGTGCCTTAGGATAAAGGATGTGGATAGTGTTGTTTTTAAGACTCTGCAGATGCTGATTAATCTTCTAATTTCATGTACCTGACTGGTCACAGCTGATGATGCTAATAATCCAGCACAGCGGTTGGCTGAGAGCTGGAGGGGTCCATTAAGGACAGCTGGCATGTATAAATATTATAGGTGTGTGTGTGTGTGTGTGTGTGTGTGTGTGTGTGTGTGTTTATGTAAGAGGGTAGCAGGGAAGGGGGCAGGTGTGGTCACTGCTCAGGACACATAATGCAAATGGATGTGACTTCCGAAGATGTGTGCTCTATGTAGCTTTCTCCTCCAATCCAGGCTCCAGCAGAGGATTTAATGTTGTTATCTAACACACAGACATCGAGCCAACCATCCTGTTGCCAGGTAGGAAACGTTAGATATTCAAAGAGGGATTTTAAGAACAGCTAAGAGAAGTAGTCTTTTTTTAGCCTGGAAAGTGCATTTGTTATCTTGGTTTAGAAAATGTATCAAAAAAAGAAATCCTTTAGACAAAAAGCATAAAAGGGAAAAACCAGATTGAAAAGATGATGTTTTCACCGCAGAAAAGCAAGCCGTGGTTGAGATTATCCTATTCTGGGCCGCTTCATTGTATCTTAAATAGATAAATGGAGGACTGCATCATAGCAGGCTTTCAGACACTATCTAAATCACAACTGACTGATGCTGACATCTTGACGCCTGTTATCTCAATCCAGCTCTGTCAATCCAGCCAACACAGATGAGGAGGATGAAGATATGAAGCAAAGATACAGAGACTCTTCCTTATCTGTGCCGTCCTACTGCTCAGCTAATCCCAGTCACAATATCATCCCACAGGCTTAGAGACCAGTTCACTGAATCGGATTCTCAGCCACAATAAACAGAGCGCGTTATGAACCCGAGTAGGTTTCCTAAGAACACTAAGCTTGTCCAGAGTCTTTACAAAGTTTTGACTTTTTCCATAAGATTTTGGATTACTGCAAAAAAATAAGGTTTGAGGTAAATAAAACTTTTTGATACATGTGCTGTACTGCAACATAATCGCACACTGAAGCCACTTTTATAACATGATAACATTAGGCTATCACAACTACTAACCGCCTGTGTTTTCCGTAAAGCCAAATATGCCCAACAACATCTTTAGTCTTAGCATTTTTTTTTTTTCAAACAAAATTTGAAAATCTCTAAAACTTGAATCAACTGCAAATCTTACTCATATTACCACAGTAGGCAAACTAAAAGAGCCCAGATCGAGATGTGGGAACCGGAAGTGCAAATATGCTAACTCAAATCCAGGTGTTCACACTCAGGTCTGCTCCACTCTATTTAAACTACCCATTTAACTTAAGACGCTACAGCTCAGTGGACTGGATCTACTTTTATCAACCTGTTTTGCATTTATAAATTAACACACTCTCAGGCCTGAAGTAACAGTTTCCTACTGTTTGGTGCTTTTAAAAAACTTTTATTAGCACAGCTGGGCATTAAATGCTTTGCTTAAAGACTCATTTTAGTGGTGATGCATGGTTCACAAAAGAGAGAGAGTTTCTGGCCTATTTTCAATATATATTTTTTTAACCTCATTATCTTCTGGTTACAAGACCACTACTATTCCAGCTGGCCTTAAAAAGCTTCAGCCACAGAGTTGCCTTAAAAAGCTAAAAAGCAAACAAAGCAGTTATTATGAGTCATTTTTTAAGGAGAGATTCTTAATTAATTCAACAAATTTCTGCACTGTTCTCTAATATGTATGATTTACGTGTGAAATTCTGGTGACTTTATCTCATTAAGGTGGTTTCACACAGTGTGTCCCAGTGCCAAAACTTTCCTTCGAATAGCTTGTGTGATGCACAGCAGCAGGCTGCTGCTATGCTGAACAAATCACTCATGCGCCTTTAAATTAACCAAATTTCAACCTTAACCGTGAACTGTGAAAACTGCCCATGCAGACACTCTGAATGAGTCATGTCATCAGCATATATCAGTCAACTATAAATTGCAAATTTGAGCTTGTTTAGGAGGAAAGCAAATTTTGGGAATGTGTCCTTCCATGTAGATATGTGAGGTGTGGGTTTTAACTGGTTTTCACATAGCTTGTTGTTGGCAGTCAGTGTGTTTAAATGAACTTTAAACCTGCATTCCTGTTAATTGCTGCCAGGGGCTGACTCCTGTGATTGTGAAAAGACCACAGAAGGTCAATGAGGAAAATGGCCCCAGCCCAGACTTCTGTTCCTGATGAACTTATGGGCTTAGTCACTCCTTTAGGGTCATACTGAATAAAACATTTTCCAAACGTATTGTTTAGGTAATTGTTTATGTTAGAAAGGAGGATTATCAGGGGTATTTTCATTGGCTAGTGACCTGCGTGACATGACCATGAAACAAAGCAAACGGAGAATGTAACATCAAATTTGCAGGGGGGAGATGAAATGAACATATTATATATGAAAATCAAAAGAATCTATAGTATTTTTTAGTTAACATATATTAAAAAAAAAACAAAACATAACACCCCCCCCCCCAAAAAAAAAAGAAACATATACATCTGCTGTATATGCCTCGCTCACCAAATCACAACTATTCATACAAGCACTTTTTTCCTATAGTTTTCTCTATCTATAATTTACATTTATTCATACTCCAATGACCACATGAGCTACGGCCCAGCCATTATTGAGGAAATAGGACATACATATACACATATACACAAAATTAAACCCCTGAAAATCCTGCCTTTGTTGGTGCTATAATGGATCGTAAGTCAAAACTTTTATAATTTTTGTCAGTGGTTTTCTGCCAAGATGGACTTTTTGTGGTTAACGTAACAAATGCAGAAATGTCAGGGACAAAGCAAGCGGAGGTGGAGACAGCTACACTGACGAAAACATTTACTCGTCACTGCCAGCAGCAGAAAATGTCAACAGAGCTGCCCATACAGCATGCCAAACATTTCCTGCTGAACTGAAAATGGGAAAATGTGGTTTAAAGGGACCGTAAGAGAGGACACCTGCAGCTTTGTGCACCTGTCTGATCCTTTCTCTCAGCCTTTTAGACCTTTTTTGTAGAACCGTTTATCACTGGTGCAATAACTCAATTTGTGGACCCCTCAGTCTTTTATCAAGCAAAAACTGACAAGCACATGCAGAAACAAGCCTGTGTGTGTGTGTGTGTGTGTGTGTGTGTGTGTGTGTGTGTGTGTGTGTGTGTGTGTGTGTGTGTGTGTGTGTGTGCGTGTGTGTGTGTGTGTGTGAGATTTACACCATTATAAATGAGTCTTCCGCAGACGGAGATTATCATTTTCTCGCCGTCAAGATAAACGTCTGACATGCCAACAGGCTGTTGAAAGCAAACAAAGTCTTTAATTCACTGTCAGATACTGTTTAACCTCAGTGTGGCTGCAGCAGAACTCTGAATTGATTTGTGAGTGATGAGGCAGATGGCTGTGCATGTGTGTGCGCGCTGTTGTTGTAGTAATCCTTCGGCGACAGGCAGGACACGTTCGGTTCATTTCCCATTCAGCAGCAGAACATCAGAGAACATTAACGGGACACTGCCTGTTCTTCAACTAGAGTCCACTAAAACAACAATCACAGCACATCTATCACAATTTGATCACATAAAACAACCAGTATGTAAACTATATGAACATATAATTCCCTTAAAGTGCTCACAGTTAACCGTGAATCAGACACGTTTCCAGCCTGGTACACTGTTCTAGTCCACATGGGTAATTCTCTGCTTTATGAAACTATGTGGGGTTAACACAGCCCAAAAGCCCATCCAAGAAATGTGTGCTTGGGTCTTCTCAGCAGATTAAATTCTAGCACTATTTTATTTTTATGTTAGCAGTAATCAACAGGTATCTCTGTCCATGTGATATACAAATACCATCTATGGTTGCCTTTCACAAGCCAAGTCACCTAAGCTAGCTTTGTTTATAGCATTCCACCTTCTTATGCCAACACTGTAACATCTGGCTTTCTAAAACAAAGATAGTAAATGCCACACTTTGACTTGAAAGGTAAATATACCATCTGTAAACACAGGTGAAAGAGCAATCTGAAAAACCTTACATTTTTCATGTCCAACTAACATAAATCACTTTAACTTTTTTTTGAACACCGAAACTTATTACAACCTTAAAAAAAAGCTAAAAAAAATAAAGAGGCATAAAATTTGATAAACCACTGAATACTGTACAGCCACGCTGTACACATTTTGTCTGATCTTATTATGGACAGACACAGCTTCACTGTTGTGCACTCTGACCCAGCTGGGCACACTAAAGCATTAAAAAACAAATCCAAACAGGACTGGGTATTATTTCTTCAAACACTGACTGGGGTCCTTCAAGCAGTCCAAATGTGTTGGGTGTCCATTCACTGACATTGAATGAAGCTATGCATCCATTAACCCAGACAACAGTGACAGACCACAGCCATGAAGCATTTGATTCAGCAAGAGTGAAGATAAAGAGGCTTGGAGGGGAGCTGCAATTATCTAAGTAGACTTTATTCAGTCAAAGCTAAATGGCTGACAAAAAAACAGAAACAACACTGAATACTTACAAAGCTAACTGAACTAAAAGAAAAACATGCATGAAACAGTTAAAATGTCAGTTAAATTTACCAACACAGGAAGCCTGAGAAAGCATCAATACATACATTTCTTTGAGACTATTATACTGATCTGTCAGTCAGTGGCCTTAAGCGTTATTTGTCTTGTAATACAGGGTTTTTTTTTCGTTTATATATCTATATATATATATATATCTATCTATATATATCTATATATATCTATATATATATATATATCTATATATATCTATATATATCTATATATCTATATATATATCTATATATATATATATATATATATTAGGGGTGCAACGATACTCGTATCGATATTGAACCGTTCGATACAGTGCTTTCGGTTCGGTACGCATATGTATCGAACAATACAAAATTTTTAATTTATTTTATCAACTTTCCTTCTGACGGTGCTGTCTGTGTTGAGCGCTCAGTGGATCTGCGCTCGAAAGTGCAGCCTAGGCGGAGTAGTCGAACGCAGATTCACTGAGCACAGCGCAAGCTAGCAGACAGAAGTTAAGCTCTCCTTGCAACATGGCAAATTGAACCTCCCCCACTCTCATTCAGATCTGGCGTTTGGAACTATTTTGGTTTTCATGTGAAGTATGACCCTGAAGGTAAGCGTGTCATGGACTAAAGTAAAACAGTATGTTGGATGTGCCAGCAATGCTCAATTACATGAGTGGGAACTAGTGTGTTAGCGCAGTTAGCTCGTTAACGTGTTGGCCGTCCAGCCCCACGCACGGGGCGATCCGCGGTAGCTCGTTAACGGAGATTTGCCGTGTTGTGGCGTTAACTCATTTCAATGAGATTCACGCTGACAGCACTAGTGGGAACACAACGAATATAACTGCACATTTATGCTGACATCATCCTAGTGCAAAGACAAGTGGAAGCAGAGAAAAACAACAAGCAGGCATGCTACAAACTTTACTCAAGTCATTTAGACAGCCGTTAGCACATGATTCTCCTTATGGGGACCTGATATGTTTAATATGCTGCTGAGAATATAGCCCAGAAGAAGCGTATAGTATAGCTTTTACTTTGGAAAGAGCCATTTCTCTGTAATAAACTCTCTTTTCCAAAGATGAGTGATTCCTCAATCAGATACAGGGCTCGCAAAATCGCTAGCGATTTTTCCAGTCGGGCTGCCAAAATCTCTCTGCCCTGCCCGTCGGCCTATCGTAGGAAGGAAAAATCTATGTCAATGCTTTTGCATTCTTTCAGAAATGTAGCTGGGTAATTATGTCATTGGCATCGGTGAGCCACTGTCAATATGTGACATATTGAAATCGCGTTTGAATTTGCGCTTGTTTTTTGCTTTCACTTTGCAATCGCGTGAACTGTGTATAGAGAGCGACAGCACTGATTGGTGAGTGATGATAATTTGCGCACCAATTCCTCTGACATCGTCTTATCAATCATTAGCTTACTATGCAAACATGACAAGTGAAATCTCCCGCAGCAAGCTTAAACATGTGAGAGGTTGATCGCGCAGAGAATCGCTGAGCGTTATGTGAGTGCGTGTGTAAAAGCAGCAGGATATATATTTTAGTTCTGCTGAGCCAAATAAGACAGGTCAGGGTGAAGAAGTGACAGCCAAAGAAAAGCTTACCACAAAACGGAAACGTTATGACAAATCAGACTATAAGGCAAAAAGAAAGTGCAGCTTTATGGTTTCATGGACAAAAGAATTTCTGTGGCTGCAATATGACGAGCTAAATAACCAGGGCTGCACATAAGTGGTCCGCAGGTGCGCATTCGCTGTCAAAATAAAAAACGTGCACAAGATAAGAAGTTGCACCGCGTGTTTGCATACATAAGATTTTCTGGAGGAGGACAGACATTTGTTTAGAACTCTTAAAGATGTCGAAGAAGCTCCTTTAAGCAATTACTGTGATGTACCTCCGCCTCCAAAGAAATGTCAGAAGGAGTCCGAACCACAAAAGAAGCGCGTATTCTCGGAAAAGTGGTTGCAGGAGGTGAGCTGGCTTCAAACTAATGATGAACGCACAGAGATATGGTGCAGAATGTGCCGTGAAAATTTAATAAATGACAAATTAAAAAGGCATGAACTTTTTTTTTTG